>NC_141001.1:113749892-114949892 GCF_052327205.1 Somniosus microcephalus | reverse complement strand
ATCTTATCTTGGAGGTGGGGAGAGAGCGAGGGAGGGCAATTTTGCGGTCGGGAAACCCGGAAGAACGGGTTTCCCTCAGAATTTAACAGCAGGACCTGATTACCATTTTTTGTCTCCGTTTTCCCAGCCGCAGCCGGCCAGATTGAGAGGCTGGCTGCCAGGCGGTTAGGCCTTTGGCACCAGGCCACAGCCGGGGAGCGGAGAGGAGGGAGGGAGGGGTCGGAAAGGCCAAGAGAGGGGTGGGGGGAAAGATTAGAGGCCAGAGGGGAGATCGGAGGCTGGGGTCGGGTGAAGCTCATTGTCCAGAGTGGGGTGATCCAGAGATCGGAAGGGTCAGGGGGTGGTAAATCGTAAGGGTCAGGGCGGGGGTGTCCGGTCACGGGGTGGGTGAAGCAGGTAAACTGGATCCAGCAGGTAAGTGCAAATGCCTCGCCTCCCTTTAGCTGCTGGGTTTCCCGCGGCCTGGGAAACCCAGTCGGCCAGGGCTCAATTTAAAATGGTGGTTAAGTCTGAGGCACGCAGCTTCATTATAATATTAAAATGACCAACCTGCATCCTGCGAGCTGATTGGCTGCCTGACCCCCGCCCCGGGTCCGTTAAAACCGGAAATGGGCGGGTGGGAGGCGGGTTTCAGATTTTTTACATTTTTACATCCCACCCGACCCAAACCCACCCATTTTTGGGGGTTAAAATTCCCCCCCATAAGTCTGGCTTCCTGGAGATACAGGAGCAATTTCCACCACACACATATAGATGCAGCATCCTAAAGGTATTCCTAACAAAGAGGCAAATAATAAGATGTGACAAAGACTTTAACAGGCGTCAAGGCTTTGTTGGTCCTGAGCAATCCCTGTGGAACCTCATCTGCTATTCCTACTTTGATTAATTCGAAGGAATGTAAGCTGTGAAATCTAGCTATTTAATCTTTTATAACCAACATGTTAAATAGCCTTGGCAATAAAAAACAGTGCATCTTGCACAGACCGTAATGAAAGCGCATTTAAAAATGTTTAACCAACCATGGTTTCCCATCTAGTTTCAAGTTGTATTAGATTTTCTCCCATAAAACACTGGAATCGCATCCACATGACAGCTTTGACTTTGATAGTGGGCTGATCTCCTTCTCCTTCGAAATATGTGGCCCTGAAAATTCACACTACCGACCCGATCGGCTATTTACAAAGAGTGCACAGCACAGCAAAAAGCCATCTCGCCCAGCTGGTCCGTACATAGAAACATAGAAGATAGGAGCAGGAGTAGGCCATTCGGCCCCTCGAGCCTGCTCCGCCATTCATGAGATCATGACTGATCATCCAAATTCAGTACCCTGCCCTTGCTTTCTCCCCATATCCCTTGATCCCTTTAGCCTTAAGAAATATATCCAACTCCTTCTTGAAGAAATTTAATGAATTGGCCTCAACTGCCTTCTGTGGTAGAGAATTCCACAGGTTCACCACTCTCTGGGTGAAGAAATTCCTCCTCATCTCTGTCCTAAATGGCTTACCCCTTATCCTTAGACTGTGACCCCGGTTCTGGACTCTCCCGCCATCGGGAACATCCTTCCTGCATCTAGTCTGTCCAGTCATGTTAGAATTTTATAGGTTTCAATGAGATCCCCTCTCATTCTTCTAAACTCTAGCGAATATAAGCCCAATTGACCCAATCTCTCCCCGTACATCATTCCTGCCATCCCAGGTATCAGTCTGGTGAATCTTCGCTGCACTCCCTCCATGGCAAGAACATCCTTCCTCAGATAAAGTGACCAAAACACACACAGTACCGTTGTTTATGCTCCACACGAGCCTCCTCCCACCCCTCTTCATCTCACCCCATCAGCCTATCCTTCTATTCCTTTCTCCCTCATGTGTTTATCCAGCTTCCCCTTAAATGTATCTGTGCTATTCGCCTCAACCACTCCCTGTGGTAGCGAGTTCCACATTCTCACCACTCTACACTACATCAGTGCCTACACTTCAAAAGTACTTCATTGGCTGTAAAGCGCTTTGGGACGTCCTGAGGTCATGATAGGCGCTAAAGAAATGCAAGTTTCTCCCGAATTCCCTATTTGATTTATTAGTGACCATCTTCTATTTATGGCCCCTTGTTCTGGACTCCCCCACAAGTGGAAACATCTTCTCTACATTTACCCTATCAAACCCTTCATAATCAGGTCACCCCTCAGCCTTCTCTTTTCTAGAGCCCCAGCCTGTTCAACCTTTCCTGATAGTTATAACCGCTCTTTTTCTGCGCGCTCTAAACCATCACACTCAGTTCGGCCCAGGAGATTCGGAAATCTTCCCAGGAGTAAACAATGCTTTATTCTCAATTCACAATTCAAATCACTTTATTGGCATGATAAGTTACATCTTATGTTGCCAAAGCATCAAAATACATTTATGGTTTAGCACATAAACGCAGTTCTATTCATACAGTGTATAAACAGGTATATCCCTGAGTGTATAAATATACATTCGCATTGTTTATATATATTCTTTTCTTAGTTTACTGGTTGTCCCTCTGTTCATGGCAAGCTGTAACATAGTGTGCCGCCAGTGTTATACAGCTTCTCTCCTCTCCCAGTAGGAATGGGAGTTTTTGGTTGTCATTCAGATTTCTGAAATCAGGGCATATTTGTGAGAATTTTTGGTAGAAATTCTCCCTGATGCCCTGATATTTTCCACAAGCTGTGAGGAAGTGCATCTCTGTCTCCACCACTCCCTGACTGCAGTGAGAGCATATCCTGTCCTCTCTTGGCAGCCTGGTCTGCCTGTGTCTGCCTTTTTCGATCGCTAGGCTATGTTCGCTAAGTCTGTACCTTGTCAAGGTTCTTCTCAGTTTGTTATCCTTTACCATGGTCAGGTAATCAGCTATGTTGTATTGTCTGTTTAGGGCCAAGTAGCAATTGAGTTTGCTTTGGGTTTTTGTTGTTTCTGCCCAATATGTCAGATATTTTTCCTTTTGCTTAGCGACGATTGTGTTGGGTCGAATTCTTTGTGTTACCCTGTCACTGTCCTGGGGCTGGTTATTGTTAGTATTGTTAGTAGTTACTTCACTGAGTCCCAGGACTAGTTGACTGAGGGTATTCTTCTTTATGGTCAGCTCTTGGCATTTCAGGGCGTCGTAGTGATAGCATTGGGGATTGCTCATTTGTAGGTGATTCCAAAATTTGGTGGCTCTTTTTTGGATAGTGATTATTAATGGATATTGGCCTAGTTCCGCCCTGCATGCATTGTTTACTGTTTTCCTTTGAGTCCGGAGGATACTTTTACAGAATTCTGCATGTAGGATCTCAATTGGGTGTTTGTCCCATTTTGCAAATTCTTGTTGAGTTAGCGGTCCCCATACCTCACTGCCATAGAGTGCAATTGGTTCAATTACTGATTTGAAAATTTTGAGCCAAATGCTAATTGGGATTTCTATTTGGATTGATTTTTTGATGGCATAGAAAGCCCTTCTTGATTTCTCTTTCAGTTCATTCACAGCCAGTTTGAAGTTTCCCGTGAACTGATTTTGAAGCCCAAGTATGTGTAGTTAGTGGTTTGTTCAATTTTGGTTGTTCCTACTGTGAAATTTATTTTGGGTCCCTGATGTTTGGATCTTTGCTGGAACACAAGGACTTTGGTTTTTGGGGGATTTATTGTCAGGGCCCAAGTCTGGCAGTATGACTCCAGCAGGTCCAGGTTTTGCTGTAGCCCCTCTTTAGTAGGTGACAGCAGAACCAGATCGTCTGCATAGAGGAGGAATTTAACCTTGGATTCATATAGGGTGAGGCCGGGTGCTGTAGATTGTTCAAGTAGTTTTGCCAATCCATTTATGTAAATATTAAAGAGTGTCGGTGAGATTGGCGAGCCCTGCGTCACCCCCCGCCCCTGTGGGAAGTATTTTGTTTGTTTGTCTCCAATTTTAACTGCACATTTGTTGTTTGTATACATTGATTTAATTACATCATATGTTTTCCCTCCTACCCCACTTTCGATAAGTTTCAGGAATAAACCGTCATGCCAGATGGAGTCGAAAGCCTTCTGGAAATCTACAAAGCATGCGTAGATTTTGCTTTTGTTATGGTGAACGTGTTTGTCAATTAGGGTCTGTAGGGTGAAGATATGATCGGATGTTCTATAGTTTGGCAGGAATCCAATTTGGCTTTTACTCAAGACATTGTGCTCCTCAAGGAAGTTTATAAGTCTTTTGTTTATGATGCTACAGAATACCTTCCCCAGGTTACTGTTTACACAGATGCCTCGATAGTTGTTTGGGTCGATTTTGTCCCCACTTTTGTATATGGGCGTTATGAGTCCTTTGTTCCAGATATCAGGGAAATAACCGACACTCAGAACCAAGTTGAAGAGTTTTAGGATAGCCAGTTTCATTTTGTTGTCTGTGTGTTTAATCATCTCGTTTAGTATGCCGTCTGTCCCGCAGGCTTTTCCTGGTCGCAGGTCCTTTAGTTTTTCAAGAAGTTCTTTTTCTGTTATTATGGCGTCCAGCGGGTTTTGGTTATCTTTTATGGCCATTTCTAGCTTTTCCAGTTTTTTGCATATTTGGTGTTGCTCTGGTCTTAGTGTGTTTTTCTGGTATAATTTTTCAAAGTGGTTTACCCATGTGTCCCCATTTTGAATGGCCAAATCGTCGTGTTGTTTTTTGTGTAGTTTTTTCAAGTTTTCCCAGAAACAATTGGAATCAATGGATTCCTCCATGGAGCTGAGTGTATTCTTAATATATTGCTCTTTTTTGGTTCTGAGTGTGTTTCTGTATTGTGTTAGTGTCTGACAATAAGTAAGGCGTAGTTCCTCGTTTTCTGGATGTCTGTGTTTTTGGTTTGATATTTTTCTAAGTTTTTTCCTCATGTTATGGCAATCTCGGTCAAACCATTTTTCATAGTTTTTTGTTTTGGGTTTGTTCTTGCGAGCTTTCAAGTTTGCATTTGTTGCCAAATTATCAAAAATATTGTTTAGTTTACTAACTGCCCGGTTTACGCCTTCTTTATTGTGAGTGTATATGTTATCCAGAAAGGTGTCTAAGAGAGCTTGAGTTGATGCATTGCTAATTGTTTTCTGGTATTTTTCCGTGTCGTTTTTGGCCCATCTGTACGATTTTTTGGTGTTGTACAGTTTACTGGGTTGTGTTTCTATGTTGTTTGTTTCTGTCTTTTTGAGGAACATAGTAATTTGACTGTGATCTGACAGTGTTGTTTGTGGTTTGACTGTGAATGCTCTGAAAGAGGATGGGTCTAAGTCTGTAATCATATAGTCTACTGTGCTGCAGCCAAGAGGTGAGCAATAGGTCGATCTTCCTAGGAGGTCTCCTATGAACCTACCATTGACAATGTACAGACCCAGGTTTCGACAGAGCTGTAGTAGCTGTTTTCCGTTGGTATTTGACTGCTTGTCGCAGTTATGCCTGTATGGAAGGGAAGGGATGTCAAAGTGGTTATTCCCGAAAACGTAATTGTTTCCCTGATTATTGGTGAAGTCTGGTTCTTCGCCCGTTCTTGAATTGAGGTCCCCACAGATCAACACGTTCCCCTGGGCCTGGTATTGGATAATTTCCCCCTCCATGTTGGAGAAGGTGTCCTCTTTAAAGTACGGGGAATCGATTGGAGGGATATAAAGTGCGCAAATGTAAACATCTTGGGTGTTTGAGATAATCTCCCTCTCAAGTTTGAGCCACATATGGTTTTCGCCCTTTTTTATAAATTTGATGTAATTCTTAAGTTCTGTTTTAAACCAGATCAGTATGCCTCCGGAGTCTCTGCCTTGGGTTACACTTGGTAATTTATTGGAGGGGACCACCAGCTCAGTGTACCCTTGGGGACAGCCAGTGTGTCCTTTTCCTTTATACCAAGTTTCCTGTAAAATGATAATATCTAGGTCTTTAGTTTCATCTATGAACTCTGGGGTCCTACTTTTCACTTCTCGCAGTGAAGAGCGTAGACCTTGGATATTCCAGGTCGAAATATATAAGGATTTCATGTTAAGTTTGATCTTTTACTATGATAGGTTAAAGAGTGGTACGTGTTTGTCGTGTCTAAGTGTGGGAAAAAAAAGATCACATCAGTTGTCTACAAAAGTTAATACAATTTGGTTACAGTTCTTTCTATTAATTAGTCCTTGATCCATAAGGCGGAAGTAGATGCTGCTGCACATCTGCTTATTGTCTCTTAATGGATTGTTTCTGTCTGAGGTATTGCGTACGTCCTGTGCATCTCTCCCTCTGTCTGGCTGGGAGCAGTCCTATTCCCCTGTGGGACAGGAGTGGTGCAGGTCTGATATTGTTGTTTTGCATGGGGATCCTCTCTGGTCTCGGTTGGTGTGTTGGTGGTCCTTGTAGTGTTCCTGATATGTACGCCGCTGATCTCTGGTGGTCGGGGGGTGGTCCTCTTGGAGTCTGGGTATGGACCCGGTTAAAAGCGACGTCCTTCAGGGTGATGTAAGAAAAAGGAGACTTACCATCAAGTTAAGTAACTTATAAACACACTATATACACAAGAGGTCTTTACCATGCCTCTGGTAGAAGCCTCTTACAATACTGAACAGACCAGTATTTATACCAGTCCAACAGGAAGTGACATGTGACAGGAAGTGAGGTATGTACACAGTTCATAGTTCATAGTTCATAGTTCACAGGAAGTGATGACATAACTTCCCGGAAGTTATCATTTTTATCACATTCTTCCCTCCTGCAGGATTAGGAGGCTGTGGTCTACCTTTTGGTCCGCAGCCGCCGAATAAGGAAGAGTCGCACCCATTTGGATTCCCGTCGTAGAGGGTCGCTGGTCCGCTTACATGCGGTTGGCCATTGGTCAGAGTCTGTGTGGCCTGGATTGCCCTGTGAAGGGTCGGGGAGATCATGGCTTCGAGTACGAGCCCCAATAGGTTCAAAGTCGGACGGCCTCTGTTCAGAGGGAGGTGCAGAGCTGGTCTGTGGCGGATCAGTACTTTCATGCGCGGTACTGGGAGGGTCACAACCTTGAGCACGGGGTTCTACCGGCACCAAGCTAGTTGGTGTCCGATCAGGATCCTGGAGAGGGGTACCCGATAGGTCCCAAGAGTTTCCTGGTGAAATGCCATCACCCGATGTCCCACTAGGTCCTGGTGGGCAGGGAGCCAGATCCCGTAATGATACGGTAGATTCTCGGCCGTCGGAATATCGTATGTTTGCATAGGTGGGGTTGGCATCGGTTAGTTCGACCTCGTCTACAAGAGGGTCATTTTTAGACGTCCGAACGTATCTTCAGAGTAATACAGGTCCAGGAGTAGTTAGCCATGACGGGAGTGATGTCCCATGAGATGAGCGACGCTGGAATCCAAAGAACCGTTCATGAGGTGTAGTATTTGTGGCTGTAGAAAGCAGGGACCGGATAGAGTGCAATGCATCCGGAAGCACTGTTTCCCATTGCTGGTCTGGTAGGCCCCGAGATCTTAAAGCGAGACGTACGGAATTCCAGATGATACCGTTATACCTCTCTACCTGCCCATTTCCGATGGGATGGTATGGTGTTGTTTTGCTTGTAGCAATTCCCCGTTCTGAGAGGTAGTCCTTGAGTTCCCTTGACATAAAGGATGGACCCCGATCTGAGTGAATATAAGCCGGCATGCCACAGAGAGAAAATACCTGCTCAAGGCAGCAGATTACTGTGGACGCCAGCATATTGGAGCAGGGGAAGGCAAACGGAAAACGTGAATATTCGTCGATCATGGTGAGCAAATATGTGTTCCGAGTTGAAGAGGGCACTGGGCCCTTAAAATCAATGCTAAGTCGTTGCATCGGTTGGGTTGCATGTATGAGTATACCATCTGAGGGGCGGAAGAACTGAGGTTTTAATTCCGCACAAAGCCGGCATTCTGAGCATATTTTCTTTACATCTCCAGTGGAAAAAGGGAGATTCCGTGATCGTACGAAATGTAGCATGCGCGTAACGCCAGGATGACACAAACCATTGTGGACATCCATGAGAGTGGAGGATGACATAGTGGAGCAGAATGCCCGTGTGAGGGTGTCCGGGGCCACATTCTCCTTGCCAGGCCGATAGAGAATGGTATAACCAAAAGAGGCCAGTTCCATCCTCCAAAGTTGTATTTTATTATTCTTAATTTTGGTTCGTTTTCGATTATCGAGCATGAAGGCGACTGATCGTTGGTCCGTGATCAACGTAAAGTGCTGGCGAGCTAGAAAATGGTTCCACTTCCGTACTGCCTCTATGATGGCTGTGGCTTCTTTCTCAACCGGAGGATAATGTAGCTCGGCACCTTGTAAGGTCCTGGACATAAATGCTACAGGACGACCTTCCTGATTCAGAGTAGCCGAGATCGCCACCTCCGAGGCATCACATTCAACCACGAAAGGGAGATTCTCATCAATGGAGTGAAGAGCCGCTTTCTCCAACTGTTTTTTGAGAAGGTTAAAGGCTGCAACAGCTGCTGTTCCCAGTGGAAATGATCTAGCATGCAGCAAGGGTTGGATTTTGTCCGAAAAATGAGGAATCCATTTAGCGTAGTATGCAAACAGACCGAGAGCCCGACGTAAAGAAGCCGGATTCTTAGGTGACGGGAGCTCTTGGAGCGGGCGAAGTCTTTCTGGGTCTGGCTTAATGATACCATTGCCTACGCAGTAGCCAAGGATGTTGATGGTCGGTTGCGACTCAACAGATTTGGATTCATTCAGGGTCAAATTACGGCGATGGAGGGCATCCCGAAATTTTTGGAGGTTGGAGTCGTGTTCCTGTTGATCGTGACCTGCAATGGTAATGTTATCAAGATAGGGAAAAGTGTCCCTTAGGTTTTCCTGCTTAACCAGGCCATCCATTGCCCGTTGAAAGACAGCCACTCCATTAGTAACCCCGAATGGGAGGCGACGAAATTGGTACAGCCGTCCATTAGCCTCAAAGGCTGTGTACTGCTTATCTGAGACCTTCAAGGGTAACTGATGATAGGCACTTTTTAAATCGTAAGTTGAGAACACTTTGTATTCGGCCAGTTTATTAACCATATCATCAATGCGTGGCAATGGGTAGGCGCCCAAGTCGGTATATTGATTGATGGTTTGCGAATAATCGATGCATAGTCGCTGTTTGTGAGGTTTTAGAGGGTTCTTGACAATGACGACTTGAGCCCTCCAGGGCGACGAATATGGTTCAATGATATCCTCTGCTAGAAGTCGAGAGATTTCAGCCGCAATAAAAGATTGGTCTTCCTGATTAAAGCGCCGCGATTTCGTTATTATCGGTTGGCATTGAGGCGGAATACTGGCAAATAATGAGGGTTCATCAAGTGAAGCTGCTGATAATGCACAAAATGGTAATTTAGACGGTATATTAGAAATAGTAAGTCCGGGTTTGGATCCACCAAACTCAATGGTGAGTTTCTTATGCTGTTTTTGGAAGTCCAGCCCTAAGAGGAGATCACTACATAAGTCTTTGAGCACCGAAAGTCGGGTGGAGGGATACATACGACCATGAAGTGTCATATCAACAACACAAAAGCCGGAGATTCTGGTATTAAGTGATGACTGGGCCATCGCAATTGCCTGGTCCGATGGGAAGACATGTAGTTTCAATTTCGCAACAATCTGTTCCTTAATGAAACTATCAGTACTTCCTGAGTCAATTAAGGCATCTAAGGTATGCCCTTTAATTGAAATTTTTGTGGCTGCATGAGACAGGTTCTGTGGGCAAGCAGCTGTAATTGGTGTCATTGCACAGAGAGTGGCTAAAACTCTCGGTGTGCTTCTTCGGGAGAGAGCTCGAGAGGAAGCTTGATAGGTCCTAGCTGGAGCATCTTGATAGGCCCTAATTGGGGCAGTTCGGTAGGCCTTAGCTGGATTGGCCCTCGTAGAGGCCCTTGATAGGCAAACTTTAGCAAAGTGTCCTTTTTTCCCGCAATAACTGCAGATTGCATTGCGAGCAGGGCAGGTTTTCCTAGGGTGAAAAGCATCTCCACAAAAGAAGCATTCCTTCCTAGATTGCCAAGAGGCTGCTAAAGTGGGGTCGTCCTCCTCTTCTTCATCAGAATTAGATTCCCCCATGATAGGGTTCACCTGAGACCGCTTGAATTGTCTGGTTGCAGCTACAGCAGCAGATCGAGATCTGGGCAGCTGATAGAGGTCTGCATTTCTCTTTGCCAAATCCAGTGAACAAGCTAGGTCAAAAGCTTTTTGTAGCTCAAGTGTTTTACTTTCTAGTAGACGCTGGCGTATAAATGGAGAGGCAATCCCGCAGATGAAAGCATCACGAATCATTTCTTGGCGGTACAGCTCAGCTGAGGCTGCCTGAAAGTTACAATCTACGCTGAGCCTGCGAAGTTCTTGCAGGAATTCGTCAATTGATTCCCCTGGCCCTTGTCGGGCTGTGGCCAGTAGATGTCTAGCATAGACCTCATTTGGGGTCTTCGCATACAGTTTCTTAAGTGCCCGAATCACCTCTTCGTAATTATCCCATTCATCAACATATTCGAACACTTTTGGGGTCACATAATTGACAAGTATCTTCAATTTAGCAGGAGCATCTGCTTTACATTCATCCAGAAAATTCTCAAAAGTACGATACCAATGCTTCCATACCCTGCCAGCTGCTGGTGTATTCGGGTCCAAGTCCAGACGAATAGGTCTAAGGATTTTCTCCATGATGGGTGGTTCCCTGGATCCTTAACTTCCGAGTTTGTCTGCAGGTCTAGTATTTGTCAGTGTAAATACTAAGTTACTTAAATTGATGTAAGAAAAAGGAGACTTACCATCAAGTTAAGTAACTTATAAACACACTATATACACGAGAGGTCTTTACCATGCCTCTGGTAGAAGCCTCTTACAATACTGAACAGACCAGTATTTATACCAGTCCAACAGGAAGTGACATATGACAGGAAGTGAGGTATGTACACAGTTCATAGTTCATAGTTCACAGGAAGTGATGACATAACTTCCCGGAAGTTATCATTTTTATCACACAGGGCTTTAGCAAAGATCGATATTCTTTGCCTTTGGATGTGGACGTGGTCGTAAAGACATTCCTCATCGAGGGTGGGGTGTTGGGCCAGGTGTACGTTGTGGTTTGATTCGCAGTCTCTTGCTATGCTGGCATTTATCTCATGAATTGTGTTGTTGTTGAAGTCTGTTCTCGGCAATATTGTGGAAACAGTGATTCTAGTGTTTGGAAATGTACTGCTTGCTTTCCTAATCATTGCTCTGAGCGATGTTGCTACTTCTTTCTGTTGGGTCTTTAGGTCATTTGTGCCCGTGTGTATTATTATGTGTTGGGGGGAGCCTAATCTGGCTTTGGTCAGCCATCCCATGGCTCTGTTTGTTGTTGGGCACCAGATCTTTTCTACTTTACTTCTAGGGAATAGCTTTTTCTCCCATAGAAATTTCCCATTTGAGTCTATGAGTATTACGACGTCAGCCTTGTTTGTGTTTACTGTCTGGTGGCTTTCGCTTGGACTCATAGTGTGTGTGCTGGGCTGGGGTGTCTGGTGTGTGCGTACCTCTTGTGAGCGGCCCGCTTGTGGTTCCACGGTGGTGGGAGAAGATTGCGAATCAGTATGCTTGTCGGTCTGTGTGGCACCCCTTGTATTGTGTGTCTGTTGCTTTTGTTCCGTGTGGGAGTGCAGCCGTTCCGTCCGGCTCTGTCTTGTCTTATCTCTAGCCTCTGGTTGCTGGCCTAATGGTGTTATCTCTCCTCTATGGCTCTCTTCTTTTTCCTGCAGCTCTTTCACCTGATTCCTAAGTAGATTCACCTGGTTCTCAAGTAGCTTCAGCTCTCTCTTGTGTCTCTCCCTCTCCTGATTTTGATCGTCATTCATTTTGAGGAAGTCCTCTCTAAGTTTAACCATCTCTATCTCTAATTGATTAAATTTATCTTTTGGTTGTATCTGGCTGTGTGATCCCGGGGTATGTGTCTGGTCGGCCCTGGAAGGCTCACTCACTTCCTGGCTAGGCTGGTCGGCCCTGGAGGGCTCACTCACTTCCTGGCTATGCTGCTCTTCTCTTGGTGAGCTGGGAATGGTAGGGGGACTATGTGTGGCTTCCTCCCTGGTAGTTATGCTGGGGTTTGTCAGTTGTATCGTGTGGCTGTGGTTCCCCGGGGTTAGTGTCTGGTTTGAACTGTGTGGCTCGTTCACCTCCTGACCAGGCAGATTTTCTCCTGGTAAGTTGTCAATGTTGGGGGGAGTGCGGGCCACTCTGGGGCTGTTCCTTCCCCCCTTAGTTAATTTTTTCAGTGTCCTGAAGGCCGTTGCAAATTTGTCGAGGTTGCCTTGCACTAATATTGTTCCGGTATTGTACGCGTTGACCGTCGTAGTTGAACTGTCTCCTGGTGTGTTCATTTTCATTATGGACCCATTTGCGGTATTTTCTAGCTTAACATTGTTCTGCGACAGCCCACAACGGGGGTGATTGTTTCAGTGCGCGCAGTTTGAATGGAAAGATCCTAAGAATGCTCAGTGCTGCGTTGGTGAACCTCAAGCGGCACTGTGGCACGCAGAGGTGTGGTCAGCTGGCCTCGGTGTCGCTGGTTTAAGGAGGTGGGGGAAAGAAAATCACCCAGGGATTCTGCTATTGACCTTCATCGTGTGTGTGTGTTTGTGTTTGTCTGTGTGCGCGTTTGTGCATCTGTGTTTGTGTGTGTGCGAGTTTGTGTGTCTGTGTTTGGTGTGTGTGCGAGTTTGTGTGTCTGTGTTTGTGTGTCTGTGTTTGTGTGTATGTTTGTGTTTGTGTGTCTGTGTGTGTGTTTGTGTGTGTGTTTGTGTGTCTGTGTTTGTGTGTCTGTGTTTGTGTGTCTGTGTTTGTGTGTATGTTTGTGTTTGTGTGTCTGTGTGTGTGTGTGTTTGTGTGTCTGTATTTGTGTGTGTGTTTGTGTGTATGTTTGTGTTTGTGTGTCTGTGTGTGCTTGTGTGTGTGTGTTTGTGTGCGGATTTGTGTGTCTGTGTTTGTGTGTGTGTTTGTGTGTGTGTGTTTGTGTGTGTGTTTGTGTGTCTGTGTTTGTGTGTCTGTGTTTGTGTGTGTTTGTGTTTGTGTGTCTGTGTTTGTGTGTGTGTGTCTGTGTTTGTGTGTGTGTTTGTGTGTCTGTGTTTGTGTCTGTCTTTGTGTGTGCGTTTCTGTGTCTGTGTTTGTGTGTGTCTGTGTGTCTGTGTTTGTGTGTGTGTCTGTGTGTCTGTGTTTGCGTGTGTTTGTGTGCGAGTTTGTGTGTCGGTGTTTGTGTGTCTGTGATTGTGTGTGTGTGTGTTTGTGTGCGAGTTTGTGTGTTTGTGTGTCTGTGTGTGTGTTTGTGTGCAAGTTTGTGTGTGTGTGTTTGTGTGTGTGTTTGTGTGCCTGTGTGTGTTTGTGTGTGTGTTTGTGTGTGTGTTTGTGTTTGTGTGCGGGTTTGTGTGTGTGTGTTTGTGTCTGTTTTGTGTTTGTGTGTGTGTGTTTGTGTGTCTGTGTTTGTGTGTCTGTGTTTGTGTGTGTGTTTCTGTTTGTGTGTCTGTGTTTGTGTGTGTGTGTCTGTGTGTGTGTTTGTGTGTCTGTGTTTGTGTGTCTGTGTTTGTGTGTATGTTTGTGTTTGTGTGTCTGTGTTTGTGTGTCTGTGTCTGTTTTGTGTTTGTGTGTGTTTGTGTGTGTGTGTTTGTGTGTCTGTGTTTGTGTGTGTGTTTGTGTGTGTGTTTGTGTCTGTGTTTGTGTGTGCATTTCTGTGTCTGTGTTTGTGTGTGTCTGTGTTTGTGTGTGTGTGTGTTTGTGTGTGTGTGTTTGTGTGCGAGTTTGTGTGTTTGTGTGCGAGTGTGTTTGTGTGTGTGTGTTTGTGTGTGAGTTTGTGTGTTTGTGTGCGAGTTTGTGTGTCTGTGTTTGTGCGTGTACGCATTTTGTGTGTGTTCATGTAAGAAAGAAAGAAAGAGCGAGATAGAGACTGGACAGCTGTGGGGGGCAGTTTTGAGTTCCGGTTCCTCCCTCCATAGTTCAATAGCTTGCCAAACCTTTCACATGGAGATGTTCATTCAGTTGCAATAGGAACGGGAGGAGGCCATTCAGCCCCCTGAGCCTGTCCCGCCATTCAATTGAATCATGGATGATCTGTAGCTCAACTCCATTTTATCCGCCTTTGCTCCATTGCCCCTTGATACCCGCACCCAGCACAAAGGAACACCGAGAAAATGACTCCAGCGTGAGTCTGTGGCCTTCAAGAGGAAAAGCGAGAAGAGGAAATAAAACTAGGAGAAACCCCCCCCGCACAAGTTTAAAGAGATTTCTGCTGGTGAGGAACAAACATCCATGTCCAAAATGGTCACACATATTACATCTATCTTCAAATTTGGAGTTACATGGATTCCACAGCTTAGTAAAAACACCACTGGGTCCTGACTGTGAGTGGAAGAGGGAGAGTTACTGTAAGATTTATTGCTGCTTACCAATTCATTCAATATGACAGCTGCAAATGGTTTGCTGATCATCGGTAATACCTTGCTTGGTTTGTGGGCTATTTCATTTGCACAGTTGGAGTTCTGTTTATAGAATCATGGAATCTCGCTGCATGGGAGGAGGCCATTCGGCCCACCGTGCCTGTGCCAGCTCTTTGAAAGAACAGTCCAATTAGTCCCACTCCCCCCCCACCCCGCTCTTTCCCCACAGTCCTGCAAATATTCTCACCTTCAAGCGTTTATCCAATTCCCCTTTTGAAAGTCGCTATTGAATCTGCTTCCACCGCCCTTTCAGGCAGCGCGTTCCAGATCACAACAACCCGCTTCCCTATACTTCCCAGATCACTTAAATGGTTTAAACTGTTCCAGCAATCCTGGTGGCCTTCTGTTGTGCAGCAGCCTTCATTCCAAGGCTCTTGGCAGAAACTGTGGGAAACGGGAGAAAATCGACTGACATGGGAGAAGGCTCCAGCTGCTCCTTGTTAATAGCAATTGATTTTGGTGATTCAAGAAGTTTATTTAGGCAATGATTTTTATCCGCTGGGGGGGGGGGGGGGGGCGGGGGCAGGGGAAGTGAATCCAAAATAGACATCGGGCCTCTATTGGAAAGATATCCAGGTACAGGACTACCGGGCCAGATTTTCCTGTCAAATTGACGGTGAGATCAATGGCGCTCGCCGTTCTTTACGTGCAAATGGTACAGCAGCTTCAGGAGAAGAGAAGCAGACACGGGGTTAACCGCGGAAATCCAAACGTTGCTGTTCAAGTTGTTGCCGCTCCGCCGTTAGCTTTGGGCATCTCGCTGCCGGCCGACCTCGCCACTGAACTGCAGTGAATGGCGTGAAGTTGCTGTATTTGCGGGGTGGATACGGACTAAACTCGCCGTAGATATTTAGGGCTAGTAATTACACATCTAACGGCGTGATAAGTGCTAATTACTGTCAATCAACCTCTCTGGCACTGAAAATTAACTATTACAAATGCGGAGTCTTATTCTTTCAGGTTTTGAATTTTTCGGGCAGATTTTAAACATGTCAATTTTTTTTTTTAATTCTTACTTTTGCTTTCTGTCTCTTTTTTTCTCTCTCTCTTATTCCAATCTTTCTTTCCCTCTCTTTATTTCTCTTTCTGTACCTGATGTGATGTTGAATTCGCCCCCTCTCATTCACCCTCCTTCTCAGTCCTTGCGCTGTGTATTTCTCAATCCTTCAGTCTGATTGGTGAAGGAGAGACCCTGTTGCTTGACCTGCTCACTCTCAGGTCCCAGGCGCCCGGTTTCCTCTCGCTGCGCCGTTATCAGCTCGCGCTTTCAGCAATTTAGTGGGCAAAAATGTTTTGAGCTGCAGGGGTGCAAGGGGTAAGTCTAACTAACGGCAGATGGCGTTAGATGCCCCGCTACAGGAAAATCTGGCCCTTTGTTTCAATGTCTGCTTTAGAAGGGCACGCCCAAAACTATATGCAGACGGGGTTTGCGCGAGCATTCATCGTGTTATCAGCCACCGCAGAGGGGCTGTCAACGAGCAATGGTCTCTCAATGCAACTGGTAGAAAGAACTTGCATTCTATAGTGCCTTTCACGACCACAGGACGTCCCAAAGCGCTTTACAGCCAATTAAGTACTTTTTGAAGCACTGTTGTAATGTAGAAAACACAGCAGCCAATTTGCGCATAGCAAGCTCCCACAAACAGCAATGTGATAATGACCAGATAATCTGTTTTAGTGATGTTGGTTGAGGGATAAATATTGGCCCCAGGACACCGGGGAGAACTCCCCCTGCTCTTCTTCGAAATGGTGCCGTGGGATCCTTTAAATCCACCTGAGAAGGCAGACGAAGTCTCAGCCAAAAGACAGCACCTCCGACAGTGCGGCACTCCTTCAGCACTGCCACTGGAGTGTCAGCCTAGATTTTGTACTCAAGTGTCTGGAGTGGGACTTGAACCCACAAATTTCTGACTCAGAGGCAAGAGTGCAACCCACTGAGCCACGGCTGACATAGGAAGAAAAGGGGAGATTCTCTCCACAACATATCTTTTGGTCAGGAATTTACTAATAAAATGTTGGGTCTAAACTTAACATTGTAAATGGGCCTAAAGTGGGCACAATATTAGCCAACGTTGCTGTGCCGAGTACCACGTCTGAACTACACGGGAGATTGGGCCACTGCTAAATGATCAGGGCTTTTAATTTTTTTATTCTGATGAGGCCCAAGGCCTGAATGTGGAGCCGGGAGGAGATGGCGTGTCACTGCCAGACCCTGCTTGCAGCCCCCCTGCCGATCAACCCTTTTCCACATTCCCGATCATCCCCTTCCCCCTCCCAGTCACCGCTTCTACTATCACCCCATCCTTTACCTCTCAATCACCCCCTCCCATTCACCCCCTTTCCCCTTCCCGAACACCCTCCCCCTTTCCAATCAACTCCCCTTTCCGGCTCCCGATCACCCCCCCGCCCCCCGCCTTCTTCCTCCGGATCCACCCTCCCGATCGCCGCCTCCCCCCCACCGAACATCCCCCCCTCACCCCCCTCCTTTCACCTGCCCCTCTCTTCCCTTCTGATCCCTCGCCTCTTCCATTTTGCGACCGCAGCTCCCCGGCGATAAGCTGCTGAGGCCCGAGGCCCAATTTCGTGCGAGCCTTGGGCCTTGGGCCTCTTTCAGGCCTGAAATGACCCGGAACCAATTTCCAGCTCCTGCGCCCCCTCCACGAGGCGGGGAAACCTTCACCACCGATACAGAACGGAGACCTATTTGTGTGGATATCGTGTCAAATCCCATTGAGCTGTTTGTTATTGACAGTCTGCTGGAGCCAGACACAGCCAGTCAACCATTTGTGTCGATCTCCATTTGGCTGCAGCCAGTTGCTCAACTAACCTCTCATGCTGCTGGCAATAAACTTTTTGTTTATGGATATCATCCTGAAGCAATTTACAGATACGCAGAGGACATAAAAAATAAATGAATTAGCCAGCGTCAACTCATTCAGGGCTTATGCTGCAAAATGACAGTGAAACCAGTGGGACTCTATAAAAGGGATGAGATATGAGAACAATTTAATGCAATTTATTCATTAAAAATATACCTGATATCATAGGGGGTGTGTACATCACAGGAGGAGGGCCATTCAGCCCATCGTGCCTGTGCCGGCTCTTTGAAAGAGCTCTCCAATTATTCCCACTCCCCCCTGCTCTTTCCCCATAGCCCTGCAATTTTTTTCCTTTTCAAGTGTATATCCAATTCCCCTTTTGAAAGTTATTATTGAATCTTTCAGGTGGTGAATTCCAGATCACAACTCGATGTGTAAAAGAAATTCAACTCGGGAAACTCTGATTATTCCAACGCACTCCTGGCCGGGCTCCCATGATCTGCCCTCCGTAAACTCCGTCAATCCAAAACTCTGCTGACCGTGCCCTAACTCGCACCAAGTCCTGTTCGCCCATCACCCCTGTGCTCACTGGCTCCTGGTCCAGCAACGCCTCGATTTTAAAATTCTCATTGTTGTTTTCAAATCCCTCCATGGCCTCGCCCCTCCCTATCTCTGTAATCTCCTTCAGCCCCACAACCCCCCTCCCCGCCCCCCGAGATATCTGCGCTCCTCCAATTCTGGCCTTTTGAACATCCCTGATTTTAATCGCGGCAGTGCCTTCAGCTTCTAAGTCCCTAAGCTCTGGAATTCCCGCCCTAAGCATCTCCACCTCTCTACCTCTCTCTCCTCCTTTAAGACTCTCCTTAAAACCTACCCCTTTGACCAAGCTTTTGGTCAGTCATAGAGTCATAGAGTTATACAGCACAGAAAGAGGCCCTTCGGCCCATCGTGTCTGCGCCGTCCATCAATCCCTGTCCAGTCTAATCCCATTTTCCAGCATTTGGTCCATAGCCTTGTATGCAATGGCATTTCAAGTGCTCATCCAAATGCTTCTTGAATGTTGTGAGGGTTCCTGCCTCTACCACCCTTTCAGGCAGTGAGTTCCAGATTCCAACCACCCTCTGGGTGAAAAAGTTCCTCCTCAAATCCCCTCTAAACCTCCTGCCCCTTACCTTGAATCTATGCCCCCTTGTTATTGACCCCCTTACTAAGGGGAAAAGTTCCTCTTTATCTACCCTATCTATGCCCCTCATCATTTTGTACACCTCTATCAGGTCCCCCCTCAGCCTTCTCTGCTCCAAGGAAAACAACCCCAGCCTGTTTAGTCTTTCTTCATAGCTGAGGCGCTCCATCCCAGGTAACATCCTGGTGAATCTTCTCTGCACCCTCTCCAAAGCAATCACATCCTTCCTATAGTGAGGCGACCAGAACTGCACACAGTACTCCAGCTGTGGCCTCACCAGCGTTTTGTACAGCTCCATCATAACCTCCCTGCTCTTATATTCTATGTCTCGGCTAATGAAGGCAAGTATCCCATATGCCTTTTTAACCACCTTGTCTACCTGTTCCGCTGCCTTCAGGGATCTATGTACATGTACACCAAGGTTCCTCTGACCCTCTGTACTTCCTAGGGTCCTACCACTCATTGTGTATTCCTTTGCCTTATTTGTCCGTCCAAAATGCATCACCTCGCACTTTTCAGGGTTAAATTCCATTTGCCACTTTTCCGCCCATCTGACCAACCCGTTTATATCGTCCTGTAGCCTGAGGCTTCCCTCCTCGCAATTTACCACCCCACCAATTTTCGTGTCATCTGCGAACTTACTGATCATACCTTTTACATTCTCATCCAAATCATTTATGTAGATCACAAACAACAAGGGACCCAGCACCGATCCCTGAGGTACCCAACTGGACACAGGCTTCCAGTCACAAAAGCAACCTTCGACCATCACCCTCTGCCTCCTGCCACTCAGCCAGTTTAGGATCCAACGTGCCAAGGCACCAAGGTCACTTGTCCTAATATCTCCTTGTGGGGCTCGGAGTCAAATTCTTGTTTGATAATCGCTGCTATGAAGTGTCTTGGGACGTTTTACTGTGTTAAAGGCGCTATATAAATGCAAGTTGTCGTTGTCATCTCCCCTCTGGTTCTTTTGCCAATTGTCTTCATTCTGTGTCCTCTGGTTCCCGACCCTCCTGCCACTGGAAACAGTTTCTCCTTATTTACTCTATCAAAACACCTTGTAATTTTGAACAGCTCTATTACAACACCCCTTTAACCTACCTGTAATGAATACATATATACCGAAGACTGAAGTTGCTGGGCAAAGTAAAAAACAGATTTAAAATAACCTCAGCGAAGCCAGTGATGTTTTTTGAAATGTCGGCACAAGGAACAATTTGCTGAGGTAAATCTTTAATTCAGCGGGCAAAATGGCCCAGACACAGTCACCAACTCAGTGTCTTCTGTTACATAGAATGTACAGCACCGAAACAGGCCAATCGGCCCACCTGGTCCGTGCCGGGGTTTCCGCTCCACACGAGCCTCCTCCCACCTCTCTTCCTCTCACTATCAGCATATCCTTCTATTCGTTTCCCCCTCATGTGTTTATCTAGCCTCCCCTTAAAGGCATCCATGCTATTCATCTCAACCACTCCCTGTGGTAGCGAGTTCCACATTCTCACCACTCTCTGGGTAGAGAAGTTTCTCCTGAATTCCCTATTAAATTTATTAGTGACTATCTTATATTTACGACTTCTAGTTTTGGACTAGTTACGATGCTTTTTGTGAATTTTGTGCTCATCATGTTGTGATGTGGAATGCACTACCTGAAAGGATAGTGGAATCAGATTTCAGAGGACCTTTCAAAAGGCAATTGTTCATGTATTTGAAGCGGACTCATTTGTAGGGTTTTGGGGGAAAGAGCAGGGGGGAGTGGGACTAAATTGGACAACTCTTTCAAAGAGTCGGCACAGGCACGACGGGCCGAATGGGCTCCTTCTGTGCTGTAAGATTCTACGAATCATCCATTAACAATGTTTCTAAATCTTCTTCATCTTGGTTTCTGACAGATGGTGCGAGGCTACGCGTGAGGGACTAATATGACTTGTTATTTGATGACACCAAAAGATTTCTTGTTGTAGCCTCATTCATTGATTGTTATCAGTGTTAGATCCGAGTATCTTGATGTTGTGTGTCCTTCAATAATTAGACAAGAGACTGCAGGGAACAATCAACAGGTGTTTACTGGATGAGGGTTACTCTAAACTAACTGTACAGATCCCTACTCAGGGTTTATATGCAGGTGTGGTCACTGCCGGTACTACAGTATACAGGAGCTGTAAAAAGTAGTTCTCCCCTTAAAGGTACATACACTACAATCAGGGTATTCAATCTCACTGGCGGGAAGAATAGAAATGGATCTGTGAGAAGATTAGAACATAAATCACTGACTTCAAGCATGGCAACAAGATGAGGTAATGGGATAAGAGGAGAGGAGATACCATTTCGATGAGCTGGCAGATCTCTGGCAAACATTTTGAAAGAGGAACACTGTTGAGCTTTGCAGGCCAAATTAAGAAACATTATTAGATGGTCTTGATAGAAGAACATAATAAGGAATCGGAGCTGGAGTAGGCCACAAGGCCCCTCGAGCCTGCTCCGCCATTCAGTAAGATCAAGGCTGATCTTCGAGCTCAACTCCACTTTCCCGCTGACGTCAGAAAACTACTAGGCACTTGGTCTGAGTGTTAAACAAGGCTTTAATCAACTGTTTTACAACATGTAGATCTAGTTGTGTCCTTCACTAGTTCCTGTTAAAGAATGTCCTGAGCAAGCTGGGCCCGTGCCCGAGTATTTATACTCTCCCTGGACAGCGCCACCAGCAGGCCGACCAGCATCATTTCATAAGTCATTTCCACATGAATGACAAGATTCATGTCACCGCGCCCTGTCGACATCGTGGCCTGAAAATTGGTCTGGGGCGGTAGCGCAAAGCGGGCGGTAATGGATCAGTCGCCCGTTACACGCAGCGCCCGATACTCAGTTCCGTCGCAGTCAATGAAACTGAATATCAGGAGCTGCGTATAACGGGCGGCCGATCCGATACTGCTTGTTTTGCCCCAGCGCCCCGAGACCAATCTCTAGGCCTAAGTCTGGTCGATGTTTCTATCACTAGTACTAAAGCTTTTTAAAGGAGCCCACTCTACAGTCACCAGGAAACCATCTAACAGAAGCTTAGAGAGCTGGGCGGGAGGGGGGTGCGGGGGTTCTACTCTAGCCAAGCATAGACTTTGAGGAGATTTAATCCAAGTCTTTAAAATAATGACTTGAAATTTCCTGAAAAAACCTGTGGTGTAAACAATGGCGTAACGGCGATTCTCATGCCTTTTGAAGCGACTATTGAATCTGTGTCCACCGCCCGATCAGGCAGCGCATTCCAAATCCTAACCACTCGCTGCGTAAACCAGTTTTTCCTCATGTCGCCTCTGGTTCTTTTGCCAATCACCTTAAATCAGTGCCCTCTGGTTATCGACCCTTCAGCCACTGGAAACAGTTTCTCTTTATTTACTCCATCTAAACCCTTCATGATTATAAACACTTCTATCAAATCTCTTCTTAGCCTTCTCTGCTCCAAGGAGAACAATCCCAGTTTCTCCAGTCTATCCACATAACTGCAATCCCTCATCCCTGGAACCATTCTAGTAAATCCCTTTCTGCACCCTCTCCAAAGCCTTCACGTCCTTCCTAAAGTGTGGTGCCCAGAATTGGACACAATACTCCAGATGAGTCCGAACTAGTGTTTTATACAGGTTTAGCATAACATTGGGGAGCGTTACGGGTTTAAGCTGCCATTGGGGAAAAATAAATAGATCGCTTTCCATTCTTGCTCGGATAGCTGGCCTGCCATGACCATCAAATTACTGCCAAGCTTTGCAGAAAATCAAAAACACCTACACAACAATCAGAACTGAACAGAGCTTCACCTCCTCCCTAAAGTGTGGTGCCCAGATGCTGCCTGACATTCTGAGCAATGCTCCTGTTAAGCTGTGGGGCCGCGCAGCGGGCTGGGGCTCCCACTAAGCACTCAGCGGCTTTTAAATAGAAAGACTGCGCAGGCGGGGAAATTCGAATGGGCTGCGCAGCCCGTTAAAGGGGCTGCGCGGGCCAAAAAAAGAAATTAGGCACAACATTGCTGCTGAGTGTTTCCAGCATTCTCGGTAGTTATTTCAGAATTCCAGCAGCCGCAGTATTTTACTTTTGTATTTATGGCTCGCCTTGGTCTAGCCCAACTGGAGGAGTCAAATTTGGAGTGTCTCAGCTCTCTGGATAAGCTGGTACCACTCTAGGAGGTGTTACGTCCGTGTATAATCAGACACAGACTGCGGAGAACGGTACAAACGGTGTTTACTCAACGTGGCTCACACTGCAACTGATCTGTACAGATTACTACTCAATGTTATATACAGGTGTGGTCACTGCCGGTACTACAGTATACATGAGCTGTAAAAAGTAGTTCCCTCCCTTAAAGGTACATACATTACAATTCCTCCCCTTTTAGATTAACAGTACCATAACACTCATTTAACAATTAAATATCAAACTAATTACAATTAACACTTTTAACATGCAACATTAGCTGAAAATAGTCTATTTATAAATTCAGTCTTTGGGGAGGCTTCCTGATCCTTTCTGGATAGCGCCTTTCCCGAGTGGCTTGCTCTTGGTGCGGAGGCGATTCTGGCCCCCTGTCGTCGGTTGGTTCATCAGCTTCCGATGCTACTGTTTCTGGGGTAGATGCTACCTGTACGTCGGGTTCATCACCAGGTACGTATGGGCGAGGCATGGGGTTGACTTGTTCCTGTGACTCTAGGATCTGGTCAGCATGGTGTCTCACGATGCTCTCCCCAACGTCCAATGTGTACATTAGTGGGCCCTGCCGTGTGCATATCGTTCCTGGCTGCCATATTTCTGTTCGGTAGTCGCGGGCCAAGACTGGTTGCCCTACATTGAAGCTCCTTGTTGGCTTCTCATGGTTGTGCTGGAATTGCTTACTCTCAACATCTCTTCGTACGTTTGGTCTGAGCAAATCCAGGCGAGATCTTAACCTTCGGTTAAAGAACATCATGGCTGGGGCCTGGTTGGTGACTGCATGTGTCACATTCCAGTAGGCGAACAGGAAATTGTCCACCTTGTGCTACAGCGGAATGTTGTCATTGTACATAGCCTTTGCCTTCTTAAAGGTTTGTACGAACCTCTCAGCCAATCCATTTGTGGCTGGATGATACGGGGCAGATGTGTAATGCCTTACCCCATTCTTTTTCAAGAACCTCCGGAACTCTTCGAACACAAACTGTGGTCCGTTGTCAGAGCAAATCTGTTCTGGCAAGCCATTCCTGGCAAAAAAGGTCCGTAGAACTCCAATAGTTTTCTCCGTGGTGGTGGAGGACATTTTGATGACCTCAGGCCATTTCGAGTGCGCATCCACGGCCATTAAAAACATTGAGTCCATGAATGGACCAGCAAAATCAATATGCACTCGTTGCCATGGAGATGAGGGCCACTCCCATGGGTGTAGAGGGGCCTGTGGTGGTGCATTTTGGACTTTCTGGCATCCTGAGCAACTCTTGGTCAGATCCTCGATTTGTTTATCGATTCCCAGCCACCACACATAAGCCCTGGCTAGGCTTTTCATTTTTACCCCTCCCAGATGACCCTCATGAAGCTCATTGAGCACTCTATCCCTTAACTTGGGTGGAATTACCACTCGGGATCCACACATCAAGGTCCCCCGGCACACTGACAGCTGTTCTCTCCTTGTCGAGAATGCTGGCAACAGTGAGTCGCCATGTGCTGGCCATCCCTTTACCGTCAAATCATATACCCGAGACAGTGTCGGGTCATTTCGGGTTTCCTTTTCGATACAAGCATTAGTTACCGGTAGGTATTCAACTATAGTCGAATGGAATATTTCGACAGGATCCACTGCTGGTGCTTCCTCCGCAGTAGGCAGTGGCAGGCGTGATAGCCCATCAGCATTTTCATGCTGTTTCGTGCCCTTATATTCAATCTCATAGTGGTGCGCCCCTAGAAAAAGTGACCATCTTTGTAGTCGTTGCGCAGTCATCACCGGAACGCCCTTCTTTGGATTAAAAATGGAGACAAGAGGCTGGTGATCAGTCAGCAAGGTGAATTTCTGCCCGTGCAGATAATGATTGAACTTTTCACTCCCCACACTAGGCTGAGGGCCTCCCTGTCAATCTGGGCGTAGTTACGCTTGGCTGAGGTTAGTGATCGTGATGCAAAGGCTATTGGCCTCTCTGAGCCGTCCGAGAATTTGTGCGACAGCACCGCTCCAATGCCATAGGGTGACGCATCACATGCCAACCGAATTGGTAATGCTGGGTTGTAATGGGCCAATACCTCTTTCGATGTGATTAGTGTTTTGCTCTTCTGGAAAGCTCGTCTACATGCGTCACTCCACTTCCATGGCACCCCAGTTTGCAGTAGGGTGTAGTACTGTAGACAAATTTGGCAAGATCTTATGGTAGTAGTTTACCAGCTGTGACACATTTTCCGGTGCTGGAGCCTTGACCACCTCCTCAATCTTCTCTGGGGACTTATGTAACCCCTCATTATCGATAACGTGGCCACAATACGAAATCTGTTTTCTAAAAAACTCGCATTTGGGGCGGTTAGCTCGGAGCCCATATTCCTGCAATCTAGTGAGCACCTGCTCCAGGTTGGCAAGGTGATCACTGTCATTTTCGTCCGTGACCAGGATGTCGTCCAAATAACACTGGGTCCCTGGGATCCCTTGCAGGACTTGTTCCATTGCCCTCTGCCAAATAGCCGGAGCTGATGCTACCCCGAATACCAGCCGGTTGTATTGGTAGAGACCTTTATGGGTGTTGATTGTGAGGTATTTTTTTGATGCTTCTTCTACCTCCATTTGCAGATACGCCTGGGCCAGATCAATCTTAGTGAAGCGTTTCCCTCCAGATAGCAAGGCGAAAATATCTTCAATCCGCGGAAGTGGATATTGTACGGTGTGAAGGACCGGGTTCACTGTTACCTTAAAGTCCCCACAGATGCGAACCTTCCTTGGTTCCCCAGGCCTGCTGCTCAACGACTTTTTCATCACAGGGACGATGGGTGTAGCCCACTCGCTCTAGTCTACCTTGGACAGTACACCTGAACGTTCCAGACTCTCCAGCTCTGCTTCGACGGCTGGGCGGATCGCATAAGGTACCGGTCTGGGCTTAAAAAATTTTGGACTTGCATTTTCTTCAATTTTAATCGTCACTGCCATGCCTTTTAGTGTTCCGAGTCCTTGCTGGAACACTTCTTTCGCATCAGTTAGGATCTTTGACAGTCGCCCAGGTGTGACGTCATCATCCTTTTTGTCAGCCACAGTCAGTGCCTGTATGGAATGCCAATCCAGTTGTATTTTCCGGATCCATTCACATCCCAGTAATGGTGGTCCTCCATCTTGCAATACATACAGGTCTAGTTTTGGTGTTTCCTTACCGTTATATATAACGGTCACCCTTATTTTTCCTTTGGGGTAGACTTTTTGCCCCGTGTACATCTTCAAAATAATTTTTGTGTCTCTCAAGGGTATGTGTGAGAATAGCCGCTCGTAGTCCCGTCGGTTTATGACTGTTAGGGCTGATCCTGTGTCCAATTCCATCTTTACCTGGACTCCTGCTATCTTGAGAGTGACCCAAATGGTTCGGTGATCCTCTGTTGTGATCACATTATGCAGTTTCAGACAACTCAGTTCCCTGCTTTCGGAGTCGTTATCACTCTTTTGTTCGTCTGAACTATTCTCCGTTATCTTATGTACCTTCTTGTACTTTCCTTTGGTCGGTTTCTTATTGCTGGTTTTCTTTCCCGACCTGCAGACTCGTGCTATGTGTCCTACTTTTCCACACTGTCTGCACACTTTGTCTTTGAACCAGCAATCATTCTGGTCGTGTGTTGTTCTGCCGCAGCGATAGCACTTCTCTGTTCCATATGACATTTCGTTTGTGCCATATTCTTGCGGTCTCTGTTGTATCTCTGCAGCGCCCCGTGCTGCTGCTTCATATGATACCGCAATGCTGAAAGCCTTTTCCAGCGTAAGGTCCTTTTCAGATAAAAGCCGTTTCTGGGTTCCTTCACTTTGAAGCCCACACACAAGCTTGTCCCTTAAGGTATCTGCCAGTCCCGCTCCAAACTGGCAGTGTTTCGATAGTTTGCGCAGTTCTGTTAAATAATCAGCATTGCTTTCATCCTTATGCTGGTTCCGTTTGTGAAACTTGAATCTTTCTGCTATCAGCAGCGGTGTGGGGTTTAAATGTTCCTTTAGTATCGTTACTATGTCTTCAAAACTCTTTTCCATTGGTTTCGTTGGGGTTACTAGATTTCGCAATAACCCATACGTCTTTGCACCCATTAAATTCAACAATACCGACGCTTTCTTGTCATCTGACACCCCATTTGCCTTGCAGTACACCTCTATTCATTCGACATATGTAGTCCAATCTTCGACTTCATTGTCAAATGCGGTGATACTGCCACTCTTCGGCATTTTGGGTGTGGTTTAAAATGGCGTCTCCCGCGCTTCCCTTCCTCCCCCGCTGCTGCCGGTTCTCGTGGCAATGGTGGCGCCCTGTAGGTTTCGCACGCTTCTCCTGCGCTGCTGCCAACGCCGCTCTCGGCGGTCCTCGTGGCAATGGTGGCGCCCTGTAGGTTTCGCGCGCTTCTCTCTCCCTCTCTCCGATGCTGCTCGGCCCCTGAACACCGGCTGCGCCCTGTGCGCTCTGCCCTCTCTCTCTCTCTCCCCCGTCGACGCTGCTCGGCCCTTTGCTGTGCCGCTCGGTCGGGCTCTAGCCCGCCGCTGTCCGGGAAGGGTCTGCGCACTACCTGTTGCCAGCCTGTTTCGCTGGACCACCTCGACTGGAAAGCCAAGCCTGGCTCTCGACAGCCTCCCCCGCAATTCTCGAGTCTCTGCTGGATGACTGGGCGGTTGCCCGTGGTCGACGCCCGAGTCTCTGGCCTTGACCTCCAATCCACTGATCTCCAGGAACGAATCCCTGGGAGGTGATGCAGAGTTGCAGGTAGGTTCGAACCTGCATCGTCGCCAATGTTACATCCGTGTATAATCAGACACAGACTGCGGAGAACGGTACAAACGATGTTTACTCAACGTGGCTCAGACTGCAACTGATCTGTACAGATTACCACTCAACGTTATATGCAGGTGTGGTCACTGCCGGTACTACAGTATATATGAGCTGTAAAAAGTAGTTCCCTCCCTTAAAGGTACATACATTACAGGAGGCTTTTCAAATGTTAGAGTAGCTCTTTGGGATGCACCGAATAAGAACCGAAAATAAAAAAAGATGCTGACATCTTTTGGCGTCTTTTTCTTTTATTCATTCCTGGGATGTGGGCATTGCTGGTCCCTACTTGCCCTTGAGAAGGTGGTGGTGAGCCGCCTTCTTGAATCGCTGCAGTCCGTGTGGTGAAGGTGCTCCCACAGTGCTGTTAGGGAGGGAGTTCCAGGATTTTGGCCCAGCGACGATGAAGGAACAGCGATGAGCTTCTAATTCAGGATGGTGTGTGACTTGGAGGGGAACTTGGAGGTGGTGTTGTTCCCATGCGCCTGCTGCCCTTGTCCTTCTAGGTGGAAGAGGTCGCGGGTTTGGGAGGTGCTGCCGAAGAAGCCTTGGCGAGTTGCTGCAGTGCATCTTGTAGATGGTACATGTGATGAAATATGCCATTCATCACTCATCTGTATTCTCTGTGTGTGATTGTGCCTGTGACTGTGGTTTAGTTTCAGTTTCATTTCCCTTACCTCAGTTCCATTTCCTCACCTGTATTTTATTGTGTGTAGGGCTCCGCCCATACCTGGCCTCTACTTAAGCAGGCCCAGCGTGTCTCACATCCAGTACAGCCGACCTCTGGATGGGAGACACTTCTCCACTGTGTTACCTTCTAAGTTAATAAAAGCCTTGCTTTGTTCAGTTAACATTGAGTCTCAGATTTATTGAGGCACATCAATTTTATTAACTTATTTTTCAACACAATGGATCAACTCTTGAAACCCGAACGTTTGGATTTGGACCAGCATGCTTCGGACGCATCGGCACGCTTCGGACACTGGTTTAAGTGTATGGAATTCTTCCTGGACAATTCCGCAGCCATCACAGGCGCTACGGACGCTGAAAGTATGAAACTCGGAATCCTGCGGAATTGGGTAAGCCACCGGGTTTACCCCCTCATCCAAGACGCCGACACGTACTCGGCCGCCTGTGACATCTTAAAGGTGCATTACCAGCAGCCTACGAATGAGGTGTATGCTAGGCATCTGCTCGCTACTCGCGCACAGCGACCTGGGGAATCGCTGGATGAGTTCCTAGTCACCCTGAAAACGCTTGGCAAAGACTGCAAGTGCCAAGATGTAAAAGCCGCAGTGTACACTGACGAGCTTGTTCGTGATGCCTTTATCACAGGCCTCAGCTCCACTTACATCCGGCAGAGACTACTGGAGAAAACGGGATTGGACCTGAAACAGGCTGTCGACACAGCGCGATCCCTGGATGTGGCCCAGAGAAACTCGGACGCCTACTCTTCAGCCTGCGCCGCCCACGCCGCCACGTGTGCACCAAGGGCGCCGCCATCGTGGAAGGCACCTTCCCCGCCCGGCAGCCCGACACCGTCGGGGCCCCGCTCTCCCCCCAGAAGCCCTACGACAGCCGCGACACGTCGGGGCCCCAACTGCTGCTTCTGCGGGCAGCCAAAACACACCAGAAACCTGTGCCCGGCGAAAGGCACCACCTGCTTCAAGTGCGGTAAGAAGGGGCACTTCGGGAAGGTGTGCAGAGGGAACCCCGCCGGAAAACCCGTCACCGCCGCGTGTGCGCCGTGGGAGCGGCCATCTTGGACGCCATCTTGCCCGACCTCGTGGGGTCCGCCATCTTGTGAGCAGACAGCGTGGATGCCATCTTGTCTCGATCAGGGCCCTACAGTGGCATCGGTCACAGTGGACCAGACCAGGCTGCACCCGCTATCCAAATCAATGGTGGACATCGAGGTAAACGGGTGCGGGGTTAAAGGTTTAATTGACAGTGGAAGTACGGAGAGTTTTATCCACCCTGAACTAGCACAACAACTCTCTCTAACGGTGGTCCCTACTCGGGGTACCATCTCTATGGCTGATAAAACCCTCTACCCTCTACCATCGACCAACGGTACCCCCACCAACCACCCCTTCAACAACCCTGGCGGCGCCCCCGGCAGAGACCCAGGAGGCCACCGGGGACACCCAGCCGATACCCGCGGCACCACAACAGCCACGTCGGTCACAGAGGACTATCAAACCCCCGAACAGACTAAATCTATAGAAGGGGTGAATGTGATGAAATATGCCATTCATCACTCATCTGTATTCTCTGTGTGTGATTGTGCCTGTGACTGTGGTTTAGTTTCAGTTTCATTTCCCTTACCTCAGTTCCATTTCCTCACCTGTATTTTATTGTGTGTAGGGCTCCGCCCATACCTGGCCTCTACTTAAGCAGGCCCAGCGTGTCTCACATCCAGTACAGCCGACCTCTGGATGGGAGACACTTCTCCACTGTGTGTTACCTTCTAAGTTAATAAAAGCCTTGCTTTGTTCAGTTAACATTGAGTCTCGGATTTATTGAGGCACATCAGTACACACTGCAGCCACGGTATGTTGGTGGTGGAGGGAGGGAATGTTTAAGGTGGTGACTGGGGTGCCGATTAAGCGGACCTCTTTGTCCTCAGTAGAGTTTCACTAAACGGTGCTCAACTCCCGGCAATCAACTCATGACCTGTGGCTGAAGGGGGGACCGAGTGTGTTGACAGACACAGGGGTTGGGGCAATTTTAATCAAACCCATCCATCGGGAGACTGACGGGATCGGATGCGACGCTGGCTTTACACCCTGCCTGATTTTACTCCTCCGTTGAAGTCAATTGGAGAATAATATTGGGCGTGGTTTAAAACCGGCGCCACACCCGATCCCATGGGATTTCCACCCAGCGCGTCAGATTTAAATTATTGCTCATCAACAAAATTTGTGGCAAAACAAATGCACTTTGACATAGGGCTCGATTTTCATTGACCCGTGGAGTCGGGATTGGAGGCGTGCGGGGGGGGTTAAAGTCCTGAATTCAGGGATCCCGACATCATCCCGCCTCCATGTAAGTTTCAAAGGAGGCAGGTACCCGCCCCGCACTGGGACCCGCCTACCCGACGCAGGAAGGGATTAGAGCCAATTAACTGCCTGTTAACAGGTAGTTAACAGGCAGTTTTTAGCCTAATCCCTATTTTTGATGTTGAACTGTGGGATTCCCGACGGCTCCAAACCACGCCAAGTTAGAGGAGTCGGGCCATCGGGTTGAAGGTTTTGGAGGGGTCGAGATGTCAGTGTTCAGGTGAGTGATGGGTGCATGAGTGCAAAGGTAAGTGTGTTTGGTGTGTCTAAAGTGATTAAATAAGTTTTACATACATTTTCTTACCTTTTCAGCCTTCCTTCCTTTATGTTCGGGGAGTCCCTCATCTCACCGGCACAGAAAGCAGAATGGCTGCGATCTGTCAAAAGTGACAGCCTGCAGCTTTCTGTGCAGGAGAGATTTCTAACTGAGTCTGTGTAGAAGGACTCAGGTTAGAAGTCAGACTGTCAGTGTTTGACAGCTTCAAACAGCTGTGAAACACTGATATTTCATCTGTCAAAACGTCTTGACAGATGAAATTTCAGTCTGTGACGTCACCTGTTGCCAGGTTGCCCTTAATTGGCCTGCTGAGCCCGCTGGGCGGGCTCAACAAGGTCAATCAAGTTAAAATCGCGTGGATTGGCCGCATCTCGATGGAGGCGGGACTACAACTGCGAAAGTTGTAGTCCCGCCTCCTTCCCGACTTCTGAATGAAAATCAACCCCATTGTGTCTGCAACTTCCACTGCCACCATGAATACATTTGTGCACATGCTCATTAGAAAATGAAAGACTATCTCCTGAATCTTGACTATGTAACGGCTGATACTGCACGTGTTTCGAAAAGACACCAAGAATTAACTGTTCAAAGTTGCTGTCGCCAAGTTCTTAACTATCAAAGTAAATGCTGGTCTGATCACAATAGCAAGTACTGACGATTAACCTATATTGGCATAATATGTGCCCATGCGTTCTTCCTGTCTGCAAGCTGTGACGCACCGTCTTGTACTAATTAATACGCCTACCTTCTTCGAATGTCGATGGTTTTTGGTGTTTTGGTGTTACCTCCCTCCTGGGAGGTTTCTCTTCCTTGAGGTACGAGCGGATCTCGGCCAGGGAGTGGCAAGACCACAGTCTCCTGAGTAACGGTCACTTCATCCTCTCCGCCATGTTGGCCAATGTGTTGCTTGGCGTAATCAAACCCTTGGACTGGCTAGACAACAAAATCCATGTAAAACAACAAAAAAAAGACACAGTTAATACTAAAAACCAGAAAAACAACCTTCCTTAAAAACATTTGCTTTTTGTTATAAGGGAAACCTAGACTGTTGAAGAACTTCGGGCATCTTTCGACAATGGAGCTTTTCAGCTCCTCTCAAGAGTACTAACTCACCCCCTCGTCCTCTCATCCAGGTTGGCTTCACATATATATGGGAGTCTTACCTCTTTGCTTGGTGAGGGACAGCCTTTAGCTAGCTGGGTGTACAAGTTATACTAAAACTCACTGCCTTCACAAGAAAAAAAAACGTTTGTTCCCACCCTCATTTCATTTCTAAGTAGGAAAAACAGAGTAAAAGTAAATAATCTATCTTACCTCTTCTAACTCCAACCTAGCAATTCCGAGGACCATACAATCATACCTTCACGTTCTTCTGTGCAGCTCATAGACTGCCAATTTGCACACAGCAAGATCCCACAAACAGCAATGTGATAATGACCAGATAATCTGTTTTTTTAGTCATGTTGCTTAAGGGATGAATATTGGCCCCAGGACACCGGGGATGAGTCCCCTACTCTTCTTCGAAATAGTGGCCTTGGGATCTTTTCCGGCCACCTGAGAGGGCAGACGAGGCCTCGGTTTAACGTCTCATCCGAAAGACAGCACCTCCAGCAGTGCAGCGCTCCCTCAGCACTGCACTGGGAGTGTCAGCCTAGATTTTTGTGCACCAGTCTCTGGAGGGGGACTCGTAGGCTCAATGCGCAAGTAGAGCTGACCTGTGGACATTTAGTGGCCAAATCATTTTACATTGGAGAGAAGACATTTTCATCCTATTAGGCAAGAGTGGATTTGAACCCTCGTCCCAGAGATAAATGGAGAGAATTCTAACCCACCACAATAACCAGTCACCAATATATGTTGAAAAGGTTAGAGGAAGTAGGGATTAAGAAGCAAGTTACTCTCCTTTTTCCGAGTACCAAGATGTTTTAGTCATAATATACTTCGCAATTCTTCTGTGAAGGACTTAATGTAGATATCTAGATATGTAGAATGCACAATTCTGGGCACCATGCTTTAGGAAGGATGTCAACGTTTTGGAGAGGGTACAGCGGTTGTTTACCAGGCCGGGGATGAGGGACTTCAGTTACGTGGAGTGATTGGAGAAGCTGGGGTTGTTCTCCTTGGAGCCGAAGGTTATGGGGAGGCCTAATGGAGGCATTCAAAATTATGAGGGATTTTGACAGAGCAAGTAGGGAGAAACTGTTTCCTCTGGCAAGTGGGTCGGTAACTTGTGGTCATGGGGGAAAAATTCAGTTGTTTGCGCCTCCTGCTAGTGCCTTAAGAGGGCGCTAATGGGGCGCAAAGCAACTAGCGCCGGGCACAGCGATGTTTGCGCCGCTCGCGAAATTAAGTAGACATTTTGCGACGGCGCTAAACACTACCGCCACGATCTCCTGCGCCAGCAGACTGTGACGTCAGTCGAGTGCGCAACACCCCGTTAGCGACCCGGACTGGAAATTGAGTGGCGCCCCCTGCCTTACCGCCTGCCGCTAGCAACGACAGGTTGAGGAGAGCGTTATGCTGTCAGAAAGGGACTAGGGGAGCACTATTTAAAGGCGACCGCTTCCTGCCTTTTTTTGTCGGTGATATTTTTGCACCACGCATTCTGAGAGAGAGAGAGAGAGACTTCTGGAGAGATTCAACGCTGTGTGAAGGAGTTTTGAGTACTGAGCAGCACTTTGCAGGTTTATTTTGATTTGCCCTTCCTTGCCGCCCCAGCGCTCTGAGGTAGCGCCTCGCTCCTCGGCAATTGCGCCTTAAGACAGGCGTGAAGCACCTGATTTAGCGCTCCAATCACCTCCAGGGGCGATAAAAGCCAAGTTTGCTGTCGGAGGCGATAATTAGCGCCAGGCGCTAAACTTTGCGCACGGCCGATAATGGCGCCCCAAGCGGGGCGACACTGAATTTTTCCCCCCATAGATTTAAAATAATTGGCAAAAGAACTACTGGGGAAATGAGGAGAAATGTTTTCACACAGAGGATCGTGAAGGTCAGGAACGCACTACCTGAAGGGGTGGAGGAGGCAGATTCCAAAGTAAGTTTCAAAAGGCAATTAGACCCAGACTTGAAGAGGACTCATTTGCAGGGTTTTGGGGGAAAGAGCAGGGGGGAGTGGGACTAAATTGGAGAGCTCTCTCAAAGAGCCGGCACCAGCATGATGGGCCAACTGGCCTCCTTCTGTGCTGTAAGATTCCACGATATCTAATAATGTTTGTTAATTCGGTCAGCAAAGCTCAACATTGACGTTGCCGGAGATCTGCCAGCTTATAGAAACAGTATCTCCTCTCCTCTTATCCTATTATCTCAGTTTGTTGCCTTACTTGAAGTCAGTGATTTATGTTCTGATCTTCCCGCGAGTCAGAACTAATGCCCTGATAACAATCAATGAGGCTACAACGCGAGATCTTTCTTGCAATCAAATAACAGACATATTAGTTCCTCATATGTAGCCTCACATCATCTGTCAGAACCAAGATGAAGAAGATTTAGAAACATTGTTAATGGATGGGCACAAAATTCATAAAAAGAAATGTAACCAATCCAAAATTAAATATAAGATAGTCATCAAAAAATCCAATAAGGAATTCAGGAGAACCTTCTTTCCCCAGAGAGTGGTGAGAATGTGGAACTCGCTACCAGAGGGAGTGGTTGGGGCGAATAGTATCGATGTATTTAAGGGGAAGATAGATACGTACATGACCCCTGGGGATCACTGCAGTATACCTCCCTCCCTCCTGTCTGAAAAACAACCCCTCACCTCTACCCTCTGCTTTCAAACAAGCAAGGAACAATCAAGCGTAAACATATTTAACTTGAGGAGGGACAACATCAGTGAGTTGAAAAAGTTTCTGGCCCAGGTTGGATTGGAATCAAAAATTGGTAGGCAAAACAATCATTGAACAATGGGAGGCCTTCAAAGTGGAGATGGTTCAGGTACAGAATAGAGACATTCCCAGCAGGGGAAAGGAAGGGCCTCCAAAGCTGGAGTGCTCTGGATGACAAAAGAGATAGAGGTTAAAATGAGACAGAAAAAGGAGGCTTACAACAAATGTATGGTTCATAATACAGTGGAGAACCAAGCTGGATATAGAAAGTACAGAGGAGATCTAAAAAGGAAATAAGAGGGGCAAAGAGAGAGTATGAGAATAGATCAGCATCTAACATAAAAGGGAACCCAAAAGACTTTTATAAACATATAAATAGTAAAAGGGTACTCAAAGTGTAATGTATGTACCTTTAAGGGGGGGAACTACTTTTTACAGCTCATGTATACTGTAGTACCGGCAGTGACCACACCTGTATATAACGTTGAGTAGTAATCTGTACAGTTCAGTTGCAGTTTGAGCCACGTTGAGTAAACACCTGTTGTACCGTTCTCCGCAGTCCGTTTCTTATTATACACGGACGTAACACAAAGAATGGGTGGGGCTGATTAGGAACCAAGAAGGAGATCTTCTTGTGAAGGCTGAGGTACTAAATGAGTACTGTGCATCTGTCTTCACTAGAGAAAAGGATGCTGCCAATGTAGCAGTAAAGGACGAGGCAGTAGCGATATTGGATAGGATAAAAATAGATAAAGAGGTACTTAAAAGGTTGATAGTTCTCAAAGTAGAAAAGTCACCCTGTCCGAATGGGAAGCATCCTCGGTTACTGAGGGAAGGGTGGAAGTTGCGGAGGCTCTGGCCACAATCTTCCAATCCTCCTTAGATATGGGGATGGTAACAGAAGACTGGAGGATTGAATATGTCACACTGCAGCAGTTCGTGTTCACCTAGGTAGGTATCGGACGAATGACGACTAAATAATCGAGTTCGACTTCAGGAGAACAATCTAGAAGTTGTTTATTTACAAGAACAGACGAAATACAGCAAGTAAGGTGGCTGGATGCAGGAGCACCGTGAAGTAGGTCTTTCCCCAGCGGGGACGCCATGAGGACTGACTCCGCAGTCCTGTGGAGAGCGTGATGACGTCATCACGCTCGGTCGAGTTTTCCCGCGCTTAGGTGGTCACGTGACCGCGTCGTGACATTAGCGCGTTTGCCCGCGCTTGGCTGGTCACGTGACCTGCGCCGTTGCGTCGGCGCGTAGCTGTGGCTGGCCGTTGCGGCCGAAGTCGCGACAGCGGGCGGCCGAATCGGGCCGGCGGCCATCGTGGGCGCGGGAGGCCGAACCGGGCCGGCAGCCACTGCAGGAGCGGGAGGCCGAGTTGTGCCGACGACCGTCGGGGGAGTGTAAGGCCGAGCTGGGTTGGCTCGCATCTCAGTGTGTTACGCGACGCGCGACGTGACGTCAGTGCGTTGCGTCGCGTTCTTAAAGGGGCAACGGCCCAAACAGGTAAGTTAAAGGGGCAACGGCCCAAACAGGTAAGTTATGCACATAAGGTAAGTTAAAGGGAATTATGTATATACATAGTAAGGGACACCCGGTGGAACCGCCACAACACCTCTGTTCAAAAAATGGAAGAGCAATAAAGAAAGAAGGCTTGGGTTTGGTAATCCAAACATGAATTACTTAATATTCACTGGGAGATAATGCATAATTCAGGAGAAACTTCTTTACCCAGAACTCGCTACCACAGGCAGTAATTGACCAAGGCCACATTTTCAATGATAGGGTATAGTAAATTCGCCCTCCTCCCCCACCCCAACATTTTCACATCTCCTTTTGCTATGCATCAAAAATAAAATCATTGCCTCATGGTCCTGCGTGGGTTGGCACTGAATGAAGTGAATGCCAAGAAAAAGGCAAAAGCCACTGTTGTTTTTCGGGTGCTACCTAAGATCTGGATTCATAACTTGAACACTGAGCTGTAGGTCTACAAGAGTTCAATCCAATCTGTCTTTCTCTGTGCCACTGAAACACAGAGGTCAAGACGCGAGGTCAGCTACGGTTGAATGGTTTTAAAGACCTAATATTGGTGAAGAGTAATGAAGATGAGATGGCAACACCAGATGAACAGTATTACCGTGCCCTGGCAGGCAGAGGGCGCTACTACCAGCAACACCGACGGAGAAAGAAGGCTTGGGTTTGGTAATCCAGTTACTCTATATTCACTGGGAGATAATGCATAGACACAGTCCTTGGTTAGACCACACTTGGAGTACCATGCACAGTTCTGGTCCCCATATTATAAAAAGGATCTAGAGGCACTGGAGAAGGTGCAAAAAAGATTGATACCAGAACTGAGAGGTTATACCTATCACGAAAGACTGAACAGGCTGGGGCTCTTTTCTCTAGAACAGAGAAGGCAGAGAGATGACCTAATAGAGGCATTTAAGATTATGAAAGGGTTTGATAGGGTAGACGTAGAGAAGATGGGGGTGAAATTTGGCATGTTAGCACCTCCCGTTAGCGCCTGGGGGGGCCGCTAATGGGTTTGCAGTGGGGTGCGGCGACATTCACCTGGGATTTAGCGCTGCTGATAACATCCAGCGCCTACGCCTTTAGTGGCTGCCAGATCATAACGTCAACGCGTGTGGAACGCCCCATCAATGGCCCAGATGCAAAATTGACCGTCGTCCCCAGCCTTAGCGTCTGGCGTGAACAACGGCAGGAAGCGGAGGCGTGATGCAGTGGGACGGCCGCTGTAGGAGCGGTATTTAAAGGCATCAACATCCGCTTTGATTATCGTCGCCACTCAATGCTGCCTTCTCAGTTTGACATAGGAAACAGCTGTTTTCACTGAGGTAAACAGTTATTACTTTCAGGGGTGTTCTGGCTGCTAAAAATTTGTCAGTTTCACTGTACTGTACTGAGGTTTTGAACTCCTACACTTGTATATGTTAATGGTGGCTGTACTGGCACTTGACCTCACCCTCCAATATCAATGTCGGAGGCAGGGACAGAGATTGGAAAATGTGGCCAGAGCGGGGAGAGCCAACAGGGCTGTCAACAGGAGGCCTTGCCCTCCCAGGGTATTCCGGGAGCACTTCTCCCACATACATTTAACTGAGGAACAGTGTCTTAGAAGGCTCCGCTTCACCAAGGAGGTGGTCACAGAGCTCTGCCACCTCCTGCAGCCAGACCTCGAGCCTCAGATCAGGACCACCACGGCTCTCTCACTGGCAGCCAAGGTCACGTCGCCCTCAATTTCTACGCCAGCGGATCCTTCCAGTCTGCAGCAGGAGACATATCTAACATTTCGCAGTTCGACGTCCATCGCTGCATCTGAGAGGTCACAGAGGCTCTCTACAGAAAGAGGAGGGACTACATTTCCTTCCCTATGACCAGAGAGAAGCAGGACAAGCGTGCATATGGCTTTGCCAGGTAAGGAGATTGAAGTCTAATTCTAATGGACATTTACTGCTGAGTACAGCGCTCACAGTAATCAAATATTTAAAGGAATTACTCCCACTCTGCAGTTACTATTTGACATAGCTTGAACAGGTCAACTAAAATAGCAATTAATAAAATTATTTAGAGGTGGGTTTCCTTTGAACGAGGCAGAAGAGTTTTATTCTATTGCTAAATAAAATGTGCTAAGTCAAATTAAAAGCACCCATCCTCCGAATGACACAGTATTACATAGTGCTTACAGCACAGAAACAGGTCACTCGACCCAACTGGTCCACGCTCCACACGAGCCTCCTCCCACCCCTCTTCATCTAACCGGATCAACATATCCTTCTAATCCTTTCTCCCTCATGTGTTTATCCAGCTTCCTCTTAAATACATTTATACTATTCACCTCAACTACTCCCTGTGGTAGTGAGTTCCACATTCTCACCACTCTCTGGGTAAAGAAGTTTCTCCTGAATTCCCTATTGGATTTATTAGTGACTATCTTATATTTATGACCCCTAGTTCTGGTCCGCAAGTGGAGACATCTCCTCTACGTCAACCCTATCAAACAAACCCTCTCATAATCTTAAAGACCTCGATCAGGTCACCCCTCAGCCTTCTCTTTTCTAGAGAAAGGAGCCCCCGGCCTGTTCAATCTGATTTTACTCCTGGGCATTCCATTAGTTTTTAGCATTTATGGGTTGAATTTTCCGGGGTGGTAGCGGGCAAGATCGGTGGCGGGTCAGGTGGGAAAGTTGTTATTTCTCACTGTATACTGTGATTGTCCACTTACATATTAAATCAAGTCATCAACCGTAACAATTTCACTCTCATCACCCATTCAACTGGTTCAATTTGCTTTCAGTCCCTGAATAGGACTAATTTAATTTTTCAGTCTGAGAATTTAGGGTGAATTTCTGCGGAGGTTCTCTCACTTGTCCATTGTTAACTTCAACGGAAGAGCTGCACAAATTCCAGAAACACATTGTAAGCACCACTTGCACTGTTTGTCAGGGATTCCGCAGCTCTTCCACTGAACTTGCATAAGATTGTAAATTCACCCCTTTAAAATTACATTTAAAATCTGCTTAATTTCATGTATTACCTATAAACACACATCTTTTATTTGTACCACTTACTGATACAAAAGTCTATAGATTTGTGACTAAAACACCAATAACTTCCCAATTAATGTACTTTTTAAATTACGTTCTTAATCGTATTTGTAGATGGCGTCATATTACTTAATGATAATATTATTTAAATATTTCTTTGTCATGCATATATAACTTTTATTATATCATTGTAGAGTAAAGATTCAACATCCACTATGTTAGATTATGCTTAAAATGTAATGTGGCCAGGGTCCCTTTAAAGATCCCGACTGAAATCGCGTCATGAATGGTGTCACCAGGCCCGCTCCATCTCATTGGGCTGGGTAACGCGCTGGGCGGGATTAATAAGCCCCATTAAGGTAAGTTCCTTTTCAACAGCGGGGTGGAGCCAGCACCGGGCCCGCCCAGGTAAGGAAAACTCCGACCTACGAATCTAGCATAGTAACAGTTCCAGACAGGAGAAGTCCCTGAGAAGACCTTCGGCCCACCTAGCCCACCTATCCACAGTCGTCCCTTGGCGCGTTTCTAATAACCCTGAATCACCTTTGTCTAGTTCCTTCTTGAAACTACTAGGGTACTAGACCCAGCAGCTGAGAGCTCAAATGCCACCATCGCGATTGGACGTATCCTGCCATTCACTGTAGCTGGGTCTCTTGTTCCGTCACCCGCACCTGTTAATCTGCTCCACATACTTACCACCCTTTTAGGAGTAAAGTATACTGAAACCGTGCGTAAGAGCAACTTCCAGCACAGAGAACGCAGCCTATCAATGGAAACAGCACTACAGTGCTAAAATTAGAGGCAAATATCTTATCCTGAAGTACATTCAAATTGATTTTTATCTTGCAAATATGTATGTACTTGGCAGTGAAATGCATCGACTGAATAATAAGGCTGTATACACGCAGGCTTCAGTTAGTGACCCTTACGCCACATCACCTCCAAGTTCCCCTCCAAGTCACACACCATACTGACTTGGAAATATATCAGCTGTTCCTTCATCGTCGCTGGGTCAAAAATCCTGGATCTCCCTCCCTAACAGCACTGTGGGAGCACCTTCACCACACGGACTGCAGCGGTTCAAGAAGGCGGCTCACCACCACCTTCTCAAGGGCAATTAGGGATTGGCAATAAATGCTGGCCTTGCCAGCGACACCCACATCCCATAAACGAATTTAAAAAAATTGAGTATGAGAATGGGAAAGCACCTGTTGTAATACTGGAGAAGAAGCTCGAAATGAGGTGATTCTGGGATCGGAGGCTCCCCGGGGAGTGCATCATGCGAGATCGCGGCCATACCATTGTTCCCGAACTCGCTGCTCCTCCAACTCTGGGCTCTTATGCATCCCCCAACAACAGCCCCCCTCCTCCTTTCACTCCACCATTGGTGGCCGTGCCTCCGGACACATAGGACACACACACCACCCCCCCCACCCCCGCTGAAATTCCTGCCTTAAACCCCTCCGACTCCTTTAAAACCATCCTTAAAACCACCTCTTTTCAGCCTCTTAATATCTCCTTCTTTGTCCATTTTATTTTAGTTGACTAGAGCCTCTACGAAGCACCTCGGGCCATTTTGTCCAGGTTGAAGGACTTTATAAATGATGGTTGTTGCAAACTAGAATGAATGCACTGTAAATCACGAGCGGCTCACCCGCGATTTCCTTGGATTTGCTCCCTAGCTTTCCTACTTGGGTGAACTCGCTCGCAGAATCACCCCTTAAGAATAATATTTTAATTCTCAATCAGAAGAATAAAAACCCCATCATTACAGATGCCATGTAGCCTATGAAACGGGAAAATGGGTTATTAAATAAAGGGATTAAATCTCATTAGAGAACTCATTTAATTTGTCAATTGATCTTTTTTGCAAACGCACATTTCTTTGCAGGCAGAAGGGATGCGGGATGAATAATAAGCCTCTGCCTTTATTTATAACAGTAAATAAGGAGAGACCATGGGGGAAAAATTCGGTATCGCCCCGTTTGGGGCGCGATTATTGGCCGTGCGCAAAGTTCAGCGCCGGGCGCTAATTATCGCCTCCAACTGCAAACTTGGTTTATTTCGCCCCCGGAGTTGATTGCAGCGCTACATCAGGCGCTACACACCTCTCTTAAGGCGCAAAGGCCGAGGAGCGAGGCGCTACCTCAGAGCGCTGGCGAAGCTCAGGTGATGTCAGTCAGCAATGGAACACAGACACACTGGTGCCAGCCAGTTCTTAAAGGGAAGGGTCGATCTTGCTCTCCATCCACACCCTGCTCATTGTAGCCTTGAATCTCGGCCTGGAGAGACCTGTACATCAAATCTGCTGGAAAGAACAATGGAGAGGCCCAGGGAAAGAGCTCAGAGTGCAGCCCCCACAGTTTCTTCTAAATCGATACAAGGGCAAATCAAAATGAACCTGCAAAGTGCTGCTCACCAAATTAGTAACAATACTGTGGAAGAGGAATTCCAAGAGTGTATACGAGATGGTTTCCTGGACCAATATATCAGGCCATCTTAGACTGGGTATTATGTAATGAGAAAGGATTAATTAGCAATCTTGTTGTGCGAGGCCCCTTGGGGAGGAGCGATCATAATATGATAGGATTCTTCATTAAGATGGAGAGTGAAGTAGTTGACTCAGAGACTAGGGTCCTGAATTTAAATAAAGGAAACTACAATGGTATGAGGCGCGAGTTGGCTAGGATGGATTGGGGAATGTTACTTAAAGGGTTGACGGTGAATAGGCAATGGCAAACATTTAAAGATCGCATGGATGAACTACAGAATTTGTTCATCCCTGTTTGGCATTAAAAAAAAACAAAAAAGGTGATTCAACATTGGCTAACAAGGGAAATTAGGGACAGCATAAGATCCAAGGAGAGGACATATAAATTGGCCAGAAAAAGCAGCATACTTGAGGATTGAGAACCGTTTAGGATTCAGCAAAGGAGGACAAAGGGATTAATTAAGAGGGGGAAAATAGAGTATGAGAGTAAGCTTGCAGGGAACATAAAAACAGACTGTAAAAGCTTCTATAGATATGTGAAGAGAAAAAGATTGGTGAAGTCAAGCGTAGGTCTCTTGCAGTTAGAATCAGGGGAATTTATAATGGGGAACAAAGACATGGCTGACCAATTAAATATACTTTGGTTCTGTCTTCACAAAGGACGACACAAATAAACTCCCAGAGATGTCGGGGAACATAGGGTCTAATGAGAGGGAGGAACTGAATGAAATCAGTATTTGTAGGGAAATGGTGTTAGGGAAATTGATGGGATTGAAGGCCGATAAATCCCCAGGGCCTGATAATCTACATCCTAGGGTACTTAAGGAAGTGGCCCTAGAAATAGTAGATGCATTGCTGGTCATCTTCCAAAATTCAATAGACTCTGGAACAGGTCCCATGGATTGGAGGGTAACTAAAGTAACCCCACTATTTAAAAAAGGTGGTAGAGAAAAAACGGGGAATTATAGACCGGTAAGCCTGACATTGGTAGTGGGGAAAATGCTACAGGCCATTATAAAAGATGTAATAGCAGAGCACTTGGAAAACAGTGACAGGATTGGACAAAGTCAACATGGATTTACAAAAGGTAAATCATGCTTGACTAATCTACTGGAATTTTTTGAGGATGTAACTGGTAGAATAGATTAGGGAGAACCAGTGGATGTGGTGTATTTGGACTTTCAGAAGGCTTTCGATAAGGTCCCGCATAAGAGATTAGCGTGCAAAGTTAAAGCACATGGTATTGGGGGTAAGGTACTGACTTGGATAGAGAACTGGTTGGCAGACAGGAAGCAAAGAGTTGGAATAAACGGGTCTTTTTCCGAGTGGCAGGCAGTGACTAGTGGGGTACCGCAGGGATCGGTGCTAGGACCCCAGTTATTCACAATATATATTAATGATCTAGACGAGGGAACTAGATGTAATATCTCCAAGTTTGCAGACGACACAAAGCTGGGTGGGCATGTGTGCTGTGAGGGGGATGCAGAGAAACTCCAGTACGATTTGGACAGGTTGGGCGATTGGGCAGATGCAGTATAATGTGGATAAATGAGAGGTTATCCACTTTGGTGGCAAAAACAGGAAGGTAGATTATTATCTGAACGGCAATAGATTGGGAAAAGGGGAAATGCAACGAGACCTGGGTGTCCTTGTGCACCAGTCGCTGAAGGTAAGCATGCAGGCGCAGCAGGCGGTTAAGATGGCAAATGGTATGATGGCCTTCATAGCGAGAGGATTCGAGTACAGGAGCAAGGATGTCTTGCTGCAGTTGTACAGGGCCTTGGTGAGACCACACCTTGAATTTTGGTCGCCTTATCTGAGGAAGGATGTTCTTGCCATGGAGGGAGTGCAGCAAAGATTCACCAGACCGATACCTGGGATGGCAGGAATGACATATGAAGAGAGATTGGGTCGATTAGGCTTATATTCGCTAGAGTTTAGAAGAATGAGAGGGGATCTCATTGAAGCTTATAAAATTCTAACAAGACTAGACAGACTAGATCCAGGAAGGCTGTTCCCAATGGCGGGGGAGTCCAGAACCAGGGGTCACAGTCTAAAGATAAGGGGTAAGCCATTTAGGACTGAGATGAGGAAGAATTTCTTCACCCAGAGAGTGGTGAACCTGTGGAATTCTCTACCACAGAAGACAGTTGAGGCCAATTCATTAAATATATTCAAGAAGGAGTTAGATATATTTCTTAAGGCTAAGGGGATCAAGGGCTATGGGGAGAAAGCAGGGACAGGGTACTGAATTTGGATGATCAGCCATGATCGCATTGAATGGTGGAGCAGGCTCGAGGGGCCGAATGGCCTACTCCTGCTCCTACCTTCTATGTTTCTATGTTTCTATGTTTCAGTGCCCAAAACTCCTTCACACAGCGTTGAATCTCTCCAGAAGTCTCTCTCTCTCAGACTGCGTGGTGCAAAAATGTCACCAACAAAAAATGGCACGAAATGGCCGCCTTTAAATAGCGCTCCTCCAGTCCCTTACCGACTGCAAAACGCTCCCATTAGCCTGTCGTTGCTAGCGGCAGGCAGTAAGGCAGGGGGCGCCACTCAATATCCGGTCCGGATGCTACTGGGGCTTTGTGCACTCGACTGATGTCACGATCTGCCGGCGCAGGAGATCATGGCGGTAGTGTTTAACGCCGCCGCAAAATGTCTAGTTAATTTAGCGAGCGGCGCAAACATCGCCGCGCACGGGCACTAGTTGCTTTGCGTTCCATTAGCACCCTCTTAATGCGCTAACGGGAGGTGCAAACCAACTGAATTTCCCCCCCCATGTATGTCTGCAAATATTAGCTGCATATATTCTCTCACCTCCGACTCAATGTCGTGAACCATATAACGTTATTATATCCTTATTTGAAGCCTTGAAAAGATGGGCAAAGAGTGCGTAATTGTCACCAAAATCAACAAAAACATAATACCAACCTTAATATTGTTTGGTTCAGACATCATAAAATGATACAGCGCAGAAGGAGGCCATTCGGCCCATCGTGCCTGTGCCGGCTCTTTGAAAGAGCTCTCCAATTAGTCCCACTCCCCCCTGCTCTATCCCCATAGCCCTGCAAATTTTTTTTCTTTTCGCATATTTATCCAATTCCCTTTGAAAGTTACTATTGAACCTGCTTCCACCGCCCTTTCAGGAAGTGCGTTCCAGATCACAACAACTCGCTGTGTGAACAAAAAATTCTCCTCACCTCCCCCTCTGGTTCTTTTGCCAATCCCCTTAATTCTGTGTCCTCTGGTTACCGACCCTCCTGCCACTGGAAACAGTTACAATTTATTTTTCCCTCCAATAGAAAGCCGCTCCTTATATTTTGGATCTTGCTGATGACACAATCAGTGAAATCTCCATCAGGTATTCAATCTGAAAGAATCTCCTCAGCCCGCTAAACCCATCCAGCCATTGAGCTGTCCCGACAGCTGTAGACTATACTCTCGCCTTTCTATTAACATAGAATTACACAGAATTACATAGAAACATAGAAACATAGAAGATAGGAGCAGGAGTAGGCCATTCGGCCCTTCGAGCCTGCTCCGCCATGCAATGAGATCATGGCTGATCATCCAAATTCAGTACCCTGTCCCTGCCTTCTCCCCATATCCCTTGATCCCTTTAGCCTCAAGAAATATATCCAACTCTTTCTTGAATATATTTAATGAACTAGCCTCCACCGCCCTCTGTGGCAGAGAATTCCACAGGTTCACCACTCTCTGGGTGAAGAAATTCCTCCTCATTTCAGTCCTAAATGGCTTACCCCTTATCCTTAGACTATGACCCCTGGTTCTGGACTCCCCGGCCATCAGAAACATCCTTCCTGCATCTAGTCTGTCCAGACCTGACAGAATTTTATAGGTTTCGATGAGATCCCCTCTCAATCTTCTAAACTCCAGTGAGTATAAGCCCAATCGACACAATCTCTCCTCATACATCATTCCTGCCATCCCAGGTATCAGCCTGGTGAATCTTCGCTGCACTCCCTCCATGGCAAGAACGTCCTTCCTCAGGTAAGGTGACCAAAACTGCACACAATACTCAAGGTGCGGTCTCACCAAGGCCCTGTACAACTGTAGCAAGACATCCTTGTTCCTGTATTCGAACCCTCTTGCTATGAAGGCCAACATACCATTTGCCTTCTTAACCGCCTGCTGCACCTGCATGCTTACCTTCAGCGACTGGTGCACAAGGACACCCAGGTCTCTTTGCACTTCCCCTTCTCCCAATCTATTGCCATTCAAATAATAACCTGCCTTCCTGTTTTTGCCACCAAAGTGGATAACCTCACATTTATCCACATTATAGTGCATTTGCCATGTTTCTGCCCAATCACCCAACCTGTCCAAATCGTACTGGAGTTTCCCGACATCCTCCTCGCAGCTTACCCTCCCGCCCAGCTTTGTGTCGTCTGCAAATTTGGAGATATTACATCCAATTCCCTCGTCCAGATCATTAAGATATATTGTGAACAGCTGGGGTCCTAGGACCGATCCTTGTGGTACCCCACTAGTCACTGCCTGCCACTCGGAAAACGACCCGTTTATTCCTACTCTTTGCCTTCTGTCCGCCAACCAGTTCTCTATCCAAGTCAATACCTTGCCCCCAATCCCATGTGCCTTAATTTTGCACGCTAATCTCTTGTGTGGGACCTTATCGAAAGCCTTCTGAAAGTCGAAATACACCACATCCACTGGTTCTCCTTTATCTATTTTACCAGTTACATCCTCATAAGATATACGGCACAGAAACAGGCCATTCGGCCCAACCAGTCCATGCCGGTGTTTATGCTCCACTCGAGCCTCCTCCTGTCTTTCCTCATCTAAATCTATCAGCATAACCCTCTATTCCCTTCTCCCTCATGTGCTTGTCTAGCGTCCCCTTAAATGCATCGATACTATTCGCTTCAACCACTCCCTGTGGTAGTGAGTTCCACATTCTCACCACACTCTGGGTAAAGAAGTTTCTGCTGAATTCCCTATTTGATTTCTTGGTGACAATCTTATATTGATGGCCTCTAGGTTTGCTCTTCCCCACAAGTGGAAACATTCTCTCTGTATCCACTCTATCAAAACCTTTCATAATTTTAAAGACCTTTATTAGGTCACCCCTCAGCCTTCTCGTTTCAAGAGAAAAGAGACCCAGCCTGTTCACGCTTTCCTGACAGGTATAACAGGATACTTAATATTGTTTTGTTCAGAAACCATAGAATCAAACAGCACAGAAGAACCACAGTAATTGCATCTGTACGGCACCTTATCGCGATGAAAGATCTCAAAATGCTTCACGCGTTGGAGTGCAATGACCGTCTTCACACAAGCAGCTCACCTTCTGTATTTCAATCGATATAGTGAAAGAATGTTCAACGTGTCCATGTGGCATCCCGCTCCCCGCCATTTTAACACTGCTGTTGGCCGACTTACTGTAAATACGTTAACGCTAACATAGGGAAGGGGGTAAAGGAATGTTGATGAATGTGTGAATCATTCACCCGCTAATATCACCAACAGCAATGTCTAGGCTATTGCTTTCATTTGTTGAAAAGCATTACTACATATGCCACTGTAATTGGCTAATGTAGCTTTAACACACTATTGGTTAACATTGAGTCGATATCTGGCAAATGCAGAATGGATCATTGAATCTGAAATCATTTATTTCTGATCAACGTCACAACTCGCTAATTACTAAAACCCCTCTGGCCAAACCTTGGTTGCTGCATCAATATGGAACTGCGGGTGTTTTAGCATCCTTAAGTAGGACACTGAAGTGACACATGTAGGTTAGAATGATTTATACAACCTGAGCTGACAATACTCGATTTTTAAAGTCTGTTAATGAGCCATAAGTTTGATTAAGCACCTGATTTTTAAAAATTAATTCACGGGATGTGGACGTCGCTGTCAAGGCGGGCATTTATTGCCCATCCTTAATTGCCCTTGAGAAGGTGGTGGTGAACTGCCTTCTTGAACCGCTGCAGTCCGTGTGGTGAAGGTGCTCCCACAGTGCTGTTAGGGAGGGAGTTCCAGGATTTTGACCCAGCGACGATGAAGGAACGGCCGATATATTTCCAAATCAGGATGGTGTGTGACTTGGAGGGGAACTTGGAGGCGATGGTGTTCCCATGCGCCTGCTGCCCTTGTCCTTCTAGGTGGAAGAGGTCGCGGGTTTGGGAGGTGCTGCCGAAGAAGCCTTGGCAATTTGCTGCAGTGCATCTTGTAGATGGTACACACTGCAGCCACAGTGCGCTGGTGGTGGAGGGAGTGAATGTTTAAGGTGACGGATGGGGTGTTAATCAAGCAGGCTGCTTTGTCCTGGGTGGCGTCGAGCTTCTTGAGTGTTGTTGGAGCTGCACTCATCCAGGCAAGTGGAGAGTGTTCCATCACACTCCTTACTTGTGCCTTGTAGATGGTGGAAAGGCTTTGGGGAGTCAGGAGGTGAGACACTCGCCGCAGAATTTATTTTTTTATTAGCTTATGGGATGTGGACGTCGCTGGCAAGGCCAGTATTTATTGCCCATCCCTAGTTGTCCTTGAGAAGGTGGTGGTGAGCCGCCTTCTTGAACCGCTGCAGTCCGTGTGGTGAATGTACTCCCACAGTGTTGTTAGGGAGGGAGTTCCAGGATTTTGACCCAGCGATGATGAAGGATCGACGATATACTTCTAAGTCAGGATGGTGTGTGACCTGGAGGGGAACTTGGAGGTGGTGGTGCTCCGATGTGCCTACTGCCCTTGTCCTTCTAGGTGGAAGAGGTCGCGGGTTTGGGAGGTGCTGCCAAAGAAACCTTGGCGAGTTGCTGCAGTGCATCTTGTAGATGGCGCACACTGCAGCCACGGTACGCCAGTGGTGGAGGGAGTGAATGTTTAAGATGGTGGATGGGTTGCCAATCAAACAGGCTGCTTTGTCCTGGATGGTGTCGAGCTTCTTGAGTGTTGTTGGAGCTGCACTCATCCAGGCAAGTGGAGAGTATTCCATCACACTCCTTACTTGTGCCTTGTAGATGGTGGAAAGGCTTTGGGGAGTCAGGAGGTGAGAACTCGCCACAGAATACCTAGCCTCCGACCTGCTCTTGTTGCCACAGTATTTATGTGGCTGGTCCAGTTAAGTTTCTAGTCAATGGTGACCGCCAGGATGTTGATGGTGGGGGATTTGGCGATGGTAATGCCGTTGAATGTCAAGGGGAGTTGGTTAGACTCTCACTTGTTGGCGATAGTCATTGCTTGGCACTTCTGTGGTGCGAATGTTACCTGCCACTTATCAGCCCGAGCCTAAATATCATCCAAGTCTTGTTGCATGCGGGTATGGACTGCTTCATTATCTGAGGAGTTGTGAATGGCGCTGAACACTGCAGTCATCAGCGAACATCCCCAGTTCTGACCTTATGTTGGAGGGAAGGTCATTGATGGAGCAGATGAAGATGGTTGGGCCTTGGACACTGCCCTGAGGAACTCCTGCAGTGATGTCCAGGGGCTGTGATGATTGACCTTCAACCACCACAACCATCTTCCTTTTGTGCTAGATATGACTCCAGCCAGTGGAGCGTTTTCTCCCCCTAACTCCCATTGACTTCAGTTTTACTCGGGCTCCTTGATGCCACACTCGGTCAAATGCTGCGTTGATGTCAAGGGCAGTCACTCTCACCTCACCTCTGGAATTCAGCTCTTTTGACCATGTTTGGACCAAGGCTGTAATCAGATCGGGAGCTGAACAGTCGTGGAGGAACCCAAACTGAGCATCAGAATAAGCAACACGTAGGTATCCAGTGAAACATTTCTTAATGATCATCTTATGTAAAGTGACATCTGCTGTTATAGTCATTTTGCCCGCGGTACTGCCGCCATAATGTTCTTAAATCTGTATGACAGCACTTAGATATTCTCTACCTTTCCCCCCAATTAATGCTGTGCTCTCTTGAAATCACTGATTACTGCAAAATTGAAATCCTATTGCTTATTTTATTTCTTGCTTCATTCTGACCATGCTGTAGTCATGGCCTCGCCCCCTCTCTATCTCTGTACCCTCCTCCAGCCCCACAACCCTCCGATATCTCTGCTCTCCTTCAACTCTGGCCTCTTGAGCATCCCCGATTTTCATCGGTCCACCATTGGCGGCTGTGCCTTCAGCTGCCAAGGCCCTGAGCTCTGGAATTCCCTCCCTAATTCTCTCCACCTCTCTCTCCTCCTTTAAGACGCTTCCTTTAAGCCTACCTCTTTGACCAAGCTTTTGGTCACCTGTCCTAATATCTCATTATGTGGCTCGGTGTCAAATTTTGGCTGATAATCGCTCCTGTGAAGCACCTTGGGACGTTTTACTATGTTAAAGGCGCTTTGGAAATGCAAGTTGCTGTTGTGAGCTGGAGGAAGTAACCAATTAAAAAGTTAACTACAGATACTTATTCTCAGTTTCCCTCATTAGTATCTCACCTTTCCTCTGACTGTTCCCGTAATACTGAAATAATGTTTCTCGGTCATATTTTGTGTCTACAACTCTGTTCATTTCTAGGTCTCTCTCTTTTCTCTCACCAGCCTTTCAGCATCACTGTGTAATAAAAAATATGCTTTCCTCCAAAGTCTGTGATGTCAGCACCAAGGACATTCAAGAAACTTGAAGAAAGGAAAACGGAAGATCCATCAGATTAAAGAGGAAAATCGTAATTTTAAGTGTCAGCCTTGATGCAGTGGGCAGCACTCTCACCTCAGAGTCAGAAGGTTGTGGGTTCAAGTCCCACTCCAGAGACTTGAGCACATAATATGGAGCAGGAGTCGGCCATACGGCCCCTCGAGCCTGCTCCGCCATTCAATAAGATGATCATGGCTGATGTTCTACCTCAACTCCACTTTCCTGCACTATCCCCACGTCCCTTGATTCCCCTCGAGTCCAAAAATCTATCGATCTCAGCCTTGAATATACTCAATGACTGAGCATCCACAGCCCTCTGGGGTAGAGAATTCCAAAGATTCACAACCCTGAGTGAAGAAACTCCTCCTCATCTCAGTCTTAAATGGCCAACCCCTTATCCTGAGACTGTGCCCCCTGGTTCTAGACTCTCCAGCCAGGGGAAAGAGTCACTCAGCATTTACCCTGTCAAGGCCTTGAAGAAATTTATACGTTTCAATAAAATCACTTCTCATTCTTCTAAACTCCAGAGAGTATAGGCTCAATCTACACAATCTCTCCTCATAGGGCAACCCTCTCATCCCAGGAATCAATCTAGTGAACCTTCATTGCACCCACTTCTAAGGCAAGTATATCCTTCCTTAGGTAAGGAGACCGAAACTGTGCATAGTACTCCAGGTGTGGTTTCACTACCCCCTACATAATCGCAGTAAGTCTTCCTTACACTTATACTCCAACCACGGTTCCCTCTAAGGTGCGAGGCCGCGCACACGTCCCTGAGCTGCTGCGCAGTTCAGTTGAAAGGCCGCGCAGAGAGCCGGTCAGCTGAAGCAGAGGGAGGGGCCCAATACACAACGACCCGGAATGCAGACAGAGTCATTTGCGAGTCTTGCGACCTCAGAGCCAAACCCGATTGGAAAGTAACAAAAGAGTTGGGGCCAGCGGCCTCATGATAAGGAAGTGGGTGAGGTGTCGGTTGTGTCGCCCTCTGGGACGTTCCACGCGCTGCAGGCAGAATCGGTAGAGGAGCCGTCGCCCACGGTGATGAGGGTAGTGGGTCCCTCCTCCTCCTTTGGTGCCACGGTTCCGGGGGCCTGTGTTCCAGAAACGTCGCGGGCCCCGCGGAGCCATTCCGGAGCAGAGCCATTCCAGAGCAGAGCCATTCCGGAGCGGAGCCATTCCGGAGCGGAGCCATTCTGGAGCGGGGCCATTACGGAGTGGGGCAAGTCAGAGCGGGGCAAGTCGGAGCAGGCCATTCCAGAGCAGAGCCATTCCGGAGCAGAGCCATTCCAGAGCAGGGCCATTCCGGAGCGGAGCCATTCCGGAGCGGGGCCATTCCGGAGTGGGGCAAGTCGGAGCGGGGCCATTCCGGAGCAGACCATTCCGGAGCAGAGCCATTCCGGAGCAGAGCCATTCCGGAGCAGGGCCATTCCGGAGCGGAGCCATTCCGGAGCGGAGCCATTCCGGAGCGGGGCCAGTCGGAGCAGGGCCATTCTGGAGTGGAGCTATTCCAGAGCAGGAGCAGTCAGAGCAGGGCCATTCCAGAGCACAGCCATTCCGGAGCAGGGCCATTCCGGAGCGGGGCAAGTCGGAGCGGGACAAGTCGGAGCGGGACAAGTCGGAGCGGGTCAAGTCAGAGCGGGACAAGTCGGAGCGGGACAAGCCGGAGCGGGACAAGTTGGAGCGGGACAAGCTGGAGCGGGACAAGTTGGAGCGGGGCCATGCCAGAGCGGTTCAATTCGGAGCAGGGCCATTCCGGAGCAGGGCCATTCCGGAGCGGGGCAAGTCAGAGCGGGACAAGTCGGAGCGGGACAAGTTGGAGCGGGGCCATTCCGGAGCGGGGCCATTCCGGAGCGGGTCAATTCGGAGCTGTAGTGTATGTACCTTTAAGAGGAACTATGTTTTTGAAGCCCCTGTGTGCTGTAGTACCGGTAGTGACCACTCGGGTATATAAGCCTGTATAGCATCTTGTGTAGTTAGTTCACCTCCAGACTTTGTTCAATAAACACTTGGTAAATCAACTCCTGCATTCCGTGTCTCCATTAACACATGGATCTAACAGTGGCGACGAGTTAGAAATGAACTTACCTGCAATTCGGCAGCACCTCAAGGAGATCGATTCCTCAGACGAAGGTCGAAGCAAGAAAAAAAAGAAAAAAAACTGTGATTTCACCAGCTAAACGGGCTGCTGGCAGGTAGTGCACTGTCCCTTCCTGGGCTGCGGCGGGCTGGGGCTCGATCGGGTAGCTCTGCAGCGGGGCCGGGCAGCGAGTCGGAAAGCAGAAGCAAAGAGAGACAGAGGGTGCAACACTCAGGAGGCGGCCGGTGCTGTAAAGCAGGTCGGCGTTCAGACCGAGCAGAGGGAGGGGAAAGTCCCAGAGGGTCCGCTCCACGACGGGAACGGTTCTCCAAGTAACAGAGAAACTATTTAAAATATATATTTAAAAAAAAATAGAAATACCGCGAAAAGCTGCAGGTCGCAATGGGAACCGCGGAGAACAGCGTTGGCAGCAGCGGCAGCGGCGGGAAAGCGCGAGAGGCACCATCTTGACTCGGCGGGGAAGAAGGAAAAGCGCGGGAAGCGCCATTTTTGATTTTCAGGATGCCGAAGACTGGCAATATTACTGCTTTCGATAGTGATATAGAGGATTGGACCACATATGTGGAAAGAGTGGAGGTATATTGCAAGGCGAATGAAGTAGCGGATGATAAAAAGGCATCGGTACTTCTAAATCTGATGGGCGCAAGGACATACGGGCTGTTACGAAACTTGATCACTCCAGCCAAACCAATGGACAAGAATTTTAAGGAGATTGTTGATACCCTACAGGAGCACTTAAACCCAACACCGCTGCTGATAGCGGAACGATTCAAATTCTTCAGGAGGAATCAGCACAAGAATGAAAGTAACGCTGATTACCTCACCGAATTACGAAAGCTGTCAAAGCACTGCCAATTCGGGGCAGGACTGGCAGATTCTCTACGAGACAAATTCGTCTGCGGTCTCCTAAGTGAAGGAACACAGAAAAGACTACTTTCTGAGAAAGATTTAACACTGGACAAGGCTTTCAGTGTGGCTGTATCATACGAAGCAGCAGCAAGAGGAGCTACAGAGATACAGCAAAAGCCACAGGACTTCGGCACCCATGAAATGACACGGGGTTTCGAGAGATGTTATCGCTGCGGCAGATCCACCCATGACCAGAAGGACTGCTGGTTCAAGGACAAAGCATGCAGGCAATGCGGAAAGATGGGACACATTGCACGTGTATACAGATCTGGAAAAAAATCCGCTGACAGTAAAAAGGTCAATAAGGAAAAGTACAGAAAGGTACAAATGATAACGGACAGTAGCTCCGAAGACCAGAAGAGCGATAGCGACTCCGGAAACAAGATGTAGACATAGAAATCGGGCAAGGGGACTGTGATATACTTGAACATATTAGCATCGAGAGGGAAGAGGTACTAGAGGTTTTAGCAGGCCAAAAAGTGGATAAATCCCCAGGCCCGGACAAGATGTATCCCAGGCTGCTGTGTGAGGCAAAGGAGGAGATTGCAGGGGCTCTGACACAAATTTTCAGAACCTCTCTGGCCACAGGGGATGTACCAGAGGACTGGAGAACAGCTAATGTAGTACCATTATTCAAGAAGGGTAGCAGGGATAAACCAGGAAATTACAGGCCAGTGAGCCTAACATCTGTGGTAGGGAAATTATTGGAAAAGATTCTGAGGGACAAAATTAGTCTCCACTTGGAGAGGCAAGGATTAATCGGGGATAGTCAGCATTGCTTTATCAAGGGTAAATCATGTCTGACCAATCTGATTGAATTTTTCGAGGGGGTGACTAGGTGTGTGGATGAAGGAAATGCTGTGGATGTGGTATACATGGACTTCAGTAAGGCTTTTGACAAAGTCCCGCATAGGAGACTGGTCAAGAAGGTAAGAGCCCATGGGATCCAGGGTGCCTTGGCACGTTGGATCCTAAACTGGCTGAGTGGCAGGAGGCAGAGGGTGATGGTCGAAGGTTGCTTTTATGACTGGAAGCCTGTGTCCAGTGGGGTACCTCAGGGATTGGTGCTGGGTCCCTTGCTGTTTGTGATCTACATAAATGATTTGGAGGAGAATGTAAAAGGTATGATCCGTAAGTTCGCAGATGACACGAAAATTGGTGGGGTGGTAAATTGCGAGGAGGAAAGCCTCAGGCTACAGGACGATATAAACGGGTTGGTCAGATGGGCGGAAAAGTGGCAAATGGAATTTAACCCTGAAAAGTGCGAGGTGATGCATTTTGGACGGACAAATAAGGCAAGGGAATACACAATAAGTGGTAGGACCCTAGGAAGTACAGAGGGTCAGAGGGACCTTGGTGTACATGTACATAGATCCCTGAAGGCAGCGGAACAGGTAGATAAGGTGGTTAAAAAGGCATATGGGATACTTGCCTTCATTAGCCGAGGCATAGAGTACAAGAGCAGGGAGGTTATGATGGAGCTGTCCAAAACGCTGGTGAGGCCACAGCTGGAGTACTGTGTGCAGTTCTGGTCACCTCACTATAGGAAGGATGTGATTGCATTGGAGAGGGTGCAGAGGAGATTTACCAGGATGTTACCTGGGCTGGAGCGCCTCAGCTATGAAGAAAGACTGAACAGGCTGGGGTTGTTTTCCTTGGAGCAAAGAAGGCTGAGGGGGGACCTGATTGAGGTGTACAAAATGATGAGGGGCATAGATAGGGTAGATAAAGAGGAACTTTTCCCCTTAGTAGGGGGGTCAATAACAAGGGGGCATAGATTCAAGGTAAGGGGCAGGAGGTTTAGAGGGCATTTGAGGAGGAACTTTTTCACCCAGAGGGTGGTTGGAGTCTGGAACTCACTGCCTGAAAGGGTGGTAGAGGCAGGAACCCTCACAACATTCAAGAAGCATTTGGATGAGCACTTGAAATGCCATTGCATACAAGGCTATGGACCAAATGCTGGAAAATGGGATTAGATTGGACAGGGCTTGATGGACGGCGCAGACACGATGGGCCGAAGGGCCTCTTTCTGTGCTGTATAATTCTATGACTCTATGACTCTAAGAGACTAAGCTGTCTCAAATTACATAATGTAATTGCCAAAGAAGATTACCAGACCATTTGGGTTACCCTCACGATAGCGGGGTCCCCAGTCAAAATGAAGCTAGATACAGGATCAGCTCTGACCGTCATAAGTCGACGGGACTACGAGCGGCTATTTCTGCATATACCTTTGAAAGACACATCCATTATCTTGAAGACATATACGGGGCAGAAAGTATACCCCAGAGGGAAAATAAGGGTGCCTGTTGTATACAACGGCAAGGAAATACAGAAGTTGTATTTATACGTTCTGCAAGATTGTGGTCCACCGTTGTTGGGACGTGAATGGATCAGAAAGATACGTTTAGACTGGCACTCCATTCAGGCACTGAAGGTGACCAGTAAGAAAAAAAATGATGATGATGTTATACCTGGACGATTAAAAGAAATCTTGGCTAACGCCAAAGAAGTGTTTCAACAGGAACTAGGAACCCTGAAAGGCGCCACCGCCTCAATAAAAGTGGAAGATGCGGCAATTCCCAAGTTTTTTAAGGCAAGGCCGGTGCCATACGCAATTCGTCCAGCCGTCGAGGCAGAGCTGGAGAATTTGGAAAAAGCAGGCGTATTATCCAAGGTAGATTGGAGCGAGTGGGCAACACCCATCGTTCCGGTCATGAAGAAAACGTTGAATAATGATAAATCTGAAGAACAGAGAAAAATTCGCATCTGTGGGGACTTCAAGGTGACTGTAAACCCGGTTCTTCACACGGTACAGTGTCCTCTTCCGAGGATAGAAGATATTTTTGCCTCACTATCCGGAGGGAAATGTTTCACCAAAATTGACTTAGCACAGGCATATCTACAGATGGAGGTTGAGGAGGCCTCTAAAAAGTATCTCACGATAAACACACACAAAGGCCTGTACCAGTACAATCGACTGGTTTTCGGAGTGGCATCAGCTCCGGCTATCTGGCAAAGAGCTATGGAGCAAGTCCTGCAAGGGATTCCGGGGACTCAATGCTACCTAGATGACATCCTTGTAACAGGAGAAAACGACAACGAGCACCTTGCCAACTTGGAGCAGGTGCTCACGAGGCTGAGAGAACGGGGCCTACGAGCAAATCGCCCCAAGTGCAAATTTTTCCAGAAACAAATATCATATTGTGGCCATGTCATTAACGAAGAAGGGTTGCATAAGTCACCTGAAAAAATTGAAGCAGTTGTAAAAGCCCCCGCGCCTGAAAATGTCTCACAATTAAGGTCGTTCCTGGGATTAATAAATTACTATCATAAATTTTTTACCGAACTTGTCAACGGTTCTGCACCCTCTTAACGCACTGCTACAAACGGGAGTAATTTGGAAATGGAGCGAAGACTATAATCGTGCCTTCCATAAATGCAAAGGCTTGATCACGTCCAGGGAAGTGTTGGCTCATTACAACCCATCACTGCCAATCAGACTGGCGTGCGATGCATCCCCTTACGGCGTGGGAGCGGTATTATCGCATAGATTCCCTGATGGCTCGGAGCGGCCGATAGCTTTTGCGTCACGCTCATTGAACTCAGCTGAGCGTAACTATGCCCAGATCGAATGTCTACCGGTGACAAATTCTACCATTGAAAAGGAAACGAGAAATGACCCGACTCTCTCACGAGTCTACGATTTAACGGTGAAGGGATGGCCAGCACATGGCGAACCACTGTTGCTAGCATTCTCGCAAAGAAGAGAACAGCTGTCAGTGTGCCGAGGAACCTTGATGTGTGGATCCAGAGTGGTGATTCCACCCAAACTCCAGGATAAAGTGCTAAAGGAGCTTCACGAGGGGCATCTGGGTGGAGTGAAAATGAAGAACCTAGCCAGAGCGTTTGTGTGGTGGCCAGGTATCGATGGAGACATCGAAGAAATGACCAAGGGCTGTCTAGAATGCCAGAAGGTCCAAAACGCCCCACCACAAGCCCCTCTACATCCATGGGAGTGGCCCTCATCTCCATGGCAAAGGGTACATATCGACTTTGCTGGTCCATTTATGGACTCAATGTTCTTAATCACGGTGGATGCACACTCCAAGTGGCCGGAGGTAATAAAGATGTCTTCCACCACCACGGAAAAAACCATCACAGTATTAAGGACCATATTCGCCAGGAATGGGCTGCCTGAACAGATCTGCTCTGATAATGGACCGCAATTTGTATCCGAAGAATTCAGGAAGTTCTTAAAAAACAATGGGGTTAAGCACTACACGTCCGCCCCATACCATCCCGCCAGCAATGGATTAGCTGAAAGGTTTGTCCAGACCTTCAAGAAGGCCATAAAGGCCATGGGTAATGAAGACATAAATCTACAACATAAGGTAGATAACTTCTTGTTTGCGTACAGGAATGCAACACATGTGGTTACAAACCAAACCCCCGCCATGATGTTTTTCAATAGAAGACTAAGATGCCGGTTGGATTTGGTCAAGCCAAACGTCAGAAGGGACGTAGAGAACCGGCAATTTCAAAGCATGAATGAAAGGCCAACTAGAACCTTCCAGATAGGTCAACCAGTTTTGGCCCGGGACTACCGTACCGAGAAATGGCAGCCTGGAACTATTTGCACACGACTAGGACCGCTGATGTATACTGTGGACATGGGAGAAAGCATAATAAGGCGCCATGCTGACCAGATCATAGAGTCATCCGAAAAAGGACCACCTACACCACAACTCTATACGCTTAGTGATGAAGCAGAGATACCCATAGTATCTACCTCCGATCCGGTGATACTGGAACCAAATGAACCCGACACTCGCATTGAAGCCGAATCGACCTTGCCAAAAGAACCTACTACACCACCGAAACCTACTACACCACCGAGGCGTTATCCGGACCAAGTCAGGAAGCCTCCAGAGAGACTGAATGTGTAATTGATTAACTTCAGCAAATGTGTAGATTACTGTTCTTGTAAAAATGTTATGTACTATTTATCTAAAAGGGGAGGAATTGTAGTGTATGTACCTTTAAGAGGAACTATGTTTTTGAAGCCCCTGTGTACTGTAGTACCGGTAGTGACCACTCGGGTATATAAGCCTGTATAGCATCTTGTGTAGTTCGTTCACCTCCAGACTTTGTTCAATGAACACTTGGTAAATCAACTTCTGCATTCCGTGTCTCCATTAACACACGGATCTAACAGGAGCGGGTCAAGTCGGAGCGGGACAAGTTGGAGCGGGGCCAGCTCAGTGCAGCCAGCCACCGCTATGGGGCTGGACGAAGCTTTAAGCTGGGCTCCTTGTACGTGAATCACAAAAAGTTAGCCTGCAGGTGCAGCAAGTAATCAGGAAGGCAAATGGAATGTTGGCCTTTATTGCAAGGGGAATGGAGTATAAAATTAGGGAAGTCCTGTTACAACTGTACAGGGTGTTGGTGAGACCACACCTGGAGTACTGCGTACAGTTTTGGTCTCCTTATTTAAGGAAGGATATATTTGCATTGGAGGCAGTTCAGAGAAGGTTCACTAGGTTGATTCCGGAGATGAAGGGGTTTTCTTATGAGGAAAGGTTGAGCAGGTTGGGCCTATACTCATTGGAGTTTAGAAGAATTAGAGGGGATCTTATTGAAGCATTTAAGATTCTGAAGGGGCTTGACAGGGTAGATGCAGAGAGAATGTTTCCTCTCGTGGGGGAATCTAGAATTAGAATTCAGAATAAGGGGGCACCCTTTTAAATCGGAAATGAGGAGGAATTTCTTCTCTCAGAGGGTCGTGAATCTTTGGAATTCTCTTCCCCAGAGAGCTGTGGAGGCGGAGTCATTGAATATATTCAAGGCGGAGATAGAGAGATTTTTGAATGGTAAAGGAGTGAAGGATTATGGGGAGCGGGCAGGAAGGTGGAGTTCAGGCCAAGATCAGATCAGCCATGATCTTATTGAATGGCGGAGCAGGCTCGAGGGGCCAAATGACCTACTCCTGCTCCTACGTCTTATGTTCTTAAAAATCGGTGGGCGAGATCGGTGGATAAACCACGAGTCCCTCAACTTATGAAACCTGGTACAGCTGAGTGAGTCACCGAGTTTTACCCGCAACAGGTGAGTAAGAAAGTCCTTTGTTGCTGTCAGATGGCAGTGACATGTTTTAGGCGAGGAAATGAGAAACGAGTTTGTGCGACTTTTGAGCTGTACGTGAACCTCTTTTTAAAATAAAATGATCCTATTGCTGAGGGGTTTGTAAGATCAGGCTTTCAGTCATTAGGTGAAGCGAGGCAGCATTTTAGCAGAAGGAAGAAGAGTGATTAACACAAGATTAACTTACTTTTATTTTCTACTTTTTATTAAATCCAATATTGCACCAGGGGTGGATTTATGGTTTTAGTCTTGTTGCTGATGAAAGTTAATAAAAACCTTAATAACATAAAAAGTGGTTAAAATTGGAGCTTACGTTTGAAAACCAGAATTCTGGTGTCAGGTTTATATTTTTAGAAATATTGAGGCTCCTCACTTTCTACAGGCACATATGTCTGTGGAAGAATACAAACCATATGGGGGCAACAAAGTTCGCCTTTGTCAAAACAAAAATGAGGAAAAAAAAATTCAAAATTTGGACAGTTGTTTAAAGTCGGAAAAAAATACAGGAAAGTGATGTTAATTTTACCGTAAACAAACTTGCAGAACGGACATGTAAATGACAAGTGAATTTCAATATAGATAAGTGTGAGGTGGTGCATTTTGGAAGGAGGAATAAGGAGGCTACCTACTCCTTGGAAAATAAGAGTCTAAATGGGGTAGAGGTGCAAAGGGATCTAGGGATACAGATTCACAAATCATTAAAAGTAGCAACGCAGGTTTAAAAAGCCATAAAAGTGCAAATAAAGCACTGCGATTCATGTCTAGAGGAATAGAATTCAAAAGCAGAGAAGTTATATTAAACTTGTATAGAACCTTGTCTGATTGTCTCATGATTTGTGACGGTGGGGTGGCAAGGCCCGCATGCAACAAGACCTGGACGACGTTCAGGCTTGGGCTGATAAGTGGCAGGTAACATTCGCGCCACACAAGTGCCAGGCAATGACTATCTCCAACAAGCAAGAGTCTAACCACCGTCCCTTGACATTCAACGGCATTGCCATCACTGAATCCCCCACCATCAACATCCTGGGGGTCACCATTGACCAGAAACTTAACTGGACCAGCCACATAAATACTGTGGCCACAAGAGCAGGTCAGAGGCTGGGTATTCTGCGGCGAGTGTCTCACCTCCTGACTCCCCAAAGGCTTTCCACCATCTGCAAGGCACAAGTCAGGAGTGTGATGGAATACTCTCCTCTTGCCTGGATGAGTGCAGCTCCAACAACACTCAAGAAGCTCGATACCATCCAGGACAAAGCAGCCCACTTGATTGGCACCCCATCCACCACCTTAAACATTCACTCCCTCCACCACCGGCGTACTGTGGCTGCAGTGTGTACCATCTACAAGATGCACTGCAGCAACTCGCCAAGGCTTCTTCGGCAGCACCTCCCAAACCCACGACCTCTACCACCTAGAAGGACAAGGGCAGCAGGCGCATGGGAACACCATCACCTCCAAGTTCCCCTCCAAGTCACACACCATCCTGACTTGGAAATACATCGGCCGTTCCTTCATCATCGCTGGGTCAAAATCCTGGAACTCCCTCCCTAACAGCACTGTGGGAGTACCATCACCACACGGACTGCAGCGGTTCAAGAAGGTGGATAACCACCGCCTTCTCGAGGGCAATTAGGGATGGGCAATAAATGCTGGCCTTGCCAGCGATGCCCACATCCCATGAACGAATAAAAAATAAATATGGCATTACTGTATGTATGCTTTTAAATGGTTGCTGTTGCTGTCGTTGTTGCTGTAAGTTGTTGTTGGTGTAAAATTTGCCCATGGACGAAAAGGTCGTGCTCAAAGGAGTTCATGGCCCCTTCATTACCAAAAAATCAGAGGGAACATTGACTCCAACCCCCTTGCAATAAAGGCTAATGTACCATTTGCCTTCCTAATTGCTTGCTGTACCTGCATGTTAACTTTCCAGGCTGACACTCCCAGTGCAGTACTGAAGGGGGTGCTGCACTGTCGGAGGTGCCGTCTTTCAGATGAGGCGTTTAAACCGGGGCCCTCTCAGACAGACATAAAAGATTCCAGTGCACTATTCGGAGAAGAGCAGGGGCGTCCTCCCCGGTGTCCTGGCAAATAGTTATCCCTTAAGCAACATCACTGGAAAAACAAATGATCTGGTTATTGCTCTTTGTGGGAGCTTGCTGTGCGCAAATTGGCTGCTGCGTTTCCTACATTACAACAGAGACTACACTTCAAAGAAAAAGGACTTAATTGGCTGTAAAGCGCTTTCGGACGTCCTGAGGTTGTGAAAGGCGCTATAGAAATGCTAGTCTTTCTTTACACTACTACAAGGTTAGTGACTATTTGGTAGAAATACACTTGTATTCCACATGCAGTCCATTTGACTCAGCACTATAATAGACACAGCATCTTACAAGTATCTACAAAATGAATTAAGTGAAAAAGTAGGTTAACATGAAATATGAAAACCATTAGACATAAGTGCGACAAATCACTGCCAGGAAAAATATTTTCCTTTGCAGTTGCATGGAATGTGTTTTTTGTTCCAATTTTTATATTAAAAATGCATTATTCAGCAGTATCTCAGTGATTTCAAGATGTGTTATGTTGATAGAGGTTCTGCAATCAGTTACTTCGCCATTGAAGAGCGGAGAGATGTTTAATTCTACTGTTTAAGAATAGTTATCTTTATCCATGCCTTTGTTACCTCTGGACTTGACTATTCCAACGCACTCCTGGCCGGCCTCCCACGTTCTACCCTACATAAACTTGGGGTCATCCAAAACTCGGCTGCCCGTGTCCTAACTCACACCAAGTCCCGTTCGCCCATCACCCCTGTGCTCGCTGACCTACATTGGCTCCTGGTCAAGCAACTCCTCGATTTTAAAATTCACATCCTTGTTTTAAAATCTTTCCATGGCTTCTCGCCCCTCCCTATCTCTGTAATCTCCTCCAGTCCCACAACCACCCCCCCCCCCCCCGAGATAGCTGTGCTCCTCTAATTCTGCCATCTTGAGCATCCCTGCCTATAATTACTCAACCATTGGCGGCCGTGCCTTCTGTTGCCTAGGCCCTAAGCTCTGGAATTCCCTCCCTGAGCCTCTCCGCCTCTCCACCTCTCTTTCCTCCTTTAAGACGCTCCTTAAAACCTACCTCTTTGACCAAGCTTTTGGTCATCTGCCTAATTTCTCCTTATGGTGCTCGAGGTCAAATTTTGTTTTATAAGACTCCTGTGAAGTGCCTTGGGACGTTTTCCTACTATAAGTTATTGGTGTTGTTGTTTATAACTGATATTTAATGCAGCACAAATATGAGATTCTCCATCCAACAGCCTGGCTTGGAAATTTTTGACAGTTAAGTCAGTCATGTTTGAGTGACAACCATGCACACATTCTAGATGACCACCTAAAGCTCGACTGTTAGATTTACTTACCTACTCTCTGTTTAATCACTCAACAGGTCAGGCAGCATCTCTGGAGAGAGAAAGAGGGTTAACCTTTCAGGTCGAGGACCTTACGTCAGAACTGGTGAAAAATCATCGACCTTTTTTTATATTCATTCATCTAGGCATTGCTGGCAAGGCCAGCGTTAATTGCTCATCCCTAACTGCCCTCGAGAAAGTGGTGGTGAAACAACTGAGTGACTCGCTGGGCCATTTCAGAGGGCAGTTAAGAGTCAACCACATTGCTGTGGGTCTGGAGTCACATATAGGCCAGACCGGGCAATTTCCTTCCCTAAAGGACATTAGTGAACCAGATGGGTTTTTACAACAATCCGATAGTTTCATGGTCACCATTACTGATACCAGCTGTTTATTCCAGATTTATTTAATTAACTGAATTTAAATTCCCCCGCTGCCCTGGTGGGATTATGAACTCACATCTCTGGGTCATTAGTCCAGGCCTCTGGATTAATAGTCCAGTAACAGAACCATGATGATCCCGTATCCCTAAAACATCGGCCTCAATATTTACGGGAAGGCGCAGAGGGTAGCGGAAAGAAGGCCAAAAACAGGCGATGATCCCGATCCTTTCCCGCCCGTCATGGGGTGAGGGGTGTTAATATCGAAGCCGTTAACTCTGTTACTCTCTCTAAAGATGCTGCCTGACCTGCAGAGTTTTTCCAGCATTTTCTGATTTAATTTCAGATTTCCAACATCTGCAGCATTTTGCTTTTGTGTCAATATTATGCCTCCTATTTTTGGCACGGCTCTCCTTCCTCTTCTGCTCACACTCACCGTCCTTCAGCGATATTTCCCTCTGTTCCCAGGGTCGGTGCCATTTATCCATCATCCTCCACATTCCTCATCTTTGAGATGCGCTGCAATGTTGAGATGAGGAATGTGTCTGGAGCTGAGTGAGAATGGCTCACATTTCAACTGGAGCGTTCCAACATTCACAATAAATGTGTTCAGAGTGTCCCCTTTGAACTTAGCGTCAATGAACCTTATTTCTCACAAAACAATAGGTCAGACTAGTAAAGACTTAAACTACGGGTTGCCAACTATGGTTGGATGTATTCCTGGAAATTTCATTAGTAACATAGGAACAGGAGGAGGCCATTGAGCCCCTCGAGCCTGCTCCGCCACTCAATGAGATCATGGTTGATCTGCGACCTAACTCCATCTACCTGCCCTTGCCCCATATCCCTAAATACCTTTGGTTAACAAAAATCTATCAATCTCCGATTTAAAATTAACAATGGACCCAGCATCAATTGCCATTTGCGGAAGAGAGTTCCAAACTTCTACCACCCTTTGTGTGTAGAAGTGTTTCCTAATTTCATTCCTGAAAGGCCTGGCTCTAATTTTTATGCTACGTGCCCTATTCCTAGACTCCCCAACCAGCGGAAATAGTTTCTCTCTCTCTACCCTATCAGTTCCGCTTAATATCTTGAAAACGTCGATCAAATCACCCCTTAACCTTCTAAATTCCAGGGAATACAACCCTAATTTGTGTAATCTCTCCTTGTAATTTAACCCCTGGAGTCCGGGTATCATTCTGGTAAACCTGCGCTGCACTCCCTCCAAGGTCTTTCATCCCCTCCCCCCTTTCCCAGCCCCTAACCTTGCTTTCCATTTTCTGCTTTTTTCCAGTTCTGGCGAAGGGTCATCGACCGGAAACGTTAACTCTGTTTCTCTCTCCACGGATGCTGCCTGGCCTGCTGAGTTTTTCCAGCGTTTTCCGTTGTTATTTTGGATTTCCAGCATCCGCAGTATTTTGCAATCATATCCTTCCTAAGGTGTGGTGCCCAGAACTGCTCACAGTGCTCCAGGTGTGGTCTAACCAGGGCTTTGTATAGCTGCAGCATAACTTCTACCCTGTTGTACTCTAGTCCTCTAGATATAAAGGCCAGCATTCCATTAGCCTTTGTGATTATTTTTTGTACCTGTCCATGACATTGTAATGATCTATGTACATGGACCCCTAAGTCTCTTTAGGCGTCCACTGCTTCTAGCCGTCCACCATTTAGAATGCACTCTGTTCTATCCTTTTGAGGTGCAAAGTGGATGGCCTCACATTTGCCTACATTAAAATCCATTTGCCAGTTTTGCCCATTCACTTAATCTCTTAATATCTCTTTGTAATTTTATGCTTCCACCTACACTGCTTAAAATACCGTCTATCTTTGTGTCATCAACAAACTTGGCTATGTGACTCTCTATCCCATCATCTAAGTCATTAATAAATACGGTGGATAGTTGAGGCCTCAACACAGATCCCCGCGGGACGCCACTAGTCACCTCCTGCCAATTGGAGCACCCTTACAGGAGGCTCCCACCGCCTTTTTTTCCCCCTTCTCTACTTTTATAATTAATGAACAAGAGTGTTCAAAGGAAATGAAAAAAAAAACGCAATTTGTTTATGGCCCTAAGATTTTTCTCCTCGACTTCTCGCAGCAGCATCCAGGAGATGAATCTTCAATTCCTGGCGATTCCAGGAATTAACTGTGTGTGAGCAACTGTGTGTGTGTGTGTGTGTGTGTGTGTGTGTGTGTGTGTGTGTGTGACTGCGATGAAAATCGGGCAGGTTCGACAACGGCTAGACAATCTGCTCCACCAAAATACCAGCCAAATGGTGAAGGTGAAAATTACCCCAATTTGCTCAATATCAATGGAAATGAGGAGGTCCTATTGAACCAACCTGTGCCATAGTATGGTAAGACAGAGTTTCGGTATGTTATGCACTGGCAAAAGAACCAGGGGGGAAATGAGGAGAATTTTTTTTTTATGCAGCAAGTTGTTCTGATCTGGAATGCGCTGCCTGAAAGGGAGGTTTGTAATCAAATTCAACAGCAACTTTCAAAAGGGAATTGGATAAATACTTGAAGGGGAAAAATTTGGCAGGGCTCTGGGGACTGAGCAGTGGGACTAATTGGATAGCTCTTTCACAGAGCTAGTACAGGCACGATGGGCCGAACGGACACCTTCTGTGCTGTAAGATTCTATATTTATTGTCCACTGAACAGGCAGGCATTATCGGTGTCCTCTGGTTACCGACCCTCCTGCCAATGGAAGCAGTTTCTCCCCGTCTACTCTATCAAAATCCTTCATAAGTTTGAACACCTCTATTAAATCTCCCCTTAACCTTCTCTACGCTAAGCAGAACAATTCCAGCTTCTCTAATCTCTCCATGTAACTGAAGTCCCTCATCGCTGGCACCATTCTAGTCAATCTTCTCTGCCTCCTCTTCAAGGCCTTGACATCCTTCCGAAAGTGCAGTGCCCAGAATTGAACACAATACTCCAACTGAGGGTTTAACCAGTGATTTATAAAGGGTTTAGCATAACTTCCTTGCTTTTGTAATCTATGGGGGCGATTTTCTGATGTCAGAGGAGGCGGTTTGGAGGCGGGAAAGGCGGGAAAATCAGATTCGAAGAGGTTGGGTTCGGAACCCGCCTCCAACCCGCCTCCGCAGGATTTTGCCGGTGCCGGTTTTGAAGGCCGGAAACGCTCTTGCCTCCTGTTGACCATTGCGCTATTAAAGATCCTTAAATGCTCGTTAAGGGCCTCTCTAAGCCTATTTTGAGAGGCCCTCGTGATTTTTCCAGCTTTTCGGTGTGATCTATGCACCTCCTGAACCACGCCAGGTAAACCTGGCGGGTTGACTCGTGGGTGGCCTCCTCACTGCTGCAGGTCTAACAAGACATCGTTTATTGCAGCAAGAATTACTTGCAGGTGCCAGACCTTGGCTTTAATAAGTCTCTGAGCACTTTTAGAAGGCCTTCTGAAGTTGGAGGTGCTGCAGCTTGACTCCATCAACTGTGAGACCTCCTTGGAAGACCCTCTCCCCGCTTGCAATGAGCACTTCCCCAAAGGAGGCATCTACAAGCAGCATGGGAACCATTTGTTTACTTTCTGCATGGACCACAGATGAGGATGAGGAGGTGGAGGAGGAGGATCTGGAGGAGGAGGAGGAGGAGGTCAGAGCGCCGGTGTATCGATCAGCGGCAGCGGCAGCACGCGAGCACATGGCTGCCCGGGATGCAAAGGATGAACTTATCATGACCAGATTTGCATAGGTTGCCCAAGTTGACACATGTTCTTTGTTCCATTTTATGACATCATTGACAATGGACATGACTCTCTGGCCTCCTTTCACTCAGGCCACCAACCTGACAACGCAAGTGTGGCGGTGCCCGTACTGTGGAGCTGCCTAAGGCGAAAGAACAGATGGCATAACGCCAACATTATGGCTTCAAATCATTTTAATGCTTTCCAACAGGGATGGCATTTCATCAATACACAGAAACAGTCTCCCAATCTGCACACAGATCTGGAGGTTATATCCCTTGCCAGCTGGACCCGCACAGCCTTGGTTTCTTTGGCAGGCCTCTTCCTCCCAGATGAGTGAAAGAGCACCTCCCTGCTAGCTCTCACCCCCTCAAACAACATTTGCAGCGCCTCATCCGAGAGCCTCGGGGAGGCCCTTGCCTTGGAATTGGACATAGTGGTTTTTCAGGATATGTTGGAGGTGGTGCAGGAGATGCAGAAATGCTGTGGAATGAGCCAAGGGAGCAAGAAGCTATGAAGTCCTGGCAACAGAGGCGAGTTTCAGTCCCCAAACACTAATTGATCAAGGGCATCCCACACCTCTGAAATCAAGTGGCCAATCATGGGAAAATCGCAAATTTTTGAAACCTATCAGTGGAGGCGGGTTTCAAACCCACCCAAACTGAAACCCGCCTCCATCTCACCTCCAGTGGGAAAATCGACCTCTATACCTATTATTATATTTATAATAAAGCCAAGGGTCCCGTGTGCTTTTTCAACAGCCTTCTCAACTTGTCCCGCCACCTTCTAAGGTTAGTGCTTGTGAACCCCCAGGTCTCTCTGTTCCTACACTCCATGGAACTATTTGAAAAGCAGGACTTTCTCCCAGCGTCCTGGTTAATTTCCTTCATCAACCAACCCTAGCAAAGACAGGATTGGTTGATGGATTAACTTGTCGTTGATCTCATTGTTTGTGCGCAAATTGGCTGCTGATTATTGTCTACAAAAAATCGGTGACTACACTTCAAAGGAAATACAGAGGAACAAATGCTTCGAGATAAGAACATAATGTTAAATCATGGCTACTGGGTCTCACCCTTGCTAGAGGGGCAGCCTGTGCGAATGCAGATCGATACCGGGGCAGCAGTATCTCTATGTCAGAGACAGTCTACAAAAAGACATTAAAGCACCTTCCACTTCAGCCAGCTAACATAGCGTTAAAGACATATACCGGTGAAAGAGTAACCGTGAGAGGTATCACTGAGGTCACAGTTCAGTTGAATGGACAAACTAGGAAGTTACCACTCTACGTAGTTAAAGGAGATTACCCCTCCCTGCTGGGACGTTCGTGGATGGAGAGAATAAAATTAGACTGGTCATCAGTCTACATGATGTCACACAATGATCCAGGCTTACCCGCCATCTTAAAGAAACATGCAGAAGTCTTTAATGGAGAACTGGGTAGCATGAAAGATATTACTGTGAAGCTTCGTATTAAGCAGGATAGCAAACCCAAGTTCATGAAGGCACGACCCGTACCTTATGCAATCAGACCAAAAGTCGAGGCTGACTTAGAAGCCCTAGTTGAAAGCGGAGTACTAGAACCAGTCAGCGTGAGTGAATGGGCAACGCCCATCGTACCAGTGCTCAAGAAAGGGGGTGGAGTTAGGATATGTGGAGATTTTAAAGTAACTGTTAACCCTGTATTGTCAGTGGAGCAATATCCGCTCCCCCATATTGATGATTTGTTTGTGGGACTTGCTGGGGACCTCTGTCAAGCCTACCTGCAAATGCATGTGGATGAACAGTCACGAGAAATGCTGACTATTGTGACGCACAAGGGCCTATTTAGGTATCGTCGACTTCCTTTCGGAATTACATCAGCTCCAGCGCTTTTCCAACGTGCTATGGACCATATCCTTAGTGGATTGCCTGGAGTCCAGTGCTACTTAGATGATATCTTAGTTACTGGGTGTGATGACCAAGACCATCTGCATAACTTGGATGCAATGCTACAGAGACTGAGAGATTACGGACTCAGAGTTCGCAGGGATAAATGCGATTTTTTTCAGGCATCAGTTGAGTACCTCGGTCATGTGATCGATGCCACAGGCCTTCACAAGGCACCGTCCAAGACCAAGGCAATTGTGGATGCCCCAGCACCTGAAGATATCAGCCAGCTGCGTTCTTTTCTAGGGTTACTGAACTACTATGGACGGTTCATACCGAACCTAGCCTCGATGCTGAGGCCGCTGCATTGGTTGCTATGTAAAGACAAGAAGTGGGAATGGACTAACAAGTGCCAGGAGGCGTTCATGACAGCAAAGGACACGCTCCTGAAGTCAGAGGCTTTGACGCATTTTAACCCTTCATTACCAATACAGTTAGCTTGCGATGCATCGTCATATGGTGTGGGAGCGGTCGTTTCTCATATCATGCCAAACGGAGAAGAGAAGCCGATAGCATTCGCATCTAGGACTTTGAACAGAGCTGAAACTAACTACGCCCAAATAGAACGAGAAGCACTGAGCATTGTTTTTGGCATTCGCAAGTTTCACCAATATTTGTACGGGAGACAGTTCACCCTACTAACAGATCACCGCCCTCTCACGACCATCTTCGGGCCACATACAGGGATTCCGTCACTTGCTGCGAGCAGAATGCAAAGGTGGGCGCTGCTGTTGTCTGCACACACATTTGACATTAGATATCGCAAGTCTGACCTGCACGGCAACGCCGACGGTCTTTCCAGGTTGCCGCTGCCTGTCACAAAGCCTATGACGCGTAGCATGGACATCTGCTATTTTAGGCAGGTGCAAAACGCGCCTGTTACTTCGACACAGGTCCGACGAAACACCAGAAACGACCCAGTGTTGTCTGCAGTGCTGGACATTATCGTCAGGGGCAAGCTTGACAGCGATGACCCAAACCTGAAACCATGGCCTAGAAATTGGGTTCTGGTCTTGCCAGGGCTGTAGCGCCAGAAAGTTTGCGCCAGCGGTAATGCGGCAGCGCCCGACGAAAATTCGGGTGCGCTGGGCCCAGACGGCGGCGGGCGCTAAAACCCTCCTTTAGCGCCTCAAAACGGGCGTGAACTTGGGTTTCCCGGCGCTAATCCCCCGCTGCGGCACCCGATGCGGTGCGGCAGGCGGGGGAACTGCAGGCCTCCTCCTCCTGTTAAGGAGGAGCTGCCTGCAGCCGACAACTGTCCGGCGGATTGCCCCGACATCTGAGCCCGGCACCTCGGGGAAGTGCCGGGCTCGCATCAGACACTGATCAGGGCCGCAGGGGGGGGGGGGAATGCAGGAGTCCGGGAAGGGAGGTGCGGGCAGGCGGCCGCCGGGAACGCGGCCGGCCGCCACTCCACCTTTATGCGCCGGCGCACACTGGGGGAAGACTCTGTTGCCAGAGTCTTAGTTGCGCCTGCCACGGGCGAGGCGGGCGCAACTGAATTTCGGCTTGGGGCCGGGTTACCACGGCAACCGGGACGCTGCGCACACCGATGACGTCATCGGTGCCGGCGCAGCGCTACCGGTCTACCGCCGCGGAAGGGCCCCAGGCAATTTAGGAACCGGCGCCAATTGCAGCGCTAGGCCCTCTAGCGCCGCAAAATCGGCGCTAAGGGCACTGAATTTCTAGGCCCATATCTCTTAAGGAGAAATGAACTGTCGGTGCAGTCTGGATGTTTGCTGTGGGGGAGGAGAGTGGTTATTCCACCATCGCTACGGAAACCAGTGTTACAGCAACTACACTCCGGACACTGCGGAATGGTTCGTATGAAAGAAATTGCGAGGAGCTACTTCTGGTGGCCGGGTATGGATGGACAGTTTGAGGACAAAGCTAAAACCTGTTCCTCATGTCAGAGAGTTCGTAATGTGCCACAGCTTGCACCTCTTCACCCCTGGGACTTTCCGGAGGAAGCATGGCACCGCATTCATGTAGACTTTGCAGGTCCATTCGAGGAGAGAATGTTCCTGGTGGCTGTTGACGCGCGCAGTAAGTGGCCAGAGGTTATCATAATGAGGTCCACCACCGCTGAGAAGACCATCGAGAAGTTAGGTGAGTTGTTCAGCCGATTTGGATCTCCGATGCAACTTGTCTCAGACAACGGTCCACAGTGGGTGTCACAAGAAATGGCTACATTCCTGCAGGTGAATGGCGTACAACATATCAGGGCTGCACCATACCACCCTGCGACCAATGGTCTAGCTGAGAGGTTTGTTCAGACCATGAAACACTCTCTAAAGGCATCGCAAGGCATGGGAACGCTTCATCAGCGCCTGAATAGTTTCCTGTTGAGTTACAGGAACACACCACATGCGACCACAAAAGCATCACCTGCCATTCTACTGCTCAAAAGAGAGCTACGAACCAACTTTGACCTGCTGAAACCGCCAAAGGTGAAAGACGTGGTACAGTATCAGCAGGACAAGCAGATCAAGTGACCTGAACAACGCTCCAAAGACAGAGTCTTCAGTCCAGGTGAACATGTGTTGGCACGGAACTACAGTGGTGGACCTAAGTGGGTTCCTGCTACTGTCATTGCACAGACTGGTCCAGTATCTTACACTGTACAGATACCCGAGGACATTGTCTGGAAGAGACACACCGATCAGCTTCTACGAAGTGCAGCAACACCCACTGAACCACCAACAGCAGTTTATCTGCCATTGGGTGACGCTGTGGGTCATCCGCCTTCTACACTGAGAGGCTCACCTTCTGAGGAAGCAGCCGCTTCAGCCTCTATCTCATCAGCAAGGGAGACCTGTATACAGGCACCTCAGCCGCCTGCACCTGTGTTGACGTCACCTGTGAGAGACAATGAACTGGAGAGCCAGGTTGACCGCCGGTATCCTACCAGAGAGCGGCAGCCCCCTATATGTTTGAACTTATAGTTCAGAGGCTTATCCTTTATCTGTGTTTTATTGCGTTATAATTGTGTTTTAAAAATTTTGAATTATTATTGTGTTTTTAAATTTTGTGGTTCTATTGGGACATCTAATGTAAGAGGGGAGGAGATGTTGTGTATTTTGAATGTTGTATTTGAATTGTCCCACATAGCTTACCATAGTTGTGATGTGCAATGCACTATGGGAATGAAGTGGAGAAGATTCTGGAAAGTGATGGCTGTGAACTGAACTCTGTCTCCTGTGTACTCTTTTAATTGTTATACAAGTAAGGTTATTAAACTCACAGTGCTCTGATAGTCTTTTTAGTGCAGCTACAAACATGGTCACTGTTTCTCCTTCTTCCTGGTTACGCCTGTGGAACCTAAACCTCTCAGCTATGACTAGGGGTTTGGGTGAAAAATGCCCTTTTAGTATCTCCACAATTTCACTATATTGTTTAGTCCCTGGTTTATCTGGATGCACTAAAGTACGCAAAAGATTGAAAGTCTTTGGTCCCATCACACTTAACAATGTAGGTACTACTTTGTTCCCTCCAATGTCATTTGCTTGTGTGAAGTATTCAAATCGTTCTGTGTATGAGTTCCATTGTTCGACATTCTCATCAAACGGTCCAATGTTACCGATAATTCCAGCCATTTTCCTTCTCTCAGGCTCCTAATTATCATTCACTAAGGATCCTTCCAATGTTGAACTCAACTAAAATCACTATCAGTTAAGTGCTTTAATTCACAGATCGTTTCACAGTTGAATAAATGTCCTTCCCGATTTATTCACTTTAATTAACTGTCCACGGCAAAACTAACAGTTTTAAACACGTAAAACCCGACTATCTTCCGCACAGCAGAGCCACGTAAGTTCAGACGTCCTCGTCGCCACTTTTGTTAAATCTCAAGAGTTTAATAACCTTGCTTGTATAACAATGAAAAGAGTACGCAGGAGACAGAGTTCAGTTCACAGCCAACACTTTCCAGAATCTTCTCCACTTCATGCACTCTATTTCCCATAGTGCATTGCACATCACAACTACGGTAAGCTATGTGGGACAATTCAAATACAACATTCAAAATACACAACACATAAGAACATAAGAAATAGGAGCAGGAGTCGGCCATTTGGCCCTTTGAGCCTGCTCCACCATTCAATATGATCATGGCTGATCCTCTATCTCAGTACCATATTCCCGCTCTCTCCCCATACCCCTTGATGCCTTTTGTGTCTAGAAATCTATCTATCTCCTTCTTAAATATATTCAGTGACTTGGCCTCCACAGCCTTCTGTGGTAGAGAATTTCACAGGTTCACCACCCTCTGAGTGAAGAAATTTCTCCTCATCTCAGTCCTAAATGTCCTACCCCATATCCTGAGACTGTGACCCCTCGTTCTGGACACCCCCCAGCCAGGGGAAACATCCTCCCTGCATCCGGTCTGTCTAGCCCTGTCAGAATTTTACACGTTTCAATGAGATCCCCTCTCATTCTTCTAAACTCTAGTGAATACAGGCCTAGTCGACCCAATCTCTCCTCATAAGACAGTCCTGCCATCTTAAAATATCTCAGTTAGATCACCTCTTAATCTTCTATACTCGAGGGATTGCAAGCCTAGCTTATCCAACCTGAAAGAAAGAATGTGTATGCATATAACACCTTATATGGAAGGATATCCTTACATTGGAGGCAGTTCAGAGATAGAAATAGGAGCAGCAGCAGGCCATTCGGCCCCTCGAGCCTGCTCCGCCATTCAATAAGATCATGGTTGATCTGATCTTGGCCTCAACTCCACTTTCCTGCCCGCTCCCCATTACCCTTGACTCCCCTGTTTTTCAAAAATCTGTCTATCTCCACCTTGAATAGATTCAATGGTTCCGCCTTCACAGCTCTCTGGGGTAGAGAATTCCAAAGATTCTCGACCCTCAGAGAGAAGAAATTCCTCCTCATCTCCGTTTTAAATGGGTGACCCCTTATTCTGAGACTATGCCCCCTCGTTCTAGATTCCCCCGCAAGGGGAAACATCTTCTCTGCATCTACTCTGTCAAGCCCCCTCAGAATCTTATATGTTTCAATAAGATCAACTCTCATTCTTCTAAACTCCAATCAGCATAGGCTCAACCTGCTCAACCTTTCGTCATAAAGACAACCCCTTCAACTCAGGAATCAACCTAGTGAACCTTCTCTGAACTGCCTCCAATGTAAGGATATCCTTCCATATAAGGTGTTATATGCATACACGTTCTTTCTTTCAGGTTGGATAAGCTAGGCTTGCAATCTTTCGAGTATAGAAGATTAAGAGGAGATCTAACTGGGATATTTTAAGATGATTAAAGGTTTGATAGAGAGAAGCTACTTCTTCTGGTGGGGCAGTCCAGAACAAGGGGGCATCACCTTAAAACTAGAGCCAGGCTGTCCAGGGGTGATGTCAGGAAAATAGAAAGAAAGACTTGTATTTCTATAGCGCCTTTCACAACCACCGGATGGCCCAAAGCGCTTTACAGCCAATGAAGTACTTTTTTGAAGTGTAGTCAATTTGCGCACTTCTTCACACAAAGGTTAGTGGAAATCTGGAACTCTCTCCCCCAAAAAGCTGTTGAGGCTGGGGGGGGGGGTCAATTGGAAATTACAAAACTGAGATTGATTGGTTTTTGTTGGGCAAAGGGTATTAAGGGTTACGGAACCAAGGAGGGTGGATGGAGTTAAGATATAGATCAGCCATGATCTAGTGGAATAGCGGAGCAGGCTCAAGGGGTAGAATGGGCCACTCCTGTTCCTATATTTCACAAATGTCCTTCAGCATGGATGAATACAAAGTAGCATTCAGGAGAAAAAAAAATGCGAATGGATTCCGTGGTGAACATGTAGAAACATAGAAACATGTTCTGGACTGCCCCACCAGAAGAAGTAGCTTCTCTCTATCAAACCTTTAATCATCTTAAAATATCCCAGTTAGATCTCCTCTTAATCTTCTATACTCGAAAGATTGCAAGCCTAGCTTATCCAACCTGAAAGAAAGAACGTGTATGCATATAACACCTTATATGGAAGGATATCCTTACATTGGAGACAGTTCAGAGAAGGTTCACTAGGTGGCGTAGTGGTTAGCACTGTTGCCTCACAGCGCCAGGGACCCGGGTTCGAATTCGGGCGACTGTCTGTGTGGAGTTTGCACATTGTTTGCGTGGGTTTCCTCCGGGTGCTCCGGTTTCCTCCCACAGTCCAAAGATGTGTGGGTTAGGTTGATTGGCTATGATAAATTGACCCTTAGTGTTAGGGGGATTAAATACGTGGGGTTACAGGGATAGGGTGGGATATGTGTCGGTGCAGGCTCGATGGGCCGAAATGGCCTCTATCTGCACTGTGGGGTTTCTGTGTGATTCTGTGTGTGTGATAGGAGCAGGAGTAGGCCATTCGGCCCCTCGAGCCTGTTCTGCCATTTAATGAGATCATGGCTGATCATCCAAACTCAGTACCCTGTCCCTGCCTTCTCCCCATATTGCTTGATCCCTTTAGCCTTAAGAAATATATCTAACTCCTTCTTGAATATATTTAATAAGTTGGCCTCAACTGCCTTCTGTGGTAGAGCCTGGTGAGCCTCTGCTGCCGACGACAGCCTCACCAGGCACCAATGAGAGTCGGAGACAGAGTTATAATACGATAGCCCATCCAGTCAGGATTCACACCAGCAGAGGAGCCTCGTGATTTCTGCCCTCAAAACTTTAGCTCCATCTGATTTGTGTGTTATCAAACAAGCTGCACCCTCTGTAAACTATTGGCCAGGATACCTTCCCTAACTTGCATCAAGTCCCGCTCACCCATCATTGCCTGTGCTCGCTGACCGACATTGGCTCCCAGTCCGGCAACGGCTCGAATTTAAAAATCTCGTCCTTGTTTTCAAATCCCTCCATGGCCTCGCCACCCCCCCCACCTCCAGCCCTACAACCCTCCGAGATCTCTGCACTCCTCCAATTCTGGCCTTTTGCGTATCCCTGATTTTCATCGTTCCACCACCGGTGGTCGTGCCTTCAGCTGCCCAGGCCCTAAGCTCTGGAATTGTACATTTGTACACATCTTAAAAATAACTAATATTTTGTTATCAAACTCGACGACTTTTTTTGTCGAATGAACTATTTGTTTTTAGGTCGGGGAATTTTAAAAAACGGCATTCGTGCCAATGTTCCCTCTGAGCTGCGTGGCCGCACAGTGATGGGAAAGATCCCTCGCGGGCCGTTCATCGGCTTCTCCATTGTAAATACTGGGCGTGCGTGGAGATTTAATGGGGCCGCGTACTAAAAGCAACACGTCGCACAGAACAAAGTGCAGCTCACAGGGAACATTGATTCATGCAGGGGTCGACTGCCATGGTTACATCTTATTTTCATTTATTAAAATGAGTAGCCACTGACCTCTGTTAATCTCTAGCTGCCTCGGCAACATCAATAGACCACAACCACCACAATAGTTGACCCTGAGGGCACTTGCCATAGATTAGAAATATCTAAGTTCCATTTTCATGGGGATTGAACCCGCAGTGCATTGAAAAGAATTGCTCATTCTTACACCTTGCTACACAAGTATTGTTCAATCGAACTACAGCCATTTCACGTTTTTACACAGGATTACATAGGATATACGATACAGAAACAGACCATTCGGCCCAACCAGTCCATGCCGGTGTTTATGCTCCACTCGAGCCTCCTCCCATCTTTCCTCATCTAACTCTATCAGCGTAACCCTCTATTCCCTTCACCCTCATATGCTTATCTAACCGCCCCTTAAATGCATCTATACTATTCAACCACTCCCTGTGGTAGCGAGTTCCACATTCTCACCACTCTCTGGGTAAAGAAGTTTCTTCTGAATTCCCTATTGGATTTCTTGGTGACTATCTTATATTGATGGCCTCTAGTTATTCCCCACAAGTGGAAACATTCTCTCTGTATCCACTCTAATCAAATCCTTTCATAATTTTAAAGATCTCTATTAGGTCACCCCTCAGCCTTCGCCCGTTCATCCTTTCCTGATAGGTATACCCTCGCATTTCTGGTATCATCCTTGTAAATTGTCTCTGCACCCTCTCCAGTGCCTCTACATCCTTTTTATAATATGGCGACAGAATAGTACGCAGTACAATTAACTGTGATAGTTGTTGTGATTAAAATTATGGTCTGGGATTTCTGCAGCGGCTCCCTGATTCACTGTGACTTTGGCAGATTTCCTGAAGAATCAGACATTTACGCTGTTACAAAGACAAGGCGGGAATTGCACGTGGAAAATTGTAGCCCTATTTGTGTATGATTGTGTGGGTATCTCACTCCCTACATTACAATAGTGACCAGTGACTACACTTCCCCCAACCAACATCACTAAAAGATCCCACGGGCGCTATTTCGAAGAAGAGCAGAGGAAATCTCCCCGGTGTCCTGGGGCCAATATTTATCCCTCAACCAACATCACTAAAAAAACAGATGATCTGGTCATTATCACATTGCTGTTTGTGGGAGCTTGCTGTGCACAAATTGGCTGCTGTGTTTCCTACATCACAACAGTGACAATACTTCAAAAATGATTTCATTGGCTGTAAAGCGCTTTGGGACGTCCTGAGGATGTGAAAGGTGCTATAGAAATGCAAGTCTTTCTTTTCTATCCCTTCCACGGAAAAATAACATCTGCCCAAAATAGGAAAGAGATCACCGAATAGTAAAACCAAAATAAAAATCACTATTGAAAGCAGGAGGCTGTATGCGTGCTCTAGATGTTTTAATAACCTGTAGCAGTCGGTGCAAACTTCATGGATTTTTGGATTTTTAACCCCTATTAAAAACTGGACAGGCTGTTTGGGGGGGGGGGGGTGGGGGGGAGCAGTGTAAAACCACTCTAGCTGGAGATGACTCATTCATATGGAAACAAACTGTCCTTGGGAACAATGGCCCGAGGGGCCCACTCCCAAGTCTTGATTAACAAGGCTGACGACTCGTTGTTCTAGTCAAGATGAACTCGTTAAGTTAATCGGCAGGAAGATCGAAAAGAGATCAAAAAAAACATTCAAACCATTCAAGAGATCGAAACCTATTCCCCCAGGCCATGTGTCCATTAATACCACAGACAGCGGTCTGTGTATTGGAGGGATATATCAGAGAGCAGTTTGGATAGCTCTCTCTCTCTCTCCTGCCCTCCACACAACGGAACATCAAGGGGAGCAGAGCCTTGCTCTTCCAACCGAGACGGACTTCGACTGAGGCTGGGACTCGCATGCCGCAAGGCCAGTACGGAACCAGGTAGCCGAGACGTACGGGAGAAAGCTGCAAGCAAGATCAAAAGGGCAATCTAGCTGAGTATTGCCAAGCCTACACACCCACAAGATCACTTAGCTGTGTGAGGGGGTGCCTGTATGTTCCTACCAAACCAGAGGGGGTTTAGTGTTGGAAGGGTCCTGTGTTAGTTTAGTTCATGGGAGGGTGTTTTTAGGCCATGGTAAGTCAGCACGGCAGGGGCTTGTTGGACAAGTCAGGGTTGTACTGCTTTAAACTGTACTGTTGTGTTCACACTGCTCGCACTGTATGCGAGTGGAGTGGTTTTTGTTAACCTTAATAAACACTGCATGGGTGAGCCCGAAAACACTGTCCATGTTCAAATCTGTCCTCAGTAATCCCTATCGTCCAGAACTTGTAGTAAGGGGGTTTGCGTGCTCGCTACAGGCGGGGCGAAACCACTTACAATAATTGCCGATTGCGGCAGGGGCCTATAGGAAATTGGCCACTGCAAAAACAGGTTACACACTCCGTAAGATGTTTACTCGAGAAATGCAACTGTTACTTGACAGTCGAGTGTCTAATATACAGCCCTTAAACAGGCAGTAAGGGAGACTGGGAGTAAATTGCTACACTGTAATCTATCCAAGTTCAAAGGCCATTATAGGCCAGGGGTTGGTAATGCAATCCAAGAGTTCGAGCTTACCATATAATGTAAGGTCAACTAATTATAATGCTGCAATCTAACAATAATACGTGACTGGGAATGAATTTCAATGCTGTAATCTATCCAAGTTCAATTGTAATCCTCCAATTCTGGCCTCTTGCGCATCCCCTATTTTCATCGCTCCACCAGTGGCGGCCGTGCCTTCAGCTGCCTGGGCCCTAAGCTCTGGAATTCCCTCCCTAAACCTCTCCACCTCTTTCCTCCTTTAACACGCTCCTTAAAACCGACCTCTTTGACCTGTCCTCATATCTCCTTATGTGGCTCGGTGTCAAATTTTGTTTGATAATCGCTCCTGTGAAGCGCCTTGGGATGTTATACTACATTAAAGGTGCTATATAAATGCAAGGGGGGCAAAATTGGGTCGCACCCCTTTTTAGGGCACTAACGGGAGGCGCAAATCAACCAAATTTATCCCCCAAGTTGTTTGTCTGTCAATCGTTGTCTTAACTTTGAAACGTAGCAAGAAAAGGTCTAATTCTAAGCACCCCCTTTGGGTGTTTTTAATTCCAAAATTACCATATTCTTACCCCGCGCAGTGTAATCAGACAAACCAACTTACCTCTCTGACCTCGCTGACCTCTCTGACCTCAGCCTCCTGCACCGTTCCAGTGATTCTCAACGCAAGCTCGAGGAGCAGCACCTCATCTTTCTACTAGTCACTTCACAGCCTTCCGGCCTTAACGTCAAATTTTACAACTTCACACCTTAACCACCGCTCCCCTTTTCTCGGACGGCAGGTGCGGGTGATGGAGGATGGCTACACCTGAGCCACTGGGAGTGGAGGGGGTGTGGGCTGCTGCTGGAGGTGGAGACCCCCTATTGGTACACCGCCTTTCTGCTTAAGCCAGTCACGCCTCCTCTAGACCCATCTTTTGTTTCTTTACTTGTCCCATTACCATCTCCTTTTGCCTCGCACCGTCATCCATTTTGTCACTTAATCTCTCCTGCCCTCCGCCCTATCACAGACCTTCCCTTTGGTTCTTTGCACCCCTCCCCCCTTTTCTCTGCCTCTGCACTTGCTTAAAAACTGTTACATAAGAACAATAAGAAATAGGAGCAGGAATAGGCCACTTGGCCCCTCGAGCCTGCTCCGCCATTCAATAAGATCATGGCTGATCTTGGGCTCAAAGCCACTTCCCCGCCCGCTCCCCATAACCCTTCACTCCCTTATCTTGTAAAAAATCTGTCTATCTCCACATTAAAATGTATAAATGTTAAATCTAACGTCTTCCAGTTCTGACGTAAGGTCATCCACCTGAAACGTTAACTCTTGTTCCCCTCCCTCTGCACAGGTGCCGCCTGTGACCTGCTGAGTGCGTTCTCCAGCATTTCTCCCTGTTTTTTATTTTCAAATTTCCAAAAAAACAGTTGCCAGCTTCCGAGCTCGCTCCTGCAGATGCTGTCAGGTTGGGTGAGTTCAAGGTGGGGGACGAGTTAGTCAATCCCACGGGACGTGGGGCCCTCACTGCTGCTCACCTTTGCTCTCTGGTGGAGGTTCGACATGGTCTCGGATTTAAACTCGCTCTTGTTTTTCCGGCACAGCACGGCAGAAATGATGATGATGATAACGGTTACCACGCCAACGGGAGCCAGCACCGCCGCGATGATCCACAAGTTGTTGGGCGGGTTTTTCACAACAGCTGCACAAAGAAGAAAAGGATTAGAGAGACGATCGCCATCACCTCTTAACGACACAAACCTCCACTGATATTTCTAAGCGTTAGCTGCTCCTTTTGAAAAAAGACTTGCATTTATAAAACGCCTTTCACGCCCAGCGGACGTCCCAAAGCGCCTTACGGCCAATGTAGTGCTTTTTTTTGGAAGTGTAGTCACTGTTGTAATGTAGGAAAACACGGCAGCCAATTTGCACAAAGCAAGATCCCAGAAACAACAATGTGATAATGAGCAGATAATCTGTTTTCGATGTTGATTGAATGATAAATATTGGCCCGGGATAACTCCCCTGCTCACAGTGCAATTTTTACTCAACTAGCCCTGCAGGAAAGCCCAGGGAATCGGGTGGAAAGCCAGTCTTCCACTCAATATTACCCTCTGTTGACTTCACCGGAGAGTTAGATGGGGCGGGGTACAAAACCAGCGTTGCACCCGATCCCGTCAGTTTACCGACAGCGGGTCAGGTTAAGATTAACCCCTCGTGTTTCAAAAAGTAGTTGTGTTTTGGTGTTAAATAGGCAGCGCAATCTTCCTTCCCCATCTCTCAATGAACACATCCTTTGAGCAGTGCGGTACGTTCCTGGTGAGGTGTTTCCTTGGTGTCTCCACTGCCCTCAACGGCACCGTCACACTGAATGGTTTACAATAAAGAAAACAACGTAGATCGCGCATTTATATCTTCACATTTCACGCACCCCAGGAGGTCCCAAAGCACTTTACAGCCACTGCAGTACTTTTTGTAATGTTGTAATTATACAGAATTACACAGTATATACAGCACAGAAACAGGCCATTCGACCCAACCAGAAAGCCGCTCCTTATATTCTGGTTCTTGCTGATGACATAAGAACATAAGAAGTAGGAGCAGGAGTAGGCCATACGGCCCCTCGGGCCTGCTCCGCCATTCAATAGGATCATGGCTGATCTGAATCTAGACTCACGTCCACTTCCCTGCCCTCTCCCCGTAACCCCTAATTCCCTTATCTGCTAGGAAAATGTCTATCTCCATTTTAAATTTATTTAATGTTGCAGCTTCCACAGCTCTCTGGGGTAGCAAATTCCATAGATTAACTACCCTCTGAGTAAAGAAGTTTCTCCTCATCTCAGTTTTGAAAGGGCAGCCCCTTATTCTAAGACTATGCCCCCTAGTTCTAGTCTCACCCATCTGTGGAAACATCCTCACCGAATCCACCCGATCAAGCCCCCTCACAATCTTATATGTTTTGATAAGATCGCCTCTCATTCTTCTGAACTCCAATGAGTAGAGTCCCAACCTACTCAACCTTTCCTCATACGTCAACCCCCTCATCTCTGGAATCAACCGAGTGAACCTTCTCTGAACCACCTCGAGAGCAAGTATATCTTTTCTTAAATATGGAAACCAACACAATCAGTGAAATCTCCAACAGCTATTTAATCTGAAACAATTTCCTCGGCCAACTAACCCTCTCCAGCCATTCAGCTGTCCCTACAGCTACAGACTATACGCCCTCCTTTCTATTAACATAGAATTACACAGCATTACACAGGATATACGGCACAGAAACAGGCCATTCAGCCCATCTAGTCCATGCCGGCGTTTATGCTCCACCCGAGCCTCCTCCCGTCCTTCCTCTCTAACTCTATCCCGCCTCCCCTTAAATGCATCTATACTATTCGCTTCAACCACTCCCTGTGGTAGCGAGTTCCACATTCTCACCACTCTCTGGGTAAAGGGGTTTCTCCTGAATTCCCTATTGGATTCCTTGGTGACTATCTTATATTGATGGCCTCTAGTTTTGCTCTTCCCCAAAATTGGAAACATTCTCTCTGGGCTGAATTTTCATTGAGGAGGCGGGTAGGAGGCGGGACTACAACTTCCGGGGTTGTAGTCCCGCCCCCATCGAGTTGTAGCCAACCCATGCGATTTTGACTTGATTGACCTTGTTGAGCCCGCCCAGCAGGCCAATTAAGGGCCACCCGGCAACAGGTGATGTCACAGATTGATATTTCATCTGTCAAGACCTTTTGACAGATGAAATATCAGCATTTCACAGCTGTTTGAAGCTGTCGAACACTGACAATCTGTACTCTAAGTTAATTCCTTCCTCTCAGGATGATTTAGAAGTCTCCCCAGAACAGAAAGCTGAATGCTGCAGATTTTGACAGATCGCGGCCATTCTGCTTTCTGTGCCGGTGAGATGAGGGACTCCCGAGACCTGAAGGAAGGAAGGCTGTAAAGGTAAGTACTGTTGTGTATGTACCTTTAAGAGAATAACTGGTCTCAGACTGCAGTACCGGCAGTGACCACCCCTGTATAAAAGGCGCTAGAGAGCCTCTGTTTGTTAGTTTCGCTATTGACTTCCACCAGTAAAGACTTGTTTGTTTTCACTCCTGCTGGTCCGTGTCTCAATCATTCACGGACTTAACACTGGCGACGAATAAGAAACGAACTTACCTGCAACTCGGCAGCACCTCAGACGACGTTGTTGAAGGTCGGAGCCAGAAGAAAGAAAAAAGAGTCCAAAGAAACTCGGGAAACGGGCGTCGACCGTCAATCATCGGTTTGAAAACTTGCAGGAGAGACTGTTCAGAGCCAGGCTGGGTTCCTCGGTCTGTGGTTTCCCAGCTAATCGGGCTGGTGGCAGGTAGTGCTCTGATCCTTCCTGGGCTGCGGCGGGCTGAAGCTCGATCGGGTGGCTTTTCAACGGGGCCGGGCAGCGAGTCGGGAAGCAAAGAGAGAGAGAGAGGGTGGAGCGCACAGGGCGCGGCCGGTGCTTCGAAGCCGGGCAGCGTTCGGACCTAAGAAGAGGGAGGGAAGTGTCCCAGAGGGTCTGCTCCACGATGGGAAAATAATAAAAGAAAAAGAATCAATATTTAACGCGCAAGAAACCGCGGAAAGCAGCGCTAACAACAGCGGGGAAGAAGGCAAAGCGCGGGAGGCGCCATTTTGTTAAATCGGGGAAGAAGGCAAAGCGCGGGAGGCGCCATTTTAGATTTGCAAGATGCCGAAGACTGGCTGTATCACTGCTTTTGATAATACATTAGAGGACTGGACCACGTATGTGGAAAGAGTCGAGGTATATTTCGAAGCAAACGAAATAGCGGAGGGGAAAAAGGCATCGATATTGCTAAACTTAATGGGCGCTAGAACGTACGGCCTATTGCGGGACCTGATTACTCCAGCCAAACCGAAGGCGAAGAGTTTTAACGAAATTGTTGCTGTCCTACAGGAACACTTAAACCCTGCACCGCTGTTGATAGCAGAAAGATTTAAATTCCACAGGAGAACTCAGCACAAAGATGAGAGCAATGCTGAGTATCTTACGGAACTACGCAAGCTATCAAAGCACTGCCAGTTCGGAGCAGGACTGGCAGATACCCTACGGGACAAATTTGTCCGTGGACTCCTGAGTGAAGGAACACAGAAGAAGTTACTCTCAGAAAAAGAGCTGACGCTAGATAAGGCTTTCAGCGTGGCAGTATCGTATGAAGCAGCAGCCAGGGGAGCTGCAGAAATTCAACAAAAACCACAGGAATACGGCACCTACGAAATGACACGGGGATTTGCAAAATGTTATCGCTGCGGCAGAACTAACCATGACCAGAAGGACTGCTGGTCCAAAGACAAAATATCCAGACAATGCGGGAAGATTGGACACATTGCACGAGTTTGCAGGTCTGGGAAGAAGACCAGCGACAACAAAAAGGCTACTAAGGAACCGTACAAGAAAGTACAAAAGCTAACGGACAGTAGTTCCAAAGATCAGATGAGCAATAGTGAATCCAGAAACAGGAGACTAAGCTGTCTCAAACTTCACAATGTAATCGCAAAAGAGGATCACCGAACCATTTGGGTCACCCTCACGATAGCAGGGTCCCAAGTTAAAATGAAATTGGATACAGGATCAGCGCTAACCGTCATGAATCGACGAGACTACGAGCGGCTATTTTCACACATACCCTTGAGAGAGACATCCATCGTCTTGACGACGTATACGGGGCAAAAAGTATACCCCAGAGGAAAAATAAGGGTGCCTGTCGAATACAATGGCAAGAAAATTCGGAAATTGTATCTTTACATACTGCCAAATGGTGGACCACCGTTATTGGGACGGGAATGGATCAGGAAGATAAACTTAGATTGGCATTCCATTCATGCAATGACGGTGGATGGTAAAAAAGATGAAGACGTCACTCCTGGACGATTGTCAACAACCTTAGCTAACGCCAAAGAGGTATTTCAACAAGAACTGGGCACGCTTAAAGGCGTAACCGCCTCAATAAAAATAGAAGAGAATGCAGTTCCCAAGTTTTTCAAAGCAAGATCGGTACCAAATGCAATTCACCCAGCCGTCGAGGCAGAGCTGGAGAATCTGGAGAAGGCGGGCGTGTTGTCTAAGGTCGACTGGAGCGAGTGGGCGACACCCATCGTTCCTGTCATGAAGAAAACGTTAAGCAATAAGCCCGGAGAGCCAAGGAAGGTTCGCATCTGTGGGGATTTCAAGGTGACGGTGAACCCTGTCCTTCACACAGTACAATATCCTCTTCCAAGGATAGAAGACATCTTCGCCTCACTGTCTGGAGGGAAGCGTTTTACAAAAATTGACCTAGCACAAGCTTATTTGCAGATGGAAGTTGAAGAGTCCTCTAGGAAGTATCTCACGATAAACACTCACAAAGGTCTTTACCAGTATCATCGATTGGTATTCGGAGTAGCATCGGCTCCGGCGATATGGCAAAGAGCAATGGAACAAGTCCTGCAAGGGATTCCGGGGACTCAGTGTTACTTGGACGACATCCTTGTAACAGGTGAAGATGACAGTGAACACCTCAAGAACCTAGAACAGGTGCTCACTAGACTACGGGAACATGGGCTGCGAGCCAACCGCCCCAAGTGCGAATTTTTTAAGAAACAGATATCGTATTGTGGCCACGTGATTGATGAAGAGGGGTTACATAAGTCCCCTGACAAAATTGAAGCGGTTGTTAAGGCCCCAGCGCCTGAAAATGTGTCGCAACTGAGGTCATTCCTCGGGTTGGTGACTTACTATCATAAGTTTTTGCCGAATTTGTCGACAATTTTGCACCCACTGAACGCCCCGCTACGAACGGGGGTAGCATGGAAATGGAGCGATGATTGTAAGCGTGCTTTTCAGAAGAGTAAGGACTTAATCACTTCAAGGGAAGTATTGGCTCACTACAACCCAGCACTGCCAATCAGGCTGGCGTGTGATGCGTCTCCCTACGGCATTGGGGCGGTACTGTCACATAAATTCCTTGATGGTTTAGAGAGGCCGATAGCTTTTGCGTCACGCTCGTTAACTTCTGCCGAGCGTAACTACGCCCAGATTGACAGAGAGGCCCTCAGCCTAGTGTGGGGGGTGAAGAAGTTCAATCACTATCTGCACGGTCAAAAATTTACTCTACTAACCGATCATCAACCTCTTGTCTCCATTTTCAACCCTCAGAAGGGCGTACCGATAATGACGGCACAACGGCTGCAGAGATGGTCCCTTTTCCTAGGGGCACACCAATATGACATCGAGTACAAAGGAACTAAACAGCATGGAAATGCTGATGGATTGTCACGCCTACCATTGCCGACGGTGGAAGAAGAAGACCTTGCAGTGGATCCAATGGAGTTATTCCACTCGACCATAGTCGAATGTCTCCCTGTGACGAATGCAAACATAGAAAAGGAAACATGGAATGACCCGACACTATCACGGGTCTATGATTTAACGGTGAAGGGATGGCCAGCACATGGCGAACCACTGCTGCCAGCATTCTCGCCGAGAACAGAACAGCTGTCAGTGTGCAGAGGAACCTTGATGTGTGGATCCAGAGTAGTAATTCCACCTAAGTTGATGGATAGAGTACTCAATGAGCTTCATGAGGGTCATCTGGGTGGGGTAAAAATGAAGAACTTAGCCAGAGCGTTTGTGTGGTGGCCGGGAATCGATAGAGAAATCGAAGAGATGACCAAGAGCTGTGCAGGATGCCAGAAGGTCCAAAACGCCCCACCACAAGCTCCTCTGCATCCATGGGAGTGGCCCTCATCTCCATGGCAACGGGTGCACATTGATTTTGCTGGTTCCTTCATGGACTCGATGTTTTTAATTGCGGTGGATGCACATTCAAAGTGACCAGAGGTAATAAAAATGTCCTCAACCACCACGGAAAAAACTATCACAGTTTTGCGAACCATATTCGCCAGGAATGGGCTGCCTGAACAGATTTGCTCTGACAATGGACCACAGTTTGTGTCTGAAGAGTTCCGGAGGTTCTTAAAGAACAATGGCGTTAAGCATTACACATCTGCCCCATATCATCCAGCCACTAATGGATTGGCCGAGAGGTTTGTCCAAACATTCAAGAAGGCTATCAAGGCAATGTGTAATGAAGATATACCCCTACAACACAAGGTGGACAACTTCTTGTTTGCCTACCGGAATGCGACACATGCGGTTACCAACCAAACTCCAGCCATGATGTTCTTCAATCGAAGACTACGATGCCGCTTGGATTTGGTTAAGCCAAACGTCCGAAGAGATGTGGAGAACAGGCAGTTTCAGAATATGAATGAAAGGCCGACCAGGAGTTTTAAGATAGGTCAACCAGTTTTGGCCCGGGACTACCGCACTGAGAAATGGCAGCCAGGAACGATTTGTACACGGCAAGGACCTCTCATGTATACCGTGGACGTTGGAGAGAGCATTGTAAGATGCCATGCTGACCAGATTCTAGTGTCAATGGAAAACGTCAACTCCACACCACGATCTGATACACCTGGCAATGAAATCGACGTACCAATTGCATCTACCGCAGAATCGGTGATATTGGAAGCAGATGAACCAAACAACGACATTGATCTCGACTCAACATTGCCAGAAGAACCTGATATCCCAAAGAGGCGTTATCCAGACAGAATCAGGAAGCCTCCTCAAAGACTGAACTTATAATTGCTTAAACTTAACCAATGTATCTAGCAACCGTGATTGTGATTGTAATTAGTTATCATTTAGTTGTTAAATGAATGTTATGTACTGTTTATCTAAAAGGGGAGGAATTGTTGTGTATGTACCTTTAAGAGAATAACTGGTCTCAGACTGCAGTACCGGCAGTGACCACCCCTGTATAAAAGGCGCTAGAGAGCCTCTGTTTGTTAGTTTCGCTATTGACTTCCATCAGTAAAGACTTGTTTGTTTTCACTCCTGCTGGTCCGTGTCTCAATCATTCACGGACTTAACAAGTACATGTAAGTAAAACTTCTTTGAACACTTTACACACACCAAACACACTTACCTCTGCACTTATGCACCCATCACTCACCTGAACACCAGACATCTCGAACCCTCCAAGCCCTTCATCCCGACAGCCCGCCTCGCTAACTTGGCGTAGTTTGTAGCTGTCGAGAATCCCACATTTCACTAATGAAAATAGGGATTAGGCTAAAAACTAATTGGCACTCATCCTCTTCCTGCCTCGGGGAGGTGGGTCCCAGTGCGGGTCGGGTACCCGCCTCCTTTGAAACTGGCAAGGAGGCAGGTTGGGGACGGGATGGGTTCGTGCCCCCCCGATTTCGGGATTTTAACCCCCCACACGCCTCCAATCCGGCTCAATGAAAATCCTGCCCTATGTGTCTACTCTATCAAAACTTTTCATAATTTTAAAGACCTCTATTAGATCTTCCCTTAGCCTTCTCTTTTCAAAAGAAAAGAGACCCAGCCTGTTCATCCTTTCCTGATAGATATAACCTCACATTTCTGGTATCATCCTTTTTTGCAACCTCTCCAGTGCCTCTATATCCTTTATGGCGACCAATACTGTACGCAGTACTCCAAGTGTGGACTAACCAAGGTTCGAAACAGGTTTAGCATAACTTCTCGACTTTTCAATCCAATCCCTCTAGAAATAAACCCTAGTTCTTGGTTTGCTTCTTTATGGCCTTGTTAACCTGCGTCACTACTTTTAGTGATTTGTGTATTTGTGCTCCCAGATCCCTTTGTTCCTCGACCCCATTTAGATCCTGAATTTGTGGCCTCCTTACTTTTCTTACCAAAATGTAATACTTCACACTTATCTATGTTGACATTTATTTGCCAATTATATGCCCATTCTGCAAGCTTATTAATGTCTTCTTGTAATTTGTTGCAGTCCTCCTCAGTATTGACTATCCCCCCCCAATTTGGTGTCATCCGCAAATTTACAAAGTGTGTTTTTGATTCCAAAGTCTAAATCGTTAATGTAAGTTGTGAACAGCAGTGGTCCCAGCACTGATCCTTGTGGAACACCACTACCCACCTTCTGCCACGCTGAATAGCTGCCCTTTACCCCTACTCTCTGCTTTCTGTCTTGTAGCCAACTAGCTATCCATTCTACTTGCCCCCTGACTCCGTAAGTAGGGAACGCGGCAGACAATTTGTCCACAGCAAGATCCCACAAACAGACATGTGATAAATGACCAAATAATCTGTTTTTTTAGCGATATAGCTTGAGGGATAAATATTAGCCAGGGCACCGGGGAGAACTCCCCAGCTCTTCTTCGAATAGTGCTGTGGGATCTTTCTAATTCTCTCGCCGCCCTTCTTAATGTGTTAAATCCTTGTTTGGATACAGTTGCATGACCACCCATTGCTTCTCGATACCAGGCCCGAGTGGCCATTATTTCACGGGAAAGGATACCATTGCTAATCTGCCAGTTCCCCCAGATCACCGAGCTCAGCACGGAGCAGGACCTGCTTGTTGTGTACGGCTCCAACACTCACTGCATATACACCAGGGGGAGCTTATCTGCATATTCTTGCTCTGAAATAAGCCCATGCTCTGGAGTGCTCTCTGTAACTCCCTCTGCCTCTCAATCTCCCAGCGCCTCGAAGTTCCTCCTTCAGACTCAACTCTTTGACCAAACCTCTGCAAACCCCTCCTAATATCTCCTTTGTCCCTGTGTACCTGATGGGCTGGATTTTGTCATTGGGGGCAGGCTGGAGGCGTGTCAGGTGGTCGGCGTGTCAGGACCCCACCTCCGATGTGAGGTGGGACAAATGAGCGATTTTGCCCTAATTGGGCACTTGATTTCCAGCGTGTGGCAACCCCTGGCCCAATGAGTCTTTTGATGCGGAAACTCGCATCCGATGACGTTGTAGGTATTCGGGTTTACCGATGTAGGTATTGGACGAATTCCTACTTAATAATCGAGTTCGACTCCAGGAGAACAATCAAAAAGGTTCTTTAATGCAGGAACAGAGGAATTCTAACAGGTTGCTGAGATCAGTACAGGAGAGCCATAAAATAGGTATTCACCAGACGGAGACGCCACGAGGACTGACTAGCTAGTCCCGTGGATTGCGTGATGACGTCATCGCGTTCTTCCCGCGCTTGGGTAGTCACGTGACTTGCGTGATGACGTCATCGCATTTGCCCGTGCTTGGGACGGTCACGTGATGTGCGACGTGACGTCATCGCGTTAACTCGGGTCATCGCGTTCGCCCGCGCTCCCAAAGGAGGAAAGCCCCGCACCGGCTACATCGTTACGTTAAAGGGAATTATGTACAGTAAGTAAGGGACACTCAGTGGTACCGCTACATGCGCCCCCCCCAGAATTCGCTTTAACGGACGTCGAACGGTGAGGTGGTCTGACGAGCCTGTCCGAACGACTCCTGTAGTCTCGAGATGGAGACTGCTGGGTGGTTGGCGGTCTGGCGGGCGGTCGTACTTGGATTGGCGTAATGACGATGGGTGGCTGGTGGTCAGGCGGACGATCATACTAGGTGTGCCGTAACGACGATGGGTGGCTTATGGTCAGGCGGGCGGTCGTGCTGTCTCGACGTGGCAGGCGAGGTCGAAATATGTGGTCCGGTAGACGGGGTCTTGAGCGGATCCCGATGCGTGTAAGGGTGAATAAAACATATTCAGCCCTGTGAAGGACCGTGGAAGCGTGTGACCTCTGTAGCCCGTGGTTTGAAACGGGCGCTGGGGCAAAACAGCTGACCGCGTCAAAGTGACTGGCAGGTTGGGCAGACGCGGACCATGGCTCTGTTATTGTTGGGAAAAGGTCCCCAGTCTGACAAAATCTGCAGGAATGCCGAACGGGTGATCCAGGAGGAAAAAAAGTGGGTCTGGGCAGGTCGGTGAACTCGCCGACAGGCGAGTGAACTCTCCGGCAGTCGGGAACGCACGGAACGGTGCGTGCCATAGTGCTACTACGGTAACACAGAAGAGAGTGAACCGTTGCTGCGTTGATCAGTGATCGGTGATAACAGCAATTTTCGCGTGGCCGATTGCGGCTGCAGGATGCCCGTTGGACCCGTCCTCGATGGTCGCAGCGTCAGTAGATATTTGCTTTTGTTGAGGGGAAAACTGTAGAGAGGGCAGCAACGCTTCTAGTTGTTGTTGAGTGCGGTAGGGAGAAAAACTGCCGGGAGGGCGGCAATGCTTCTAGTTGTTGTTGATTTCGGTAGGGGGAAAAACTGCCGGGAGGGCGGCAACGCTTCTAGTTGTTGATTTAGGGGCAAAAACTGCCAGGAGGGCGGCAACACTTCGCTGTCGCGCCGAAAAGCGTGGTAGAAAAGACAGACCAGCAGGCTGACGGGCTGGTGCGGCGTCGGCAGGGGATGGGTCCCCGTGGTTTTCGAGGGGCGAGTCCTCGTGGGTTGCGAGGGGTGAGTCCTCGTGGGTTGCGAGGGGCGAATCCTCGTGGATTGCAAGGGGCGAGTCCTCGTGGGTTGCGAGGGGTGAATCCTCGTGGATTGCAAGGGGCGAGTCCTCGTGGGTTGCGAGGGGTGAGTCCTCGTGGGTTGCGAGGGGCGAATCCTCGTGGATTGCAAGGGGCGAGTCCTCGTGGGTTGCGAGGGGTGAATCCTCGTGGATTGCAAGGGGCGAGTCCCCGTGGGTTGCGAGGGGTGGTTTGCGAGGACTGAGTCCTCATGGCCTCTCCGCCGGGGCGCGCTCCGATCCTGTGAGCCCGTAAACGTGCTGTACCCGCGCTGTGAGGGTGTTATACTTGCTGTTCTGCCGTGGGGTTGTTAAAGAGGCTGACGCTCCGAAAGTCGGTAGAGCTGTCGAAAACGGAGACCGTATCCAGATACGTGGTCTGCGCCGTATCGATGTTGCACAAGGCGAACGGGGCTTCTACTAGGATAAAGCACGAGGGCGGTTGTTGCCCCCAGTGTTGCGGTAGCTGAGCGAAACGGCTGTAGCTTCCAGGCGTGCTTCTTTCGTGAAAGACGTTCACGAAAAATCGGGGTCCGGCTGCGCTGCTTTCGTGAAAAATGTTCACGAAAAACGGGGTCACCAATGCAGGTATTGATGAGCTCCCGTCCTCACGTCGTTGGTCACCAGTTGTAAGAATTGGTGCTCGTCGGTTGTTGTTCAACTTCTGTGAAAACGTTCACAGAGACGGGGTTCAAGCTGTGCGCTTCTTCCGTGAAAAATGTTCACGGAGACGGGGTCACCAATTGTAGGCATTCGGGTTTACCGATGTAGGTATTGGACGAATTCCTACTTAATAATCGAGTTCGACTCCAGGAGAACAATCAAAAAGGTTTTTAATGCAGGAACAGAGGAATTCTAACAGGTTGCAGAGCTAGGTACAGGAGAGCCATAAAATAGGTCTTCACCAGACGGAAACGCCACGAGGACTGACTAGCTAGTCCCGTGGATTGCGTGATGATGTCATCGCGGTCTTCCCGCGCTTGGGTAGTCACGTGACTTGCGTGATGATGTCATCGCGTTTGCCCACGCTTGGGACGGTCACACAATGTGCGACGTGACGTCATCGCGTTAACCCGCGTCATCGCGTTCGCCCGCGCTCCCAAAGGAGGAAAGCCCCGCACCGGTTACATCGTTACGTTAAAGGGAATTATGTACGGTAAGTAAGGGACACTCGGTGGTACCGCTACAACGTCATCTATGCAGCTGCATTTAAGGCCTGCAAGCAGCCTTGGTTCTTTTTCAGCCTTTCAAATTTAGCAGCATACTTCTGAGGAAATCCTGCTGCAACCATGTCCAGCACCAGACCAAAGTGTGCACCCCGATTCGATGAGAACTCCCTCCAAGCTCTGGTGGAGGGAGCATGAACAAACAAGGAAGTGCTCTTTCCTTCTGCAGGGAGGAAAAAGCCTCCCCAACAGACCAAAGCTGTGTGGCTTCAAGTGGCACAGGAGGTGAATGCGATTTCAATGTGCAGCAGAACCTGGCTGCAGTGTCGAAAGAGGTTTCATGACCTTCTCCACACAGGAAAAGTGAGTATTCCATCCCCATGACCCTCAATCTGATCCCCATCGCCTCTCATCACCAGCACTCTGCTTTGTCAACCTCCTCCTCCACATCCCACTTGACCCTTACATCCCTGCACCCTTAACCATTCCCTCTCTCTGTGTACACATTCACTTAACTATTCGACTATGTAGCCCTCACACTCTCTATCACTGTGATGCAATGACAACAACTTACAACACACAGGGAGGGCCCTTATTCTTGGCACCTCACTCCATCTTTGTGTCCTTCTAAGCATCTATGCTATAGATTCTCTACACTCACTCCTTCATTCTCACTCAAACTCCAATTGTGTCCCTCATTGCAGGAAAAGAGAGCTCACAATAAGAGGGAGAGGGCCAGGACAGGAGGAGGGCCACCCTCAATAGCCCAGCTCACCACTGCAGAGGAGGCGGTCCTGGAGATCGTGGGAGTGGAGGAGGATGCGCAAGTGGGGGATGTACAGATGGATGCATTAGAGCAAGCTGGTGACAGAGTAGTTTTTCATCTCTCTCATTGACATTGCATGAGTGACTGATGTTGATTCTGATGCTCTAACAGATTGACTTTGATCATCTGCACAATCTAACATGTCTAACTCTTTCCTTTACTCCCCCACAGGACCATCGACAGCCCCCCTCCCCACTATCCAGGAGGAACAGCCTGAGCTTCCAGACTCCTCAGAGGAAGCTGCAACCTCTGAGGGCGCAGCGACAGCAGAATTCAGCGCACCCAGTACCAGCGCAGACACTCACACCTCGGTGGGATCTTCGGGAGATAGAGTAGAGTTGTCACCTGGTGTATCACAGCTCACAAGTGAGCATCAGCAGATGGTGGAGACAGGGACAGCAGTGGAGAGTCCTCATCGGAGGGCGCAGGGCTCTGCCAGCTCGGCTCCACTGCATGTTGACCCTGTGCCTCCGGGTCCATCGTGAGCAGCCGAGGAGGAGCGGACCGAGCTGGGAACCGGAGCAGAGGCCAGTAAATAAAGAGCGCGGTCGGAGAGGGGCCTCGACTCACTGTAAGCAGCCGAGGAGGAGCGGACCGAGCTGGGAACTGGAGCAGAGAGGAAAAAATCCAGGAGTCCAAAAAACAAGGAGTGATGTCACAGGAAAGCAGGGAAGTGATTGGTTGGTCAGTATTTCTCTCTTTATCTTGGGCATTGGTTTAAATTAAGAGCCGGGATTAAAAACTAAACGTTCAAAAAGAGGGAGCTGATTGGTGAGTATCTGGTAAGTGTTTTTACTTGGCTTTCTTAAAGTTTTTAAGTTTATTCCAGCAAGGTTAGCAAATAGTTTGTTAATTAGAGGTATGGCAGGGCAGCTCACACCTGTGGAATGCACATCCTGTGCTATATGGGAAGTCCTGGACACCTCCCATGGTCTGGGCGACCACATGTGCGGGAAGTGTCGCCAGCTACAGCAGCTCGAGCACCGGATTACGGAGCTTGAGCGGCGGCTGCAGTCACTGCTGTGCATCCGCGAGGCTGAGAGCTACGTGGATAGCACGTTTCGGGAGGTGGTCACCCCGCAGCTTAAGAGTGTGCAGGCAGAGAGTGAATGGGTGACCGTCAGACAGAAGAGGACGACCAGGCAGGTAGTGCAGGAGTCCCCTGAGGCCATCTTGCTCACCAACCAGAATTCGGTGCTGAGTACTGGTGAGGGCGATGGTTCCTCTGGGGAGTGCAGCCAGAGCCAAGACCACAGCACCATGGAAGACTCAGCTGCACAGGCGGTGGGGAAGAGGAGGGGGAGAGCAATAGTGATAGGGGATTCAATAGTTAGGGGAGAAGACAGGCGATTCTGCGGCCGCAGACGTGACTCCAGGATGGTATGTTGCCTCCCTGGTTCCAGGGTCATGGATGTCACTGAACGACTGCAGGGCATTCTGAGGGGGGAGGGTGAACAGCCAGAGGTCATGGCCCATATCGGTACCAACGGTGGTGGGAAAATTATTGGAAAAATTCTGAAGGACAGGATAAATCTTCATTTAGAAAGACACGGATTAATCAAGGATAGTCAGCATGGATTTGTTAAGGGAAGGTCATGTCTGACAACCTTGATTGAATTTTTTGAGGAGGTAACAAGGAGGGTAGATGAGGGTAGTGCATTTGATGTAGTGTATATGGACTTTAGCAAGGCTTTTGATAAGGTTCCACATGGCAGACTCGTCACGAAGTTAAAAGCCCATGGGATCCAGGGCAAAGTGTCAAGTTGGAATCAAAACTGGCTCGGAGATAGGAAGCAGAGGGTAATGGTTGATGGGTGGTTTTGTGACTGGAAGGCTGTTTCCAGTGGGGTTCCGCAGGGCTCAGCACTAGGTCCCTTGCTTTTTGTGGTATATCTCAATGATCTAGACTTGAATATAGGGGATATGATTAAGAAGTTTGTAGATGATACTAAAATCGGCTGTGTGGTTGTTACTGAAGAAGGTAGATGATACTAAAATCGGCTGTGTGGTTGTTACTGAAGAAGGAAGCTATAGCATGCAGGAATATATCAATAATAAATTGGTCAGGTGGGCAGAACAGTGGCCAATGGAATTCAATCCGGAGAAGTGTGAGGTAATGCATTTGGGGAGGGTTAACAAGGAAAGGGAATACACATTAAATGCTAGGACACTGAGTAGTGTAGAGGAACAAAGGGACCTTGGAGTGCATGTCCACAGATCCCTGAAGGTAGCAGGGCCAGGTAGATAAGGTGGTTAAGAAGGCATACGGAATGCTTGCCTTTATTAGCCGTGGCATAGAATACAAGAGCATGGTTGTTATGCTTCAACTGTATAAAACACTGGTTAAGCCTCAGCTAGAGTACTGCGTGCAGTTCTGGTCACCACATTACAGGAAAGATGTGATTGCACTAGAGAGGGTACAGAGGAGATTTACAAAGATGTTGCTGGGAGAAGAGAATCTTAGCTATGAGGAAAGACTGGATAGGCTGGGTTTGTTTTCCTTGGAACAGAGGAGGCTGAGGGGAGACCTTATTGAGGTGTATAAAATTATGAGGGGCCTAGATAAAGTGGATAGAAAAGACCTATTACCCTTAACAGAGGGGTCAAAAACCAGGGGGCACAGATTTAAAGTAATTGGGGGAAGGTTTAGAGGGGATTTGAGGGGAAATTTCTTCACCCAGAGGGTTGTGGGGGTCTGAAACTCACTGCCTGAAAGGGTGGTAGAGGCAGGAACCCTAACCACATTTAAAAAGTACTTGGATGTGCACTTGGGATGCTGTAACCTGCAGGGCTACGGACCAAGAGCTGGGAAGTGGGATTAGGCTGGATAGCTCTTTGTTGGCCGGGCCGAAATGGCCTCCTTCCGTGCTGTAACTTTCTATGATTCTATTCCATGCTTCTATGAAGGAGAGCGGTGCTGGAACTCCAGGGACAGGTGCAGGATTCTCTGGCAGGTTTTGTCTCCAGGGTCGCTGCGAGTGTGGAGTGAATGGAGCAGTCCATCGCTAACATGAGCAGGGCCTTTGTGGAGGCGTTAGCACATGAACGCATCACCATGGAAAGGATGGCAACCGCCGTGGAAAGGATGGCTACCTCCGTGGTAAGGCTGGCTACCGTAGAGGAGAGGATGGCTACGGTAGAGGAGATGATGGCTACGCCCATGGAGGAGCTTAGTCGCCAGGGTCTTGAAAACATGGTCATTGTTCAGAATAGACTGACATCTCTTGAGGAGCGATGGTCAGCTATTGAGCAGAGAAACCAGACCTTCATGGAAGTCCATACTTGACATAGAGGGAGAGCAACGAAGGTTCAAGAGATTGATTCCTGGGATAGCGGGACTGTCGTATGAGAAGAGATTGAGTAAACTAGGCTTGTATTCTCTTGAATTTAGAAGAATGACAGGGGATCTCATTGAAGCATACAAAATTATTACAGGGCTTGATAGGATGGATGCTGGGAGAATGTTTCCCTTGGCTGGTGAGTCTAGACCCAGGGGCCACAGCCTCAAGGTTAAAGGTAGGCCATTCAGGACTGAGATGAGAAGAAATTTCTTCACACAGAGGGTGGTGAATCTTTGGAATTCTCTACCCCAGAGGGCTGTGGAGGCTCAGTCATTGGGTATATTCAAAACAGAAGTCGATAGATTTCTGACTAGTAAGTGCATCAAGGGATGGCGATAGGGCCGGTGAATGGAGTTGAGGCAGAAGATCAGCCATGATCTCATTGAATGGCGGAACAGGCTCGAAGGGCCGAAGGGCCTACTCCTGCTTCTATTTCTTATGTTCTTATGTCTTCTGGAGTAGGACTTCCAGTCCAGAAACAGGTCCTCATGGCCCCCCTGAATTGCAGCAAGGTGCTGTCAAGCCACTTGCTAGCTCTGAAGTGGGGCTGACACATGAGAGGGATGTTGGTGGCAAAGAACAAGGAAGTGGGGGCTCATCTCCAAGCGCTCACATGACAATGCCACAGCAAAGCCTAGGCCAGAGCCCCACCGGAGTCCTCACCCAACTGAGATGGGCGTCTCAGCCCCTGCACAGCCGCAGGAGCAGCAGACTGTTGCTGAGCCCTCACAGGCTCGCAACCCCAGAGGATGCCGGCCAAAGGCATCGACGCAGGAGCAGCAAGAAAGTGAGTAAGGGGCCTCCACATCTGCTGAAGCCACAGGGGAAGCACCACGTAGGAGCATGCGTAAGAGGAAGATAAAGCACAAGTAGGCACAAGGTTAGTCACTTGGGTGTTCTGTTGTGTTTATTTTTGAAAAGCCATCTGTGATTTGATGTGACAAAAAAACTTGATGGCAAACTGTTGAAGTTGTGGGCTGTGTCATTTCGCAAATGGGAGTTCCACATTGAGGGCTGAGGGCGAAGTGCAATTGTCAGTACTGAAGAGATCGCAAAGTCTCTGTTTGAGGAATGGTCTCAGTCGAGAATATTTTTGTGGACTTTATGGGCTGACGGTGTTTTCCCTGTGGTGGGATCGCCCTGTGCAGATGCGTGGGGGACTGATTTGTTAAAACTCCAGAGAACGCATTGCAGTTGGCTGTGACAAAAGAACTGTCAGTCATCCGGAATGTATGGGTTCGCCCGACAGTCCTGGAAAAGGAAGGGGGCCATTGAACTTGAAGCCACTCTAATATGCAAAAGCACTTCTCACCTCCATCTCAGAAGAGAAGCAGAACAATGAACCCACTGGCCTCAGCCAGACGAAGAGGAGCCAGTCTTTTTCCCAACACAAAGACCAAAAGATATGTCCCAGACTTAGGGCCATTAATCCAATACTCATGGGTCTGAGGATGACTCATCACTGATTAAGCACTGGAGTGCTTAGAAACAAAGGGGGAGAAATTGGGTAACGCCACCTGTTAGCGCCTAAAGAGGCAGTCAGTGGCTGTGGCGCCACTGGCTGCGCCTCCCGCGATATTCAGCAGGGGCGCTAATGGTGGCGTTAGCCTTTTGCGCTGCGCCGCCACCGATGACGTCATCGGTGTGCGCAGCGCCCCATTCGCGCCCTGATCGCAATATTTGGTAGCGAACGCCGCTGTAGCGCCGTTCGCTACCCGTGCCCGGTTCACGGGGCCTTGCTGCGCTGGCAGAGGCGCAAGTTAAGGTGGAGGTGCGGGGCGGCCGCTTTTTCGGCAGCCGCCTGCCAGCACCTCCGCCCCCGGCCTCCTGGTCCACCCCCCACCCCCGCGGCATTGCCGGCTGTTTCCCGAGAGCCCGGCACTTCTCCTTGGTGCCGGGCTCTTTTGCCGGCACTCGCGTTCGGGGCTCGCGCTGTTGCAGGTCCCTCCCCCTTAACAGTGGGAGGAAGGCCTGCAGTACTGCAGCGTGCCGTGCCGCAGCGTGCGGCGCTGCGGCACGTAGCGCTGCGAAATTCACTTTCAGCGCCCTAAGAGGGTTCGCGGAGCACCTCGAGCCGTGCCCCGCCTCCCTCTAGGGGCACTTCAACTGAATTTGCGGCGGTCGCGGCGCAAATTCCAGCGCCCAGGCGAACTGTGCGCCGCTTGGGCGCCTCAGGCCAATTTCTAGGCCAAAAGGTTTTAAAGATTGGTGGGAAAAAATAGGGGCAGCCAGACTACGATAAAGATAGACTCTTTTCCACCATTCTTTCTCTCTCTCTCGCTTCCTCGCTCCACCAAGATCGACTTAACAAGAAGTACCAGAGGAAGAAGCCGCTGAGCGAAACGATCGAGCCAAGCCGGTAACCCGATATCCCAGGCGACCTGGGTGAGCTGTAAGGGCTCAGGGTTTCTCTCAGAAGTGAAGTTTTTGGGCTATTCTGGGGTGGAAGCTTCGTTTGTTTCAGCCAGGCGAAGGGGCTTATGCGACTGGGTAATTCGTTGGTAGGGGTGGAGTTAGAGTCCACCATAGCAACAAGGGAATTACTGCTTGTTATAGTCCCCAGTTGTGTACTGTATGTATGTTGTTTGTAACCTGGATTTTATTCTCCACAGAGACAGTGATTTTGTTTAGTAGTGCATGTTTTAGCCAGCATATGTTAGACCAAATAAATATAAGTATGATTTTTCACCGAAGCATTCCTGTCCGTGACTTATTCCATTTACACTCTGAATAATAATTCCCGGGTATAGAACTTTCGTAAGGCGGGGTCGATTTGAACCATCCGTCTAGCAATTGGGCTAGGATCAAAAACCGCTTACAGTATGGTGATCAGAATGATAGGAATCCGCAGGTTCTTGGCCATTGTCGATGCTCTGGTAAGAAGGTGCGAGGCAAAAGTGTTTGATTGGCTAGGCTAAGCAAATCTGGCCAAGATGAGTGCGTCCCTTGCATCCCGGGCAGCAATGTGCTCGCATGCTGCTGCCGTTGGTTGATGCGCCTCCGCAAGCTGTTCGTTGTCGCTCTCCTCCTCCTCCTCCTCCTCTTCATCTGAGGAGGCTATGCAATGAGCCACTTGTACCTCATTTAGCTGCAAGCCACGATGCTGTGCCATGTTTTGAAGTGCACAGCAGACTACAATGATTCTGGAGACCCTGGCTGCTGAGTACTGCAGGGCTCCACCTGATCTATCAAGGCATCTGAATCGCATCTTCAGCAAGCCGATGGTTTGCTCGATTATGGATCTGGTGGAAATGTGGCTGGAGTTGTAGCGCTCCTCAACTTCGTTGGATGGGCTCCTCAGCGGCGTCATTAGCAACATCTTCAGGGGATAGCCCTTGTCTCCAAGTAGCCATCTAAAAAGTGGGTCTGGTGGACTGAAGAGTGGCGGCTCACTAGACTGGTGCAGGATGAAGGAGTTATAGCAACTACCAGGGTACTTGGTGCAAACATGCAAAATTTCCTTCTTGTGGTCACACACCAGCTGCACATTGAGGGAGTGGAAGGCCTTGCGGTTGACAAAAATACCTGGATTGTGATGGGGAGCCTTAAGGGCCACATGTGTGCAGTCAACGACGCCCTGCACCCTTGGAAAGCCTGCCAGATTAGCAAATCCAACCGCACGCGCGGTTACACTTGCTTGATCCTTAGAGAAGTTGATGTAATTGTGCGCGATGGCAAAGAGGGCATCGGTTACCTGCGTGATGCAAGTGTGTGGGACCGCATGGGAGACGCCGCTGATGTCTGCTGTTGATCCCTGGAATGAGCCTGAAGCAAAAACGTTGAGTGCGGTGGTGACTAACAACATCCCAATAATGGATAATCAAGGGGCCACAGGGAGTGGGGAACTAAAGACAATCACTATCACTAAGGAAATAGTACTCGGTAAAATAATGGGATAAAAGACGACAAGTCCCCTGGACCAGATGGCCTGCATCCCAAGGTCTTAAAAGAAGTGGCTGCAGAGATAGTGGATGCATTGGTTGCAATCTACCAAAATTCCCTGGACTCTGGAGAGGTCCCAGTGGATTGGAAAACCGTAAATGTAACACCCCTATTTAAGAAAGGAGGGAGACAGAAAGCAGGAAACTATAGACCAGTTAGCCCTACATCTGTCGTTGGGAAAATGCTGGAGTCCTTCATTAAGGAAGCAGTAGCAGGGCATTTAGAAAAACATACTGCAGTCAAGCAGAGTCAGCATGGTTTTAGGAAAGGGAAATCATGTTTAACAAATTTGCTGGAGTTCTTTGAGGATGTAACAAGCAGGGTGGACAAGGGTGAGCCAGTGGATATGGTGTATTTGGATTTCCAGAAGGCATTCGATAAGGTGCCACATAAAAGGTTACTGCATAAGATAAGAGCTCACGGAGTTGGGGGTAATATATTAGCATGGATTGAGAATTGGCTAACTAACAGAAAGCAGAGAGCCGGGATAAATGGGTCATTTCCTGGTTGGCAAACGGTAACTAGTGGGGTGCCACAGGGATCGGTGCTGGGGCCCCAACTATTTACAATCTACATTAATGACTTGGATGAAGGGATCGAGTGTAATGTAGCCAAGTTTGCGGATGATACAAAGATGGGTGGGAAAGCAAGTTGTGCAGAGGACTCAAAGAATCTGCAAAGTGATATAGACAGGCTAGGTGAGTGGGCAAACATTTGGCAGGCGGAGTATAATGTGGGAAAGTGTGAGGTTATCCACTTTGGCAGGAAAAATAAAAAAGCAAACTATTATTTAAATGGAGAGAGATTACAAAATGCTATAGTTCAGAGGGACCTGGGGGTCCTTGTGCATGAAACACAAAAAGTTAGCACACAGGTACAGCAAGTAATCAAAAAGGCAAATGGAATGTTGGCCTTTATTTCAAGGGGGTTGGAGTATAAAAGCAGGGAAGTCCTGGTATAACTGTACAGGGTATTGGTGAGACCACACCTGGAGTACTGCGTACAGTTTTGGTCTCCTTATTTAAGGAAGGATATACCTGCATTGGAGGCAGTTCAGAGACGATTCACTAGGTTAATTCCAGAGATGAGGGGTTGACTTATGAGGAAAGGTTGAGCAGGCTGGGCCTATACTCATTGGAATTTAGAAGAATGAGAGGAGATCTTATCGAAACATATAAGATACTGAGGGGGCTCGACAGGGTAGATGCAGAGAGGATGTTTCCCCTCGTGAGGAAATCTAGAACTCGGGGGCACAGTTTCAGAATAAAGGGTCGCCCTTTTAGAACTGAGATGAGGAGGAACTTCTTCTCTCAGAGGGTCGTAAATCTGTGGAATTCTCTGCCCCAGAGAGCTGTGGAGGCTGGGTCATTAAATACGTTTAAGGTGGAGATAGACAGATTTTTGCAAGATAAGGGAGTGAAGGGTTATGGGGAGCGGGCAGGGAAGTGGCTTTGAGATCAGCCATCATCTTATTGAATGGCGGAGCAGGCTCGAGGGGCCAAGTGGCCTATTCCTGCTCCTACTTCTTATGTTCTTATGTTCTTTGATGGCCACTGGTAAGGGGTGTCCACCCACTCCTATGGGCTAGTGGTCTTGCTGCAGCATTGCGCAGATGTCACCCACTACTTCTCGCGAAAGTCTGAGCCTCCATTGGCACTGCTGCTCAGTCATGTTGAGTTAGCACATCCTTTGTCTGTAAACCCTGTTTTGGGGGTATCTCCTGTGGCGACGTGCTTCCATGCGCTGCCGCCTTCTGGCCTGTGCAGCTTCAGTTGGGTGAGCAGTTGGCGCTCCTGTTGTTGCTGCTGCTGTTGGTGGTGCTGTTGTTTGAGTTCTGCTGCTGCCGCAGCTGGTCTTCGTCTGAATCTGATGTCTAGGAGGAAAGGAAATAAATGGTTCCCATGCTTCTGGTATGTGCCTCAGTTGAGGAAGCGCTCAGTCAAGGTGGGGAGAGGGGTTTCCCAGGAGGTCACACTGGAGATGGGTGTCAGGCTCCAAACTTCCACAACAATGAGTAGGCCTGCTAAAAGTTCGCCCAGACCTGAGACAACAAAGTTCTGCCACCTGCAAATAATGATTGCTGAAAACTCCTTTTTAATGGTGGATCTGCAGCTGCTAGTAAGCAATCCACTTCTGAGGCCACCAGGATTAACTGACATGTTCCAGAGGAGACGTGCAGGACAGGAGAAATGTGTTAAATTCAGAAAGGCCTCTCAAAATGGGATTATAGAGGCACTTAGCTGGTTGTTAAGGCCCTTAAGGGCCTATCCCGCCTCTTGGAGGTGGGATGGAAACGGGGTCTGAAACCCCGATTCTGGGAAAATTGCTCAGAGGCGGGTTGGAGGCGGGTTCACCTCCGCCTGCCATTTTTTGCGATTTTTAACACCTCACACGCCTCCAATCCCGCCTCCTCGGGCCTGGCAAAATCAAGCCCGATGTCTCTGTGAAACACCATGGGACATTTTTTCTACATGAAAACTTAGCATTCTCGCCACTTTGTCTGAAGGTTGTGAGTTCGAGTCTCACTCCAGAGACTTAGGCCTAGAAATTCAGTTGTTAGCGCCAGCCGCTAGCGCCTTAGAAGAGAAGTGGGGCGCTAAGCGGCTAGCGCCCGGGCGCGACGCGATCTGCGCCTCTCGCGAACTTCAGTTAAGATTTAGCGGCGGCGCAAAACCTTTGCGCGCGCTCAGCTGCGCACGCAGATCCTGACGTAATTTCATGGTGCAACGCCCTTTGTGCACCCCGAACCGGAAATTCAGTGGCGCCGGCCTATTGTGCGCCTGGCGCCCCTAGCGACTGGTAGAGTGGAACGGTTCCCAGTCGCTGCGGGGCGCAGGGGGCGCTAATTAAAGGGGACTCCTCCTGCAGTATAAATGGCAGCCATTTTGCTACACTCCTTCTTTGTGAGAGACGGATCTTTGGAGAGAGACAAAGGTAGAGAGCTTTCTGGTTTGGCTCAACACTCACACAGGTACTTGTGGCTTCAGGCCACAGCTTTGCACTTGTCTTTAACTTCAGTGTCATAGCATTGATTGGAAACATATAATGGGGGCTGCAATGGGTGGAAACGTTGGGCTTCTTCATTGCATTCAAAGGGCTCAGAGATGCCGTGAGAGAGCGCCAGTCATGGCCAGACGGAGAAGGGCCAACAGGCGTCGGCAAAGGAGGCCTTACCCACCCAGGGTATACCGCCAGCAGTTCTCATATCTGAACATGTCTGAGGAGCAGTGTGTTCGGAGGCTGCGATTCAGAAGGGCGGTGGTCACTGAGATCTGCCACCTGCTTCGCGGAGATCTGCAGCCACAGCTGAGGAGCAGGACGTCTCTGTCGGTGGCAGTGAAGGTGATGGTGGCTCTCAACTTCTATGCCACCGGCTCCTTCCAATCCGCTACTGGGGACATTTCCAACATCTCCCAGTTTGCGGTACATTGCTGCATCCGCTAGGTGACCAATGCCCTTTTCAGAAGGAGACGTCAGTTCATCTCCTTCCCCATGACCGTTGACAAGCAGCAAGAGCGTGCAATGGGCTTTGCAGCATTAGCGGGCTTCCCCATGGTGCAGGGCGCCATTGACTGCATGCATGTGGCTTTGCGGGCACCTCTGGAGAATGCCGAGGATTACCGCAACCGGAAGGGCTACCATTCGCTCAACGTGCAGTTGGTGTGTGACCACAGGCAGCTCATCCTAGCTGTCAATGCCCGCTTTCCAGGCAGCAGCCACGACGCCTTCATCCTGTGCCAGACTTCTGCGGCAGACATGTTCGAGGCCCAGTCTCACCCACGAGGATAGCTTCTCGGGGACAAAGGCTATCCTTTGTGCACCTGGCTGATGACCCCGCTCCGTGCGCCCAGCACCACTGCTGAAGAGGGATACAATGACAGCCATCAAGCAACCAGGAACATCATTGAGCAAACAATCGTCGTGCTGAAGCAACAGTTCCGCTGTCTGGATCGTTCCGGGGGAGCCCTACAGTACTCGCCTGAGCGAGTCTCCCATTTCGTTGTCGTGTGCTGCATGCTGTACAACCTGGCTATCCGCAGGACTCAGCCACTGCCAGCAGACATTGGAGGACCACCAGAGGAGGAGGAGGAGGAGGAGGAGGACCAGCACAGGAGGGAGGCAGAAAGTGCAAGGGCCGCCCGTCGGCGGCTTATTGCACGTCGGTTCTAGGCCCCCTCTCAGGGAATGGCTTGTGCCAATGGCAGAAGATGAATGTAGCTGCTCCACAAGCCCTCAGCCGAGCAGGGCAACCAGGACTTCCAAAAGAAAGCATGGACAGTGCGATTTAAGAAAAAATTTTACTGTGATACCTCTGTGCCCTTCCCACATGACAAACTAATGGAGAGAAACCCACCCCAAAAAACACAAATACACCAGTCTCGGCCTTTATAAGTAAAACAAATATACCAGTCTCGGCCTTTAAATATGAGACAAATACAGCAGTCTCGGCCTTTATATATGAAACAAAACATTTGGCCACACCTTCTACTTTTTCCCCTGCGAGGGTGATCCGTTTCGCTTCCGTGACTGGCCCCTACCCGCCCTGCAGCTCCTCCTCAATGGGAACCCAGTGGCTGCAGCAAGGCTGGGGGAAGGCTGCTGAGGGTCAGATGGTGAGACGGCAGGTGCCCTTGGGGGTCAGCCTGGACCAGCTCTGGGCCTGGAGGGGCTGGCTGCTAACTGCTCCAACTCTGCTTGGGCGGCAGCAGTCTGTCCAACAGCTGGTGGCAGCTGCAATGGAGGAGTGACAGTGTTGGCTGCAGGAATGCTGCCAACCTGACAGATCACAGGCACTTCCTGGTCGGCTGATACATTGGCACGCGCATGGGCCAGCACTGCAGCATGCGCAGCAATCTGCTGAGGCACAGACTGCTGGGCTGCTGCGGCACGGCGAGTGCCCCGGCGATGCCTGGCCGATCCAGCGAGTGTGGCAGCAGTTAGTGCCCATGTGGCCCTGGTCTGTGTCTGCAAGACAGCAGCCAGTGAATGCACGGCACGACTGAGCACTTGGCTAGAAGCCGCCTGTGAAGCAGCGAAGTCCTGCTGACTCCTAGCCTGTGCTGCCGTGACGTCCTGCAGACTCCTGACCTGTGCTGCACTGAATTGTTGCAGACTCCTGGCCTGTGCTGCACTGAATTGTTGCAGACTCCTGGCCTGTGCTGCCGCGATGTCCTGCAGACTCCTGGCTTGTGCTGCCCCGAATTCCTGCACACTCCTTGCCAGTGACTCTATGGAGTCAGGCATCCTTGCCACTGCAGCCATGAGCTCAGTGTGCCTGCGCTCAGCCTGGGTGCCCATTTCCGCTAGGAGCCGCACCTCCTCTGCGCTCACCGTAGCAGGACTGGAGGCCACATTCACCCTCCGGGGAGAAGGCCGCCGAGCTTCCCCACCCCTCCCGCGTTGCTGCAGCCCGCTGGTCCCTGGAGCTTCACTATCCTCCGACCCTTCCCCCCTGCTCCCCTCCAGGGAAGACATGTCACCATCATGGCCATGGGCTGCCTCAGCTGAGGGTGTCCCTGATGGGCTGGCTTCCTCTTCCTCCTCCTCTATGTCTGACTCGGACACAGTGCCAGCTTGAGGGGCCGCCTCCTCACCTGGCGAGTCACCATCTGAAAGCAGGGAGGCACAAGAGTTGCTTTAGAGTGAGGACAGGGCGGCAGCGAGGGAGGCATGAGTGCTGCTGTGCACTGCATTGGTTTGATAGTGGCAAAGGATGCTGGTGTGAGGCGCAAGTGGAAAGGGAGAGGTCAAAAAGGTGATGACCTTACCATTGGTGCCCAGAACAGGGTCAGCATCTCCAGTGGCGACGGGGCCACTCAGCCAGCCTGCCATGATCCGCTCCACTCGCTGCTCAAGGTCGCTCAGCTGTTTCAGGTCAGGACGCCCTCCCCCGGTCTGTCGCTGCTGTCTTCTGTTATGCGCCAGCTTGGCCTGCAAGAGAAAGGACAGCCTCTAAGTACAGTGTCAAGCCCTGATCTTGCCCGCACTGCCTCCCATGGTCGAATAGCCCTGACAGTGTCTAAAGTCCTGAATGTGCAAGTGCTTTTCATGACAGTCCCATAGCTGCTGGATGAGGGCTGGCCATTCGGGCTTTCAGACCCGTTTGGCCATAAAGTGAGGTGCACATGCAGGGATGAGGAGGACACTGGAAAGGGTACTCACCCTGACAACCCGAGTGAGGTCGTTGAATTTTTTCCGGCACTGGGTTGGTGTCCTGCCAACCACGCTGTTGGACGTGACCCTGTTTGCCACATCCCTCCATGCTTTCCGATATTCGGCGGGCAGCGGCCTCCTGCCAGCCTCAGGGAAGAGGATATAGCGCCTGCGGTCCACTGCGCCAACCAGCAGCCTCAGGTCACCCTCGCCGAAGCGCTGTGCTCTCTCCCTGGCCTTCTCCATTCTCCTGGGCGTGGAGCTGTTCCAGAAGCAGTGTTCAGGCCTTGCCTTAGGGCTGCAGTGTGCAGGGCGTGGCAGCTAAGCAATTCCACCCTCCCCCTTTAAATGCTGACCGGCGCCTGACTGTCTGCCCTCAATGAGCAACTCGCCGCACCTGCGCTGCGCCCGCCTTCGGTGTTTGTGCCCTGGATCGCCGGCTTAGCGCCTAATGATAGTCGTGCATCGCCTGCTTTAGCGCAGCAGCAACCTCTTGGGGCGATGCAACTGAATATCGGCGAAGGTGGCGCTAAGTTGCGCCGGGCGCAAAAGTTAGCGAACGCCATGCTGTAGCGCCCCAAACTTGGCTATACTGAATTTCTAGGCCTTAGAATCATAGAATGGTTACAGCACAGAAGGAGGCCATTTGGCCCTTCGAGCCTGTGCCAGCTCTCTGCAAGAGCAATTCAGCGAATCCCACGCCCCCGCCATTTTCCCGTAGTGCTGCAAATTATTTTCCTTCAGGTACTTATCCAATTCCCTTTTGAAAGCCGTGATTGATTCTGCCTCCACCACCCTTTCAGGCAGCGCATTCCAGATCCTAACCACTCGCTGCGTAAAAAAGTTTTTCCTCATGTCGCCTTTGGCTCTTCTGTCTATCACCTTAAATCTGTGTCCTCTGGTTCTCGACCCTTCCACCAATGGGAACAGTTTCTCTCTATCTACTCTGTCTGGACCCCTCATGATTTTGAACACCTCGATCAAATCTCCTGTCAACCTTCTCTGCTCTAAGGAGAACAACCCCAGCTTCTCCAGTCTATCCACGTAACTGAAGTCCCTCATCCCTGGAACCATTCTTGTAAATCTTTTCTGCACCCTCTCTAAGGCCTTCACATTCTTCCGAAAGAGGAGGAGGAAGGAGTTGTTGCTTTTTGCCATCACTACTTGTAGTGCTTTGTGTTACAGGTAGATATTTAATTTCAATACCCTTAACTTAATCTAGATCAAGTAAGTAATCAAGAAACTACACTGTAAACTAAGTCACCTAAATACAAATTTAATTAAATTTAATTAAATAAAACAAGATCATATAGGGATGGCAGTGCAGGTGGTGTGCCGCAACTGCAGTATGCGGGAGTTTGTGGAGAGCATTGCGATCCCAGACAACCGTGTTTGGAGTAAGTGCCTGCATCTCGAGGAACTTCAGATCAGAGTTTTTCAGCTGGAGTCTGAGGTGCAGACATTGCAGGGTATCTGGGATGGGGAGAGTTACCTGGACACTTTGATCCAGGAGGCAGTCACACCCCTTAGGTTAGGTAGTGGTACAGGTCTGGTTAGTGGTCAGGGGCAGGCGGGTGGAATTGCAACTTAGGCAGGTAAGGGGACCACAGGTGCAGTGCTGGAGGAGCCTCAGCCTTTGCCCTTGTCCAACAGGTATGAGGTTGGGTGGTACAGGTTACATACACTACACTTGCTGCTTGTGTGGATGAGGGAATAGCCTGCAGGGTGGATGAGCAAGCTGACCATGGCACCATGGTGCAGGAGGCCATTCAAATGGAGGGAGTGAAAGGGAATTTAGTTGTGGTAGGGGACAGTATAGTCGGGGATAGATACTGTTCTCTGCAGCTGCGACTGGGAGTACCAAAGGTTGTGTTGCCTGCCCGGTGCCAGGGTTAACGACATCTCCTCGCGGCTGGAGAAGAACTTGGAGTGGAAGAGAGAGGATCCAGTTGTCGTGGTCCACATAGGAACCAACGACATAGGTAGAACAAGGAATGAGGTTCTGCTGAGGGAGTTTGAGGAGCTAGGATCCAAATTAAAAAACAGAACCTCAAAGGTAATAATCTCTGGATTGTTACCTGAGCCACGTGCAAATTGGCATAGAGACAAACAGATTAGAGGTTTAAATGCGTGGCTGAAAGAGGGGTGTGGGAGGAAGGGGTTTCAGTTCATGGGGCACTGGCACCAGTACTGGAGAAAGAGGGAGCTGTTCCGTTGGGATGGGTTCCACTTAAACCGGGCTGGGTCCAGTGCCCTGGCGAACCGAATAACTAGGGCAACAGACAGGGCTTTAAACTAATGGTGGGGGGGTGGTGTGGGGAGGATTCAGGAAAGAGTAAATTTAAAAGCAGCGAGAGAAATGTCAAGGCTCTAGAGCAGAGTAGAGTTTTGGGTAAAAATAAGCAGAGTGGGTCAGGAAGGGACAGAGAGACTAACAAAGGTAATAAGGCATCAGTGACTAAGGTGACATCAGGGGAAAATAGAAATAAGTCAAAGCTAAAGGCACAATATCTGAAAGCGAGAAGTATTCGCAACAAGAGATGAATTAATAGCGCAGATAGAAATGAACAGGTTTGATCTAATAGCCATAACGGAGACATGGGGGTGGTTTTCTGATGTCAGAGGAGGCGGGTTTGGAGGCGAGAAAATCAGATTCAAAGAGGTCGGGTTAGGAACCCGCCTCCAACCCGCCTCCACAGGATTTTGCCAGTGCCGGTTTTGGAGGCCGGAAATGCTCCCGCCTCCAGCTGGCCATTGCGCTATTAAAGATCCTTAAATGTTCGTTAAGGGCCTCTCTAAGCCTATTTTGAGAGGCCTTCGTGATTTTTCCAGCTTTTTGGTGTGATCCACGCACCTCCTGAACCACGCCAGGTTAACCTGGCGGGTTGACTCGTGGGTGGCCTCCTCCTCACTGCTGCAGGTCTAACAAGACATTGTTTATTGCAGCAAGGATTACTTGCAGGTGCCAGACCTTGGCTTTAATAGGTCTCTGAGCACTTTTAGAAGGCCTTCCGAAGTCGGAGGTGCTGCAGCTTGACTCCATCAACTGTGGGACCTCCTTGGAAGACCCTCTCCCCGCTTGCAATGAGCGCTTCCCCAAAGGAGGCATCTACAAGCAGCATGGGAACCATTCGTTTTCTTTCTGCATGGACCTCAGATGAGGATGAGGAGGAGGATGAGGAGGAGGAGGATCTGGAGGAGGAGGAGGAGGAGGAGGTCAGAGCACCGGTGTATCGACCAGCGGCAGCACGCGAGCACATGGCTGCCCGGGATGCAAGGGATGAACTTATCATGGCCAGATTTGCATAGGTTGCCCAAGTTGGCACATGTCCTTTGCTCCATCCTAGGACATCATTAACAATGGACATGACTCTCTGGCCTCTTTTCACTCAGGCCACCAACCTAACAACACAAGTGTGACGGTGCCTGCAATGTGGAGCTGCCCAAGGCGAAAGAACAGATGGCATAACGCCAACATTATGGCTTCAAATCATTTTAATGCTTTCCAATACGGATGGCATTTCATCAATACACAGAAACAGTCTCCCAATCTGCACACAGATCTGGAGGTTATATCCCTTGCCAGCTGGACCCACACAGCCTTAGTTTCTTTGGCAGGCCTCTTCCTCCCAGATGAGTGGAAGAGCACCTCCATGCTAGCTCTCACCCCCTCAAACAACATTTGCAGCGCCTCATCCGAGCCTTAGGCAGCTCCACATTGCGGGCACTGCCACACTTGTGTTGGAATTGGACATACTGGTTTCCCAGAAGATGTTGGAGGTGGTGCAGGAGATGCAGAAATCCTGTGGAATGAGCCAAGGGAGCAAGAAGCCACAAAATGATACTGGAAAAGTGCTGTCAACAGAGGCGAGTTTCAGTCCCCAAACATTAATTGACCAAGGGCATCCCACACCTCTGAAATCAAGTGGTCAATCAGGGGGAAATCGCAATTTTTTGAAACCTATCAGTGGAGGCGAGTTTCAAACCCACCCAAACTGAAACCCGCCTCCATCTCGCCTCCAGTGGGAAAATCGCCCCCATGGTTGCAAAGTGGCCAAGCTTGGGAACTAAATATTCCACGATACTTAACTTTTAGAAGAGATAGGCAAAATGGAAAAGGAGGAGGGGTAGCCCTGATAATAAGGGATGGGATAAAGACAGTGGAGAGAAATGATCTTAGCTCTGAAAATCAAGAAGTAGAATCAGTTTGGGTGGAGCTAAGAAACAGCAAGGGGCAGAAAACATTGGTGGGAGTTGTTTATAGGCCCCCAAACAGTAGTTGTAATGTAGGGCAGAGTATAAATCAGGAAATTAGAGGCGCATGTAATGAGGGTAATACAGTGATCATGGGGGACTTTAATCTACATATAAACTGGGCAAACCAAATTTGCAGTATTATTGTGGAGGATGAATTCATGGAATGTATACAAGATAGATTTCTGGATCAGTATGTTGAGGAACCAACTAGGGAACAGGCTATTTTAGATCTAGTATTGAGCAACGACAATGGGTTAATTAATAACCTTGTAGTAAAGGGGCCTTTAGGGAAGAGTGACCATAATATGATAGAATTTTATATTGAGTTTGAAAGTGAATTAGTTAAATCCGAAACTAGCGTCTTAAATCTAAACAAAGCAAACTACGTAGATATGAGGGGCGAGTTGGCTAAGGTAGATTGGGAAACTACATTAAAAGGTATGATGGTAGACAAGCAATGGCTAGCATTTAAAGAATGAATACATAATTTACAGCAAATATACATTCCTTTAAGGCACAAAAACCCCACAGGAATAGTAGTCCAACTGTGGCTAACAAGAGCAGTTAAAGATAGTATTAGATCAAAGGAAGAGGCTTATAATGTTGCCAAAAAGAGTAGTAAGCCTGAGGATTGGGAGGATTTTAGAATTCAGCAAAGGAGGACCAAGAAATTGATGAAGAAAGGGAAAATAGAATATGAGAGTAAACTAGCGAGAGACATAAAAACAGACTGTAACAGCTTCTATAAGTATGTAAAAAGGAAAAGATTAGCAAAAGCAACTGTGGGTCCCTTACAGGCTGAGAGAGGAGAAATTATAATGAGGAATAAAGAAATGGCAGAGAAATTAAACAAATACTTTGGGCTGGATTTTCTCAATGGGAAGCTTTTGGAGGCGGGACTGCTGCGTGCCGGTTTTCAATCCCGCCTCCATCAGCTTCTGGCCAACCAGCAGGATTTTTCCCTGATTGACCTTGTTAAACCCACCCAGCAGGCTCAGCAGGCCAATAAGGGGGAAGTCAGTGACAGAGCACGTCAACATCTGACGTGCCATCTGTTAAGACTTCTTGAAAGAAGAAATGTCATCGTTTGGCAGCTCTGTGAAGCTGTCAAACACGGACATTCAGTGTAGTTTGATGAGTCCTTGTGTTCAGGACTCATCAAACCTTTCAACTTTGCAGAAATCACCTGGCTGTTGGTTCGGAGGATCCAACAGCCAGTCTGTGATATCTACAATGGAGATGTCGGGACTCCGGCTTCACAGCGGCTGAAGGCTGTAGGCAGAAACAAAGGTAAGTAAACATTTTCTAACACTTTACACTCACCTTACATACTCACCACTCCACACTTGCACCCATCACTCACCTCTACATCGCACTTTCAGACCCCTGCAGACCTCCTACTCGTCTCCTACACCCTGGCGGGGTTCCCCAAGGTCGGGAAGCCTGCACTTCAGAAGGAAAAATGGGGATAATCCTATTTTCTGCCTGTTAACTACCTGTTAACAGGCAGTTAATAGGCTTTAATCTCTTTCCCGCCTCGAGGAGACGGGACCCGGGGCAGGACAGCTTCCCACCTCCTAACAAGAGGGCACGGAGGTGGGTTGGGGGCAGGTTTGTCACCTGCCCCCAAATTCTGCAACTTTGGCGGCAGTCCCGCCTCCATAACCGCCTCCTCGGGGCTGACAAAATCCAGCCCTCAGTGTCTCTGCGTCCACCACTTCCATCGGCAGCGAGTTCCAGTTCCTCACCACTCGCTGCATAAAAAAGTTTTCCCTGACGTCCCCCCTGTATCTCTTGCCCAAAACCTTAAATCTGTGTCCCCTAGTCCTTGTACCATCTACTAGTGGGAACAGCCTTTCCCCGTCTAGCCTATCCAAACCCGCCATAATCTTGTACACCTCTATCAAATCACCCCGCAACCTCCTTTGCTCTAATGAAAACAAATCCAGCTTCTCCAACCTGTCCTTGTAGCTAAGATCCCCCATCCCTGGAACCATTCTGGTAAATCTCCTCCGCACCCTCTCAAGGGCCTTCACATCCTTCCTAAAGTGTAGTGACCAGAACTGGACGCAATACTCCAGTTGTGGCCTAACCAGCGCTTTATAAAGATTCAGCATAACTTCTCTACTTTTGTACTCAATACCTCTATTTATGAAGCCCAAGATCCCATATGCTTTGCTAACCACTCTCTCAATATGTCCTGCCTTCTTCAGGGACCTATGCACATTAACTCCCAGGTCCCTCTGTCCCTGCACACTCTTTAAAACTGTGCCATTAAGTGTATATTGCCTCTCCCTGTTCCTTCTGCCAAAATGCAGCACCTCACACTTCTCTGTATTAAATTCCATCTGCCACTTGTCTGCCTATTCTGCTAGCCTTTCTATGGCCTGTTGCAGTCAATTGGTATCATCCTCACTGTTTGCCCCACTCCCAAGTTTGGTGTCATCAGCAAATTTAGAAATTTTACTCTGTATTCCAATATCCAGGTCATTTATATATATCAAAAAAAGCAGTGGCCTCAGCACTGACCCTTGAGGAACACCACTGTCTACCATCCCTATCTTTAAGCTTGAACTGTGGGAATCCCGACGGCTCCAAACCACGCCAAGTTGGAGGAGTCGGGCCGTCGGGTTGAAGGGCTTAGAGGGGTCGAGATGTCGGTGTTCAGGTGAGTGATATGTGCATGAGTGCAAAGGTAAGTGTTTTTGGTGTGTCTAAAGTGATTAAATAAGTTTTACATACATTTTCTTACCTTTTCAGCCTTCCTTCCTTTAGGTTCGGGGAGTCCCTCATCTCACCGGCACAGAAAGCAGAATGGTTGCGATCTGTCAAAAGTGACAGCCTTCAGCTTTCTGTGCAGGAGAGATTCCTAACTGAGTCTGTGGAGAAGGACTCATGTTAGAAGTAAGACTGTCAGTGTTTGACAGCTTCAAACAGCTGTCGAACACTGATATTTCATCTGTCAAAACGTCTTGACAGATGAAATGTCAATCTGTGACGTCACCTGTTGCCGGGTGGCCCTTAATTAGCCTGCTGAGCCCGCCGGGCGGGCTCAACAAGGTCAATCAAGTGAAAATCGCATGGATTGGCCGCATCTCGATGGAGGCGGGACTACAACCCCGAAAGTTGTAGTCCCGCCTCCAACCCAACTTCTGAATGAAAATCCAGCCCCAAAAGTTTTATCCGTTGATGGTTCTATCCCTTTGATCGTCCAAGACCTAACTCTAACATCCACAAGCACCAATCTGCAAAAAAATTTACAAGTGAACAATAAGCGATTCTTACCAGAACAGAAATCAGACCCTTTCATCTGAACAATATGCACTCTAATCTTTGTCAATTCTACATCCACTATCAGCTGACATGGGGCACGTCACGTAACGTTACAGTGTTCAGACAAATCACTTTCACCCCTTGCCCTCGAAGGGCATCTTCCTTCATGCCCAAATACATTCCTGGATGGGCGAAATTGGCTCGCCTAATGGTCTCATGCTCTCCAAACATTCGAGGCAGGAATTGTCCCAAAGACTGAGCCTCGCTGGTCACCACTGAACTTCACACAATGGCTGGGGAGCCTCTTTACAAACCGGCAACAGGAAGAAAAATGCACTCAGCTTACAGGGACTTGTAGCTTCTGTTAATTATTTTCATGGTTAAAGAACACAGGAACGGGAGTAGGCCATTCAGCCCCTCAAGCCTATTCCGCCATTCAATGAGATGATCTGTGACCTAACTCCATCTACCCGCCTTTGGCCCTTAATCCCTTTGGTTAACAGAAAGCTATCAATCTCAGATTTAAAATTAACAATTGAGCCAGCATCAACTGCCATTTGCGGAAGAGAGTTCCAAATTTCTGCCACCCTTTGCATGTAGAAGTGTTTCTTAACTTCACTCCTGAAAGGCCTGGCTCAAACATTTAGATTATGTCCCCTAGTCCTAGACTCATCCTTACTTTCCCCCACCACCTCACAGAAACTGAGGGAATAACAGGCCCACTTACGTTCTGCTTGGAGCTGCACACGATAGCCTAGCTCCAAGGCCATTGTTTGCGGGTCGACTGTATTCAGTATTTTGGCTGCGGTGGTCCCCAGCAAGGGCCTGCCATTCTCCAAGGCATAGTACGTCAACTCGGCTGGGTTCTTAGGGCCAGGAAGACGTTTAATGCTGACCAGCTGCAGAAAAATTCAAAACAAGCCATCAATATACGGCAGTCATTAATAAATCCAATAGGGAATTCAGGAGGAACTTCTTTACCCAGAGAGTGGTGAGAATGTGGAACTCGCTACCACAGGGAGTGGTTGAAGGGAATAGCACAGATGCATTTAAGGGGAAGCTAGATAAGCACATGAGGGAGAAAGGAATAGAAGGATATGCTGATAGGATGAGGTGAAGTAGGAGTGGGAGGAGGCTCATGTGGAGCATTAACACCGGCACAGACCAGTTGAGCCGAATGGCCTGTTTCTGTGCTGTTAATATTTTGTAAACCATATGATCATGTAGTGATAGAACAACTACTGATGCTCTATATTATGTGCGTTATTCCTCAGTGTAACAATTATTCATTTCTGTATACATATCCACTTGAAGGTGAGGGGACAAAAGCAGCGAAGTTGCGCTAAACCTTTATAAATGAAGGTGCAGCAGGCGGTTAAGAAGGCAAATGGTATGTTGGCCTTCGTAGCGAGAGGGTTCGAGTACAGGAGCAAAGATGTCTTGCTGCAGTTGTACAGGGCCTTGGTGAGACCACACCTTGAGTATTGTGTGCAGTTTGGTCACCTTATCTGAGGAAGGATGTTCTTGCCATGGAGGGAGTCCAGCGAAGATTCACCAGACTGATACCTGGGATGGCAGGAATGACATATGAGGAGAGATTGGGTCGATTAGGCTTATATTCGCTAGAGTTTAGAAGAATGAGAGGGGATCTCATTGAAACTTGTAAAATTCTAACAGGACTAGACAGACTAGATGCAGGAAGGGTGTTCCCGATGGTCGGGGAGTCCAGAACCAGGGGTCACAGTTTAAGGATAAGGGGTAAGCCATTTAGGACAGAGATGAGGAGGAATTTCTTCACCCAGAGAGTGGCAAACCTGTGGTATTCTCTACCACAGAAGGCAGTAGAGGCCAATTCATTAAATATATTCAAGAAGGAGTTGGATATATTTTTTAAGGCTAAAGGGATCAAGGGATATGGGGTGAAAGCAGGGACAGGGTACTGAATTTGGATGATCAGCCATGATCTCATTAAATAGCAGAGCAGGCTCAAGGGGCCGAATGGCCTACTCCTGCTCCTATCTTCTATGTTTCTATGCTTCTATGGAAGAGTTCTCCCTGTGGCACGACACACATTCTTCAGCGAACATCACTAACAGATTAACTAGTCATTTATCTCATTGCTCTTAATGTGGCCTGGCTGTGTGCAAACTGGCTACTGCATAAGGATCTGAATTTTAATAGAATAGGCGGGTTGAGGGGGGAGCGGGGGCGGGGGGAGGCCTTGTGCGGGGAAATCAGAGACCCCGTGGGGGGGAATCGGAGGCCTGGGGAGAGGGGAGCAGATGCCTGGCGGGGTGGGGGAATCAGAGGCCTCATGGGGGGGGCGGGGTCTCCGATCCCGGGGGGTGGGTTAGGCAGGGACGCTGGATCCAGGAGTTAAGTGTAAAAGAACTTACCTCCTGGATCCAGCAGTCCTCGCCTTCCATTAGCTGGCGGGCTTCACGAGGTGTGCAAAACCCGACTGGCTAAAGTTAAATTCAAAATGGAGGTTAAAGCAGAGGCTTCCAGCCTCATTATAATATTTAAATAGACGACCCGCCTCCTGGGAGTGGATTGGCTGCCAGCCCCTGTCCTGCCTCCATTAAAACCGGAAGTGGGTGGGTTGGAGGCGGGTACTGGTCGGGATTCAGATCTTTAGCACTTTAACTTCCCACGCGACCCCAACCCACCCGTTTATAGAGGTTAAAATTCCCCTCAAGGTGTCAGCTCAGTGGGTAGCACTCTCTCTCTCTCTCTCACCCTGAGTCAGAAGGTTGTGGGTTCAAACCCCACTCCAGAGACTTGAGCACAAAATCTAGGCTGACACCCCCAGTGCAGTACTGAGGGAGGACTGCATTGTCAGAGGTGCCGTCTTTCAAATGAGACGTTAAACCAAGGACCTCGTCTGCCCTCTGACATGGATATAAAAGATCCCACCGGCACTATTTGGAAGAAGAGCAGGGGAGATCTCCCCGGTGTCCTGGGGCCAATATTTATCCCTCAACCAACATCACTGCTGTTTGTGGGAGCTTGCTGTGCGCAAATTGGCTGCCGCGTTTCCCACATTACAACAGTGACTACACTTCAAAAAGTACCTCATTGGCTGTAAAGCGCTTTGGGACGTCCTGAGGTCGTGAAAGGCGCTATAGAAATGCGAGTCTTTCTTTCTCTTTATGCGGCCTTGCTATGTGAAAACTAACCACTGCACTTGCCCAAATAATAACAGTGACTTCACTTTAAAAGTAATTTATTGGCTGAGGCATTTTGGGTCAAGTTAGTTCCTTTATCGATCAATCCTGGAGAATCAATCTTATGCAGTCACCAATAAGCAGCAACGAAAAGAATTGACCTGCAGAAATGGGATCAGTGTTATTGATTCCGCCTGACCTGCACAGTGTAGGTGCCGACTGCAGAAGCACGTTTAAACCTTCGCCCTTGCTGCTGAGCCGCCACGAACAAGTTCGCTAGCCGCCGTTCCATCAGGCTGGCGAAACGTTGAAACTTCTCACCCAGCGACGTGTTGTCGACGCCCAGGATAACTGTTCGAAACAGGAGGCAGAGCACGTCAGGAGGCAGGAGCTACCACGGCACAAAAGTTACTCTCCCGATTGTCGCTACTTTCCTCCTTCTCCGAGGGCACGTGGCAAAGGCTGAAGGAATTCTGAAGGGAATACGCAGTGGCCGGGTGTGCGTCGCGTTTCTCCATTTGTTGGGAAGCTTTGCTGGCACAATACAATGTCCCACCTCCATTTCGGGCTATTAATCACTGTATGGGTTGCAATGTGTGTGAGGGAATATGTTCTGAGCAGTGCTGTTTTGTACGCTTAGCAAGCTAGCGCCATAAATGTTACGGCAGAGGAGGCCATTCATCCCACTGTGTCTGTGCTGGCTCTCCGAAAGAGCCATCCACTTGGTCCCATTTTCACACGCTTTCCCCATACCCAGTTAAGTATTTATCCACTCCCCTTTTAAAAGCTATTGGCCCAGAATTTGTGGTCAGTGGCGATGCGATGGAGCTCGCCGCTGACCTTGAAGAACGCTGCCCACAGAGATCTCGCGATCTCTGCTGGCAAAAACTTGAGGTTTCTCGACGTGTAATTGATTGTAGCGCTGTCAATAGGGGAGTCCTAGCGTCGAGCAACAGGGATGTCATCAAGCTGTCTAAGCAGCCAATCACATTGAAGAATTCTCACAGACAGCAAACAAGGAAATTCTCACAGGCAGCAAACAAGGAAATAAAAAGCAGCTTTTATCCTCACTTTTTAACAATGTTACGGGGAGCAAAATAAAGACTGGGATAAGGTAGAAGCTGAAATATCATGGAGAAACTTGAAAAAAAAGTTGTTTTTTTAATTGTAATTTTTATCAGAATGGAGAAATTTGACATTCCACGAATATAAAAAATAGTTTTTCTGAACGGTTGTTTAGCAGTCAATACACTGTAAAAACCCCAGTTACACTTATTCCAATAAGGCTTAAGAGTTAATGGGGTGTTGAACAGCAATATTAGTGCAGAAAAGCTCAATCCATCATTTGCACTGATTCCGCTGATTGCCGGCAATGGGGGGGCGGGGGTTCCACAGCACAGCCGGTGTCGGAGCAGTGAGTGACTGACCACAACTTCAGGATTTCTGCGTTTAGATGCGCATGCGCTGAATCCTGAAGTTACAGTCAGTTTCATAGGGGTAATGACGGCGAATGCCTGATACCAGGGATAAGAGACTTCAATTATGCGGAGATATTGGAGAAGCCAGGATTGTTCTCATTACAGCAGGGAAGGTTAAGAGATCTAATAGAGGTGCTCAAAATCATGAGTGGTTTTGATAGAGTAAATACGGAGAAAATGTTTCAGGAGTTCCAGGATTTTGACACAGCGACGATGAAGAAACGGCCGATATATTTCCAAGTCGGGATGGTGAGTGACTTGGAGGGGAACTTGGAGGTGGTGCTGTTCCCATGCGCCTGCTGCCCTTGTCCTTCTAGGTGGTAGAGGTCGTGGGTTTGGGAGGTGCTGCCGAAGAAGCCTTGGCGAGTTGCTGCAGTGCATCTTGTAGATGGTACACACTGCAGCCACGGTGCGCCGGTGGTGGAGGGAGTGAATGTTTAAGGTGGTGGATGGGGTGCCAATCAAGCGGGCTGCTTTCACACAGAGGGTTGTTATGATCTGGAACGTACTACCTGAAAGGGTGGTGAAAGCATATTCCATAGGATCTTCCAAAAGGCAATCAGACATGTACTTGAAGAGGATTATTTTGAAGGGTTATGGGGAAAAAGCTGGGGTGTGGGACTAAATTGGGGAGCTCTTTCAAAGAGCTGGCATGACAGGCCGAATGGCCTCCTTCTGTAAGATTCTATGATTCTATGGAGGACGCTAAACATTTGTACCAAAACAGCACTGGTCGGTAAATGTCCCCTGCTAAATACATGGCGGTTATGATACTGGTGGTACAGCCCAGAGGTTGCGAGTTCTAATCCCGCCATGTGCAAGTTGTGAGATTGAATTCAATAAATCTGGTACATTATGGGCTGGCCCCATGAAAGCTCTTGGATTATTGTAAACACCCAATCAGTTCAATAATGTCCTTCACGGAAGGGAAACTGCTATCCCGACCCGGTCTGGCCTAAACTTGACTCCAGTCCTAGACTACGGACTCGACCTTTAATGCCCTTTGAAAAGGCCCTAGCAAATCACTTATAAAAACAATTGCTACGGTGGAGAAGACCCTCCTTCTCAGGGAAACTAGGGAATGCCAACATCGCTCACATCCCGAGAATAAACAAAAAAATTAGAGTGTCTTTTTCATTATTCTCTATGGATCTTGAGCATCTTTGGAGAATGTCCTGGATTAGACAATTCCCTCAATAGATCCTACAATACAGGCTGTCCCCGAGGGATACTGGCCTACAGATTATCTGGTCATTATCACATTGCTGTTTGTGGGAGCTTGCTGTGCACAAATTGGCCGCCGTGCTTCCTACATCACAACAGTGACCACACTTCAAAAAGTACTTCATTGGCTGTAAAGTGCTTTGGGACGTCCGGTGGTCGTGAAAGGCGCTGTCGAAATGCAAGTCTTTTTTTTTCTAAAAAATCCTAGTTTGTTGTGAAAAACAGACAAACCCATTCTTAGCAAAAACTAAAATGATGCCACAGAAAAATGATCTCCTTTGACACTAAGCTGTTGGGAATTCCAAATTTAGGCCTTGGATTATTTGTACCTGACCACAAGCCACTGATGATTGGTCTTCAGGGCAATGACAACCCCTCCAGTGTGTTTATTATGAAGGTAGAATACAACTTCAGTGGAAGAACAGCATCAATGGAAATGCAGTTAACTCTATGTCAGGGTATCAGTAATGCAGTAACAACAGTAATTTAGACAATCCCCCAATAGATTTTTACAAAAGTATTTCCACATGATGCAATTAACAAACCTGTAACAACCCAGTATTTCTCAGTCGCCGGTGAGGTGTCAAGATTTTCATATTCCAAAGCTGGAAAAGGAAGGAGTACAAAATTAAATTTGCTTTAAGAGTGAAAATTGTGCACCTGAAGTCCTTACCCAAGAATTACTTTTTTTAAAGGCTCCAATTTTAACTCCAGCATTCCCCCCCGCTCAAGCCTGAGTTAAAATTACAGTCGGGTCTCAATGATGTCATCGGGTCGCAACAGGCACGTGTAAAGAAGGACCCTGTTGGCTTCGGGCGCCTGTCTTTGTTGCCTGCTCAGGGGAGCAGGGTTAAAATAGCAGGTGTTGCGATCGTGGCGGCTTTCGGACAGGTTAAGAGCCCAGGGGCGATTTTAACCGCCCGCCCGCCAGGTTTCTGCTGAGCAAGTGGGGTTAAAATCGCCCCAGTGCTAACACGTAGAAAATCTTTCAATAAGGCTAGACAAAAAAAAAAGCACATTCATTTGAAAACATAAGGCAGAGAGAATACGCTCGATAAGGCGATTGGGGGTGAAACTTAGATGGATAAGAAAACCGGGTTGCCAATTCACTACGAACCCGTTCTCTAGACACGGCTATTCCAATGCGCTCCTGGCCGGCCTCCCACCTTGCACACTCCGTGACCTCTACCACCCAGAAGGACAAGGGCAGCAGGCGCCTGGAAACACCACCACCTCCAAGTTCCCCTCCAAGTCACACACCATCCTGACTTGGAAATATATCGGCCGTTCCTTCATCGTCGTTGGGTCAAACTCCTGGGACTTCCTCCCTGACAGCACTGTGGGAGTAACTTCACCACACGGACTGCAGCGGTTCAAGAAGGCGGCTCACCACCACCTTCTCGAGGGGCAACTAGGGATGGGCAATAAATGCCGGCCTTGCCAGCGACGCCCACATCCCAGCAACTAATTTTAAAAAAACTTGAGCTCATCCAAAACTCTGCTGCCCGCATCCTAACTCGCACTAGGTCCCGTTCACCCATCACCCCTGTGCTCGCTGACTTACACTGGCGCCCAGTCCTGCAACATCTCCATTTTAAAAGTCTCATCCTTGTTTTCAATCCCTCCATGGCCTCACCCCTTCCTATCTTTGTAATCTCCTCCAGCCCTACAACCCTCTGAGATCTCTGCGCTCCTCCAATTGTGGCCTCTTGAGCATCCCTGATATCCTTAGCTCCACCATTGGTGGTCGTGCCTTCAGCTGACTGGGCCCCGAGCTCTCGAATTCGCATCCTGAACCCCTCCGCCTCTCTCTCCTCCTTTGACGCTCCTTAAAACCTATTTGACCAAGCTTTTGGTCACCTGTCCTAATATCTCCTTATGTGGCTCAGTGTGCAATTTTGTTTGATAATCGCTCCTGTGAAGCAACTTGGGGGATGTTTTACTACGTTAAAGGTGTTATATAAATGCAAGTCAGAAGGTTGTAGGTTCAAATCCCACGCCAGAGACTTGAGCACAAAATCTAGGCTGGCACTCCAGTGCAGTGCTGAGGGAGTGCTGCACTGTCGGAGGTGCCGTCTTTCAGATCAGATGTTAAACCGAGGCCCCGTCTGCTCTCTCAGGTGGGCATAAAAGATCCCATGGCACTATTTCGAAGAAGAGTAGGAGAGTTATCCCCGGTGTCCTGGGTCAATATTTGTCCCTCAATCAACATCACTAAAACAGATGATCTGGTCATTATCACATTGCTGTTTGTGGGAGCTTGCTGTGCGCAATTAGGCTGCCGCGTTTCCCACATTACAATTACACCTCAAAATGAATTAATTGGCTATAAAATGCTTTGGGATGTCCTGAAGTTGCGAAAGGCACTCTATAAAATGCAAGTTCTTTCTTTTATGTCCTCCGCTGCATTGTTTTTGCTACTGGGGTGTTTTTTATGCTCACATGAAAGATTAACGAGATGTTAAACTAAAAAAAAGGCACGGAGAAAGATGTATTTCAAACAATGAGTGTTGACTTTCCTGACCCGCAGAGCCTTGTGGCCATGTTGCTTCCAGGTGTGAAATTACTCTGGTGGGCAGGTCCTTGGGGTCGCACTGGCACACGTACAACGCTCCGTAAATTATTTAGCAGGCAGCTCCAAAGAACTGAGAGTTCTCATGAAAGGAAGATCAAGAGCTTTCCACAACCCTCTCCTGAGACGCAAACCACGAAAGATTGTTTATAAACGGCACTGACTCCAGATCAGGAACGCGAGAAGGTTGATACGGATGGTCCCAACAACTGATACAGCAACTTGCATTCGTATAGCGTCTTTAACATAGCAAAACGTCCCAAGGCGCTTCACAGAAGCGATTATCAAACACCGAGCCACATAAGGAGATATTGGCCCAGAAATTTGGGTCGGAGGCTTCCCGCGGGTGCAAGCCCCCGACCTGCACTTACCTTGCGCGCCGGCCGTTGTGCTGTGGGCCCGCGTGGGATTCCGATCCTGGGCCTGATCCAACTGCCGGCGCGCAGTGTTCGCGTATCCCAGGGGCGCAGTTAGTTCGAAGCGTCCCCTGGGATCACGTGGGCCATGGAGAGCCAATCGGAGCAGGGAATCTGTATTCATAGATTTGACAGGAAGACCTGTCAAATCTATGATTAGAGCTCAGCCCCAAAACATAACTAAAACTTCAAATAATTTTTTTTTAAAAATCACATTTTTAAAATAACTATAAATTACATAAAATAACTATTTTAAACAATTAAAATTTTTGAAAAAATTAATTACAGTTTTTAGCGGGGCTAAAAATAAACTTAACTTTCTTTAAAGTATTTAAAAATAATAAACCTGTGGAAAAAATGTTTTAATTTTACTTAATTCACCACTTACCTTGTTAAAAGCAGGCCTTGCGGCTGCTTTTTTCACACGTAGCTCCTGGAGACTTACCCTCCCGGAGAAACCTGCAAAAAACCGGAAGTTCCAGGTGTACGCGCTGCCTCTCCGGCGCACGCGTTCGACCTGTGAAGCCCTTCCTTCAAGGGAACGGAAGTTCCGGTTTCCCGCGCATGCGCAGCGCATGCACGAAACCGTCACTTTTGTTGGCCCTACACGTGAGTACACAGCGCGTACTCACCCGTGGGGACCCGAATTTCTGGCCCGTTAAGACAGACGACTAAAAGCTTGGTCTCAGAGTTAGGTTTTAAGGAGCGTCTGAAAGGACGAGAGAGAGGCAGAGAGGTTTAGAGAAGAAATCCCAGACCTTACGGCCTAAATTCTGATATTACTAGTGTGTATAACAATGGTTCTGGTTTTCTATGAATTGTTTAATTGGTCCATGTTGACAGTTGGCTCCCATCATCCTTCTCAGGTAAAAAAGAAAAAGACCTGCATTTCCATAGCGCCTTTCACGACCAAAGAGCTTTACAGTCAATGAAGTACTTTGTGAAGTGCAGTCACTGTTGTAATGTAGGAAACCTTCTGATGCTCCTTTAATTTAGAAAAAAATGTCTCAGTAACTTTGTCGTAACCGGATGGGTACAACTGAGCGGCTTGGGTCTGGAGTCACATATAGGCCAGACCGGGTAAAGGTGGCAGATTTCCTTTCCTGAAAGACATTAGTGAACCAGATGGACTTTTACAACAATCCGGTAGTTTCATCGCCACCATTTTGCTTTTTATTCCAGATTTATTTAATTAAAAACATTTTAAAATTCCCCAGCTGCGTTGGTGGGATTTGAACTCGTGGATCAGTAGTCCAGCTTTAATTCTGGATTACTAATCCAGTGGACATAACCACTACACTACCGTTCCTGATAAATGAATGAATTTATCGGGAATGAATGCCAATGGCCCTGAATTTGCGGTCTTGCTGGGAAATGCCTCCGATCCACAAATAAAATTCTTGACAGGCTTTCCTAGGTCCTCAGGAGCCACGGAGACTCGCAGTCCTGGGCCTCTCCAGGTACCCGCAGGTAGAGGCCTACCTATCCCAGGAACGCAAGCGGTTCGCGGTTCGCGAGCGCCCCCGGGATCATGTGGGCCGGACCAACGAACGACTGAAGGGAATCCCCATTCATGCTTATGGGGATTCTGTATGTACGGAAACCCCTTAAACATGAATGGGAAAACCCGAAAAAATACACCGAGACATCAAATAAATTTTTAAAAATCACATATTTAAAATGAATTAAAATGCCATTTAATTAAATATTTAAAACAAAAATTAAATTTTTTGAAAAATAAATGTACATGTTTTAAATGGGTTAAAAATAAACTTAACTTATTTCACAGGTATAAATTATTGATAACATTTTATTTTTCTGTTTTTTAAAACTCTTACGCTGCTTTTACCAGGCGTAAGAATTTCACGGGCATTCGCTGGGCACAAGTTGGGCAAATAGCAAATAGTTCAACTCTCCGCCCGCGGATGTCCTTTTCCCGGGGATGCGGAGGATCTGTCAAGAAAATTATTGACAGATCGCAAGGTCCGGGGTTTAGCGCATGCCTAAACCCGGAACCTGCGCGGCCCCTATGGGCGCGTGCGCACCTCACACGCACCCGCAGGGGGCCGCAAATTACGGCCCAACGTGTGCAGCTAACAGTGCTCCCTCAAACCAGCACCATTAAAAACAGATTAACTGGACATTCATCTACTCTGGTGATTGGGCGACCTTACTGTGTGAAAATTAGCTGTGGTGTTGGCCTTGATAACAACAGTAATTCATTGGCTGTCAAGCACTTTGGGATGTCCTTAGGATGCGATAAGGTGCTATATAAATAAAGGTTGAGGAGACATAAACAGACAAAATGCACTATGCCAGTGCCTGTTTGGCTCAGTGGATGAGACTCCCACCTCTGAAGCCAAAGGTTGCGACAGGTTGTGGGTTCACAATCCCACTCTTGAGCACAAAAATCTAGGCTGATACTTGCAGTGCTGAGGGAGTGCTGCACTGTCAGAGGTGGCGTCGTTCGGATAAAACATTCAGGAGGAAACATTTGGTGGGGTGCCATTATCAGCAGTGTGCAAAGTTCAGTGCCTGGCTTGAATTATCGCCTCCGACAGCAAACTTGGCTTTTATCGCCCCTGGAGGTGATTGGAGCGCTAAATCAGGCGCTTCACGCCTGTCTTAAGGCGCAAACGCCGAGGAGCGAGGCGCTACCTCAGAGCGCTGGAGAAGCAAGGAAGGGCAAATCAAAATGAACCTGCAAAGTGCTGCTCAGTACCCAAAACTCCTTCACACTGGGTTGAATCTCTCCAGAAGTCTCTCTCTCTCTCTCTCTCTCTCTCAGAATGGGTGGTGCAAAAATGTCACCAACAAAAAAAGGCAGGAAGCGGTCGTCTTTAAATAGCGCTCCCCCAGTCCCTTTCTGACAGCATAACGCTCCCCTCAACCTGTCATTGCTAGCGGCAGGCGGTAAGGCAGGGGGTGCCACTCAATAACCGGTCCGGGGCACTACCGGGGCGTTGCGCACTCGACTGACGTCACAATCTGCCGGCGCAGGAGATCGTGGCGGTAGTATTTAGCGCCGCCGCAAAATGTCTAGTTAATTTCGTGAGCGGCGCAAACATCGCCGCGCCCGGGCGCTAGTTGCTTTGCGCCCCATTAGCGCCCTCTTAAGGCGCTAACGGGAGGCGCAAACAACTGAATTTTTCCCCCTAAATCCTTTCGGCTGGACATAAATGATTCCACGGCACTATTTCGAAGAAGAGCAGGGGATTTATCCCCGGTGTCCTGGGGCCAATATTTATCCTTCAATCAACATTGCTAAAACTGATTATCTGGTTTGTGGGAGCTTGCTGTGCGCAAATTGGCTGCTGCGTTTCCTACATTACAACAGTGACTACACTTCAAAACAAAAGTAACTCTGTAAAGTGCTCTGGGACATCTGGTGGTCGTGAAAGACGCTATATAAATGCAATTCTTTCTTTCTCTCACTCTCCACTCCAGGACTTAAGCACACAATCGAGGCTCACACATACGGTGCAGCACTGAGGGAGTGCTGTATTGTGGGAGCTTCCATCTCTTGGATGACACCTTCAACCGAGGCCCCAACTGCCATGCTTCAGGTAACGGACAAAGATCCTATAGAGCACTATTTAAAGAGCAGGGAGCTGTCACGGTATCCTGGCCAACAGTCCTCACTCAAACCAACAACTCCAAAATACAGATTCATTGGCCATTCATCTACTCTGGTGTTTGCGCAGCCTTACTGTGTGAAAATTAGCTGCGGTTTTGGCCTTGATAACAACAGTAATTCATTGGATGTGACGCCCTTATGCAATTTCCTTGGGGTGCAATAAGGTACCATATCAATAAAAATTTCACAAGGAGCAGAAAACCTTCCGTTGCAAAGGGATGGAAACTTTAACCTAGAAATGAAGAGTAAATTCGAGAGCACCTCCCAAACCCGCAACCTCTGACACCTAGAAGGACAAGGGCAGCGGGCACATGGGAACACCACCACCTCCAAGTTCCCCTCCAAGTCACACACCATCCTGACTTGGAAGTATATCGCTGTTCCTTCATCGTCGCTGGGTCAAAATCCTGGAACTCCCTCCCTAACAACACTGTGGGAACACCTTCACCACACGGGACTGCAGTGGTTCAAGAAGGTCCACCATCACCTTCTCAAGGGGCGATTAAGGATGGGCAATAAATGCCGGCCTTGCCAGACACGCCCACATCCCATGAATGAATAAATAAAAAACCTGCCCCTTTTTTGTCTTTCCAATCATGTCAGGTGATGCACTCCGAGAACACCACTAAAATATTTACACCTCTCTCCGAACCTGGACATTAGTTGGTCAGTGCTCAAAGCTGACTCCACCCTATCTACAAGTCAGCTTCATCCTACCATGGACTTTAAATTTGGACTCTCTCTTATTGTCTCCAAGAAGGTCCACCACCACCTTCTCAAGGGGCAATTAGGGATGGGCAATAACATAGAAACATAGAAGATAGGAGGAGCAGGAGTAGGCCATTCGGCCCCTCGAGCCTGCTCTGCCATTTAATGAGATCATGGCTGATCATCCAATCTCAGTACCCTGTCCCTGCTTTCTCCCCATATCCCTTGATCCCTTTAGCCTTAAGAAATATATCTAACTCCTTCTTGAATGTATTTACAGGAAACTTTCGATTTACCGGCACCTAAATAACCGGAAATCTCGGTTAACCGGCAAAATTCAGGAGTAGGTTCAGGTAAGTTTTACTTCATATTGTACTTGCCTTCCTCCATCTGTTGCTGTGCAAGGGTGTGGCTGCAGCTGTTGCTAAGCTACAGAGACGCTTGGAACTTGTGGCCACTGTTCTGAACCTTTTGCTAAGCAACAGGGTTTGTTGCTTTATACGGAGCTCTCAGCTCTGTATCTTTTACTATAGCTTTCGGTTATCTGGAATTTTTGATGAACCGGCACCACGTCGGTCCCGTCAGTGCCAGATAAAAAAAAGTTTCCTGTAATGAATTGGCCTCAACTGCCTTCTGTGGCAGATAATTCCACAGGTTCACCACTCTCTGGGTGAAGAAATTCCTCCTCATCTCAGTCCTAAATGGCTTACCCCTTATCCTTAGACTGTGACCCCTGGTTCTGGACTCCCCCGCCATCGGGAACATCCTTCCTGCATCTAGTCTGTCTAGTCCTGTTAGAATTTTATAAGTTTCAATGAGATCCCCTCTCATTCTTCTAAACTCCAGCGAGTATAAGCCTAATCGATAAATGCCTTCTATAAATGCTGCCCTTGCCAGCGACGCCCACATCCCGTGAAATTTTTTGTTTTAAAGGTGCCTTTGTCTCTTTAAGTATTTGTATTTCCAAGACTTTTAGTTCCTGTACACATTATTTGATCAAGAATGCATATGAAAACAACCCCTTCAGAGTTTAAAACTCGCATGAGAAACACTGCCTCAATGACCTAGTTGATGAATTAGCACTGCAATCTAATGAACCTCTTTCAGGACTGCAGACATAGTATCTGACAATCCACATGGGTGCTGAGAGCCCAACACCATCAGATTTTCTTCGTTTTAATTTGTACTTAATTTATAGTTAATTACATTCAAAGAAATGTAATAACGCAAGCGGTTTGGGAAATGTAATTTCCTCTAGTGTAGTTGGTGCTGATGAAGTTGCTTTATGTTTTGTTGCAGTGGTACAGAGAAACAATCTCAGGAACATTCGGAGCAGCAGCAGGTCATTCGGCCCCTCGAGCCTGCTTTGCCATTCAATTAGATCATGGCTGATCTGCACCTCAACTCCATTAATCCGCCTTAGCTCCATATCCCTCGATAACCTGACCCAACGAAAATCTATCGATCTCTGTCTTGAAAGCTCCAATTATCCCTCCAGCAACCACAGCCTTTTATGGGAGAGAGTATTCCACATTTCCACTATCCATTGTGTGAAAAAGTGCTTCCGGATTTCCCTCCTAAATGGCCTGACTCTAATTTTAAGATTGTACCCCACTTGTTGTTCATTCCCCCACCAGAGGAAATAGTCTCTCTGCATCTGTCCTATTGATTAGCTTTACATAGAAACATAGACACACAGAAGATAGGAGCAGGAGTAGGCCATTCGGCCCCTCGAGCCTGCTCCGCCATTCAATGAGATCATGGCTGATCATATTTCAAAAACCTCGATTACATCACCCCTCAACCTTCTATACTCAGTCTGCATTCCCACGAACGTCAAGCACACTATTGCTTCAGCATGCCAACTGATAACTATTACATGTTACTAGGAACCTCCTCTCCCTCCCCCCAGTACATCCCAAAGCTTGACAGATTGTATTATAGGGCCTGTGGTTTTTTTTATTACTCGTTCCTGGGATGTGGGCGTCGCTGGCAAGGCTGGCATTTATTGCCCATCCCTAATTGCCCTTGAGAAGGTGGTGGTGAACCTCCTTCTTGAGCCGCTGCAGTCCGTGTGGTGAAGGTACTCCCACAGTGCTGTTAGGGAGGGAGTTCCAGGATTTTGACCCAGCGACGATGAAGGAACGGCGATATCTTTCCAAGTCAGGATGGTGTGTGACTTGGAGGGGAACTTGGAGGTGGTGGTGTTCCCATGCGCCTGCTGCCCTTGTCCTTCTAGGTGGAAGAGGTTGCAGGTTTGGGAGGTGCTGCCAAAGAAGCCTTGGCGAGTTGCTGCAGTGCATCTTGTACATGGTACACACTGCAGCCACGGTGCGCCAGTGGTGGAGGGAGTGAATGTTTAAGGTGGTGGATGGGGTGCCAATCAAGTGGGCTGCTTTGTCCTGGATAGTGTCGAGCTTCTTGAGTGTTGTTGGAGCTGCACTCATCCAGGCAGTGGACAGTATTCCATCACACTCCTAACTTGTGCCTTGTAGATGGTGGAAAGGCTTTGATTGAAGCTTGCGGGTTCAAGTCCCACTCCAGAGACTTGAGCCCATAATCTAGGCTGACACTCCAGTGCTGCACTGTCAGAGGTGCTGTCTTATGGATGAAACGTTAAACTGAGGCCCCGTCTGCTCTGTCAGGTAGACGTAAAAGATCGCACGGCCACTAATTCGAAGAACAGCAGGGGAGTTAGCCCCGGTGACCTGGGCCAATATTGATCCTTCAACCAACATTTCTAAAAATGCACCTTATCTGGTCATTATCACATTGCTGTTTGTGGGAGCTTGCTGTGCGCCAAGTGGCTGCTGCGTTTCCTACATTACAACATGACCACACTCCAAAAAATGACTTCATTGGCTGTAATGCGCTTTGGAACATCCTGAGGTTGTGAAAGGCGCTGTAAAAACGCAAGTCCTTTCATTTATATTATTGGCTTGTCCTCCTAACCCCGCCCCCCCCTCCCTCCAAGGATTCATCATTCACCTCCTCCTCGCCCTCCTTGTCTACTTGCTTGTTATACTGTGTTTTAATTACTGAACCAAATGGAAGATGATTGAGGGCACCTACGTTCAGCGAGTATCAGAGGTGGGTAGGCCAGGTAGTATCCCAGCTCAGCAGCTGTCAGATGATGTAAAAGGCTGCTCGATGTTGTACCATTGAGAAGCGTGCTCTCATTCCTCACCATGTACACCATCGTAACAGCTGTGGAGCCATCAGTCACCGACGTGTTCAAAATCTAGAGGGAAAACAATATAAAGACGGCGTTTAGATGCTTCATCACCTCCAGGCTGTAGAGTGTTTGCACTGACACTTTAACGATCTTGGCCTAGAAATTCGGTGGGCTTTGCGCCCAGTTAAGGCCCAAAGAGGGCCTCTGCGCCATTGGAGGAGTTTGCGCTGAAATTGAGCCCTGCGCAAATGGCGGCGGTAGCCGGTAGCGCTGCGCCGGCACCGATGACGTCATCGGTGTGCGCAGTGCCCCGGTTCCGCCCCGATGCCGGCCCGACCCCCATATTTAGTTGCGGCTGCCTCCTCCGTGGCGGCCGCTACTAACATCGGGAGACCAGAGCCTTCCTGCAGCCTTAGTGGGGCGCATAAAGGTGGAGGTGCGGCCGGCCGCTCTTTCGGCGGCCGCCTGGCCGCACCTCCCTCCCCGGCCTCCTCCACCACCCCCCCCGCGGCATTGCCGGCTGCTTTCCGCGAGCCCGGTACTTCTCCGTGGTGCCGGGCTCATTTGCCGGCACAATCCAGCGGCGATCTCCCCCTTGCAGGCACCTCCTCCTTAAGAGAATGAGGAGGCCTGCAGTACAGCAGCCTGCCGCACCGCATCGGGTGGCGCAGCGGCTCCTGGAGCGCTGAAATTCACTTTCAGCGCCCCAAGCGGGGGCGGGCACACCCTGGAACAGCGCCCGGTTCCGCCTTGGGGCGCTAAAAGTGAATATGGGACGGGCGCAACTGGCTCCGCGGCCAGTGCAAAATTTTCGGCGCAACCGAGCTGGCGGGGCTATACCCAATTTCTAGGCCATTTACCCTTAAATCAGTGCGCAGCTTTGAAACAATACGTACCCTTTAAACACAAGCCCTTTAAACAACGCAAACCACTTCAAATACCCCTTTATACAACACAACCCCTTTAAACAATGCAAGCCCCTTTAAACGATGCAAACCCCTTTAAACATGCAAGCTCCTTTAAACAATGCAAACCGCTTTATACAACACAACCCCTTTAAACAATGCAAGCCCCTTTAAATGATGCAAACCCCTTTAAACAACGCAAGCCCCTTTAAACAATGCAAACCCCTTTATACAACACAACCCCTTTAAACAACACACCCCCTTTAAACAATGCAAACCCCTTTAAACAATGCAAGCCCCTTTTAACAATGCAAACCCTTTTATACAACACAACCCCTTTAAACAATACACCCCTTTAAACAATGCAAACCCCTTTAAAAAATGCAAGCCCCTTTAAACAATGCAAACCCCTTTAAACAATGCAAACCCCTTTAAACACAAGCCCCTTTAAACAATGCAAACCCCTTTAAACAACGCAAATCCTTTAAACAACGCAAACCCCTTTAAACACACCCCCTTTATGCAACACAACCCCTTTAAACAATGCAAGCCCCTTTAAATAATGCAAACCCTTTAAACAATGCAAACCTCTTTAAACAATGCAAGCCCCTTTAAACACAGCCCCTTTAAACACAACCCCTATAAACGCAAGCCCCTTTAAACAATGCAAACCCTTTAAACAATGCAAACCTCTTTAAACACAACCCCTTTAAACCACACAACCCCTTTAAACAATGCATGCCCTTCAAAGATATGTATCCTTTAACAGCATGCGCCCTTTGAACAACATGTACCTTCTAAACTAAATTTACCCTTTACAGCAGGTTAGCATCTACATAAATAGTATGATTTGCATCAATATTTCGCAATATACATTTGGCAGAATAATGCACAACACCTACACACCAAAGATGCAGTTAAAATGCAGTTAAATTGAGCATGAACGTGATAAGGAAAATAAAGGACCTCAGACACTGCGGCAATCCAAAACAACTGGGCCTAGAACACAAGCAGTATCTCATTAAAATTCTTTCAGCATCTGTAAAGGTCTTTGCAGTGCACTATGTGTCTCTCATGGGTTAACAGGTCACCCTCACGTCTGGATGAGCTAGGAGATTAGGCCCAATTTCTGTAAGTAAAATGGGAGCCAATCACTCCTCAAAAAAATAAGTTCCACCCTTACCAAACTGGAAGGCCACAGTCATAATGTTATTAGGGTTATTAAATTATGGGATGTAAGTATGATCTGCATAATCAAATTAGAAAGCATGAGCAAGAACATTTATTCTGGCTTGTACAGCCTGATCTTAGCATTCTGATACTAAAATCACATTACGATGCAGCTCAGAAAGAGGCCATTCGGCCCATCGTGCCTGTGCCGGCTCTTTGAAAGAGCTCCCCAATTAGTCCCACTCCCCCCTGCTCTTTCGCCAGAGCCCCGCAAATTTTTCCCCTTCAATTATTTATCCAATTTGAAAATTATTATTGAATCTGCCTCCACCGCCCTTTCAGGCAGCGCGTTCCAGATCACAACAACTGGCTGCGTGAAAAAAAAAATTCTCCCCCTCTGGTTCTTTTGCCGATTATCCTAAACCTGTGCCCCCTGGTTACTGACCCTTCTGCCACTGGAAACAGCTTCTCCCTCTTTACTCTATCAAAACCCCTCATGATTTTGAACACTTCTATTAAATCTCCCCTTAAACTTCTCAACCAGGGCAGGAACACGGTGAGCAACCACGCTGTTTTTATATCAAAAACACATGGGCCTAGAAATTCGGTGGGGTTAGCGCCCAATTAGAGGCGTTAGAGGGCCTTGCGCCGGAATTATAGCCGCGATCGAAATTGCGTTGGGCCCTACCATCGGCGTTAGCCGGTAGCGCTGCGCCGGCACCGATGACGTCATCGGTGTGCGCAGCGTCCCGGTTGCCGTGGTAACGCGGCCGGACGCCCAAATTCAGTTGCGGCCGCCTCGCCCGTGGCAGCCGCAACCAACGATTGTTCAACGGGATGTTGCAGCACGTAGCGCCGGCGCATTAAGGTGGAGTGGTGGCCGGCCACTTTCCCGGCGGCCGCCCGCCCGCACCTCCCTCCCCGGTCTCCTCCACCACCCCCCCGCGGCACTGATGTGTGTGGCCCGCGAGCCCGGCACTTCTCCGAGGTGCCGGGCTCATTTGTCGGGCGAATCGACCGGTCAGCGGTCGGCTGCAGGCAGCTCCTCCTTAACAGAAGGAGGAGGCCTGCAGTACCCCAGCCTGCCGCACCGCATCGGGTGCCGCAGCGGGGGATTAGCGCCGCAAACCTGCATTCAGCGCCCATAGCGAGGCGCTGAAACCCTCCATTAGCGCCCGCAGCCGTCTGGGCGCGGGGCAGCTGAATTTTTGGCAGGCGCAGCGGCAATTATCGCGGGCGCAAAATTTCGGGCGCAAAAGCCCTGGCGGAGGCAAACCTAATTTCTAGGCCTTGGTGTGGAAATTAAAGTAATGAAACCAGAGGTGTTTACAGCCTATGAAGGAGCAAATGTAATAGAATTTACTGAAACAGATTTGAACATAAGAAATAGGAGCAGGAGTAGGCCACTCGGCCCCTCGAGCCTGCTCCGCCATTCAATGAGATCATGGCTGATCATCGACCTCATCTCCACCTTCCCGCACTATCCCCATATCCCTTGATTCCATTAGTATCCAAAAATCTATCGATCTCAGTCTTGAATATACTCAATGACTGAGCATCCACAGCCCTCTGGGGTAGAGAATTCCAAAGATTCACCACCTTCTGAGTGAAGAAATTTCTCCTCATCTCAGTCCTAAGTGTCAGCTGTGGTTCAGTTGGTAGCACACTCGCCTCTGAGTCAAAAGGTTGTGGGCTCAAGTCCCACTCCAGAGACTTGGGGGGAGAAATCCGGTATCGCCCCATTTGGGGCGCTATTATCGTCCGGGCGCAAAGTTTAGCGCCTGCCGCTAATTATCGTCTCCAACTGCAAACTTGGCCTCTATCACCCCTGGAGGTGATTGGAGCGCTAAATCAGGCGCTACACACCTCTCTTAAGGCGCTAACGTCGAGGAGCGAGGCGCTACCTCAGAGCGCTGGCGAAGCTCAGGTGATGTCAGTTAGCAATGGAACACAGACAGACTGGCGCCAGCCAGTTCTTAAAGGGGAGGGTCGATCTTGCTCTCCATCCACACCCTGCTCATTGCAGCCTTGAATCTCGGCCTGGAGAGACCTGTACATCAATTGTGCTGGAACCACCAATGGCGAGGCCCAGGGAAAGAGCTTAGCGCTTCAGCGACCGGGCCTTGGTGGCTCTGGTTGGCGCTGTGGAGCGGCGAAGGGCAGTGCTCTACCCACAGAGTGGCAGGAGGCCATTGCCACGCGAATACAGAAGAGTCTGGAGGGAGGTGGCTCAACACGTCTCCTCGAGGAGCCTGGTGCCGAGGACCCACACCCAATGTCAGAAGAAGTTCAACGACCTCACTCGGGTGGTCAGGGTGAGCCATGATCTCATTGAATGGCGGAGCGGGCTCAAGGGGCCGAATGGCCTACTCCTGCTCCTATCTTCTATGTTTCTATGTGAGTGGCTGCTTTTCAATACCTCTACATCCCTCCATCTGAACTTCACTCTGAGCCCAGAGGGTTTAAAAACCCCAAATTCCCAACACTCATCCAAGACCTATGGCCATCTCATAAAACACACGCACATTCCACACCTTGCATACATTAAGGGCTATTCAACTATGGGAGGCGCATCAGGAAAGCACATGGCTGCACATTCACTCAGACGCCATACTTTTTCTTGCAGGCCAAGCTCTCTCATAACAGGCGCCAGCAGCAACGGACGGGTGGAGGGCCGGCTGAGCTGCAGACCCTCACCGATTTGGAGGCGCACGTCCACAGGATCGTTGCCAGCCAGGTGATAGGTGCCGTGGCCGCTGGAGAGGCCGACCCCGTTGGTAAGCTCATCAGCTTTCTCTCCTCTCTCGTTCCACTTGCCCCTCACAACACCAGCCTTTTACACTTTCAATCCAACTTACTAAATGTCTCCAGTCCTTGCTCCCTCACTGTCCCCGTCCTGACGCTAAAGCCACTCTTGTACCTCCCTGCTTTCAGATCATGAACCACCAGCTGACCAGCCCGTCCCTCAACCTACCAGTGGCAGTGACGCCCCAGGCGAGGAGGAAGAGGAAGCCGGAGCCTCACCGCCTGCGCCTCCCGAGGGAGCCCATGCCCACACTGGTACCACGCCTTCCCTGGAGGGATGCAGGGGGGTTGGGTCTGATGAGGGCAAAGCTCTGGGTTCCAGCGGGCTGCAGCAACACCATGGGGGTAGGGAAGATTGAGGGCCTTCTCCTCGGAGGGAGAGCAGGCCAGCGAGTCCTGCTGCACAGGACTCAGATGAGGACCGCGTCATCGCGGCCTTGAATAGCCAGGCTTTGAGCATGCGCACTGAGCTCATGGGTGCAGTGGCAAGGGTGCCCGAAAGCATGGATGGACTGGCTAGGAGTGTGGAGCACTCCGCTGCAGCACAGACCAATGCAACGCAACGGCTTAGTACTGCAATTCAGTCATTGGCTGGTGCCATCCAGACTCAGAATGCTCTCATGCAGACTCAGCTTGATGTCACGCAAGCAGTGACTGCTGCCATCCTTGTTGGGTCAGCCACATTGACCCGGGGCTCTCATGGTGCCGCAGCAGGCCAGCAATCTGTGCTCCAGATGCTGAGGTACTGCCCCGTGGGAGTGCCAGTGTGTCGGTCGAGCAGGGAGTTGCTGTCCTCTCTCAGGATGACAGCATTCCTGCTCCCAGCACTGTCACTTCCCCATTGCACTTGCCACAGCCTGCAACACAGCCAGCCCAGACGGCTGCCGCCCATGCAGAGTTGGTGCAGTCTGCAGCCGAGGCCTCCAGGCCCAGAGCTGGTCGAGGGTGTCCTTCAAGGGCATCTGTAGTACCTGCATCTGACATTCAGCAGCCTTCCACCAGCATTGCTGCAGCCACTGGGACCCCATTACGGAGGAGCAGTAGGGTGGGAAGGGGGGAAGTGCGCAGGGGATGGAGATCACCCTCAAAGGGCAAACAGTAGGAGGTCTAAATAAATGGTGGGAATGTTTGTGGTAAAGGTCGAGGTTCGTGTGATTACATTTGTTTACTGTTTTGCCGTTTTTCTCCATCTTGTGAGAACCAGTTCTGTTAGTTCATGATTTGTTGTGTTTGTTTCTGATTGTTTGTCCTGAATAAATGACACACACAGAGTTTGCTAAAGAAAAAAGTTGTTGTATTCAAAATATACATCTCTGGCTTTTGCAATCATTCCAGCTTTGGCCGACAATAGGGGATGCGGGTTGGTTTCCATGATGTTGTTCTCCATGCCAGAAGCCATCTTGTGAGTAGGGGCCTAGAAGCAGTTTCTTATCAGCCGTTGACGACGGCCCTTGCAGTGGCAACACTGTGCGCCTCCCCCTCACATTGGTGCTGCTGCTGATCCTCCTGCTCATCCTCCTCTTCCTCCGCCTCCTCCTCAGGTGGTGCACCAATCCCTGGTGGCATTGGCTGGGTCCTCAGGATTGCCAGGTTGTGAAGCATGCAGCACACAACTATGAACAGGGAGACTCACTCAGGAGAGTACTGCAGGGCTCCTCCTGAGTGGTCCAGACAGCGGAACCGTTCCGTCGGCACGCCGATCGTCTGCTCAATTATGTTCCTGGTGGCGATATGGCTCTCATTATACCGCAGCTCGGCAGGGGTGTTGGGGTTACGGAGCGGTGTCACCCGCCAGGTGCAGAGCACCCCCAGGAAGCGCTAACGGGAGGCGCTAAGCAACCGAATTTTTCCCCCTTGAGCACATAAAATCTAGGCTGACACTCCCAGTGCAGTGCTGAGGGAGTGCTGCACTGTCGGATGAGACGTTAAACCAAGGCCCCGTCTGCCCTCTCAGGTGGATGTAAAAGATCCCATGGCCACTATTTCAAAGAAGAGCAGGGGAGTTATCCCCGGTGTCCTGGGCCAATATTTAATCCCTCAACCCACACAACAAAAACAGATGATCTGGTCATTATCACATTGCTGTTTGTGGGAGCTTGCTGTGCGCAAATTGGCTGCCGCGTTTCCCACATTACAACAGTGACTACACTTCAAAAAGTACTTCATTGGCTGTAAAGCGCTTTGAGACGTCCGGTGGTCGTGGAAGGCGCTGTAGAAATACGAGTCTTTCTTTTTACTTTCTAAATGGCCGATTCCTTATCCTGAGACTATGCCCCGTAGTTCTAGACTCTCCAGCCAGGGGGAAACAACCTCCCAGCATCTGCCCTGTCAATCCCCCTCAGAATTTTATACGTTTCAATGGGAACGGATGAATCAGCAAAAGACATAATTGGAAAAACATCCAAGAATGGTAGGCCTGGGAATGAGAGTTACACAAGGTTAGTCAATGGGAGGCTTCATCTATAGATGGAAGATAAAGTGCTATTAAATTATACTGCAGTGCTGAGGTGGTAATAGTAGTAAATTTGTAATAGGCAAATTACGGATTGTCAGAGAAAGGGAATGGATTGATGGCAAATTGATTAGACATATAAAGGAGGTCACACTGAATATCTGGGCTGTTGTCATGGTGATTTCAATTACTCAGAATTAACTGGACAGAGAACGGTCTATCTCGACGGAGAAAGGGACTTGCAATAAACTTACTATGGTAATCATACACTGATTTACGTCGCAAAATATGAATCAGAGCATCAAACCTGACATTTCGCTAGGGATAGGGCTTCACAATGAAGCCACAGTAAAGAGCTAAGCATTTCTTGCTTCAGTGATTGACATCATAATCAGGGAGAGTGCTAAAGTCACAAGTGCTGAACTTTACAGGGTACATTTTCTGAGGTTACGATTGCAGAATGGAGCTTCCCTCTCTACTGAGTACGATGGTGTAGTGGTTATGATAGTGGACTAATAATCCAGAGACCTGGACTCATCATTCTAGACCAAGAACTTGTGGTTCAAATCCCACCATAGGTAGTTTGAGGATTTGAATTCAGTTTGAAAAAGGTCTGGAATTAAGAAGCAGGTGTCAGTAAAAGTGGCAAGGAATGTGGTTCACTATTGCCCTTTAGGGAAGGAACCCTGCCTTCCTTACCCGGTCTGGCCGGGCCTACATGTGACTCTGGTCCCACATCAACGTGTTTGACTCTTAGCTGAAGTGATGAGTCGGAGAACGTCGGAGAATGCCGAGAGAGGCAGAGGGAAGCTCCGGGCTAATCCAAGAGGAAATCAAACCTGGGACGGCGGCGGGGAAATTAGTGGAATAGTGACGGGTTGATGTGGCGATTCGGGAGACAAACAGAAGAGAAAGATAAAGAGCGAGGGGAGCAATGGGCTCGGGTCCAGCGCAGCAACCAAACTGCACACACGAATGGACACAGAGGAAATTCAGGTTGCATAGGATAGTAATCTCCTGGTTATAAACATAGGAACATAAGCCGTAGGAGCAGGAGTCGGTCATTCGGCCCCTCGAGCCTGCTCCGCCATTCAATAAGATCATGGCTGATCTAATCTTGACCTCAACTCCACTTCCCTGCCCGCTCCCCATAACCCTCGACTCCTTTACCTTTCAAAAATCTGTCTATCTCCACCTTAAATATATTCAATGACCCAGCCTCCACAGCTCTCTGGGGAAGAGAATTCCAAAGATTCACGACCCTCTGAGAGAAGAAATTCCTCCTCATTTCCAATTTAAAAGGGGGTGCCCCCTTATTCTGAAATTATGCCCCCTAGTTCTAGATTCCGCCACGAGGGGAAACATCCTCTCTGCATCTACCCTGTCCAGCCCCTTCAGAATCTTATATGTTTCAAGAAGATCACCTCTCATTCTTCTAAACTCCAGTGAGTATAGGCCCAACCTGCTCAACCTTTTTTCATCAGACAACCCTTTCATCTCCGCAATCAACCTCGTGAACCTTCTCTGAACTGCCTCCAATGCAAGTATATTCCTCCTTAAATAAGGAGACCAAAACTGTACACAGTACTCCAGGTGTGGTCTCAACAACGCCCTGTACAGTTGTAGGACTTCCCTAGTTTTATACTCCATACCCCTTGCAATAAAGGCCAACACTCCAGAACGGAGAACAGGGAGGAGACAATAAGAGAGAGTCCAAATTTAAAGTCCATGGTAGGATGAAGTTGACTTGTAGATAGGGTGGAGTCAGCTTGGAGCACTGACCAACTAATGTCCAGGTTCGAGGAGAGGTGTAAATATTTTAGTGGTGTTCTCGGAGTGCATCACATGACATGACTGGAAAGACAAAAAGGGGCAGGTTTTGAATTTATTTTTTTACTTATTCATTCACGGGATGTGGGCGTCGCTGGCAAGGCCAGTATTAATTGCCCATTCTTAATTGCCCTTGAGAAGGCAGTGGTGAGCTGTATTCTTGAGCCGCTGCAGTCCGTGTGGTGAAGGTGCTCCCACAGTGCTGTTAGGGAGGGAGTTCTAGGATTTTAACCCAGCGACGATGAAGGAACGGCGATATATTTCCAAGTCAGGATGTTGCGTGGCTTGGAGGGGAACTTGGAGGTGGTGGTGTTCCCATGCGCCTGCTGCCCTTGTCCTTCTAGGTGGTAGAATGACAGCTTGGTAGAGGACCTTCGTCTTTCTCTGCCCCCCGATTATCAAAATCCACAACGAGGCCTTGGACAATGTGGACCACTTTCCATACCTCGGGAGCCTACTGTCAACAAGGGCAGACGTCGATGACAAGGTCCAACACCGCCTTCAGTGTGCCAGTGCAGCCTTCGGTCTGAGGAAGAGAGTGTTTGAAGACCAGGACCTCAAACCCAGCACTAAGTTCATGGTCTACAGAGCAGCAGTGATACCCGCCCTGCTGTATGCCTCAGAGGCATGGACCATGTAGAGCAGGCACCTCAAAGCACTGAAGAGGTACCACCAACGCTGCCTCCGCAAGATCCAGAAAATCCATTAGCAGGATAGGTGCATCAACGTCAGTGTTCTCCCTCAGGCCAACATCCCCAGCATCGAAGCTTTGACCACGCTCGATTAGCTCCAATGGACGGGTCACATCGTCCACATGCCCGATACGAGACTCCCAAAACAAGCACTCTATTCGGAGCTCCGACACGGCAAGAGAGCCCCAGGTGGGCAAAGGAAACGCTTCAAGGACACCCTCAAAGCCTCCTTGAAAAAGTGCACTGACACCTGGGAATCCCTGGCCCAAGACCGCACAAAGTGGAGGAGAAGCATCTGGGAAGGCCCCGAACACCTCGAGTCTCTTCGCCGGGAGCAAGCGGAAGCCAAGCGCAAGCAGCGCAAGGAGCGCACGTCAACCCAAGCACCCCACCCACCCGCCCCTTCAACCACCGTCTGGCCCACCTGTGACAGAGACTGTGGGGGAGAAATTCGGTTGGTAGCGCCACCGATTAACGCCTAAAGAGGCCGAGAAGTGGGGCGCTAGCCAATTTCCAGGCGGGCGCAGGGTGCCTAGCGCCTCGCCCCATATTGACCATGCATTTAGCGCTGGCGCAAACTCGTAGCGCCTGCTCATGGGCGCAGGCAGATTATGACGTCATTTCAGTGTGCAACGCCTTTTGGGCGCCCCGTACCGGAAATTCAGTGGCGCCCCCCTCCGTAGCGCCTGGCGCTATTAGTGACAGCTTACAGGGAACCTTACCCAATCGCTCTCGGCCTGGAGGGGCGTTATTTAAAGGGGACTGGTGTGGTTTAAAAACGGCAGCCATTTCTGGAGCACAACTTCCTCGAGAGCTACAAAGAGTTGCTGAGCTGCACACTGAGAGCCATTTGACCACTGAGCCAGCGCAGGCAGACGATCTTCAGCCTTCTGACCATCACCTTGCTGTTGGTGAGCCTTAACAATGGAGAACCATCCTGTGGGCACTTATTATGGGGGCTGCATTGGAGGGGAACGTCCTGCTGCTGAATCATCTGGAAAGGGCACTGAGACGCTGGGAGAGGGGGGCGGGCATGGCGAGACGGAGGAGGGCCAACAGACGTCGCCACAGCAGACCTTACGCTGGCAGGGTTTTCCGACAGCAGTTTTCCTACATGAACATGGCGGAGGAGCAGTGTGTCAGAAGGCTGTGATTTAGAAAGGAGGTGGTGACTGAGCTGTGCCAGCTGCTTCAGCCAGATCTGCAGCCTCAGATAAAGTGCAGGACATCTCGGTCGGTGGCTGAGAAGATGCCTGCTGGCCTGAACTTGTACGCGAGCGGCTCTTCTCAGGCTGCGCGTCAGAGGCTGATCAGAAGTAGCTTCTAGGCCCCTCTCACGGAATGCTTGCTGCCATTCCAAGAACAGGAATGGAACCGGTCTGACACCCCCAAGCCTGTGAAGGGCAAGATGCATGTAAATAGCAGGCATGGCCATTGTAAATGAAGAAAGTGTTTCATTACACAAAATGTGATTCCTTCAAACATGAGAAAGCTATGGCAACAGAAAGCAAAACTAATACACTGACACATAACTGCCTCTCACACCCGGGAGACTGTCCAAAACATAAATCACATTCCGACCATCTTCCTTGGCCTTGATTCCACTGCACCAACCAAAGCATCCAATGCCCCATCAGTGAGGCGTTCCGCCCTCTGCCTCACCCTTGCCATGTCTTGCTAGGCTGGTGCGCCACAGGTAGGCTCCCACCGCTTTGAAGGCCTACAAGGCAGTGAGTGTGTCTGGTGATGCCAATTGACCTGCCCCTTTAAGAGCTGGCCGGCGCCAGTGTGTCTCAGGGAAAGTGATTATTGACAGCACCTGCGCTGCGCCCCGCTGCCGCTAAATTGTTGCGCCGCCGGGTTAGCGCCTTAAGAGCCTCGTGCAGCGCCTGATTTAGCGCCGCAATCAACCTCAGGGGCGCAACGACCCAATATCACACCAGGTGGCGCTAAATCGCGACTGGCGCTAGGCTTTGCGCTTCGCCAGAACTAGCGCCCCAAACGGGGCGATACCCAATTTCTCCCCCTGTAGGTTCTGCACTGGACTCATCAGTCACCTGAGAACTCATTTTTAATGTGGAAGCAAGTCATCCTCGGTTCCGAGAGATTGCCCAAGAAAGAAGAAGGGTAGAATGACAGGCACCAGTAGCCAGTGGAAGGGATTTTTTTTTTTAAGTGGTGCGTGTACAAAGTCACGACGGAAGAATAGGTCAGAGAAACAGTAGGGGGCAAGATAAGGGTCTATAAATAAGAGGACCGTTCAGGATCAATATTGTCCCCGTTCCTTCACTGTCCTCCCCTGCAGCACCCATTCCAGGGGCTCCAGCCACGGGGAAGACCCTATTTAAATATTTACTGGGCTTTTAATAAGACTTGTGCCCACATTGTGCATTCTAATCTCTGACCAGCTACATTGGGGAACACAGGGCACTTTGGGTGAAAGAAAGAAAGACTTGCAGTTATATAGTGTCTTTCACAATCTCATGAGATGTTAAACCGAGGCCCCGTCTACTCTCTCAGTTGGACGTTAATGATCCCACGGCACTATTTGGAAGAAGAGCAGGGCAGTTCTCCCCGGTGTCCTGGGCCAATATTTATCCCTCAACCAACATCACTAAAAAACAGATGATCTGGTCATTATCACATTGCTGTTTGTGGGAGCTTGCTGTGCGCAAATTGGCTGCCGCGTTTCCTACATTACAACAGTGACTACACTTCATTGGCTGTAAAGCACTTTGGGGCGTCCTGAGGTTGTGAAAGGCGCTATAGAAATACAAATCTTGCTTTCTTTCTTTTTTCTCAGGTCATCCCAAAACGCTTTACAGCCAATTGTGAAATGTACTCACTGTTGTAATGTAGGAAACGGAGCAGCCAAATTGCGCACAGCAAGCTCCCACAAACCGTGCTGAGAGAAATGACCAGACAATCTGTTTTTAGTGCTGGCTGAAGGATAAATATTGGCCCAGGGTGTAGGGAATGCCTCAGACCTCTGCGCCAGCTAACGCATAGAGCCAAGGACTAAAGAGCTTCAATGCATCAAGCAGCCGCTATCGTATTACTGACCCTAATAATTTCATCACCAATCATAGCATTGTGTGTTCATAAGAGGGTAAGAAATAGGAGCAGGAGTCGGCCATTCGGCCCTTAGCACCTGCTCCGCCATTCAATGAGATCATGGCTGATCATCCACCTCAACTCCACTTTCCCGCCCGATCCCCAAATCCCTTGGGGAGACCAAACGCAGATTGGGTGACCGCTTTGCGGAACACCTCTGTTCAGTCTGTAAGGGTGACCCCAAGCTTCCGGTCGCCTGTCATTTCAATTCACCGTTCCATTCCCACTCAGACCTCACCGTCTGCGGCCCCTTGTATTGTTCCACGGAAGCTCACCGTAAACTCGAGGAACAGCACCTCATCTTCCGATTAGGCACTTTACAGTCTTCCGGACTCAATATCGAGTTCAACAATTTCAGATCATAACCTCGGCCCCTATTATATTTTTATATTTTTTATCCACACTTTTGGTTTGTGCCTTTTCCTTTTCTCTCTCTCTCCCACATGGCAACTGTCTCTCACTCTGCCAGCGCATTTCACACTTCATCTAGAGCCATTGTTTGTCTCTTTACCTGTCCTATTACCATCTCGTCTCACCTTGAATATCTCTTAATGTCTCTTCTTTCATCCCCTCCCCCATTTCCCAGCCCCCAAACTGCCTTTTAATCTGTTTCATTTCCTGCCTTTTTTTCTCAGTTCTGACGAAGGGTTTCGACCTGAAACGTTGACTCTATTTCTCTCTCCACGGATGTTGCCTGGCCTGCTGAGTTTTTCCAGCATCTTCTGTTGTTACCCCAAATCCATTGATTACCCTAGAGTGTAAAAATCTATCGATCTCTGTCTTGAATATACTCAACGACTGAGCCTCCACAGCCCTCTGGGACAGAGAATTCCAAAGATTCACAACCCTCTGAGTGAAGTAATTTCTCCTCATCTCAGTCCTAAATGGCCGACCCTTTATCCTGAGGCCGTGGCCCCTGGTTCTAGACTCTCCAGCCAGGGGAAACAATCTCTCAGCATCTACCCTGTCAAGCCCTCTCAGAATTTTATCGGTTTCAATGAGATCACCTCTCATTCTTCCAAATAGTTCTATTTAGAAATCTGCTGAAGATAGTTTACGAGACAACAAAGCCCTTTTTACATCAATTTCCTATGCTCCTATAGGCAATCTTCTTTAGCCAAAGGCATTTTCATTGATGTCCAGCTGCAGAGAGCTAACTGAAGTGTTGCAGTCCGTAGGTCGCTGTCATGACTGGTGAGCCTAGAGGCTGACTGCCCAATTTCAATATAAATCAGGATCTAGCTTAGTGCCAGGCATCTCTTAAAGAAAGAAAGATTTGCATTTATATAGCAACTTGCCCATTCACTGGATGTCCCAAAAGAGCGTCACAGCCAATGAAGTACTTTTTGAAGCATAGTCACTGTTGTAATGGAGGAAACACAGCAGCCAATTTGCACACAGCAAGCTCCCACAAACAGCAACGTGATAATGACCAGATAATCTGTTCTTTTTTAGTGAAGTTGGTTGAGGGATGAATATTGGCCCAGGACACCGGGGAGAACTCCCCCTGCTCTTCTTCGAAATAGTGGCCGTGGGATCTTTTACATCCACCTGAGAGAGCAGATGGGGCATCAGTTTAACATCTCATCAGCAAGGCGGAAAGATTTATTCCGCTGCAGAGATTGCTTGAATCACACAAGTCACACAGCACCAAAGTGCCAATTGTACTCTCCAGAGTGACTCACCAGTGGATTTCTCTCAGCAATCTTCATGTCTTTATGAAGTGTGTACATATAAGATGTGTAAAAAGCAAGAGCTGCAATTAAAGCCGCACACAGTCACACATCGAATTCATTCCGCACTCATCTGCAGTATTAATAAATCTGACTTAATGCCGTCTATTTTTAAAACGATTAAGCTCCCCCGTTGTTGACACAGCCCATGTTGCGGGGAGGCGTAGCTGTTCCAGGTAATGCCCAGGTACAAAATAATGGTGCTGCAATTTGGGATTCAGCAAAGTACAGCTGGCACTCGTTGTCTTAAATCAGTGCTCTGCTTATTCACTTGAGCAGTAACGAATTCAGTCTTCCGGTTATAATCATATTATTCTTTAACTTCAGCATAAAAAGCAATTTACAAGCGGAGTATAGTCGGAGTATGGTCACAGATAGGACACGCAGACCAAGGCATGGGTCCTTTCATGCTGCGTGAACAAACGATAAAGCTTACACTGTTACACTGTTTTCTTATCAAACTGGAGCGGGCACTGCTCAATATGGTAGTCTCAGGCTACTGCATGGTCCAGAGACACAAGTCCACATTTTCTTCAACATACATCAACAACGTTAGAAGCACATAGAAACATTGTGGCCTTGCTGTGTTAAGCATAAACCTTCTAGTCTCTAGACTTTCTTATCCTAACATAATATTTCTAACCTAAACATTCTATTCTGAAAATATCCAAGGCCGGTTTGTTGCAAACACCAGCTGTTGCTAAGTGAAATCTGTCTCCCTCTCTCTTTCTCTCTCCCCAATGATACCAACCACATATTTTTCCCTATATCGAATTAACTAAACATGAACACCTTTCAGAAGCTGAATTAACCAAGTTCCATATGCCAACAGCACTGGGGGTGGGAGAGAAAGGAGCAAAAAAGAAAGGGGCCAGGAAGTAGGCCACGTTAGAGAGGACGAGCTAAGGTAGGGGAAACTTATGGCACTTTGGTGAGATTCTACCAGCAAAAGATGTTTGCTTGTCCTGTGGAACAATCTGTAATACCCATAGAGTAATAATCCAATACAGAGAGAGACAGACAGAGATAAAGAGAGAGAACAGAGAGACACAGAGAGAAAGACAGAGAGAAAGACAGAGAGAGCACCACCCAAACCCACTACCTCTACCACCTAGAAGGACAAGGGCAGCAGGCGCATGGGAGCACCACCACCTCCAAGTTCCCCTCCAAGTCGCACACCATCCTGACTTGGAAATATATTGGCCATTCCTTCATCGTCGCTGGGTCAAAATCCTGGAACTCCCTCCCTAACAGCACCGTGGGATACCTTCACCGCAGGGACTGCAGTGGCTCAAGAAGGAGGCTCACCACCACCTTTTCTTGGGCATCTAGCGATGGGCAATAAATGTTGGCCTTGCCTTGTCCAGATCCCATGAATGAACAAAAAAAAGCAAGAGAGAGAGAACAGAGACAGAGACACAGAGAGAAAGACAGAGAGAGACAACCGAGAGACACTGAGAGAAAGTCAGAGAGAGACAACCGAGAGACACAGAGAGAAAGTCAGAGAGAGACAACCGAGAGACACAGAGAGAAAGACAGAGAGAGACAACCGAGAGACACAGAGAGAAAGTCAGAGAGAGACAACCGAGAGACACAGAGAGAAAGACAGAGAGAGACAGCCGAGAGACACAGACAGAAAGACAGAGAGAGACAACCGAGAGACACAGAGAGAAAGTCAGAGAGAGACAACCGAGCGACACAGAGAGAAAGTCAGAGAGAGACAACCGAGAGACACAGAGAGAAAGTCAGAGAGAGACAACCGAGAGACACAGAGAGAAAGACAGAGAGAGACAACCGAGAGACACAGAGAGAAAGTCAGAGAGAGACAACCGAGAGACACTGAGAGACAGAGAGAGAGAGACAACCGAGAGACACAGAGAGAAAGACAGAGAGAGACAACCGAGAGACACAGAGAGAAAGACAGAGAGAGACAGCCGAGAGACACAGAGAGAAAGACAGAGAGAGACAACCGAGAGACACTGAGAGAAAGACAGAGAGAGACAACCGAGAGACACAGAGAGAAAGTCAGAGAGAGACAACCGAGAGACACAGAGAGAAAGACAGAGAGAGACAACCGAGAGACACAGAGAGAAAGTCAGAGAGAGACAACCGAGAGACACAGAGAGAAAGACAGAGAGAGACAACCGAGAGACACAGAGAGAAAGACAGAGAGAGACAACCGAGAGACAGAAAGTCAGAGAGAGACAACCGAGCGACACAGAGAGAAAGTCAGAGAGAGACAACCGAGAGACACAGAGAGAAAGTCAGAGAGAGACAACCGAGAGACACAGAGAGAAAGTCAGAGAGAGACAACCGAGAGACACAGAGAGAAAGTCAGAGAGAGACAGCCGAGAGACACAGAGAGAAAGACAGAGAGAGACAACCGAGAGACACAGAGAGAAAGACAGAGAGAGACAGCCGAGAGACACAGAGAGAAAGTCAGAGAGAGACAACCGAGAGACACAGAGAGAAAGTCAGAGAGAGACAACCGAGAGACACAGAGAGAAAGTCAGAGAGAGACAGCCGAGAGACACAGAGAGAAAGACAGAGAGAGACAACCGAGAGACACAGAGAGAAAGTCAGAGAGAGACAACCGAGAGACACAGAGAAAGACAGAGAGGGACAACCGAGAGACACAGAGAGTCAGAGAGAGACAACCGAGAGACACAGAGAGAAAAGTCAGAGAGAGACAACCGAGAGACACAGAGAGAAAGTCAGAGAGAGACAACCGAGAGACACAGAGAGAAAGACAGAGAGAGACAGCCGAGAGACACAGAGAGAAAGACAGAGAGAGACAACCGAGAGACACAGAGAGAAAGACAGAGAGAGACAACCGAGAGACACAGAGAGAAAGACAGAGAGAGACAACCGAGAGACACAGAGAGAAAGTCAGAGAGAGACAACCGAGAGACACAGAGAGAAAGTCAGAGAGAGACAACCAAGAGACACAGAGAGAAAGACAGAGAGAGACAACCGAGAGACACAGAGAGAAAGTCAGAGAGAGACAACCGAGAGACACAGAGAGAAAGTCAGAGAGGGAACAGAGAGAGAGACAGATATCATGGGCTGGATTTTCTCAATGGGGGTGTATTGGGGGCGGGAGTGCTGGTTGTCGGGATTCAGTCCCGTCCCCAACGAAGTCTGGCAAACCCACACTATTTTCCCTTGATTGACCTTGTTAAGCCTGCCCTGGATCCCCAAGAGTTGAAGCCTGCAGGAAGAAGCAAAGGTAAGTAAACTTTTTCTAACACTTTACACTCACCTCTCATACTTACCTCTCCACACTTGAACCCATCACTCACCTTTACAGCGGTATTTTCGATCCCTCTCACCCCCGCAGACCCACTGCTCGCCTCGCCGACCCTGGCGAGGTTCGCAGCCAACGGGAAGCCCGCACTTGCAGGGGTAAAATGGGGAAAAGGCCCAAAACAGTTAATTGGCTCTAATCCCTTTCCCGCCTCGAGGAGACGGGTCCCTGCGTGAGTCGAGGATCCGCCTCCCGGGAAGATGGCATGGAGGCGGGTTGGGAGCGGGGTCGGTACCCGCTCCCAGTTTCTGCCATTTCCCGGCAGTCCCGCCTCCATATCCGCCTCATCAGCGCTGGGAAAATTCCCCCCAGAGAAACAGAAACAGGGACAGGTAAAGAGATAAGCAGAGAAACACAGCACAGGATACAACACAAATCACTACGTTCCACACTTTCTAAACAAATTGCTGCAAGTTGACACCACTTCACCTCACAAGTGATTTTTTTTATTGGTGTGCTTCCTTACAAAGGAGGGGAAGAAAAGCACCACCCCCCGCCACCCGACCCCCCGCATCCCCCCAAAAAAAGGGTTTTACCTGAACGCTTAAGTTACTTTTTATGTTGGCAGCCCGAGATGCAGCTTCCTCGAACGCTGTCTGCAGTCTCGCCTCCATAGTCTGGACAAAGCTGCAGAACTTGATGATGTCGGTCGTACTCACAAACTGGAGCACTGGGACAGAAACAACAAAAGAGAGAGATTTACTTCCAAACACAAGAATCTCCTTCGACAAGCTCGGATGAATCTCGTACCACCTGTGCCTCTCGCACAGTCCAGCGATGGAAGGTAAAAAAAGACTTGCATTTCTATAGCGCCTTTCACGACCACCGGACGTCCCAAAGCGCTTTACAGCCTGAAGTATTTTTTGAAGTGTTGTAATGTGGGAAACGCGGCAGCCAATTTGTGCACAGCAAGCTCCCACAATTAGCAATGTGATAACGACCAGATAATCTGTTTTAGTGATGTTGATTGAGGAATAAATATTGGCCCCAGGACACCGGGGAGAACTCTCCTGCTCTTCTTCGAAATTAGTGCCATGGGATCTTTCACTTCCACCTGAGAGGGCAGACGGGGTCTCAGTCTAACATCTCATCCGAAAGATAGCACCTCCAACAGTGTAGCACTCCCTCAGTACTGTACTGGAATGTCAACCTAGATTTTTGTGCTCAAGTCTCTGGAGGGGACTTGAACCCACAACCTTCTGACTCAGAGGCGAGGGTGCTACCATGGCTGACACCGTGGTAAAACAAAGAGACAAGTCACTATTCTAATCTTCTTGGACTGCAGGGAGACACTCAATTTTGGCCTTTGGAATATGAGAGTAAACTAGTGAGAGACATAAAAACAGAGTGTAAAAGCTTCTATAGGTATGTAAAAAGAAAAAGATTAGCAAAATTAAACATGCGTCCCTTATAGGCTGAGACAGGAGAAATTATAATGGGGAATAAGGAAATGGAGGAGAAATTAAACAAATACGGAAGAAGACGCAAAAAAACTTCCCGGAAATAGTGGAGAACCCAGGGTCTAGCAAGAATGAGGAACTGAAAGAAATTAGTATTAGTAAAAAAAATAGTACTGGAGAAATTAATGGGACTGAAAGCCGATAAATCCCCTGGACCTGATGGCCTACATCCTAGGTTTTTGAAAGAGGTGTCGATAGAGATAGTGGATGCATTGGTTATCATTTTCCAAAATTTCATAGCTCTAGAACGGTTCCCGTGGATTGGAATGCAGCAAATGTAACCTCACTATTTAAGAAAGGAGGGAGAGAGAAAACAGGGAACTACAGACCAGTTAGTCTGACATCAGTAGTAGGGAAAATGCTAGAATCTATTATTAAGGATGTGGTAACAGGGCACTTAGAAATTATTAATAGGATTGGGCAGAGTCAACACGTATTTATGAAAGGGAAATCATGTTTGACAAATCTGTTAGAGTTTTTTGAGGTTGTAACTAGCAGAATAGATAAGTGGGAACCAGTGGATGTGGGGTATTTGTATTTTCAGACGGCATTCAATAAGGTGCCACACAAGAGGTTATCAAACAAAATTAGGACTCATGGGATTGGGGATAATATACTAACATGGTTTGAGGATTGGTTAATGGACAGAAAACAGAAAGTCGGAATAAATGGGTCATTTTCGGGTTGGCAGGCTGTAACTAGTGGGGTACCGCAAGGATCAGTGCTTGGGCCTCAGCTATTCACAATCTACATCAATGATTAGGATGAGGGGACCAAATGTAATATTATCCAAGTTTGATGATGATACAAAGCTGGGTGGGAATGTAAGTTGTGAGAAGGATGCAAAGAGGCTTCAAGGGGATATAGACAGGATAAGTGAGTGGGCAAGAACATGACAAATGGAATATAATGTGGAGAAATGTGAAGTTATCCACTTTGGTAGGACAAATAGAAAAGCAGAGTACTTTTTAAATGGTGAGAGATTGGGAAATGTTGGTGTTCAGAGGGACCTGGGTGTTCTTGTACATGAATCACTGAAAGTTAACATGCAGGTACAACAGGCAATTAGGAAAGCAAATGGTATGTTGGCCTTTATTACAAGAGGATTTGAGTATAAGAATAAAGACGTCTTACTGCAATTATATAGGGCCCTGGTGAGACCACACCTGGAGTATTGTGTACAGTTTTGGTCTCCTTACCTAAGGAAGGATATACTTGCCATAGAGGGAGTGCAACAGAGGTTCACCAAACTGATTCCTGGGATGGGGTGGATTGTCCTATGAGGAGAGATTGAGTAGACTAGGCCTATATTCTCTAGAGTTTAGAAGAATAAGAAGTGATCTTATTGAAACATACAAAATTCTTACAGGGCTTGACAGGGTAGATGCAGGGAGGATGTTGCCCCTGGTTGGGGAGTCTAGAACCAGGGGTCACAGTCTCAGAATAAGGGGTCGGCCATTTAGGACTGAGATGAGGAGAAATTTCTTCACTCAGAGGGTGGTGAATCTTTGGAATTCTCTACCCCAGAGGGCTGTGGATGCCGAGTCGTTGAGTATATTCAAGATGGAGAGCGGCAGATTTTTGGATATTTAGGGAATCAAAGGGATATGGGGGTAGCGCAGGAAAGTGGAGATGAGGTAGAAGATCAGCCATGATCTTATTGAATGGCGGAGCAGGCTCAAGGGGCCAAATGGCCGACTCTTACTCCTAATTCTGATGTTCTATGTTCTTTTAAATCTTTTTAATATAAATAATCTGAAAAGAAACTCGAATGGTCAAGCAAAGCCTTTGGGTGAATTCAGATTTCACTTTGACGGCTTTGTTAACAATGGTGAACAGGTGAGCTCTCATTGGCATATTATTGTACTCCAGACACTCGTGCGTAGAAATGTGACGCCACAGCACAGCCGTAACATGGGTGCTATAGCGTCCAATTTGGCACCTGAAGCACACGGCTGGCCATACTCTGAATCAGAAGGTCGTGGGTTCAAGTCCCACTCCAGATACTTGAACCCATAATCTACGCTGCTATGCTGGCACTCCAGTGCAGTGCTGAAGCCCCGCACTGTCAGAGGGGCAGTACTGAGGGAGCGCTGCACTGTCGGAGGGGCAGTACAGAGGGAGCGCTGCACTGTCGGAGGGGCAGTAATGAGGGAGTGCTGCACTGTCGGAGGGGCAGTACTGAGGGAGCGCCGCACTGTCGGAGGGGCAGTACTGAGGGAGTGCTGCACTGTCGGAGGGGCAGTACTGAGGGAGTGCAGCACTGTTGGAGGGGCAGTACTGAGGGAGTGCTGCACTGTGGGAGGGGCAGTACTGAGGGAGCGCTGCATTGTCGGAGGGGCTGTACTGAGGGACTGCTGCACTGTCAGAGGGGCAGTACTGAGGGAGCGCTGCATTGTCGGGGGGCAGTACTGAGGGACTGCTGCACTGTCAGAGGGGCAGTACTGAGGGACTGCTGCACTGTCAGAGGGGCAGTACTGAGGGAGCGCCCCACTGTTGGAGGGGCAGTACTGAGGGAGCGCTGCACTGTCGGAGGGGCAGTACTGAGGGAGCACTGCACTGTCAGAGGGGCGGTACTGAGGGAGTGCTGCACTGTCGGGGGCAGTACTAAGGGAGCGCTGCACTGTCGGGGGGCAGTACTGATGGAGCGCTGCATTGTCGGAGGGGCTGTACTGAGGGACTGCTGCACTGTCGGAGGGGCAGTACTGAGGGAGCGCCGCACTGTCGGAGGGGCAGTACTGAGGGAGCGCTGCACTGTCGGAGGGGCGGTACTGCCCTGTTGGAAGGGCAGTACTGAGGGAGTGCTGCATTGTCGGAGGGGCAGTACTGAGGGAGGGCTGCACTGTCAGAGGGGCAGTACTGAGGGAGTGCTGCATTGTCGGAGGGGCTGTACTGAGGGAGTGCTGCATTGTCGGAGGGGCAGTACTGAGGGCGTGCTGCATTGTCGGAGGGGCTGTACTGAGGGAGTGCCGCACTGTCGGAGGGGCAGTACTGAGGGAGCACTGCACTGTCGGAGGGGCAGTACTGAGGGAGTGCCGTACTGTCGGAGGGTCAGCACTGAGGGAGTGCTGCACTGTCAGAGGGGCGGTACTGAGGGAGTGCTGCACTGTCAGAGGGGCGGTACTGAGGGAGTGCTGCACTGTCAGCAGGGCAGTACTGAGGGAGTGCTGCACTGTCAGAGGGGCAGTACTGAGGGAGTGCTGCACTGTCGGAGGGGCAGTACTGAGAGAGCGCTGCACTGTCGGAGGGGCAGTACTGAGGGAGTGCTGCACTGTCAGAGGGGCAGTACTGAGGGAGCGCTGCACTGTCGGAGGGGCAGTACTGAGGGAGCGCTGCACTGTCGGAGGGGCAGTACTGAGGGAGTGCTGCACTGTCAGAGGGGCAGTACTGAGGGAGTGCTGCACTTTTGGAGGGGCAATACTGAGGGAGTGCCGCACTGTCGGAGGGGCAGTACTGAGGGAGCGCCGCACTGTCGGAGGGGCAGTACTGAGGGAGCGCTGCACTGTCGGAGGGGCAGTACTGAGGGAGCGCTGCACTGTCGGAGGGGCAGTACTGAGGGAGCGCTGCACTGTGAGAGGGGCAGTACTGAGGGAGCGCTGCACTGTCAGAGGGGCAGTACTGAGGGAGCGCTGCACTGTCGGGAGGGGCAGTACTGAGGGAGTGCTGCACTGTCGGAGGGGCTGTACTGAGGGAGCGCCGCACTGTGGGAGGGGCAATACTGACGGAGCGCTGCACTGTTGGAGGGGCAGTACTGAGGGAGCGCTGCACTGTCGGAGGGGCTATACTGAGGGAGCGCCGCACTGCCGGAGGGGCAGTACTGAGGGAGCGCTGCACTGTCAGAGGGGCAGTACTGAGGGAGCGCTGCATTGTCGGAGGGGCTGTACTGAGGGAGCGCTGCACTGTCAGAGGGGCAGTACTGAGGGAGTGCTGCACTGTGGGAGGGGCAGTACTGAAGGAGTGCTGCACTGTCGGAGGAGCTGTACTGAGGGAGCGCCGCACTGTGGGAGGGGCAGTACTGAGGGAGTGCTGCACTGTCAGAGGTGCCGTCTTTTGGATCAGACGTTAAACCAAGGTCACCGTCTGCCCTCTCGGCTGAACGCAAAAGGTCCTATGGCACTATTTTGAAGAAGAGCAGGGGAGTTCTCCCTGGTGTCCTGGGCAATATTTATCCCTCAATCAACATTACTAAAAACAGATTATCTGGCCAATATCACACTGCTCTGTGTGGGAGCTTGCTGTGTGCAAATTGGCTGCCACGTTTCCTACATTAAAACACTGACTACACTCCAAAAATATACGCCATTGGCTGTAAAGCGCTTTGGGATGTCCTGAGGTCGTGAAAGGTGCTATAGAAATGCAAGTCTTTCTTTTTGTTTCTTACTGGCACCAGTACGCTTCAACTGTTCCAAATTTAATCCTAACATAAATTATTTCAGTATCAGCTCCATGCCAATATAATGAGCATTTCTTATCTTCACAGTGCGTCAGTCACTGAATGACAAATCCAGATGGACTTCCATTACTGACATTTATCATTCTCTCCCTATTTTGCCAGGAAGGGTAAAACGCTTCAAAGTTTTTTAGAACATTCTGGAACATTCCAAGCTAGGTATAGCTGGACACCCGCGTTTCCCCAAGCACAGCCTCCTCTGACTTCCTCAAATCCACTACCCCACAAGCGAACCGAAGAAAGAAAGGGCTTTTAAAGAAAAAAATAAACTCTTGCACTTGTATCAGGCTTTGCACAATCTCAGGACGTCCCAAAGCACTTCACCGCCAATGAGGTACCTCTGAAGTGGAGTCAGTCAGTGTGGTGAGACAGGGAAAGGCGGCAGCCAATGTGCGCACAGCAAGATCCCACCAGCAGCATTGAGGCCAACACGTTAATCTGATGTGAGTAGAGCGATAAACATTAGCCTGGCCTTCGGGAGAACTCACCTGCCCTTCTTCGAGCAGTACGGCTAGAGAGGGCGGACGGGACCTCGGTTTAAGTCGGATGGAAATCACTACCTGCAGCCACCGTGAGAAGCTGGTACCATCGCGGTTCAGGCTCCCTTAACAGTGAAGTCACTGATCCAAGACCCACTGGTGGTTGATACACAATATCCGGTGGAACGGGTTTCAGCAATGTTGGAATAATAATTCACTCAAAACAAATTATCTGGTCATTATCACGTTGCTGTTTGTGGGAGCTTGCTGTGCGCAAATTGGCTGCCGCATTTCCTACATTTCAACAGTGCAAAAAAAAGTACTTCATTGGCTGTAAAGCGCTTTGGGACGTCCTGAGGTCATGAAAGGCGTTTATGTAAATGCAAATTCTTTCTTTTCTTTTTTACGCCCTGTGAACTGCAGTCACTCCGAACTCAAAATCGTGACTTTAAGGGCGCGTGTACTGTCTGAGAGCAAGAGCTACGAGTGAGATTTCAGACGGGCAGAGCCCTTGTCCGGAGCCAGGTCAGCTCCAAACTGCAGCTGTGGCTCAGTGGGTAGCGCACTCTCTGCCTCCGAGTCAGAAGGTTGTGGGTTCAAGTCCCACTCCAGAGACTGGAGCGCAAAATCTAGGCTGACACTCCCAGTGCGGTAGTGAGGGAGTGCTGCACTGTCTTTCGGATGAGACATTAAACCGAGGCCCCGTCTGCCCTCTCAGGTGGGCGTAAAAGATCTCACGGTACTATTTCGAAGAAGAGCAGGGGATGACACAAAAATCCTGCAGAATGGGTTTTAGCAACATCTGGTCAATGGGGGGAATTTCAAACACCCAAAAAATGGTGGGTTGGAGTGTTGGGGTAGTTAAATTGTTAAAAGTCGGCTTCCCGACCTGACCGTGACAGCACATTACTCTAACCCAGCCAGACAGGCACATCTCCTGTCAACTGAACCAGGGAACAGCACCAGTAGAAGAGCTTGTAACTGATTCATTCACTCTCCTAGTTGGAGACCGATATTTGGAGGTGGCGACTGATTAGTGTTTGTGCCATTTCCATAAATTTATTGGTTTCCCTTGACAAGCCAACCTGCTCGGTAATTAGTCAACCTGTCTCTCTGCCCTGGGGCTTGGAGCCACAAAGTCAGGCGGTGACGTGATGCTTGCTCGTTTTTTTTATTGCTAATGTAATTAACTGTAGTTAGCACTAGCTCCCAGTGCAAACTCATTAGTTGCCAGTTCGCAGAACTGTCTCCTTCGGTCTTCCCCTGCCACCTACACTCCTCGTGCTTCACTAACCCAAACGGTGAGTTCTTCTCTCTTCTTGCCAACCTTGCTGGGGGTGGGCCTGCACCGTGGCCTTCGACCCTTCACCTCGGCTTCTCAATACAATGAATGGACTCAGCTTCCACGTCCCCCAGAAACCGCACTGCCTCCCACGTGGCCTGCCTCCCCCCTCAATGCGCGGCCCATTCTAATTTCTGCGCAGGCGCGGTACCGACACTGTAAAAGCCGGTGAGCATAGAAACATAGAAGATAGGAGCAGGAGTAGGCCATTCGGCCCCTCGAGCCTGCTCCACCATTTAATGAGATCATGGCTGATCATCCAAATTCAGTACCCTGTCCCTGCTTTCTCCCCATACCCCTTGATCCCCTTAGCCTTAAGAAATATATCTAACTATACCCGCTAAGCCGAGTGGCCTGCATAGGACCTTGCAGACGGCTGCGCGGCTTAGCGGGAATATTGGAATATTAATACGATAGCAAAATACTGCGGATGCTGGAAATCCGAAATAACAGAAAACGCTGGAAAAACTCAAGCCTGGCCTGCTGAGTTTTTCCAGCGTTTTCTGTTGTTATTAGCGGGAATATTGCTCACTTTGCGCTAGGCCCTTGACTGCCACCTGCCAAGTCCCAGGTTGGCAGCTCAGTGCCTGGCTGAATCGCAAAGGCCAGGAAGGCTAAAAGGTGGAATACTTGGCCCCATGCTGAATTAGGCACAATTAGCCCCAGCGCCCTGCTTAGGAGAAGGGGTGGGGGAAAAAAACACACAGCCAGGGTTCCCACTCCAGATTGTTATCGGAGATCCCTGTTGGAATTACGAGTGAGGCTAGGATCTGGTACGGATAGGGTTGGGCCAGGCAAGTATAGGATCAGGCTCGACTGTAAGGACTCCCCCTGCTCTCCCTCCAACTTTGGCCACTTGGACAGCCCGGGCTCTTCAAACTGTCCCTCAAGGAAGGCTTCAAAAGGGGATGAATTTCCACGGGGGTTCTTCCACTCAGCAACTGCCACGTTTCCTATATTCCATCAGTGACTACACTTCGCAAAGAAGAAAGGACTTGCATTTCTCTAGCGCCTTTCATGACCTCAGGACGTCCCAAACCACTTTACAGCCAATGAAGTACTTTTGAAATGTAGGAAACGCAGCAGCCAATTTGCACACAGCATGCTCCCACAAACAGCAATGTGATAATGACCAGATCATCTGTTTTTTTTAATTAATACTGTTTGAGGGATAATCATTGGCTCAGGACATCCTCCCCTGCTCTTCTTCAAAATAGTGCCATGGGATCTTTTACGTCCACCTGAGAGAGCAGACGGGGCCTCGGTTTAACGTCTCATCCGAAAGACGGCACCTCTGGCAGTGCAGCACTCCACTGAAGTGTCAGTCTAGATTTTTGTGCTCAAGGTCTCTGGAGTGGGACTTGAACCAACAACCATTACTGATGTCAGAGGCAAGTGTGCTAACAAGTGAGCCACAGCTGACACAGCAAGTACCTCACTGGCTGTAAAGCGCTAGAAGGTCAGTTCCGATGAAAGGTCTGTTTCTCACTCTCTCTTTCTCTCCACAGACGGCCTGGGCCTGCTGAGGATTCCCAGCGTTTGCTCTTTTTATTTTATATTTCCAGCATCCGTTGTGTTTTGATTTTTGTCTTGCAATAAATGTCAGCTTCTCTCAGTGGCAGTACCTCTGAACCAGAAGATTGTGTGTGTTCGAGTCCCACTCCAGCAAGCAATCTAGGCTGACATTTTGTGCCGTACCGAGGGAGCCCTGCACTGTCACAGATACTGTCCTTCAGATGAGGTTGTTAAACCAAGGCCCCATTTGCTCTGTGCAGTTGACCATTAAAGATCCTGCAACACTATCCAAAGAAGTGTAGGGAGTTTTTCGGCTAATATCTTTCCTCAAACTACACCACCAAAAAGTAGGTCATTCATCTCATTGCTCGCAACTTATAGGACTAGGAAAGACAATTGCTGTCCCCCTGGGCAGCCCCAACACATTGGGGCATTTCTTGAGAGAGGAGCTTTATAAGTGCAACATAATTTTTTTTATTTTCAAACCAGGCTTAGAGTTTTGCTTTTGAGGTCAACATTCTTTACCTTTTTTTAAAACGTACAGTGGTTAAGAGCTAATGTCAGCTATTATCAAATACATCTGTCCACTGAGTACCTTCAGCTGGCTCAGGCCTGCAGTGGAAAGTTAATCTTCCACAGCAATAACTGACTGGAACAAGACCAGTTTACAATCAGGCACGAGAGAGAACATAAGAATATAAGAAATAACAACAGAAAATGCTGGAAAAACTCAGCAGGCCAGGGCAGCATCCGTGGAGAGAAAATCGAGTCAACGTTTCAGGTCGAAGACCTTTCGTCAGAACTGGAAAAAAGCAAGACATGGAAAGCAAGCTTAGGGGCTGGGAAAAGGGGGAGGGGATGGAAGAACAAAAGGGGAGGTCAGTGATAGGATAGAAAGCAGGAGAGATTAAGAGACATTGAGAGACATTAAGAAATATTCAAGGCGAGAGGAGATGGTAATGGGACAGGTTAAGAAACAAAGGATGGCTCTAGATAGGGAGTGAATTGCGCTGGCAGAATGAAGGACAGCCGCCATTTGGGAGGGAAGAAGAAAAAAAAGAAGAAAATATATATATGTGATGGGGGCCGAGGTTACGACCTGAAATTGCTGAACTCGATGTTGAGTCCAGAGGGCTGTAAAGTGCCGAATCAAAAGATGAGGTGCTGTTCCTCGAGCTTACGCTGAGCTTCCGTGGAACAATGCAAGAGGCCGAGGACGATGAGGTCTGACTGGGAATGGAGCGGAGAATTAAAGTGGCAGGTGACCGGAAGCTCGGGGTCACCCTTATGGACTGAACGGAGGTGTTCTGCAAAGCAGTCGCCCAATCTGCGTTTGGTCTCCCCAATGTAGAGGAGACCGCATCGTGAGCAGCGAATACAGTATACTAGATTGCAAGAAGTACAAGTAAATCGCTGTTTCACCTGGAAGGGGTATTTGGGGCCCTGGACAGTGGGAAGGGAGGAGGTAAAAGGGCATGTGTTGCATCTCCTGCGCTTGCACGGGAAGGTGCCAGGTGAAGGGGAAGGGGTGCCGGGGGTAGTAGAGGAGTGGACTAGGGTGTCGCGGAGGGCGCGGTCCCTACGGAATGCTGAAAGGGGAGGTGAGGGGAAGATGTGTTTGGTGGTGGTATCATGCTGGAGGTGGCGGGAATGGCAGAGGATGATCCGTTGAATGTGGAGGCTGGTGGGGTGAAAGGTGAGGACAAGGGGAACTCTATCGTGGTTCCGGGCGGGAGGGGCATGGGTGAGAGCAGAAGTGCGGGAGACAGAACGGACCCAGTCGAGGGCCGTGTCAACCGTTCTATTTCCCGCACTTCTGCCCTCACCCCTGCCCCTCCCGCCCGGAACCACGATAGAGTTACCCTTGTCCTCACCTTTCACCCCACCAGCCTCCACATTCAACGGATCATCCTCCGCCATTTCCGCCACCTCCAGCGTGATGTCTAGTCGCGATGCTCAAGGCATCGCGAGTGCAGGCTTGATGGACCTATCCTGCCCGTTCTTTTCATACGTGCTAAACTCTTAACGTGCGACACAAAGCCAAGCAAACTCCTCCAAAGGTTTTTTTTGGGGGGGCCCCATCTTTCTTCCTTAACGCTCACCTGTCTTTAACTGGAACCATCGGGCTGGGAGTGGGGCCCACGGAGTGGCAGAGATCAGCACGGACTGGAGATCGGGTACGTGTCGTTGCAAGTCTTGGCTAAGCTTCTCAACACCGTACGTTGTAATCGCTTCAGTCACAGCGGATGGAATGTACACCTCACTCCCGCTCACGGCGTAGAACCCAATAAACACCTTATTCCTTCTTTCGAGACTTTCGATCTGGAACAAGACATTTACTTTAGGTTTAAAGGTTTGGCAAACTTCAGTTTTACGTGTATACTTATGGAGATTTTTAATCATTTTCACACGGACCGATTAAACCTGCTTATGGGAACATAGGAAGAGGAATAGGCCATTCGGCCCCTCGAGCCTGTTCTATCATTCAATTAGACCATGGCTGATCTATACCTTAATTCCATTTGCTAATTCCATGGCCTCCTTCTCTGCTGTACTATTCTATGATTCTACTTCCATATCCCTTGATACCCTCACCCAATAAAAATCTATCGATCTCGGTCTCGAACACTCCAACTGATCCCCAGCATCCACTTTTGGGGGCGAGAGTTCCAGTTTTCTACTAGCCTTTGTGTGGAAAAAGTGCTTCCTGATATTCCTCCTAAATAGCCTGGCTCTAATATTAAGATTAAATCCCTCGGTCTGGATTCCCCCACCAGAGGAAATAGTATCTCATTGAAACGTACAAAATTCTTTTTTTTAATTTGTTTATGGGATGTGGGCGTCGCTGGCAATGCCAGCATTTATTGCCCATCCCTAATTGCCCTTGAGAAGGTGGTGGTGAGCCGCCTTCTTGAACCGCTGCAGTCCGTGTGGTGAAAGTGCTCCCACAGTGCTGTCAGGGAGGGAGTTCCAGGATTTTGACCCAGTGACGATGAAGGATCGGCCGATATACTTCTAAGTCAGGATGGTGTGTGACTTGGAGGGGAACTTGCAGGTGATGGTGTTCCCATGCGCCTGCTGCCCTTGTACTTCTAGGTGGAAGAGGTCATGGGTTTGGGAGGTGCTGCCAAAGAAGCCTTGGCAAGTTGCTGCAGTGCATCTTGTAGATGGTACACACTGCAGCCACGGTACAGGGCTTTGACAGGGTAGATGCAGGGAGGATGTTGCCCCTGTCTGGGCAGTCTAAAACCAGTGGTCACAGTCAGATGTTGTCCAGTACCTAAAAAAAAAAAGGACAGATCCTCACCTCTTCACCAGCTGCCGACCTTATCTCACATCCTCTGATCTGAGCAAGCATGGTGCTGGACCCAAGGTTCAGTTGTCCTCGGTGCTGATAGGAATGGATGTCCGCCCAGTGAGTGCCAAGTGAGGCAGAAGGCCATTAGGTCCCTCCCACCTCATTGGCATTGGATCACCATGCTTGCACCTGCTATACGCGCAAGCATTCTGTCCCCCCCTCAGAGGACACCCCAAGATATCTCAGGGCATAGGTGGGGTACGTGGGGACGGGATAGTGGGGGGGAGACTCAGTGTCACGGGCTCCACCATTCTTTCCTTTGTTTTATTACAAACCAAAGGAAAATGTCTTTCAAGAGTTGTTCCTAAGGCAACGGTAGTATAGTGGCTGTGTTACTAGAATAGAAATCCAGAGGCCTGGACCATTAATCCAGAGATGTAAGTTCAAATCCCACCACGCCAGTTTGTGAATTTGAATTCAGTCAATTAATTAAATTTGTAATAAAAAAACTCGTATCAGTGACCATGAAACCATCGGATTGTCATAAAAACCCAACTGCTTCACTTGCGTGCTTTAGAGAAAGAAACCTGACATCTGGTCTATATGTGACTCCAGTCCCTCAGCAATGTGGTTGACTCTTAACTGCCTCTCTGAAGTGGCCCAGCGAGCCACTCAGTTGTATCAAACCCCTACAAAAAAGTTTAATCACCACACGGACTGCAGCGGCTCAAGAAGTCGGCTCCCCACCAGCTTCTTGAGGGCAGCTAGGGATGGGCAATAAATGCTGGCCATTCCAGTGACGCCCACATCCCGTGAATGAATGAAAGTATCTTTACACTGTAATCGGTTGTTTAAAATGCAACACCACTTAATGGCAACCTTTCACAGAATGCTCCACTCAACTAACGTCCTGCCTTTCCACCAACGAATCATTATTTTAAAATTGGGATTGTGGCCTTTTTAACATTGAAGGAGGGCACTGACCTGAGCCCGAACACCGTTATTGAAGAAAGCTCGCTTCAACGCCTGTGTGAGTCCTCTCGTCATGTTCTGTTCAAGCATCGTGTCTGTTCGGATTCTTCTTGAAGACAAGGTCACAACTGCAGAATGAAGAAAACCTGGATAAACTTAAATCCAAACAGAGGACAGTTCAAGGGAAAGAGGGCTTCAGAACGAAGGGACAGAACAAAGTCTTGAACTCGTCATTCCTCAGACAATAGGTTTGCGACCTCGGGTGAGTAAGGGAAACGGAATCAGAGGGGCAATTCATCCTGGTTCATTGGGCAGCTCCACACAGTTAGTCACAGATCTGCTTCAAACAGAGGCCTGGACGTATAGACCACTTGCAAACCATCTTGTGGAGGAGACGATAGACAATTGCATGGAGGCCCGAGAAAAAGAGGGAGAAAAACCACAATATATAGTTCGGCATAAAGGAAATGATTGAGATTTTAGTTGAGATTATGTTACAGCTGTGGTTCAGTGGGTAGTACTCGTGCCTCAGAGTCAGAGGTCGTGGGTTCGAGTCCCAGTCCCAAAGACTTGAGCACAAAAATCTAGGCTGACACTCCCGGGGCAGTACTGAGGGAGTGCTGCACTGTCGGAGGTGCCGTCTTTCAGATGAGACGTTAAATCGAGGCCCCGTCTGCTGTCTCAGGTGGACATAAATGATCCCATGGCCACTATTTCGAAGAAGAGCAGGGAAGTTATCCCCAGTGGCCTGACCAATATTTATCAACATCACCAAAAAAAAAAGATGATCTGGTCATTATCACGTTGCTGTTTGTGGGAGCTTGCTGTGCGCAAATTAGTTGCTTCATTTCCTACATTACAACAGTGGCTGCACTTCAAAAGTACCTCATTGGCTGTAAAGCGCTTTGGGACATCGTGAAAGGCGCTATAGAAATGCAAGTCTATTGATTGATCTTGCAGGTTTCACACTGGAGGAGGGTACAACGATTGAGTTTGCTTGAGGTCATCTATGCCAGCACAAAATCTGTGGTATCAATCACTGTTCACTTTGGGAAGGTTATATTTATTCTATTTATCAGTCTTCATAATGCTGCTCAAGAATTTTGAATTGATAATTATTTTTGCCAATTTTACGAGGTTAGTTTAAGAACTTAAAACTCGTTCTCCAAACGAAACTTATTGGAAATTAATAATTACTAGTCAACATGCATCCATCCATTAGATTGTGTGGCAATCGATGCCAGTACTCTGCCTGGATATCAATACATTGTCAATGCCAGGGGGTAGTCACAGCGAATGTTGAACTGCCATCTTTAAATGCATCAACAACAACAACTTGCATTTATATAGCGCCTCTAACATAGTAAAATGTCCCAAAGCACTTCACAGGAGCGATTATCAGACAAAACGCGACATCGAGCCGCATAAGGAAACATTACGACAGGTGATCACAGATGTAGGTCTTAAGGAGTATTGTGTGCAGTTTTGGTCGCCTCATCTGAGGAAGGATGTTCTTGCCATGGAGGGAGTGCAGCAAAGATTCACCAGACTGATACCTGGGATGGCAGGAATGACGTATAAGGAGAGATTGGGTTGATTGGGCTTATACTCGCTGGAGTTTAGAAGAATGAGAGGGGATCTCATTGAAACTTATAAAATTCTACCAGGACTGGACAGACTAGATGCAGGAAAGATGTTCCCGATGGCGGGGAAGTCCAGAACCAGGGGTCACAGTCTAAGGATAAGGGGTAAGCCATTTAGGACTGAGATGAGGAGGAATTTCTTCACCCAGAGAGTGGTGAACCTGTGGAATTCTCTGCCAAAGAAGGCAGTAGAGGCCAACTCATTAAATATATTCAAGAAGGAGTTAGATATATTTCTTAAGGCTAAAGAGATCAAGGGGTATGAGGAGAAGGCAGGGACAGGGTACTGAATTTGGATGATCAGCCATGATCTCATTAAATGGCGGAGCAGGCTCAAGGGGCCGAATGGCCTACTCCTGCACCTATCTTCTATGTTTCTATGTTGTAACGCTGGAGGAGGTTACAGAGATCGGGAAAGGGCGAGGCCATGGAGGGATTTGAAAACAAGAAATGTTAAAATCGGTCGTGCGTCTGCATGTAAACATTAATTTTTTCCATGGCTATTGGTTACAACGATGTAAAGTTCATTTCAATTTTGAGGTTACAATTGACAGTGAACACTCTGTCTCCAAATTATATCAGAACGCCCGCACTTTCCAAAAGATCCATGCCAGTGATGGTTTACCCAAGACGTCTACCAGTTGTACCTGTCTCCGTCTACAAGTGTTCACTCTTCCTTAGCTCTGCCACTTGCTCCAGCGCTATATGCCAGTTTTTGCCATCTGCTCTTCTGACTCTGACCACCTTCGTAGCCCTACCCCCCCTCCCCCTCCTCCCTCCCATCCCTCTCCCTACCTCCCCCACCCACGACTCCCACAATGATCGCACAGCCCTCGGCCACTTTGGCCCCAAACTCCCGAGTGCGTTCCATAAACCCCATTGCTACGTCTCTCCCCTCCCTTAAAAGGGCTCCTCATGACCTGACTCCTTTACCTTGCCTTCAATCATCACCTGTTAACTCTACTCCCATTTGTGTCCGGCTTTGCCTCAGTGAAGCTCTTTGTAACATCTTATTACACTGAAGTCACTATGTCAATGCAGATGGCTCTTGCTGAATGGTAAAACCACCATCTGCACACACTTAATTATTTGCGTCTTCAATTTTTTATTAATTTTCCAATCTACCGTACCTTTTTTAAAATTAATTTTGCATTAGTGACTTTATCAAATAGTTGTCTTTTCACTCACCAATTGTCTCCCCTTCACTCCTTCCCTGAAAGCATTTTTTAAAATTTGCTTATGGGATCTGGGCGTCGCTGGCAAGGCCAGCATTTATTGCCCATCCCTAATTGCCCCTTGAGAAGGTGGTGGTGAGCCGCCTTCTTGAACCGCTGCAGTCCGTGTGGTGAAGGTACTCCCACAGTGCTGTTAGGGAGGGAGTTCCAGGATTTTGACCCAGTGACAATGAAGGATCGGTGATATACTTCTAAGTCAGGATGGTGTGTGACTTGGAGGGGAACTTGAAGGTGGTGGTGTTCCCATGCGCCTGCTGCCCTTGTCCTTCTAGGTGGAAGAGGTCATGGGTTTGGGAGGTGCTGCCGAAGAAGCCTTGGCGAGTTGCTGCGCTGCATCTTGTAGATGGTACACACTGCAGCCACGGTGCGCTGTTGGTGGAGGGAGTGAATGTTTAAGGTGGTGGATGGGGTGCCAATCAAGCGGGCTGCTTTGTCCTGGATGGTGTCCAGCTTCTTGAGTGTTGTTGAAGCTGCACTTATCCAGGCAAGTGGAGAGTATTCCATCACACTCCTGACTTGTGCCTTGTAGATGGTGGAAAGGCTTTGGGGAGTCAGGAGGTGAGACACTTGCAAGAGAATACCCAGCCTCTGACCTGCTCTTGTTGCCACAGTATTTATGTGGCTGGTCCAGTTAAGTTTCTGGTCAATGGTGACTCCCAGGATGTTGATAGTGGGGGATTCGGCGATGGTAATGCCGTTGAATGTCAAGGGGTGGTGGTTAGACTCTCGCATTGTTAACTCCATACTGTGCCACTGGGTGCCACCTAGTGCCATGTGTGTATTGTTCACAAAAGCCCTTGGCAGCAAGTGTCGGCAGGCTATTTGACTGTGGGCCTATCAGTCCTGGCTGTGCACTAAGTCAACACAGTTTGGGGTAGACCTTGGCTTTACGCGCTAGTTTAAAACGGGTGATAGCGAGACAGCAGCCCGTTTTACATCTCTCCCCCATTCTCTACCGACTCGCTATCGCCTGTTTCACACTATCGCACAAAGCCAAGAACTATCACATGGTCTTCCTGTAGGAGTGACTGCTCACCCACCCCCTCCCGCCCTAACCCAGGTACTCAGGCCAATTGTGGTGACCCTTCAAAAGCCGTGGCTGAAATAAGGTACCTCAGCACAGACTAGAGTCTGAACCTGGGACTATGCTGAACTGCGTGGCTCGGTTACTTCTAGAGTCAGTGTGGGATCTGCATTGGAACGTCGGTACATAGGAACAGGAGGAGGCCATTCAGCCCCTTGAGCCTGTTCCACCATTCAATTAGATCACGGCTGATCTGTATCTTAACTCCATCTACCCGCTTTTGGTTCCGTAACCCTTAATACCCTTGCCTAACAAAAATCTATCAATCTCAGTCTTGAAATTATCAACTGACTCAACAGCTTTTTGGGGAGAGAGTTCCAGATTTCCACCACCCTTGGTGTGAAGAAGTGCTTCCTGACATCACCCCTGAACGGCCTGGCTCTAAGTTTAAGGTTCTGCCGCCCTTGTTCTGGACTCCCCCCACCAGAGAGAATACTTTCTCTCTCTCTACCCTAACAAATCCTTTAATCATCTTAAGCAACTCGATTAGATCACCCCTTAATCTTCTATACTCGAGGGAATACAAGCCTAAAATGTTTCTGCCTGGTTTCGAGCCCGGGACATTTTAACCACTACACTACAGAAAGTGCCCAAAGCGCAATGGTTAGTTGATTTTTAAGATTAATTTTCAGTACACATTACATAGAATTTACAGGCCATTTGGTCCAGCTGGTTTATGCCGATATTTATGCTCCACACGAGCCTCCTCCATCTTACTTCATAAGAACATAAGAAATAGGAGCAGGAGTAGGCCATTCAGCCCTTCGAGCCTGCTCCACCATTCAATAAGATCACGGCTGATCTTTGACCTCACCAATTTCCTGCCCGATCCCCATATCCCTTGATTCCCCTAGTATCCAAAAATCTTTCGATCTCTATCTTGAATATACTCAACGACTCAGCATCCAGAGCCCTCTGAGTTAGAGAATTTCAAAGATTCACAACCCTCTGAGTGAAGAAATTTCTCCTCATCTCAGTCCTAAATGGCCGACCCCTTATTCTGAGACTCCGACCCTTAGTTCTAGACTCTCTAGCCAGGGGAAACATCCTCCCACCCTGCCAAGGCCCTTAAGAATTTGGTATGTTTCAATGAGATCACCTCTCATTCTTCTTAACTCTCGAGAATATAAGTCTAGTCTACTCAATCTTTCCTCATAGGACAGTCCTGCGATCCAGTAAACCTACATTGCACTCCCTCTAAGGCAAGTATATCATTCCTTAGGTAAGGAGACCAAAACTCTACACCATCTCACCCTATCAGCCTATCCTTATATTCCTTTCTCCCTCATGTGTCTATCTAGCTTCCCCTTAAATGCATCTGTGCTATTCGTCTCAACCACTCCCTGTGGTAGCGAGTTCCACATTCTCGCCACTCTCTGGGTAAAGAAGTTTCTCCTGAATTCCCTATTTGATTTATTAGTGACTCTTCTATTTATGGCCCCTTGTTTTGGACACCCTCACAAGTGGAAACATCATCTCTTTGTTTACCCTATCAAACCCCTGCATAGTTTTAAAGACCTCTATCAGCTCACCCATCAGCCTACACTTTTCTAGAGAAAAGAGCCCCAGCCTGTTATTCTACAATATTTTTTTAATTTAAAGTCTCAACAATTTTTAAAGTCTTCTGCCAAGTGTGGAGTGCTCTACTGTTTGTGTGGGACACTAGTGCTTTATCTCTCCAATAAATTCCTGGGAGGATGATATAATGGAGAGACAACTTGTGCTCTGCAACTGTGTATTAAACTTTCCGAAGAATTTTGGCTCGTAGACAGAAGAGACTTTTTTTTTAAAGAGCAAACTGAGCCAGAATTCTCTTGTGGAAAATGTTACGATACGGCTATGATGGTCAACAGGCAAGACTGCGATCTTTCCCAGAACACACTGCAGGAAGGAGGCGCAATCCCCGTCCTTAATAATTGAAATTTTATAAACTGCATTCCTCCGCAAAACAACAGCAGGTGTTTCCTAGCAACTGGCCGAGACTTTGTCTGGCTGACGAGTCAATTCATCCCGAGATTAAAAAAATAAGGCAGCAATCCTCTTGAACTCGAGCTAGAAGGATGTGGCATTTGCAAAAAAGATAAAGAAAATCGACTTTCATCTAACCACTAATGATTAAGTTTTAGAGACTTCTCAGTACCTGTCCTGACCCAGAGTTGGTCTGATAGCCTGCAGGTCAGACTAGGCGACGTTGGAGAGCCGATAGATGTTCCAACTGTTTCCCTGGCAGCGGTTGTCACGTGAGCCGATGCCTGCCTGTCCCTGGTGCTCAGGGCCGCTGTGGTGATCGAAGTTAAGGCTGCTGTTAGCGTCAGCGAGGGCGCCATCGACGTTCTGCCCGTCTCCGCGCGGGGGTTCGACCAGCTGCCCGCACCCACGGTGACCGTTGCCGGCGGCGCAGGACGCATCGCGGCCGTTGTGCGGAATGGTCGCGGGGCCGCGGTCATGCCGGGCGGGCCGGCTGCCGGGCTAGAGGCTGCTGGCATTTGCGGGGAAGGCATCGGGGGCGCGCCGTTCGCTGTGCCCGCCTGCGGCGTCGCCAGTGGAGGGCGCGGGGCGGCACCTGCCGCTGTCGTCCGGGCGACGGCCGTCTCATTGAAACCGGGTGCTGGTGGAGTCGGCCACAGGTGGACAGATGCTGTCATGCTGTGGGCTGCCTCGGGGTCAGTCGCAGTCCTGACAGCAGCGCTCGCTGGGGCCGGAGGTGATGGGGTCTGTGGCGTTGCTTTTGTGCCATCTGAGGTGGTCAAGGGTGAAGCTGTAATGACAGAATTTGTTAAGATTTGTTAGTGGCAAAAAAGAACAGGTGTTCGTGTGGTTGATAAGACGCTGACAGATGTCATGAGGGGCGACAGCAAAGCATTGGTGGCTGGAGAGGGTTAGTGACATGTAAACATCCACAGACTGAGAAGATGAAACATCAGCGTTTTACTGTTATGAATATGTCGAGATAGATCCCTAAGCTCCGACTGTAGTAGACACTTAAGTAAATTGTGCAGCAGGATGAGTGACAGAATCCATAATGGTTCCCTTTGCTGGTTTTGAAGATTTATTAGTATTTATTCAAGTGGCATTTGACAAAAAGCACTTGAATAAATCTCCCAAACCCACGACCTCCCCAACCTGGAAGGACAAGGGCAGCAGATTCATGGGAACACCGCCACCTCCAAGTTCCCCTCTGAGTCACACACACCATCCCGACTTGGACAGATATCGGCCGTTCCTTCATCGTCGCTGGGTCACAATTCTGGAACTCCCTCCCGAACAGCACTGTGGGAGTACCTTCACCACATGGACTGCAGCGGTTCAAGATGAAGGCTCATTCTCAAGGGCAACTAGGGATGGGCAATAAATGCTGGCCTTGCCAGCAATGCCCACATCCCATGAATGAATAAAAAATAAACAGGCAGCTTTGTCCATAATAAAGGTGTCTGAACACCAGAAAGAGGGCTGTTATTATTCTCTGTACGGAAGGATAAAATTGAAGTTATTGATGAGCGCTATGACCATGCTGAGTAAACGAGGTCAGATACCGTGGAAGGTTTTGTACTGGCTTCTGTGGACACCTGAACTCCTTTGGTTGTCTGTGTAGCTGTTGCAAAGTTAATAGTGACTGAAATAGATGGTTATTTAAGACATCCAATTAGTTTAACTCCTTGTCTGTGCTGTCAGATTTATGGATTTGAGTGGGAGTCATGCTTGGTGTAGTGGCTGTTAAACTAGATAATAAAGAAAGACTTGCATTTCTATAACGCCTTTCAGGACCTCAGGACAAAGCAAAGCACTTTACAGCCAATTGAAGTGCAATTGCTGTTGTACTGTAGGAAACACGGCAGCCAATTTGCGCACAGCAAGCTCCCACAAACAGCAATGTGATAAATGACCTGACAATCTATTTTAGTGATGTTGGTTGTGGGATAAATGTTGGCCAGGACACAAGGGAGAACTCCCCTGCTCTTCTTCGAAATAGTGCCTTGAGATCATTTACGTCCACCTGAGAGAGCAGACAGGGCCTTGATTGAATGTCTAATCCAACAGACAGCACCTCTGACAGTGCAGCACTCCCTCAGTAGTGGTACTGGGGTGTCAGCCTAGATTTTGCGTTTAAATCTCTAGGGTGGGATTTGAACCACACAACCTTCTAGAGCTCACTGAGGTGAGAGTGCTACCCACTGAGCCACGGATGACACTAGGGGTGTGGATAATCTTTGTGCTCCTATAGTTACCAATAAAATGTTATATGCAGCTGGAAAAATAGAATCAGTACATGTTGAGGCTGCCCTTGTCCTTCTAGGTGGTAGCGGTCGCAGGATTGGGGGATGCTGTCGGAGTGTGAGCACGGCACAGGTTACGACCTAAAATGGCAGTCAGGATCCTATTTACGTCATTAGATGCCGATTTCCATGTTAAAAGGGGCTTATCGTCTGAAACAAAATGGCGCCGGTCGCATCACCAGTGCTAACGGAGGTGGGAAGGTGACCTACCCCATTTGGGGCCATTAACGCCAGGGGAAGGGAGTGAAAATCGACCTCACTGAGTATGGAATTACGGTACTCGTCATGCTGTGATTGTGGAGGAGAAATCAGGAATCACCGGGCCCGTTTTTTTTGGGAATGTGGAACTCGCTACCACAGGGAGTAGTTGAGGTGAATAGCATAGATTCATTTAAGGGGAAGCCGGTGAAGGGGTTAACAGGGTCTGTGCGAAATTGCTATGCTTAAGAAAAACAACTGCGAAAAGGTCCGATGATTGAATTATGTGGAAGTGGTGACATGTGACCTCTGCGGTTTCGCAGATGATTGAACAATAACAGGTCAAAGGGCTCACTTGATTGATACTGGCCGTTAGGAGATAAGGGAAGTCACAAGATGAGCACCTGGTGGCTCCATTGTATAAACTTTGATGTAATTTGAAGAAAGGTCATGCGAAAGTCTGAATCATTGTGGTTTGGAGTCATAAATACTGAGATTTGTAAGCATTCAGAGAGATAGCCAGGGACGAGCTGCCGGAGCTCTGGCTGTTCTCCCTGATCAGCCGTTAGATATCTCCGCGGACTGTTTGTATTGTACCATTAAACAATTTTGTGTTTTAAATAAACTGCTCGGCATTTCACCATTTACAGGCTAGTGTGCGGATTTAATTAATTTTATTTTCGCCACAACACTGGGTAAACACATGAGGGAGAAAGGAATAGAAGGATAGGAAAATACTGCGGATGCTGGAAATCCGAAATAACAACAGAAAACGCTGGAAAAACTCAGCAGGCCAGGCAACATCCATGGAGAGAGAAACAGAGTCAATGTTTCGGGTCGAAACCCTTCTTCAGAACTGAGAAAAAAAGGAAGGAAATGAAAGAGATTAAAAGGCAGTTTGGGGGCTGGGAAATGGGGGAGGGGATGAAAGAAGAGACATTAAGAGATATTCAAGGTGAGAGGAGATGGTAATAGGACAGGTAAAGAAACAGACAATGGCTCTAGGTGCCATCCAGATGCTTCATCTAGAGCCATTGTTTGTTTCTTTACCTGTTCTATTACTATCTTGTCTTACCTTGGATATCTCTTATTGGGCCAGTAATTCCGGTCCCAACGCGTGAGTACGGACGGTGTACTCACGCGTGGGCCCGTTGGAAGTGCCGGATTCCAGCATGCACAGCGCATGCGCGGGAAACCGGCATTTCCTCTCCATCGAACTAAGGGGTTAAGAGGTCCAACGCGTGCGCGCAGGACTCTGCGCGCACGTGTTGAACTTCCTTCGTTTAGACAGGTTTGCGCGTGTGCAAGGGACTGAACTTTTTGGAAATGAAAAAAGGAGGCGTAAGGAGTGGATTCTTCAAGGTAAGTGGTCTAGTATTTAAAATTATTACATTTTTTCCACAGCTTCATTGTTTTTAAGGACTTCACAGTAAGGTAAGTTAATTTTTAGACCCGAATTCGTAAAAAAAAAATGTTTTCAAAAATTTTATTGTTTTAAATAGTTTTTTAAAGTTATTTATAGTTTATTTAATTATTGGGATGTTTTTTAAAATTTTAATTAAAGTTAAACTAGTCTTTTGGGCGCCCGTACTTTTCATGAGTTTGACAGTCTTTACTATCAAACTCATGAATGAAGTTTCCCCTCCCCTGATTGGCTGCAGAGTGCTCACCCGATCCCAGCCGGCACATCGCACTAACTACGCCGCTGGATCGGGTAAGCACATCGCGTCGACATCGGAACCGGGCCTGTGACAGGAATTCCAAGCAGGCCCAGGCTTCAGATGTCAGCGCGCAGGGTGAGTGCAGATCGGGGGCTTGCACGCGCGGCAAGCACCCGATCCTAATTTCTGGCCCATTGTCTCTTCTTTCATCCCCTCCCCCATTTCCCAGCCCCCAAACTGCCTTTTAATCTGTTTCATTTCCTGCCTTTTTTTCTCAGTCCTGACGAAGGGTTTCGACCCGAAACGTTGACTCTATTTCTCTCTCCACGGATGTTGCCTGCTGAGTTTTTCCAGTGTTTTCTGTTGTTATTAAGGAATAGAAGGATATGCTGATAGTGTGAGGTGAAGAGGGGTGGGAGGAGGTTCGTGTGGAGCATAAACACCAGCATGGGCCAGTTGGGCCGAATGGCCTGTTTCTGTGTTGTAAATTCGATGTAATAGTATGTAAGAACATGCTTTGTCTGTCATTTCTCCTGATGATATATCTGTTGCGAAAGAGACACCGGGAGCTGGAAATATTGTCGAAAGAGATGCAAAGATCCATGTAGAGTATCAGTACCTGTGATCAGCGCTGAACCGCTTTGGGGTGAAGCTATGGTAACGCTAGAAGTGGATCCTGCAGGCTGTGATGAAGGCAAGTTGGAGAAGGCTGACAACAAAGCACTTGCTGCTTTGGCCGTGGGCACCACCGCCAGTCTGCCGGGCGGTACCGTGGCGTGGGGAACCTCGTAGCCTACGGTCGGGCTATGAGGTAATCCTGTTCTCAATGAAGAGAATGAATGTGGAAAGCCTGTGGAGTTGCTTGGCCCCGACGCCAGCACCGCGGTAATGGGAGATGTTGCTGAAGGTGTCACGGCAGGGGCCGCCGATGGAATGGGTGGAGCTCTGGATGGAGTGGAAAAGATGGGATCCGGAGTCAAACCTGAAGCTGCTTCCGCCAGATGAAATACCACCACCTCACCATCCGCTGGTGCGGACGTCGAAAACTCAGAGGTACGCCAGGTTTTGTGCGTTTCAGTGTCAGGGGAAAGCTGGGGAGAAGCTGTCACTCCGTGTGTAGTTTGGGTGCCTGTGCCGGTGTTTTTATTCGCCTCCGGAGTTGGCGCCACCTGGAATGTAAGACGAGTGCTTTTGGTGGTGACGATCTCTTCAACTGGCTCTGTTATCAGTGCTTCGGCGCCTGAAGAGGATTGCAGGTAAGAGGACAACGCTCGCTGGCGAAGAGGTCGCGGGGTCCAAGGCCATACTGGAGATAAATGAGATGTTCCTAATGACCGCTGTACTGGAGCAGGCGGTGGCGTAGAAAGATCTAAAAGCTGGTAGATCATACCAGGTCCTGCAAAATAAGCAGCATTGGATTAAACATGTACAACGATTGCTCTTGTTTTCACTGTGAGCAACATATTGTTAAAAGTGCCCCCAAAACAGCAAGGTACTGAAATACATCTGAATTGGCCATTGAGCATTCAACAACAACAACTACAACTTGTATTTATATAGCGCCTTTAACATAATAAAACATCCCAAGGCGCTGCACAGGAGTATTTTAAGACAAAAAATTTGACACGGATCCACATAAACATAAATTAGGGCAGGTGACCTAAAGCTTGGTCAAAGAGGTAGGTTTTAAGGAGCGTCCTAAAGGAGGAAAGAGAGGTAGCGAGGCAGAGAGGTTTAGGGAGGGAATTCCAGAGCTTAGGGCCCAGGCAGCTGAAGGCACGGCCGCCACTGGTGGAGCATTTAAAATCAGGGATGTTCAAGAGGACAGAATTAGAGGAGTGCAGATATCTCGGGGGGTTACAGAGATAGGGAGGGGGGCGAGGCCATGGAGGGTTTTGAAAACAAGGATGAGAATTTTGAAATCGAGGCGCTGCTTAACCGGGAGCCAATGTAGGTCAGCGAGCACAGGGGTCATTCAGCTTAAGGAAGCAAGTGGACTTACTTAGGAACAGAGGAATTTCCCGAGGATAAAAGTCCCAAGTCCATCTAGTTCGCCTTCTACCATCCTGGTAGTCGCACGATACGACGATAATGGAGTTGTTGACCAATCACAGTGATCAGTCTCTGGCCAGGGTCAGGATGGTGTGACTAGAAGTGAGGCAGGTACGGGGATCCAGGAGGTAGTGTTGGAGGAGCCGCAGCCCTTGCACTTGTCCAACAGGTTCGAGGCTCTTACTCCCTGTGAGGATGGGAACAGGGACTGCAGGGAGGATGAGCAACCTGGCCACAGCACCGTGGAGCGGGGGGCCATTCAAGTGGGGGGAGTTGAAAGAAATGTTGCAGTGGTAGGGGATAGTATCATTAGGGGGATAGATAGAGTTCTCTGCAGCCGAGAGCGAGAGTCCCGAAGGCTGTGTTACCTGCCCGGTGCCAGGGTTAAGGACATCTCCTCTGGACTGGAGAGAAACTTGGAGTGGGAGGGGGAGGATCCAGTTGTCGTGGTCCATGTTGGTACCAACGACATAGATAGGACAAGGAAGGAGGTTCTGCTGAGGGAGTTTGAGCAGCTAGGGGCCAAATTAAATTAAAAAGCAGAACCACAAGGGTAATAATCTCTGGATTATTACCTGAGCCACGAGCGAATTTGGCTAGGACAAATAAAATTAGAGAGTTAAATGCGTGGCTCAAAGACTGGTGTGGGAGAAATGGGGTTTGCTTCCTGGGACACTGGCACCAGTACTGGGGCAGGAGGGAGCTGTTCCGTTGGGACGGGCTTCACTTGGCCAGTGCTGGGACTAGAGTCCTGGCGGATCATATAACTAGGGCTGTAGAGAGGGCTTTAAACTAACTAGTGGGGGGGAGGTTCCTAGAGAGCAAATAATAAAAATGACAACAGAGAAGGTCATAGACTTAAGTAGCAGTGGGGAAATTAAAAACCAGAGCATGTCAGGAAGGGGCAGAAGGTATGGAGTAAAAGGTAAAGTAATAAAAAGGGCAAAAGCAGGAACTAAGTGTCACAAAACATCTTTGAAAGTTCTCTATCTGAAAGCACGTAGCAGTCGTAACAAAATAGATGAGTTAATGGCACAAATAACTACATATGGGTATGATCTTGTGGCCATTACAGAAACATGGCTGCAGGGTGACAATGCCTGGGAATTAAACATACCAGGTTATTTAACGATCAGGAAGGACAGGCAGGAAGGAAGGGGAGGTGGGGTGGCTATGTTAATAAAGGAAGGAATCACTGTAATACAGAGAAATGATATTGGGTCAAAAGATCAGGACAATGAAACAGTTTGGGTGGAGGTAAGGAATAATAAGGGGAAAAAAACACTAGTGGGCGTAGTCTATAGGCCTCCGAACTGTGGCAACTCTGTTGGACGGAGTATCAATCAGGAAATAGTTGAGGCTTGTAATAAGGGAACATCTATAATTATGGGGGATTTTAACTATCATATTAATTGGACAAATCAAATTGGGCAGGGCTGCCTTGAGGATGAGTTCATTGAGTGTATTAGGGATGGGTTTCTTGAGCAGTATGTAACTGAACCGACCAGGGGGCAAGCAACCTTAGATCTGGTCCTGTGTAACGAGACAGGATTAATTAAAAATGTCCTAGTAAAGGTCCCCTTGGAATGAGTGACCATAACATGGTTGAATTCCATATTCAATTAGAGGGTGAGAAGGTTGGATCTCAAACAAGCGTGCTAAGCTTGAATAAAGGAGACTATGAAGGTATGAGAGCGGAATTGAGTAGAGTGGATTGGGAAAATAGATTAAAGGGTAAGACGATACATGATCAGTGGTGTACATTTAAGGAGTTATTTTACAACTTCCCAAAAAATATATATTCCACTGAGAAGAAAAGGGTGTAAAAGAAAAGACAGCCATCCGTGGCTAAGTAAAGAAATTAAGGATAGTATTCGACTAAAAACAAGGGCATATAAGGTAGCCAAATCTAGTGGGAGGATAGAGGATTGGGAAACTTTAAAAGACAGCAAAAAATAACAAAAAGATTGATTAAGAAAGGGAAGATAGATTATGAAAGTAAATTAGCAAAAAATATAAAAACAGATAGTAAGAGTTTTTATAGTTATATAAAAAGAAAAAGGGTGGCTAAAGTAAATGTTGGTCCCTTAGAGGATGGGACCGGGAAATTAATGGTGGGAAATATGGAGATGGCAAAAACACTGAATGAATATTTTATATCAGTCTTTACAGTAGAAGACACTAAGAATATCCCAACATTGGACAAACAGGGGGCTAAAGGGGGGGAGGAGCTAAACACGATCAAAATCACTAAGGAAGTGGTACTCGGTAAAATAATGGGACTCAAGGCGGATAAATCACCTGGACCTGATGGCTTACATCCTAGGGTCTTGAGGGAAGTGGCGGTAGGGATTGTGAATGCATTGGTAATAATTTTCCAAAACTCCCTGGACTCGGCAATGGTCCCGGCAGACTGGAAAACTGCTAATGTAACACCCTTATTTAAAAAGGGCAGTAGACAGAAGGCTGGAAACTATAGACCGGTTAGCCTAACATCTGTGGTAGGTAAAATTTTGGAGTCCATTATTAAGGAGACAGTAACAGGATATTTGGATAATCATAATTTAATAGGACAAAGTCAGCATGGTTTTATGAAGGGGAAGTCATGTTTGACAAATTTGCTGGAGTTCTTTGAGGAAGTAACATATAGGGTGGATAAAGGGGAACCAGTGGACGTAGTGTATTTAGACTTCCAAAAGGCATTTGACAAGGTGCCACACAAAAGATTATTGCTTAAGATAAAAAATCACGGGATTGGGGGTAATATTCTGGCATGGATAGAGGATTGGCTATCTAACCGAAGGCAGAAAGTTGGGATAAATGGTTCATTCTCAGACTGGCAATCAGTAACTAGTGGTGTTCCGCAGGGTTCAGTGCTGGGTCCCCAACTCTTTACAATCTATATTAACGATTTGGAGGAGGGGACCGAGTGTAACATATCAAAGTTTGCAGATGATACTAAGATGGGGGGGAAAGTAGTGAGTGAGGAGGACATAAAAAACCTTCAAGGGGACATAGACAGGCTAAGTAAGTGGGCAGAGATTTGGCAGATGGAATACAATACTGGAAAGTGTGAGGTTATGCACTTTGGCAGGAAAAATCGTAGAGCAAGTTATTATCTTAATGGCAAGAAACTGGAAAGTACTGAAGTACAAAGGGATCTGGGGGTCCTGGTGCACGAAACTCAAAAGGTTAGTATGCAGGTGCAGCAAGTGATTAAGAAGGCCAATGGAATGTTGGCTTTCATTGCTAGGGGGATAGAATATAAAAATAGGGAGGTATTGCTTCAGTTGTACAAGGTATTGGTGAGACCGCACCTGGAATACTGCGTACAGTTTTGGTGTCCATACTTAAGAAAGGACATACTTGCTCTTGAGTCAGTACAAAGAAGATTCACTCGGTTAATCCCGGGGATGAGGGGATGGACATATGAGGAGAGGTTGAGTCGATTGGGACTCTACTCATTGGAGTTCAGAAGAATGAGAGGCGATCTTATTGAAACATATAAGATTGTGAAGGGGTTAGATCGGGTGGATGCAGGGAAGATGTTCCCGATGATGGGTGAAACTAGAACTAGGGGGCATAGTCTTAGAATAAGGGGCTGCTCTTTCAAAACTGAGATGAGGAGGAACTACTTCACTCAGAGGGTGGTAGGTCCATGGAATATGCTGCCCCAAAAAGCTGTAGAAGCTACATCATTACATAAATTTAAAACAGAAATAGACAGTTTCCTAGAAGTAAAGGGAATTAAGGGTTACGGGGAGCGGGCAGGAATTTGGACATGAGTTTAGGTTCGGATCGGTCATGGCCCTGTGGGTAGCGGAGCGGGCCCAGGGGCCGTGTAGCCTGATCCTGCTCCTATTTCGTGTGTCTAATTCTGTTAGATTCAGGAGATGGTTCTGTGATAGTGGATTGGCAGTTAGGATCAGATCAGCCATGATCTTATTGAATGGCGGAGCAGGCTCGAGGGGCCGATTGGCCTACTCCTGCTCCTATTTCTTATGTTCTTATGTTCTTATTATGTTCTTATGTTCTTATGTTAGTCTACAACAGACCCAGACACGAGGCGAGGAAAACCCCCAATGGTGGAGAGCTTTGGGAACCAGAGGTCCAGAGTCACCTCTTCCTCCCGAGCTCGCTACACTCACCACACGTCACGTCTCATATTACTCAGATACCGTGTCCCAAGATATTATTTCTGATAGAAATCTACATAACCTGCATTTAAATAAATCAATATGAACTGCTTCCACCGTCTCCCTAGGGAGCCTGTTCCATAGACTGACCACACGCTCACTGAAATGATCTGCAGATTAGTTGAGAGTTTACTCCCTCCACTGCTCCCTCCCCTCACGTATCCTTTGGTTCCTGCATTCAAGCCAGCCTGGTCGCTCAATCAAGATCAAAAACATTTCAAAAGTTATAAGCCTAGAAATGGCTGTGGGTGACATTAACAGGTGAAAGCATAGCGCGCGCATGTAAGATTTCTTTCTCTGCTATTTTAGCAGAACCATTCATCAGTTGGGTTAAGACCGGCACTGAAACGGTGTCCAGAGGACTGTCAAGCAAGCACACTGACTGCCTGTCCACTAATATTGGTAACAAGAATATCTAGGACAGGGTCATTCGAACTACCTCCGCAGTACCACATGCCCTTCCTGGTTAGACCACACCTGGAGCACTGTGAGCAGTTCTGGGCACCACACCTTAGGAAGGATATATTGGCCTTGGAGGGAGTGCAGCGTAGGTTTACCAGAATGATACCCGGACTTCAAGGGTTAAGTTACGAGGAGAGATTAAACAAATTAGGGTTGTATTCCCTAGAATTTAGAAGGTTAAGGGGTGATCTGATCGAAGTTTTCAAGATATTAAGAGGAACAGATAGGGTAGATAGAGAGAAACCATTTCCGCTGGTTGGGGATTCTAGGACTAGGGGGCATAGTCTAAAAATTAGAGCCAGACCTTTCAGGAGTGAAGTTATGAAACACTTCTACACACAAAGGGTGGTAGAAGTTTGGAACTCTCTTCTGCAAACGGCAATTGATGCTAGATCAATTGTTAATTTTAAATCGGAGATTGATAGCTTTCTGTTAACCAGAGGTCTTAAGGGGTATGGGCCAAAGGCGGGTTGATGGAGTTAGGTCGCAGATCAGCCATGATCTCATTGAATGGCGGAGCAGGCTCGAGAGGCTCAATGGCCTCCTCCTGTTCCTATGTTCCTCCCCATCCCAGACTCCAAAAAACTGACAATCCAGCCCTGGAAGCTCAGGCAACTCATCCCCATTTGTGTTTATTTTGCTTATTGGCTTGTTTGCCCCTGTTTGCATTCTGTGAGCCTGGAGGTTTGGGAACGGGTCTGTTCTTATCGCTGTTGGCTCATTTGCAAGTATGTCCTCAATCAGAACACCCAGATCTGTTCGTACCAGCAAGTTCAAATACATGCAAATTAATGGGTTTCAACTTAATAGGGCCAACGTCCCTGAGCTCCGACCCCCACCTACCCACCCCCCCGCCCCCCAGAACCATTACCCCCCGGGCGCCAAAGTTGAGAGTAGGAGGCGGAGACCTGTAACATCAGGTGTCTTGACACCTTTACATAGCCCGGGGGTTACTGGCCTTCCCTCAAGAGGCTGCAAAAAGGGAAGGGAATTCTCAGGATGGCTTCACGATTGAGAAGCGAGGTGGAGGGGGAGCCTCGGGAAACCCAGCGGGTGAAAGGCCGAATCCATGAGGTGAGTACCTCTACAGCATTGCTTGTGGGCCAGGCAGAGCAGGAGTGCTTTCCTTCAAACCCAACAAGCTGACCAGTAAGCCCCCACCCCTCTGCCCGCGACCTGTCTGCTCCCCTCTCCCGCGATCGGAACCCACCCCCACTGCACAGTCTCTCCCATTCCCCCCTACTCGAACTACCGAGCTCTCAGCCCAGCCCGGCTGGCTGTGGGCGGGAAGCCTACAAAAACATTTTTTAAGACGTCCTGCAGTTTCGTTCGGGAAACCCATACTTCCCGTATTAGCTCCCTCCGAGTTAATATGTGGACACCACCCCATCCAAGTTCCCCTCCAAATCACACACCAACCTGATTTGGAAATATATTGGCCGTTCCTTCATCGTCGCTGGGTCAAAATCCTGGAACTCCCTCCCTAACAGCACTGTGGGAGCACCTTCACCACACGGACTGCAGCGGTTCAAGAAGGCGGATCACCACCACCTTCTCAAGGGATGGGCAATAACTGCCGGCCTTGCCAGCGATGCCCACATCCCGAGAATTGTTTTTTTTTCCAAATACCCAAGAGACAATTAAAAGTAAGTGTACCTGGACAGTAAAACACGAGCACAGCTCGTTTGTATAACGGGGCGTTTCGATCTGAACCAGGTCACTGTGACTTCAAAATAATTGTCACTTTCTGCAGGCCCGTCTGTGGGAGGCTTACAAGCTGCAACTCAGCCCAGTCGCTACATCCACAATTTTTATTTTTCATGCCACGCAGGCAGACAGTCTTCAGACGGCCGATTTATGTTCGCAGTTGCAGCTGTATTTAAAATCGGCCTAAGTATCGGAGGAGTTTGGCTGACACAACAGTTGGATGCTGAAGTAAAGGTTGTCACAGAATAGAATCAGAGGGAGGCGCAGGAGGAGGCCACTCGGCTATCCAGCCTCATCCCACTTTCCAGCTCTTGGTCCGTAGCCCTGTAGGTTACGGCACTTCAAGCGCATATCCAAGTACTTTTTAAATGCGATGAGAGCTTCTGCCTCTACCACCCTTTCAGGCAGTGAGTTCCAGACCCCCACCGCCCTCTGGGTGAAGAAAGTTCCCCTCAACTCCCCTCTAATCCTTCTACCAATTACTTTCAATCTATGCCCCCTGGTTATTGACCTCTCTGCTAAGGGAAATAGGTCCTTCCTATCCACTCTATCTAGGCCCCTCATAATTTTATACACCTCAATTAAATCCCCCCTCGGCCTCCTCTGTTCCAAACAAAACAACCCCAGCCTATCCAATCTTTCCTCATCGCTAAAACTCTCCAGTCCTGGCAACATCCTTGTAAATCTGCTCTGTACCCTCTCTCTAGTTAATTCAGACACCCAATCTGATCCCTATTTGAGAGACTGGCCAACAATGAATTGGTGTAAACCAGACCTGCCTCAAGAGTATGCATCCTTCTGCCGCTAAATCACACAAGTGTCATCGTAAGTAAGACTGAAGAGAAGCATATCATGGATTTTCCCCTTTTCCCACTAACCTGTCCGCCTAATCCACTCCAATTGGCAGGTGAGACAGCGATTTACTTGTACTTCTTACAATTTAGTATACAGGTTGCGCGTCCAAAATCCGGAGTTCCGGAATCCAGAACGGTTGGTGGCAGGGTCGTCCGGAATCCGTAAAATGTTCCAGAATCCGGACACCCTATCAAACCGCAACCCGGGCCCAGGCATTTCCGGACTTCGGAACGTGTTTCTGATGTTCCGAAGTCCGGAAACGCCTGAGCCCAGGTTGCGATATTTCCAGACTTCGGAACATCAGAAACACGTTCCGAACTCCGGAAAAACACGAAAACCGGCTCAGCCTCGGTCCCGAGGTTGCTGGATTCGGGACGCTCTGAACCTGTACTGTATTCGCTGCTCATGATGCGGCCTCCTCTACATTGGGGAGACCAAACGCAGATTGGGCGACCGCTTGGCGGAACACCCCCACCCCCCGTTCAGTCCACAAGCGTGACCCCCCCGAGCTTCCGGTCATCTGTCACTTTAATTCTCCGCTCCACCCCCCATGCTGACCTCTCTGTCTGGATAGGGCGAGGGGTGGGCTGGGCCGCGAGTCCTTCCTCACCCATCATTTCATACGGGGGGCTGTCAGGAGAGAGACAAAACACAAAAAAGCTACACAGTGACGTAAGAAAACTACTAGGCACTTGGTATAAGCGTTAAACAAAGCTTTAATCAACTGTTTTACAACATGGAGGTCTAGTTGTGTCCGTCACTAGTTCCTGTTAAGAATGCCCTGCGCAAGCTGGGCCCATGCTCGAGTATTTATACTCTCCCTGGACAGCGCCACCCGTAGGCCGCTCAGTATTATTTCATAAGTCTTTCTTTCATGAATGGCTGATTCATGTTACACAGCATCTCTCCTCTCGTTTGGTTTCGTTCCTTGGGGCAACGGACCGTGGGTGCGCTCAGGTGGCGGCAGATCGCAACAACTTGCCACGAACGTTCAAAAAAGTCCCGCCGCACTTTACAGAGTAGTAGCAAGAGGCACTAAGCTCATGGTCTACAGAGCAGCCGTGATACCCGCCCTGCTGCATGCCTCAGAGACATGGACCACGTACAGCAGGCACCTCAAAGCACTGGAGAGGTACCACCAACGCTGCCTCCGCAAGATCCTGCAAATCCATTGGCAGGATAGGCACACCGACATCAGTGTTCTCGCTCAGGCCAACATCCCCAGCATCGAAGCTTTGACCACGCTCAATCAGCTCCGATGGACGGGTCACATCGTCCGCATGCCCGATATGAGACTCCCAAAACAAGCCTTCTACTTGGAGCTCCGGCACGGCAAGTGAGCCCCAGGTGGGCAGAGGAAATGCTTCAAGGACACCCTCAAAGCTTCCTTGAAAAGTGTAACATCCCGACCGACACCTGGGAATCCCTGGCCCAAGGCTGCACAAAGTGGAAGAGAAGCATCCGGGAAGGCGCCGAACACCTTCAGCAGGATTTTCTTTGGGCCGTGGAGCCGGGATTGGAGGCGTGGGGGGGCAGGGGGGTTAAAATCCAGAAATCAGGGGTCCCGACCCCATCCCGCACCCAAACCCGCCTCCATGCCAGCTTCAAAGGAGGCGGGTACCCGCCCCGCACTGGGACCTGCCAACCCGAGGCGGGAAGGGATTAGTGCCAATTAACTGCCTGCTAACAGGTAGTTAACAGGCAGTTTTTAGCCTAATCCCTATTTTTAAAGCTGAAGTGTGGGATTCCCGACAGCTCCAAACCACACCAAGTTAGAGGAGTCGGCCCGTCGGGTTGAAAGACTTGGAGGGGTCGAGATGTCGGTGTTCAGGTGAGTGATGGGTGCATGAGTGTAAAGTTAAGTGTCTTTGGTGTGTCTAAAGTGATTAAAGAAGTGTAAATGACCTTTTCTTACCTTTTCAGCCTTCCTTCCTTTAGGTCTCGGGAGTCCCTCATCTCACTGGCACAGAAAGCAGAATGGCTGCGAACTGTCAAAAGTGACAGCCTTCAGCTTACTGTGCAGGAGAGATTTCTAACTGAGTCTGTGGAGAAGGACTCATGTTAGAAGTAAGACTCAGTGTTTGACAGCTTCAAACAGCTTTCAAACACTGATATTTCATCTGTCAAAACCTCTTGACAGATGAAATATCAATCTGTGACGTTACCTGTTGCCGGGAGGCCCTTAATTAGCCTGCTGAGCCCGCTGGGCGGGCTCAACAAGGTCAATCAATTTAAAATCACGTGAATTGGCCGCATCTCGATGGAGGCGGGACTACAACCCCAAATGTTGTAGTCCTGCCTCCAACCCGACTCCTGAATGAAAATCCTGCCCCTCAAGTCTCTTCGCCGGGAGCAAGCGGAAGCCAAGCGCAGGCAGCACAAGGAGCGCACGTCAACCCAAGCACCCCACCCACCCACCCCCTTCAACCACCGTCTGCCCCACCTGTGACAGAGACTGTAGGTCTCGCATTGGACTCATCAGTCACCTGCGAACTCATTTTTAATGTGGAAGCAAGTCATCCTCGGTTCCGAGGGACTGCCTAAGAAGAAAAGTAGCAAGAGGGAGGGTAAGCACCGAGCCAGGCTGGAGGGCTGGGGAGAGGTGGCACCCTTGCACAGCCTCTGCCAACATCACTCTTCAATGAGCTGGGTGACTGATTCTCCCTCCCGAGAGCATCCTCCAACAGCTTATCAGAATCTCACTGTGGAGAACAATCAGCAGAGCTCAAGTCCTCCTGACTCCGTGTTGTAATAGACTGGAGAGGCGGATAGATGGATATTTATTTGTAGAACATTCCCTTTGTCTGAGGCAACGGTCTGAGGCTGAACCAGACTGTTCGCAACCTTGGTGTCATATTTGAGCCCGAGATGAGCTTCCATTGAAACATAGAAACATAGAAGATAGGAGCAGGAGTAGGCCATTCGGCCCCTCGAGCCTGCTCTGCCATTTAATGAGATCATGGCTGATCATCCAAATTCAGTACCCTGTCCCTGCTTTCTGCCCATATCCCTTGATCCCTTTAGCCTTAAAAAATATATCTAACTCCTTCTTGAATATATTTAATGAATTGGCCTCTACTGCCTTCTGTGGTAGAGAATTCCACAGGTTCACCACTCTCTGGGTGAAGAAATTCCTCCTCATCTCAGTCCTAAATGGCCTACCCCTTATCCTTAGATCCTTACGACCACATATCCGCGCCATCACCAAGACCGCCTATTTCCACCTCCATAGCATTGCCCCGTCTCCGCCCCTGCCTCAGCTCATCTGCTGCTGAAACCCTCATCCATGCCTTTGTTAGCTCTAGACTCAACCATCCTCAAGTGTACAGAGGGTAGAACGTGGGAGGGCGGACAGGAGTGCGTTGGAATAGTGGAGTCTGGAGGTAACAAAGGCATGGATGAGGGTTTCAGCAGCGGATGAGCTGAGGCCGGAGGCGGAGTCGGACGATGTTTACAATAAAAATCATCATCATCATAATCATAATCAACTTTATTGTCATTGTTAGTGCACAAGTGCAGTACAACGAAATGTAGGCTTGCGGCTCCCGAGAGTGTACATTTAGATTAAGACATTTAAACATTCAACATACATTTGGCTTGTAATACATTAACATAAACATAACCATAATAAAGTGCATTGACAGATGTGCAGGCTTTAGAGTTTATTTGTGGAGTTCAGTAGGATGACAGCCCTGGGAAAGAAGCTGTTCCTAAATCTGGTCGTTTGGGTGCAAATGCATCTGTAGCGTCTCCCAGATGGCAGGAGGGCGAACAGACTGTGGCTGGGGTGGGTAGGGTCTTTGATGATGGACCGTGACCTCCGTAAACAGCGTTTCTGGTATATGTGCTCTATGGTCGGTAGCCGGGTGCCGGTAATGCGTTGGGCAGTTTTGACTACCCGCTGCAGGGCTTTCCGGTCATAGTAGCTACAGCTGCCATACCATACTGTGATACAGTTCGTCAGGATGCTCTCTATTGAGCAGCGGTAAAAGTTAGAGAGGATCAGGGGTGACAGGTTACATCTCTTCAGCCTCCTTAGGAAATATAGGCGCTGCTGGGCCTTCTTCACCAGAGAGGAGGTATTGAGGGACCAGGAGAGGTCTTCCGTGATGTGGACTCCGAGGAACTTAAAGCTGTCCACCCTTTCCACCACAGCCCCATGGATGTGGATGGGGGTGTGACTACCACCTTTAGACTTCCTGAAGTCCACAATGATTTCTTTGGTTTTCTTGATGTTAAGGGCCAGGTTGTTATCGGCACACCACTTCACGAGATGCTGGCCATTACTGACCACTGACATCGAATGACTGATCTGGAAAAGGATTTTATTTTGCGCCCAAACACAGCTTAAACGTGAAGCCGCTCATCAAACTGAAGTTCATTGTGAAATGATCACAACAACAACCTGCATTACTACAGCGCCTCTAACACAGTAAAAACGTCCCAAGGTGCTTCACAGGGGCGTTAAAACAAAATTGTCTGTGTATTCCAGAAATGCACCGTCCGTATCTGAAGGAGAAGGCTCGTTAGCATTTGGTGTGTGACCCTTCATTAGAACTGATCTGATTGAACATAAAGGAGGCAAGTTGCTGCAATTGTACAAGGCTTTGGTTAGGCCACACCTGGAGTATTGTGCACAGTTTTGGTCTCCTTACCTAAGGAAGGATATACTTGCCTTAGAGGGAGTGCAACAAAGGTTCACTCGACTGACTCCTGGGATGAGAGGGTTGTCCTGGGAGGAGAGATTGAGTAGACGAGGCCTCTATTCCCTCAAGCTTAGAAGAATGAGAGGTGATCTCGTTGAAACATATAAAAGGGCTCAACAGGGTCGGGGCTAAGTGGTTGTTTCCCCTGGCTAGAGAATCTAGAACTAGGGATCATAGTCTCAGAATAAGTGATCGGAACTTTAAGACAGAGGTGAGAAGAAATTTCTTCACTTAGGAGGATGTGAATCTTTGGAATTCTCGACCTCAAGACTGAGATCGATAGATTTTTGGACACTAATGGGATCAAGGGATCTGGGGATCAGGTGGGAAAGTGGAGTTGAGGTCGAAGATCAGCCCATGATCTTATTGAATGGCGGAGCAGGCTCGAGGGGCCGTGTGTTGGAGCAGGCTCGAGTGGCCGTGTGGCGGAGCAGGCTCGAGGGGCCGTGTGGCGGAGCAGGCTCGAGGGGCCGTGTGGCGGAGCAGGCTCGAGGGGCCGTGTGGCGGAGCAGGCTCGAGGGGCCGTGTGGCGGAGCAGGCTCGAGGGGCCGTGTGACGGAGCAGGCTTGAGGGGCCGTGTGGCGGAGCAGGCTCGAGGGGCCGTGTGGCGGAGCAGGCTCGAGGGGCCGTGTGACGGAGCAGGCTCAAGGGGCAGTGTGGCCGACTCCTGCTCCTATTTTCTATGATCTAATTGGCGTCAAAGGGGAGATAGTGCTCCATTTCCCAACGCTGATGATTTCCCTCACCCCGCAAAAAAATGAAGAACAAATGTGGTAGACATTGGTCCTCGATGTCCATGTGGAAAACGGGGATAAAGAACATAAGAAATAGGAGCAGGAATAGGCCATTCGGCCCCTCGAGCCTGCTGCGCCATTCAATAAGATCATGGCTGATCTTGGGCTCAAAGCCACTTCCCCGCCCGCTCCTCATAACCCTTCACTCCTTTATCTTGCAATAATCTGTCTATCTCCACCTTAAATGTATTTATTGACCCAGCCTCCACAGCTTTCTGGGGCAGAGAATTCCACAGATTTACGACCCTCTGAGAGAAGAAATTCCTCCTCATCTCAGTTCTAAAAGGGCGACCCTTTATTCTGAAACTGTGCCCCCGAGTTCTAGATTTCCCCACGAGGGGAAACATCCTCTCTGCATCTACCCTGTCGAGCCCCCTCAGTATCTTATATGTTTCAATAAGATCACCACTCATTCTTCTAAATTCCAATGAGTATAGGCCCAACCTGCTCAACCTTTCTTCATAGGTCAACCCCCTCATCTCAGGAATCAACCGTGTAAATCGTCTCTGAACTGCCTCCAATGCAAGTATATCCTTCCTTAAATAAGGAGACCAAAACTGTACGCAGTACTCAAGGTGTGGTCTCACCAGCGCCCTGTACAGTTGTAGCAGGACTTCCCTGCTTTTATACTCCAACCCCCTTGAAATAAAGGCCAACATTCCATTTGCCTTTTTGATTACTTGCTGTACCTGCATGCTAACCTTTTGTGTTTCATGTACAAGGACCCCCAGGTCCCTCTGAACTGTAGCATTTTGTAATCTCTCTCCATTTAAATAATAATTTGCTTTTTTATTTTTCCTGCCAAAGTGGATAACCTTGCACTTTCCCACATTATACTCCATCTGCCAAATGTTTGCCCACTCACCTAGCCTGTCTATATCCCTTTGCAGATTCTTTGAGTCTTCTGCACAACTTGCTTTCCCACCCATCTTTGTATCATCCGCAAACTTGGCTACAATTACACTCGGTTTCTTCATCCAAGTCAATAATGTAGATTGTAAATAGTTGAGGCCCCAGCACCGATCCCTGTGGCACCCCACTAGATACCGTTTGCCAACCAGAAAATGACCTATTTATCCCGACTCTCTGCTTTCTGTTAGTTAGCCAATTCTCTATCCATGCTAACATATTACCCCCAGCTCCGTGAGCTCTTATCTTATGCAGTAGCCTTTTATGTGGCACCTTATCGAATGCCTTCTGGAAATTCAAATACACCACATCCCCATTATTAATTCCCCATTCTCATCCTCTAAGGGACCAACGTTTACTTTAGCTACTCTCTTCCTTTTTATATACCTGTAGAAGCTCTTACTTTCTGCTTTAATATTTCTTGTGTAGGGGTGGCGTGTGCGCCCAGTCAGCTTCGCCTCTGACTGTCCCTTGAGCGGTTCGAATCGCTCCCACACCTCTGGGTTCTAGACACCGGACTTAGGTACAGGCGGCGATACAAAAAATCGAGTAGACAAGTGGTTTGGTGTAAAAAAAACAACATTTTATTAAAAAACAGAATAAAACAATCTTATGAAAATTACTGGTATGAAAATACAGGCATAAACAATTACACTTATATGGGAATGGGGAACACACGGCACATCGAGGGAAAACAATTACATTAAACAATCCCCTTACCCTTAATCCCACCCCCTATACCTAACTAGATTAAGCTATGACGGGCCAGGAATTCATGCTCACCAATCCAAAACCTGTTGCTTAAACGGTTGTGAGTTTTGAGGTCCGCTCCCGCTGTCCTTTGGGGTACCCTGTCGCCACATGGTCTCAGGGCACGGCGCTGAAGTTGTTGATGTGAAGCACCCTCCTTTTTCCTCAGCTACCGTCATCGTCTCGTCGCGATGGGTTTTCTTCTTCTTCTCCCTCGGGCGGGCTTCGGCGGTAATGTGGCGGTCTTTACCGTCTAAAAGATTTTACTACCCATGCTTCGAACGCTAGTTTATTCGTCACAGGCGCTGCCATCCACTCTTCGAACGCCAGCTTATTCGTACTGTCCACGCATGCAACGCCAACTTATTCACCAAACGCCAGCTTATAACTCGGCGTTTGGTTTTTCCCAATGCGTCTTTCGCTGCCCTTCTCTGCTTTTATCGGTTTACCTTCTTCTTCGTCTTGTCTCGCCTCGTCTGGCCGTTTGTGGCCTGTGTTTACTGTGTGGTTTTGAACTCGGGTCTCGTTCTCCTCCCGCGTTTGGCCCCGGTGTAATGGGTGTCCTTGGTTGTTGAGCGGCGCGGGGAGCAAGAGAGCCCGCCACGAGGCCAGGGCGCGAGTACGAGCGGCAGCAGGCCAAAAGCCAAACAATGAGAGGCCAGAGTAAGAGAGATAAGAGAGCAATTGCTACTGATGGGCCTACAATTATACCCGTGCTTCAACTCCTTATCTGCGCGCCAAATCAGGTCAGTCCTATTGTCTTACCTTTGGCGGGCTTGTTTAAATGATTACAACCATTTACTTTAACGACCTTTGGAGTGGTTGTCTCCGGGTCTAATGGTCCCGATGTCCTGGTTGTTTGTCATGGATAAGACTTAATTGTCCCCATCCTGACTTGATGACTACTGTGAGCTGTTACCGATTAAATATGCAGAAACCTAATGGCCTCGATTCTAGGCTCATTCCAGCTTGATCTATTTCAAGTCAAATGAATGCGTATTCTGTGTTTACTTTGTCTGGCTAGCTCCAGAGAGTCCTTCTCACAGATTCCTGCATTTTAAGTTTTCGTTTCCGGGCCTGCCTGTCTGCAGAGCCCTGCTTTAAAAATCCTGTCGGTTTTGGTCACGAGGTTACAGAAGCCATTTTTGGGTACCCTGTTTTCAATAACTTGTCCAAACAGGGTCCCTTGATCCATAATTTGGGGAGTGCAGGAATTTTGAGAACCCTGGAACTTACACTTGCCAGTTTACTCTCATAATTCATCTTATCTCTCTTTATTATTTTTTTAGTCCTCCTTTGCAGTTCTTTTAAAAATTTCCCAATCCTCTGGCCTCCCACAAATCTTGGCAACATTGTACGCCTTCGTTTTCAATTTGATACCATCCTTTACTTCATTAGTTAGCCACAGATGGTGCTCCCTTCTCTTAAAATATTTCTTTCTCACTGGAATATATTTTTGTTGAGAGTTATGAAATATCTCCTTAAATGTCCGCCACTGCATTTCAACTGTCTAACCTTTCAATTTATTTTTCCAGTCAACTTTAGCCAGTTCTGCCCTCATGCCTTTGTTTAAGATCAGGACACTGGTTTGAGATACAACTTTCTCACCCTCCAACTGAATTTGAAATTCAAACTTTCCTCGAGGATCCTTTACTATGAGATCATTTATTAATTCTGTCTCATTACACAGTACCAGATCCAAGATAGCCTGCTCCCTGGTTGGTTCCATTACATACTGTTCTAGGAAACAATCCCAGATGCACTCTATGCACTCCCCCCCTCACCCCGCCCAAGGCTACCATGGCCAATTTGATTTGTCCAATCAATATGGAGATTAAAATCACCCATGATTATTACCATACCTTTTTTACAGGCCTCCATTATTTGTTGATTTATACTCTGTCCAACAGTATTGCTACTGTTCGGGGGCCTGTAGACTACGCCCACCAGACTTTTTCCCTTTATTATTTTTTATCTCTACCCAAACCAATTCTACATTTTGATCTTCTGAGCCAATATCACTTCTCACTACTGCACAGATCCCATCCTTTGCCAATAAAGCCACCCCACCTCCCTTTCCTTTCTGTCTATCCTTCCGAATTGTCAAATACCCTGGAATATTCAGTTCCCAGCCCTGGTCACCTTGCAACCACGTCTTGGTAATGGCGATCAGATCATACCCATTTGTATCTATTTGTGCCGTCAACTCATCTATCTTGTTACGAATGCTGCGTGCATTCAGATAGAGAGCTTTTAACTTTGTCTTTTTACCATTTCCTGTTGCACTCTTATTTTTAAACATTCTGTCCCTTCCTGTCACACTCTGGTTATTATTTCCCCCATCTCTATCCTGCGCTATTATTTTCTCATTTCTCATCGACTTTTTAAATTCCCGCTCACCTGGACCCTCCCTCCCACTTATTTAGTTTAAAGCCCTCTCTACAGCCCTAGTTATTCGATTCACCAGGACTCTAGCACCAGCATGGTTCAAGTGAAGCCCGTCCAAACGGAACAGCTCCTTCTTATCCCAGTACTGGTACCAGTGCCCCACAAATCGAAACACATTTCTCCCACACCAGTCTTTGAGCCACTCGTTCATTTCTCTGATCTTATTTACCCTATGCAATTCGCTCATGGCTCGGGTAGTAATCCAGAGATTATTACCTTTGTGGTTCTGCTTTTTAATTTAGCCCCTAGCTGCTCATACTCCCTCAGCAGAACCTCTTTCTTTGTCCTACCTATGTCATGGGTACCTACGTGGACCATGACAACTGGATCATCCCCCTCCCACTCCAAGTTCCTCCCCAGCCCAGAGGAGATGTCCTTAACCCTGGCACCGGGCAGGTAACACAGCCTTCGGGGCTCACACTCTTGGCTGCAGAGAACAGTAACTATCCCCCTAACTATACTGTCCCCTATTACTACAACATTTCCTTTTACTCCCCCCACTTGAATGGCTCCCTGTACCACGGTGCTGCGGTCAGATTGCTCATCCTCCCTGCAGCCCCTGCCCTCGAGTCATCGACAGTGCTATCAAGCGACACTTACTCACCAATAACCTGCTCAATGATGCCCAGTTTGGGTTCCGCCAAGACCACTCGGCTCCCGGCCTCATTACAGCCTTGGTCCAAACATGGACACAGGAGCTGAATTCCAGAGGAGAAGTGAGAGTGACTGCCCTTGACATCAAGGCAGCATTTGACCGAGTGTGGCATCAAGAAGCCCTAGTAAAACTGAAGTCAATGGGAATCAGGGGGAAAACTCTCCACTGGCTGGAGTCATACCTAGCACAAAGGAAGATGGTTGTGGTGATTGAAGGTCAATCATCACAGCCCCAGGACGTTGCTGCAGGATTCCCCAGGGCAGTGTCTGAGGCCCAACCATCTTCAGCAGCTTCATCAATGACCTTCCCTTCAACATAAGGTCAGAAATGGAGATGTTCGCTGATGACTGCACAGTGTTCAGCGCCATTCACAACTCCTCAGATAATGAAGCAGTCCAGGCCCGCATGCAGCAAGACCTGAACGACATTCAGGCTTGGGCTGATAAGTGGCAGGTAACATTCGCGCCACACAAGTGCCAGGCAATGACTCTCTAACAAGCGAGAGTCTAACCACCGTCCCTTGACATTCAATGGCAATACCATCACCGAATCCCCCACTATCAACATCCTGGGGGTCACCATTGACCAGAAACTTAACTGAACCAGTCACATAAATACTGAGGCAACAAGAGCAGGTCAGAGGCTAGGTATTCTGCAGCGAGTATCTCACCTCCTGACTCCCCAAATCCTTTCTACCATCTACAAGGCGTGTGGTGGAATACTCTCCACTTGCCTGGATGAGTGCAGCTCCAACAACACTCAAGAAGCTTGACACCATCCAGGATAAAGCTGCCCGCTTGATTGGCACCCCATCCACCACCTTAAACATTCACTCCCTCCACCACCGGCGTACCGTGGCTGCAGTGTGTACCATCTACAAGATGCACTGCAGCAACTCACCAAGGCTTCTTCGGCAGCACCTCCCAAACCCGCAACCTCTCCCGCCTAGAAGGACAAGGGCAGCAGTCGCATGGGAACACCACCACCTTCAAATTCCCCTTGAAGTCACATGCCATCCTAACTTGGAAATATAATATATCGCCGATCCTTCATCGTTGCTGGGTCAAAATCCTGGAACTCCCTCCCTAACAGCACTGTGGGAGTACCTTCACCACACGGGACTGCAGTGGTTCAAGAAATTGGCTCACCACCACCTTCTCAAGGGTAACTGGGGATGGGCAATAAATGCTGGCCTTGCCAGTGACGCCCACATCCCATAATCAAATAAAAACATTTTTAAAAATAACCTGATTTGCCCGCTGTATGCGTTGGGCGAGTTACCCCCTCCAGCTGCAACACTCGTGATGTTCAGCAGCAAGAACTGAAATATCAACAAGGTGGATGTAACGTATGTAAATGTCATCATAAAGCTCAAAAATAGAATCACAGAAATATACAGCATGGAAGGAAGCTATTCGGCCCATCGTGCCTGTGCCGGCTCTTTGAAAGGACAATCCAATCAGTTCCACTCCCCTTTCAGGCAGCGCATTCCAGATCATAACAACTCGCTGCATAAAAACAATTCTCCTCATCTCCCCCTCTGGTTCTTTTACCAATTACTTAAATCTGTGTCCTCTGGTTATGCGCCCTCCTGCCAATGGAAACAGTTTCTCCTTATTTACTCTGTCAAAACCCTTCATGATTTTGAACACCTCGATCAAATCTCACCTTAACCCTCTCTGCGCCACGGAGAAGAACCCCAGCTTCTCCGGTCTCCGCACATAACTGAGGTCCCTTTCAAAAGGGAATTGGATAGATACTTAAAAAGGAAAAAAAATATGCGGGGGCCACAGGGTTAACTGGGTAGGTCTTTCAAAGGACACGATGGGCTGAAGAAGTTTAGAAGAATGAGAGGGGATCTCATTGAAACTTATAAAATTCTAACAGGAATAGACAGACTAGATGTTCCCGATGGTCGGGGAGTCCAGAACCAGGGGTCACAGTCTAAAGATAAGGGGTAAGCCATTTAGGACTGAGATGAGGAGGAATTTCTTCACCCAGAGAGTGGTGAACCTGTGAAATTCTCTACCACAGAAGGCAGTTGAGGCCAATTCATTAAATATATTCAAGAAGGAGTTAGATATATTTCTTAAGGCTAAAGGAATCAAGGGATATGGGGAGAAAGCAGGGACGGGGTACTGAATTTGGATGATCAGCCATGATCTCATTAAATGGCGGAGCAGGCTCGAGGGGCCGAATGACCGACTCCTGCTCCTATCTTCTATGTTTCTATGTTTACAAAGTGCAATGGTAGAAGCGAGTGATTTCCCCGGCAGTGCGCACTTGTTGAAACCGAGGTCGAGAAGGGTGAAGCAGCGTAAAGGATGCGGCGCAGCAAGTGGTTTAATCCCGACCACTGGGCTCCTGTTCTCATTCCGCAAAGTGCGGCACGGCACCAGATGACACAGGTGCCGGTGACGGAGATTGGAGTCGACGGCAACTCTGCTGGTGCTTCTTGTTTCTTTGGCAGGTGACCCGACTGCTGGCTGAATACGAACAGAAGGATCGGATTTTAAAGTATGCTGCTTTCCGACAAGTGCTCCAGAAAAGCTGCTGAGAATTTCTCAACATCCCCAGCCAATCTAAGAACATAAGGACCTAAGAATTAGGAGCAGGAGTTGGCCCCTTTGAGCCTGCTCCGCCATTCAATCTTCGACCTCAACTCAACTTACCCACCCGATTCCCATATCCCTTGATTCCCCTGGAGTCCAAAAATCTTTCTCTTTCCCCTCATCTCCGAATAAGGTGTGGGATGTATGTATGAGGCTCGGAATGTATTAGCAGTTTTTTTAAATTGTTTTTTTCTATAGGTGTCAGCTGTGGCTCAGTGAGTAGCACTCTGCCCTTTGAGTTATAGGTTCAAGGTAGTGGGTTCAAGTCCCACGCCGGAGACTTCATAGAAGGGCAGCACGGTGGCACAGTGGTTAGCACTGTTGCCTCACAGCGCCAGGGACCCGGGTTCGAATCCGGCCTCGGGTGACTGTCTGTGTGGAGTTTGCACATTCTCCCCGTGTTTGCGTGGGTTTTCTCCGGGTGCTCCGGTTTCCTCCCACAGTCCAAAGATGTGCGGGTTAGGTTGATTGGCCATGATAAAAAATTGGCCCTTAGTGTTAGGGGGGATTAAATACGTGGGGTTACGGGGATAGGGCTTGGGTGGGATGGCTGTCGGTGTAGGGACCGGGTGCTAGGGTTTGGATGATCAGCCATGATCTCGTTGAATGGCGGAGCAGGCTCGAAGGGCCGAATGGCCTACTCCTGCTCCTAGTTTCTATGTTTCTATGAATCATAAAAAATTACGGCACAGGAGGAGGTCAGTCAGCCCACCGTGTCTATGCCGGTGGAAAGAGAGCTCTCCAGCCTAATCCCACTTTCCAGCTCCTGGTCTGTAGCCCTGTAGGTTGCAACACTTCAAGTGCATAGCCAAGTACTTTTTAAATGCGGTGAGGGTTTCTGCCTCGACCACCCTTTCAGGCAGTGAGTTCCAGACCCCCACCACCCTCTGAGTGAAAAAGGTTCCCCTCTAATCCTTCTACCAATTACTTTAAATCTATGTCCCCCTGGCTATTGACCTCTCTGCTAAGGGTCCTTCCTAGCCACTCTATCTAGGTCCCTCATAATTTTATACACCTCAATCAAGTCTCCCCTCAGCCTCCTCTGTTCCAAAGAAAACAACCCCAGCCTATCCAATCTCTCCTCATAGCTCCAGCCCAGGCAACATCCTTGTAAATCTCCTCTGTACCCTCTCTGGTGCAATCACATCCTTTCAGTAATGTGGTGACCAGAACGGTACACAGTGCTCTAGCTGTGGCCTAACTAGTGTTTTATACAGTTCAAGCATAACCTCTCCACTCTTATATCCTATGCTTCAGCTAATAAAGGAAAGTATCCCATATGCCTCCTTAACCGCCTTATCTACCTATCCTGCTTTCTTCAGGGATCTGTGGACATGCACTCCATGGTCCCTATGTTCCTCTACGCTACTCAGTATCTTACCATTTAATGTGTATTCCCTTTCCTTGTTAGCCCTCCCCAAATGCATTACCTCACACTTCTCCGGATTGAATTCCATTTGCCGTTTTTCTGCCCACCTGACCAGTCCATTGATATCTTCCTGCAGTCTACAGCTATCTTCCTCACGATCAACCACACGGCCAATTTTACGATCATCTGCAAACTTCTTAATCATGCCCCCTACATTGAAGTCTAAATCATTGATGTATACCACAAAAAGCAAGGGACCCAGTACTGAGCCCTGTGGAACCCCACTGGAAACACCCTTCCAGTCACAAAAACTCCCGTCGACCATTACCCTCTGCTTCCTGCCAGGGAGCCAATTTTGGATCCAACTTGCCACTTTCCCTTGGATCCCATGGGCTTTTACTTTTTTGACCAACCTGCCATGTGGGACCTTGTCAAAGGCCTTGCTAAAATCCATGTAGACCACATCAAATGCACTACCCTCATCAACCCTCCTTGTTAGCTCCTCAAAAAATTAAATCAAATTAGTCAGACACGACCTTCCCTTAACAAATTTATGCTGACTGTTCTTGATTAATCCGTGACTTTCTAAATGATGGTTTATAATGGCCCTCACAATTTTTTCCAATAATTTTCCCACCATCGAGGTTAGGCTGACTGGCCTGTAATTACTCGGTCGATTCCTTTCTCCCTTTTTAAACAATGGCACAACGTTAGCAGTCCTCCAGTCCACTGGCACCACGCCTGTAGCCAGAGAGGATCGGGAAATGATGGCCCGAGCCTCTGCTGTTTCCTCCCCTCCTTCTACTTAACAGCCTGGGCCTGCCGATTTATCTACTTTCTAAGATGCTAAATCCCTTAATACTTCCTCTCTCACTATGTTTATCTCATCTAATATTTCACACTCCTCCTCTTTAACTACAATGTCTGCATTGTCCCGCTCTTCTGTGAAGACAGATGCAAGGTATTCATTAGGAACCATACCAACATCTTCTGCCTCCACACACAGGTTACCTTTTTGGTCTCTAATAGGCCCTACTCTTTCCTTACTTATTCTCTTGCTCTTTTTGTATTTATAAAAAATTATTTTGGTTTTGCTTGATTTTACTTGCCAATATTTTTTCATGCCCTCGCTTGGCTTTCCTAATTTCCTTTTTATTTCACCCCTGCACTTTCTATACTCCTCTAGGCTTTCTGTAGTATTGAGTCCTCAGTATCTGACAAAAGCTTCCCTTTTTTCCTTATCCTACCTGTGGTGTATGTAACCTGTTCCACCTTAAGAGAACTTAAGCCTGTTCCACCTTAAGAGATGTACTACTTTCTCTGGCTGCTGTATACGTAATACCGGTGGTGACCATCGGTATATAAGTACTGTGTAGTGATATTGTATTTAGTATAGTCCTGACCTCCAACTAGTAAAGACCTGTTGAACTTTATTCTTGTAGTCTGTGTCAGTAATTAATCTTAATACAACTGGAACACACAGACTTGACAGTGGCGACGAGTCCAATTCTTACCCTGCGGCAGTTTATATCCACGGCGGCTTCGTCCACAGAACGGGCGTCGAAGAGAGGCATCCACCCTCATCACCCTGCTGGAAGACGCGTCGCGCGGCAGGCATCGAGAACCCGGAGTGCAGAAGACATCCTGAACTCGAAGCCTCCATCAGCGGCAGTCAGCTATCTTCTTTCTACCTCGGTGGTGGGTAAGCCGGTCAGCGACGCGAGCAGAAAGTCGGCCGCGTTGGCTGTACAGACGGGGGGAGGAAGACGGAGGAATAAGGGCGCTGAGATCGATCGCGACCGGAGATAAGGGCCGGGCCGCATTCGGGCCAAAAGGCGCAGCGCGGGGACATCAATCGCAGCTGGTGATAAGGGCCGGGCCGCTTTCAGGCCAAAAAGGCGCAGCGTCTGGGGCGACTGAAGGCGCGAGAGCCGCGGTGAAGGCGCGAGAGCCGCGGTGAAGGCGAACGCAGCCGGTGCTAATAACCGGGCTGCAAGAAGGGCTGCGAGGCGCGACATCGGGGAAGCGCGAATGCCCGAGGGAGCCGCGGTGAAGCGGAGACAGCATCGGGGGAGTTACTAACTGCTGGGAAAGGGGAGCAGCAGCGGCACGCCAAACGCCATTGCAGCCAGTGGGTGAAGACCGCCAAGCGCGGGAAAACCGCCATTTTGTAGGCGGAGGATGCAGACAAGAGCGGGAAGCCGCCATCTTGGGATAAAATAAATTGCAACGATGCCTAAACATGGGAACATTAATACCTCTGATAGCGACATCGAAGATTTGGCCATGTATGTAGAACGCATACAAAATGATTGTAAAGCAAATAAAATCCCAGATGCAGAGAAAGCACTAACTTTATTAAACTTAATGGGTGCGAAGAAATACGGGCAATTTAAACACCTTTTATCACCAGATGAACCGGCGGATAAGACATTCGAGGAGATTGTTACTGTCCTGAAAAATCATCTAAACCCCACGCCGCTGATGCTAGCGGAACGATTTAAATTTTACAGCAGAAGGCAGCTGAAGGATGAAAGCAATGCTGAATATTTAATGGAATTGCGTAAGCTAGCAAAGTACTGTCAGTTTGGAACGGGACTAACAGACGCGCTAAGAGATAAATTTGTGTGTGGATTATTAAAAGAAGATACACAAAAGCGACTGCTCGAGGAGAATGAGCTGACGCTTGAGAAAGCGGTCACTATGGCAGCAGCACACGAAGCTGCAGCGAGAGGCACGGCAGTAATGCAGCTACGGTCACCGGAACTCAGTACAAATAAATTGGGTTTGAGTGCTGTAAAATGTTATCGTTGTGGAAAGACAACACACGATCAGAACCAGTGTTGGTTTAAAAACCAAGAATGCAGAACGTGTGGCAGGCTTGGCCACATAGCTAAAGTATGCCGGTCAGGAAAGAAGACCAGCAACAAAAAGTCACCGCAAGGAAAATACATAAAGGTGCACAAGGTGACAAAGACCAGTTCGAACGAACAGAAGTCAGATTCAGACGCTAGCAGTAATGAACTGGGTAGCTTAAGAGTACACAACGTTGGTAAGGATGCAGATCTCCAGACAATTTGGGTCACTCTTCAGATAGCAGGAGTCCAAGTAAAGATGGAATTGGACACTGGATCGGCATTGACGGTCATGAATAAGAAAGATTACAAAACGTTATTCCAACACATTCCCCTACGGGATACGGAGATTATATTGAAAACATACACGGGGCAAAGAGTGTACCCCATCGGAAAGATAGAGGTAAAAGTGGCCCACAAGGGCGAAGAAAGCCAAGTAATGGACTTCTTCAGGTAGCACATATGAGGTCCACCACTACTGGGACGGGAGTGGATTAGGAAAATGAATATGGACTGGCACTCCTTAAAAGCACTAACGGTAGATTCCGGGGAAACAGATGTCAAACCTAAACGATTGTCCAAAATATTGGATGATGCTAAAGAGGTGTTCCAGCAAGGACTGGGAACACTGAAAGGAATTACGGCAAACATCAAGATTGATGAACATGCACAACCAAAATTTTTCAAAGCCAGACCGGTGCCCTATGCAATACGACCTACTGTACAAGCGGAACTGGAAGCGCTAGAACGTTCAGGTGTACTGTCTAAGGTAGATTGGAGTGAGTGGGCTACGCCCATTGTTCCCGTTATGAAACGTCCTTCGAGCAACAAGCCAGGAGAACCAGGGAAGGTTCGCATCTGTGGAGATTTCAAGATCACCGTTAATCCGGTGCTTCACACGGTGCAGTATCCGCTTCCGCGGATTGAGGATATTTTTGCTTCATTGTCTGGCGGGAAACACTTCACCAAGATAGACCTGGCGCAGGCGTACTTGCAGATGGAGGTTGAAGAAGAGTCACGCCAGTACCTCACGATCAACACGCATAGAGGTTTGTACCGGTATAATAGGCTGGTTTTTGGAGTGGCATCGGCTCCGGCAATTTGGCAGAGGGCCATGGAGCAGGTATTACAGGGAATTCCAGGCACACAATGTTACCTGGACGATATTCTGATTACAGGTGATGGTGATGAAGAACACCTCGCAAACTTGGAACTGGTGCTCAACAGACTGAAAGAGTATGGACTTAGAGTTAATCGGCAGAAATGTGAGTTCTTTCAGAAGCGGATCTCGTACTGTGGTCATGTCATTGACCGGGAGGGGCTTCATAAGTCTCCTGACAAGATAGAGGCAGTTGTAAAGGCTCCCGCTCCGGATAATGTCTCTCAGTTGAGGTCGTTTCTGGGATTGATTAACTATTACCATAAGTTTCTACCGAATCTATCCACGGTACTGCACCCGCTGAACGCTCTTTTACAGAAGGGAATGGAGCGAAAACTGTAAGAAGGCATTTCGCAAAAGCAAAGAATTGATCACCTCAGAGGAAGTGTTGGCTCACTTCAACCCGACACTGCCTATTCGGTTGGCTTGTGATGCTTCTCCATGTGGTATTGGGGCAGTACTCTCACACAAGTTGCCAAATGGCACGGAAAGGCCAGTCGCGTTTGCATCCAGATCATTGACCTCCGCTGAGCGCAACTATGCGCAGATCGATAGGGAGGCTCTCAGCCTTGTATGGGGAGTGAAGAAGTTTAATCATTACCTGCAGGGCCAAAAATTCACACTTCTGACAGACCATCAGCCGTTGGTATCCATTTTTAACCCTAAGAAGGGTGTTTCGGTGATGACAGCACAGCGACTCCAGAGATGGTCCCTTTTCCTAGGGGCACGTCAATATCAAATAGAATTCAAAGGTACAAAGCAGCATGGCAATGCTGATGGGCTGTCGCGCCTGCCACTACCTGAAGCAGAAGAGACGACGAAAGTTGACCCTGTTGAGTTATTTCATTCGACCATCATCGAGTGTTTACCAGTCACCAATGCAAGTATTGAAAGAGAAACCAGGAACGACCCAACACTGTCCCGAGTTTACGAGGTGACAGTGAAGGGATGGCCAACACATGGTGATCCTCTGTTACCGGCATTCTCGGCAAGGCGAGACCAGCTGTCCGTCTGCCATGGTACTTTGACGTACGGGACAAGAGTGATTATTCCTCCCAAGTTACGGGAAAGAGTTCTAAAGGAACTGCATGAAGGTCATCTGGGGGGAGTTAAGATGAAAAGTCTTGCTAGGGCTTATGTATGGTGGCCGGGTATTGACCAACAGATAGAGGAGTTGACAAAAAGCTGCGCTGGGTGCCAAAAAGTGCAAAATGCACCTCCGATCGCACCGCTACACCCATGGGAATGGCCTTCAGCCCCATGGCAATGCGTACATATTGACTTTGCTGGTCCATTCATGGACTCCATGTTCCTAATTGCGGTGGACGCACATTCCAAATGGCCAGAAGTGATCAAGATGAATACCACTACTTCAGAAAAGACAATTGCGGTGTTAAGAACAATATTCGCAAGGAACGGATTGCCAGAACAGATATGTTCGGACAACGGACCACAGTTCGTGTCGGAAGAATTCCAAAAATTCTTAAAGAAGAATGGGGTGAAACATTATACCCCTGCCCCATATCATCTGGCGACAAACGGGTTGGCCGAGAGATTTGTCCAAACATTCAAAAATGCAATAAAGGCCATGAACGATGATCAGATTCCGTTACAACAGAAGGTGGACAATTTCCTAATGGCATATCGAAACGCCGCTCATGCAGTGACTAACCAAAGTCCTGCCATGATGTTTTATAACAGGAGGTTGCGGTCCAGGTTGGACTTGTTAAAACCAAATGTGCGGAGGGAAGTGGAAAACAAACAGTTCCGGCATATTAATAACAAGTCCACTCGAAGTTTCGACGTAGGACAACCAGTGTTGGCAAGGGGCTATGGAAACGAAAAATGGCAGTCCGGAACAATTCGGGCCAGACAAGGACCTCTGATGTACACAGTAGATATTGGTAACAATGTGATAAGGCGTCATGCGGATCAACTGGTAGAATCAAGAGCAAGGGTCGAACCCATGGTTGCGACAGAGACAACTGTGGAAGACGTTAATGAACCTGAAGCATCTACCTCGGCAGGGAATGTACCTGATGATGACGTCCAATACATAGGAAACCAACAAGAAGAGTCACCTCAGCAACAAGAATCAGAGACCACTGAAAGGCGTTATCCAAGCCGAATCAGAAGGCCTCCTGAGAGACTGAACCTTTGAACTGTTTATACCTGAAGTTATATATGTATATATGTTATTATGTTATGTTAAATGGGGATATGACTGTTAAGCTAAAAAGGGAGGATTGTGGTGTATGTAACCTGTTCCACCTTAAGAGAACATAAGCCTGTTCCACCTTAAGAGATGTACTACTTTCTCTGGCTGCTGTATACGCAATACCGGTGGTGACCACCGGTATATAAGTACTGTGTAGTGATATTGTATTTAGTATAGTCCTGACCTCCAACTAGTAAAGACCTGTTGAACTTTATTCTTGTAGTCTGTGTCAGTAATTAATCTTAATACAACTGGAACACACAGACTTAACACTACCCTATATGCTCCTTGACATCCAGGGGGCTCTTGATTTGGGAGTTCCACGCTTTTTCTTTGTGGGAACATATTTGCTCTGGACCCTCACTATCTCCTCCTTGAGTGCCTCCCACTGATTTACCTTCAAGTAGCTGTCTCCAGTCCACTTTTGCTAAATCACATCTCAGCTTAGTAAAATTGGCCTTTCCCCAATCGAGAACTTTTACACTTCATCCTTTTCCATAACTATGCTAAATCTAACTGAATTATGGTCACTGCCACCAAAATGCTCTCCCACTGATACCCCTTCCACCTGCCCAGCATCATTCCCTAAAACTAAATCCAGACTTGAGCACATAATCTAGGCCGACACTCCCAGTGCAGTACTGAGGAAGCGCTGCACTGTCGGAGGTGCCGTCTACGGAAGATTCCAAAGCACTATCTCAAAGAAGAGCAGGGGAATTCTCCCCAGTGTCCTGGGCCAATATTCATCCCTCAACCAATCACTAAAAACATCACTTTGCTGTTCGTGGGAGCTTGCTGTGCGCAAATTGGCTGCCACGTTTCCTACATTACAACAGTGACTCCACTTTTAAAATTACTTCATTGACTGTGACAAGCTTTGGGGCGTCCTGAGGTCATGAAAGGCGCGATAGAAATGCAAGTCTTTCGTTCTTTCAATCAAGTGAATCATACTAACATACTGAGTGAGAGGATGTAGAGCACAAAGTATTTGACCAACTGTTCTGGTTTCTTATAATAACGTCCATTTGTACTGCCGGAGGCCTGAGGTGCAGAAAAGCTATACAGTCCCCAGTGGTCAGAGCGGAGCGCCTTGGTGTTAACGCAATTGTACCCGCGGTGGATGTTGAAAGCGTTAAGGTAAGTAACCAAAATATTTAATTGAAACAAGGACTCTCACTTAGCAACCGCCTCTGCTAATGGTTAGCAGCTGCATCCAGAACCTCGTCACTAAGGTAATCACGCTTTAACGAGGTGCGAACTGCTAGAAGGCCTGACCTGGGCTGCAATCAGCACCGCCTTTTAAATGGGTAAGAGCAGGTTAAGAACTTATTGAACTGCCCAAAACAGCCGGAGTGCTATTACAGGTAGACGACCCTTTATCCGGACTTCCGAAAACCGAAACCCTCTAAAAACCGAAGGTTTTTTCGTTCAGCGTAAGTCGTGCGCACGACTTACGCTGAACGAAAAAACCTTCGGTTTTTAGAGGGTTCCGGTTTCGGAAGTTCGGATAAAGGGTAAGTCGTACGCACGACCCCCCGCGGACCCCCCCGCAGACCCCCGCCGACCCCCCTGCCGACCCCGACCCCCGCGCGAACCCCCCCGCGGACCCCGACCCCTGCCGACCCCCCCGCGGACCCCGCCGGCCCCGACCCCCGCCGACCCCCCCGCCGACCCCCCCCGACTTACGCTGAGCGTCAGCGTAAGTCGTGCGCACGACCCCCCGCCGACCCACCTTCCGAAAGCCGAAATTCTCCGAAAACCGAAACACGGCTGGTCCCGAGGTTTTCGGATAAAGGATAGTCCACCTGTAATACGTTATAAACGGCGCCTTTGTATTTGATGCCAGCGGTGATGGCGAACAGTTCGCGCCATTTGCCTGATGTAGGTGGCTGCGCAGGATAATCGCGGACAGTGTGAGTGGGGGGGACAGTAAAACAGTACAACACAGAAGGAGGCCATTCGGCCCATCGAGTCTGCGCCGGCTCTTTCGAAGAGAAATCCAGTTAGTCCCACTCCCTCCGCTCTTTCCCCAGATCCCTGCAATTTTTTTCTCCTTCAAGTATTTATCCAACTCCCTTTTGAAGGCTACTGTTGAATCTATGTCCACCACCCTATCAGGCAGCGCATTCCAAATCCTAACCACTCGTTGCGTAAAAAAGTTTTTCCTCACATCGCCTCTGGTTCATTTGCAAATCGCCTTAAATCTGGGCCCTCTGGTTATCGACCCTTCAGCCATTGCAAACAGTTTCTCTTAAGTTACTCTATCTAACCCTTCATGATTTTAAACGCCTCTATCAAATCTCCTCTTAGCCTTCTCTGCTCCAAGGAGAACAAATCCCAGCTTCTCCAGTCTCTCCACGTGACTGTGATCCCTCATCCCTGGGACCATGCCAGTAAATCTCTTCTGTGCCCTCTGCAAAGCCTTCAGGCCTTTCCTCAACTACCTCCTTCTGTTCTTAAATTTCAACGATTCTGTACATTTTTGTGAAGTCACCGTGCAGCTCTGCTACATGACAACTAACGGTAGATTGTTGTCACTGGTCGGTGATTTAAAGAGAATTGAACAGGAGGTTAGCAAAGCAATTCTCCACAGGATCAGGTGGTTGGAGTGTAGCATTCACAAACCGGTGCTGAAAGAGAGTCTATCAATTATTTTACAACAACTTGCCGTTAACTTAATAAAATGTACCAAGGTGCTTCACGGGAGTGATTATCAAACAGAATTTGACACCGAGCCACATAAGGAGATATTAGGACAGGTGACCAAAAGGTTGGTCAAAGAATTAGGTTTTAAGGAGAGTCTTAAAGGAGGAGAGTGAGGTAGCGAGGCGGAGAGGTTTAAGGAGGGAATTCCAGAGCTCAGGGCCCAGGCAGCTGAAGGCACGGCCGCCAATGGTGGAGCGATTAAAATCAGGGATGCTCAAGAGGCCAGAATTGGAGGAGCGCAGATATCTTGGAGGGTTGTAGGGCTGGAGGAGGTTACAGAGATAAGGAGACCATGGAGGGATTTGAAAACAAGGATGATTCCTAGGATGAGAGGGCTGTCCTATGAGGAGAGATTCTGTAGAATGGGCCTATACTCTCTGGAGTTTAGAAGAATGAGAGGTGATCTCATTGAAACCTAAGATTCTGAGGGGGATTGACAGGGTAGATGCTGAGAGGTTGTTTCTCCTGGCTAGAGTGTCTAGAACTAGGGGGCATAGTCTCAGGATAAGGGGTCGGCCATTTAAGACTGAGATGAGGAGGAATTTCTTCACTCAGAGGGTTGTGAATCTTTGGAATTCTCTGCCCCAGAGGGCTGTGAATGCTGAGTCTTTGAGTATATTCAAGGCTAAGATCGAAAGATTTTTGGACTCTAGGGGAATCAAGGGATACGGGGATCGGGTGGGAAAGTGGAGTTGAAGTCGATGATCAGCCATGATCTTACTGAATGGAGGAGCAGGCTCGAGGGGTCGTGTGGCCGACTCCTGCTCCTAATTCTTACGTTTTTATGAGAAATGTAAAATCGAGGCGTTGCTTAACCAAGACCAATGTAGGTCAGCGAGTCACTGTTGTAATGCTTGCACCTGTCTGACACCAAGCAGAGGGAGCCAAGAGGAAAATCGGCCCCTCATAGCTGCGAGCAAAAAATACAATCACAGATAATTCTACAGCGCACAACATGAGTGATGCTCACACGTCTCTGTTAATACACAGAGCGAGCAGGGTTATAGCTCTTCCCAGTGAAACTGGTCCCAATTCCGTTCAGTAATGGAAGTTGTCAATAGAGCCCGTGCCAAAACTACTATCGCATAATAAAACATCAGCACAAAGGTGAGTGTCCGTGTTGCTGCACATCACTGCACACCACTGTCTGTATCGGCAGCTTTCCTGCAACTACTGCAAACGGAGTCAAGATACAAATCAGCCACGATCTAGTTGAACAGTAGAACAGGCTGGAGCGGTTGAATGGCCTCCTGCTGTTCCTATGTTCCTACAGCAGTAATACCGAACACTCTCTGCAGCATAGACAATTTCACAATCACAGAATTACCCGATAAAGCCGGGTACACTCACATTGCACACCACTCCGCTCCTCCGATAACCAGTCCGGCAACGCCTCAATTTTAAAATTCTCCTCCTCGTTTCCAAATCCCTCCATGGCCTCGCCCCTTCCCTATCTCTGTCACCTCCGCCCGTACAACCCTCCGAGATCTCTACGCTCCTCCAATTCTGGCCGTTTGCACATCCCCCGATTTTAATCGCTCCGCCATTGGCGGCCGTGCCTTCAGCTGGCTGGAATGCAGGAACCAGAGGATATGTGCGGGCAGGGAGCAGTGGGGGGAGTAAACTCTAAACTATTCTGCAGGTCATTTCAGTGAGCGCGTGGTCAGTCTATGGAACAGGCTCCCGAGGCAGACGGTGGAAGCAGTCCGTATTGATTTATTCAAATGCAGATTATGTAGATTGCTATCAGAAATAACATTTTGGGACGCGGTATCTGAGTAACGTGAGACATGACGTGTGGTGAGTGTAGCGAGCTCGGGAGGAACAGGTGACCTTGGACCTCTGGTTCACGAAGCTTTCCACCACTGGGGGTTTTCCTTGCCTCGTGTCTGGGTCTGTTGTAGACTCACTGATAGAGATTGATCACTGTGATTAGTCAACAACTCCATTATCGTCATGTTGTGCGATGACCGGGATGGTAGAAGGCGGACGAGATGGACTTGGGACTTTTTTCATCTCACAATTCCTCTGCTCCTAAGTAAGTCCACTTGCTTCCTTGAGCTGAATCACCCATGTGCTCGCTGACCTACATTGGCTCCCGGTTAAGCAACGCCTCGATTTCAAAATTCTCATCCTTGTTTTCAAATCCCTCCATGGCCTCACCCCTCCCTATCTCTGTAACCTCCTCCAGCCCCACAACCCCCCCGAGATCTCTGCGCTCCTCTAATTCTGCCCTCGTGAAGATCCCTGATTATAATCGCTCAACCATTGTTGGCCGTGCCTTCAGCGGCCGAGGCCCTGAGCTCTGGAATTCCCTCCCTAAACCTCTCCGCCTCTCTCGCTCCTCTTTGAAGACGCTCCTTAAAACCTATTTCTTTGTCCGCGCCCTGTCCTAATACCTCCTTATGTGGCTCGGTGTCAAATTTTGTCTGATTTACGCTCCTGTGAAGCGCCTTGTGGCGTTTTTCTACGTTAAAGGCGCTCGATAAATGCAAACTGTTGTTGTCTGATCCACAAACCCAGTGATAGCCATTAACACGTAGCACACTCCCACATTTAGCTTTCTACGAGTGAAGTTGGTGTAAGAAATCATTTCACGGCCAATGTCAAACCAATTGATACATAGAAACATAGAAGATAGGAGCAGGAAAAAGCCATTCAGCCCCTCGAGTCTGCTCTGCCATTCAATGAGATCATGGCTGATCATCCAAATTCAGCACCCTGTCCCTGCTTTCTCCCCATATCCCTTGATCCCTTTAGCCTTAAGAAATATATCTAACTCCTTCTTGAATATATTTAATGAATTGGCCTCAACTGCCTTTTGTGGTAGAGAATTCCACAGGTTCACCACTCTCTGGGTGGAGAAATTCCTCCTCATCTCTGTCCTAAATGGCTTACCTCTTATCTTTAGCCTGTGTCCCCTGGTTCTGGACTCCCCCGCCATCAGGAACATCCTTCCTGCATCTAGTCTGTCTAGTCTTGTTAGAATTTTATAAGTTTCAATGAGATCCCCTCTCATTCTTCTAAACTCCAGCGACTCTAAGCCCAATCGACCCAATCTCTCTTCATACGTTATTCCTGCCATCCCAGGTATCAGTCTGGTGAATCTTCACTGCACTCCCTCCATGGCAAGAACATCCTTCCTCAGATAAGGCGACCAAAACTGCACACAATACACCTGTCAATAACTCCGGCTGGCCACCCTCATAATTGATCTCTCAAAATCGACAAGCCAATACTGTAATAAATAAGTGTTGTTCTCATTTATCAAAATGGATTTTGAAAATACACTTGAGTTATTTCTCCCCCAGGTTGTTGGTCGGTGAAATCCTGGCTGGTAATCCTCCTGCTGAAGAACCTCAACTCAGACATGAGCAAGATTTAACACTGATCAGAAAACAGGGCACAAATTTGCTCATCGTGACCCAACACTCACCAGATGAATGAGCCGTGAGCTCTTGCCAATTTTTTTTTATTGAAGAGAGTTCTTTAAACAAAGGAGGCTAAATGGGGTTGAGGTACAGGGTAGTCGCAAGCTATTTGGATGGTGAAACAGCTCGAAGGGCTGAATGGCCTCCTCCTGTTCCGATGTTCCTATGCAGTGAACCCTTCCTTATCACACACTTTGTTACTCTGTTTCAGAGTTCGATGCCTCTGTGAAAAGCAATACATCCTGGCATCTAACTTAACTCTTTGCTTTCATACTTTATACTCACACCATCTAGTTTTTCCATTCCTAGCCAGCAGAAATGTCCTACCTAATCAAGACGGAATCTATTACAATAGCAAAATACTGCGGATGCTGGAAATCTGAAATAACAACAGAAAACGCTGGAAACACTCAGCAGGTCAGGCAGCATCGAGGAGAGAGAAACAGGGTCAACGTTTCGGGTCAAACCTTTCGTCAGAATGGGAAAAGGTTAGGGAACAGAGATTTTTAAGCAGGGGCAGGGAGGAGGGGAGGAAAGAACAAAGGGAAGGTCTCTGATAGGATGGAAGGCAGGAGAGATTGAATGACAAAAGGGATGATGGTGCAAGGCCAAAGGAGAGGTAATGGGACGAGTTAAGAAACAGAAGATGGCTCGAGATGATGTGTGAATGATGATGGCAGCAACATTAACAGCTACCATGCGAGGAAACAAGAGAAAAAAATTAAAAATACAGAAATACAGAGGTCAATTTATAGTCTGAAATTGCTGAACTCGATGTTGAGTCCGGAAGGCTGTAACGTGCCTAATCGAAAGATGAGGTGCTGTTCCTCGAGCTTACGTTGAGCTTCATTGGAACAATGTAATAGGCCGAGGACAGAGAGATCAGAGTAGGAGTGGAGCGGAGGATTGAAGTGGCAGGCGACCGGAAGCTCAGGGTCACGCTCGCGGACTGAACGGAGGTGTTCCGCAAAGCGGTTGCCCAATCTGTGTTTGGTCTCCTCAATGTAGAGGAGACTGCATCGTGAGCAGCAAATACAGTATACTAAATTGCAAGAAGTACAAGTAAATCGCTGTTTCACCTGAAAGGGGTGTTTGGGGCCCTGGACGGTGGGAAGGGAGGAGGTAAAAGGGCAGGTGTTGCATCTCCTACGCTTGCACGGGAAGGTGCCGGGCGAAGGGGAAGGGGTGTTGGGGGTGATAGAGGTGTGGACCAGGGTGTCGCAGAGGGAGCGGTCCTTTCGGAATGCTGAAAGGGGAGGTGAGGGGAAGAAGCGTTTGGTGTTGGGATCACGCTGAAGGTGGCGGAAATGGCAGAGGATGATCCGTTGAATGTGGAGGCTGGTGGGGTGAAAGGTGAGGACAAGGGGAACCCTATTGTGGTTCTGGGAAGGAGGGGAAGGGTGAGAGCAGAAGTGCGAGAAATTGAACGGACACGGTCAAGGGCCATGTCAACCATGGTAGAGGTGAATTTTCGGTTGAGGGAAAAGGAAGACATACGGGGAGCACTGGTATGGCATCGTCAGCACAGATGTAAGGTTTGCAAAATTTTGGCAGCCCCCGAAGATTATTTGATTAAAGAAAACCTGGTTAGAATGTACTTTAAAAATGGTTGGAATGTACTTTAAAAACCCAGGGCATCAAAGATGGCTGCACCAGCCTCATGGCAAAAGAGAAAGACAGCCTGTCTGAACATCTCCCAGCACTGGATGACACAGGATTGAAAAAAAACAGCCTGTCTGAGTATTTAAGTACTTGAAACTGTCAATCAACTGCGGTCAGGTAGTTTCAATGCGGAACAAAGGATTGTTTGTTTACAAGCCTTCAGCAGTGTTGACTCAAGGGCTTAAGTGATTGCTGTCAATCAAGTTGCAGTTGAAATGTAACCACAGGACAAAGGATTGTTTACACTAACACTTAAGGTTTGTTTATCAAGCACTCAAGAAACCAGCGGGACATTTTTAAACTGGGACAGCTCTATTCACAAACCAGTCAAGTGAATGGGAAACGCATTCAAACCCATTACAGTCAATGGGGACAGATTGGTCCCTTTTGTGTGACCCAGATACGTCCAGATTTGGGCGCGAAGATAAGGGCTCCCAATGGGGTATAAAGATAGCCCCTCAGGAAGCCATTCTCTCTCTCTACCGCCTCGCCTCCGGTGCCTTGCCTTCAAGAAGATTGTCACAGCCCGCCCAAAGAAGTGGAATACCAGCAGTTACTCGAATTATTGGGGTATCTCTACTTCGGGCGGTGAAAAATCCAAGACAGACCGCAGGGGCACGGAGCAGGCGTTTCAACATCGTGGACTGGTGAGCATAAACTTTCTGGCCCATTACAAGGCAACCTAGATAGGTATAAGGGGCGGGAATTAAAGGGGAATTTTGTTAAATTGTAATTTTAGTCAATTTTCTCTCGATGTGTCCGTTTCTCCTCCCCGTTAAGTAAAAGTGTGCTGTATTCATAATTATTCTCACTGTATAGCAATTCATTCTTCATTTCAATAAAACATTGGCTTTCTTTGCACCAAACCACTGGTCTCGTTTTGTCTATATCGCTACTGAAATAAGTCCGGCGGTCAGAACTAAAGGGGAAGCGATTCGAACCGCATGGGGCTGGAACAGCTCACACAGCTGACTGACCAGGCAAAAACCCCGAACACCACCAAAAAAAACCCTACAAAATGGCGACCGTGGCAGGACCGTCAGCGACGGTATGCGATGTAGCAGACGGTGGTCTGGGTCTGGAGAGAGCAGCCATTATTGCTTTTCTTTTTATCACACCACTGATCTGTTTGTGGTTAGGTACCCGCAAGCTTAGGGAAGTTAAAACAGAGAGTTGGGATAAGGAAATGGAGATTGAAGAATACCAGGCCAAGATAGAGCGCCTGGTGGTCCAGTTTAGTGAGGACAAAAGCCACACGAGGCACGAGTTAGAGTACCTGAAGTGCCTAGTTACAGAGGCCAAAAGTACTGAGATGAGGGTGCGGGAGAACGCCCGCCTCATACAAGTAAGAGAGCAGGAGGAAAAGGTTAGGGAGGTAAAGGCAGCGTATAAGCTGACCTGCGACCAAGTGTTCGAGGAAGCAGATCATGGCCCCTGTAGGGAAGAGATAGAAAGCTTGAATATGGCTTTAAAGAGGGCAAAGGGGATGATATGTCTTATCAGCCCGAAGATAGGCCAGTCGGACTTTACCAGCAACCCAAATAGAACCGTCCCACAGGCAACACCCAGAACAAAGTCGGTTAGGGAATCAGAGGTCCCACGACCACCACCCATAGCTCCGAGCTTTCAGGAGCTCTGGTAGCAAAGTGGGGTGGAGGATGAGGTGGTAGAGGAAGCACAGCAGGCCCCGCTAGATAGGCCGGGACCAGGACCAGTGTACCCCCTCCGACAACGGAGGTACGGTCCGCCCGTTGATGATGATGAACAAGGGGCCATCCAGAATCAGTTTGTGGTGCCGTATGGCACCCAACAGCTCAGGGCCATGGTTAGCCACATCCCCAAGCTCACTAAAAAGGGAGACCCCTCTCTGCACTTCAGGGAGATAGAACAAGCAGCTTGTGTTAATGACTGCTATGATGCAGAGCAAGCAAAAATGCTGCCGTTTTCCCTGGGGAGTCCCCGCAGGAGTTCACAGACAGGCTGTGGCCAGTCTACTGGAGCGCATGCCCGGGAATGCCAGCACGGGCATTACTGAACCCAGCCCAATTGACTCACTGGTTCCGTTGTCTTATGACAAACAGCCTACCCCAGATCCAAGCCCAGGCCATGGCTTGGTTTCACCCCCGAAACCCCCAGACCACCGAAGAAGCGGTGATGCGCCGGCTCACAGTAGCATTTAGAAACATGAGGGGTACCGAGACGCACCAACCCAAGGGAAGAGTCCATGAGGTTAAACCTGGGAGCCAGAGTAAGGAAGAGTGGCACCAGGAGGGGAACCGTCCCTCCCAGGCTAAGTTAAATTGTTATGGGTGCGGGAAAGACGGTCACTGGAGAAAAGACTGTAAGAATCCCTGGAAACATAACAAGGGAAAGAATCCCACAGCCCCAGTCCAAAAGGTAGAGACAGGAATTCCCCCCGCCTCGGTCGAGTCACTATTGGAGGCAATGCGGTCACTTCTGACTGGCCAGGGGAGAGTAGCAGCCACCACCAGTGCTTTGACCCCGTCTGCCCCATCCCACTCCCAGCAATGACTAGAGCCAGCGCAGCCTGTCGACCGTGTCCCCGCGAAAACGCTGAGGGGAGCAGGCCCTATGTTAGGATGGGGGTGAAGACGGTGCAGGGGAGATATTCGGTGGACACTGGAGCTTCCAGCACGGTGGTCCATTCGGAAGACCTGACCAATTCACCCCGGTCTAACAAGGTCCCATTTAGCTTAATGGGATCCACAGGGAACGAGCAGGCTGGGGAAAGGTCAAAACCTTTGGCCATAGGTTTAGGATTCCTCCATACCATGTGGGAGGGCAACCAAAAGACCGACGAGGTGGCCAAGAAGGGGGACAGGGAAAGAGAGTTCTGGGACCCCTGTAGAGCAGGCCCGGTAGCAGCAATCCGGGACTAGGGAGGCACACAGGGGATAGCTTTGGCCCTGGACCAAAAGCAGGTCCAAGCCCAAGATCCCGCCTTTAAGGCCGCCCTGGTAAGGAGAAAGAATTTAGAACAGGATTACTGGCAGGCTGCTAGTTATATTAAACGATGTAAGTTGTTTAAACCCAAAAAGGAGCAGCCAGGCGGGTCAAGGTCTGAGGTTAGATATCCTCAGCCCGCAGCGGTTACAATCTCACAGGCTGCACAGGCAGGCGCTGTGGCTTGTGTTAGGGGAGGAGCCATTCCGCCCACTGTTCAGGACACTCCCCCTCTCTTATGGGACTCCGGGGAGGAGCCTGAACCAGGTTTTAAACCTGAAAGGGAAGACTCTCAGCCACTGGCAGCCGGTGGCGAGGGATTGCCCGTCCCCAGCCCAGGTTTGGGAAGGGAGGGACCCGAGGGAGAAGGGCCCCAGCCAGCAAGGACTGTGACCCGAGCTAAGGGTCCGCTCGCCAGGGTAGCCCCACCAGCGACACTCCCTAGGAGGTCTCTTCGGGTACCCCAGCCCAGGAAAGTATGGTCACCAGCTTTCCAGTGGAAAAGGGCGGTCTCCCGAGTCAGGGAGAAGCCAAAAGACAGAGGTCCCCAACCAGCAGCCATAAGCTGCGAGGGACCGGAAGTTGGGGTCAGTCCAGCTTCACTGCAGGCAGTAGCCTGCAACAGTCCTAACAGAGATTAGACTAGCCGCCCGCAGACGGGCGGCGCTTGTATATAGCTTTGTTTAAGTTTAATAATGTGTACAAGTAAATTAGAGTGTGTTAATTTTAATTTTATATTGCAATCGGTAGTTTTAAGTATTAAAGTATAAGTTTTAAGTATGGAACCGTTCCAGAGTGTTGTCTATGTGAGCCGAGGTCGCGGGACCCGATCACATTCCCCCAAGCCAGGGGACCTGGCTGTGGTAAACCACTTTTATCGTTACACTATAGTTATCACTGTTGTATTGTTATCACCGTTATCACTGTTGTATCACGATACGAGGTCGCCTCTTGTCGCGCTGTTATACCTGGGCTGACCACCTCCGACTCCGCCCATGGCTCCACCTACCTGCCCAGGTATAAAGGTAGTCGACTGGCTGGTATTCCTCCTTGTTGGACCCGATCACCCACGAGGGTGGGCTCTGTTATTTAGTCAATAAAAACCTTTAGTTACGTTCCTAACTCGTCGCTTTTTATTGGACGAATTGATAGGTATATCAATTTTATTGACTAAATTTTAAAGATGTCTACTACTGGCCAGCCAGAAGCCCTCCCAGAAGCACAGCCACACCAGCCGGCTTGGCTGCAAGCCCTCAAACCACCGTACCTGGATCTAAACCCACAGGCAGCAAACGCAGCCCTCAACTTCAAACACTGGCTGGACTGCTTCGAATCCTACCTGGAAGAATCCGGCGCCCCGCAGAGATCCAAACTAAGACTTCTGAACGCCCAAGCGAGCCCGAGAGTATACGCACTCATACAGGACACGACTACGTACGAGGCCGCTATCAACCTACTGAAACAGCAGTACCGCAGCCCGGTAAATTACATGTACACCAGGCACCTCCTAAGATCCCGCCCGCAACAGCCAGGAGAGTCTGTAGCTGAATTTTTACGGGCGCTAAGAGCACTCGGCAGGAACTGTGACTTTAAAGCGGTGACGGCTGTTGAAAATACGGAAGATAATATCCGCGATGCCTTTGTGAAAGGCCTACGGTCCGACTACTCACGGCAAAGACTGCTTGAAGCTAAAGACCTCGACCTGGACAAAGCTGAAGCCCTCGCTCTCTCCCTGGAGGTGGCCCATCAGGACCAGGAGGCGTTTTCCAGGTACTGCTCGCGACCCTGGGACTCGGGCCCGACCCCTACCGCAATACCCTTCGCAGCGCCGCCCCCGGGACCTACCTCAGCATCGGCGTCCCGGACCCGACCGGGCCCGCCACCCCCGGTACCGGCTCCGACATCGGGCACCCGCGATCGGGCCGCCGGCTGCTTCTTTTGCGGCCAGGAGAAGCACCCGAGGTCGCGCTGCCCAGCCAGGAACTCTACCTGCACAACCTGCAGGAAGAAAGGCCACTTCTCTAAGGCCTGCAGGAGCGGATCTTCAGAGGCCAGCAGTGCCTCATGCGAACTGTGGGGGCGGCCATCTTCTTTCACGGCAACTGAGGCCAGTATCCCCACACGTGAGTCATGGGGGCGGCCATCTTTGATCAAGGCAACCGACCCCAATAGTGCCTCATGTGAGTTATGGGGGCAGCCATCTTCTCCGCCATTTTGTCCTACCTCGTGGGAGACGCCATTTTACCCACCACGCCCGACTGCCACCGGGCCCCCGGACCCGACGACCGCCTCGCCCGCAGACGACAACGACTCGCTTACCTACACGCTAGCCTCCGTCACTCTGGATCAAGCCCGCCCACACCACCTGTCCAAGTCGATGATGGACATCAAAGTAAACGGCCACGCCACGACCTGCCTGTTCGACAGCGGAAGCACGGAGAGCTTCATCCACCCAGACACGGTGAGCCACTACTCCCTCCCTGTCCTGCCAACGCGCAACCGAATCTCGATGGCATCGAGGTCCCACGCCACGGACATTAGCGGCTACTGTGCTGTGACCTTGTCGGTTAAGGGTACAGAGTATAAAAACTTTAAACTCCTCATCCTCCCCCAGCTCTGCGCTGCCGTCCTACTAGGGCTGGACTTCCAATCCCACCTCCAAAGTGTAACCCTAGCATACGGTGGACCCATCCCCCCACTCACAGTCGACAACCAGCGAAGGTTAAACCGCCCACCGCGTAACACCTGCAGCCTATCCACCCTCAAGGTGCCGCCACCTTCCCTGTTCGCTAACCTCACCCCCGACTGCAAACCCGTCGCTACCAAGAGCAGGCGGTACAGCGCTGGGGACAGAGCTTTCATTAGCTCTGAGGTGCAGCGTCTCCTGAAGGAGGGCATCATCGAGGGGAGCAACAGCCCCTGGCGTGCCCAGGTCGTGGTCGTTAAGACCGGCGATAAAAATCGCCTGGTCATCGACTACAGCCAGACCATAAACAGATACACCCAGCTGGACGCATACCCCCTTCCCCGCATATCTGACATGGTCAATCAGATTGCACAATACCGCGTATTCTCGACCATCGACCTTAAGTCGGCCTACCACCAACTCCCTATCCACCCCGAGGACCGCCAGTACACCGCCTTCGAGGCGAATGGGCGCCTATACCACTTCCTTAGGGTCCCCTTCGGTGTCACCAACGGGGTCTCGGTCTTCCAAAGGGAGATGGACCGGATGGTTGACCAGAACGGACTGCAGGCCACATTCCCCTACCTAGATAACGTCACCATCTGCGGCCGCGACCGGCAGGACCACGACGTGAATCTGGAGAAATTCCTCCGTACAGCCCAACGGCTGAACCTCACCTACAATAAGGAGAAATGTGTGTTTAACACCTCGCGCCTTGCCATCCTTGGCTGTGTAGTAGAGAACGGACTCATCGGCCCCGACCCCGAAAGAATGCGCCCCCTCATGGAGCTACCCCTCCCCCACTGCCCTAAGGCACTTAAGAGAACCCTGGGGCTCTTCGCCTACTATGCCCAATGGGTGCCCAATTATGCGGACAAAGCCAGACCCCTCATGAAGTCCACATCCTTCCCCCTTACGGAGGAAGCGTGCGCAGCCTTCTCCCTCATTAAGGGAGACATTGCCAAGGCCACTGTGCACGCAGTGGATGAGTCCATCCCCTTCCAAGTCGAGAGCGATGCATCCGACTTCGCCCTAGCCGCCACCCTTAACCAGGAGGGGAGACCGGTGGCCTTCTTCTCAAGGACCCTACAGGGCCCTGAGATCCGACACTCGTCGGTCGAGAAGGAGGCCCAGGCGATTGTGGAGGCGGTACGACGCTGGAGGCACTACCTGGCAGGCAAACGATTTACCCTCCTTACCGACCAACGTTCGGTCGCTTTTATGTTTAATAACAAGCTGAGGGGCAAAATCAAGAATGACAAGATCTTGAGGTGGAGAATCGAGCTCTCCACCTACGATTATGATATCTTGTACCGGCCAGGTAAGCTGAACGAACCCCCCGATGCTCTGTCACGAATTACATGCGCCAGCGCGCAAAGTGATAGACTTCAGACCCTCCACAACGACCTCTGCCACCCCGGGGTCACCAGACTTTACCACTTCATTAAGGCCCGCAACCTGCCCTACTCCATCGAGGAGGTCAGGACCATAACCAGGAACTGCCAGACCTGCGCCGAGTGCAAACCGCACTTCTTTAGGCCGGACAGAGCAAGCCTGATCAAGGCCACCCGCCCCTTCGAGCGCCTGAGCATCGACTTTAAGGGGCCCCTCCCGTCCTCTGACCGTAATGTGTACTTCCTCAACATTGTTGATGAGTACTCCCGTTTCCCCTTTGCCTTCCCCTGCCCAGACATGACCAGTACCACGGTCATTAAATGCCTGAACGACCTCTTCGCCTTGTTCGGGTTCCCAAACTATATACATAGTGACCGGGGCTCCTCTTTCATGAGCGAGGAACTCCGTCAGTTCCTACTAGCGAGAGGTATTGCAGCAAGTAGGACCACCAGCTACAACCCCCGAGGGAACGGCCAGGTGGAAAGAGAGAACGCGACGGTATGGAAGGCCGTCCTCTTAGCCTTAAAGTCTAAGGGCCTCCCAACCTCCCGCTGGCAGGAAGTCCTCCCGACAGCGCTGCACTCCATCCGGTCACTACTTTGCACTGCCGTTAACGCCACCCCCCATGAACGAATGTTTGTTTTCCCCAGGAAGTCGACTACGGGAACCACTCTACCAACCTGGCTGACCTCTCCGGGGCCCGTCTTGCTGCGAAAGCACGTGAGGGCCCATAAAACAGACCCCCTGGTCGAGAGGGTGAACCTCCTGCACGCCAACCCCCAGTACGCCTACGTGGCTTACCCAGACGGGCGGGAGGACACTGTCTCCTTACGAGACCTCGCACCCTCGGGCACTCCGGAGACACCACCTTTACCCCCCCCCACCACCCCCCCAATTCCAGCCCAGGTAGACGGCATGCCGGAACCCCACGAGCCTTCGCCGACCACGCAGACACCAGCACTAACACCGGATAATGCAGCACCGCCGCTGCGACGATCGGAGAGGCTTACGAGGCCTCCGGACAGACTGACATACCAGAACTGGTAGTACACTTCACCCCGCCGGACTCAAATCTAAACAAGGGGTGAATGTGGTAAACCACTTTTATCGTTACACTATAGTTATCACTGTTGTATTGTTATCACCGTTATCACTGTTGTATCACGATACGAGGTCGCCTCTTGTCGCGCTGTTATACCTGGGCTGACCACCTCCGACTCCGCCCATGGCTCCACCTACCTGCCCAGGTATAAAGGTAGTCGACTGGCTGGTATTCCTCCTTGTTGGACCCGATCACCCACGAGGGTGGGCTCTGTTATTTAGTCAATAAAAACCTTTAGTTACGTTCCTAACTCGTCGCTTTTTATTGGACGAATTGATAGGTATATCACTGGCTAGATGTTTTTTAGGTCTTTTTCAGAGCTTCGAAAGGTGCGGAGGACCATCGTGTCTTTGGATGCTCGGGGAAGGGAGCACCCCTAGCCCAGGTTTGGGGAAGTGAGGGGTCTGCGGGAGGCAGATGCCCACGAGGGGAACTGGCCAGGATGACTGGGATCCAATTCAACCCAGTATTCTAGGGAGATGGGCTTCACGTATGGGGAGGCCTCCCTCCAGTGCCCGAGGATACGAATCGTCACCCCAAGGAAAAGACAGCATTGGAAAATATTTTAATAACAGTTTACTTTAGCATAGAAAATAATTACGCTATCCGTGAGAAGTGATTTAAATTTTCTGTTCAGTTTTACACACTAGAACACATTGATTGACGTGTAGCATGTGTAACAATACTTGGTACATTATTGTTCACAGCAATTAAACTGTTATTGGAAATCCAGATTAAGATTAAGTGTTCACAAAAGGCTTGTTAATTGTATATTTTGTATTATGTACTGATCCCAACTCCAAAGGAAATAATGTGTGAATTTAGTTCCTAACTGTGAGATTGTACTATTCATTTAGAGTCAATTGAACAAATTGCATATGCCTGTGAATCGTTGTGTTTGCAGATTGTGGAAGTTTGAAATACATTTATGGCTGAAGAATGGTGCCATTTGTTAAAGTGTCAGGCAATTGCATTATATAAAAAAAAGAAAAGGAAAAGGGGAAGCTCATTTTCTTCTGTTTCTATTTTTAACAAATATGTTTTGGCTTGGTGTTAATCTCATTAAAGATGTTGTATCGTGATAAAGCTCTATGGTGTCACAAGTGGTGCAAGGGAATTAGACCCCTCCGTGCTTGTATTATTGTAAATAATCATGTTTTTCTATCGATAGATGCCTACCGTGCACTGCGATTCTCTCTGGGTAAGGGGGATGGAGGTGTCGGGGGATCAGAGATAGATATAGATAAGTATAAGGAAAGGTTGTTTGTGGGGGGTCAGATATCTTTGCTCACCTTAAATAAGATACTGAAAGCAAGTTTTAGTATCCAAGGGCGGACTGTAAGGTTTGCAAAATTTCAGCAGCCCCCGAAGATTATTTGATTAAAGAAAACCTGGTTAGAATGTACTTTAAAAATGGTTGGAATGTACTTTAAAAACCCAGGGCATCAAAGATGGCTGCACCAGCCTCGTGGCAAAAGAGAAAGACAGCCTGTCTGAATATCTCCCAGCACTGGATGACACAGGATTGAAAAAAAACAGCCTGTGTGAGTATTTAAGTACTTGAAACTGTCAATCAACTGCGGTCAGGTAGTTTCAACGCGGAACAAAGGATTGTTTGTTTACAAGCCTTCAGCAGTGTTGACTCAAGGGCTTAAGTGATTGCTGTCAATCAAGTTGCGGTTGAAATGTAACCACAGGATAAAGGATTGTTTACACTAACACTTAAGGTTTGTTTATCAAGCACTCAAGAAACCAGCGGGACATTTTTAAACTGGGACAGCTCTATTCACAAACCAGTCAAACGAATGGGAAATGCATTCAAACCCATTACAGTCAATGGGGACAGATTGGTCCCTTTTGTGTGACCCAGATATGTCCAGATTTGGGCGCGAAGATAAGGGCTCCCAATGGGGTATAAAGATAGCCCCTCAGGAAGCCATTCTCTCTCTCTCTACCGCCTCGCCTCCAGTGCCCTGCCTTCAAGAAGATTGTCACAGCCCGCCCAAAGAAGTGGAATACCAGCAGTTACTCGAATTACTGGGGTATCTCTACTTTGGGCGGTGAAAAATCCAAGACAGACCGCAGGGGCACGGAGCAGGTGTTTCAACATCGTGGACTGGTGAGCATAAACTTTCTGGCCCGTTACAAGGCAACCTAGATAGGTATGAGGGGTGGGAATTAAAGGGGAATTTTGTTAAATTGTAATTTTAGTCAATTTTCCCTCGATGTGTCCGTTTCTCCTCCCCGTTAAGTAAAAGTGTGCTATATTCATAATTATTCTCACTGCATAGCAATTCATTCTTCATTTCAATAAAACATTGGTTTTCTTTGCACCAAACCACTGGTCTCGTTTTGTCTATATCGCTACTGAAATAAGTCCGGCGGTCAGAACTAGAGGGGAAGCGATTCGAACCGCACGGGGCTGGAACAGCTCAGAGACACGGCTGACTGACCAGGCAAAAACCCCAAACACCACCAAAAAAAACCCCTACACAGATGCGGTGGAGACGGAGAAACTGGGAGAATGGAATAGAGTCCTTACAGGGAGGAAGTGTAGTCCAGGTAGCTGTGGGAGTCAATGGGCTTATAGTGAATGTTTGTCAATAGCCTATCCCCAGACAGAGAAGTCGAGGGAGGGAAGGGAAGAGTTGGAGATGGACCATGTGAAGGTGAGGGAAGGATAGAAATTGGAAGCAAAGTGAATTAAATTTTCTAGTTCAGGGCAAGAGCAGGAAATGGCACCAATACAGTCATCAATGTACCGGAAAAAGAGGTAAGGGAGACGGAACCTATGTTGCTTCACCATTTTAAAGAACTCAATCATTTCTCTTTCTCTTCTAAGTTTCGGGGGTAATTTTAAGCCCCCACCTGTCCTGGGAGGCAGGTGGGGGAGGTGGCAGATGGCGTTGGGGGGGGGGGCGGGTGTCGAATGTAAAGAAATGGGAAACCCAACCCCAACCCGCCCGCTTCCAGTTTTAACGGAGGTGGGCCAGTCACTAAAATCTTTTAAGGAGTCTCCTTGCCACCATTTTAACTCAACTTTTATTTCTGACAGCTGCAGGCCAGGTTTCCCGGGCTGGGACCATCAGGTGAGTGCCTTTACAGCACTGCTTGTGGACCAGGAGGAGCAACAGTGTTTTTCCCAGGCACAACAAGCTTACCCACTAAACCTTCTTCTTAGGCAGTCCCTCGGAACCGTGGATGACTTGCTTCCGCATTAAAAATGAGTTCTCAGGTGACTGGTGAGTCCAATGCAGGACCTACAGTCTCTGTCACAGGTGGGGCAGACGGAGGTTGAAGGGGCGGGTGGGTGGGGTGCTTGGGTTGACGTGCGCTCCTTACGCTGCCTGCGCTTGGCTTCCGCTTGCTCCCGGCGAAGAGACTCGAGGTGTTCGGCACCTTCCCGGATGCTTCTCCTCCACTTTGTGCGGTCTTGGGCCACCCACTAAACACCCGGCGATGGGAACCCCGCAATCCACTGAGCGAGTGCTGCACTGTCGGAGGTGCCGCCTTTCGGATGAGACGTTAAACCGAGGCTCCCGTCCGCTCTCTCGGGCGGACGTAAAAGATCCCACGGCCGCTATTCAAAGAGCAGGGGAGTTCTCCCCGGTGTCCTGGGCCAATGCTTATCCCTCAACCAGCACCACTAAAACAGATTATCTGGTCATTATCAGATTGCCTTTTGTGGGAGCTTGCTGTGTGCAAATTGGCTGCTGCGTTTCTCACATTACTGCAGTTCAAAGGTACTTAATTGGCTGTAAAGCGCTTTGGGATGTTCTGAGGACATGAAAGGTACCACAGAAATGCCAGTTCCTTTTTCTGTCTGCAGTGTGATGGCCATATGCTAGATTTAAGATTATTTTAAAAATTGTACGATAATTCAGGATAAAATAAAATAGAAAGACAGACATTATGTTCTGATGAAGGGTAAGCTGAATTGTTAACCTTTCCCTTTTATACGCTGACCCACCTGCTGTGCAGTCACAGCATTTTCTGTTTTTGCTGTGCGTTTCTTTATAAAGTTTCTTATAATAACTGGTGCAGTCGGCAGAACATTTCCATCATTCATTCTCCGTTCCCATTGCACGGATATATTCAACACTCAGTTTCTCATGTTTTATTCCATTCATTATTATGAAGTTCTTCGAGGGCTTAACGGGGTAGATGCTGAGAGGTTGTGTCCCCTAGCTGGAGTGTCGAGAACTAGGGGTCACAATCTCAGGATAACGAGTCGGCCATTTAAGACTGAGATGAGGAGAAATTTCTTCACTCAGAGGGTGGTGAATCTTTGGAATTCTCTGCCCCAGAGGGCTGTGGATGCTGAGTCGTTGAGTATATTCAAGGCTGAGATCGATAGATTTTTGGACTCTAGGGGAATCAAGGGATATGGGGATCGGGCGGGAAAGTGGAGATGGGGTAGAAGATCAGCCATGATCTTATTGAATGGCGGAGCAGGCTTGAGGGGCCGAATGGCCGACTCCTGCTCCTAATTCTTATGTTCTAACATCATGCAGCTCACATTCAATTGTAGGATCTAGTGCGCAGGTGTGGAGGTTCCTTGTGATTTGCTAGGGGGTTAGTTGGTATTCCGAGCTTGCGGTGTACGCTCCCCAGCGCCTCACTGACACTCCTGCATTGCGTATTACAACTATCAAGTAGCAGTTTTTATTTCATTCACATCTTTTTGCAGCTCAGGTTTCCATCAGCGCAAAGCTTAAGTAAAAGAAACTCATGTTGCTCAAACCAACTACAAATTAAATACAGGCTGCACGAAATAGCACTGCTTTCAAACGCTCCTTAAAAACTACCTCTTCAACCAAGCTTTTGGTCGCCTGTCCTAATAGCTCCTGAACCAGGCTGTTCGCAACCTTGGTGTCATATTTGACTGTTTTGGCCGAGTTGAGCTTCCGACCACATATCCACGCCATCACTAAGACCGCCTATTTCCATCGCTGGAACATCACCTGTCTCCACCCCGCCTCAGCTTATCTGCTGCTAAACCCTCATCCATGCCTTTGTTACCTCTAGACTCGACTATTCCAACGCACTCCTGGCCGGCCTCCCACGTTCTACCGCAAACTTGAGGTAATCCAAACCTCTGCTGCCTGTGTCCCAACTCGTACCAAGTCCCGTTCGCCCATCACCCCTGTGCTCGTTGACCTACATTGGCTCCCGATTAAGCAACGCCTCGATTTTAAAATTCTCATCCTTGTTTTCAAATCCTTCCATGGCCTCTCCCCCCTCCCTATCACTGTAACCTCCTCCAGCCCGACTACCCTCCGAGATCTCTGCGCTCCTCTAACTTTGGTTGCTTGAGCATCCCTGATTTTAATCGGCCTCCCGTTGGCGGCCGTGATTTCAGCTGACAAGGCCCTGAGCTCTGGAATGCTCCACCGACTGGAGTCATGCCTAGTACAAAGGAGGATGGTTGTGGTGATTGAAGGTCAATCATCTCAGCCTCAGGACATCGCTGCAGCAGTTCTCAGGGCAGTGTCCTAGGCCCAACCATCTTCATCATTGACCTTCCCTCCAACATAAGGTCAGAAATGGGGATGTTCGCTGATGACTGCACAGTGTTCAGTGCCATTCATAACTCCTCAGATAATGAAGCAGTCCATGCTCACATGCAACAAGGCCTGGATGACGTTCAGGCTTGGGACTGATAAGTTGCAGGTAACATTTGCGCCACAGAAGTGCCAGACAATGACTATCTCCAACAAGAGAGTGTCTAACCACCTCCCCTTAACATTCAACGGCATTATCATCGCTGAATCCCCCACCATCAACATCCTGGGGGTTACCATTGACCAGAAACTTAACTGGACCAGCCACATAAATGCTGTAGCAACAGGAGCAGGTCAGAGGCTAGGTATTCTACAGCGAGTGTCTCACCTCCTGACTCCCCAAAGCCTTTCCACCATCTACAAGGCACAAGTAAGGAGTGTGATGGAATACTCTCCTCTTGCCTGGATGAGTGCAGCTCCAACAACACTCAAGAAGCTCGACACCATCCAGGACAAAGCAGCCCGCTTGATTGGCACCCCATTCACCACCTTAAACATTCACTCTCTCCACCACCGGCATACCGTGGCTGCAGTGTGTACCATCTACAAGATGCACTGCAGGAACTCGCCAAGGCTTCTTCGGCAGCACCTCCCAAACCCGCGACCTCTTCCACCTGGAAGGGCAGCAGGCGCATGGGAACACCACCGCATTCAAGTTCCCCTCCAAGTCACACACCATCCTGACTTAGAAGTATATCACCGATCCTTCATCGTCGCTGGGTCAAAATCCTGGAACTCCCTACCTAACAGCACTGTGGGAGCACCTTCACCACACGGACTGCAGCAGTTCAAGAAGGCGGCTCACCACCACCTTCTCGAGGGCAACTAGGGATGGGCAATAAATGCCGGCCTTGCCAGCGACGCCAAGATCCCGTAAGTGAATAAAAAATTTAAAAAATTCCCTCCCTAAACCTCTCCGCCTCTCTACCTCTCTCTCCTCCTTGAAGACACTACTTAAAACATACCTCAGTGACCAACCTGTCCTAATATCTCCTGATGTGGCTCAGTGTCAAATTTTGTTTGATAATCGCTCCTGTGAAGCTCCTTGGGACGTTTTACTACGTTAAAGGTGCTATATAAATGCAAGTTGTTGTTGTTGTTGATTCAAACCCAGGCTCCAGAGGTGAAGAGGGACTAACGGACTAACTGACTGCACCATCCACATAAGGCTGTCCTGCATGAACACAGCTTGTATCAAAATCTTTAAAAGAAGATAATGCAGTTGTTACAACATTCGCTTCATACTCCTCAGGTCATGGGGCAAAGTCCCAACAGCCTAACTTCTAAATCCATCAATGTCACAAATGGAGAGTGACATGAATCTTGTCTTTCATGTGGAAATGACTTATGAAATGATACTGGGCGACCTGCGGGTGTCGCTGTCCAGGGAGAGTATAAATACTCGGGCACGGGCCCAGCTTGCTCAGGACATTCTTTAACAGGAACTAGTGAAGGACACAACTAGATCTCCATGTTGAAAAACAGTTGATTAAAGCTTTGTTTAACGCTTAGACCAAGTGCCTAGTAGTTTTCTTACATCAGTGAGTTTCAGCGTTTTTTTTTTAGATGGGATATTAAGCAAGTAACTGCACAGAAAGGCAGCGTTACATTGTACGGGAGAGTAAACTGACATTGCACTGTTACTGTGCAACGCGAAGGATTACGTGAATTGGGAAATGCCCAAAGAGCGATCAGTCATGGAATCTGAAAGGGGAAATAAATAGGAAACTATGAAGGGATTCAAATGCAAGTTTAAAAAATCCCCAATTCGGTCGGGGCCAAGTTGGGTAACAGTGGCCGTTGAACCTTTGTGCTCCTGTGATACCCCCTGTGAATAGTGTCACACACTCCGAGGGACCCAAATATTGGCAGACCTTCCTAGCAACGCAGGAAACCACTCTGTGTACTTCACCCATCTCCCTCCATTGTACCTCAGCAGAAATATGCGCTACTGTCTTGTAAATATGACACCAAGGTTGTGAACAGTCTGGTTCAGCCTCGGACAGTTGCCAGGGAGAGGGATGAAGTCGGTGGCCGGGGAATGGAGTTTGTGGCGGGGACCGAAGACAATGGTTTCGGTCTTCCCAGTATTTAGTTGGAGGAAGTTTCTGCTCATCCAGTAGCGGATGTCGGACATGCAGTGCGACAATGTAGAGACAGTGGAGGGGTCGAGGGAGGTGGTGCTCTCAACAATGACCGCACTTCCAAAGTACTTCATTATCTGTAAAGCGCTTTGGGACATCCTGAGGTTGTGAAAGGCGCTGTAAAAATGCAAATCGTTCTTTCTTCGATGAACAAAGAAATACAAGTCACATTTCCAGCTCCTGAGGTTGATCCCGTCTTATAACACTCACTGATCGAAGTAAACAGCAACTAAAGACATCAGCACGTCACAGCTTACAGCACGGGACTCATTCCCGAATGCAGTGTGCGAAAGTACTCAGCATTCTGACCTCGCTAAAATAAACTGGGGCATGGTAGACTCCGCTCTAAAGCTGCTTGTAACAGCATTTATCCCACTGATGTATTCCTCGCTGTCTGTTTAGGCTGCTAAGTATTAATTAGGACGTGTTCACGAGCTGTATATGTGACAGATGCATTACGCTCAATGATCGAGAGAAATAAAAAAACCGGCTACAAAGAGAAATAGTGGAAGCACTTCTTCACACAAAGGCAATGGAAATCAGGAGCTCTCTCCCCCAAAAAGATGTTGAGGCTGGGGGTGGGGGTCAATTGAAAACATCAAAACTGAGATTGATAGATTTTTCTTGGGTAAAGGTATTAAGGGCTATGGAACCAAGGCGGATAAATGGAGTTAAGATACAGATCAGTGATTGTCTAATTGAATGGCAGAACATTGGTATGAAAAATAGAAAAGCAGAATATTTTTTACATGGTGAGAGACTGGGAGATGTTGGTATTCAGAGGGACCTGTGTGTCCTTGTACATGAATCACTGAAAGTTAACATGCAGGTACAACAAGCAATTAGGAAAGCAAATGGTATGTTGGCCTTTATTACAAAGGGATTTGTGCGTAAGAGTAAAGATGTCTTACTGCAATTATATAGGGCTTTGGTGAGACCACACCTGGAGTATTGTGTACAGTTTTGTTCTCCTTGCCTAAGGAAGGATATACTTGCCATAGAGGGAGTGCAACGAAGGTTCACCAGACTGGTAACTGGGATGGGGGGATTGCCCTATGAGGAGAAATTGAGTAGACTAGGCCTATATTCTCTAGAGTTTAGGAGAATGAGAGGTGATCTCATTGAAACATATAAAATTCTTAAAGGACTTGACAGGGTAGATTCTTGGAGAATGTTTCCCCTGGCTGGGGTCATAGTCTCAGAATAAGGATTCGGCCGTTTAGGACTGAGATGAGGAGAAATTTCTTCACTCAGAGGGTGGTGAATCTTTGGAGTTTTGGGGAATTAAGGGATATGGGGATAGTGGAGATGAGGTAGAAGATCAGCCGTGATCTTATTGAATGGCGGAGCAGTCTCGAGGGGCCAAATGGCCGACTCCTGTTCATATTTCTTATGTTCTTAAAAGGCTCATGGGGCTGAATGGGCCTACTCCTGTTCCTATGTTCGTATAGCAGGGCAACATCGAGTGCAATGTCTCTTTGGAGACACTTCAGTGTCCTTGGGTCGAACTAAGTACAGTACTAACACTCTCCCCAGCAACACAAAGATTCTCAGGCAGATACGAACAAGCATACTGCCCAAGAGCAACAACAAAGTTTTTAACTTCAATCTTCTGGCAAACTCCCCAAATATCCAGGAAAGGTAACTACTTAATTGTTGGCTAGCACAACAACGACAAAAAAAAAGAGATCTTCGTTTCAAAACAACAGGGCCCAACATGAGCAGGTGCCCTCGTGTTCCAGGCATCCAGATGGTGTTGGCAGAGGCACAGGACGTTTGGAAGGTTTGGGCATTGGGCCTGCTGTTCCCCTCCCCCCTCCCCCGCTTCCTGTCCGCCTGCGTCCTCCTGCTCGTTCCATTTGTCAGTGTAAAACAGCCACTGCTCCCCAGCTGCTGCTGCTCCTCGGAGCGAGGGAGAAGATTCAAAGAGCACAGTTGAAAGAGGAGGCTGCCTCGCGTTCCCCTTATGTTCTGAAAGCTGTCTAGCACCTCCAGAGATGAGATTTACTTATGCCTCATGCCCGCCACTTTCTGTGGAGCTGCTGAGGAGGTAACGGTAAGCAGAGAAAATAAGAAAGCAAGACAAAAAAAAAAACGGCGCATTTCTAGAGCGCCTTTAACGACCTCAGGACCTTCCAAAGCGCTTGGCAACCAATGAAGTACTTTTTTGAAGTGTCGTTTCTGTTGTGATGACAGCAATGCGGCAGGATATCTGCGCACAGCAAGCTCCCACAAACAGCAATGTGCTAATGACCAGATAATCTGTTTTTTTAGTGGTGTTGGTTGAGGGATAAATATTGGCCCCAGGACAACGGGAAGAACTCCCCTCCCCTGCTCGTCTTCAAAATAGTGGCCACGGGAGCTTTTACGTCCACCCGCGAGAGCAGACGGGGCCTCGGTTTAATGCCTCATCCCTCAGTGATGGAGTAATGGCACATTTAATGCAGTCAGTCTCGGATATTTTGTGAACTTTATCAGACAAGCAGTTATGGCAATTAAAAGTACAGCTTTCTTTTAACTAATTAAATTTAACTTAGCGGTGGGGGGGGGAGAGTTTATCTTCCCATGTGGCCCGATCTTTTGATTCTGTCCACCAGCAACCGTCTCTCCGTATGGACGGGTATAGAGCAATGCTGCTGGCAGCCAGCGGATCTAACGGGCGCACAATATAATTGAACAAAGGGCGATGACCTCGGGCAAGCCTTTACTGGAGCCTCGCCAGTTGGCATCATGGTTGTGAGGCAGCTGCCCAAATATCTGCCCGTCTCGGAGGGGGTGACACGAGACGCCAAAAAAAACCCAGAAACACGAGCAGCAGGCCGTCCTGCTCACTGTTAGTTTAACAAAATCGGCTTTGCTCAGTGAAACGGAGGGACTCGCTGGATAATTCCGGAATGCACGCTCCTCTGGAGGGCTCAAATTATGAGATGGCGGGGCTTCAACGCCTTGCAGTTCCCCGTCGGGATTGATTATCGCACAACACGGATGATCACAACAACAGCTACTTGTATTTGTACGGTGCCTTTAACACAGTAAAATGTCCCAAGGTGCTTCACAGGAGCGATTATCAAACAAGATTTGACACCGAGCCACAGGAGGAGATATTAGGTGACAGGTGACCAAAAAGCTTGGTCAAAGAGGTAGGTTTTAAGGGGCGTCTTAAAGGAGGAGAGAGCGGTAGAGAGACGGAGAGGTTTAGGGAGGGAATTCCAGAGCTTAGGGCCTCGGTAACAGAAGGCACGGCCGCCAATGGTGGAGCGATTAAAATCGGCGATGCTCAAGAGGCCAGAATTGAAGGAGCGCGGAGATCTCGGGCTGGGGGGAGGGGGTGGTTGTAGGGCTGGAGGAGGTCACAGAGATAGGGAGGGGTGAGAGGCCATGGAGGGGTTTGAGCGCAAGGATGGGAATTTTAAAAACAAGGTGTTACCAGAACGGGAGCCAATGTAGGTCAGCGAGCACAGAGGTGACGGGTGAACGGGACTTGGAGTTAGGACACGGGCAGCCGAGCAAAATGTAATTGTTGAAAGTTAATCATAGGCACAAATCATTCGAAGGCTGAAGATAGCATTTATATTACAATAAACGCTTGTCATAATAGGTTATTTGAAAAGTATTATTTCACCTTTGTGGTCCATGATGCTATGAACGGAATCATTCTGTGATTCCATGAAATTTGCATTAATGCAGAGCCCGAACGTGGGAATGAGGAACAGGAGGAGGGCGATCAGTCCCTCGAGCCGGTTTCACCATTCAATTAGACCATGGCTGATCTTTGTCTGAATTTGCTTAACAAAAGTCTATCAATCTCAGTTTTGAAATTTTCAATTGACCCCTAGCATCCACAGCTTTTTGGGGGAGAGAGTTCCAGATTTCCACCACCCTTTGTGTGAAGAAGTGCTTCCTGACATCACCCCTGAACAGCCTGGCTCTAATTTTAAGGCTACACCCCCTTGTTCTGGACTCCCCCCACCAGAGGAAATAGTTTCTCTCTCTCTACCCTATCGACTCCTTTAATCATCTTAAACACCTCGATTAGATCTTCGTAACCAATGAATTATTTGTCAAGTGCAGTCACTGTTATTATGTAGACAAACGTGGCAGCCAATTCACACACAGCAAGATCCCACAAAAAGCAATTCAGATGAAAAACCGGTTAATCTCTCATTTGGCGGTGTTGTGTGGGTTGGGGGGGGGGGGCGATGCTGATCATGACACTGGACGTCCTCTGAGATCTCTGCACTCCTCCAATTCTGGCCTCTTGAGCATCGCCGATTTTAATCGCTCCACCATTGGCGGCCGTGCCTTCAGCTGCCTGGGCCCCGAGCTCTGGAATTCCCTCCCTCAACCTCTCCGCCTCTCTCCACCTCTCTCTTTCCTCCTTTAAGACGCTCCTTAAAACCTACCTCTGTGACCAAACCCTGTCCTAATATCTCCTTATGTGGCTCGGTGTCAAATTTTGTTTGATAATCGCTCCCGTGAGGCGCCTTGGGACGATTTACTACGTTAAAGGCCCTGTATAAACGCAAGTTGTTGTTGCTGCGGATCCTCTTCTTCAGTTATTGTCATGGAACCTTTGATGTCCACCTGAATGGACAGACAGGCCAGTGATGGACCTTAATGCTGAATCCTGGAGGCCTTGCCCAGCTGCAGCAGTTTTAAATGCCAGCTTGCGTTATCTTCGGTGCGTGAAATACAAGCACTAAAATCCACCCACCAGTTTGATCAAACCATTCTTCGGAGTCCCTAATGATCACGTTTGGTTGAAATAATGTACAGTCCATTTCACATCATAAATTCCATTGCTGTTATCTGCTGAGATTCAGATTAATGTTAAAGAACTTTAAGTAAAGCAGCAAACTACAAAAGTGCGGTCAGCAACACACTCCACAATCAGGTTGTAGAAATGGCTGATGCTGCAACAATCAATCCCAGTCAGTCAATCCGTTCCGAAACTGAAGCAAGGGTATCATGTAATTAACCTATGCTTAAAGATAAAAAACAGACAAGTGTCAGCCATGGCTCAGTGGGTCGCACACTCACCTCCGAGTCATGAAGGTTGTGGGTTCAAGTCCCTCTCCATGGACTTGAGCACATAAATCTAAGCTGACACTGCAGTGCTGAGGTCCCGTCTGCTCACTCAGGTGGACATAAAAGATTCCATGGCCCTATTTCGAAGGAGAGCAGGGGGAGTTATCCCTGATGTCCAGGCCAATATTTATCCCTCAATCAACATAACAAAACCAGATTATCTGCTCATTATCGCATCGCTGTTTGTGGGAGCTTGCTGTGTGCCATGTTTCCTACATTACAACAGTGACTACACTTCAAAAAGTACTTCATTGGCTGCAAAGCGCTTTAGGACTTCCGGTGGTCATGAAAGGCGCTACAGAAATGTAAGTTTCTTGTATTTTCGCAATCCCCTCACATCCCCTCAGAGAGAACGGTGTGAAGTAGTGGAAGGATTCGCGGGTTGATTGTCTGACAGGGCGCGACGTGACCGCCCCGTCCATGGCCGTAACCATCTCTGTACCCGCCAATAGAGCGGGGGGGGGGGTAGTCCTACACAGCGGGAAGGTTAACCCGTACGATGAGGGAGGGGGGTCACTCACACCCATCGGACACAAGTACCCCGCTAGACGTCAACCCAAGCTGCGGTCTCCACTCGCCAGGACTGCCTGGAGCGGGGTTCAGGCCCTGCACCTTCTCACTCAGGGAGGGGTGTTCCAATGGCTCGCTCCCTAAACAAGCAGCTCAGGATGTGTAGCGTTACTTGGGGGAAAATAAATTATGACGGGTTTGGATAGGCCAGACGGGGAAAGGCTGTTCCCACTAGTTGATAGTACAAGGACTAGGGGACACAGATTTAAAGTTTTGGGCAAGAGATACAGGGGGGACGTGAGGAAAAACTTTTTTATGCAGCGAGTGGTGAGGACCTGGAACTCGCTGCCGACGGAAGTGGTGGGAGCGGAGACACTCAGGCCTAGAAATTCAGTGGCCTGCGCCACCAGTTTGCGCCCAAAGAGGGCACTCAGTGGCTTTTGCGCCACTGGCCACACCTACCGCGATATTTAGCGGGGCGCTAATGGCAGCATTAGCCTGTAGCGCTGCGCCGCCACCGATGACATCATCGGTGTGCGCAGCGCCCCGCTCCCGCCCCGATCACCATATTTGGTCGCGCCCGCCTCTTCAGCGCTGGCCGCAAATAGCGACCGGTACACAGGGGCCTACCTGTGGCAGTAGTGGCGCTAGTTAAGGTGGAGGTGCGGCCGGCCGCTTTTTCGGCGGCCGCCTCCAGCACCTCCGTCCCCGGCCTCCTACACCCCCCCCCCCGCGGCATTGCCGGCTGTTTCCCGAGAGCCCGGCACTTCTCCTTGGTGCCGGGCTCATTTGCCGGCACTCGCGAGCGGGGATCGCGCTGTTGCAGGCACCTCCCCCTTAACAGTGGGAGGAAGGCCTGCAGTACCGCAGCCTGCCGTGCCGCAGCGTGTGGCGCTGCAGCCCTTAGCGCGCCGATATTCAGTTTAAGCGCCCCAAGCGGGGCGCAGGAAGCCTCGATTAGCGGCCCACTTCCATTTGTGGCGCAGAAATTGAATATCCGGATGGCGCAAGTGGCTCCGCTCGCAGCGGTAATTCCGGCGCCCAGGCGAGCTTGGCGCCCCAAACTGAACTTTTAGCACTCAATGTTTTCAAGGGGAGACTGGACAGGCACTTGAGGGAAATAAACTTGCAGGGCTACGGGGATAGAGCGGGGGAATGGGACCGACTGGATCGCTCTACAGAGAGCCGGCACGGACTCGATGGGCCGAATGGCCTCCTTCTGTGCAGTTATGACTCTATGACTCGCACTGACCATTTCATAGCTCTTTCTCTTTCCCACAATATTATATGGGGTGGGGAGTAGTCTTGCGTAGGTTCCTCTGCTCTATCCACTGGGCCGTATGCAGAGCAGCAGAGCAAGTAAGAAGGTAAGAAAGAAAGAGCTTACAATCATATAGCGCCTTTCACATCCTCACTACAGCCCAAAGCGCTTCACAGCCAATGAATTAAAACACTTTTGAAGTGTAGGCCCTGTTGCTATAAAGAAAGACTTGCATTTCTATAGCGCCTTTCACAACCACCGGACGTCGCATAACGCTTTACAGCCAATGAAGTACTATTGAAATGCACTGACTGTTGTAATGTCGGCAAAATGCAGCAGCCAATTTGTGCACAGAAAGATCCCCAAACAACAATAAGGTGAATGGTCAGCTAATTGTTTTTTGGCGGTGCAGATTGAGGGATGAATGATGGCCAGGACTCTGGGGGTGCGCCCTGGTCTTAATGGGTGAGGAGCGGAGCTTCCACACTACCAACAATGTGCATTTATATAGTGTGCTTCATGCTTTAAACATTCCAAGGCACTTAACAAAGGAGATACAGATTCCAAGGTGGAGTAGACGAGTTGGGAGAAATAATCGGATAATGGTCAAAGAGATGGGAGGCCTTTAAAGCTGGGAAGAGAGGTAGTGAGAGGGAGAGGTTTAGGGAGTTCGGGAGAGTAGGACCAAGACTGCTGAAGGCTGCTCCACCAATTCTGGGGCAGAGGGAGAGGAGGCAGTGCAGAGGTGGTCGGACCTCAGGGTCGAAGGGGACAAGCTGGGACATGGGGGCTGGGCGAGGAATGGGGCAAGACCTCAGAGGATGAGGCCCTCGAATTTGATGGAACCAATAGAGAATGGCAAGAGATGGAGTGATAGGCGGGGCATGGAGTGATAGGCAAGCAGGAAGGTGGGAGTGTGGGACAGAGCTTTTGGACGAGCAGGGCTTCATATAGGATGGAGCTCGGGAGAAAATGGTTTAGTCAAGTCAGAGGGTAACGAAAGTCTGGATAAGGGTTTCAGGGGCGATGGTGGGGTGGAGGGGTTGAGTCAAGAGCAGATGCCGAAGCAAGCGGTCTTGATGATAGATAGATAGATGGTATGAGGCGCGAGTTGGGTAGGATTGATTGGGGAATGTTACTCAAAGGGTTGACGGTGGATAGGCAATGGCAAACATTTAAAGATCGCATGGATGAACTACAGAATTTGTTCATCCCTGTTTGGCATAAAAATAAAACAAAAATGGTGAATCAACCGTGGCTAACAAGGGAAATTAGGGATAGCATAAGATCCAAGGAGAGGATATATAAATTGGCCAGAAAAAGCAGCAAACCTGAGGATTAAGAGCAGTTTAGGATTCAACAAAGGAGGACAAAGGGATTAATTAAGAGGGGGAAAATAGAGTATGAGAGTAAGCTTGCAGGGAACATAAAAACTGACTGTAAAAGCTTGGTGAAGTCAAGCGTAGGTCCCTTGCAGTCAGAATCAAGGGAATTTATAATGGGGAACAAAGAAATGGCAGACCAATTAAATACATACTTTGGTTCTGTCTTCACAAAGGGGGACACAAATAACCTCCCAGAGATGTTGGGGAACATAGGGTCTAATGAGAGGGATGAACTGAAAGTAATCAGTATTTGCAGGGAAATGGTGTTAGGGAAATTGACGGGATTGAAGGCCGATAAATCCCCAGGGCCTGATAATCTACATCCTAGGGTACTTAAGAAAGTGGCCCTAGAAATAGTAGATGCATTGCTGGTCATCTTCCAAAATTCTATAGACTTTGGAACAGTTCCCATGGATTGGAGGGTAGCTAATGTTATCCCACTATTCAAAAAAGGTGGTAGAGAGAAAACGGGGAATTATAGACCGGTAAGCCTGACATCGGTAGTGGAGAAAATGCTAGAGTCCATTATAAAAGATGTAATAGCAGAGCACTTGGAAAACAGTGACAAGATCGGACAAAGTCAACATGGATTTACAAAAGGTAAATCGTGCTTGACTAATCTACTGGAATTTTTTGAGGATGTAACTGGTAAAATAGATAAGGGAGAACCAGTGGATGTGGTGTATTTGGACTTTCAGAAGGCTTTCGATAAGATCCCGCATAAGAGATTAGCGTGTAAAGTTAAGGCACATGGGATTGGGGGCAAGGTATTGACTTGGATAGAGAACTGGTTGGCAGACAGAAAGCAAAGAGTTCGAATAAACGGGTCTTTTTCCGAGTGGCAGGCAGTGACTAATGGGGTACCGCAGGGATCGGTCCTCGGACCCCAACTATTCACAATATATATTAATGATCTAGACGAGGGAACTAGATGTAATATCTCCAAGTTTGCAGACGACACAAAGCTGGGTGGGCGTGTGTGCTGTGAGGAGGATGCTGAGAAACTCCAGTATGATTTGGACAGGTTGGGTGATTGGGCAGATGCATGGCAGATGCAGTATAATGTGGATAAATGCGAGGTTATCCACTTTGGTGGCAAAAACAGGAAGGCAGATTATTATCTGAACGGCAATAGATTGGGAGAAGGGGAAGTGCAACGAGACCTGGGTGTCCTTGTGCACCAGTCACTGAAGGTAAGCATGCAGGTGCAGCAGGCGGTTAAGAAGGCAAATGGTATTTTGGCTTTCGTAGCGAGAGGGTTCGAGTACAGGAACAAGGATGACTTGCTGCAGTTGTACAGGGCCTTGGTGAGACCACATCTTGAGTATTGTGTGCAGTTTTGGTCGCCTTATCTGAGGAAGGATGTTCTTGCCATGGAGGGAGTACAGCGAAGATTCACCAGACTGATACCTGGGATGGCAGGAATGACGTACGGGGAGAGATTGGTTCGATTGGGCTTATACTCGCTGGAGTTTAGAAGAATGAGAGGGGATCTCATTGAAACTTATAAAATTCTAACAGGACTAGACAGACTAAATGCAGGAAGGATGTTCCCGATGGCGGGGGAGTCCAGAACCAGGGATCACAGTCTAAGGATAAGGGGTAAACCATTTAGATCAGAGATGAGGAGGAATTTCTTCACCCAGAGAGTGGTGAACCTGTGGAATTCTCTACCACAGAGGGCAGTTGAGGCCAATTCATTAAATACATTCAAGAAGGAGTTAGATATATTTCTTAAGGCTAAAGGGATCAAGGGATATGGGGAGAAGGCAGGGGCAGGGTACTGAATTTGGATGATCAGCCATGATCTCATTGAATGGCGGAGCAGGCTCGAGGGGCCGAACGCTCCTATCTTCTATGTTTCTATGTTTTAGGACGTGTGGTTTGAAGCTCAACTGAGAGTCAATCAGTTTCTATAGCAACGCCTACTCCAGACAACACTTGCAGTCAACCTCAGAAGAGGATTTTGCCTTTGAAACATAATTGCTGGGATTGACAGAGTATGTGTGGGTGGACACACTACCTTGAACAAAGAAAACCAAAAATGCATCAAGATCTCCACCAATATCTCCTTCTATTTATTTCTCTTTCAGTACCTGATTTGACTCCAAAATTCACTCTATTTCCTTCTCCAGCCTTCCTTTGTTTCTTTCTCAATCCTTTAGTCTCATTGGTTAAGGAGATAGGCTGTTGGTCCCGTCGTTAGCCAAGCTACCAGATGTCCCGTTGCCCTCGTCCTTCTGGCAGCGTTGTGGGCAAAAATTCTCAAAACCTAAATGTGCGCGAATGAATCTAACGAGCGGGGCTCGACGCAAAGTTCCCTGCTCCAGCAAGATCTGGACCAAGGTGTTCCGTTTCCAAAAAGTGCTCGGCAACCAACGTGAATTTTGTAAGGAAGCTGCTCATTACAACGGCCAACTTGGGCACAGGAAGACCCCACGAACAACAATGAGATGGGTGACCAGATTGTGTAACAGAGAATGTGCAGCACAGAAACAGGCCATTTGGCCCAACTGGTCCATGCTCCACATGAGCCTCCTCCCACCCCTCTTCATCTCACCCCATCAGCACATCCTCCTATTCCTTTCTCCCTCATGTGCTTATCCAGCTTCCCCTTAAAGGCATCCCATCATCAAATTCCCCTATTCGCCTCAACCACTCCCTGTGGTAGCAAGTTCCACATTCTCACCACTCTCTGGGTAGAAGAAGTTTCTCCTGAATTCCTGAATTTATTCATGATGTATGATTTTCGTGGTGTTTGTTGAAGGATGAGAGAGAACTTCTTCACCTTTGAGAAAAACGTACTGTGGGATCTTTTACTGAGAGTCTCGCTCAGAGATGACACAGTGATGGTTTGATGTAAGACATTCAAATGTTATTCTCTTGCGGCCCTGTGATCTTTTAAAACTGAAGCGAATGTTTTGGAGACTGCAGGGAATACCACATCAAAATATAACTTGTGCTAGATCTCAGCAAGGAGCACCTCACACCATCATCAAGTGCTGGCCATCCATGGCTGACATCTAGAATTGGTTCTTATTCTGATATTATCAGACATCTTTTGATACGTAGCCCAGAAACAACATCAACAGCTTGTATTTATGTAGAGCCTTTAACATAGTAAAACACCCCAAGGAACTTCACAGGAGCGACTATCAGACAAAATTTGACACCGAGCCACATAAGGCGATATTAGGACAGGCAACGTAAAGCTTAGTCAAAGAGGTAGGTTTTTAAGGAGCTTCTTAAAGAAGGAGAGAGAGGTAGAGAGGCGGAGAGGTTTAGGGAGGGAATTCCAGAGCTTGGGACCCAGGCAGCTGAAGGTACGGCCGCCAATGGTGGAGCGATTAAAATCGGGAGTGCACAAGCGGACAGAATTGGAGGAGCGCAGGGATCTCGGGGGGGGGGGGGGTTGTAGGACTAGAGGAGGTTACAGAGATAGGGAGAGGTGAGAGCACATGGAGGGACTTTTAAAACAAGGATGAGAATTTTTAAATCGAGGCGTTGCCGGACCGGGAGCCAATGTAGGTCAGCGAGCAGAGGGAGCGATGGGTGAACGGGGCTGGGTGCGAGTTAGGACACGGGGCAGCAGAAAGGCAGGAACGGCTTGTATCTGATGTCTCCTGCGGTATGATCCGGGGATGTACGTGCCGATGTGATATGCCGTGGGCACTCTCGATAAGACGCACTCTCGATAATAGTCAAGCTTAATATTTTGGGTACTGAAAGGATTTTTTTTTTCCCAAGTGGTTAAAAATACTTACACATCTTTTCTTTCATAGAAAATCTGCAATTATGAAGGGTATTTAATTAAATAAGTAGTCAACAGGCACTGGTCACCTATGCTAATTAGTTGAATTGGTGTTATGCAAATCAGATCCAGGGGGAGGGAAAGAGTTGACACTTGGAGATGTCCAAAAACTAAGAGACTAAGAGAAATGAAAGCCACAACAGTGTGCAGAGATATATAACCCGAAATGCTGCATTTGACGTTCAATTAGATACCAATGGTGAAAGAGTCACCAACCACTTAACCCCCAAGAGTTCTGAAGTGAAGATGAATTTTCGCGGGGGCTCGGTTCAATTCAATGTTCTTGCTGAAAATTAAATATAACTCTGCCCCACATGTCAAACAAACCGAGGGTACTGGATTTGTCCCTGTCGCTTGCCCGTCAGAGAAGGGGCTCGTGTCAGCCGAAGATTGTAAAGGAACAGTAGGTCAGAGGAGTTCAGAACTATTGAATTATGCATTCAAGTAGGAATGTTTATTTCGGATTCTGCACATAACAACAACGACTTGTATTTATATAGCGCCTTTAACATAGTAAAACATCCCAAGGTGCTTCACAGGAGTATTAAAATACAAATTTGACACCGAGCAACATAAGGAGAAATTAGGGCAGGTGACCAAAAGCTTGGTCAAAGAGGTAGGTTTTAAGGAACATCTTAAAGGAGGAGAGAGAGGTAGCGAGGCGGAGAGGTTTAGGGAGGGAATTCCAGAGCTTAGGGCCTCAGCAGCTGAAGGCACGGCCACCAATGGTTGAGTGATTATAATCAGGGATGCTCAAGAGGGCAGAATTAGAGGAGCGCAGAGATCTCGGGGGGTTGTGGGGCTGGAGGAGATTACAGAGATAGGAAGGGGCGAGGCCATGGAGGGATTTGAAAACAAGGATGAGAATTTTGAAATCGAGGCGTTGCTGGACCGGGAGCCATTGTAGGTCGGCGAGCACAGGGGTGATGGGTGAACGGGACTGGGTGCGAGTTAGGACACGGGCAGGGAGCACAGGGGGTGATGGGTGAATGGGACTTGGTGCGAGTTAGGACACGGGCAGCCGAGTTTTGGATGACCTCAAGCTTATGGAGGGTGGAAGATAGGAGCCGGCCAGGAGTGCGTTGGAATAGTCGAGTCTAGACGTAACAAAGGCATGGATGAGGGTTTCAACAGCAGATAAGCTGAGGCAACAGCGGAGTCGAGCAATGTTACGGGGATGGAAATAGGCGGTCTTGGTGATGGAGCGGATATGTGATCGGAAGTTCATTTCAGGGTCATAACAAAGGTTACGAACAGAGTGGTTCAGCCATGGAACATGGAGCGTGGAACATGGAGCATGGAGCGTGGAACATGGAGCGTGGAGCGTGGAACATGGAGCGTGGAACATGGAGCGTGGAGCGTGGAACATGGAGCGTGGAGCGTGGAACATGGAGCGTGGAGCGTGGAACATGGAGCGTGGAGCGTGGAACATGGAGCATGGAGCGTGGAACATGGAGCGTGGAGCGTGGAACATGGAGCGTGGAACATGGAGCGTGGAACATGGAGCATGGAGCGTGGAACATGGAGCATGGAGCGTGGAACATGGAACGTGGAACATGGAGCGTGGAACATGGAGCGTGGAACATGGAGCATGGAGCGTGGAACATGGAGCGTGGAACATGGAGCGTGGAACATGGAACGTGGAACGTGGAGCATGGAACGTGGAGCGTGGAACTTGGAGCGTGGAACATGGAGCGTGGAACATGGAGCGTGGAACATGGAGCGTGGAACATGGAGCGTGGAACATGGAACGTGGAACATGGAACATGGAGCGTGGAACATGGAGCGTGGAACATGGAGCGTGGAACGTGGAACATGGAGCGTGGAACATGGAGCGTGGAACATGGAACGTGGAGCGTGGAACATGGAGCGTGGAACATGGAGTGTGGAACATGGAACATGGAGCGTGGAACATGGAGCGTGGAACATGGAGCGTGGAAAATGGAGCGTGGAACATGGAGCATGGAACATGGAGCGTGGAACATGGAGCGTGGAACATGGAACATGGAGCGTGGAACATGGAGCGTGGAACATGGAGTGTGGAACATGGAGTGTGGAACATGGAACATGGAGCGTGGAACATGGAGCATGGAGCGTGGAACGTGGAGCATGGAACGTGGAGCGTGGAGCGTGGAACGTGGAGCGTGGAACGTGGAACGTGGAGCGTGGAACGTGGAGCGTGGAACATGGAACATGGAGCGTGGAACATGGAACATGGAGCGTGGAACATGGAGCGTGGAACATGGAGTGTGGAACATGGAGTGTGGAACATGGAACATGGAGCGTGGAACATGGAGCATGGAGCGTGGAACGTGGAGCATGGAACGTGGAGCGTGGAACGTGGAACGTGGAGCGTGGAACGTGGAGCGTGGAGCGTGGAACGTGGAACGTGGAACGTGGAGCGTGGAACATGGAACATGGAGCGTGGAACATGGAACATGGAGCGTGGAACATGGAGCATGGAGCGTGGAACATGGAGCATGGAACGTGGAGCGTGGAACGTGGAGCGTGGAACGTGGAACGTGGAGCATGGAACGTGGAGCGTGGAACATGGAACATGGAGTGTGGAACATGGTGCGTGGAACAAGGAACATGGAGCGTGGAACATGGAGCATGGAGCGTGGAACATGGTGCGTGGAACATGGAACATGGAGCGTGGAACATGGAGCGTGGAACATGGAGCATGGAGCGTGGAACGTGGAACATGGAGCGTGGAACATGGAGCGTGGAACATGGAGCGTGGAACATGGAGCGTGGAACGTGGAACGTGGAGCGTGGAGCGTGGAACATGGAGCGTGGAACATGGAGCGTGGAACATGGAGCATGGAGCGTGGAGCATGGAACGTGGAGCGTGGAGCGTGGAGCGTGGAACATGGAGCGTGGAACATGGAGCGTGGAACGTGGAGCGTGGAACGTGGAGCGTGGAGCGTGGAACATGGAGCGTGGAACATGGAGCGTGGAACATGGAGCGTGGAACATGGAGCGTGGAACATGGTGCGTGGAACATGGAACATGGAGCGTGGAACATGGAGCGTGGAACATGGAACATGGAGCGTGGAACATGGAACGTGGAGCGTGGAGCGTGGAACATGGAGCGTGGAACATGGAGCATGGAGCGTGGAGCGTGGAACGTGGAGCGTGGAACATGGAGCGTGGAACGTGGAGCGTGGAACATGGAGCGTGGAACATGGAGCGTGGAACATGGTGCGTGGAACATGGAACGTGGCGCGTGGAACATGGAACGTGGCGCGTGGAACATGGAACAGTTCAATCTTTACTCCAGGAACAAAGCAGCTGCATAGCTCATGAATGGAAAAAGTCACAGCCGAGTTGCACGTCTCCTTCACGAAGGGAATGAAAAATGTTAGAATCCTACATCACAGAAGGTGGCCATTCGGCCCATCGTGCCTGTGCCGGCTCTTTGAAAGAGCTCTCCCATTAGTCCCACTCCCCCCTGCTCTTTCCCCATAGCCCTGCTAATGTTTCCTTTTCAAGTATTTATTCAATTCCCTTTTGAAAGTTACTATTGAATCTGCTTCCACCGCCCTTTCAGGCAGCACGTTCCAGATCACAACAACTCGCTGCGTAAAGAAATTCTCCTCATCTCCCCCTCTGGTTCTTTTGCCAACTTCCTTTATGTGCAATGTTTCATTTTCCCTGGACGGGAACACAGATCGTGCCATCAGAAGTTCCGCTCAGCGCACTGTGCACCCGAATCATGTATGTCCTGCTGTCAGGCCTGATATAGTATTTCCACCTCTGGAACATCGCCCGACTTCGCCCCTCCATCAGCTCATCCACTGCTGAAACCCTCATCCTTGCCCTTGTTACCTCTAGACTCAACTATTGCAACGCACTCCCGGCTGGCCTCCCACATTCCACCCTACCTAAACTTGAGCTCATCCAAAACTCTACTGCCCCGTGTCCTAACTCGCACCAAGTCCCGTTCACCCATCACCCCCTGTGCTCACTGCCCCGTGTCCTAACTCGCACCAAGTCCCGTTCACCCATCACCCCCTGTGATCGCGGACTACATTGGCTCCCGGTCCAGCAACGCCTCGATTTTAAAATTTTCATCCCTGTTTTCAAATCCCTCCATGGCCTCGCCCCCTTCCTTATCTCTAATCTCCACCAGCCTTACGACCCTCCGAGAACTCTGCGCGCCTCCAATTATGGCCTTTTGAACTTCCCTGATTTTAATCGCTCCACCATTGTTGGCCGTGCCTTCAGCTGCCGAGACCCTAAGCTCTGGAATTCACTCCCTAAACCTCTCCGCCTCTCTCTCCTCCTTTAAGACGATCCTTAAAACCTACCTCTTTGACCAAGGTTTTGGTCACCTGCCCTAATTTCTCCTTATATGGCTCGGAGTCAAATTTTGTTTGATGATACTCCCGTGAAGCACTGTGGAACGTTTTACTATGTTAAAGGCACTATATAAATACAAGTTGCTGTTGTTATTGTTGTAGTCTGGTATACCAACAGGGAAACCATGCAGTATAGGTTCTGGTGTAGCCTCACTCGGCCACTTCGTCCCAGATCCTATTTTGTGCATCCCTGTTGGTTTTTCCTGCCTTTCCACATTTCAAGCCTCCCCTTTCCACCTCCTCATACAGCCTTTGTAAGGCCGCCAAATGTTTCTCATCATCTTTGAGCCTTTGGAGAGGTTTTTTTTCTTATAACCTGGATAACTGGCTACGTCGCTTCTAATGTGCAGCTGCAGCCCTTTAAAGGCTCCGGCTCTTGCGATTTCTCTTCCCCTCGCCTGCAGCACCCGAGCCCAGATCGCCATTCTCCCAGCACGCACGGTGGCCTGCGTGGTACAGTTTGGGGTCCGAACTCTGGTTGGTCATATACCTGCAGGTGCCGTCACGTGACCTCCTGCCTCCAACCGCCCCGCCCCCACGCTCCCGCCATTGGTCGCCCGACATGTCCATCCTCGTGGTGCCCCGCCTTCCCAGGCCAATCGAAAAGAGGACAGAATCTGCAGTACCCGATTGGATGATTCTTGACTGTCAATCAAACAGACTTGATCCCTCCTATCTTCAACAGTTTTACAACTAATAAATAAAAGTGTACAAAAAGAAGTCAGAGTGGGAGAGGAGCGGAGAATTAAAGTGACAGGCCTTGCTGTCTTCGACCTCCTCCACTGCTCCAATGAAGCTCAACGTAAGCTCGAAGAACAGCACCTCCTCATTCGATTAGGCACTTTACAGCCTTCTGGACTCAACATCGAATTCAACAATTTCAGGTCATAACCTCTGCCCCCAGTCTCCAGGAATCAGGAGGAATTTCTTCACTCAGAGGGTTGCGAATCTTTGGAATTCTCTACCCCAGAGGGCTATGGAGGCTCAGTCGTTGAGTATATTCAAGACTGAGATCGATAGATTTTTGGACGCTAGGGGAATCCAGGGATATGGGGATCAGGCGTGAAAGTGGAGTTGAGGTCAAAGATCAGCCATGATCTTATTGAATGGCGGAGCAGGCTCGAGGGGCTGTATGGCCGACTCCTGCTCCTAATTCTTATGTTCTTATAGAAACATAGAAGATAGGAGCAGGAGTAGGCCATTCAGCCCTTCGAGCCTGCTCTGCCATTCAATGAGATCATGGATGATCATCCAAATTCAGTACCCTGTCCCTGCCTTCTCCCCATAGCCCTTGATCCCTTTAGCCTTAAGAAATATATCCAACTCCTTCTTGAATATATTTAATGAACTGGCCTCCACCGCCTTCTGTGGTAGAGAATTCCACAGGTTCACCACTCTCTGGGTGAAGAAATTCCTCCTCATTTCTGTCCTAAATGGCTTACCCCTTATCCTTAGACTATGACCCCTGGTTCTGGACTCCCCAGCCATCGGAAACATCCTTCCTGCATCTAGTCTGTCCAGGCCTGACAGAGTTTTATAGGTTTCGATGAGATCCCCTCTCAATCTTCTAAACTCCAGTGAGTATAAGCCCAATCGACACAATCTCTCCTCATACGTCATTCCTGCCATCCCAGATATCAGCCTGGTGAATCTTCCCTGCACTCCTTCCATGGCAAGAACGTCCTTCCTCAGATAAGGCGACCAAAACTGCACACAATACTCAAGGTGCGGTCTCACCAAGGCCCTGTACAACTGCAGCAAGACATCCTTGTTCCTGTACTCGAACCCTCTTGCTATGAAGGCCAACATACCATTTGCCTTCTTAACCGCCTGCTGCACCTGCATGCTTACCTTCAGCGACTGGTGCACAAGAACACCCAGGTCTCTTTGCACTTCCCCTTCTCCCAATCTATTGCCATTCAAATAATAATCTGCCTTCCTGTTTTTGCCACCAAAGTGGATAACCTCACATTTATCCACATTGCAGTGCATTTGCCATGTTTCTGCCCAATCACCCAACCTGTCCAAATCGTACTGGAGTTTCACGACATCCTCCTCACAGCACACCCAGCTTTGTGTCGTCTGCAAATTTGGAGATATTACATCCAATTCCCTCGTCCAGATCATTAATATATATTGTGAACAGCTGGGGTCCTAGGACCGATCCTTGCGGTACCTCACTAGTCACTGCCTGCCACTCGGAAAACGACCCATTTATTCCAACTCATTCCTTTCTGTCTGCCAACCAGTTCTCTATCCAAGTCAATACCTTGCCCCCAATCCCATGTGCCTTAATTTTGCACGCTAATCTCTTATGCGGGACCTTATCGAAAGCCTTCTGAAAGTCCAAATACACCACATCCACTGGTTCTCCCCTATCTATTTTACCAGTTACATCCTCAAAAAATTCCAGTAGATTAGTCAAGCATGATTTACCTTTTGTAAATCCATGTTGACTTTGTCCGATCCTGTCACTGCTTTCCAAGTGCTCTGCTATTACATCTTTTATAATGGACTCTAGCATTTTCCCCACTACCGATATAATTCCCCGCTTCCACCTTTTTTGAATAGTGGGGTAACATTAGCTACCCTCCAATCCATGGGTACTGTTCCAGAGTCTATCGAGTTCTGGAAGATGACCAGCAATGCATCTACTATTTCCAGGGCCACTTCTTTAAGTACCCTAGGATGTAGATTATCAGGCCCTGGGGATTTATCGGCCTTCAGTCCCATCAATTTTCCTAACACCATTTCCCTACAAATACTGATTTCTTTCAGTTCATCCCTTTCATCAGACCCTATGTTCCCCGGCATCTCTGGAAGGTTATTTGTGTCCTCCTTTGTGAAGACAGAACCAAAATATGTATTTAGTTGGTCTGCCATTTCTTTGTTCCCCATTATAAATTCCCCTGATTCTGACTGCAAGGGACCTACGCTTGACTTCACCAATCTTTTTCTCTTCACATATCTATAAAAGCTTTTACAGTCAGTTTTTATGTTCCCTGCTAGCTTACTCTCATATTCTGTTTTCCCCTTCTTAATTAATCCCTTTGTCCTCCTTTGTTGAATCCTAAACTGCTCCCAATCCTCAGGATTATTGCTTTTTCTGGCCAATTTATATGTCCTCTCCTTGGATCTTATGCTATCCCTAATTTCCCTTGTTAGCCACGGTTGAGTCACCTTTTTTGTTTTATTTTTATGCCAAACTGGGATGAACAAATTCTGTAGTTCATCCATTCGGTCTTTGAATGTTTGCCATTGCCTAGCCACCGTCAACCCTTTGACATTCCCCAATCAATCCTACCCAACTCGCTCCTCAGACCATCGTAGTTTCCTTTATTTAAATTTAGGGCCCTAGTCTCTGAGTCAACTACTTCATTCTCCATCTTAATGACGAATTCGAACATATTATGATCGCTCCGACCCAAGGGGCCTCGTACAACAAGATTGCTAATTAATCCCCTCTCGTTACATAATACCCAGTCTAAGATGGCCTGATCTCTGGTTGGTTCCTCGACATATTGGTCCAGGAAACCATCCCGTAAACACTCCAGGAATTCCTCCTCCACAGTATTGTTACTAATTTGGTTAGCCCAATCTATATGTAGATTAAAGTCACCCCATGATGACTGCTGTGCCTTTATTGCACGCTTCTTTAATTTCCCTTTTAATGCCATCCCCAAGCTCCGCCTTACTGTTTGGAGGTCTATATACCACTCCCACTAACGTTTTCTGCCACTTAGTATTTCTCAATTCTACCCATACAGATTCCACATCATCAGAGCTAATACCCTTCATTACAATTGTGTTAATCCCTTCTTTAACCAGTAATGCTACCCCACCTCCCTTTCCTTTTTGCCTATCTTTCCTGAATATTGAATACCCCTGGATGTTGACTTCCCAGCCTTGGCCATCCTTGAGCCACGTTTCCGTAATCCCAACCAAATCATATTCACTTACCTCTATTTGCGCAGCCAATTCATCCACCTTATTACGAATGCTCCTCGCATTAAGACACAAAGCCTTCAGGCTTGTTATTTTAATGCTCTTAGACCTATTAGAATTATTATTTTCTGTGGCCACGTTTGATTTAAACTGTTGATTTCTCTGACTGCCACTTTTGTTTTTCTCCTTCCTATCTTTTGCTTTTATCCTTGTTTCCCTTTCCTCTGTCTCCCTGCTCAGGTTCCCAACCCCCTGCCATTTTAGTTTAAACCCTCCCCCAGAGCACTAGTCAACAAGAGCTGGCAACTCAAGTTGAGTGTGTGACCGGGTTATTATGGCCTGAAGTTTGTTAAATTTTATTGAAACAAATTTTTGTTGGTGGGTCAACTGTGAAGTAAAAGCAAAATTTTACCTTATTATTGTTAATATCCCAGAATGCTTCAGGATCAACATAGGGAGAATATGGGTTTCCACGGTAACAGCAAGTCCTTGTTACCAGTGAGAGCAAACAAAGAACGATTCAATAAACAGAAAATGCTGGAAACACCTAGCAGGTCAGGCAGCCTCCGTGGAGAGAGAAAATCAGAGTTAACGTTTGAGGTCGATGACCTTTCATCAGAACTGGATAAAGTTAGAGATGCAACAGGTTTTAAGCAAAGCGCAGGAGCAGGGAAAGGGGGAGAAGGGCGGAAAGAACAAAAGGGAAGGTCTGTGGTAGGGTGGAAGGCAGGAGAGATTAAATGACAAAAGGAATGATGGTGTGAGGTGAAAGGAGATGGTAATGGGGCAAGTAAAGAAACAAAAGACGGGTCTAGAGGAGTGACCGCAGAATCATTACCAGCACCTTCTGTCTGAAAAAGTGGGGGCAGAGTTATGATCTGAAATTGTTGAACTCTATGTTGAGTCCGGAAGGCTGTAAAGTGCCTAATCGAAAGATGAGGTGCTCTTCCTCGAACTTCCGTTGAGCTTTGCTGAAACAATGTAGAAGACTGAGGGCTTGGAGGTCAGATTTGGAGTGGGGTGGAGATTTAAAACGAACCGTTTTGTTTGTTTTGGGATCTGCCTAGATAGTTACATAAGTCAATTAGGAGATTAATTATTGTTGTAGAAAGTTTCTCCAGAGTGACTTCTCTCTTGAGGTCATTTCAACATCCTTGCCAGATTATTTTTTTATTATTCATTCCTGGGATCTGGACGTCGCTGGCGAGGCCAGCATTTATTGCCCATCCCTAATTGCCCTTGAGAAGGTGGTGGTGAGCCGCCTTCTTGAACCGCTGCAGTCTCGTGTGGTGAAGGTACTCCCACAGTGCTGTTAGGGAGGGAGTTCCAGGATTTTGACCCAGCGATGATAAAGGAACGGTCGATATATTTCCAAGTCAGGATGGTGTGTGTGTGACTTGGAGGGGAACTTGCAGGTGATGGTGTTCCCATGCGCCTGCTGCCCTTGTCCTTCTAGGAGGTAGAGGTCGCGGGTTTGGGAGGTGTTGTCGAAGAAGCCTTGGCGAGTTGCTGCAGTGCATCTTGTAGATGGTACACACTGCAGCCACGGATTATCACACGGTCATTGTGATGGGGGTGTTTTTTGTCTCCTTTTCAGATTGTTAAGTTGCGATTAGTGTTGTCAGAGAGTGACATAAGGCGGGTGACATACACTCTCAAAACTTCTATATTAATAGAGAGATACATCTTAGCGAAAAAAAAGACATGAACACAAGACACAACAATAGTAACTCCCAATCTTTTCAAGTGAGTTGGGAGAATTCAGCATACAAAGATGCTCTATGGAATCATTCTCGGCATTCAGCAGTAAATCTAATTATAGCTTCTGCCATGTTAAGACGCATAGGTCCCACATTGCTGAGTGTCCCATTTCTTGTACATGGATTATTGCTTCTTTCATTCTCCAATGCATAAATAATTTGCCTATACCATCTGTAGGTTAGTAAGCACTGAAATTACAGCACAGAAGGAGGCCATTCTGACTATTACACCTTGCAGGTCCAAACACTTCAACAAAAACAACAACAACTTGTATTTATATAGCGCCTTTAACATAGTAAAACGTCCCAAGGCGCTTCACAGGACTGTTAAAAGACAAAAAATGCTGACACCGAGCCACATAAGGAGAAATTAGGGCGGGTTTGGGAGGTGCTGCCGAAGAAGCCTTGGCGAGTTGCTACATTGCATCTTATAGATGGTACACACTGCAGCCATGGTATACCGGTGGTGGAGGGAGTGAATGTTGAAGGTGGTGGATGGGGTGCCAATCAAGTGGGCTGCTTTGTCTTGGATGGTGTCGAGCTTCTTGAGTGTTGTTGGAGCTGCACTCATCCAGGCAAGTGGAGAGTATTCCATCACACTCCTGACTTGTGCCTTGTAGATAGTGGAAAGGCTTTGGGGAGTCAGGAGGCGAGACACTCGCCGCAGAATACCTTGCCTCTGACCTGCTCTTGCTACCACAGTATTTATGCGGCTGGTCCAGTTAAATTTCTGGTCAATGGTGACCCCCCAGGATGTTGATGGTGGGGGATTCGGCGATGGTAATGCCGTTGAATGTCAAGGGGAGGTGGTTAGACTCTTGCTTGTTGGAGATAGTCGTTGCCTGGTACTTGTGTGGCACGAATATTACCTGCCACTTACCAGGCCAAGCCTGAACATCGTCCAGGTCTTGTTGCATGCGGGCACGGACTGCTTCATTATCTGAGGAGTTGCGCTGAACACTGTGCAATCATCAACAAACACCCCCACTTCAGATCTTATGATGGATGGAAGGTCATTGATGAAGCAGCTGAAAATGGTTGGGCCTAGGACACTGCCCTGAGGAACGCCTGCAGCGATGTCCTGGGGCTGTGATGATTGACCTTCAACCACCACAACCATCTTCCTTTGTACTAGGTATGACTCCTGCTAGTGGAGAGTTTTCACCCCAATTTCCATTGACTTCAGTTTTACTAGGGCTCCTTGATGCCACGTTCGGTCAAATGCTGCCTTGATGTCAAGGGCAGTCACTCTCACCTCACCTCTGGGAATTCAGCTCTTTTGTCCATGTTTGGACCAAGGCTGTAATGAAGTCGGGAGTTGAGTGATCTTGGCGGAACCCAAACTGGGCATCAGTTAGCAGGTTATTGGTGAGTAAGTGCCGCTTGATAGCACTGTCGATGACACCTTCCATCACTTTGCTGAGGATTGAGAGTAGATTGATGTGTCGGTAATTGGCCGGATTAGATTTGTCCTGCTTTTTGTGGACAGGACATACCTGGGCAGTTTTCCACATTGTCAGATAGATGCCAGTGTTATAGCTGTACTGGAACAGCTTGGCTAGAGGTGCAGCTAGTTCTGGAGCACAAGTCTTCAGCACGGCAGCCGGGTTGTTGTCGGGGTCCACAGACTTTGCTGTATCCAGTGCGCTCAGCTGTTTCTTGATATCACGTGGAGTGAATCGAATTGGCTGAAGAATGGCTTCTGTGATGGTGGAGACCTCAGCAGGAAGCCGATATGGATCATCCACTCGACACTTCTGGCTGAAGATGGTTGCAAACGCTTCAGCTTTGTCTTTTGCACTATGTGCTGGCCTCCACCATCATTGAGGATGGGGATAATTATGGAGCCTCCTCCTCCCATTAGTTGTTTAATGGTCCACCACCATTCTTGACTGGATGTGGCAGGACTGCAGAGCTTTGATCTGACCCGTTGATTGTGGGATCGCTTAGCTCTGTCTAAAGCATGCTGCTTCTGCTGGTTAGCATGCATGTAGTCCAGTGCTGCCTCCAGTCCAGATCCAAGGTCGTCCCATCCTCTGTCGTCGAATTACAGTATGCAGATGACGCTTGCGTCTGCGCTCACTCGGAGGTCGAACTCCAAACCATCGTCAACACCTTCATCAAAGCGTACAAGAGCATGGACCCTACACTAAACATCCGTAAGACAAAGGTCCTCTACCAACCTGCCCCCGCCACACAGTACTGCCCCCCGATTATCAAAATCTACGACAAGGCCTTGGACAACGTGGACCACTTTCCATACCTTGGGAGCTGACTGTCAACAAGGGCAGACGTCGATGACGAAGTCCAACACCGCCTTCAGTGTGCCAGTGCAGCCTTCAGTCGCCTGAGGAAGAGAGTGTTTGGAGACCAGGGCCTCAAATCCGGCACTAAGCTCATGGTCTACAGAGCAGTAGTGATACCCGCCCTGCTGTATGCCTCAGAGACATGGACCATGTACAGCAGGCACCTCAAAGCACTGGAGAGGTACCACCAATGCTGCCTCCGCAAGATCCTGCAAATCCATTGGCAGGATAGGCGCACCAACGTCAGTGTTCTTGCTCAGGCCAACATCCCCAGCATCGAAGCTTTGACCACGCTCGATCAGCTCCGATGGACGGGTCACATTGTCTGCATGCCCGATACGAGACTCCCAAAACAAGCGCTCTACTCGGAGCTCCGGCACGGCAAGAGAGCCCCAGGTGGGCAGAGGAAACGCTTCAATGACACCCTCAAAGCCTCCTTGAAAAAGTGTAACATCCCCACCGACACCTGGGAATCCCTGGCCCAAGACCGCACAAAGTGGAGGAGAAGCATCCGGGAAGGCTCCGAACACCTCAAGTCTCTTCGCCGGGAGCAAGCGGAAGCCAAGCGCAAGCAGCGCAAGGCGCGCACGTCAACCCAAGCACCCCACCCACCCGCCCCTTCAACCACCGTCTGCCCCACCTGTGACAGAGAATGTAGGTCTCGCATTGGACTCATCAGTCACCTGAGAACTCATTTTTAATGTGGAAGCAAGTCATCCTCGGTTCCGAGGGACTGCCTAAGAAGAAGAGTCCTGTGTTGCAGCTTCCCCAGGCTGGCACCTCATTTTTAGGTACGCCTGGTGCTGCCCCTGGCATGCTCTTCGACACTCCATATTGAACCAGGGTTGGTCCCCTGACTTGATGGTAATGGTAGAGTGAGGGATATCCCAGGCCATGAGGTTATAGATTGTGGTGGAATACAATTCTGCTGCTGCAGATGGCCCAGAGCGCCTCATGGATGCCTAGTTTTGAGCTGCTAGATCTGACCTGAATCTATCCCATTTAGCACAGTGGTAGTGCCACACAACACGATGGAGGGTGTCCTCAGTGTTAAGACAGGACTTCGTCTCCACAATGATTGTGCGGTGGTTGCTGCTACCAATACTGTCATGGACAGATGCATCTGCGACAGGTACATTGGTGAGGACGAGGTCAAGTAGGTTTTTCCCTCGTGCTGGATCTCTCACCACCTGTCGCAGGCCCAGACTGGCAGCTATGTCCTTCAGGACTCAGCAGCCCGGTCAGTAGTGGTGCTACCGAGCCACTCTTGGTGATGGACATCGAAGTCCCCCACCCAGAGTGCATTCTGTGCCCTTGCTTCTTCCAAGTGGTGTTCAACATGGCGGAGCACTGATTCATCAGCTGAGGGAGGGCGGTAGGTGGTAATCAGCAGGAGGTTTCCTTGCCCGTGCTTGACCTGAAGCCATGAGACTTCACGGAATGTTGAGGACTCCCAGGGCCACTCCTTCCCGACTGTATACCACTGTGCCGCCACCCCTGGTGGGTCTGTCCTGCCTGTGGAACAGGACACACCCAGGGATGGTGATGGAGGAGTTTGGGACATTGACTGAAAGGTGTGATTCTGTGAGTATGACTATGTCAGGCTGTTGCTTGACTAGTCTGTGGGACAGCTCTTCGAATTTTGGCACAAGTCCCCAGATGTTAGTGATGAGGACTTTGTAGGGTCGACTGGGCTGTGTGTGCCATTGTCGTGTCAGTAGCCGGGTCGATGCCGGGTGGTCCGTCCGGTTCTATTCTTATTGGTTTTCGTAGCGTTTTTTTTACAACTGAGTGGCTGGCTAGGTCATTTCAGAGGGCAGTTAAGAGTCAACCACATTGGGTCTGGAGTCACATATAGGCCAGACCAGATAAGGACGGCAGATTTCTTTCCCTAAAGGACAATTAGTGAACCAGATGGGCTTTTACGACAATCCGATAGTTTCATGGTCACCGTTACTGACACTAGCTTTTTATGCCAGATTTATTTAATTAACTGAATTTAAATTCCCCAGCTGCTGTGGTTAAACCTTGTGGATTAAACCTTGTGGTCTCAAACACACTTCTAAGTCAGCAGCAGAATACTGCATGGTACATTACATGAGTGCAACACGCCAGTGATTATACAATGATATATTGCCTGATTTACCATGAGCAAATCCATGGGATGTCCACTTGCAAAAAAAAACAAGGTCTGATGTACTCTCTCCTGTGCAGGAAGAACTTTTAAGTCCACCACTTGTGGGGATCAAAACTAGGGGCCATCAATATAAGATCGTCACTAATAAATCCAATAGGAAATTCAGGAGAAATGTCTTTACCCAGAGAGTGGTGAGAATGTGGAACTCGCTACCACAGGGAGTGGTTAAGGCGAATAGCACAGATGCATTTAAGGGGAAGCTAGATAAACACATGAGGGAGAAAGGAATAGAAGGGCATGCTGACAGGGTGAGATGAAGTAGGGTGGGAGGAGGCTCCTGTGGAGCCGGCATGGACCAGTTGGACTGAATGGCCTGTTTCTGTGCTGTAGACTCGATGTAATTCATAAAATCATGGAATCATAGAATGGTTACAGCACAGCAGGAGGCCATTCGACCCGTCGAGCCCGTGCCGGCTCTCTGCAGGAGCACTTCAGCTAGTCCCACTCCCCCGCCCTTTCTCCGTAGCCCTGCAATGTTTTTTTCCTTCAGGTACTTATCCAACTCACTTTTGAATCTGCCTCCACCACCCTTTAAGGCAGTGTGATCCAGATCCTAACCACTCGCTGCGTACATTTTTTTTTCCTCATGTCGCCTTTGGTTCTTTTGCCAATCACCTTAAATCTGTGTCCTCCGGTTCTCGACCCTTCCGCCAATGGGAACAGTTTCTCTCTATCTACTCTGTCCAGACCCCTCATGATTTTGAACACCTCTATCAAATCTCCTCTCAACCTTCTCTGCTCTAGGGAGAACAACCCCAGCTTCTCCAGTCTATCCACGTAACTGAAGTCCCTCATTCCTGGAATCATTCTCATAAATCTTTTCTACACCCTCTCTAAAGCCTTCACATCCTTCCTAAAGTGCGGTGCCCAGAATTGGACACACTACTCCAGTTAAGGCCGAACCAGTGTTTTATACAGGTTCATCATAACTTCCTTGCTTTTGAACTCTATGGGCAGGATTTTCATTGTGCCGTGGAGTCGGGATTGGAGGCGTGCGGGGGGTTAAAATCCTGAAATCAGGGGTCCCGGCCCCTTCCCGCACCCAACCCGCCTCCATGCCAGTTTCAAAGGAGGCGGGTACCCGCTCCGCACTGGGACCCGCCGACCCGAGGCGGGAAGGGATTAGTGCCAATTAACTGCCTGTTAACAGGTAGTTAACAAGCAGTTTTTAGCCTAATCCCTATTTTTAAGGTTGAAGTGCGGGATTCCCGACGGCTCCAAACCACACCAAGTTAGAGGAGGCGGGCCGTCGGGTTGAAGGACTTGGAGGGGTCGAGATATCGGTGTTCAGGTGAGTGATGTATGCATGAGTGCAAAGGTAAGTGTGTTTGGTGTGTCTAAAGAGATTAAATAAGTTTTACATCCCTTTTCTTACCTTTTCATCCTTCCTTCCTTTAGGTCTCGGGAGTCCCTCATCTCACCGGCACAGAAAGCAGAATGGCTGCAAACTGTCAAAAGTGACAGCCTGCAGCTTTCTGTGCAGGAGAGATTTCTAACTGAGTCTGTGGAGAAGGACTCAGGTTAGAAGCAAGACTGTCAGTGTTTGACAGCTTCAAACAGCTGTGAAACGCTGATATTTCATCTGTCAAAAGGGTGGCCCTTAATTGGCCTGCTGAGCCCGCTGGGCAGGCTGAACAAGGTCAATCAAATTAAAATCGCGTGGATTGGCCGCATCTCGATGGAGGCGGGACTACAACCCCGAAAGTTGTAGTCCCGCCTCCGACCCGACTCCTGAATGAAAATCCAGCCCTGTGCCTCTATTTGTGAAGCCCAGGATCCCGTATGCTTTTTTAACCGCTTTTTCAACCTGCCCTGCCACCTTCAACGATTTGTGCACATATACCCCCAGGTCTCTCTGTTCATGCACTCACTTTAGGATTGTACCCTTTGGTTTATATTGCCTCTCCTCATTCTTCCTACCAAAATGTATCACTTCGCACTTTTCTGTGTTGAATTTCATCTGCCACGTGTCCGCCCATTCCACCAGCCTGTCTATGTCCTCTTGAAGTCTATCACTATGCTCCTCACTGTTCACTATACTTCCAAGTTTTGTGTCATCTGCAAATTTTGAAATTGTGCCCTGTACTCCCAACTCCAAGTCATTAATATATATCAAGAAAAGCAGTGGTCCTAGAACTGACCCCTTGGGAACACCACTGTATACCTTCCTCCAGTCCGAAAAACAACCATTCACCACTACTCTCTGTTTCCTGCCACTTAGCCAATTACGTATCCATTCTATGTAGCTGCATCATCTCCCAGAAATAGAAAGAAGGACTTGCATTTATATAGCGCCTTTCACGACCATCAGACGTCTCAAAGCGCTTTACAGCCAATGAAGTGCTTTTTTTGGAGTGTAGTCACTGTTGTAATGAGGGAAACGCGGCAGCCAATTCCCACACAGCAAGCTCCCACAAACAGTAATGTGATAATGACCAGAGAATCTGTTTCTTTTGTTATGTTGGTTGAGTGATAAATATTGGCCAGGACACCGGGGAGAACTCCCCTGCTCTTCTTCGAAATACTGCCATGGGATCTTTATCGTCCACCTGAGAGAGCAGGCGGGGCCTCGGTTTAACGTCTTATCCGAACTTCGGACTCAACGTGATATTTTAAACTCAAGTGGAATTGACTATAAGGCGCTGATCGAAAATGGCCACAATCGTGACACATTTTGAAGCAGTCTACATCAGTTCACCCGCATTTATAGTTTGAGTGTAACTGTTCTTGAGATTGCAGTTTTGGTCGCCTTATCTGAGGAAGGATGTTCTTGCCATGGAGGGAGTGCAGCGAAGATTCACCAGACTGATACCTGGGATGGCAGGAATGACGTATGAGGAGAGATTGGGTTGATTAGGCTTATATTTGCTGGAGTTTAGAAGAATGAGAGGGGATCTCATTGAAACTTATAAAATTCTAACAGGACTGGACAGACTAGATGCAGGAAGGATGTTCCCGATGGCCGGGGAGTCCAGAACCAGGGGTCACAGTCTAAGGATAAGGGGTAAGCCGTTTAGGACAGAGATGAGGAGGAATTTCTTCACCCAGAGAGTGGCGAACCTGTGGAATTCTCTACCACAGAAGGCAATTGAGGTAAATTCATTAAATATATTCAAGAAGGAGTTAGGTATATTTCTTAAGGCTAAAGGGATCAAGGGATATGGGGAGAAGGCAGGGACAGGGTACTGAATTTGGATGATCAGCCATGATCTCATTGAATGGCGGAGCAGGCTCGAGGGGCCGAATGGCCTACTCCTGCTCCTATCTTCTATGTTTCTATGTTTCTATGTTTCCACTGCAGTCCAAGGTCAAATCTGCGCACTTGAGCAAAAAGCGGACGGATCTGCCAACCGACTGTGCTGAACTGACCCTCCCACAGCCCGACTGTAAAAAATACATGAGTGCACATATCCCATTTGTTCAGCATAAAACAATTTAGACGTCAGCAAGGATTGTGAGAAGGAACAAGTTTAGAATTTTTTTTTAAATCGGCATGAACGCCGGCGGTAACCCATGAGTTACCGTCTGAGCTGAAGTAGCACCCTTGGCGTAGAATTTAGTCCACGTTGCACCGGGTTTTCGGTTGTAAAATTGGCACAACACAGGCCGCTTTCTACCCCAAGACGCTCCGACAAATTCCATCACATAAGCGACAAAAATACAGGCGAACACACGGGTTAAAAAGTTGAATCTTGGCACATATCTGAGAACCTTAAAATTAGAGCCAGGCCGTTCAGGGGTGATGTCAGGAAGCATTTCTTCATACAAAGGGTAAGTGGAAATCTGGAACTCTCTCCCCCAAAAAAGCTGTTGAGGCTGGGGGAGGTCAATTGAAACATAATCAAAAGTGAGATTGATAGATTTTTGTTAGGTGAGGGTTACGGAACCAAGGCAGCTAAATGAAGTTGAGATACAGATCAGCCACGATCTAACTGAATGGCAGAACAGGCTCGAGGGGCTGAATGCCCTGCTCCTGTTCCGATGTTCCTAACAGCAGGCAGCCTATCTCTCGGGTCAATGTGACAGAAAGACTGGCCCCGATTTTAACTCGGGGTGTGAGTCGGGCCGAAGCGTGTGACGAATCTTCAGCCAATTTGCACACAGCAAGATCCCACAAACAGCAATGTGATCAATGACCTTGTAATCAGTTTTTGGTGATGTGGACTGAGGGATACATATTGGCTAGGACAGCAGGGTAGAACTCCCCTGCTCTCCTTCAAAATGGTGGCCACGGGATCTTTTACATCCACCTGAGAGGGCAGACGGGGGCCTCGGCTTAACATCTCATCCGAAAGACAGCACCTCCGACAGTGCGGTGCTCCCTCAGCACTGCTCTGGAGTGTCAGCCTGGATTTTGTGTTCAAGTTTCTGGAGTGGGACTTGAACCCATGACTTGTCTAACTCAGAGGTGAGTGTGCTACCTACTGAGCCATCCCTACTTGAGCAGGGACATTGAACAGAGATGTCACTCTCAATGGAAAATTTTGCAAATGACAGCAGTTGGCAATGAGCTAATGGAATGCGTCCTCCAAAACATATTTTAAAATATAAAGTAGAATACTTAAACTAGTCTACTACGGTGTCACCTAGTTATTTGTATTTCGTATGCTCTCTTTTTTTCTTGTCTAATATTTGGCTTGCAAATCCTCAGGAAGGGTATATTGACCTTGGAACGGGTGCAGCATGGATTCACCAGAATGATACTGAGGCTCAGAGGGTTTAATAATGAGGAGAGGTTGCATAGACCAGGCTTGTATTCCCTCGATGTTGGCAGCTGGAACTCGGTTAATTCAGCTCCTGAAAGGTGTTCATGTTTAGTTCATTCGATATAGGGGAAAAAATGTGGTTGGTACCACTGGAGAGAGAGGGATACACACACACGGATTTCACTTAGCAACCAACCAGCCTTTGATATTCATAATAGAATATTTAGATTAGAAATATTATGGTCGGATAAGAAAAGTCTGGAGACTAGTGGTTTATACTTACACACCAAGGCCACGGTGTATTTTTGTGCGCTTCTAATGTTGATGTAGAATTGTGTCTCTGGAGTGTGGAGAAGCCGGAGTCTACCATATTAGACAATGCCTGCTCCAGTTTGATAAGAAAACAGTGTATAAATGTAAGCTTTATCCTTTGTTTAAGCAGCACAGAGATACCTGTGCCTAAGCACACGTACTCCATCTGTGAATGTACTCCGCTTAGAAATTGCTGAAGTTAAAGAATAAAATGGTTATAACCAGAAGACTGAACTCATTACTGCTCAAGTGAAAAAACAGAAGTTTGTTTTAAGACAACACTCGAGGATAGAAGACTGAGGGGTGATCTAATTGAAGTGTTTAAAAGGCTGTCCTATGAGGAGAGGTTGTGTCGAATGGGCCGATACTCTCTGGAGTTTAGAAGAATGAGAGGTTGTGGTAAACCACTGTTTGTATTCCACTGTGTACATGCCTGGACATGCCTCGGCTGACTCCTCCCACAAGTCCTAGTATAAAGGTGACTGCTCCCCAGCCCTTTGTATTTCTGGACCGGTCGACCACTTGAGGCAGACCTTCATTCTTTTGTTAATAAAAGCCTTTAGTTACTCTCTTAACTCTCAGTCTTTTATGAGTAATTGATAGCGCATCAATTTTATTAACAACATTTTTATAATGGAGAAGATCCTCACACCAGCATGCCTGGACTTAGATCATCGGGAGGCGGACTCATCCACCAAGTTTACTCACTGGCTTAAGTGTTTCGAAAAATTCCTGACCGCCTCCGCAGCAATCAAATCGGACGAGGACAAACTGGATGTCCTGACCTCCAAAGTGAACCACCGAGTGTACTCGGTCATCCAAGACGCGACCTCGTACGCGGACCAGTACACGCGCCCAGTGAACGAAGTGTACGCCAGGCACCTTCTGGGGAGTCGTAAACAACAACCTGGGGAATCGACCGTGGAATACCTTCAGGCACTGTCTGTGCTTGGCCGGGCCTGTGGTTGTAAGGATGTAAAGGCCGCCGTGTACACAGAGGAACTTATCCGGGACGCTTTTGTAGCGGGCCACAGATCCAATTACAGCTGACAGCGACTGTTGGAGCAGAGTGACCTCGACCTCAACAAGGCCTCTGAACTCGCACTATCATTGGATGCAGCCTACTGGGGCATGGATGCCTACTCCTCTGCACCGTGGACGCCGCGGGGAATGACAGCCTGGGACACGGTAGGACCGCCTCATAGCGCCGTGCCACCCCAGCCACACCCCAGCAATGGCCCAACTACCGCAGCAGTGTCCCAAGGCCAGACAGCAGTGCCCCAAGGCCAGAAATGCTACTTCTGTGGCCAGGCAAAACACCCCAGAGCGCGCTGCCCGGCGAAAAACGCGATCTGCTCGGGCTGCGGGAAGAAGGGACACTACGCTAACGTCTGCAGGGCCAAAGCCACCCCGAACCCCAGCAGCGCCGCGTGTGGGCCATGCGGGCCGCCATCTTGGGCCTCCCCGGCCATGTGCGAACCACCGGTACAGCAGCCATTTTGGACACCTCCAGCCACATGGGGATCATGGACGCCGCCATCTTGGACGACAGCCGTACGCAGCAGGCCCCCAACACCGCCTCATCTGATACCCGCAGCGACACACCGACCCCTACGCTGGCATCCGTTACACTGGACCAAGCGAGACCGCACCAGCTGGCCAGTTCCACAATGGACATTAAGGTAAATGGCCACGATACAATCTGCCTTTTTGACTCTGGGAGCACGGAGAGCTTCATCCACCCCGACACGGTGCGGCGTTGCTCTCTCCCAGTCCTGCCTGCGCACCAGCGGATTTCTATGGCCTCCGAGTCCCAGTCGGCGGACATCGGCGGCTACTGCGTAGTGACACTCGTAGTAGACGGGACCGTGTACGATCATTTTAAACTTCTGGTCCTGCCCGACCTCTGCGCTGCCGTCCTGCTGGGGTTAGATTTTCAGTGCCACCTTAAAAGTGTTACGATGGCGTACGGTGGACCCCTACCCCCACTCACAGTCCGCAGCCAGCAGCTCCCAAATTGCCCGCCGTGCACCAGGTGCAACATCTCCACACTCAGAGTCACCCCCCCCCCACTGTTTGCTAACCTCACCCCCGACTGTAAGCCCATCGCCACAAAGAGCAGGCGATACAGTGCCGGGGACAGGGTTTTCATTAAAACCGAAGTGGAGCGGCTCCTGAAGGAAGGGGTTTCCCCCTGGCTGGAGTGTCTAGAATTAAGGGGCATAGTCTCAGGATAAGGGGTCGGATATTTAAGACCGAGATGAGAAGGAACTTCTTCACTCAGAGGGTTGTGAATCTTTGGAATTCTCTACCCCAGAGGGCTGTGGATGCCCAGTCATTGAGTATATTCAAGGCTGAGATCGATAGATTTTTGGACTCTAGGGAATCAAGGGATGTGGAGATTGGGCGGGAAAGTGGAGTTAAGGTCGATGATCAGCCACGATCTTATTGAATGGTGGAGCAGGCTCGAGGGGCAGCATGGCCGACTCCTACTCCTATTTCTTATGTTCTTAAAAGGATTTGATAGGGTAGATGGAGGGAAACTATTTCCTCTGGTGGAGGGGAGTCCAGAACGAGGGGACGCAATGTTAAAATTAGAGCTGAGCTGTTCAGGGGTGATGTCAGGAAGCACATTCTTCACACTAGGGGTGACAGAAATTTGGAACTCTCCCCCCAAAAAGCAGTGGATGCTGAGGGTCAAGTGGCAATTTCAATACTTAAATAGGTAGATTTTTGGGAGGTAAGAGTATCAAGGGATAGGGAGTAAAGGCAGGTAAATGGAGTTAAGATACAGATCAGCCCTGATCAAACTGAATGGTGGAACAGGCCTGAAGGGCTGAGAGGCCTCCTCTTGTTCCGAATGTTCTGATAATTACACAATTATCCTTCTTCTGTGGCGACACGCCGCCATTGGACATAATCCGCTCACGGCGGCACGGACAGTTTACACAGGCGCACTGCCGGCAGCAGCCGCCCCCAGCCGGGGGCCCTTTCCTCCGGCAACTTGTTTCCCGCAGGGACAGGCTGCCGGGAGCACTTCCTGTCTGGGGAGTATTTAAGTGGTTGCGCGGGCTTTTCAAGCTCTCTTTTTGCCATGATGTAAATTAAAGCAGTTGTGTTCCATCAACTCTGGTCTCGACTCCCACGTTTGCCGCGGTATCTCAACACTGGTGACCCCGACGCTCAGGACGAATCCTAAGCTAGCATGGCGGATACAAACGCAGTCACGGTTAAACTACCGGACTTTTGGGAGAACCTGGCCGAGGCCTGGTTCGTTCAAGCCGAGTCCAGATTCCGGCTGAGAAGCATTACAGTCAACGCCACGAAGTACGACTACCTCGTCGCCTCTCTCACCTGCGCCACAGTCCCCAAGGTTTGGGCAGCGCTGCAGGATCCACCAGAGGAAGGCAAGTACGAACATATGAAGGCCCCGCTTCTTAAAAAATTTCAGGCGTCCTCTTACCAGCGCAACTGCCAACTCCTCAACCTCCCAGGCCTTGGTGATGCTTCACCATCAGACCTGCTTTCCCACATGCTGTCCCTCTCGGACGACAAAAACCCCGGCGCCCTCTTTCGCACGCTTTTCATTCGGCAGCTCCCCGCCAGCATCCGCCCACTCATTGTGGAGTCTGGCTCCACGGACCTGAATGAGATAGCCGAAAAGGCCGACCGGCTGCTCTCCACGCAGACCGCCCGCGACGTCGCGCCTGACCTCACGGCAATGACCACGCGGTCCCCCCGGCCCACTAGGCCCAACCGCCCTTCCGCTCCGGGTCACTGCTACTACCACTACCACACCCGTTTTGGCACTAGGGCCAAACGCTGCACGCCATCGTGCACTTTCAAACCACCCCCCGCACCGGCCCTCACGATGGCCGCGGGGCAAAAGGGGCCCCTACTGTACATCACCGACGACAGCACCAACCGCCGATTCCTGTGCGACACAGGAGCCCAGCACAGCATCACCCCCGCCTCCGCCCTCGAAATCCAACGCGGTGCACGGGGTATCACGCTGGCCGCAGCCAATGGCTCTGACATCCGCACATACGGCACCCGCATGGTCACGCTCGACCTCGCTGGCTGCCGCTACCGCTGGGAGTTCCTCACAGCCAAGGTCCTCTGCCCACTCATCGGCGCCGACTTCCTACGCGCCCACGGCCTCGTCGACATTCCGAGGCACCGCCTCGTCGACATCAACACTATGGCCCCCATCCCTGGCGCATTCACCCCGGCCCGTTCGGCCGGCCTGATGACCTACTGCCTCGCCAAAGCCACGGACGACTACTCGGCACTACTAGCCGAGTTTCCCGCCCTCACTAACCCGACCTTTTCGGCCAAAGCCACCGAACACGGTGTGGAGCACTATATCCCCACCACCGGCCCCCCGGTCTCTGCCCACACCCGCAGACTCAACCCGGCCAAGCTGGAAATCGCGCGGGCCGAGTTCACCACCATGGAGCAACTCGGCATCATCCGCCACTCCAGCAGCCCTTGGGCCTCGCCCCTCCACATCGCCCCCAAGCCCGGTGGAGGCTGGCGCCCCTGCGGGGACTACCGCCGCCTCAACGACGCCACCACCCCCGACCAACACCCGGTGCCGCACATCCAGGACTTCTCGGCCCGACTGGCCGGACGAGCCATCTTCTCCAAGGTCGACCTGGTGCGCGGTTACCACCAAGTCCCCGTACACCCCGCGGACATCCCCAAAACGGCCGTCATCACCACATTCGGCCTGTTCGAGTTCCTGAGGATGCCCTTCGGCCTCAAGAATGCAGCCCAGGCTTTCCAGCGCCTTATGGACTCAGTCCTCCGGGACCTGAACTTCCTATTCGTCTATCTAGACGACATTCTCGTGGCCAGCTCCTCCAAACAGGAACACCTCGAACACCTTCGCATCCTGTTCGGGCACCTAGCCCAACACGGGCTCATCCTCAGCCCGGCGAAGTGCCAATTCGGCCTAGCCGAGATCGATTTTCTCGGCCACCACATCACCCCTGCTGGGGCCGTCCCCCTGCCCAACAAGGTGCAGGCCGTCCAGCAATTCCTCCGCCCCAAAACCATCAAGGGCCTCCAGGAGTTCCTCGGGATGGTGAACTTCTACAACAGGGTCATCCCCAGAGCTGCAGCCCTCATGAAGCCCCTATACGACTCCCTCCGAGGTAAATCCGGCAAGATGGTCGTAGCCTGGACCGCTGACATGTCAGCCGCCTTCGACGCCACCAAAAACGCGCTCGCCGACGCCACCCTGCTCGCGCACCCGAGGGCCGATGCCTGGGTCGCGCTCACCACCGACGCCTCCAACCATGCGGTTGGAGCCGTGTTCGAGCAGTGGGTCAATGGTGCGTGGCAGCCACTTGCCTTCTACTGCCACCAACTGCGCCCCCCGGAGGTCAAATACTCTCCTTTCGACCGCGAGCTCCTCGCGCTCCACCTGTCGGTCCGCCATTTCAGGTTCCTCCTGGAGGGCCGCCCCTTTACCGCGTACGTGGACCACAAGCCGCTCACATACGCGATGGCCAAGAACACCGAACCCTGGTCCGCTAGGCAGCAACGCCAGCTCGCGGCCGTGTCCGAGTTTACCACGGACATCCAGCACGTCTCCGGTAGAGACAACGTTGTCGCCGACTGCCTTTCCCGTCCCGCCACCTGCGCGAATCACCTAGCGGTCGACTACGCGCAACTAGCAGCGGTCCAGCTCACGGACCCAGACCTCCTCTCGGCGGCTATCAGCCTGCCAGGGCTGCGCCTAGCCAAGGTCGCGCACGGGCCCGAAGCCACGGCAGTCACTTGCGACATCTCACTCGACCAACCCAGGCCGGTCGTCCCTGCAACCTGGCGCCGTCGCATCGTCGACGCGCTCCACGGGCTCTCCCATCCGGGTTCCCGCGCATCCATCAAACTCCTCTCCCAGCGCTTCGTCTGGCGCGGCCTCAGCAAAGATGTTCGGACTTGGGCCACCTCCTGCCTCGCCTGCCAACAGGCTAAGGTACAGCTGCACACAAAAGCACCCCTGGGAGACTTCGAGGTACCCAGCCGCCGCTTCGACCACGTACACGTCGACATCGTCGGTCCTCTGCCGCCATCGCAAGGCCAAACTTATCTCCTCACGATGGTCGACCGCTACACACGCTGGCCTGAGGCAGTGCCGCTGACCTCCACCACCACAGCCGACATCGCCAGGGCGTTCGTTAACACCTGGGTCGCGAGGTTCGGTGTACCGGCCGACATAACCTCCGACAGAGGCGCCCAGTTCACCTCCGAACTCTGGACGGCCACAGCACGCAACCTCGGGGTGACGCTCCACCGAACCACGGCGTACCACCCGCAGGCCAATGGGCTGTGTGAACGCTTCCACAGGTCACTCAAGGCCTCACTCTGCGCCAGCCTGCAGGACAGTACCTGGACTGACCGCCTACCGTGGGTGCTACTAGGCCTACGCACCGCGGTCAAGGAAGACCTCCAGTCCTCAGCAGCGGAGTTAATCTACGGACAACCGCTGTGCGTACCAAGCAAATTCCTCCCGGAGGCTACCACGCCTTGGTCGGCCGAACAGCAGCGGCTCAACTCTTTCTCTTCCGCTCAACAGTTCGCCCCACTTCCGGTCAACCGACACGGCGAACTCGCACCTCACGTCGCGCCAAACTTACAGCAGGCACGCTTCGTCTTCGTGCGACACGACGCGCACCGCGGACCCCTGCGACCCCCGTACGATGGACCGTACGAGGTACTACAAACCGGGGACAAGGTCTTCAAGCTGCGACTCGGCGACAGGGTCGAAACAGTCTCCATCGACCGACTCAAACCAGCACACACAGAACCAGGGGAACAGGTCCCCGTGGCCCGACCTCCAACTAGAGGCCGTCCCGCCAGCAAGCCAGCACAGCCGGCGGCGAACCGCCCGGCCCCACCAACTAGACCGGCGGCCACTCAGAGCCGCTCCGGCAGAACCATTAGACCACCGTCACGACTCGTCCACTCCTCCTAAGCGGATTCTGGGGAGAGCTCTGTGGCGACACGCCACCATTGGACATAATCCGCTCACGGTGGCACGGACAGTTTACGCAGGTGCACTGCCGGCAGCAGCCGCCCCCAGCCGGGGGCCCTTTCCTCCGGCAGCTTGTTTCCCGCAGGGACAGGCTGCCGGGAGCACTTCCTGTCTGGGGAGTATTTAAGTGGTTGCGCGGGCTTTTCAAGCTCTCTTTTTGCCATGATGTAAATTAAAGCAGTTGTGTTCCATCAACTCTGGTCTCGACTCCCACGTTTGCCGCGGTATCTCAACACTTTCACCATTCCTTCCGCTCCTTGGCAAAGCTGCATCCATCTTTGTATTTAACAAATACAGTGTGACATTGTTCCTGGACGATTGACAGCTCTGTCTCCTTGGCCCATTTTATTGCAAATGTATGGGCGAATTCTTGCACATCTTTAGTTCTGGCTACAGGTCTGAACTCCATGGATGTCCATAAATAGGTATTTTAATCCTTTGCGGTCCAACCAATTGTTCTTTGTTTTTCTTTCAGTATTGTCCTCTCTGCATCTTTCTGTTTGTATATATTTAGTTGAACCTGCAAATCAATCTGACCAGTTATAGCCTGCACACATCAGTCTGACTCTGTGATGTTTCCTGCCTTGTGGGACAGTTAGGAAACGGCAGTGGCCATTCCACGTGATCACCAGTGTTCAATACAGGTTGTTAATCCCTTATCCGAAACCCTTGGGGCCAGATGTGTTTCGGAATTCGGAATTTTTCGGATTTCAGAACGGTCGGGGTATCTGCAGCTCTTTTTGACATTTTCACAGTGAAATTAAACTCAAAATCACAAAATCACAAAAACTATCAGAGAGCAGCAGACGCACGTGTGACTGGTAGCAGCGCTGAGACACAACTGACGCCTCACACCTGCGTGGGTCAAGCATCGGCCGCGTCGGGTCATGTTTGGCGCCACTCGGGTCATGTCGTGCACACGAGTGACGCTCCACGAAAAAACTTTCGGTTTTCAGAGCTTTCGGAATTGCAGATAAGGGATTGTGGACCTGTACCACAATTGGGGGATACTTCTCAATCCTGGACAACCTATCCCATTGGATTCCGTTCCACCAACGCCTCGATTTTAAAATTTGCATCCTTGTTTTCAAATCCCTCCATGGCCTCACCACCTCCACTATCTCTGTAACCTCCTCCAGCCCTACAACCCTTCGCGATCTCTATGCTCCTCCAATTCTGGCCACTTTCATCGCTCCACCATTGGTGGCCGTGCCTTCAGCTGCCAAGGCCTTCAGCTCTGGAATTCCCTCCCTAAACCTCTCCGCCTCTCTACCTCTCTCTCCTCCTTTAAGACACTCCTTAAATCCTCCCTCTTTGACCAAGCCTTTGGTCTCCTGTCCTAATATCTCCTTATGTGGCTCGGCGTCAAATTCTGTTTGATAATCACTCACTGGCCTTAGCGCCGCTTTTGAGGCGCTAGAGGGCCTAGCGCCGAAGTTATGGCCAGTTTAGAAATTGACAGGGGCCCTAAATCGGCGTTAGGCCGGTAGCGCTGCGCCGGCACCGATGACGTCATCGGTGTGCGCAGCGTCCTGGTTGCCATGGTAACCCGCCCGAACTCGGAAATTGAGTTGCGGCCGCCTCGCCCGTGGCAGCCGCAAGCAACGTTCTGGCAGAGGTGCCTTACAGAACTTTGCGCCGGCGCATTAAAGGCCCCGCGGCGGCCGGCCGCTTTCCCGCCGGCCGCCTGGCCGCAGCTCCCTCCCCGGACTTCCCCCCGCCCCCCCCCCCCGGAACAGAAGCAAGCCCGGCACTTGTCCGAGGTGCCGGGCTCATTTTTAAAAAGATTATCGCGGGCCGCGGCCGGGTGCAGGCAGCTCCTCCTTAACGGAAGGAGGAGGCCTGCACTTCCCGAGCCTGCCGCACCGCAGCGGGCGCCGCAGCGCCGGAATAGCACCACAATGCGGCACGTGGCGTCAGTTTTGAGGCGCTGAGACCCCTCAGTAGCGCCGGCAGCCGTTTGGGCGCGGCGCTGCTGAATTTTTGGCGCGCGTAGGGGGACTTAGCGCCGGCACTAACTTCCGGCGCTAAAGCCCTCGCTGCGCCAAAACCGAATTTCTAGGCCTATGTCTTAAACAAATCTAGATTTTCTTTGCCTCCAGTATTCTATCTGGAAGTCCATTTCATGTGCTGATTATTCTTTGTGTGAAGAAGTTCTAAATTTACATATTATTAATTTAAACCCGTGTCCCTTTCTCCTGCCCTCACAATTTACCATAAAGTAATGTTACCTTTTACCTTTTCTATTCCCTTAACTATTTTTTATGACTTTTGTAAGATCTCCTCTCGGACACCTCGGGCTGGATTTTGATTGAGGAGGCATGTAGGAGGCGGGACTACAACTTTCGGGGTTGTAGTCCCGCCTCCATCGAGTTGTGGCCAACCCACGCGATTTTCCCCTGATTGACCTTGTTGAGCCCGCCCAGCGGGCTCAGCAGGCCAATTAAGAGCCACACGGCAACAGGTGCGATTAGACTTCCTATCGTGTAATCACCTTGTGAGCATGTAACGCAGCCAAGATAAATTATTCCACTGCTATCAAAAGGCAATAGTAACTGGAATATGCTATGTCAAGATTTTTCTCTCTCGTGTTTAGGTTCTTAGGCAATCTTTATACATAGAATTTACAGTGCAGAAACTGGCCATTCGGCCCCTCTGGTTCAAGCTCCACACGAGCCTCCTCCCACCCTATCAGCATATCCTTCTATTCCTGTCTCCCTCATGTGTTTATCCAGCTTCCCCCTAATACTTTCAAAGCCTCTTCAATTCAGATTGCATTTTGTCACCGCTTTCAGCAGTCGCGGTGAGAGCGAGACAAGATTCCCAGCGTCCCAGTGATCCATTCAGGAATGACCACATTTTACCCAGTTGAGAGGACTGCAGGTTAGAACATAAGAACATAAGAAATAGGAGCAGGAGTCGGCCATTTGGCCCCTCGAGCCTGCTCCGCCATTCAATAAGATCATGGCTGATCTTGGGCTCAAAGCCACTTCCCTGCCCGCTCCCCATAACCCTTGACTCCTTTATCGTTCAAAAATCTCTCTATCTCCACCTTAAATATATTCAATGACTCCACCTCCACAGCTCTCTGGGGAAGAGAATTCCACAGATTCACGACCCTCTGAGAGAAGAAATTCCTCCTCATTTCCATTTTAAATGGGTGCCCCCTTATTCTGAAACTATGCCCCCTAGTTCTAGATTCCCCACGAGGGGAAACTTCCTCTCTGCATCTATCATGTCAAGCCCCTTCAGAATCTTATATATTTCAATTAGATCCCCTCTCATTCTTCTAAACTCCAATGAGTATAGGCCCAACCTGCTCAACCTTTCTTCATAAGACAGCCCCTTCATCTCCGGAATCAACCTCGTGAATCTTCTCTGAACTGCCTCCAATGCAAGTATATCCCTCCTTAAATAAGGAGACCAAAACTGTACGCAGTACTCCAGGTGTGGTCTCAACAGTTGTAACAGGACTTCCCTACTTTTATACTCCATTCCTTTTGCAATAAAGGCCAACATTCCATTTGCCTTCCTAATTACTTGCTGTACCTACATGTTAACTTTTTGTGATTCATGTACAAGGACCCCCAGATCCCTCTGTACCGCAGCATTATGTAATCTCTCCCCATTTAAATAATAATCTGCTTTTTTATTTTTTCTACCAAAATGGATAACCTTGCATTTTCCCACATTAAACTCCATCTGCCAAACTTAACCTGTCTATGGGGGAAAAATTCAGTATCGCCCTATTTGGGGCGCCATTATCGGCCGTGCGCAAAGTTTAGCGCCTGGCGCTAATTATCGCCTCCGACGGCAAACTTGGCTTTTATCGCCCCGGAGGTGATTGGAGCGCTAAATCAGGCGCCTCTTAAGGCGCTAACGGGAGGCGCAAACAACTTAATTTTTCCCTCTACATCCCTTTGGAGATTCTTTCACGTGTTTGTTGGTTTAAAGCCCGTCTTTGTGATGCCGCAGTGTGGTTTTAAGCACAATGATGGGAATTTCCAATTTGAAGCTTTTGAGAAGGAATGCTCACACGGAAGCAGAAGCGGGTAGACAGATTACGCAGTCTGGAGGCATTGATTTAATCTGACCTGCGAGACATACAACAACAGTATGCGCCTTTATACAGCGCCTTTAACACAGTAAAATATCCCAAGGCGCTTCACAGGAGAGTTAAACAAAATCTGACCCCAAGCCACATAAGGAGATATCAGGACAGGAAAAGCTTGGTCAAAGAGGTAGATTTTAAGGAGCGTCTTAAAGGAGGAAAGAGAGGTGGAGAGGTTTAGGGAGGGAATTCCAGAGCTTGGGGCCCAGGCAGCTGAAGGCACGGCCGCCAATGGTGGAGCGATGAAAATCAGGGATGTGCAAGAGGCCAGAATTGGAGGAGCGCAGAGATCTTGGAGGGTTGTAGGGCTGGAGGAGGTTACAGAGATAGGGAGGGGCGAGACCATGGAGGGATTTGAAAACAAGGGTGGGAATTTTTTAAAATCAAGGCATTGCCAGACCGGGGGCCAATGTAGGTCAGCGAGCACAGGGGTGACGGCATAGTATAATCCTCTTTTGGGAATAAATAATGAAAGATGAGAATTCAGCTTTTCCACAAAAAGAAGAAAAAACACCAGCAGTTTCAGCTCGACAAGGGCAATTCATTCAGCAACACAACATCTGACCTGGCACGATGAAAAATGAATTGCCAAGTTCGATATGACCAATAGAATGAATGCAATAAAGTGTTATTAATGTAGATATTGCTCCGGTTCAATCATATAATTGCCTTTCCACCATCTACAAGGCACAAGTAAGGAGTGTGATGGAATACTCTCCACTTGCCTGGATGAGTGCAGCTCCAACAACACTCAAGAAGCTCGACACCATCCAGGACAAAGCAGCCCGCTTGATTGGCACCCCATCCACCACCTTAAACATTCACTCCCTCCACCACCGGTGTACCGTGGCTGCAGTGTGTACCATCTACAAGATGCACTGTGGCAACTCGCCAAGGCTTATTCGACAGCACCTCCCAAACCCGTGACCTCTTCCACCTGGAAATGAAGAGTAAATTCGAGATCACCTCCCAAACCCATGACCTCTGACGACAACAACAACAACTTGTATTTATATAGTGCCTTCAACGTAGTAAAACATCCCAAGGCGCTGCACAGGAGTATTTTAAGACAAGAAATTTGACATGGATCCACATAAGAAGAAATTAGGGCAGGTGACCAAAAGCTTGGTCAAAGAGGTAGGTTTTAAGGAGCGTCTTAAAGGAGGAAAGAGAGGTAGAGAGGCGAAGACGTTTAGGGAGGGAATTCCAGAGCTTAGGGCCCAGGCAACAGAAGGCACAGCCGCCAATGGTTGAGCGATTATAATCAGGGATGCTCAAGAGGGCAGAATTAGAGGAGCACAGAGATCTCAGGGGGTTGTGGGGCTGGAGGAGATTACAGAGATAGGAAGGGGCGAGGTCATGGAGGGATTTGAAAACAAGGGTGAGAATTTTGAAATCGAGGCGCTGCTTAACAGGGAGCCAATGTAGGTCAGCGAGCACAGGGGTGCTGGGCGAACGGGACTTGGTGCGAGTTAGGACACGGGCAGCTGAGTTTTGGATGACCTGAAGTTTACGTAGGGTGGAATGTGGGAGGCCGGCCAGGAGTGCTTTGGAATAGTCAAGTCTAGAGGTGATCTAGAAGGACAAGGGCAGCAAGCGCATGGGAACACCACCACCTCCAATTTCCTCTCCAGGTCACACACCGTCCTGATATATCGGCCGATCCTTCATTTTCGCTGGGTCAAAATCCTGGAACTCCCTCCCTAACAGCACTGTGGGAGCACCTTCACCACGTGGACTGCAGCAGTTCAAGAAGGCGGCTCACCACCACCTTCTCAAGGGCAATTAGGGATGGGCAATAAATGCTGGTCTTGCCAGTGATGCCCACATCCAGTGAATGAATAAAAAAAATACAATTCTCCTTGTCTAACACATACAGCAGTGATTCATCCTCCACCTGTATCTGATGGGAGACAGCGCAGAGAGTACAATTCTTTAGATGCATAAAAAAACAGTCCCATTCACATCTATATCTCATCCAAACTTCACCACGCAGTCTGTGAGATTCTTTTTATTGAATTCCCACCCACCCTTCCAGATCTGAATTTAACCAAAAATTATTAATGATGGTCCTTTAAATAATCAAAACACCTTTGCTCTTCAGCAGCGGACTGACAACGTGTCTGACGTAAGAAAACTACTAGGCACTTGGTCTAAGCGTTAAACAAAGCTTTAATCAACTATTTTACAAAATGGAGTTCTAGTTGTCCTTCACCAGTTCCTGTTAAGAATGTCCTGCGCAAGCTGGGCCCGTGCCCGAGTATTTATACTCTCCCTGGACCATGCCACCCGCAGGCTGCTCAGTATTATTTCATAAGTCTTTCTTTCATGAATGACTGATTCATGTCAGTGTCTATGGCCCATGTGAGAGGAGGCTTGTTCCGAACGCAGAACAGTATATTAGTTATAAAAAGGAAAAATTGCGTAATATTCATATCTAACATAATTAGACTCAAATGGGCCATAATTTACTGTAGCAGAGCAACAATTCGTGCCTGCCGTTAGTTACACTTGCCCTTGCCCGTTTAATGGCACTGATATTTTTGCGTGGCAAGGTGCTGAAAGTGTGAGTTGATAGCGGCGCAGCGCGGGGAAACATGGCATCTGGGAACTGAGTGAACAGGGCAAGCAACTGCGTATCTGCTTAACCAATCAAATTGAAGGATTGAGAAATACACAGCGCAAAGACTGAGAAGGAGGGTGAATTAGAGGGGGCGAATTCAACGTCACATCAGGTACAGAAAGAGAAATAAAGAGAGGGAAAGAAAGATTGGATTAAGAGAGAGAGAAAGAAAAAAAAAATTTTACAGGGGAAAAATTCAGATTAGACTGCACCCGATATTGGTCCACCCTTTGAGTGTAACGCCACTGAGCTAGGCCTTTAAGAATTGATTTAGCGCCCCAATCAGTAAGGATGAATTTTGCGTGCAGTCTAAAGCATTAGCGCCTGGCGCTAATTCTCAAACTTTTCTAAAGATACCGTCCATTCCTGGGCTATAATGAATTTCTAGCCCTACTACATTTTTACAATCTCCAACAACAATTAAAACCTGAAGGAATGAGACTCCACGCTTGTAATGGTTCAATTTTCAGTGCCAGAGAGGTTGTTTGGCAGTCATTAATAATCATCTCATTGTTGAAAGGGTGCTTAGATTTGAAATGATGAGACTTAACTTTCTGCGGCGCGTTTAGTCCGTATCCACCCCGCAAACACAGCAACTTCACACCATTCACTGCAGTTCAGTGGTGAAGCCGGCAGCAAGATGCCCAAAGCTAACAGAGGAACGGCGCAACTTGGACAGTAACTTGTGGATTTAACCGCGCATCTGCCCCTCGCCTGAAGTCGCTGCACCATTTACACATAAATAACAGAGCGTGCCATTAGCCTCACCGTTATTTTGACAGGAAATTATGGCCCGTTATGTACATCAACATCAGCATCACTCAGTTTTACTTCTAAAGCCAGTTTCAACTGTTGTGTCTGGCTGGGAATATTTATGCAATGGTTTCAGTGCTGTCCTATTGGGCAACTCAGATAAGCTTAAACTTATCAATTAGGATACAGGAAGCCAGGTTTGTTTAATATTTCTTCAACTGAAAATAGCTCAACTGTTATCAGTCCTGATACTGGCAAAGCCGCTGAACAGCCACTTACCGCACCTGGCAACAGAAGCTATCTGGGTCATTGCTCAGTGGAAAACGTATTGACACGTGGAATTACACTGGGGACTTTAAAGCTTACAGTTGTAGGAGGGCTGGAGAGTGGAATGGGGAGAGGAGGACAGGGTGGGGGGAGAGGGATAGGGGAGGGGGATAGGGGAGGGGGATGGGGAGGGGATAGGGGAGGGGATAGGGATAGGGGTGGGGAGGATGGGGAGGGGATGGGGATAGGGGAGGGGGTAGCGGAGGGGGGTGGGGGGAGAGGGATAGGGGAGGGGAGGGGGTTAGGGGAGATGAGGATGTTAGGGAAGGGGAAGGGGTGATAGGGGAGGGAGTTAAGGGAGGGGAGGTGGATAGGAGAGCGGAGGGGATAGGGGAGGGGAGGGGGAGGGGGATAGGAGAGGGGAGGGGATAGGGGAGGGGAGGGGAGGGGGATAGGGGAGGGGAGGGGGATAGGGGAGGGGGTTGGGGAGGGGGTTAGGTGAGGGGGATAGGGGAGGGAAGGGGGTTAGGGGAGGGAAGGGGTTAGGGGAGGGGAGGGGGTTAGGGGAGGGGAGGGGAGGGGGTTAGGGGAGGGGAGGGGGACAGGGGAGGGGAGTCGGTTAGGGGAGAGGATTTTCTCCTTCAACAAGTCTCCTCTTGCAAGTACCACGATCAAGATCACGTTACGAGAACTCTACTTGAAGTTATCTGTCCACAGGGTGCGATCTGTGACTACTTTTATTGAGACTCTCAGATCTCTGAGCTTGGAGCAGTCGTCAGGAAGCGAGAGTCAGTTTTGACTGTTTATGGCTGGAAAAAATTCTCTCTGGAAGGGCGACAACAAATGTCGTCAGGGCCAAAAAATAACTGAACTCTGTCAGAAGGAAACATTAGCTGAAGACACGTACTCAACTGTGCTGTTCTGCCAGAGTTGGCTAACATGGAATGAAGTGAACTACTCAACAAGCTATGGTAAGGGCCAACTTCAATTGTGACAACTAAAGGCACAAAGGAACGTCAGTACTCCATCTCGCCGACCTCCAAAAAGACCGGTCTCTGTTCCCAGTCTTCTCCACTCTCCTGCTAAAGGAACAGACTCTCGCTAACATACGATTCAACTGGTGATAGAGGCCTCCTGCCACCCTGCCCAAGTGGCTATTCTGAATATTTTAGCCATGACGTGAAGTGTTGGACAACTCCCCTCACGCCACCACTGGCGGCCGTGCCTTCAACCGCCTGGGCCCTAAGCTACTGGAATTCCCTCCCTCAACCTCTCCGCCGCTCTCCCCCTCTCTCTCTCTCTCTCTTTCTCTCTCTCCTCCTTTAAGGCGCTCCTTAAAGCCTAACTCTGTGACCAAGCTACTTATGGGATCTTGCTGTGCGCAGACTGCCTGCCGCGTTTCCTACATTACAACAGTCACTACGCCTCAACAAGTCCTTCGCTGGCTGTGAAGCACCGTGGGACGTCCCGAGTAAGGTTTACCTTCCTTAAAGAACATTAGTTAACCAGTTGGGTTTGTACGACGGGGTAGATTGGACGAGAGGAGGGGGGTGGTTGGGGAGACCACAACGATTGTGGAGTTGGGAAAGCACTTCTGCTCCTCCCTGCTCCTTAGGAAGATTTTCTATTTAAATGTAAATCTTTCATTGCCGGCCCCAGGGGCTGCTGAAGAATCCCCGAGGGGCTCAAGTTCCAGAGGGGCCCAGCAACAGGTGTTGGGGTTGCCAGCTCTGCTTGGACAGATTACGCGATGTTCCATCACATGATCTTCGGCCTCGAACCGCCACCCCACCCCACCCCCCTCAACCATCACTGGTCACCTGACCTGACACGTCCAATGGAAAAGCGAACAGACTCTTGGTTACCTGGCAGGCCTAATCTTGACTGTCGGTCGAACAGCCTTGGTTCCCCATCTCCAATATCTTTATAACTGGTGGACAAAAGCGTTCAAAAGGGAAAGGTGAGCTCACGATTTTTCTCCCGGGTGTAGCAGGCAGCAGCGTCCCGGAGATTATTCTTCAGTCCCTGGTGACTCCAGGACAATCCTGGATCGATGGCGACCCCGGCTAGCCCCCTCGTTAACGCATGCAAGAGGCCTGAAGCCTGTTTTGGCAGGCCGCCTCCGAGATGAGCCTCCAACGAATTTAGCAGCAGCCCGAACACACTCTGCCGACTGGGTGCGGGCTGTCCCACTGCTACGCTTTTCTCAGCGTTTCGCCCGGTTTATGTCTGGAAAAACGGGCGCAACGCTTACCTAATTCTACCCCCATCTCATCTGGCGCACTACTAGAGTGCCTTGTCACAACAAGAATGATGCTTAAGGTCAGCTGGGCAGGTTGAGGCACCAGCAGTAAAGTAAAGCACACTATTGGACTGAGTTACCATCATTTCAGGGAGTCACATTTAACCCATTAACTTCTTGTAGAGATTGAGGTAAAATTGATAAGAGAAGTCATCCGAGGTATGTTCTTGCGCATCTCTGAAGAAGGTACTTACATGTATATATAGCGCCTTTCACGACCACCGGACATCCCAAAGCGCTTTACAGCCAATCAAGTACTTTTTGAAGTGTGGTCGCTGTTGTAATACAGCAAACGCGTCAGCCAATTTGCGCACAGCAAGCTCCCACAAACAGCAATGTGATAATGACCAGATAATCTGTTTTAGTGATGTTGGTTGAGGGATAGATATTGGCCCCAGGACACCGGGGGAGAACTCCCCTGCTCTTCTTTGAAATAGTGCCCGTGGGATCTTTTATATCCACCTGAGAGAGCAGACGGGGCCTCGGTTTAACGCCTCATCCGAAAGACGGCACCTCCAACAGTGCAGCGCTCCCTCTGGTACTGCACTGGAGTGTCAACCTAGATATTTGTGCTCAAATTTCTGGAGTGGGACTGAACCCAGCACCTACTGACTCATGAACCGAGGGTGCTACCCACTTTTTTTTTTATTATACTTTATTGAACATTAAGAACATTTACAACATCGTGATCATTACATTGTATGATACAAATCAATTCCACCGCCCTGCACAGCCATTCCGCCACCACATTTTAACATCAAAACCTGAAGTTTAATTTGTCACCTGTAACATATATTAATCGATTGTACTTTAAAAATTGGTTGTAAAATACTGTCCTTAAATTCCTTTCTGAATAAAACATCCACAGAGCCTTATAATGGTCTTTTAGCTTATATTTAAAATACTCTTTTAGATTGATTCTCCTCCCCTTAAAAAACAGAGCATTCCTTCTTTGCACAATCACGAATCTAGCCAAACTGAACATTAAATTAATTGCCGCTCCGCTAGATTCTGGCAGACTCTCCTGCAATCCCCATCTCAAAATTGAGTCCCACGGGATTCCCATTCTCGCTGTTCGGTCCCCACCCAGCAAAAAAGCTTCACACAACTGTCGAACATAGTACTTAAAGTCATTTAACTGCGGACATAACACCAGTAAATGGGACAGAGTCTCCTCCTGTGTCCCACACATTGGGCAAGTTGCCGCCTCCACTCGTCCAATCTTGCACAAGACCGTCATGGTAAAAATCTGGTTATGAGCCAATTTGAAATCCAGTTCAATCCATTCTGGGCATTTAAAATTCGCCCACACTCCCTTCCAAATCCTGTTGAAGTCCAGCTGTGGGTATATGCTCTGCCAAAACTCCTGACTAGCAGGTGTCTTGAATCTCCATTCTCTGAATACCTCATAGAAATCTCGAGTATTACAGTTGTCAAATTGGACTAACTCTCCCCCTTTCTCCAGTACAAAGCTTGGAAAAGCAGGACGCATTTTACTTCCTTTGGAGATTTCCGCATTTATTTCTTCCATCCAATCCTGTGGCATTGCCCTCACAATCTTCTCATACATAATTCCTATTGCTTTTTCTTCTACCTCCTGATCCTCCTCCCACACCATGTCCCTCACTATCGCTTCCGGCAACCAACCTGGAATCACCTCGTATAATACATCTTTCACCGATATAATCCCAGCTTTTATAAAAGCTTGATAAAATAAAACCTCTCCTTCGATGTTGACCCACCTGTTCAAAAATAAGGGCTGTTCTAAAAATTCCTCAGCCCCCTTGGGCATAAACTGCACACTTTTTAAAAATTGGGCCCAAGTCTCGACAACCCCCTTATAAAACCTAGGGAGAAGCTTAATCGATTTCAAAAACATATTATTGTGTTCCATATACAATATCCCCTGCCCTCCTATCCCACTTCGTTTTAAAAAATGCTCAAAACTCTTCCAAAAACTTGAATTTGACTTCTGAAGAAATCTCTTCACCCATTTGATGCTAAAGGATTTTTTCTTCAAATCATTATCTGGGAAGTTGAGTCCTCCCTGATTTCTCCGTCCAATGATGGTATTGTAAGCCACCAAGGCTGGTTTCCCTTCCTATAAAAACCTCACACAAGCCTCTTGGATGGACTTTTCTGCCCACTCAGGAATATCCTCCACCGTCAATAAGTACCATAGCTTAGATAGCAGGAGAGCAGACACCACTGTCGCTCTTCCTTGCACTTTCAACCACCTTCTTTCCCATCTTCCCAAAATCTTTTTAATTTTCATAACCTTCGGTTCCCAATTTAATCGATCCACTTCTTCCCTGTCTTTCTTGCACCCCATATGCACCCCCAGAACTTCCAAAACCTCCACCACCTTAAAGGGACATTCCCCCAACCATTCCCCCCTACCCCTCCCTGCAACCAGGCATTGGGACTTACTATAATTCACTCTGGCACCTGAAGCTGTACAATATTCCTCCACTACATCCATAGCTTTCCTCACTGACTCCCCATCTCTCAATGTTAAGGTTGTGTCATCTGCATATTGGTGTATCACCGACACCAGCCCAGAACTGGGGACCACAATCCCAACTACACCTTGTTTCTTTCGCATCATGTAACCTAATGGTTCTGCTACCAATGTGTACAGCAGTGGGGACAGGGGACAACCTTGTCTCACTGATCTCTGTATCGGAAAATACTTAGATAAAAAACCATTACATTTAACACAGCTAAATATGTTTGAATAAAAAATCCTTATCCACTGAATGAAATTTTCCTTGAAACCAAATGCTTCCAAAACCTTCAATAAAAACTCATGAGAGACCCTATCAAAGGCTTTCTCTTGATCTATCTTTAATACATAAGCCTCCCTCCCACTCTCTTCCATGAGCTCTATCGCATCTCGGATTGAGACCACAGAGTCTGCGATGTCCCGGCCTATGATTCCATAGGACTGAGAGGGCCAAACTATCTCCAGTAACACCTCCTTCAAACGATTTGCCATAACCCTCGCCAAGATCTTATAATCCACATTTAATAGTGTGATGGGCCTCCAATTCTTCAGATCCCGTCTATCCCCTTTATTTTTATATAAGCTAAGCTTATGATACCTCTCCTCATAGATGGGGCCAGGCTTCCCTCAATTTTAATTTCCTTAAAAACTTCTAAGAGCAATGGACTTAAAATCTCGAAAAATTCCTTATAAAATTCTGCACTTAGTCTATCGGACCCTGGGCTTTTCCCCCCCTTCATTCCACTTATTGCTATTTTTATTTCCGCTAATCCTACTTCTTTATCACACATGCTTCTCTCATCCTCCTTTAAACCCTTTTCAATAAAAGCAGTAACCTTCTCCATCTCCAAATTGCAAATGTCTTCTTTTGTATATAGCTCGTTAAAAGCTGCTAGCCACCTCCAAAATCTCCTCACTTTCATGAATGATCTTCTCCCCAACCTTCAACTCCTCAATTAACGATAATCTCTGTCGCAGCTTCTCTTGCTCTAGAAAATATCTAGTGCATCTTTCGCCCTCCAATGCATCTCTAGCCTTTGCACGGAGAATGGCCCCCTTGCATTTTTCAGCTTGCAATAATTCCCACTCTTCCTTTAGCACCCGGAACTTAGTCTTAGCTCCCTTATCCCCTCCGTCAACTGCTTTAGAGACATCCGTAAACCTTTTGTTTATATTCTCTTCTCGGTGCCGGTTAGCTGCCGCCCTCTTTTTCCCATAACGTACCGAAAAAACTTTTACCTCATATTTGAAATTGTCCCACCAAGCTCTTCTTTCTTTCAAGAACAAAAGTTCCTTCCGAGCATTCTTTATTATATTTATAATCCCTTCTTTATAAGCAATTTCCTTCAGGTATTGATTATTTAAAATCCACACCCCTGAACCGATCTTAACTCTGCTGTTCCTAATTCTAAGAACCAAAGCCGAGTGATCACTAAAAAATACTTTTTTATAATAAATCTCCATCACCTCCGAACTTAACCCTTCCCGCATTAACACAAAATCTATTCGGCTCTGTTTTAAAACATCACCCACCCAACCTGCTCTGGAGAACTCCCTTTTTATGGGGTTCCGGTCCCTCCATAAGTCTCTCAAATTTAAATTTGCCAGCATTTTTATAATCATCCCTCTGGAGTTATCCTCTTTAAAGGTCATCTGGGCTGAAATGTCCATCCAAGATAAAAATACATTAAATTCCCCCACTATACAAGGATTTTCCACCTCTGCCACTTCAGTGAATAACCCCCGAAAAAACTCGCGACGCTTGCAATGGTTGTTCGGTGCATTAGATATTAAAAAGATCACAATTAAATCCCTCCAATTTTACCCTTAGCCGTAAAAATCTCCCCTCAGTGTCCTTGTCCACCAAGGCAACGTTCTCTTCTATGGACGGACTCACCAAAACAGCCACCCCTCTACGGTTATTGTTTGCACAACTTGCAAACACCTCTCCCTTCCAAACCTTCTGAACTCTTTCTAGAATATCCTCATCCCAAAAGGTTTCTTGCAGACACAAGTCCGTGCCTTTAAAACCCTGCAACAACTGCTGCAATTTCTTCTCACCCCTCAGTCCGTTCACATTGATCGAGACCAATGTAATCATGGCTCCAAAGAAGGGAAGTATGCCCAATAATCTCCCCATCATTTAATCTCTGGCTCTTCCCTCCTCTCATGCTCCTTCTCAACTTTTTGGGCAGCTGTTGCTTTTTCCTGCAGCCTCCGGCTCTTTTTCCCCTCCTGTTTGACCCCTCCCTGCTGTTTCAGCCTCTTTCTTGCCTTAAGTATGGACACAGGAGCTGCCCTTTTTCCCTCCTTCTGCCCCTCACTAACCTTTCCCTTTCCACATGATGCCACCCCACCCCCGACTTCCATGTCTCTGTCCCCCTCTAATTCCTCACACTCAAGCTCTTCTGCAACCCCCTGTGCCTGCTCCCCGTCAGATACATAATCCTGCTCCCCGTCAGATACTTCATCTCCCATAGAGAGTCTTCCTGCTATCGCAGTTTCTCCCACTGTGCCGCTCCCTTCGACCACATCTCCACCTCTGACCCTTGCACCTTGTTCCCTCACTCCATGGGACAATGGCGCACCTAAATTGTTCCCTTCTGACGTCTCTATCTTGCCGATCCCATTCTGCTGTCCCTTTAAGGCTCCTGCCTCTTGCACCCTCTCCCCGCCCTGCCCCCTCCCACTCACCAAAATATCTGACTCCCCGCCTCTCCCCGGAGCACTCACTTCCACCACACACCCCGCTCCCGCCTCCTCTCCCCCCGCAGACACCAGACTCCCCAGGGGGAGCCGAACTGCACTAAGGCTCGAGTCTGCACTCGACCCTTGCTGCCCGCTGCCGTCTTTGTTCCCCTCCATAGCACTTGCCATATTTTCCGCCATCTCCATCTTGATCTCCGCTCCGCCAACCTCTGCCTCTTCCTGTGCTCCTTTTTCCTTCATTTTACCGGCTGTGTCCTCCGACTGCACCGCACCTCCGGCCGTTCCACACTCCTCTCCTGCTCCTTCTCCCATCTCCTCATCACTCATATCGCTCCCTTCTGCCACACACTCACAGCGGGCGGGGCCTTTACAACACACCCCACAGCTCTCCGCCTTGCAGCTCCGCGCGATATGTCCCGACTCACCGCAATTGTAACAATACAAATCAGGACAGTTTCTTACGAGATGGTCATGTCCCAGACAATAGTAACACACCTTTACTTGGTTATCGTGCAGCACACGAAAGTACTGCACTCCTTCCAGTGTCTCGAACTTCATACTGTAAGGCAAAGACCTCACCCCCTCTGGGAACCGCACCTTTACATACCGGGTTCCGTCTGCTACCCGTGTTCCCGGATAGTACCTCCTCTTTATTTCGGAACAGATTTTAATGTCCCACGACTCCAACTTTTTGCTCAGCACTTCGTCCTCGATGTACATAGGCAATTTCAAAAATGAAACCACCACCTCCTCTGAATATAGCAGAGTCACCTCCAAATATTTCTCCCCAACTTTCAGACTGAGCAGCAGTTTTTCCACCTCCTCATGGCCACTGACCGTCACCTCAAATCCTACATTTGGTTTTGGTCGGCAGGCAAAACAGCTTCCCTCACCACAGTCCTCATGAACCGCCTGGATTATATCCCAGGCTCGAGTCTTCTTATCTTCACATTGCACCACCACCGTATTTTCTTTACCAAACCTCCTGAGGTCCCAGCCCAAATCTTTGGGCCTTTTTTTTCCCCCTTCCCACCACAGTTTCTTCCCTAATAAAATTCCTCTCGGGAATATTGTCCTCTGAGGGGCCCGGCACTCCGGACCCCTCAGCAGCCATCTGGCTGTTTTTTGTGGGCCAAAAAGGCCCTAAAACCTGAAAACAACACCCCAAAACCCTCCACCAACTTTTTACAAAACTTCCTCCAACACCCAGCTGCAATTAGGCAACCAGTCACACCTGGCTCACACCTAGCCCCTCCCACCTAGAGAGTGTGACCCACTGAGCCACAGCTGACACAAGGCTTAAAGGTCATCAAAATGCAGTGCTGTGTTTTCGATAATCTATGTTCTGTAATACCACTGCAAGGAAGCTATTGATTCTTTCAGCAACGGTAGATTTAATTGATGAAAAATAAAGTCTTATTGTACAAGGGGCAGGAAAAGTGACTTCCTTCTTGTTCTTTATTTTCTCCGCCATCAAGGACACGATTTGTTATGTGTCACACATAGCAGCTTTTAAACTTTTGTGGTTGGGCTTTCTCACAAGTGGCCAGAGAAGAACTTGCATTTATGCAGCCCCTTCCACATCTTCACAATGGTCCAAAGTTCTACACAGCTAACAAATTACTTTTGGAGTGTAGCTCCTGTTGCAATGAAGGCCAACATAGCAGCCAACTTGGACACAGTGGGATCCCACAAATGGCAATGAGATAAATGGCCAGTTAATCTGTTTTGGTGGCGTTAGTTCAGGAATAAATGTTACCCAGGACACCTGGGAGAATTCTCCTGCTCCTCTTTGAAGAGCATCTTACGTCTATCTGAATAAGGACACATGTCCTCAGTTTAACGTCTCATCCGAAAGACAGCACCTCCGACAGTGCTGCGCTCCCTCAGTACTGCACTGGAGTGTCAACCTGGATTGTTGTGCTCAAGTCCCTGGAGTGGGGCTTGAACCCACGACCTTCTGACTCAAGCCAATACTTGCACGTTAAACTAACTCCGACTACCAGTTGCGCCCTGAATAAAAGCACAACTGCGCTTTAGAAGTTCGAAAAAGGTTACAACTCCAATTTGTTTGGAATTATTTTCTGGAGCTAATTACTTTAATGAGTGTGCCTCCCTGAAATAATTTAAAGGATGTAAATTTAAATGGGACTCGCGGATCAATCAAAGCTCTGAACCTACGTGTACTTCGTAAAAGCATTATGCTACATGAATTCAAATGTTCCCATGTTAGGATTAAGCACTGAACTGAACTCTGAGCCCACTATGACCCCAAGTCGGACCATTTTAGGTCGAGTGGCAAAAAACACCTGTATATGGCCTAGTTTGGAAACTTTGGTTCGACTATTCCGGTCCCCTTTTAAACACAATGATGCATTCATGGATCGGTGTTCTCACTCAGGCCAACATACCCAGCATCGAAGCTTTGACCACGCTCAATCAGCTCCGATGGACGGGTCACACTGTCCGCATGCCCAATACGAGACTCCCAAAACAAGCGCTCTACTCGGAGCTCCGGCACGGCAAGAGAGCCCCAGGTGGGCAGAGGAAACGCTTCAAGGACACCCTCAAAGCCTCCTTGAAAAAGTGTAACATCCCCCACCGACACCTGGGAATCCCTGGCCCAAGACCGCACAAAGTGAAGGAGAAGCATCTGAGAAGGCACTGAACACCTCGAGTCTCTTCGCCGGGAGCAAGCGGAAGCCAAGCGCAGGCAGCACAAGGAGCGCACGTCAACCCAAGCACCCCACCCACCCGCCCCTTCAACCACCGTCTACCCCACCTGTGACAGAGACTGTAGGTCCCGCATTGGACTCATCAGTCACCTGAGAACTCATTTTTAATGTGGAAGCAAGTCATCCTCGATTCCGAGGGACTGCCTAAGAAGAAGGAGTGGCTTTATACGTATATACACAACCTACACCTTTACCATTTCTCCATGAAACATCTGCAGTCGCTTCACGAGCTGCACCTCGTATTCCCTGAAAACGCTGATGAGTTTCCAGCTGTCATTTCACCCAGATTAACGGAGAGAGCACAAAGGTGGTGTAATGTTATCTTAGTAACGTAATTACGAGTCTCACAAGCAGTTGTTGAGGAGAACCATTTTATTCAGTCCTGCTTGTGTCTCCCAGTACAGTCTGAAAGCATGGCCAAGATGGCGTCGGATCCCGCCCCCGGATATGACATCAGCCGTCAACCAGCTGTCAATCAAACCCCCGCTGTCCTTACAACAGCTACGGTTATCCTTACATCTTCCCCCTTCAAAGAAGACATAACACAGTAACAACATAACATAACATAACACATAGAACTTGTTAACATCATATAGAACCAGTCAGTGTAACTAATTGCAGGTAGATATAAACCTTACCCACACCCATGAGTCCATTAACTGTTTACAGTCTTATCAATCCCTGTCTACAGGTCAAGTTTAACTACAGGCTTTCTGGTGCGCTGTGACCTGCGTGGCTGGACGGGTGTTTGCTGAACCACCCCAGTTGTATCCACATTATCACTATTGTGTCCTTCGTCTCTTTGTGGCATTTCCCTCATCTCGTCTCTTTGTGGCATTTCTCTCATCTCGTCTCTTTGTGGCATTTCCCTCATCTCGTCATCCTCTCCGTCCTCCTGAGGCTGAAAGGTCACTGTGGTTTTCAGTAGGTGCCTCCTGTTTCTGCGAAGCACATTGCCATTCTCTGTCATGACACTGTATGACCTGGGGGTGACCTGTTGTGGAACTGTGGCTCTTGTAGGCCATGACTCAGGCACTTCAATGCGGACTATATCCTTCTCCTGTAGCGGCACTAGTGTAGTGGCTGTGCGGTCATGAAGTGTTTTTTGTTTCTGTTGTAGCTTACGAGCCTTGTCTGCCCACACCTCATCTCTGTGGTCAGGTGTGACATAACTGGGAAGTCGTGTACGGATTTTCCGACCCAGTAAGAGCTCATCTGGAGGCTTGCCACTTGCTAGCGGGCCCACCCTGTACGACATCAGGGCCAGATATGGGTCAGTGTTGCTGTGTGCTGCTTTCTTTAATAGTCTTTTCACAATCTGTACCCCCTTCTCCGCCTTTCCATTAGCCTGAGGATAGAGCGGGCTGGAGGTTACATGATTAAACTCATACTCTGAAGCAAATAACTGAAACTCATGACTGGCATAGGGAGGGCCATTATCAGAGACCAGGGTTAGAGGGATGCCCTGCCTGGCAAAGATTGACTTCAGGTGAGTTATCACAGCTCTTGATGTAGTACTGGACAAGAGAGCAATCTCCAGATAATTGGAATAATAATCAATAACTAACAAATAGTCTTTTCCTTCATAGTGAAATATATCAGTTCTGACCTTTTCCCAAGGTTGTGATGGGAGCTCTGTGGTAATGAGGGGCTCTTTTGCTTGCTTGTAGTGATACTCCTGACATGTAGCACACTCGCTGATCAACTGGTCAATATCAGAGTTCATGTTTGGCCAGTAGAGTGCCTCACGTGCTCTCCTTTTCGACTTTTCTGCACCCAGATGCCCTTCGTGTATCCTGTTGAGCATTTCTCATCGCATAGAGGTGGGCACTACTATCCTGTCACACTTAAGCAGTAATCCATTGACCACAGAGAGCTCAGACTGAACGTGATAATATTGTTTACATGACCCTTTCTTCCAGCCCTCTTGAAGATTTCTCATTACTTTACTCAGGACTGGGTCCTTTGATGTCTCTGTGACTATCACCGATAGTTTCTCCTGTGTGGCGGGCAATGCTGCGTAGACCATATCCACATGAAGAGCCACATCCTCTTCTGATTCACTGTTTTGTGTGGCATACGGCACAGCCCTGGATAGTGTGTCTGCAATGAACATTTGTGTCCCTGGCACGTATGTTAGCTCAAAATCGTAACGTTGAAGTCTCATCATCAGCGTTGTATCCGTGGTGACATGTCATACAGATTCTTCTTTGCAATCCCTAGCAGTGGCTTATGGTCCGTTTCTAGGATAACCTTGGGAAGACCATAGATGTAGGTATGAAATTTTTCACACCCAAATGCCAAGCCAAGGCACTCATTCTCAATCTGCGCGTACCGGCACTCTGTAGCCGTCATGGAGCGTGACGCATACGCCACTGGTCGCCATTCTCCTTCGTCTTCCTGTAGAAGGACAGCCCCATATCCATTCTTAGAGGCATCTGTGGACACTTTTGTCCTCTTTTTAGGGCAGAAGAACTTCAGTAGGGGTTCACTTGCTAGAATGTGTAGCAGCCCCTTCCATTCTCTCTCATGTTCATGTCCCCATTGGAACTCAGTCTCTTGGTGCAGCAGTTTTCTCAGATGAACAGTTTTCTCTGCTAGATTTGGAATGAATTTTCCTAGGTAGTTAACCATGCCAAGGGCCCGCTGAACCCCTTTCTTGTCCTTTGGTTTCTCCATGTCATGTATAGCTTTTACCTTTGACTTGTCTGGCTGAATCCCCTCTGCAGAGATCTTGTCTCCGAGGAATGTGATTTCATTGACATCGAACTGACATTTGTCTTTATTTAGTTTGAGTCCATACTGCCGTATCCTCTGAAGTGTTTTCTCCAGTCTGGTGTCGTGCTCCCCTTGAGTGGAGCCCCATACTACCAGATCATCCACGTACACCCGCACTGCCTCCAGGCCCTCGATGATTTGCTCCATTGCTCTGTGAAAGATTTCTGGGGCGGAGCTAATACCAAAGGGCAGACGTTGGTAGGAGTATCGACCAAACGGGGTGTTAAAAGTGCACAGCTTAGCACTTTCTTCATCAAGTTTCAACTGCCAGAAACCATGTGAGGTGTCCATTTTGGAGAAGACTTTCGCTTCTGTCATTTCGCTGACTATTTCTTCTCTCTTTGGAATTTGGTAGTGCTCTCTTTTGATATTGGCGTTAAGGTCCTTGGGATCCAAGCAGACACGCAATTTATCAGTTTTCTTTGAATTGACGCAGACCATGGAATTTACCCAGTCAGTCGGTTCCTCAAACTTCTTTATGACAGCTAGTCCCTCCATGCGGCCTAACTCTTTCCTCAGTTTTTCACGGAGAGCTACTGGAACTCTCCTGGGTGCGTGAATCACAGGTTGTGCATCCTCTCTCAGTTTGATGGAGTATGTAAAGGGCAGTGCTCTGAAACCCTGAAAGACATCTGCATATTTGTGTGCTATAGTCTCATGAGTCAGATTTGTACTATCTTGGGGGGCACTCTGCACACAGTTCTGTTCATTGATAGTATAGATTTGTTTTACCAAGCCCAAATCCACACAGGCCTTGTCCCCCAACAGTGACTCATGTCCTTCAGGCACTATAACAAAGGTCAGAGGGTGAATGTGATTTTTTACCTTAACATTCAGCCTACACGTTCCTTTTGTTTCAATGCTTTGTCCATTGTATGCCTTCAAAGACACAGTCTTGTTCAGTATTTTAGGTCGCACTTTGAGATTCCGTGCATCACTCCAACTTATGAGATTTGCCTTAGCACCTGTATCTAGCTTAAAGGGAACAATGGTGCCATTTACCAGCAAGGGAGCTATCCAAACTTCAGTCTGTGGTCCTACAGAGTGCACTTCATTAGCATTGTTGCCCTGTTTTTACTCATTTTGCACCATTCCAACAAACAAAGTCTCCGCTCCTGTCTCTTCAGTCGCAATAGCATGCACTGTCTTTTTATCTTCAGTTTTCTCTTCTAAAAAACACATCTTGGCAAAGTGATTCCTGCCTTTACATTTTGCGCAGTTCTTCCCATAAGCAGGACACTGTCTGGCCACGTGTTTATAACCGCACCGTCTGCATTCGTAAGGTGTATTCGTCTTGAACTCCGTGGGCCCTCTTGTGTCCCTTTTGTGTATCACATCCACTGGCAGGTTTTTTAGCCCCAGGGCGCTCTCTTCTGCTATGCTGCTCCCTTCGAACGTTTTTGTGTGCATGGCTGAGAGTTCACTAGCATGACAAATTTTCACTGCTGCATTCAAATTTAGGTCATTATCTCTAAGCATTCTCTCCCTCACCTTCTTGTCGAGTATTCCAAAAACGACTTGATTGCGTATCATCGATTCCTTCAGGTCCCTAAAGTTGCATGTTTGTGCTTTTATTTTCAAGTCCGTCAAAAAAACAATCAAAGGATTCTCCTTGCTTTTGCACGCGGGAGCGAAACACGAATCTCTCATACGTTTCATTCTTTTTTGGAGTGCAGTATTCGTCGAACCGTTCTATCACCTTGTCCAGATCATTTTTATCATCTTTGGCTGCAAGCGTAAATGTGTTAAACAGCTCGATTGCCTGCGAGCCAGCCACTGTTAGCAACAAAGCTACTTTACGTGTTCCAGAGCTAGTCGAAGCGTCAATCGCTGTGAGGTAGAGAAGAAAGCGTTGCTTGAAGACACGCCAATTTTCATCCACATTTCCTTCTAGTTGCAGATTAGCCGGAGGTTTAATTCCTTCCATTGTTGTAGTATGTCCTTATCGTGAGTTCTATAAATCCTGGTACCATGTAATGTTATCTTAGTAACGTAATTACGAGTCTCACAAGCAGTTGTTGAGGAGAACCATTTTATTCAGTCCTGCTTCTGTGTCTCCCAGTACAGTCTGAAAGCATGGCCAAGATGGCATCAGATCCCACCCCCGGATATGACATCAGCCGTCAACCAGCTGTCAATCAAACCCCCGCTGTCCTTACAACAGCTACGGTTATCCTTACAGGTGAGTATGTGTGCTTTTTTTTTCAAAAACCAGCCTAGTTTGGGGCATTAGATTCCTGTCATTCTAATGTGGAAGGCAGCATGTCTGGGCCAAAGCTACGTGCTGATCCAACTTCTCCAATATTATAGAAACATAGAAGATAGGAGCAGGAGTAGGCCATTTGGCCCCTCTAGCCTGCTCCGCCATTCAATGCGATCATGGCTGATCATCCAAACTCAGTACCCTGTCCCTGCTTTCTCCCCATATCCCTTGATCCCTTTAGCCTTAAGAAATATATCTAACTCCTTGAATATATTTAATGAATTAGCCTCAACTGTCTTCTGTGGTAGAGAATTTCACAGGTTCACCACTCTCTGGGTGAAGAAATTCCTCCTCATCTCAGTCCTAAATGGCTTACCACTTATCCTTAGACTGTGACCCCTGGTTCTGGACTCCCCGCCATCGGGAACATCCTTCCTGCATCTAGTCTGTCTAGTCCTGTTAGAATTTTATGTTTCAATGAGGTCCCCTCTCATTCTTCTAAACTTAAGCGAATATAAGCCCAATCAACCCAATCTCTCCTCAAATGTCATTCCTGCCATCCCAGGTATCAGTCTGGTGAATCTTCGCTGCACTCCCTCCATGGCAAGAAGATGGGGAGGTCTATTTTCTTCAATCAATGTTGGGCGAGTTGACCAATTTCTGGCGGCAGGTATGGTTGATCTTCGTCAATATCTGTCCGCCATCCACTTTGCATGTGGACGCTCAGCGCTTCCAACTGCAACTTGTATTTATACGGCGCCTTTAATGTAGTAAAACATCTCAAGGCGCTTCACAGGAGCGATTATCAAACACAAAACAGAATGGTTACAGCACAGAAGGAGGCCATTTGGCCCGTCGAGCCTGTGCACTTCCGCTCATCCCACTCCCCCACCCTTTCCCCGTAGCCCTGCAAAAAAGATTTCCTTCAGGTACTTATCCAACTTCCTTTTGAAAGCCATGATTGAATCTGCCTTTGGTTCTTTTGCCAATCGCCTTAAATCTGTGTCCTCTGGTTCTCGACCCTTCCGCCAATGGGAACAGTTTTTCTCGATCTGCTCTGTCTAGACCCCTCATGATTTTGAACTCTTTCAAATCTCCTCTCAACCTTCTCTGCTCTAAGGAGAACAACCCCGGCTTCTCCAGTCTATCCACGTAACTGAAGTCCCTCATCCCTGGAATCATTCTCGTTAATCTTTTCTGCACCCTGTAAGATCACCTCTCATTCTTCTAAATTGTTGTATGATTCTATGATTCTGTGACAAAAATGCCAGATAGCAGGGTCCAAAGAGCTGGTTAAAAAAAAGTGAAATGCAAACACTTTTCTAAACCCCAGACTACGATAATGCATTGTACATTCATTCAATGTGATAAAATTCGTTCTGAATAATATTATTATAGTAAATCACAAGCCCAGGGCAACTCATTGACAGAACAAGAGCATCAAAGTTCCTAATCTTTCAAGTCCCCAAACACCATGATGTGCAGTCACTGATCAACCTTCAATCACAGTCCTTTTCATGTGATTTTTGGGTCAATTTCTGATCTGCAATATGGCTATCAAATTGGTATCAAAAGCAAATCTTGGAGAGAGTGCTCAGATCTGTACTTAAATAGTCGAGGCGATGTAAGAGAATCTAACTATCTGAGCTGGAGGTCAGAAAATATGTAAATCTTCACAGACGTATATGCTTTTAACTGCTCTCGTTTAAGTCAGTTATTTCCCTTTCAAGGACTCTATTTTGCTCCCAGTGAGAGACAGTTGCATTTTTATTAAAAGACATGGTGTGGAGATGCCGGTGTTGGACTGGGGTGGACAAATGTAAGAAGTCACACAACACCAGGTTATAGTCCAACAGTTTAATTTGAAATCACAGGCTTTCGGAGCGCTGCTCCTTCGTCAGGTGACGAAGGAGCAGCGCTCCGAAAGCTTGTGATTTCAAATAAATCTGTTGGACTATAACCTGGTGTTGTGTGACTTCTTACATTTATTAAAAGAGGTTGAGTTAACCCATCCTCCTCAGCAGAAATGACCTGCTTTATATAAGCTGTGTCAGGGTATTCGACCTGCAGCTCCCCAAACCCGGCCAGTCTGGGCAACTCAATCAATGGGGTAGATTTTCTAATTGCCGTCCGGGTGTTGTGGGTCAACCCTTCAATGTAAGTGAAAAGCGGGGCGCTTTCTATAACGGATGGGCGAGTTGAAAATCTACCCTGCTCTATCTTATTTGCTGGTTTCTCCTGACCAAGGTAGAGGGCGCACAGGTTCTCGGGCGTGGCACTGGAGGTCCTGGTGAAGGAGGTCCAGAGGAGGAGGGATGTCCTGTACCTGCAGGGGGGGGTGGGGTGGAAAGGACACCACATCACCCTCCTCACCTTCCTGTCCCTCTCTCCTGCAGCAGCTGGAGCTGCTCTGCCTGGCCTCATGTCCTCCTCCCATTCCTCGTCCAGACCAAGGGGGCGCCCCAAGCAAGATGCCCATCACCAAGCACTCCCTGGAGTGGGACTTGAACCCACAACCTTCTGACACAGAGGCAAGTGCGCTACCCACTGAGCCACAGCTGACGCTCAATAATAGTCCCATATATTCCTTTTAATGCAGACTTACATTTTTAATGTGACCCCGAGGCTCCATTCTATACATCGGTATGGCCCCATAGGACAAAGAGTTTGGATGCCCTTGACCTCTGTCAGCTCATTGATAGGAAGCCTCTGTCTTTCATGGAAGTAAGTCGCCCTTGCCCGTTGAGCAAGTGGGGGGCCAAAGGACAGGTGAATAAGAAAGAACTTGCATTTATACAGCGCCTTTCACGACCTCAGGACATCCCGTAAAGCGCTTTACAGGAAATTAACTACTTTTGAACTCCCAACCACGGGTTTCTGGTCCAGTGCCGTAATCACTACACTACGCATCGGTATAGTGCGGGCTGAGGTCACTCAAATCATTACAGCCTAGAAATTATTACTGCTAATATTTTCCCCTGATTAATGCATTGATATGACATTCCTCCTTAAGGCAGCTACAACCCATTTGAAATAAAAATGTTCAAGTCTCTGATCAATAGTGGGCAGAGAACGGCATACCAACAAGTTAAGCAGTGTCCACTCGTGTTGGTAAAGGCCATTTCTAAAAGACTTTGCATTTATATAGCACCTTTCACAACCTCAGGAGACGTCCCAAAGCGCCTTACAGCCAGTGATTTACTTTTGAAGTGTAGTCACTGTTGTAGTGTAGGAAATGCGGCAGCCAATTTGCACACAGCAAGCTCCCACAAACAGCAATGTGATAATGACCAGATAATCTGTTTTAGTGATGTTGGTTGAGGGATAAATATTGGCCCCAGGACACCGGGGAGAACTCACCTGCTTTACTTCGAAATAGTGGCCATGGGATCTTTTACGTCCACCTGAGAGGGCAGATGGGGCCTCGGTTTAACATCTCATCCGAAAGATGGCACCTCCGACAGTGCAGCACTCCCTCAGCACTGCACTGGGAATCTCAGCCTGGATTTTTGTGTTCAAGTCTCTGGAGTGGGACTCGAACCCACGACCTTCTGACTCAGAGGCGAGAGAGTGCTACCCACTGTTACAACAAACAACATCAAGACAGGGCGCTATCACAAGTGTATGTAAACAATACGTCGGGCATCATATTTGATCTACTTTTTAATATTTGTATATGTAGAACCTGATCATATGACGTTACAGTCTCTGCCACAATTATGGCAAATCATCCGACCTCCTACTAACCCTCGTCCTTCGGATGAGACGTTAAACCGAGGCCCTGTCTGCCCGATCAGGTGGACATCAAAGATCCCATATCGCTAAGAGTAGGGCAGTTCTTCCCCGGTGTCCTGGGGCCACTATTTATCCCTCAATCAACATCCACTGAAACAGATTATCTGGTCATTGTCATGAATCTTACCATTCATGTAGAAATGACTCATGAGATAACACTGGGCGGCCAGCTGGTGGCGCCGTCCAAGGAAAGTATAAATACTCGGGTGTGGGCCCAGCTTGCTCAGGATGTTTCTGTAACCAGGAACTAGTGATGTAACTAGAACTCATGGTTGTGAAACAGTTGATTAAAGCCTTGTTTTATACTCCGACCAAGTGCTTAGTAGTTTTCTTACGTCAGTTATTATCACACTGCGGTTTGTGGGAGCTTGCTGTGCGCAAATTGGTTGCCGCGCTTCCCACATTACAACAGTGACTACACTTCAAAAAGTACTTCATTGGCTGTAAAGCGCTGTGGTCATGAAAGGCGCGACAGAAATGTAAGTCTTTCTTTCTCTGTGTGAAGAAACTGTATTCACAGAGCGCCACAATGTACCTGAATTACTTCTGAATGCTTAAAATCTCCACGGTAATAAAAAGACACCAAATAAATCAGCATGCAACGCACCCATGAGATCTTACAAAGCCTTCCATTTCAAAATACATAATTAAATTAAGAATAATGCAGTGACTGTGGACCAGTGATATTTACTCCACGGCGGGTCTGTTATGTATACTGAATAATTAATTGATCAAGCAGTGTTGATAAAAAATCTAATTTGAACTTGCCTGGATACCTGCAGGTTCAGCACTCGTGTGCTGTTTAGGCGCAATTTTCGTACGTGTGGGCTCCTCGCACCCACTTCCGCCGAGGGTGTGGAGTGCTCCGGCTGGCTGGCTCACAGCGGCATGTTGCAGGATGGCGCAGGGGCCGAGGGAGAGAGGGCGCAGAGGTTATCGGACGCGGCACGGGAGGGCCTGGTGGAGGCGGTCCAGAGGAGGAGGATGTCCTGTCGAACCGGCAGGGGTGGGGGGAAAGTCAGGCAGGACACCACCTGGCCCTCCTCACCCTCCTGTCCCTCTCTCCGGCAGCAGCTGCTGCTCTGCTTGGCCTCGTGTATTATGTGTTATCAAAGTGTCATCGACCCTTCACCCACATACTGCAGTCTCTTCTTCAGCAACCATGCCTGACCATTAACAGGTGAAATTGGAAAAAGAAAAGGTTATTTAATTTTAAAATATAGACACATAGAGCTCGATTTTCCAAGCCCCGAGGAGGCGGGATTGGAGGCGGGAGTGGTGGGAAAATTGCAGAATCGGGGGGGGCAGGAACCCATCCCGCCCCCAACCCGCCTCCGTGCCAATGTCCCAGGAGGCGGGTACCCGACCTGTGCTGGGAGCCGCCTCCCCGAGGCGGGTAGGGGATTAGTGTCAATTAACTGCCTGTTAACAGGTAGTTAACAGGCAGTTTTTTGCCTCATCCCTATTTTTAGCCCTGAAGTGTGGGCTGTCTGACGGCTCCGAACCACGCCAAGTTAGCGAGGCGGACCGTCGGTCTGCAGGGGTTGGAGGGGTCGAGATGTCCGTTGTGCAGGTGAGTGATGGGGACATGTGTGCAGAGGTAAGTGTGTGAGCTAAGTGTAAAGTGTTTTAATAAGATTTACTTACCTTTACTTTCTCCTGCAGGCTTCCTTCCTTCAGTTCTCGGGAGTCCCTCAGCTCACCGGCACAGAAAGCAGAATGGCCGCTGAACTGTCAAAAGCTGCAGCCTCTGCTTTCTGGTCTGGAGAGATCTCTAACTGAGTCTGAGTAGAAGGACTCAAGTTAGAAGACAGATTGTCCGTGTTTGACAGCTTCACAGAGCCGTCAAACACTGATTTTTCATCTGTCAAAAGCTCTTGACAAATGGAATGTCAATCACTGACGTCACCAGTAACCAGGTTTCCCTTAATTGGCCTGCTGAGCCCACTGGGCGGGCCCAACAAGGTCAATCAAGGGAAAATAGCGTGGGTTGGCCACAAGTCGATGGAGGCGGGACTACAACCCAAAAAGTGGGAGTCCCGCCTCCAAAAGCTCCCCATTGACAAAATCGAGCCCACAGAGTATTAAGGATGCGATTCAATGGAGGTGAGGAAACAAATGCAAGGAACATAGGAACAGGAGGAGGCCATTCAGCCCCTCGAGCCTATTCCGCTATTCAATTACATCATGGATGATCTGAATCGTTATTTACCCGCCTTGGTTCCTTAACCCTTAAAACAAAAATCTATCAATCAATTTTGAAATTTTCAATTGACTCCCAGCCTCAACAGCTTTTTGGGGGAGGGAATTCCAGATTTCCACAACCTGTCCTCATAATTTAAGCCTTTTAGCCCCGGAATCATTCTGGGGAATCTGAGCTGCTCCCCCTCCGAGGCCAGTTTATCCTTCCTGAGGAGCGGTGCCCAGAACTGAACACAGTTAAAAAAACAAAATGTCATTTATATAGCGCCTTTCACAACCTCAGGATGTCACAAAGTGTGTTACGGCCAATGAAGTACTATTTGAAGTGCAGTCATGGTTGTAATGTAGGAAATATGGCAGCCAATTTGCACACAGCAAGCTCCCATAGACAGCAACGTGATAATGACCAGATAATCTGGGGGGGGTTTTTTTAGCGATGTTGATTGAGGGATAAATAGTGGCTGGGACACCAGGGGGAGAACTCCCCTGCTCTTCTTCAAAGTAATGCCATTTTATGTCCACCTCAGAGCGCAGACGGGACATCGGTTAAATGTCACATCCGAAAGACGGCACCACCGACAGTGCAGCACTCCCCTAGAGTGTCAGCCAAGATTTTTGTGTTCAAGTGTCTGGAGTAGGGACTTGAACCCCCAACACTTCTTAACTCAGAGGCGAGAGAGAGTGCTACCCACTGGGCCACAGCTGATATCTAAATTGAATCTAACCAGAACTTTATATAACTGTAACATATCTTCCATTCCTTTGTATTCCAGTCTCCTTGAGATAAAGGGCAACATTTCATTAGCCTTTTCAATTAACAATAATTCTGTTAACATCAGAGGTGCTTAAACACGGCCCGTGCCCAGAGGACATACTTAAATACAGGGCTCCCGCCAAGGGCAACAAGCCGTCCTGCAATCCGAGAGGCTCGGTCTACCCTCCCCCCTGACCCCACCCCCTCCCCCCCATCCCCCCTCGATCCCACTGGAACAAGGAGCTGCCCCTCAATGCCTGTGAGTCCCAGCACCAGACAGAAGCAGACTTCCACCTCCTCTGATTAATCAAGGATAGTCAGCACGGATTTATTAAGGGAAGGTCGTGTCTGACAAACTTGATTGAATTTTTTGAGGAGGTAACAAGGAGGGTAGATGAGGGTAGTGCATTTGATGTAGTGTATATGGACTTTAGCAAGGCTTTTGATAAGGTTCCACATGGCAGACTGGTCACGAAGTTAAAAGCCCATGGGATCCAGGGCAAAGTGTCAAGTTGGATTCAAAACTGGCTCGGAGACGGGAAGCAGAGGGTAATGGTTGATGGGTGTTTTTGTGACTGGAAGGCTGTTTCCAGTGGGGTTCCGCAGGGCTCAGTACTGGGTCCCTTGCTTTTTGTGGTATATATCAATGATCTAGACTTGAATATAGGGGGTATAAGTTTTGATTTACTGTTAAGTAATTAAAGAGTTATGGATTACCCTCAACTGGCAGTACTGTACTTAATCAAGCATCTTCCACCATCCATTTAACGCAACATTCTGTAGGTGAGTACCCAATCACTGTATACTGCACATTTCTTGATTTTTTTATTTTTGTTTGTTAAAAATAGCCTCGGTAGATAACCCTCTCCGTCATCCGGAATTTTTAATCAACCGGCACCATCCCAGTCCCGTCGGTGCCAGATACCAAAGAGTTTCCTGTAGTTCATATTGCCTCTCCTCATTCTTACTATCAAAGTGAATCACTTCACACTGCTCTGCATTGAATTTCATCTGCCGTGTGTCTGCCCATTCCACCACTCTGTCTCTATCCTCCTGAAGTCTGTTACTATCCTCCTCACTGTTTAAAACATTTCCGAGTTTCGTGTCATCTGCAAGCTTTGAAATTATGCCCTGTATACCCAAGTCCAGGTCATTAGCATAGATCAAAAAGAGCACTGGTCCTAATACCGAACCCTGGGGAACAGCACTGTACACTTCCCTCCAGTCTGAAAATCAACCGTTCATCGCTACTCTCTGCTTTGCCCCTTAGCCAAGTTTGTATCCACACTGTCACTGCCCCTTTAATCCCATGGGCTTCAATTTTGCTAACAAGTCTATTATGTGGTACTTTAGCAAATGCCTTTTGAAAGTCCATATACACAACATCAACCACACTACCCTCATCCACCCTCTCCATTACCTCATCAAGGAACTCAATCAAATTAGCCAAACACGATTTGCCTTTAACAAATCCGTGCTGACTTTCATTTATTAGCCCATATTTTTCCAAGTGCCAATGAATTTTATCCTAGATAATTGTCTCTAAAGGTTTCCCCACCACCGACGTCAGGCTGACTGGCCTGTAGTTGCCGGGTTTAACCCTTTCCCCTTTTTTGGAACAGGAAGTGTAACATTTGCAGTCCTCCAGTCCTCTGGCACCACTCCCATATCTAAGGAGGATTGGAAGATTGTGGCCAGAGCCTCTGCAACTTCCACCCTTACTTTCCTCAGTAACCGAGGACGCTTCCCATCCGGGCCGGGAGACTTTTCCAAAAAGCAGTGAATTCATTTTCTGCAGGGGTTGTCTCAGTGCTCTCATGACTTAGTGCAAGAAACGGAACTGACAACATTTAAACACGCAAATCAAAAGCCAAGGTTATGTGCAAGAAGTTAACTGCTCATTATACAAGAACAATGTGCAGTCGCGGAATATTAAGTGGTGATCGGAACTCAACAATTTAGTTGAAAGCCAAGGTGACTCTCTGCACCATGGTGAATTAATTTCAGAAGATGACTGAAGGTAGGAATACCATTAGACAGGAGTGTGCACACTTTCGGTCCTTGTGGCCTACATAGCGAGTCTTTTTTATTTAAATGAATTCACGGGATGTGGGCATCGCTGGCAAGGCCGGCATTGATTGCCCATCCCTAATTGCCCTTGAGAAGGTGGTGGTGAGCCGCCTTCATGAACCGCTGCAGTCCGTGTGGTGAAGGTGCTCCCACAGTGCTGTTAGGGAGGGAGTTCCAGGATTTTGACCCAGTGACGATAAAGGATTGGCCGATATATTTCCAAGTCAGGATGGTGTGTGACTTGGAGGGGAACTTGGAGGTGGTGGTGTTCCCATGCGCCTGCTGCCCTTGTCGTTCTAGGCGGTAGAGGTCGCGGGTTTGGCAGGTGCTGCCGAAGAAATCCCATGAAGTCTTGGGGGCCACGTATGAAGTTTAAATCCATGTTCCTATTAAGTTTGCGTATATTACAAATTGCTGATAGTGGCAGCTCTTGGTGGTGGGGACGGGGGGACGGGGGGTGAAATTCTAAAAATAGTGTAAATCAGGAGTGGAGTATATCGGTCAGCAAATCCAATAACGCTCATTTTAGATTAGTGTCAGCGGTGGCTCAGTTGGTAGCACCCTCGCCTTAGAATCCAAAGGTTATGGGTTCAAGTCCCACTTCAGGGACTTGAGTGCAACAATCCTGGCTTATGCTGCAGTGTTGAGGGAGTGCTGCACTATCGGAGAGTGCCGTTTTTTTGGATGCGACGTTAAACCCAGGCCCCGTCTGCCCTCTGAGGTGGATGTAAAAGATCCCCCGGCACTATTTTGAAGAAGAGAAAGGGGAGTTCTCCCCGGTGTTCTGGGCCAATATCTATCCATCAATCAACATAACAAAAACAGATTATCTGGTCATTGTCACATTGCTGTTTGTGGGACCTTGCTGTGCGTAATTGGCTGCCGTGTTTCCCACATTACAACAGTGACTACACTTCAAAAAGTGCTTCATTGGCTGTAAAGCACTTTGGGACGTCCTGAGGTTATGAAAGGCGCTAAAGAAATGCAAGTCCTTTCCTTCTTTCTTACACTATCAACAAAAGTTAAAATGACCCCAGGTGTTTTGCGCTCAATTTGCCCACCAACCAGGCAACAGTTTTAGGAATGGCCCTTTCCAGATCGCGGAGGCCAGGAATTGATTTTGTAGCCTGCGCCATTTGTTTGAGTCGCCCTCAGATAAAAGTTCAAAGCTTTAATCATCCGGCTCCGGCTGTGTGTAGGTGACTCGCAGCTTGTGAAGTATCACAGATAGCCGTCGGGCCCAACAAGCGCTATCACACTGTGTGAAGACATCATTATTAACACTAATGTGCACGCTGGCACCATTTCTCTCTCTCTCTCTCCTCTTAAATGGAGATTGAGGTGTGTGCGTTTATGTTTTAACATTTCTTTCATCAAACGAACCAGAGGGCTCCAGACTCACTGCTCAGGCGACAGAACAGGTTTCCAGCACCTTTCACACATACGCCAGTAAAGAGAGGTCTGGGAGGCAAAGTGGACTTTTTTTTTTAAATAGTCTGGGAACAGGAATTTAAAAAATGGGATTAAAAAAAAGTGTGCAGAAATTCCCTTTTAACTTTCAAAAAGGAAATGGATCTATCCTTGAAAAGGAAACATTCGCAGGGCTGTGGGGAAAGAGCAGGGGAGGGGGGCAGTGGGACTAATTGGAGAGCTCTTTCAAAGAGCCGGCACAGGCACGATGGGCCGAATGGCCTCCTTCTGCACTGTCCGATCCTATAAACACCAATGACCTTGAAATAGTATTAAGTCAATCGTGAGTAGAAACGGATCCCCACTGCTGATCACGAAAGACATATCGCTGAGAGCAGGCAAGAAATAAATGCTAACAAAGATCTGAATGGTGCAAAGTACTGGAGGATGAATTTAAAACACCCTAATCCCGTTAATGTGCCCGATTATAATCGCTCCACCATTGGCGGCCGTGCCTTCAGCTGCCTGGGTCCCAAGCTCTGGACTACCCTCCCTAAATCTCTCCGCCTCTCACTCCAGCTTTTAGATGCTCCTTAAAACCTACCTCTTTGACCAAAGCTTTTGGCCACCTGTCCGAATATCTCCTTATGTGGCTCGGTGTCAAATTTTGTCTGATAATCGCTCCTGTGAAGCGCCGCGGGACGTTTGTAAAGACACTGTCTAAACGCAAGCTATCGTTGATGAGATAGCCTTGAAACCTCTCCAGCAGTTAGCTATCATCACCTTCACCGCCCTGTAATCTTCCCCTCGGTACCTGTTACGTTTTCAACATCGTGCAATAACTACAGCAACAGGTATTAATATGCATTAAACACCAAACTATAACTGGATAAGCTTCAGTGGGAATCACAAGCAATTAAGGCTGCAATTGGGAGTCTGAAAGCTCATGATAATCAAAGATATGCGCGCCGTGCATTTTATTCCAGTGCAGCACTTTAACAGCACTGCACTGTACTTTCTTTAACATTGTCGGGGATGTGGGCGCCTCTGGGAAGGCCAGCATTTCTTGCCCATCCGCACTTTTTGAGGTTATAACAATCAGGAAAGACTGAACTGGCTGCAGTTCCTTTCTCTAGAAAAGAAAAAGAAAAAAGACTTGCATTTCTGTAGCGCCTTTCACAACCTCGGGTTGTCCCACAGCGCTTTACAGCCAATGAAGTACTTTTTTTGAAGTGTAGTCACTGTTGTTGTAATGTAGGAAACGCGGCAGCCAATTTGTGCACAGCAAACCCCCACACACAGCAATGTGATAATGACCAGATCATCTGTTTTTAGTGATGTTGATTGAGGGATAAATTTTGGCCCAAGGACACCGGGGATAACTCCCCCTGCTCTTCTTCGAAATAGAGGCCATGAGATCTTTTACATCCACCTGAGAGAACAGACGGGGCCTTGGTTTGACGTCTCGTCCGAAACAAGGCACCTCCGACAGTGCTGCACTCCCTCAGCACTTCACTGGAGTGTCAGCCTGGAGCTTTGTGCTCAAATCTCTGGAGTGGGACTTGAACCCACAACCTTCTGACTCAGAGGCAAGAGAGAGCTACCCACTGAGCCATGGCTGACAAGGCCAAGGGGCAACCTAATAGAAATCTTTAAAATTATGAAGGGGTTCAATAGGGTTGACGTAGAGAAGATGTTTCCACTTGTGGGAATGTCCAAAACCAGGAGCCATAAATATAAGATAGTCACTAATGAATCCAATAGGGAATTCAGGAGAAACTTCTTTACTCAGAGAGTGGTGAGAATGTGGAACTCGCTACCACAGGGAGTGGTTGAGGCGAATAGCAGAGATGCCTTTAAGGGGAAGCCAGATAAACACATGAGGGAGAAAGGAATAGAAGAATATACTGGTGGGGTGAGATGAAGAGGGGTGGGAGGAGGCTCGTGTGGAGCATAAACACCGGCACGGACCAGTTGGGCCGAATGGCCTGTTTCTGTGCTGTACATTCTCTGTGCCCATCGTGCCTGTGCCGGCTCTTTGAAAAAACTACAGGAAACTTTGGTTTATCCGGAGGTTGTATGTCCGGAATATTCGATCTAACGGCAAAAATCAGGAGCCGTTTTCTATAAGTTTTTTTAGATCTCGTTCTTTTTTTTTCCCAGTCAGACACTGCAAGGTCTGTAGCTATAGCAACAGCTTCAGCTAGAGACGCTTGCAGCTGCAGCCGACTCTTTAGAAGCTGTTGCTAAGCAACAGTGTTTGTTGTCAGATACGGAGATGAAAACCTCCATATGCTTCAACATTAACTTTGTATGTCCGGCAGTTTTGATAGATCGGCAACAGCTCGGTCCCGTCGGTGCCGGATATCACAAAGTTTCCTGTATCTAATTAGTCCCACTCCCCGGCTCTTTCCCCAGAGCCCTGCAAATTTCTCCTTTTCAAGTTATTTATCCAATTCCCTGTTGAAAGCCACTATTGAATCTGCTTCCACCGCCCTTTCAGGCAGCGCATTCCAGATCACAACAACTCACTGTTTAAAAAAAATAAATTCTCATCTCCCCTCTGGTTCTTTTGCCAATTACTAAATCTGTGTCCTCTGGTTACCAATCAGTGGAAACAGTTTCTTCCCATGTACTCTATCAAAACGCCTCGAAATTTTCAATTTCTCCATTAAATTTTCTCTCAACCTTCTCTGCTCGAAGGAGAACAACCCCAGCTTCTCCAGTCTCTCCACGTAACTGAAGTCCCTCATCCCTGGTACCATTCTAGTAAATCTCTTCTGCACCCTCTCCAAAGCCTTGACCTCCTTCCTAAAATGCGGAGCCCAGAACTGGACACAATACTCCAGCTGCGGCCTTAATCGGTGACTTATAAGTAAAATAATTTTGACTGCAAAATTCAAATGAAAATTACAAATGCTGCAAACCTAAAATAAAAACAGAAACTGCTGGAACTACACGGGTCAGGCAGCACCTAAAGAGAGGATTACTAGACAAACGTGTCATGTGAAAAGGAGAAAAACACCATCCAGCTCACTGACGCTCAACCCATCTGCTACGAGGATCCAACCTCCTGCTGCACTCCTCACCCCACCCCACAACCCCCAACGTGATGATAATGCGAGTAAAAAAAATCTGACTAATTTCGGGAAAAACCCTGGGAAATTCCACCACGACTCCCGAATGCAATCAAGCAAGCCCCCAGGTGACCCGTGAGTCACCATTAAATGTATTGATCTAACCCGCTCCCTCCCCCACGTCTTTAGCTACTTCGGACAAAGGATCCCTAGCCAAAGCGTTAACCCACCTTCTCCCTCTTCAGAGTTTGACTGTAAGGTGCAGTGGGCGTAGACGGGACAACTCTTGGCACTTGCATTGCCAATTGAAACAATTAAGATTCCTCCCTTCCCACTGTCCAGGGCCCCAAATACCCCTTCCAGGTGAAACAGCGATTTACTTGTACTTCTTGCAATTTAATATACTGTATTCGCTGCTCATGATGCGGTCTCCTCTACATTGGGGAGACCAAACGCAGATTGGGTGACCACTTTGCGGAACACCTCCGTTCAGTCCGTAAGGGTGACCCTGAGCTTCCGGTCGCCTGTCACTTTAATTCTCCGCTTCACTCCCACTCTGATCTCTCCGTCCTCGGCCTATTACATTGTTCCAATGAAGCTCAACGTAAGCTCGAGGAACAGCACCTCATCTTTCGATTGGGCTCTTTGCAGCCTTCTGGACTCAACATCGAGTTCAACAATTTCAGATAATTATCCCTGCCCCCATTTTTCATGCTGTATGATTTTTGCCACTCCCATTTGCAACATTTTATCTTTCCTGCCTCTTACAAAAGTACAGGATGTTCTTTCAATTCCTTCCTCCCCTCCTAACCCCCCTGCCCCATCTCTGCACCTGCTTAATATCTGTTACATCTCCAGCTTTTTCCAGTTCTGATGAAGGGTCCCAGACCTGAAACGTTAACTCTGTTTCTCTCTCCGCGGATGCTGCCTGGCCTGCTCAGTATTTCCAGCATTTTCTGTTGTTATTTCAGATTTCCAGCATCCGCAGTATTTTGCTATTGTGAAACAATTTGATGTCCAGCCTGCTCACATGGTTTAGGAATCAGGAACAGACCGCTGACAAAAGAACCGAGCACAGTAATGTTCTGCAGTGCATAACATGCACTTTCTTAAACATCACACTTACTTGCTGTTACACTTCAGCTGTCAAACTTTACCATATCCTCCAACTCAGTGTGAGCAATGCCATATATGAGTTATATAAATATACACACACAAATATTTTTTTAATTCATTCACAAGATGTGGGTGTCACTGGCAAGGCCATTTATTGCCCACCCCTAAATTGCCAGTTAAGCATCAACCACATTGCTGAAGGTCTGGAATCACATATAGGCCAGACCAGGTAAGCACTGCAGATTTCACATTAGTGAACCAGATGGGCATGAACAACAATTCAGTAATTTAATGGTCAACATTACTGATACTAGCTTTTTATTCCAGATTTATTTAATTAACTGAATTTAAACTTCCCAGCAGCAGTGGGATTTGAACTCACGTCTCCCAAATCATTAGTCCAAGATTACCAACCCAATCACATACCACTATGCTGCCGTACCCCTGATAGATATACATATAGACATATACACACACATATAGATATGTCGCAGGCTTTCTGTCTGTCACACTCCAGATATCCGCCATTGATACAGATGCAAAACAAAGAGAAAGAAAGTCAGTCAGTTAATATCTGGCCCCCGGCACAGCTCCTGAGAAAAAATAAAATCGGCGTCAGTGGCGTTTCCCCCGTTTTTCCGCGGTTTCGCCAGCTCTTCCGCCAAAATTACGGCAGGCGAGCGGGAGACATCCCGTAGAAATACAAACTCCTGCCCACCCCAAACCCTTCCGGTCTGTGAGCTCCAAACGTCAAGGGGAAAAAAAATAAGACAGCCTGACCCGTAATTGCCCCGAACTTTGGTTTCAAAGGATGCAAAGCAATTGCGTGCGTGCATTAGCAGCAGAATAATACATTCGGAGTTGCATGGTGTTAAGTTCCTCTCCAGACAAAGCAGCGCAACCTCTGACTTACCATGAGCACTGCCACGGGAGATCCACAAATTTATCGGCATGTATGTTATCTATAAATACGTTGCATGTCTCACACACCAGCAGTCAAATCATCTCTTGCACATGACATTAGCTCAACAACTTCCTGCACGCCTGCGAGAATCTGAAATGTTTATTCAGTATCCATCCCATGATTTCAAACGAACTGGTGCGTTTGTAGTCCATGGTTTTGACGCCAGCTGTGAATTTCTAGCTAGCAAATATTGGTAATCATGTCATGGTCTTTCTGCTCCTTCCTTTCGTGTGTGTGTGTGTGTGTGCGCGCGCGCGAAGGTCAGATGTCAATAATATACATCATTATCGGTTATATAATGACTAAAAGCATATGTGATGGACTGAAAATTGCTCCCACAAGGAAACTAGCTATAAATGTTGACTGTTGTTGAGGGCATTAATGATGTCCTATGACTCTGCGGTTATAGAAATGGCAGTGGTACATTATACAGACTGAGAACAACCCAACAGGCAGTATTTTACCAAATACCAAATTGTGGTCAATTTGTACTGTTGACTCGAGTCATTATAAAAGTCTCATTTATTTTTTGCAAATTGCATCTTTTTATCTACAGATGCTTGCAGTGCAGAAGGAGACCATTCGCCCCATCGTGTCCATGCTGGCTCATTGCTAGAGCAATCCCAAACTAATCCCACTGCTCCGCATTCTTCCCATAGTTTTTCTTTTTATTCAATATATTTCCAAGTCAGGATGGTGTGTGACTTGGAGGGGAACTTGGAGGTGGTGGTGTTCCCATACGCCTGCTGCCCTTGTCCTTCTAGGTGGCGGAGGTCGCAGGTTTGGGAGGTGCTGCCGAAGAAGCCTTGGTGAGTTGCTGCAGTGATGGAGGGAATGAATGTTTAAGGTGGATGGGGTACCAATCAAGCAGACTGCTTTGTCCTGGATGGTGTCGAGCTTCTTGAGTGTTGTTGGAGCTGCACTCATCCAGGCAAGCAGAGAGTATTCCATCACACTCCTGATTTATGCCTTGTAGATGGTGGAAAGGCTTTGGGGAGACAGGAGGTGAGTCACTCGCCGCAGAATACCCAGCCTCTGACCTGCTCTTGTAGCCACAGTATTTATAAGGCTGGTCCAGTTAAGTTTCTGGTTAATGCATCTTTTTCTGCTTCGAATGTTTATCTATTCTTCCCTTAAAAGATGCAGTAGTCTCGGCCTCAACTATTCTTCCGTGATGTCAGGGGCAACAGTATCCCTCTTAAATATTCTTATTTGTTCTTGGAATGTGGAACAACACTGGCAAGGCTGCATTTATTGTCTACCCCTAGTTGCCTGAAGCAATAAGTGGCTTGCTGGACCACATCAGAGGCAAGAACAACAAGGGTCAATCACAGTGTGGGACTGGAGTCACAAGTAGGCCAGACCAGGTAGGAATAGCAGACTCACTTCCATGAAGAGCATGAGTGAACCCACTGGGCTTTTTTGATAAGCCGGTAGATTCCATCATTTTGCGCACAGCAAGCTCCCACAAACAGCAATGTGATAATACAAGACCATAAGAAATAGGAGCAGAAGTAGGCTTTACAGCCCCTCGAGCCTGCCCCGCCATTCAATAAGGTCACGGCTGATCATCGACCTCAACTCCACTTTCCCGCCCGATCCCCATATCCCTTGATTCCCCGAGAGTCCAAAAATCTATCGATCTCAGCCTTGAATATACTCAATGACCGAGCCTCCACAGCCCTCTGGGGCAGAGAATTCCACAGATTCGCAACCCTCTGAGTGAAGATATTTCTCCTCATCTCAGTCTTAAATGGCCGACCTTTTATCCTGAGACTATGCCCCCTAGTTCTAGACTCTCCAGCCAGGGGACACAACCTCTCAGCACCTACCCTGTCAATCCCCCTCAGAATCTTGTATGTTTCAATGAGATCACCTCTCATTCTTCTAAACTCCAGAGAGTATCGGTCCAATCTGCTCAATCTCTCCTCATCCCAGAAAAGGCGACCAAAACTGTACACTTAATCTATTTTAGTGATGTTGGTAAATGTTGGCCCAGAACTCCCCTGCTCTTCTTCGAAATAGTGCCATGGGATCGTTGACGTCCACCTGAGAGAGCAGACAGGGGCCTAGAAATTGGGTATAGCCCCGCCAGCACGTTTGCGCCGAAAATTTTGCGCCCGCCGCGGAGCCAGTTGTGCCCGCCCCATATTCACTTTCAGCACCCCAAAGCAGAACCGGGCGCTGGTACAGGGTGTGTCCGCCCCGCTTGGGGCGCTGAAAGTGAATTTCAGCGCTCCCGGTCCCGCTACGCCACCCGATGCGGTGCGGCAGGCTGCTGTACTGCAGGCCTCCCCCTTCTCTTAAGGGGGAGGTGCCTGCAACGGCCGGAGCCCCGATTGCAAGGGCCGGCAAAAGAGCCCGGCACAACGGAGAAGTGCCGGGCTCCACGGAAACCAGCCGGCAATGCCGCGGTGGGGGGGGTGGAGGAGGCCGGGGAAGGAGGTGCGGGCAGGCGGCCGCCGAAAAAGCGGCCGCCCCGCACCTCCACCTTAACTTGCGCCGCTAAGGCTGCAGTAAGGACCCGGTCTCCCGATGTTGTTAGCGCCCGCCACGGAAGAGGCGGCCGCTACTGAAGATGGGGATCGGCGTGGTTTCGGGCGGTACCGGGGCACTGCGCACACCGATGACGTCATCGGTGCCGGCGCAGCGCTACCGGCTAACGTCGATGTTAGGGTCCACCTAATTTCGGGCGCGACGCAACTTCCGGCGCAACCCACTCTTTCGCCCCTAATTGGGCGCAAACGCAACTGAATTTCTAGGCCAGGGCCTTTTGGTTTAACGTCTCATCCGAAAGACGGCACCTCTGACAGTGCAGCACTCCCTCAGCACTGCACTGGGAGTGTCAGCCTGGCTTTTCGTGCTCAAATCTCTGGGGTGGGGTTTGAACCCACAACCTCCTGACTCAGACTGAACTATGACAGGCTAGAGGCACCAATAGATGTGATTAAAAAAAAACACGGAACAGCAATTGTAAAAACAATTTTTTTTGTGCCCTGGTAATAAATAGCTCTTGAACCAAATCAACATTTAGGATTTATTCCGGGGGAGGTATAAGTTCAAATATCCTCGAATCACTTCAACGGGCCATGATCGTCTATCAGTGATACAAATGTGCAGGAGAACAAAGACTCGATTACTTGCCTGAACTCAGGCCAACATGTACGAGAGAATTCCTGCATTAAAACTGGATTCATAACAGCAAGGAGCAGCTTGAGCGAATCCTGGCCATATTTGGGAGGTTACGCCGGTGAATTTTATTAGCACAGATCAATACGTGAGCTGCAACCTGTTGGTGATTCTCACACCCTCCTGGGCTCTGCAGCACTACAGCGCAGCCTCATACGTACAGCTCACACTCACCGACATGCACAGGCTATCACAGGTAAACCCAATTCACACCAATCCTTCGAGCGCAGCTCTTTTTCCGAGAGTCACGGGTTTGACATCTGTTCCCCCCCCCTCAGATTGCTCAATGCATTAACGGCGCTTGGTGTTTTCCGAACTTATCCTCAAGAGCCAATGTGGGCTTTCCCAACACCCTGCTAGGAGTTCGTGGCGCTCGTGGGCTTGGAGGAGTTGCCAGAGTCAGGGTGAACCTGCTTACATCACCTTGTCAATGTTGTTGGAGAAACTCTCCTTCCTCGACCTCGGCACATTGAGCACAGGAGGAGGCCATTCAGCCCCTCGAGCCTGTTCCGCCATTCAATGAGATCATGGCTGATCTGGAGCTTAACTCCATCCACCCGCCATGGTTCCGTACCCTCACCTAACAAAAATACCCTTGCCTCGCTTTCAAGCCAGTTTCATAAAGGATGCAACTTGCATCTTTCAGTGGGGAAGACATCACACCAGCATGGTGTCTGCAACTCATTAAAGTTTATGAGCAAAAAGAGATTGAAATAATAATAAGGACTAGTATTTTTATAGCGTGTTTCACAGCCTCAGGACATCCCAAAGTGCTTTACAGCCAATGAAGTACTTTTGAAGTGGAGTCATTGTTGTAGTGTAGGAAACGGGGCGGCCAATGTGCACACAGCAAGGTCCCACAAACAGCAAAGTGATAATGACCAGATAATCTGTTATAGATGTTTGTTGAGGGATAAATATTAGCCAGGACAACGGGGCGAACTCCCTGCTCTTCTTTGAATAGTGCCGCGGGATCATTTACGTCCCCCTGAGAGAGCAGACGGGGCCTCGGTTTAACGTCTCACCCGAAAGGTGGCACCTCCGACAGTGCAGCACTCCCTCAGTACTGGCACTGAAAATTGGAAAAATCTTCAGCACTTTATACATATTCAATGGCCAATAAAAGAGACACTGGGGGCTAGAAATTCAGTAAGGCCCCGCCAGCTTTGCACCCAGTTACCGCCTAAAGAGGGCTTCTGCGCCAATAGAGGAGTTTGTGCTGATATTCAGCGCAGCGGTAATGGCGGCGGTAGCCGGTAGTGCTGCGCCAGCACCGATGACGTCATCGGTGTGCGCAGTACCCCGGTTCCACCCCGATACCGGCCCGACCCCCATATTTAGTTGCGGCCGCCTCTTCCGCAGCGGCCGCAAACAACGTTCTGCAACCGTGGCCGTCCTGCAGCCTTAGTGGCGCTAGTTAAGGCGGAGGTGCGGCCGGCGCTTTTTCGGCGGCTGCCTGCCCGCACCTCCTTCCCCGGCCTCCTCCACCCCCCCCCCCCCCGCGGCATTGCCGGCTGCTTTCCGCGAGCCCGGCACTTCTCCGTGGTGCCGGGCTCATTTGCCGGCACTATCAAGCGGCGATCTCCCCATTGCAGGCACCTCCCCCTTAAGAGAAGGAGGAGGCCTGCAGTACCGCAGCCTGCCGCTCCGCAGCGGGTGGCGCAGCGGCACCTACAGCGCTGAAATTCAGTTTCAGCGCCCCAAGCGGGGGCGGGCACACCCTGGAATAGCGCCCGGTTCCGACTTGGGGCGCAAAAACTGAATTTCTGACGGTCGCAACTGGCTCCGCGCGCAGCGCTAACTTTTGGGCGCAAGCGAGCTGGCGGGGCCTTACTGAATTTCTAGGCCTGGAACTTTAAACCTCTCTCCAGAGACTTGGGCACATAATCTCGGGCTGACACTCCAGTGCATTACTGAGGGAGTGCTGCACTGTCGGGGGCGCCGTCTTTCCGATATCTTAAACTATTGCTGCTTGTTCAGGTGGGCATAAAAGATCTCCTGGCACTGGTCACAGAAGCGCTGAGGCGGTATCCCTGGCACCCTGACCAGCATTTATCACAAAGAGATTAACTGGTCATTCATCTCATTGTGTTTGCCTACAGGGGGAGCAGCGCAGATTCACCAGAATGATACCGGGGCTAAAAGGGTTAAATTACGAGGACAGGTTACGTCGATTAGGCTTGTGTTCCCTTGAGTATAGATTAAGGGGTGATCTAACTGAGGTGTTTAAGATGATTAAAGGATTCGATAGGGTAGAGAGAGTGAAACTATTTCCTCTGGAGGGGGGAGTCCAGAACAAGGGGGCAGAACCTTAAAATTAGAGCCAGGCCGTTCAGGGGTGATGTCAGGAAGCACTTCTTCATACAAAGGGTGGTGGAAATCTGGAACTCTCTCCCCCAAAAAGCTGTTAAGGCTGGGGGTGGTCAAGTGAAAATTTCAAAACTGAGATTGATAGAATTTTAGAGTATTTCCAGCAGTTCCTGTTTTTATTTCAGATTTCCGGCATCCGCAGTATTTTTCTTATGTGTGGGTAGATTTTTGTGAGGCAAAGGGTATTAAGGGTTACGGAAGCAAGGCGGGTAGATGGAGTTAAGATACAGATCGGCCATGATCTAATTGAATGGCGGAACAGGCTCGAGGGGCTGAACGGCCTCCTCCTGTTCCGATGTACTTAAGAAAGGTGACTACATTCCAGAAAAGTAATGCATTGGCAGCAAAGCACTTTGGGACATCATGAGGATGTGAAAGGTGCTATATAAATGCAAGTTCTCTCTCACACACACACACACAAAGTACAGGCAATGCACAGTGATTGTTGCAAAGGCAACAGACATCAGACATTTTCAACAAATGTGTATCAAATTCAGGGCTTTGCAACATTCTGTTACAAACACACTGACACTAACAACACCGATTTACTCAATCAATACAGATTTGAAACAAGGAAGGCGGATAAATTAAATGAGGAATTTATCTTTGATGTGCTCTCAAACTGAAAGCACGGGTCTGGGGTCAATTTGGGACCCAGTTTCCCGCAGATTGGATTGCACTGCACTTTCTGAAACAAGGTCATCACTTTTAATCCGGACACCTTTGTCCTTAGATTGACTTTCGTTCCCCTCCTTGCCTCCCCGTCACCTTACCCTTCGATGCTGAGGCGGGCTGCAGCAGGAGCACCATGCACACTCCGATGCACTTTGCGACCATCCCCAGGTTGAGGAGCGAAGTGCAGGGATGGGGATCAGGACCTCCCGTCACCTCCAGCCAGCTCCGAGCTTGTGACCTGCTGCCTCCTCCCATATTCCCCAGGAACACCGCGACCAAAGCCAAGCGAAAACCGGGAGCGAACCCTCTCTCCCAAATACCTGCAGCCATCAGCGCCCATGCGACTGCCAGGATTCACAGTGGGGTCTGTCCATGAATGTTGGTTCATCCCTTCCAATAATTCAAGAATGAATGAATGAAATTAAGGTCTCTGTTTTTGATTTTTTTTTTGCCCCAAAAGTAAAGAATTCAGATGTGCAGCCTGATCACAATGCTCCTTGGGACCTCCTCTCTGGACTTGAGAAGGCAGGTCAGGTCTGTGGCTTTGCATCTAGCGCATCTCTGGTGCTCCCTCCTCTTGGTGGCACTCCGTACATGACATGCCCTCCGCTCCGCTCCTCTTCCTCTTCATTGCCGACAAGGTGCGGCCGATGGCGTCTCCCAATTGATCCGAGATGCTATTTTGCTAGTGCAGCGACGTCGCTTTATTTTTCGGGGGGTGGGAGGGGGGGGTTTCATTCCATCATTCCACGGACCAGATGCAGAAAGAGGAGGAGGAGGAGGAGGAAGGCTGCGAACAGCTAAAATGTGACAAGGACGACCTCTTGTGGAACACACAGCTTGCCCCAGGTCTGTTCTGCTCCACACTGCAATCTCGAAGTGTGCATTGTATTTAGCACTCATGCATAATTCATGCTATGCTGTCAGTTGAAAGCGAAATGTCCCATTCTTTTTTTTAAAAAAAAATTAAAATGCCAAGTGACATTAAATCAATCTCAATTACTTTTGAAAGCCAAACACTGTCAATGACCCCGCTGTGATATATAAATGTGTCTACTCTAGCAGCTATATGTTGAAAATATGGTACAGAACATCTTTAAAACATTTCATTATTCATTCTCGGGATGTGGGCATCACTGAGGAGGCGGGTATTTATTGCCCATCTCCGAGTTGCCCTAACTGAGTGGCTCACTGGGCCACTTCAGAGGGAAGTTAAGAGTCAACCATGTTGGTGCGAGTCTGGAGTCACCCATAGGCCCAGACAGGATAAAGACGGCAGGCTTCCTTCCCGAAAGGGCATCAGTGAACCAGTTGGGTTTTTACGGCACGATAGCAAAATACTGCGGATGCTGGAAATCCGAAATAACAACAGAAAACGCTGGAAAAACTCAGCAGGCCAGGCAACATCCGTGGAGAGAGAAACAGAGTCAGCGTTTCAGGTCGATGACCCTTCGTCAGAACGGTTTTTATGGCAATCCGACAGCTTCACGGTCACTTTTACGGATCCCAGCTTTATATTGCCAGATTTTTTTTTTTAACTCTCAAATGGCCATGGTGGGATTTATGTACATACGGACAATGACGGACAGGTAAAGACCCTCTGGTCCATCCAGCCTGCCCCCCACCATTGCGATACCTTGTGTATCACAATATATAAACTCCCCACCCCCATCCGAAACCATGTGATCTCCTGGGAGAGGCAAAAAAACAGATTTTAAAAACCCAGACCAATTTGGGGAAAAAAATCTGGGAAATTCCTCTCTGACTCATCTCGGCGATCGAAACTAGTCCAGGAGATCACGCTGGCCCTGAATTGCCTGCCTTCTGTAAGAGGTGATGTCCGCCTCAGCCAGAAACAGGTCCAGCTCTCGCTGAAGGAATGTACAGCACGGAAACAAGCCATTGGAATTCACGTTCTCTGGATTATGTGTCCAGGCTCTCTGGGTGCCGAGTCTAGGATCATAACCATTACACTACCGCACCCCTAATAGCTGGTCAACTCACCTGGGACAGATTCTAGGTCACCTTCTCACTGTCGTCTCTTTCAATGAAATGGAGAATGAAGAGACAGACCTTTCCTGCTCCTGCACCCGATAGTCGGTTTTCCTCCGTGGAACAGGAGTCCAATCGGCCCCTCGAGCCTGTTGCGCCGTTCGATTCAGTGCATGATGCATTTAAGGGGAAGCTAGATAAGTACATGAGAGGGGAAAGGAGTAGAAGGATATGCTGATTGGGTGAGATGAGGGGTGGAAGGAGGCTGGTGTGGAGCATAAACACCGGCACGGACCAGTTGGGCCGAATGGCCTGTTACTGTGCTGTTAATTCAATGCGGTGAATATAGGAAAATCAGGCAGGGAGGGGATGGGATGGGAATACACGTTTGTGATGGAGCACACCCAGTTTTCTGTTCATTCAAATCAATAGATTAAAAATAAATGATTGGGTGGGCTCAGTTTGAGGTGTGGGCTTCTCACCATCAGATTTCCCAGCGCCCGGGTGATCCAATAGCACCGAGGGCGGGAAGAGCAAAATCAGCCCAGAAATGACTGCAATATTAGTGGTTGGGTTGCTTCACATATTCATCCCTCTGTTATTTTAATGGTGGAGTTAACCCATTTATTGTAAATATTGAAATAGCTTCAATTTTAAAATTCTCATCTTTGTTTTCAAATCCCTCCATGGCCTCGCCTCTCCTTATCTCTGTAATCACCTCCTACCCTACAATCCTCCGAGATCTCTGCGTTCTTCCAATTCTGGCCTCTTGCGCATCCCCGATTTTAATCGCTCCACCATTGCCGGCCGTGCCTTCAGCTGCCTGAGTCCCTAAGCTCTGGAATTCCCTCCCTAAACCTCTCCGCCTCTCTAGAACATAAGAACATAAGAAATAGGAGCAGGAGTCGGCCATGCGGTCCCTCGAGCCTGCTCTGCCATTCAATAAGATCAAGGCTGATCATCGACCTCAACTCCACTTTCCAGCCTGATCTCCATATCCCTTGATTCCCCTAGAGTTCAAAAATCTATCTATCTCAACCTTGAATATACTCAACGACTCAGCAACCACAGCCCTCTGGGGCAGAGAGTTCCAAAGATTCACAACCCTCTGAGTGAAGAGATTCCTCCCTCATCTCGGTCTTAAATGGCCGACCCCTTATCCTGAGACTATGACCCCTAGTTCTAGACTCTCCAGCCAGGGGGAAACAACCTCTCAGCATCTACCCTGTCAATCCCCCTCAGAATCTTATATGTTTCAATGAGATCACCTCTCATTCTTCTAAACTCCAGAGAGTATCGGCCCATTCTACACAATCTCTCCTCATAGGACAGCCCTCTCATCCCAGGAATCAATCTAGTGAACCTTCGTTGCACCGCCTCCAAGGCAAATATATCCTTCCTTAGGTAAGGAGACCAAAACTGTGCACAGTACTCCAGGTGTGGTCTCACCAAGGTCCCGTACAATTGTAGCAAGACTTCCTCACTCTTATACTCCAACCCCCTTGCAATAAAGACCAACATGCCATTTGCCTTCCTTATTGCTTGCTGTACCTGCATGCTAGCTTTCTGTGTTTCTTGCACGAGGACACCCAAATCTCTCTGAACACCAACATTTGAAAGTTTCTCACCATTTAAAAAATATTCTGTTTTTCTATTCTTCCTACCAAAGTGAATAACCTCACATTTCCCCACATTATACTCCATCTGCCACCTCACTGCCCACTTAGTCTATCGATATCCCTTTGCAGACTCTTTGGGGGAGAAATTGGGTTGTTAGCGCCACCGATTATCACCTAAAGAGGCCGAAAAGTGGGGCGATAGCCAATTTCTGTGTGGTCGCAGGGAACCTAGCGCCTCGCCCCATATTGACCATGCATTTAGCGCCGGCGCAAAATCTTAGCGCGCGCTCGCGGGCGCAGGCTGATCATGACGTCATTCCATGGTGCAACGCCTTTTTAGCGCCCCGGACCGGAAATTGGGTGGCACCCGCCTCTGTTGCGCCTGGCGCTAATAGTGACAGCTCACTGGAACGTTCCCCAGGCACTCTCGGAGTAGGGGGGTGCTGTTTAAAGGGGACACCACTGTTCTGAAAACATCAGCCCTTTTGTGAACGCAACTTGTTGGCTGGTTTGATACAGTTGAGCAGCTGCAGTGCTCGAGCCTTATTGCCATTCAACCAGCAGTGCCAGAGGACCTTTAGCCCTGTGAACATTACCTAGCTGCTGGTAAGAGCTTACAACCTTTACCTTGATCACTCTTATTATGGGGGCTGCTCTGGAAGGGAACATCCTGCTGCTAGAACATCTTGAGAGGGCACAGAGACGGAGGGAGAGAGGGCCAGGAGTGGCCAGACGGAGGAGGGCCAACAGACGTCGCCACACCAGACCTTACGCAGCGAGGGTTTTCAGACAGCAGTTCTCCTACCACAACATGTCGGAGGAGCAGTGTGTCAGAAGGCTGCGATTCCATAAGGAGGTGGTGACTGAGCTGTGCCAGCTGCTTCAGGATGATCTTCTGCCGCGCATACGGTGCAGGACATCTCTGTCGGTGCCTGTAAAGGATACTGTAGCCCTCAATTTCTTTGCCAGCGGCTCCTTTCAGGTCGCGACTGGGGACCTAGCTAACATTTCCCAGTTTGCGGTGCATTGCTGCATCCGCCAAGTTACAGATGCCCTATATAACAGGAGGCGGCAATTTGTTTCGTTCCCTTTGACACCGGAGAAGCAGCAGGAGCGCGCAGAAGGCTTCGCGGCAATAGCTGGCTTCCCCATGGTGCAGGGCGCCATTGACTGTACACACGTGGCTTTGCGGGCGCCTGTGAACAATCCCGAGGATTACCGCAACCGCAAGGGGTTCCACTCCCTTAATGTACAGCTGGTGTGTGACCACCGGCTGCTGATCCTCGCGGTCAACGCACAATTCCCTGGCAGCAGCCACGACGCTTTCATCCTGCGTCAGACCACAGTGGCAGACCTTCGAGGCCCCGGCTCACCCACGAGGCTGGCTTCTCGGAGACAAGGGCTATCCTCTGTGCCCATGGCTTATGACCCCGCTCCGTTCGCCCAGCACCCAGGCAGAGGAGAACTACAACTCCAGCCATCAGGCGACGCGGAACACTGTGGAGCACACAATCAGCGTGCTGAAGCAGTGGTTCCGATGTCTCGACCATTCGGGGGGCGCCCTGCAGTACTCGCCGGAGCGAGTCGCCCACATCGTCGTTGTCTGTTACATGCTCCACAACCTCGCCATCCAACGCACCCAGCCAATGCCAGCTGAGCTTGAAGGACCAGCAGAGGAGGAGGAGGCGGAGGAGGAGGAAGACGGGAGGGTTCCCGAAACTGGAAGGGCCGTTCGTCAGAGGCTCATAACGACTCGTTTCTAGGCCCCACTGACGGATTGCTTGGTGTGTTTGGGAGAGGACCGTCCGGTTCACCCAAAGCCTATGAGGGGCAGATTAAGTGTAAATAGTTTAGATGTCCAGTGTAAATAAAATGTTTTCTTTATTTTCAAAAAAGTGGAGCCTTCCAACTTCATAAAGCAATTGCAGCAGAAAGCAAAACTAACGAAATAACACTTAAGTAACGGCTTAACACATAACTAAGGATTTAACACAAAAGTAACGGCAAAACACATAACTAAGGATTTAACACATCAGCAAGGAAACACAACTTTAATGTCTGCCAAACCCGCGACAGTAACCACCACATCCCCATCATTCACAAGAGCTGTAGAGGGCCTTGAAATGTTCAACCTCGCCGTCTCCAAAGCTCCCTCTACTTTTGACCCCTTGATGGGCTTCGACTTTTCTTTCTGGAACGCCCCCTTCCCTCCCTGCAGCTCCTCCGTAATTGGACCCCAGTGGCTGCATCAAGGCTGGGGGAGGCCTGCTGAGTGGCCGAAAGCGCAGAAGCCCCTGAGGGACGGGCTGGACGACCTCTGGGCTTAGAGGGCCCGGGTGCTGACTGCTCCAACTGCTCATGGGCGGATGCAGTCTGTCCTGCAGGTGGTGGCAGCTGCAGTGGTGACGTGCCAGTGGTGGCATCAGGAATGCTGACATCCTGAGAGCGGACACCTGCTCCGTGGGCGTGCGACACACTGGCACTCTGACGGGGCAGCAGCGCAGCATGCGCCCCAATCGGCTGGCCCACAGATTGATGCCCTGCTGTGGTGCTGCAAGGGCCCCGGGTAATCCTACCTGATCCTTCAACGGTGGCAGCAGTCAGTGCTCGCGTGGCCTCAATCTGCACCTGCATGAGGCCAGCGAGTGACTGCGTGGCAGGTGCCAGTGCTTCGATGAAGCCCTGGAAAGTCCTTCCCAGTGCTTCGGTGAAGCCCTGGACAGTCCTTTCCAGTGCTTCGGAGAAGCCCTGGACACTCCTTTCCTGTGCATCGGTGAAGCCCTGGACAGTCCTTTCCTGTGCATCGGTGAAGCCCTGGACAGTCCTTTCCTGTGCATCGGTGAAGCCCTGGACAGTCCTTTCCTGTGCATCGGTGAAGCCCTGGACAGTCCTTTCCTGTGCATCGGTGAAGCCCTGGACAGTCCTTTCCTGTGCATCGGTGAAGCCCTGGACAGTCCTTTCCTGTGCATCGGTGAAGCCCTGGACAGTCCTTTCCAGTGCTTCGGAGAAGCCCTGGACACTCCTTTCCTGTGCATCGGTGAAGCCCTGGACAGTCCTTTCCTGTGCATCGGTGAAGCCCTGGACAGTCCTTTCCTGTGCATCGGAGAAGGCCTGCGCACTCCTTTCCTATGCTGCACCGAAGTCCTGGAGACTCCCTGCCAGTGTGTCAATGGCTTCAGGCAGCCTTGCCACTGCAGCGATCAGCTCATTGTGCCTGAGCCGAGCCTGGGCGCTCATTTCAGCTAGGGACCGAACCTCCTCTGCGCTCTGTGCAGCAGTCATGGTGGCCTGACTCGGCCTCCGGGGAGACGGCCCCCGAGCTTCCCTTCCCCCCCTGCGTTGGTGCAGCCCGCTGGTTCCTGGAGCTGGTTCCTCATCAGAGGCACCCCCCCCGCTCCCCTCCAGGGAAGATCTATCCCCACTCTGCAGCTGGCGTGCCTCCCCTGAGGCTGGCACGGAAGGCCCGGCTTCCTCCAGCTGGTCGCCTCCGGACTCAGTGGGACTGGCAGCTTGAGGGCCCGGCTCCCGATCTGGTGATGCAGCATCTGAAAGCAGGGAGGTTGAAGAGTGGCTTTAGCGAGAGGAGAGGGTGGCAGCAAGGGATGCAAGATTGGTGCAATGCTATGACATGGGTCCACTGTGAAAAAGCATGCCGGTGGGGGGTCACAAGTGGAAGGACACAGATCAAAAAGGTCATAACCTTACCATCGCCGTGCACAATGGGGTCGGCAGCTCCAGTGGTGACAGGACCAGTCAGGCGGCCGCCAACAATCTGGTGCACTCGCTCCTCCAGGTCCGTCAGGTTCTGGAGGTTTGGCGGTCCTCCACTGGTCCGGAGCTGTTCTCGCCGGTTCCTTGCCAGCTTGGACTGCAGGAGAAAGGACAGGAAATGATGAGACATCATGGCCTCGTCTGTCATGTCATGCCCCCCTTGGTGGAATAGTCCTGACATCATGGCGTCATCTGTCATGTCATGCCCCCCTTGGTGGAATAGCCCTGACATCATGGCGTCATCTGTCATGTCATGCCCCCCTTGGTGGAATAGCCCTGACATCATGGCCTCATCTGTCATGTCATGCCCCCCTTGGTGGAATAGCCCTGACATCATGGCCTCATCGGTATGTGCAAGTGTGTTCCCAGAAAGGGCCATGGGGGCGTGCTGACAGAGGGCCAGTGGGGCATGGCGCACCCATTGGCCATAAAGTCAGGTGCAGAAGAAGGCATGAAGAGGACTGCAGAAACATCACTCACCCTGACGACCCGAGTGAGGTCGTTGAATTTCTTGCGGCACTGCAATGGAGTCCTGACCACCAGGCTGCTGGAGTTCACCCTCTGAGTGATGGCCCTCCATGCTCTGCGGTAATCCTGCTGACTAGGCCTCCTGCCATTGTCTGCGTACAGGACCGCTCGACGGCGCTCCACTCCGCCTACCAATGCATCCAATGCATCATCCGTGAAGCGCTCTGCGCTTTGCCTTGCCCTCTCCATCCTCAGAAAGTTTTTAGCGCCAAACAAAACACAGCGCTGAAATTCAGTTCTGCAGGGCGCAGAGTGTGGCTGCTGATCCTTCTGGATCCACCCCTTTAAGAGCTGGCCGGCTCCTGACTCTCTCGTGATCATCGATGATTGACTGCACCTGCGCTGCACCCGGCCGCCCCGATATAGAAACATAGAAACTAGGAGCAGGAGTAGGCCATTCGGCCCTTCGAGCCTGCTCCGCCATTCAACGAGATCATGGCTGATCATCCAAACCCTAGCACCCGGTCCCTACACCGACAGCCATCCCACCCAAGCCCTATCCCCGTATTGAGTTGCGCCGCCATGTTAGCACCCTAAGTCTACCGTGCAACGCCTGATTTAGCGCCGCGATCACCTTAGGGGCGCTACGACCCAATATTGCGCTAGGTGGCGCTAAATTGCGCTTGGCGCAAAACTTTGCGCAGCGCCAAGTCTAACGCCCCAAGCGGGGCTATACCCAATTTCTAGGCCTTTGTGTTCTCCTCACAGCTTACTGTCCCTTGGATATTAAGGGAATCAAGGAATATGGGGATAGTGCAGGAAAGTGGAGTTGAGGTAGAAGATCAGCCCTGATCTTATTGAATGGCAGAGCAGGCTCGAGGGGCCAAATGGCCGATTCCTGCTCCTAATTCTTATGTTCTAGGTTTGTATCGTCAGCAAACTTGAATACATTACATTCGGTCTCTTCATCTAGGTCATTAATATAGATTGTAAATAGTTGAGGCCCCAGCACTGATTCTTGCAGCACCCCACTAGTTACAGCCTGCCAACCTGAAAAAGACCTGTTTATCCCTACTCTCTGTTTTGTGTCCATTAACTAATCCTCTATCCATGCTACTATATTACCCCCAACCCCATGAGCCCTAATCCTGTGTATTAACCTTTTATGTGGCACCTTATCGAATGCCTTTTGGAACTCCAAATATACTACATCCACTGGTTCCCCTTTATCTAACCTGCTAGTTACATCCTCAAAAAACTCTAATAAATTTGTCAAACACGATTTCCCTTTCATAAAACCATGTTGACTCTGCCTAATCATGTTATGATTTTCTAAGTGCCCTGATACCATTTCCTCAACTTCTCTTTCCTCCTTTAAGACTCTCCTTAAAACCTACCTCTTTGTCCAAACTTTTGGTCACCTGTCCTAATATCTCCTTATGTGGCTCGGTGTCAAATTTGTGTCTGATAATCGCTGCTGTGAAGCACCGAAGGACATTTTAGTACGTTAAAGGTGTTATATAAATGCAGATTGTTGCTGTTGTTGTTGTTGTGCCAACAGGAATTATGGAGAGGATGTGAGTGAGCACAAGAAAATAAAACATCGTACCACACATGGCAAGAGCACAGTTCATTTTGTCTAAAATTTATACAGTAATCAATTCTGGTTGTTCTTTATTAAATACATCGAGCGGTATAATGATTTGAATCTGTCATCACCATGTGCTGTCTGTTAATGTGATATTTATCCACAGTGGGAGGGGGACATGATGGGGAACGTCATTAACCAGGACGCCCCGTTCATGGGACGCCTGATGACTTCGCTACATCTGCGAAAATGTGGGAAGCTACGTGGGGTATCGGAGCAGTACTCCAGAGACTTGATCACAAAAATCCAGGCTGACACTCCCAGTGCAGTGCTGAGGGAGCGCTGCACTGTCGGAGGTGCCGTCTTTCGGATGAGCCATTAAACCGAGGCCCCGTCTGCTCTCTCAGGTGGATGGAAAAGATCCCATTGTAGGTATTCGGGTTCACCTAAGTAGGTATTGGACGAATTCCTACTAAATAATCGAGTTCGACTTCAGGAGAACAATCAAGAAGTTCTTTAATTCAAGAATAACCGAATTCCAACAGGTAGGTACAGGAAACAGATGAAATACAGCAGGTAAGAGAGATGGATGCAGGAGAGCCTTGGAGTAGGTCATTCCCCAGCGGGGACGCCACGAGGACCGAGTCTGCAGTCCTGTGGATTGTGTGATGACATCATCACGCTCGGCCGCGTTTTCCCACGCTTGTGTGGTCACGTGACCTGCGTTGTGATGTTGACGCGTTTGCCCGCGCTTGGGCGGTCACGTGACCCGCGTCGATACGTCGGCGCGTTTACCCGGCACTGAGGCTGGCCGTTGCGGCCGAAGTCGCGAGAGCGGGAGGCCGAACCGGGCCGGCGGCCACCGCGGGAGCGGGAGGCCGAGTTGTGCCGGCGACCATCGTGGGAGTGGAAGGCTGCGCTGGGCCGGCTCGCATCTGGGTGAGTCACGTGATGCGCGACGTGATGTCAGTGCGTTCTTAAAGGGGCAACAGCCCGAACAGGTAAGTTATATACATACAAAATTAAGTTAAAGTGAATTATGTACATTATAATGGTGGTACCACCACACCATGGCACTATTTCGAAGAAGGGCAGGGGGGGTTCTCCCCGGTGTCCTGGCCAATATTCATCCCTCAAGCAACATCACTAAAGCAGATGATCTGGTCATTGTCACATTGCTGTTTGTGGGAGCTTGCTGTGCGCAAAATGGCTGCCGCGTTTCATACATCACAACAGTGACTGCACTTCATTGGCTGTAAAGCGCTTTGGGACGTCCTGAGATTGTGCAAGGTGCTGTAGGAATGCAAGATCTTTCTTTCTTTCTTTAGGTGGCATACCACACAAGAACCATGTGGAAACTGCCAAACAACTTATCCTCAGTACAGGAAACTCTCGTTTAAACGGCACCTAAATATCCAGAATTCTCTATTAACTGGCAAAATTCTCACTCTGAAAACAACCGGCAATGCAGCCGAGTCCGAATCTCCCGCGGTGGCCGAGTTAGTCGGTGGGGTTAGTTTTCCAAACTGCCACTACTCGGCTTCTTGGCGCTGTCGGGAGTCGGAAAACCTCGATACCCCTGTAACAGGAGTCTGACTCTCCCGCGCTGCCGGTAGTCTCTTCTGATCCGCCATTTTACAGGGGTACTGTGTGTCTCCCACGCTGGCAGTACTGTACTTAATCAAGCATCTTCCACCATCCATTTAACACAACATTCTGTAGGTGAGTACCCAATTACTGTATACTGCACATTGCTTGATTTTTTATTTTTCTTTGTTAAAAATAGCCTCGGTAGATAACCCTCTCCATCATCCAGAATTTTTGATCAACCGGCAACACGCTGGTCCCGTTGGTGCCGGATACCAAAGAGATTCCTGTAGTTCATTGTGCTCTTTTGAATCCTTCTACAAAGAGGTCAAAGAGCAAACCCTTTACAGACAGAATAAGGTCAAGTCTCCAGCGTGTAAACAATTCATCTACAGTGTGTAGAGGGTGTGGATTGTGAATCGTGAATAACTGCAACTATAGTGATGGCGCAAAGCTACAATATGGACTAGTTTATAGGTGAGGTGTCAAAATTCATCCCCCACCATCGCCCCCCCCCCACCCCCACCCCCAAGTGAGGAAATCACAGGCCTGTGTCCTGCATGAGAAATTTAATCTCAGAACAGTATTAACTTTAATAATCAGAGGAGTATACTGCCATATAAATAAACTCAACACACAATGAAAGGTTCAATTAAAATACGTTCCGTGTTCCTTTTCCAAAAGCTAAGAGAGCAAACTGCTGACTGTAAAACAATTCATTTATGCTAATATAGTATATGCAGTATATAAACGGTGAAGCTCTCTGTACAGTCATGGTTTCACACTGAAATTTCTTTTCAACGCTGATTAGGTTTATAAATATACATGATCAAAATAATGTGACTGAACAGCCCTTCATGAATAGTGCAAATCATTTTGTTACTGCAAAAAATACTCAATTTTTGCACGTTTTACATTACAACCGAGCATCGTAACAAAGTACAGCCTAAATCTGGAGTCTAGGCCTAACATAAGAACAGAAGAAATAGGAGCAGGAGTCGGCCATTCGGCCCCTCGAGCCTGCTCCGCCATTCAATAAGATCATGGCTGATCTTCTGCCTCAACTCCACCTTCCTGCACTATCCCCATATTCCTTGATTCCCTTAATATTCAAAAATCTATTGATCTCTGTCTTGAATATACTCAACGACTGAGCCTCCACAGCCCTCTGGAGTAGAGAATTCCAAAGATTCACCACCCTCTGAGTGAAGAAATTTCTCCTCATCCCAGTCCTAAATGACCGACCCCCTTATCCTGAGTCTGTGACCCCCCAGTTCTAGACCCCTAGATCCCTAACGTGAAACAGGAGGGAAGTGCAGCGCAGAAACAGGCCATTCGGCCCAACTGGTCCATGCTCCACATGAGCCTCCTCCCACCCCTCTTCATCTCACCCTATCAGCACATCCTTCCTCCCTCATGTGTTTATCTGGCTTCCCCTTAAATGCATCTCTGCTAGTTGCCTCAACCACTCCCTGTAATAGCGAGTTCCACATTCTCACCACTCTCTGAGTAAAGAAGTTTCTCCTGAATTCCCAATTGGATTTGTTAGTGACTGCCCTGTATTGATGGCCCCTAGAATTGCCAGCTCTGGTTTGATATGTTCCTGGAGATTTGATCATGTGACATTTGATCACGTGACATTTTTCCACTGTTTGCAAATGTTACTGCATTTACCTTAGTCAGGTGTCTCAATATCACCAGGATCATTGTCCTGAAACGTTAACTTGGATTCTCTCTCCACAGATGCTGCCTGACCTGCTGAGTGTTTCCAGCATTTTATGTTTTTATTTGTTGCTCTCTCTCTCTCTCCCCCAGTTTGTGTTGCGCTCTCTCTCTCTCCCCCCCAGTTTGTGTTGCGCTCTCTCTCCCCCAGTTTGTGTTGCGCTCTCTCTCTCCCCTAGTTTGTGTTGCGCTCTCTCTCTCCCTCCCCCAGTTTGTGTTGCGTTCTCTCTCTCTCCCCCAATTGTGTTGTGTTCTCTCTCTCTCCCCCAGTTTGTGTTGTGCCCTCTCTCTCTACCTCTCCCCCAGTTTGTGTTGCGCTCGCTCTCTCTCCCCCAGTTTGTGTTTCTCTCTCTCTCCCAGTTTGTGTTGCGCTCTCTCTCTCCCCCAGTTTGTGTTGCGCTCTCTCTCTCCCTCCCCCAGTTTGTGTTGCGTTCTCTCTCTCTCCCCCAATTGTGTTGTGTTCTCTCTCTCTCCCCCAGTTTGTGTTGTGCCCTCTCTACCTCTCCCCCAGTTTGTGTTGCGCTCGCTCTCTTTCCCCCAGTTTGTGTTTCTCTCTCTCTCCCAGTTTGTGTTGCGCTCTTTCTCTCTCTCCCAGTTTGTGTTGCTCTCTCTCTCTCCCCCAGTTTGTGTTGCTCTCTCTCTCCCCCAGTTTGTGTTGTGCTCTCTCTCTCTCTCCCCGTTTGTGTTGTGCTCTCTCTCTCTCTCTCCCCCAGTTTGTGTTGTGCTCTCTCTCTCTCTCTCTCCCCCAGTTTGTGTTGTGCTCTCTCTCTCTCTCTCCCCGTTTGTGTTGTGCTCTCTCTCTCTCCCCCAGTTTGTGTTGTGCTCTCTCTCTCTCCCCCAGTTTGTGTTGTGCTCTCTCTCTCTCTCTCCCCCAGTTTGTGTTGTGCTCTCTCTCTCTCTCTCCCCCAGTTTGTGTTGTGCTCTCTCTCTCTCTCCCCCAGTTTGTGTTGTGCTCTCTCTCTCTCCCCGTTTGTGTTGTGCTCTCTCTCTCTCTCTCCCCCAGTTTGTGTTGTGCTCTCTCTCTCTCTCTCTCCCCCAGTTTGTGTTGTGCTCTCTCTCTCTCTCTCCCCGTTTGTGTTGTGCTCTCTCTCTCTCCCCCAGTTTGTGTTGTGCTCTCTCTCTCTCTCTCTCCCAGTTTGTGTTGTGCTCTCTCTCGCTCTCTCCCCCAGTTTGTGTTGATCTCTCTCTCTCTCTCTCCCCCAGTTTGTGTTGTGCTCTCTCTCTTTCTCTCTCTCCCAGTTTGTGTTGTGCTCTCTCCCTCTCCCTCCCCCAGTTGCTCTCAGGACTCACGCAGTTTCTGGGTGATTTTCGTTGGCCCCGGTGATGTCATCCTCACAACTGGCAATAAAGTGGTGAGTTCTGAGTAATGGGGCACCAGCGTGGTTTAGACAACACGGGTACTGCGCCTGCGTGAACCGCGCAAACAAGGACCGTTTCTCCCGAGTCACCGACAGCAGCGATCTGGTGACCAATTACACAGTCCAGTAGAATTCACCGAAGGTGGGAGTGTTGGGAACCATAATGATCCCTATTTCTGGTCTCCCGCACAAGTAGAAATTTCTTCTCCATTTCTACCCTATCGAAACCCTTTCCTAATCTTAAAGCCCTCGATCAGGTCCCCCCCCAGTCCTCTCTTTTATAGGGAAAACAGCCCCCGCCTGTTCAATCTTTCCCGATAGTTAGAACCACTTAGTTCTGGTGTCATCCTCGCCAAACTTTGTTTGCACCTTCACCACTGCCTTTTTGCAATATGGAGACCAGAACTGCGCACAGTGCTCCAAGTGTGGTCTAATCAAGGTATATGGAGACCAGGACTGTGCACAGTGCTCCAAGTGTGGTCTAATCAAGGTATATGGAGACCAGGACTGTGCACAGTGCTCCAAGTGTGGTCTAATCAAGGTATATGGAGACCAGAACTGTGCACAGTGCTCCAAGTGTGGTCTAACCAAGGTATATGGAGACCAGAACTGTGCACAGTGCTCCAAGTGTGGTCTAACCAAGGTATATGGAGACCAGGACTGTGCACAGTGCTCCAAGTGTGGTCTAACCAAGGTATATGGAGACCAGAACTGTGCACAGTGCTCCAAGTGTGGTCTAACCAAGGTATATGGAGACCAGAACTGTGCACAGTGCTCCAAGTGTGGTCTAACCAAGGTATATGGAGACCAGGACTGTGCACGGTGCTCCAAGTGTGGTCTAACCAAGTTATATGGAGACCAGAACTGTGCACAGTGCTCCAAGTGTGGTCTAACCAAGTTATATGGAGACCAGAACTGTGCACAGTGCTCCAAGTGTGGTCTAACCAAGGTATATGGAGACCAGAACTGCGCACAGTGCTCCAAGTGTAGTCTAACCAAGGTATATGGAGACCAGAACTGTGCACAGTGCTCCAAGTGTGGTCTAACCAAGGTATATGGAGACCAGGACTGTGCACAGTACTCCAAGTGTGGTCTAATCAAGGTATATGGAGACCAGAACTGTGCACAGTGCTCCAGGTGTGGTCTAACCAAGGTATATGGAGACCAGAACTGTGCACAGTGCTCCAAGTGTGGTCTAACCAAGGTATATGGAGACCAGGACTGTGCACGGTGCTCCAAGTGTGGTCTAACCAAGTTATATGGAGACCAGAACTGTGCACAGTGCTCCAAGTGTGGTCTAACCAAGGTATATGGAGACCAGGACTGTGCACGGTGCTCCAAGTGTGGTCTAACCAAGTTATATGGAGACCAGAACTGTGCACAGTGCTCCAAGTGTGGTCTAATCAAGGTATATGGGGACCAGAACTGTGCACAGTGCTCCAAGTGTGGTCTAACCAAGGTATATGGAGACCAGAACTGCGCACAGTGCTCCAAGTGTGGTCTAACCAAGGTATATGGAGACCAGGACTGTGCATAGTGCTCCAAGTGTGGTCTAACCAAGGTATATGGAGACCAGAACTGTGCACAGTGCTCCAAGTGTGGTCTAACCAAGGTATATGGAGACCAGGACTGTGCACGGTGCTCCAAGTGTGGTCTAACCAAGTTATATGGAGACCAGAACTGTGCACAGTGCTCCAAGTGTGGTCTAACCAAGGTATATGGAGACCAGAACTGCGCACAGTGCTCCAAGTGTAGTCTAACCAAGGTATATGGAGACCAGAACTGTGCACAGTGCTCCAAGTGTGGTCTAACCAAGGTATATGGAGACCAGGACTGTGCACAGTACTCCAAGTGTGGTCTAATCAAGGTATATGGAGACCAGAACTGTGCACAGTGCTCCAAGTGTGGTCTAATCAAGGTATATGGAGACCAGAACTGTGCACAGTGCTCCAAGTGTGGTCTAACCAAGGTATATGGAGACCAGGACTGTGCACGGTGCTCCAAGTGTGGTCTAACCAAGTTATATGGAGACCAGAACTGTGCACAGTGCTCCAAGTGTGGTCTAATCAAGGTATATGGGGACCAGAACTGTGCACAGTGCTCCAAGTGTGGTCTAACCAAGGTATATGGAGACCAGAACTGTGCACAGTGCTCCAAGTGTGGTCTAACCAAGGTATATGGAGACCAGAACTGTGCACAGTGCTCCAAGTGTGGTCTAACCAAGGTATATGGAGACCAGGACTGTGCACGGTGCTCCAAGTGTGGTCTAACCAAGTTATATGGAGACCAGAACTGTGCACAGTGCTCCAAGTGTGGTCTAACCAAGGTATATGGAGACCAGAACTGCGCACAGTGCTCCAAGTGTAGTCTAACCAAGGTATATGGAGACCAGAACTGTGCACAGTACTCCAAGTGTGGTCTAACCAAGGTATATGGGGACTAGAACTGTGCACAGTGCTCCAAGTGTGGTCTAACCAAGGTATATGAGGACCAGGACTGTGCACAGTACCCCAAGTGTGGTCTAACCAAGGTATATGGAGACCAGGACTGCGCACAGTGCTCCAAGTGTGGTCTAACCAAGGTATATGGAGAGCAGAACTGCGCACAGTGCTCCAAGTGTGGTCTAACCAAGGTATATGGAGACCAGGACTGCGCACAGTGCTCCAAGTGTGGTCTAACCAAGGTATATGGAGAGCAGAACTGCGCACAGTGCTCCAAGTGTGGTCTAACCAAGGTATATGGAGACCAGGACTGTGCACAGTACTCCAAGTTTGGTCTAACCAAGGTTCGATACAAGTTTAACATCACTTCTCTGCTTTTCAATTCTATTCCAATAGAAATGAACCCCAGAGCTTGGTTAGCTTTTTTTTAATGGCCCTATTAACCTGCAGCAGTCCGATTTAAGAGATGTGGCCAACTAGGTCAGTTGCTGAATGGAAAGTCAAAATGCAGGCTGGAAACTTGGCCACGATCGAGTGTCTGAGAATGAACAAAGAGCCTGTACTTCCGGTTGACAACTCCGGCTGGGGCCTATTCCTGCAGGGTTCGTCACGTGACCTCCAGCCTCCGACCAGTCAAACAGCCTTTCTTCCCATCTCCAACATTTTTATTTCACTAATTGTAAAGTCTGTGGGTTGTGCAGTTAATAAGTACACAGACTTCAGAAGTAACAAACAAACAGGTCTTTACTATTCGAAGGTCCGGGCGAATCTGCCCCAGCAATCCTGCTACAACACTTATATACTGGTGTGGTCACTATCGGTATTACAGTATACAGAAGCCAAACAAATAGTGCCACACCTAAAGTAGTTCCCTTAAAGGTGAACGGTTACATTCAATAGTTCCCTTAAAGATAGACGGGTACATACACTACACTAATAAGTGAATGTGCTCAAAGAAAATGAGAAAAAAACCCACCATTTTTTTAATGTCCCCCCCCGCCCATGATTTCTCTCCCGGGTGTTGCTCGCTGCAGTGTCCTGGAGATTAATCTTCCATTCCTGGAGACTGCTGCAACAACAACTTGTATTTCTACAGCGCCTTTAACGTAGTAAAATGTCCCAAGGCGCTTCACAGGAGCGACTATCAGACAAAATTTGACACCGAGCCACATAAGGAGATATTGGAACAGCTTGGTCAAAGAGGTCGGTTTTAAGGAGCGTCTTAAAGGAGGAGGGAGAGGTGGAGAGGTTTAGGAAGGGAATTCCAGAGCCATCTATTTTTTTTTCTTCAATCAGCCATTTATTACAATATAGTGAAGCTGTGGGGAGGGGGAATTAATACACTCTCAGAACGGGGGAAAAATCTTGTGAAGAAAAATCTCCAGAAAGGGATTGACAGTTCTTGAAGCTGTCATCAAACACTGACATTCTCTTGGGTTTGATTAGTTTTTGTGGTGAGGACTGAAAAAACATTGTAATAAAGTAAATTTCAGATGTCTGATGGATCGGAGGGTCCATCAGCCATTACCTGAATTTGACAAGGTGGATGTCCGCTCTCCTGATCCAGCACGGCTAAAGGCTATAGAAGTAAAAAAAGTTAAGTGAACACTTTTTTAAACTTATCACTCACCGTGCATACTTACCACTCCACACTTGCACCCATCACTCACCTCTACACCTTACTTCCAGGTGCCTCCGACCGCAGCAGACCTCCTCCACGTCTCCTCCAACCCGACGGGGTTCTCCGAGGTCGGGAAGCCTTCACCTGTGAAGGTAAAATGGCACTAATTCCTTTTTCTGCCTGTTAACTACCTGTTAACAGGCAGTTTAAAGGATTAAAAGCCTTTCCCGCCTCCAGGAGACGGGACCCAAAGCTGCACATCTTCCCGCCTCCTGGTAAATGGGCACGGAGGCGGGATGGGGGCGGGTTTGCCATCCGCGCCCACTTTCTCCGATTTTACGTGCTGTCCCGCCTCCATGACCGCCTCCTCGGGGCTTGGAAAACCCAGCCCATAGTGTCTGGCGGTAGGTCAGGGGGCGCGACTGAAGCTTGCGGCCGGGGTGCGAGCGGGGCGCTGTGCACGACGATGACGTCATCACCGGAGGCGCAGTGCCGCGGGGCGCTACCAGCTACCACCACCGCTAACCTCCCGCTGAATTCCCCCGGGGCGCTAACGGGAGGCGCAAAGCAACCCAATTTTTCCCCTAAAGTCTCTTGGGTGGAAATCAGTTTCCTCAGTACAACCTGATTTTATTTTTACATGAGAACTTGGGACCACTCCAACATGGTACAAAACGCACACCTCTTGGGTTAATTAGGCCGTAGGGTTTAACAGGTGAGAAACATTTGCTGGCCCACATCGAAAGACTCAGCAGGCGAATAATAAAAAGGAAATTGGGAGACAACTTCATCCCCAAATTGTGCTGCCACACGTTACGTTTTTACCGGCTGTTTTACATTATAAACAATTCCACTTAAAGGACCAAAGGAGAAATTCTTCAGGGGATTCAGAGGAAACCGCACACATAAATCAGGGCACTCCATCACATTTAAAAATCAGTATCAATCGCCCTCCATCATTGGGCAAAATTAAATGCAATAAATAGGAAATCTTATCCGCCACACTTTAAAAAGACACCCTACTCTATGTTGTGCGAGAGGCCATTCTAAAGAAAATTTGGGCCAGATTTTGCTGTCAAAGTAACGGTGAGGCTAATGGCGCTCGCCGTTCTTTAAGCGTAAATGGTACAGCAGCTTCGGGGCGAGGGGCCGATGCAGTTGAATGCCAAGATCCGAAGGTTGCCGTCGGAGACGCCGTTAGCTTCGCGACAACGGCATCCCACGGCCGGTCTCACCATCGACAGGCATTGAATGGCGTGAGGTTGCTGTGTTTGCGCAGTGGATACAAACTAAACTCGCCACAGAAAGTTAAATGTACCCTGTAAACAACGTGATAATTATTAATGACTGCCAATCAACCTCTCTGGCATTGAAAATTAACTATTAGAGGTGCGGAGTCTCATTCCTTCAGGTTTTAATTGTTGCGAATTTTAAAACTGTCATATGTTAAATTAGAATGTTTTTTTACTTTTCCTTTCTGTCTCTTTTTTTCTCTCTCTTTTAATCCAATCTTTCTTTCCCTCTCTTTATTTCTTTTTCTGTACCTGATGTGACGTTGAATTCGCCCACTCTAATTCACCCTCATTCTCAGTCCTTGCGCTGTTTATTTCTCAATCCTTAAATCTGATTGGTGAAGGCGATACCCTGTTGCTTGACCTGCTCACACTCAGGTCCCAGATGCCCGGTTTGCCCTCGCTGCGCCGTTACCAGCTCGCGCTTTCTTCGGCAACTTGCTGCGCAAAAAAAATATAAAAACCTAAACGTGCAAGGGCAAGTCTAACAAACGGCGGGCACCGTTAGATACCCGGCCACAGCAAAATCTGGCCCATTGGGATTAGTCCAGTGCGCCAGCGTTAATCACAACCCTTGAAAATGTGACTAGATTATTTAGGTAAAACTTCAGATAGTGGCTAGGTTGTAGATACCAGCTGCTACAGTTAGGCTGCAGTTACGCCAGAATTGTAGCATCAACTCACAGTGCGCTTTGCTTCCTTCCGACGTTAGCTAGAATGCAAATCCAGCCTCTATCCAGAGTCGGGGATCGACCTGAAAGCGGAGAGAAGTGGAGTGAGACTCACTGGACCAGGCAGCATCTCTCCCTCGATTTACGCTCCATGGGAGAACATAAGAACATAATAAATAGGAGCAGGAGTCGGCCATTTGGCCCTTCGAGCCTGCTCCGCCATTCAATAAGATCATGGCTGATCTTCTAACTCAATACCATATTCCCACTCTCTTCCCATATCCCTTGATTCCCTTAATATTCTAAAATCTATCGATCTCTGTCTTGAATATACTCAACGACTGAGCCTCCACAGCCCTCTGGGGTAAAAAATTCCAAAGATTCACCACCCTCTGAGTGAAGAAATTTCTCCTCATCTCAGTCCTAAATGGCCGACCCCTTATTCTGAGACTGTGACCCCTGGCTCTAGACTCCCCAGCCAGGGGAAACATCCTCCCTGCATCTACCCTGTCAAGCCCTGTAAGAATGTTGTATGTTTCAATAAGATCACCTCTCATTCTTCTAAACTCTAGAGAATATAGGCCTAGTCTATTCAATCTCTCCTCATAGGACAATCCCCCCATCCCAGGAATCAGTCTGGTGAACCTTCGTTGCACTTCCTCTATGGCAAGTATATCCTTCCTTAGGAAAGGAGACCAAAACTGTACACAATACTCCAGGTGTGGTCTCACCAGGGCCCTATATAATTGCAGTAAGACGTCTTTACTCTTATACTCAAACCCTGTTGTAATAAAGGCCAACATACCATTTGCTTTCCTAATTGCCTGCTGTACCTGCATGTTAACTTTCAGTGTTTCTTGTAAAAGGACACCCAGGTCCCTCTGAACACCAACATTTCCCAAACTCTCACCATTTAAAAAATACTCTGCTTTTCTATTCTTCCTACCAAAGTGGATAACTTCACATTTCTCCACATATTCCATTTGCAATATTCTTGCCCACTCACTTTGCCTGTCTATATATCCCCTTGAAGCCTCCTTGCATCCTCCCCACAACAACATTTTCCAGCCTTTTCCTCGGCATCAAGCTTACAATATCAATAAAGGTTCAGCTTCTTGAGATTTGCACAAGTCACTAGTCAGTTCAGTGTCGGTGTGAAATGGTTTCCGCTTTGCTAGACCAACGGCAAACTTGCGAGGACAGACGGTTGTCACATTTGGAGACCAGGCGGGCGTTAGCGGCGGCGCGCAGACCGGGCCCAGGAGACGGCACACTGGCGATGGAGCCAGCCCGATTTTTGCTGTCCCGTTGATTTGAGTGGGCGTGAATTCAGCACAGGTGGTCCTGCCCGCCTGGTTCTCCACTCTGCGCTGGGCCTGCACCATGTCAAATGTGACAACATCTGTCCTCACACGTTTGGTGTTGGTCTAGCAAACTGGAAGCCATTTCACGTCAACACTGAACCTCACTTTTAGGTGATACTTTGTAGCCCATTCAGCTTTAAGTCAAAGGTTCCTTTTTTTTAAATAATCAAATGTCACAGCTTGCCGACGTACCACCAAAACCCTCAACCTAACTTTTTATTACTAAATTACGTGTGCAAATCTCAAGAACATAAGAACATAAGAAATAGGAGCAGGAGTAGGCCAATCGGCCCCTCGAGCCTGCTCCGCCATTCAATAAGATCATGGCTGATCTGATCCTAACCGCCAATCCACTATCACAGAACCATCTCCTGAATCTAGCAGAATTAGACACCCAAAATAGGAGCAGGATCAGGCTACACGGCCCCTGGGCCCGCTCCGCTACCCACAGGGCCATGACCGATCCGAACCTAGACACATGTCCAAATTCCTGCCCGCTCCCCGTAACCCTTAATTCCCTTTACTACTAAGAAACTGTCTATTTCTGTTTTAAATTTATGTAATTATGTAAATTATGTAAGAAACTGAAACTGATATTGTAACATTGAAAGGCTAAACCTTGAAATATCTGCCTTCCATTTTTATTAAATTTAACCGAGAAAAAGAATCTCGGGGATTGGCGTCATTTGAGGTGACCCCTCAGAACCGGCGAGGTCAAGGTGTCTTTAAATTAGTGCATTAGATTTCAGGATGGATCATTTTAAACAACTCAGATATGAACCTGTGTGGAACCACTCAGTGAAATGGTAATGTTTTTAAGGAGATACTGGATAAGGTGCATGCTTTGGCAGATATAAGGCAAAATCAAAACCTGGGGCAAATAGGAAAACAGATCCGTGTAGCCAAAGGAAAGGGGAATTTTTTTTTTAATGATTTAAGGAAATAGGGAACTAATTAGATTGGAAAATGTGTAGAAGTATAGTAAAGAACTGGGATTTCTATAGCGCCTTTCACAACCTCAGGACATCCCAAAGCGCTTCACAGCCAATGAAGTACTTTTTGAAGTGCAGTCACTGTTGTTGTAATGTAGGAAACGCGGCAGCCAATTTGTGCACAGCAAGCTCCCACAAACAGCAATGAGATAATGACCAGATAATCTGTTTCTCGCAATGTTGGTTGGGGGATAAATATTGGCCAGCAACACCGGGGAGAACTTCCCTGTGCTTCTTCGAAATAGTGGCTGCGGGATCTTTTACGTCCATCTGAAAAGGCAGAAGGGGCCTAGGTTTAATGTCTCATCCGAAAGCCGGCACCTCCGACAGTGCAGCACTCCCTCAGTACTGTACTGAGAGTGTCAGCCTGGATTTTGTGCTCAAGTCTCTGGAGTGGAACTTATACCCTCGACATTCTGACTCGGGTGCAAGAGTGCTGCCCACTGAGCCGCGGCTGACTCTTACCACAATTTAAGAGGCTCTTCTCCCCGCACCATATTGAGGTCCCAGTCTTGGCTGTGTCTCTGCAGGATACTGGCAGACACGCTCCCCACTGAGAAGCAGAGGACCAGACTGCACCCATGCAACTTCAGTTCAGCATGGCCTTAGAACGGGCCTTAGAATGGGTTGACGTAAGAAAACTACTAGGCACTTGGTCTAAGCGTTAAACAAAGCTTTAATCAACTGTTTTACAACATGGAGATCTAGTTGTGTCCTTCACTAGTTCCTGTAAAAGAATGTCCTGAGCAAGCTGGGCCCATGCCCGAGTATTTATACTCTCCCTGGACAGCGCCACCAGCAGGCCGCCCAGTATTATTTCATAAGTCATTTCCACATGAATGACAAGATTCATGTCACGAGTGCTCATCACCTTGGACATAGTTGGCATGTAGACTAACAACACCAAAGGAGAACCTGGAGAAAACAACACCGATGCTAGTTGTAACGTAAATGCAGCCTGAAACCAGTGTCGGCACTCAGCTGATACCGTTGGAGTGGAGTTAGACTTCCTAGAGAAAGGAGATTCACTACTCTTCGCTTCAGAGCTCCTCCCAAACCCGTGACCTCTACCGCCTAGAACGACAAGGGCAGCAGGCGCATGGGAACACCACCACCTCCAAGTTCTCCTCCAATTCACACACCATCCTGTCTTGGACATACATCGGCCGTTCCTTCATCGTCGCTGAGTCAAAATCCTGGAACCCCCTCCCTAACAGCGCTGTGGGAGCACCTTCACCACACGGACTGCAACGGTTCAAGAAGACAGCTCACCAGCACCTTCTCAAGGGCAACTAGGGATGGGCAATAAATGATGGCCTTGTCAGCGACGTCCACATCCCGTGAATGAATTTTTTTTTAAAAGAGCCAGTTCAGGCATTCAGCCCTGATTTACACTTCCCGAGTTTAGAGTCGGTGTGAGTCAAAAACCGATTCAAACCAACGTCAACTTGCAGTGTGAATGTACCATAAGATCAACAAGGGGAGAAACAGAGGCACAACTGTAAGACAAGGGTTAATCAGACTGTCTTGAAGTCTGCTAATGTCATACTGCTATTAGTTCCACTTTGTATTGTAGTAATAATAACCATTAGCTTCTGCCTGTTCAGTGAGGAAGCACAAGTCAGTTTAGAGGCAGTGACCATTCAACTGTTGAATTAAGACTGGCCTTAAAGCAATGGTCAGTTCAGGCAATAAGCCGAATTAATAGATATTGTAATGCAGATAACTTTAATTAGTTGATAGCTAGTTCTGCGGAAGGGATTACATCGTCCTTTTTAGAAGTAGGAGATTGGTATGGAATGGCACAGATTTATAATTGGTAGTTACTCTTGGTAGAATAGCAACAAGAGTAATGAACTAAATAAGATAATAAAGTTGGTGAGTTATAGAATCATAGGAAGTTACGGCACAGAAGGAGGCCATTCGGCCCATCGTATTTGCGCCGGCTGACAAAGAGCTCTCCAGCCTAATCTCACCGTCCAGCTCTTGGTCCGTAGCCCTGTAGGTTGCGGCACTTCAAGTACATATCCAAGTACTTTTTAAATGCGATGAGGGTTTCTGCCTCTACCACCCTTTCAGGCAGTGAGTTCCAGACTCCCGCCACCCACTGGGTGAAAAAAGTTCTCTTCAACTTCCCTCTAATGCTTCTACCAATTACTTTAAATCTATGTCCCCTGGTTATTGACCTCTCTGCTAAGGGAAATAGGTCCTTCCTATCCACTCTATCTCGGCCCCTCATCATTTTATACAACTCAATTAAATCTCCCCTCAGCCTCCTCTGTTCCAAAGAAAACTACCCCAGCCGATCCAATCTTTCCTCATATCTAAAGTTCTCCAGTCCTGGCAACATCCTCATAAATCTCCTCTGCACCCTCTCGAGTGCAATCACATCCTTCCTGTAATGTGGTGACCAGAACTGTACAAAGTACTCTAGCTGTGGCCTAACTAGTGTTTTATACAGTTCTAGCATAACGTCCCTGCTCTTATATTCTATGCCTCGGCTAATAAAGGCAAGTATCCCGTATGCCTTCTTAACCACCTTATCTACCTGTCCTGCTACCTTCAGGGATCTGTGGACATGCACTCCAAGGTCCCTCTGTTCCTTTACATGTCTCATCCTACCATTTATTGTGTATTCCCTTGCCTTTTTAGCCCTCCCCAAATGCATTACCTCACACTTCTCCGGATTGAACTCCATTTGCCACTTTTCTGCTCAACTGACCAGTCCATTGATATCTTCCTGCAGTCTACAGCTATCTTCCTCACTATCAACCACACGGCCAATTTTTGTATCATCTGCAAACTTCTTAATCATGCTGTACCGGTCTACGGAAAAAGAACATGTTAAACTAAAGCTATCGATAAGGGACAAGCTCATTATCATTCTCCATATAAGGAGTTTACACAGGATTACATCGGATATACAGCACGGAAACAGGCCATTGGGCCCAACCAGTCCATGCCAGTGTTTATGCTCCACTCGAGCCTCCTCCCATCTTTCCTCATCTAACTATCAGCATAACCCTCTATTCCCTTCTCCCTCATATGCTTATCTAACCGCCCCTTAAATACATCTATACTATTCGCTTCAACCACTCCCTGTGGTAGCGAGTTTCACATTCTCACCACTCTCTGGGTAAAGAAGTTTTTGTCTGAATTCCTTATTTGATTTCTTGGTGACTATCTTATTTTGATGGCCTCTAGTTTTGCTCTTCCCCACAAGTGGAAACACTCTCTCTGTATCCACTCTATCAAAACCTTTCATGATTTTAAAGACCTCTATTAGGTCACCCCTCAGCCTTCTCTTATTAAGAGAAAAGAGACCCAGCCTGTTCATCCTTTTGTGATAGGTGTACTCTCGCATTTCTGGTAGCATTCTTGTAAATCTTCTCTGTACCCTCTCCAGTGCCTCTATACCTTTTTATAATATGGCGACCAGAATTGCACGCAGTACTCCAAGTGTGGTCTAACCAAGGTTCGATACAAATTTAGCATAACTTCACTATTTTTCAATTCTATCCCTCTAGAAATAAACCCTAGTGCTTGGTTTGCTTTTTTATGGCCTTGTTAACGTGTGTCGATACTTTTAGTGATTTGTGTATTTGTACTCCGAGATCCCTTTGCTCCTCTACCCCATTTAGATTCTGATTTTCCAAGTAATATGTGACCTCCCTATTTTTCTTACCAAAATGTAACACCTCACGTTTATCTGTGTGAATTTCATTTGCCAATTATATGCCCATTCTGCAAGTTTATTAATGTCTTGTCATTTGTTGCAGTCCTCCTCAGTATTGACTATCACCCCCCAATTTGGTGTCGTCCACAAATTTAGAAATTGTGTTTTTGATTCCAAAGTCTAAATCGTTAATATAAATTGTGAACAACAGTGGTCACAGCATTGATCCTTGTGGAACACCACTTCCCACCTTCTGCCACTGTGAATAGCTACCCTTTACCCCTATTCACTGCTTTCTGTCCTGAAGCCAGCCAGCTGTTCATTCTGCTACTTGTCCCCTGACTCCGCATTCCCTGACCTTATTCATTAATCTATTATGTGGTACCCTATCGAAGGCCTTTTGAAAATCTAGATAAATTACATCTACTGCATTACCCTTGTCTACTCTCTGTTACCTCTTCAAAAAATTCGATGAGGTTGGTCAAGCAAGACTTTTCCTTTTGAAATCCATGCTGACTTTATTATTATATTTTTCATTTCTAGATGTTCTTCTATTTTCTCCTTTAGTAGGGATTCCATTATTTTTCCTGCCACCGATGTTAAGCTGACTGGTCTATATTTCCCTGGACATGGTCGAACTCCCTTCTTAAATATAGGTATTACGTTAGCTATCCGCCAGTCCTCTGGCACTACACCTTTTTCTAACGAGTTACTAAATATGTGTAGTAATGCCTCTGCTATTTCTTCCTTAGATTCTTCTAAAATGCACGGATGTAATCCGTCTTGACCAGGGGTTTTATCCTCTTTGAGTTTCATTAGTTTATTTAATATATCTCTGTGGCGGTCCCAACGGTTGTCTTTTACATTGAGATATATACATAATTCCCTTTAACTGAACTTATTTATGTATGTATAACTTACCTAACTGTATGTATTTAATTTACTTAATTGTATAACTTACCAGTTAGGGCTGTTGCCTCTTTAACTTACCTGTTGGGCCGTTGCCCCTTTAAGAGGCGACCTAACGCGCTGACGTCACGCATCACGTGACGCATGCGCATCGGCCGCCGACCGAACGCGCTGACGTCATATGACGCATGCGCATTGGCCGCCGGCCCGATTTGGGCTTCCAAGACGGCCGCCGGCATAGCCCGGCCTATCGAGACTTCGGCTGCATCAGCCGGCAAGCGGGAGCGAAGGGATTCTCCGCTCCCGCGGCAAGTACTGGCACAGCCCGGCCTAGTAACCTCGGCCTTAAAGGCCAGCCTCCGTAGCGGGGAGATGCACTGACAACGGCGCAGGTCACGTGACCGCCTAAGCGCACGTGAACGTGCTGACGTCATGACGCGGTCACGTGACGTCGGGAATATAGAGCCGAGTGTGAGGAGGTCAAGAGGCTCCCCACACGACTGGGGACTCAGTCCTAGTGGAGTCCCCGCTGGGACAACACCTACAATATGGTGCTCCTGCAGTCAGCCATCTTACCTGTTATCTTACCTGCTGTAACTATCCTGTTCTGGTAAGACCTACAACATGGTGCTCCTGCAGTCAGTCATCTTACCTGCTACCTTACCTGCTGTAATTATCCTGTTCTGGTAAATAAACCTCTTATTTATAGTTCGTCGAAGTTAAACTCTTTTATTTAGTGGCGATTTACACGAACCGCTACATCTCCTCGTTTTATTTTAAATGCAGTTAACTCATTACTAATCTCATCATCCGATGTCATCTCCACCTGTTCTATCTCCCTGGTAAATACTGAAGCAAAGTAATTATTTAATATCTCTGCCATCTCTCTATTGCTGCCTGTGGTATTATCCTCTCCATTACTTAGTGGTCCTATTCCCATCCCCACCTTCCTTTTTTTATTTATGTGCCTGTAAAATATTTTACTATTTTGTTTTATGTTCCTTGATAATTTAATTTCATAGTTCCTCTTTGCCTTCCTAATTGTTTTTTTTTACTTCTCTCCTAATCTCTTCGTATTCTCCCATATCATGCTCGCCCCTGCTGTCCTTGTACTTAATGTATGCCTCTTTCCTTACCCCCAATTTTTCCCTAATGGCTTTATTCATCCACGGTGTCGCATTAGTGTTTAGCTTGTTCTTGTTTGTTAGCAGAATATATTTTTCCTGGACTCTGTTGAACATCGTTTTAAATGTTTCCCATTGCTGTTCTACATCATTGTTTGCCAATACTGTTGACCATTTTATTTTCGAAAGTTCTATTCTCAGCCCCTCAAAATCAGCTTTTCTCCAATCTATTACCCTGGTCTTTGTCATCCCCATGTCCTTCTCAATTATTATAAGAACATAAGAACATAAGAAATAGGAGCAGGAGTAGGCCAATCGGCCCCTCGAGCCTGCTCCGCCATTCAATAAGATCATGGCTGATCTGATCCTAACCTCAAATCTTCTATCACTCTCCATCCCACCCGAACCCATGTGATCTCCCGGGAGAGGCGAAAAACCAGGTAAAAAACCCAATGGCTAATTTGGGAGAAAAAATCTGGGAAATTCCTCTCCGACCCATCTAGGCGATCGAAACTCTTCCAGGAGATCACTCTGTCCCTATATTTTCTACAGTACTTACCTTCTGTAAAGGCGATCTCCACCCCAGCCAGGAACAGGAATAAAACCATCTCCTGAAATCTAATACAGAATTAGAACACAAGAAGTAGGAGCAGAACCAGACTACACGGCCCCTGGGCCCGCTCCACTACCCACAGGGCCATGACCATTCCGAACCTAGACTCATGTCCAATTTCCTCCCTGCTCCCCGTAACCCTTAATTCCCTTTACTTCTAGGAAACTATCTATTTCTGTTTTAAATTTATTTAATGATGTAGCTTCCACAGCTTTCTGGGGCAGCAAATTCCACAAACCTACCACCCTCTGAGTGAAGAAGTTTCTCCTCATCTCAGTTTTGAAAGAGCAGCCCCTTATTTTAAGATTATGCCCCCTAGTTGTAGTTTCACCCATCATTGGGAACATCCTCACCGCATCCACCCGATCAAGCCCCTTCACAATCTTATATGTTTCAATAAGATCGCCTCTCATTCTTCTGAACTCCAATGAGTAGAGTCCCAATCTACTCAACCTCTCCTCATATGACCACCCCCTCATCCCCGGGATTAACCGAGTGAACCTTCTTTGTACTGACTCGAGAGCAAGTATGTATTTTCTTAAGTATGGACACCAAAACTGTATGCAGTATTCCAGGTGCGGTCTCACCAATACCTTGTATAGCTGCAGCAATACCTCCCTGTTTTTATATTCTATCCCCCTAGCAATAAAAGCCAACATTCCATTGGCCTTCTTGATCACTTGCTGCACCTGCATACTAACTTTGAGTTTCGTGCACCAGGACCCCCAGATCCCTTTTTACTTATCTTAAAGCATATTATGTTATGGTTACTATTGCCTAGATGTTCCCCACTTTTACTTCTCTTTTCTGCTCTGGTTCATTCCCCATTACTAGATCCAATAGCGGATCCTCCCTTGATGGGCTTTTTACGGTTGTATTAGGTAATGACCAAATGTGTGGAATGCCATGTAGAAGGGGTGAAAAAAGGTATAAAAAGTGGGTGTTGGAACAGATACTTTAGAATGCAATTAAGGTCTGATCAATCTGAAAAACTCCAAGCTCGGAAATGTAATGTGCTTGGATTCTTCGGCTAATACTCGCAAGGATTTGCCGTAAGAGCTGTTTAATGTACGTTTAATTATTGTATGCTAGAATGTGGAACTCACTACCACGGGGACTGGTTGAGGCCAATAGCATAGATGCATTTAAAGGGAGGCTAGATAAGTACATGAGGGAGAAAGGGATAGAAGGTTATGCTGATGGGGTGAGATGAAGAGGGGTGGGAGGAGGCTCATGTGGAGCATTAAAACTGGCACGGACCAGTTGGGCCGAATGGCCTGTTTCTGTCCTGTAAATTCTACGTAATAAATCCGTGACATCTGACATTTAATGTTGCAAACTCTATTATTTTGAGGAGTAAATTATGTAAAAACACACGTCCTCTAAGACAACAGCAGGTTGTTTGAGAAAGTTAGTAGGTCTCTTCTCAGGCAGTCCCTCGGAACCGAGGATGACTTGCTTCCACATTAAAAATGAGCTCGCAGGTGACTGATGAGTCCAATGCGGGACCTACAGTCTCTGTCACAGGTGGGGCAGACGGTGGTTGAAGGGGCGGGTGGGTGGGGTGCTTGGGTTGACGTGCGCTCCTTGCGCTGCCTGCGCTTGGCTCCCGCTTGCTCCCGGCGAAGAGACTCGAGGTGTTCGGCGCCTTCCCGGATGCTTCTCCTCCACTTTGTGCGGTCTTGGGCCAGGGATTCCCAGGTGTCGGTGGGGATGTTACACTTTTTCAAGGAGGCTTTGAGGGTGTCCTTTAAGCGTTTCCTCTGCCCACCTGGGGCTCTCTTGCCGTGCCGGAGCTCCGAGTAGAACGCTTGTTTTGGGAGTCTTGTATCGGGCATGCGGACAATGTGACCCGTCCATCGGAGCTGATCGAGCATGGTCAAAGCTTCAATGCTGGGGATGTTGGCCTGAGCGAGAACACTGACGGTGCGCCTATCCTGCCAATGGATTTGCAGGATCTTGCGCAGGCAGCGTTGGTCGTACCTCTCCAGTGCTTTGAGGTGCCTGCTGTATATGGTCCATGTCTCTGAGGCATACAGCAGGGCGGGTATCACTGCTGCTCTGTAGACCATGAGCTTAGTGCCGGGTTTGAGGTCCTGGTCTTCAAACACTCTCTTCCTCAGGCGACCGAAGGCTGCACTGGCACACTGAAGGCGGTGTTGGACTTCGTCGTCGACATCTGCCCTTGTTGACAGTAGGCTCCCGAGGTATGGAAAGTGGTCCACGTTGTCCAACGCCTTGTCATGGGTTTTGATAATCAGGGGGCAGTACTGTGTGGTGGGGGCAGGTTGGTAGAGGACCTTTGTCTTACGGATGTTTAGTGTAAGGCCCATGCTCTCATACGCTTCGGTGAAGGTGTTGACGATGGTTTGGAGTTTGACTTCCGAGTGAGCGCAGACGCAAGCGACGACTGCATACTGTAATTCGACGACAGAGGATGGGACGACCTTGGATTTGGACTGGAGGCAACGGAGGTTGAACAGTTTCCCGTTTGTTCTGTAAATTAGCTCCACTCCAGCGGGGAGCTTACTGAGGGTGAGATGGAGCATTGCAGCAAGGAAGATCGAGAAGAGCGTTGGTGCCATGGCACAGCCTTGCTTGACCCCAGTTCGTACATGAATTGGGTCTGTGGTGGAACCGTTGGTCAGGATCACGGCTTGCATGTTGTCGTGAAGCAGGCGGAGGATAGTGACAAACTTTTGAGGGCAGCCGAATTTGAGGAGGACACTCCATAATCCTTCACAGTTGACAGTGTCGACGGCCTTTGTGAGGTCAAAGAAGGCCATGTACAACGGTTGGTGTGCTGTAAATGTGCTGTAAATTCTGTTATGTATTGTGTGTTCTCCTCCCACCTGTGGTGGCGCTGTCACAGCAGATAAATGGTTGGGTGTTCTCTTGGTTAAGTTTAGCTCTCTTTGTTTGGAACTTTCCAGAACTTCCTTTCCTTCCTGAATTAAGCACTTCATGTTTGAATCTCTGAGTTCTGAGTCCTAAATTGTGTCTTGGTAGAAAGGTACCGACACAACAAGTGGCGACGAGGATCGGATGAATCTGCGTTGTGGGAACTTTCTTGTTTTCGACTACAAAACACTCGGAACAGATATTGCAACATCACATTAACGTTACGGCAGTGAGTAAACAGAAATTTTAATTTGAAACGTGAGATGGCTACTATATTAGGAAACATCGGTGATTTTGATGAAAATGTGGAGCAATGGAGCGCATATACGGAACGTTTTGACTATTTTGTATTGGCGAATGCGGTGGCAAACGAAAAGGTCATGCCTACCTTTTTGAGTGTAATTGGGCCGAAGACATTCAATTTACTTCGCAGCCTCGTGCAGCCAAATAAGCCAGGAACTAAAACATATAAGCAACTAGTGGAAATTCTTGGAGCACATTTTTCACCAAAACCTCTGGTTATTGTTGAGAGATTTAGATTTCAAACGGAATCAAGAGGAGGGGGAATCAGTGACGATGTTTATTGCTGCTTTAAAAAGGTTGTCAGAACACTGCGAGTTCAAGGAGGTGCTGAAGGACACCATTAGAGACAGACTCGTGTGTGGTCTGCAAAATGCAGCCACACAGAAGCGCCTTCTTACTGAGGACAACCTTACTCTTGAAAAGGCCATTGAAGTTAGTGTCTCCATGGAGATGGCGGAAAAGGAGGCTCACCAGTTGAGTTCAACAGGGAGAGTTCACAAGGTGTCGTCTGAACCTAAAGGTGCGCGGAACGGCACGTTACCGTTGTGGGAAAACGGGCCTTCACGCCAATGACTGCTGGTGTATGGAGCTGGAATGCCGAAATTGTGGCAAAAAGGGTCACATTGAACGTGCCTCTAGAGGTAAAAAAAGAACAGACAGAGCTGGGAAGCATGAAAGCAAAATGTCTGTATTTGGACAAGAGAGGAAAAGGAGTGTTCATTCAGTGCAGTATGATGGAACAAGCAAAACAGAGGGGAGCAACACCTCTGAGGAGGAAGAGGTGCACATACTGACGACTGCAGGTGGTTCAAATGGCTACTGGGTATCTGAAATAAAGAATAGATTTGCCTTCCAAAGCTAGGCTTTATTAACTTTAAAATCTGCAGCACATCTTCCCACATCCAGTCCCAACCAAGGCTGGAAAAGAACTGAATTTAAGGTGGCCACAACACATCATGTGATCATCAACTACCAATGAGATTACAACATATATCCCAAGGCAGTTAACAAACAACCAATCACAATACTTTTACTAAACAAGGAATAATCACCACATTCACCCCTCCTTTTAAAATATACTCCAACCTAAATAACCTTTACAATTTATAATTAATTATTTACAACTAAAACTATGCACAACAATAAAACTGTTCACATGACACAATACTAAGTGAACAACAACAAATAGTAACATTGCACATAAGTATTAAGTATCTCTCAACTAAAACAATATACTATAATATTTCAACAATTTTAAAACATTACTATCAATTTAAAAGTCAATTTTCAATCGGTCGACCGGATATCTTGTTCGTGTCGACCTTCTTAACCTTGGTGAAATTCCTTGCCCTCCCACACCAGAAGGCACAGAAGTATCTTCAGCAGGAAGGCTATCCATATCCCGATTTTCAACAGTTTCCGGATTAGAAATCCCATCAGAAGGTAAACTGGGACGGTCATAAACATCTATCAAGGGCTGACTAATAGAAGTATAATTATCTGCAATCGGATTGGAAATGTTCGTAGTATCTGTAACAGCATCCACATTATCTGAATCATGACTATTGTTAATATCCTCAGAAGAGGGCTGGCCCCCACAAGGAGCCAAGTCTTTAATTGAAACAGTACTTTCTTTCCCATCTTGGAATCGAATATGAGCATATTGGGAATTTGCCTCCAACAGCTCCACCTCCTCCACCAAAGGATCATATTTTGACAATCTAACATGGCGTCGAAGCAGCACAGGTCCCTGCATAGTAAGCCATGAAGGTACCGAATATCCCGTAGTAGATCTCCGCGGATAGTTAAAGAGCCTTTCATGGGGGGTCACATTAGTAGCCGTTGAAAGCAATGATCTAATGGAATGCAGGGCATCAGGCAGTACCATTTCCCACTGTGTATTCTTAAGGTTCCGGGATGTCAAAGCCAACATAACTGCCTTCCAGATCACCCCATTGTATCGTTCGCACTGTCCATTACCCTGGGGATTATACGGGGTAGTTCTACTAGTAGAAATTCCCCGACTCTGAAGGTATTCCTTCAACTGGGAAGACATAAAAGAACTTCCCTGATCCGAATGGATATACGCAGGCATCCCAAAGATGACAAAAAGTTGAGTCAGACATTTAATAACTGTAGCAGCTGATACATCTGCACAAGGAAAAGCAAAAGGGAACCTTGAAAACTCATCCACAACAGTAAATATATATCGGTTTTGAGTAGTTGAAGGATGAGGCCCCTTAAAATCGACGCTCAAACGTTCAAAAGGAGAAGTAGCCTTTATAAGATGAGCTCGTTGACGCTTAAAGAAATTCGGTTTACACCGAGCACAGATAGAACATGATGAAGTCATCCGCTTGACGTCTTCAACTGAAAAAGGCAAGTTCTTACTGCGTACAAAGTGTATCATCCTCGTAACCCCAGGATGACATAAGGCATTGTGAAGATTAATAAGCGTATCTCCGTGAATCACAGAACAATAAGCCCTCGACAGTGCATCAGCAGCAACATTATCCTTCCCCGGACGATAAACTATGTCAAAATGGTAACATGCCAACTCAATCCTCCATCTCATTATTTTATCATTTTTGATCTTTCCAAAATGTTTAACATCAAACATAAAGGACACAGATTTTTGATCAGTTACCAACGTGAAATGTCGCCCCGATAAATAATGTCTCCATTTACGCAATGCTTCTACTATTGCGTATGCCTCTTTCTCTATTGAAGAATGTCTTTTTTCACTATTGTTCAAAGTACGTGAGAAAAAGGCCACAGGTCTTCCATTTTGGTTCAGAGTAGCCCCAATTGCAAAATCCGAAGCATCCGTCTCGATCACAAAGGGAACCTGCTCATCAATAGAATGCACAACTGCTCCTAAAATATCCTTTTTAAAATTCTCAAAACATGTCCTGGCCTCCCATGATAGAGGATATGTCATAACCCGAATAAGAGGCCGGATCTTCCGTGAAAAATTTGCAATCCAATTAGAATAATAAGAAAACAGTCCAACAACTCGTTGCAAAGCCTTAGAATTAGTAGGACAAGGTAAATCAATCAATGGTCGCAGACGTTCTGGATCTGGTTTAATCTTGTTTCCTGAGATAATATACCCCAATAGATTTACCTCAGTAGTCGAAAAGATACATTTCTCTTTGTTAAAAGTTAAACCAACTTTTTCCGCAGCTTGAAGGAATCTTTTTAAATTAGAATCATGCTCCACCCTTGATTTGCCACACACTGTGATGTCATCTAAGTATGAAAAGGTGTCAGAGAGGGAGTTATCACTTATAAAAGCATCCATTGCCCGTTGAAAACAAGCAACACCATTAGTAACACCAAATGGTATTCGGCAAAACTGATACAGCTTTCCACCAGCCTCAAAGGCCGTATATGGTTGATCCTTCTTAACAATAGGAATCTGATGATAAGCACTCTTTAAATCAATAGTGCTAAAAACCTTATACTGAGATACTTTGTTGATAAGCTCATCAATCTTAGGCAAAGGGTATGCATCTAATTGAGTATACCTATTAATAGTTTAGGAATAGTCTATCACCATTCGTTTCTTATGTCTCTCGTTAGTCGTGACAACTACCTGTGCTCGCCAAGGCGAACAACTAGGTTCAATGATTCCTTCCAATAAGAGACGTTGAACTTCAGAATTAATAAATTCTCTATCCTGACTACTGTATCTTCTTGACTTGGTAGCAATTGGCTTACAATCCGACATCAAATTGGAAAAAAGTGATAATGGAGAAATAGATAAAGAGGTTAATCCACAAATAGATAAAGGTGGCTTAGTCCCTCCAAATGAAAGACTAAGAGACTCGTGTAACTGAAGCACATCATGTCCAATCAAAATATCCGCACAGAGATTAGGCAAAACAGATAGGCGTATATCAGTATACGTATTACCTAGAAGAATCATTTTCACAAAGCAACAACCAGCTATTTGTGAAGTAAGGGTCGTCTGAGCCATACACACCTGATACGTAACAGGCGATATTTTCAAATGCTTCTCCTTCGCAAACTGAAGACTTATAAAACTCTCAGTACTGCCCGTATCTATAAGGGCCTTCACTTCCAACCCATTAACTTGAGCCATGACTATAGCTTTGTTTAGGCCATGAGCAAATGCAGCAGAAATTGATGCAATAAACACCCTATCTAAAGGCTGAATAGTCACAGAGGAGGTAGTGGAGGAGGGCCCTCCCACACCAGGAGGTAATTGAACCTGATGATTTGCACACGCGTGCATAATGACCTCTCTTGCCGCATTTACTACACACAGCCTCCCGAGCAGGACACTTCAGACGAGGGTGCCGGATATTCCCACAAAAATAACACTTCTGAATCCTAGAGGCAACAGCCGCCGAAGTAAAAACTGTTTCAGAATCTAGTAAACCACTCCCATTAAGTCCACATAATTCCTTTTCATCCGAAACTGCTGAAACCATAGTCGCAGGCCGATTAAAAAGAGCATAAGAATCCGAACTTCTCTGAGCCACATCCAATGTAGAAGCTTGCTCAAAAGCACTTTTAAGATCCAAAGTCTTATTTTCTAACAACCGCTGACGAATTGATCTAGACAGTAATCCATTAATAAAAGCATCCCGTACCGATTCTTCCTTATATTCTTCAGCCGTCACGGCCTTATAATTACAGTTAACACTAAGGCACCGAAGTGCTTGTAAATAAGTATCCAAAGATTCTCCCACCTGCTGCCTATGGGCAGATAGAAGGTGACGTGCAAATACCTCATTCTTTGGTTTAACAAAAATCTTTTCCAATGTAGAAATAGCCACTTCATAAGTTTTACAGTCCAAAATATATTTATATACATCCAGAGCAATGTAGTTGATCAGCATATTCAGCTTATTTAGAGACTCTTGATCCAACACGCCCAAAAAGTTTTAAAATGTACAATACCAATGTTTCCATTTATCATCCACTCCAGCAGAATTGGGGTCAGCCTTGAATCGTTCTGGTTGAAGATATCACTCCATTCTAACATAAAGTTAATAAATTGAAATAAAGAATAGATTTGCCTTCCAAAGCTAGGCTTTATTAACTTTAAAATCTGCAGCACATCTTCCCACATCCAGTCCCAACCAAGGCTGGAAAAGAACTGAATTTAAGGTGGCCACAACACATCATGTGATCATCAACTACCAATGAGATTACAACATATATCCCAAGGCAGTTAACAAACAACCAATCACAATACTTTTACTAAACAAGGAATAATCACCACAGTATCACCACTGGTGGAGGGACAATCAGTGCGGATGGAGGTGGACACAGGCGCGGCTGTGTCCCTTGTTTCAGACACTGTCTACAACAAAATGCTAAAGCATCTTACCCTTCAGCCAACAAACATTGTGCTAAAGACGTATACCGGCGAACCTGTGGTCATGAGAGGTGCCATTGAGGTGACAGTTAAATTGAACGGACAGACTGTGAAACTGCCACTATATGTGGTAAAGGGAAATTACCCATCTCTACTGGGACGTACGTGGCTAGAGAAAATCACGCTGGACTGGCCTGCAGTCCGCATGATGTCAAAAGGGGAGTCAGGTCTGACGGCAGTGTTAAACAAACATGCAGAACTCTTCAATGGGGAACTTGGGAGCATGAAAAAGATCAGCGTGAAACTGGACATTAAACCTGACAGCAAGCCGAAGTTTCACAAAGCCCGACCTGTACCCTATGCAATTAGGCCAAAAGTTGAGGCTAACTTGGAGGCCTTAGTCGAGAATGGAGTCCTGGAGCCTGTGAGCGTGAGCAAATGGGCCACACCCATTGTTCCTGTCCTGAAAAAGGATGGATCTGTTCGAATCTGCGGGGATTTTAAAGTGACTATTAACCCGGTGCTGTCTGCGGAACAGTACCCTCTTCCCCTCATTGATGATCTTTTTACGGGCTTGGCCGGAGGGCAAAAGTTCAGCAAAATAGACTTATGCCAGGCTTATCTACAAATGCATGTCGATGACAAATCAAAGGAGCTGCTGACAATTGTGACACACAAGAGGCTATACAGGTACTGCCGCCTTTCGTTTGGAATTACGTCGGCCCCTGCTCTATTCCAAAGGGCAATGGATCAGATTTTGAGTGGACTGCCAGGAGTCCAGTGCTACCTGGACGACATCCTTGTCACTGGGACAAATGAGGAGGATCATCTTCTGAACTTGGATGCGACACTACAATGACTGAAAGAGTACGGACTCAGAGTTCGTAAGGACAAATGTGAATTCTTTCAGTCTTCAGTTGAGTACCTGGGGCATGTGATTGACGTTACTGGCCTGCATAAGACGCCGTCAAAGGTCAAGGCGATCGTGGAGGCCCCAGCACCCGAGAATGTGAGCCAGTTACGTTCATTTCTGGGGCTACTTAACTACTATGGGAAGTTTATTCCAGACTTAGCAACATTGCTGAAGCCGTTACATCAGTTGCTATGTCAAGGCAAAACATGGAAATGGACTGAACTGTGCAACGAAGCTTTCGCCCAAGCAAAGAAAGCATTGCTGAAATCGGAGGTCCTGACACACTTCGACCCAAAGCTACCTGTGCAGCTAGCATGTGATGCGTCACCATATGGTGTGGGAGCAGTCATATCCCACATCATGCCTTCTGGTGAAGAGAAACCTATCGCCTTCGCATCACGCACCTTGAACAAGGCCGAGAGTAACTATGCACAGATTGAGCGCGAGGCCTTGGGAATCGTTTTTGGAATTTGAAAATTTCATCAGTACCTGTTTGGGAGAAGGTTCACACTCCTGACGGACCACCGTCCATTGACTTCAATCTTCGGGCCCCACACCGGAATTCCGTCTCTTGCTGCAAGCAGGATGCAAAGGTGGGCTTTACTGTTGTCAGGACACACATACGACATCAAATATCGCAAATCAGACTTGCACGGTAACGCAGACGGTCTCTCGAGGCTACCCTTGCCTGTTACTCCCCTAGAGCCTCGTCAGATAGACATCTTCTACTTTAGACAAGTGGAGGGAGCACCTGTCACAGCAGTTCAGGTGCGAAGTTACACCCGCAACGATCCAGTCCTGTCTGAGGTAATGGACAATGTCATTCGAGGGAGAGCTATAGGAGATTCTCCTAGTTTGAAACCTTACGTTTCAAAAAGAAATGAGCTCTCCGTTCAGGCAGGTTGTCTTCTTTGGGGACGCCGTGTCATCATTCCGCCACCTCTGAGGGAACCTATACTGCAACAACTTCATACAGGCCACAGTGGGATGGTTCGGATGAAGGAAATGGCAAGAAGCTACTTCTGGTGGCCAGATCTTGATGGAAATATTGAGGAGAAAGCCAAAACATGTGCCCCATGTCAAAGGGTCCGGAATGTTCCACAGCTGGCAATCCTACACCCCTGGGATTGGCCTGCAGAAGTGTGGTAGCGAGTACATGTGGACTTCGCCGGTCCTTTCGAAGAGAAGATGTTTATGGTGGTTGTGGACGCTCGTAGCAAGTGGCCGGAGGTCGCTGTGATGAGGTCTACCACGGCAGAGAAAACAATTGAGAAACTTGGTGAGATATTCAGCCGTTATGGCTCACCGGAACAACTCGTAAGTGACAACGGTCCAAAATTTGTAACACAGGAGTTTGCAACCTTCCTGCATGTGAATGGTGTCCAACACATCAGGTCTGCGCCCTATCATCCCTCTACTGACGGCCTGGCAGAAAGGTTCATGCAAACTTTGAAGCACGCCTTGAAGGCATCGCAAGGTCAGGGCTCCATCCACCAACGTCTGAACAGCTTCCTGTTGTCCTACAGGAACGAGCCGCATGCCACAACCAAAACTTCCCCCGCTTCGCTCATGATGAAGAGGCAGTTGCGGACAAGTTTTGACTTACTCAAACCTCCAAGGGCAGAACAGGTTGTCCATTGTCAACAACAAGCTCAAGTTGAAAAGAGAGAGAAAAGAGCCAAGGAGAGACGGTTTCACCCTGGAGAGCACGTCCTAGCTCAAAACTACAACACTGGACCGAAATGGGTTCCTGCTACGGTGATCGCGCAGACAGGCCCTGTGTCTTACACGGTTGAGACTGCCGAGGACATCGTCTGGAGAAGACACACAGATCAACTGTTGCTAGGAGCAGAGACAGCCACAGAGGCTCCAACGGCTGGTTGGCCTGAACTGTTTACGGATGATACCGCAAACCAGCATCCTTTGCCACAGTGCTCTTCTCCAACACAGGAAGTCATAGAGACTGTTCCACCTGTGCAAACTCCTGACTTTCGACTGACACAGGCACCTTCTCCATCCAGGCCTGTGTCGATGCCTACTGCTGTGGAAGCCAGCGATGACCGCCGGTATCCTGTCAGGGAGCGGCAGCCTCCAAGACGCTTGGATCTGTAGGCTTAGTGACTTACCCACAAGACTGGGGCAGAATAAACCCCAGGGTAAAGTCAGGGTTTGAGGCAGTCTACCTCTACCCTTGATTAGTGAGTGCATTGAAAGTAACTTACCTGTTGAGGAATAATGTGGACCTTTCATTTAAGAGGGGAGGAATATGTTATGTATTGTGTGTTCTCCTCCCACCTGTGGTGGCGCTGTCACAGCAGATAAATGGTTGGGTGTTCTCTTGGTTAAGTTTAGCTCTCTTTGTTCGGAACTTTCCAGAACTTCCTTTCCTTCCTGAATAAAGCACTTCATGTTTGAATCTCTGAGTTCTAAATTGTGTCTAGGTAGAAAGGTACCAACACAACAAATTCTACGTAATAAATCTGTGACATCTGACATTTAATGTTGCAAACTCTATTATTTTGAGGAGTAAATTATGTAAAAACACACGTCCTCTAAGACAACAGCAGATTGTTTGAGAAAGGTAGTAGGTAAAGAAGTGATGTCTCATCGTTGGGAAACCACTAGTGTGACTCAAACCTTTAAAAGGCCAGACAGATGATCCTGGAAATGAAAAGCCTGCTCGTTTCCCATTGATAGTTTTCGACATACGGGAAGTTTATTACGCTGGACAATACAAGAGCATCTGCCAAGAATAAAGGGAATAAATCCAAATTTACTAAAAGCAGGTTGTAACCTAACAAATCATTGAAGCTCTTTAAAAATACAACAGTGTCAATGGTATAATAAAGTTTCAGGATGCTCATGGGACCCAAGATGGTGTTTGAAATTGGATTATTAATTGGCAAGATAATAGAATTCAGGGTGTGACAGTTAACAGTCGCAGGTCTAAATGAACAGCTGTGACCAGTGGAGTTTCTCTAGAGATGCCTGCTGTTGATGTTATTTATTACAGAGTAACGTAAGGAAAGGACTTTCAGTATAAAGTGTCCTCCCATCTATATGCCAAACAATGCCGTAAACATCTCTTCCTCTATGGAAGATGCCCTTCATTATTCATCTTCTATCACCCCTCAGGAGTTCGTTATTTCTGATGCATCCTTGCACCAGGAAGCTGCTCCCAGGACACGGGCGGCAGACATGCTAGGACGTGGGCGCTAGGAAATGGGCGCCAAGCGCGCTAGGACACGGGCGGCAGACATGCTAGGACGTGGGTGCCAGGGACTTCAGGAAACTGTTCCGAAGATAAACCCCAAATTTAGCCCTTGAAACTACCTAGGATATCAGTATGGGATTGTAATAACTGGGATTGTCAGAATTTCACCTGCCCACCTAACCCTCCGCCCCTCCCCCACCCGCCCCCACTCCTCTATTTTCCCTAATTGATCGATATACAGATAGGGGAGTACTATAATATGTGCGGAACGAATCCTCCACAATCATTCTTCTCCTTTAATGATTAAGTAGATAGATCCATTGGGTTTGGAAGAGTTTCATTCAATGAAATATGTTGTTAGCGGCCAGTGGATATCTCCCGGAGTTTAAGGAAATCAGAAAAAGCATGTGTGGGTTTAATTTTGCAACCATCATAAAAATGATGGCGTTAAACTGTAGGAAAATCTATTTCAATAAATTCCTTTCAAAATAGCAACAGGGATTCAAGCCAGAATTGTCCATCCGTTGATTGTTGGCGACAGCCATTTGCTGTACACCAAAGGCACTAATAAATCAAATATTACGACAGCACTATCGGCCCAGAGACTTGAGCTTATAATCTAAGCCGGCACTCCTGGTGCCAGTGCTGAGGGAGAGCTGTGCCGTCGGAGGTGCTGTCAAATCGAGGCCCCGTCCGGGATCTTGCTGTGCCTCAATGGGTCTCAGTGTCAGCTGTGGCTCAGTGGGTCGCACAATCGCCACTGAGTCAGAAGGTTGTAGGTTCAAAGTCCCCATTCCAGAGACTTGATACTCCCAGTGCAGTGCTGAGGGAGTGCTGCACTGTCAGAGGTGCCGTCTTTCGGATGAGTCGTTAAACCGAGGCCCCGCCTGCTCTCTTATGCGGGTGGAAAAATTCCCATGGCACTATTTCGAAGAGGAGCAGGTGAGTTCTCCCCCAGTGTCGTGGGGCCAATATTTATCCCTCAATCAACATCACTAAAAACAGATGATCTGGTCATTATCACATTGCTGATTGTGTGATCTCGCAATTGGCTGCCTGCGTATCCCACATTACAACAGTGCCTACACTTCAGAAAGTACCTCATTGGCTGTAAAGCGCTTTGGGACGTCCCGAGGTCGTGAAAGGCGCTATGGAAATGCAGGTCCTGCTTTATTTTTTTTCAATTGGCTGCTGCATTTGCCTCCCTCACAATGGTGACCGTACTTCAAAAAGTTCCAGTGGTTGTGGAGCAATTTAGGATGTGCTGAAAATAAGACAGGGACTGCATCAAAGTAAAGTCTTTCTTCTGTTTACACCCACAGCAATAATCTATTTTAGATTTGGTTTCGAATTGTGTAGAAATTGCAAATTAGTCCTCTTCATTCCCCGGGAGCGAATTTTAAAATGAATAAATACTGGAGTTAGTCAGTCCTGCTCCTCTCATTGATTCAACGCAATTGGTGCAATGCTTGTTTTTAAAAATTTGTTTTATGGGATGTGGGCGTCGCTGGCAAGGCCCAGCATTATTGCCCATCTCTAGTTGCCCTTGAGAAGGTGGTGGTGAGCCGCCTTCTTGGACCGCTGCAGTCCGTGTGGTGAAGGTACTCCCACAGTGCTGTTAGGGAGGGAGTTCCAGGGTTTTGACCCAGCGACAATGAAGGAGCGGCCGATATATTTCTAAGTCAGGGTGGTGTGTGACTTGGAGGGGAACTTGGGAGGTGGTGGTGTTCCCATGCGCCTGCTGCCCTTGTCCTTCTAGGTGGAAGAGGTCGCGGGTTTGGGAGGTGCTGCTGAAGAAGCCTTGGCGAGTTGCTGGAGTGCATCTTGTAGATGGTACACACTGCAGCCACGGTGCGCCGGTGGTGGAGGGAGTGAATGTTTAAGGTGGTGGATGGGGTGCCAATCAAGCGGGCTGCTTTGTCCTGGATGGTGTCGAGCTTCTTGAGTGTTGTTGGAGCTGCACTCATCCAGGCAAGTGGAGAGTATTCCATCACACTCCTGACTTGTGCCTTGTAGATGGTGGAAAGGCTTTGGAGAGTCAGGAGGTGAGACACTCGTCGCAGAATACCCAGCCTCTGACCTGCTCTTGTTGCCACAGTGTTTATGTGGCTGGTCCAGTTAAGCTTGTTGTGGAGGATGAAGCTACACTAAGCAGCAGCCGTTAAGTTTGTCTTTCTGAAACACTGGATTACTGATTCGCAGGAAGGGCCATTGGTTGTGACCAGCGTCGCAATCCTTATTGCCACAGAAAGCTCCAAGCTCTCCCTCTAGTGTCTGAATGAATGCATTACAGCAGAGATGCATTCTAACAGCTGCAAAGGCAACACCACTCCACGCGTAGCATAAGCGTGGCACTGCCAGTGGCTGTGACGGTCACATCCACTCCTCCGGCTTAAGAATACTGTATAAGAACATAAGAAATAGGAGCAGAGTAGGCCAGATAATCAATAAGATGATCATGGCTGATCTTCGACCTCAACTCCACTTTCCCGCCCAATCCCCATATCCCTCGATTCCCCAAGAGTCCAAAAATCTATCGATCTCGGCCTTGAATATACTCAACAACTCAGCATTCACAGCCCCCTGGGGTAGAGAATTCCAAAGATTCACAACCCTCCGAGTGAAGAAATTCCTCCTCATCTCGGTCTTAATTGGCCGACCCCTTATCCTAAGACTGTGACCCCTGGTTCTAGACTCTCCAGCCAGGGGAAACAACCTCTCAGCATCTACCCTGTCAATCCCTCTCAGAATCTTGTATGTTTCAATGAGATCAGCTCTCATTCTTCTAAACTCCAGAGAGTATCGGCCCATTCTACTCAATAACTTCCAGGCCAGCATTATAGAAACATAGAAAAAACATAGAAAATTAGGAGCAGGAGTCGGCCATTCAGCCCTTTGAGCCTGCTCCGCCATTCAATATGATCATGGCTGATCCTCTATCTCAGTACCATATTCCCGCTCTCGCCCCAAACACCTTGACGCCTTTTGTGTCTAGAAATCTATCTATCTCCTTCTTAAATATATTCAGTGACTTGGCCTCCACAGCCTTCTGTGGTAGAGAATTCCACAGGTTCACCACCCTCTGAGGGAAGAAATTTCTCATCTCAGTCCTAAATGTCCTACCCCGTATCCTGAGACTGTGACCCCTCATTCTAGACCCCCCCAGCCAGGGGAAACATCCTCCCTGCATCCAGTCTGTCTAGCCCGGTCAGAATTTTACACGTTTCAATGAGATCCCCTCTCATTCTTCTAAACTCTAGTGAATACAGGCCTAGTCGACCCAATCTCTCCTCATACGACAGTCCTGCCATCCCAGGAATCAGTCTGGTGAACCTTCGCTGCACTCCCTCTATGGCAAGTATATCCTTTCTTAGGTAAGGAGACCAAAACTGCACACAGTACTCCAGGTGTGGTCTCACCAAGGCCCTGTATAACTGTAGTAAGACATCAATGCTCCTGTACGCAAATCCTCTTGCAATGAAGGCCAACATACCATTTGCCTTCCTAACTGCTTGCTGCACCTGCATGTTTGCTTTCAGTGACTGGTGTACAAGGACACCCAGGTCCCTTTGTACATCAACATTTCCCAATCTATCACCATTTAAATAATACTCTGCCTTTCTGTTTTTCCTACTGAAGTGGATAACTTCACAGTTATCCACGTTATACTGCATCTGCCATGTATTTGCCCACTCACTCAACTTGTCTAAATCGCCTTGAAGCCTCTTTGCATCCTCCTCACAACTCACAATCCCACCTAGTTTTGTGTCGTCAGCAAACTTGGAAATATTACATTTGGTTCCGTTATCCAAATCATTGATATATATTGTGAATAGCTGGGGCCCAAGTACTGATCCCTGCGGTACCCCACTAGTCACTGCCTGCCACCCCGAAAAAGACCCATTTATTCCGTTTCCTGTCTGGTAACCAATTTTCAATCCATTTGGCAGCAGTTTATAAGCCAGTGTGCTGCCCACTTGTATCAAACAGGAGCCGGGCAACACTTCCATAGGAACAGGAGGAGGCCATCTGGCCCCTCGAGCCTGCTCCGCCATTCAATTAGATCACGGCTGATCTTTACCTCAACTCTGTTTACCCACCTTAGATCCCTGTCCTTTGATGCCCTTATCTAACAAAAGAGACTGCAAGCGGAATAAAGAGAGGAAGAAAAAGAGACAGTAAGGAAGAGTAAGAAAAAAATGTCAAAGAAGAAACAGACGAAGAGGACATTATAACCCAGTTACATTTGGGAATTGCTGCATTCGTCCTTGAGTAGTTAGTGAGTGAATGATGGGGTAGGTGTCATTTGAGGGACGTTTTATTACGTTAAAGGCGCTATATAAATATATAAGTTGTTGTTGGATGCGAATTGTACAAACATTCTTGACCAATGAAGGATAGAATCAGCTGCCCTGCCCATCATGACCAGGAACAGTGGAGCACCCAATGAGTACGTCATTGCACTGCTTTCATAGGAGCGTAGGAACTGCTGGACGAAAAGACCAAGGTCCCTCCAGTTCACCTTCTACCATCCTGGTAGTCGATGATACAACAATAATGTGTTGTATCACAATAATGACTGATCACAGCGATCAATCTCTATCAGTGAGTCTACAACAGACCCAGACATGAGGCGAGGAAAACCCCCAGTGGTGGAGAGCTTTGGGAACCAGGGGTCCAAAGTCTTTTTCCTCCCGAGCTCGCTACACTCACCACACGTCATGTCTCACGTTACTCCTACACAGGATCCCAGAACGTTATTTTCTGAAAGAAATCTATTCAATTTGTATTTGAATGAGCGAACCTCTTCTGAGGGTCGAAACAGCTTTGCGTCCTGAAAATGATTGCCTTCCAACACAAACAGGAGTGTGGATGGCAAGATTGTGTTGTGGTGGCGGGTGGGGGCGGGGTTTGTCTCCTGATGCATTTTCTACATCCAGAATTTGAAGTTTAGCCCCCAGGACCTGTGCTCTCCACTTACACAAGATTACACAACCAGATCTGTCAGGAAGCACCTGGTTTGAAGACAAGTATGAGTTGGATTGGTGCCAGAATCCATACTCTAGCCGTTTTGAGCCTGACAACTGCAATCCAGAGGGACCTGCGTGAGAAGGGAAGAAGATTTCAGACACTGCCTAACTGGATATTGGAAGGTGACCTTCGCAATCCAAAGACACAGCCAACAAGATGTATGCTTGAAGAGTAACTGTTTTGATTTCCTTCTGAAATATAAATGCAAGTTGTACATGGTTGAAGAAATTAGAAACAAAAAGCAAAATACTGCAGATGCTGGAAATCTGAAATAATAACAGAAAATGCAGGAAACACTCAGCAGGTCGGGCAGCATCTGTGGAGAGAGAGAAACAGAGGCCGCGATTTTCCTGTTTCCCACCCGCATGGTGCGGGGGGATCCGGGAGACAGCAGGAAACCCGGAGTTCCATAGCGCGTGTGTGACGTAATGGGCGGGTTTCCCCACCTGGAAGTCAGCCTGATTGACTGTCGGCAGGTTTTAGATATTTCCAACTTTCACTTCATGCACCCCCCCGCAACCCCACCCTCCCCCTCTAACCCACCGTCCCCTCCCACCCCCTCACCCCAACCCCTCCCACCACCCCAACCCGTCCCCCCCACCCACCACCCCCAACAGCCCCCACACACCTGTCTCCCCCCCCCACCCCAACCCCTCCCACCACCCCCAACCCCACCCCCCACCCGCCCCCCCCCACCACCAACCCTCCCGCCCGCTCCCTCCAACCCACCCATCCCCTCCCACCCCCAACCCCCCACCCCCACCACACCCGTCCACCCCCCACCCACCCACCCCCCACCATTGACCAGAAACTCAACTGGACCCAGCAAATAAATGCCATGGCTACTAGAGCAGGTCAGAGGCTGGGTATTCTGCGGCGAGTGTCTCACCTCCTGAATCTCCAATGCCTCTCCACCATTTACAAGGCACAAGTCAGGAGAGTGATGGGATACTCTCCACTTGCCTGGTTGGGTGCAGCTGCAACAACGCAAGAAGCCCGCCACCATTCAGGACAAAGCAGACCGCTTGATCGCCACCCCAACCACTGGCTTAAACATTCACTCCCTCCACCACCAGCGCACTGGGGCTGCAGTGTGTACTATCTACAGGATGCACTGCAGCAACTCGCCATGTCTTCCTTGACAGCACTTCCCAAACCTCGGACCTCCATCACCTAGAAGGACAAGGGCAGCAGGTGCGTGGGAACACCATCACCTCCAAGTCACAGACCATCCTGACTTGGAAATGTATCGCCGTTCCTTCATCGTCGCTGGGTCAAAATCCTGGAACTTGCTCCCTAACAGCACTGTGGGAGCACCTTCACCACACGGACTGCAGCGGTTCAAGAAGGCAGCTCACCACCACCTTCTCAAGGGCAACTAGGGATGGGCAATAAATGCTGGCCTTGCCAGCGACACCCACCTCCCAAGATGGCAGAGCCTGCAGTCACCTCTACTCTCTGAACTCCCTTCCTAAATCTCCTCACCTCTCTGTCCCCCTTTAAAAACCTGGTCAAAACCCACCTTTTTGACTTGATCTTCAGCCATCTCTCACATGGTGCCAATTTCTCTCATCATTTCCCTGTAAAACTCTTCAGGACCTCTTGCATGTTAAACTTACAGAATAAATGCAAGTTTTTGGTGCACCCATTTCTTAAATCTGTAATCACAGAAATAATATAAATAGGCCAGCTTATTCTGCTAGTTAAAAAATCCACAACAGAACCATGGAAATTGGTGTGAAGTTAAGCTGTGAAAAATATTGAAATACCCACAAAGTGTAAAATGTAAACTGAATATCAGCTTATTGCGATTATACAGTGCACAGAGATTCTTGTGCAGTTTATTTTTCATTTTCTTGTTATTTATGGGCTTTTATAAGATTAAAATATTATTTCTCCTGCAGTCTATACTGATATAATATTCTATGATATACGAGTGTTTCTCTGCATTCTGAGTAATCTTCACAAAATGCAAAAGGGTTCCTCCCCAACTCAGCAATTTCAGATAAACTGGATCAAACACAGAGAGGAAATGCAAGCTTAATACAGCGTCTACTGAACACACATGTACGTTATCTACGGAGATACAACAGATACCTAGGAACAGGGCAAGGCCATTCAGTCTCTGGAGTCTGTCAGCCATTCAATTAGATCATGGCTGTTTTAACTCCATCTACCCGCCTTGGTTCCGTATCCCTTAATACTCTTGCCGAACAAAAATCTATCAATCTCAATTTTGAAATTTTCAACTGGCCCCCAAGCCTCAACAACTTTCGGGGGAGAGAGTTCCAGATTTCCACTATCCTTTGTGTGAAGAAGTGCTTCCTGACATCATCCCTGAACTCTAACTTTAAGGTTATGCCCTCTTGTTCTGGACGCCCCACCAGTTTCCACCTATCTACCCTATCAACTCCTTTAACCAGCAACACAATAATCTCGCTAAGGGGTTTAGATGACAAATTAAACCTCGAAAACCAGAGGATGCACGAGGTTGTTGGTCTCCACCAGAAGAACCACTGCAGGGAAAACAATTAAGATCTAAAATAGAATAACTTAACCTCCTCAAACCCCACAGTGACCCCATAGAACAGAGTGACTTCAGGGCTGTAATCTCAGCTCAGGAATCACAAGAGCACAGCATTGCGATCACTCCTCAGTATCTGTTACTCTCTGTATATTTATCAACAGAAAGAACATAGAATTAAATAGAAAAGCAAAATACTGCGGATGCTGGAAATCTGATATAAAAACAGAAAATGCTGGAAATACTCAGCAGGTCAGGCGACATCTGTGGAGAGAGAAACAGAGTTAATGTTTCTGGTCGATGACCCTTCGCCAGAACTGGGAAAAGTTGGAGATGGAACAGGTGTTTAAGCAAGTGCAGGGGCAGAGAGAGGGGGGAGGGGAAGGAAAGGACAAAAGGGAAGGTCTGTGATAGGGTGGAAGGCAGGAGAGATTAAGAGATGAAAGGGATGATGCTGCAAGGCGAAAGGAGATGGTAATGGGACAAGTTAAGAAACAAAAGATGACTCTAGATGAGGTGTAAATGGCAATGGCAGAATCATCGACAGCTGCCACGTGAGAGAGAGAAAAGAAATGATAGGGGCAGAGGTTATGGTCTGAAATTGTTGAATTCGATGTTGAGTCCAGAAGGCTAAAAAGTGCCTAATCGAAAGAATTAAATAGAATGTACAGCACAGAAACAGGCCATTCGATCCAGCAGGTCCAGGCCGGTGTTTGTGCTCCACACCAGCCTCCTCCCACCCCTCTTCATCTCACCCCATCAACACATCCTTCTGTTCCTTTCTCCCTCGTGTACTTATCCAGCTTCCCCTTAAATACATCTATACTATTCGCTTCAACCACTCCCTGTGGTAGCGAGTTCCACATTCTCACCACTCTCTGGGTAAAGAAGTTTCTCCTGAATTCCCTATTGAATTTATTAGTGATTGTCTTATATTCATGGCCCCTAGTTCTGGATGTCTCCACGAGTGGAAACATCTTCTCTACGTCAACCCTATCGAGCCCCTTCATAATTTTAAAGACCTCTCTCCAGTCACCCCTCATCCTTCTCTTTTCTAGAGAAACGAGTCCCAGCTTGTTCAGTCTCTCCAACAACAACAACGTGTATTTATATAGTGCCTTTAACGTAGTACAATGTCTCAAGGTGCTTCACAGGACTGTTATAAGACAAAACATTGACGCTGAGCCACATAAGAAATTAGGGAAGATGACCAAAAACTTGGTCAAAGAGGTAGGTTTTAAGGAACATCTTAAAGAAGGAGAGAGAGGCGGAGAGGTTTAGGGAGGGAATTCCAGAGCTTAGGGCCCAGGCAGCTGAAGGCACGGCCACCAATGGTGGAGCGAATAAAATCGGGGATGTTCAAGAGGCCAGAATTAGAGGAGCGCAAAGATCTCGGGGGGGGGGGGAGGGGGTTGTGGGGCTGAAGATTACAGAGATAGGGTGGGGCAAGGCCATGGAGGGATTTGAAAACAAGGATGAGAATTTTGAAATAACAACAGAAAATGCTGGAAAAACTCAGCAGGCCAGGCAACATCCGTGGAGATAAATTAGAGTCAACATTTCGGGTCTAACCCTTTTTCAAAACTGGAAAGGAAATGAAATTGATCGAAGGCAGGGCTGCGATAGAACAAAAGAAGTAAAGAGACATTAAGAGGTATTCAAAACCAGACGAGAAAATGATGTGGCTGTGAAACCGAGTCTTGGCAGTTACCTGATCAAACACGAGAAGGGAAACTGAAAGTAATGAAGATGAACAAGGTTGAAGAGCCAAACTGAGAATTTTGAAATTGAGACATTGCTCAACCGGGAGCCATTGTAGGTCAGCGAGCACAGGGGTGATGGGTGAACAGGACTTGGTGCGAGTTAGGGCGCAGGCAGCCGAGTTTTGGATGACCTCAACTTTACGTAAGGTGGAATGTGGGAGGCCGGCCAGGATTGTGTTGCAATAGTCAAGTCTAGAGGTAACAAAGGCATGGATGAGGGTTTCAGCAGCAGATAAGCTGAGGCAGGAGCGGAGACAGGATATGTTATGGAGGTGGATATAGGCGGTCTTAGTTATGCCACGGATATGTGGTCGGAAGCTCATTTCCGGGTCAATTATGACACCAAGGTTGCGAACAGTCTGGTTCAGCCTCAGACAGATGCTAGGGAGAGGGATGGAGCCGGTGGCTAGGGAACGGAGTTTGTGGCGGGGACCGAAGACAATGGCTTCGGTCTTCACATAATTTAATTGGAGAACATTTTTGCTCATCCAGAACTGGATGTCGGACAAGCAGTGTGTCAATTTAGAAACCGTGGAGGGATCGCGAGAAGTGGTGAGGTAGAGCTGGGTATCATCAGTGTACACGTGGAACCTGATGCTGTGTTTTCGGATGATGTCGCCAAGGGGCAGCATGTAGATGAGAAATAGGAGGGGGCCAAGGATAGATCCTTGGGGGATCCCAGAGGTAATGATGCGAGAGTGGGAAGAGAAGCCATTGCAGGTGATTTTCTGGCTACGATTAGCTAGATAAGAATGGAACCAGGCGAGTGCAGTCCCACCCAGCTGGACGATGGTGGAGAGGCATTGGAGAAGGATGGAGTGGTTAACCGTGTCAAAGGCTGCAGACAAGTCAAGAAGGACGAGGAGGAATAGTTTACCTTTGTCACAGTCACGAAGGATGTCATTTGTGACTTTGATGAGAGCTGTTTTGGCACTGTGGCAGGGGCGGATTCAAACATGGAGTTCCGGGAAAGCTGAGCACGGATTTGGGAGGCGCTAAGACATTCAAGGACTTTGGAGAGGAAAGGGAGGTTGGAGATGGGGCAGTAGTTTGCAAGGACGGAGAGTTCAAGGGTTGTTTTTTTTGAGAGGGGTGATGACAGCAGATTTGAAGGAGAGGGGGACAGTAACTGAGGAGAGTGAACTGTTAACAATGTCAGCTAACATGGGAGTCACAAATGGAAGTTGGGTAGTCAGCAGTTTCCTGCTCGAGGGAGCAGGAAATGGGTCTCATGGACAAGATGAGCATGAAGCGGTCAGGAGGGGAGATCGGAGAGAAACTGGAGAAAGATGCGAGTTTAGGGCTAGGGCAGGAGGGAACCTTAGAGGAAGTTTGGCTCGGTAGGCTAGGGGAAGAAAGGGAAGTGGCAGAGGCAGCTGATTGGATGGTCTCAATCTTAGAGACAAAGAATTCCATGAGCTCCTCACACTTGTTGTTGGAGGTGAGGGTGGAGGAGACAGGGGAGAGGGGTTTAAGAAGACAGTTAGCAGTGGAGAATAGTAGGCCGGGGTTTACTTTGCATTCCAGAATGATCCTGGAACAGTGAGCAATTTTGGCAGACGAGAGCAGGACCCGATAATGCTTTATGTGGTCCAGCCAGGTCTGGCGGTGAATGGCTAAACCAGTTGTCCACCATATCCGTTCAAGTCTGCGTCCCTTGGACTTGAGTAAGCGAAGATGTGAGCCGTACCGGGAGAACGGCCAGGGTGAGAGAGAGTAATTGTTTTAGTAGGGACTAGGGCATCAAAGATAGTGGTGAGGGTGTGGTTGAGCAGATCGGTAGCTGCAGAAATGTCATGGTGAATGGAGGGCCAAAGGCTGGACAGTTGGGATTTCATAAGTGCAGTTGTAAGAGTTTTTTCCAGGGGCGGACATCGAAAGAAGTAGGGTTGGGTGGAGGAAGGGGGATGTGGGTGGAGAGCGATACGAGGAAGTGGTCAGAGATGGCCTTATCTTCGACTGACACGGTGGGAGTAGCGAGGCCACGAGAGATGGCAAGGTCAAGGGGGTGGCTGTGAATATGAGTTGGGGAGTTCACATGGAGGGAGAGATTAAGGGCGGATAGGAGGAGGGTAGTAAACTCAGAGGAGAGAGAGCGTGATGAATTGAGATGGAGGTTGAAATCACCGAGGATGAGAAGTCACTCAGTGCAGTGGCTGAGGGAGGAAAGCAGTGGAGATATCTATGTGATAACATTTTTATCATACTTGGGTGGGCAATAGAGAACGAGAATTTTAAATGAGGTGAGAGGGGTGGAACAAGGTGAGATGCTCAAAGGAGGAGAAAGTGCCAGAGGAGTAGGGGGACAGACCGAGGTGTGATTTGGTGATGAGAGCCACATCGCCACCATGGCAAGTGGTGGAAGGGATAGCCAGGCGGGGAGGCTTCATTTAAGGATAAGGCAGGAGAGACCGGTCAGAGAGGGATAGAGAGAAAGGAAAAAGGGGGGAAGACAACGGTGAAAATAGAAGTGAACAGCTCGTGTCTGGGTCCGGAGCGGCAGCCAAAATGCACACGCGAATGGACACGGAAAAACTCAAATTACATAGGCCTGGTTATGTAGCAATTATAAGGATGCATATTTCCTGGTATAACCTCTCAGTCCTGGTATCAGAACATGAAGGAATGTGAAGTCATTCCCAAACTATTGCTGAATCAGGCTTTGAATTATGCTTTGAACACCGTCGCGGAGTAGGTCTGTATGCAGCTGGAAGTACTGGAAATGCACAGTGGATCAATCAGCACCTTAATGAAAATCAGACAGTAATGCTTCACGTGGCAGTTGTGCAAAGCTGTAATCTCTCTGTTATTCTATGTAATTCGTTTGCGAATAAAGGGTTAATTACCCTATTTCCCTAGAATTAAACTGATGGAAATACAAAGAGGGATTGTGCAGAACGTTGCTACAGGTGATTCAATGCTAGGGGTACAGAATTCAAAAGTAGTGAAGTTATGTGGGGTATATGTGCACAAATTGTTGAAGGTGGCAGGGCAGGTTGAGAAAGCAGTTAAAAAAGTATACGGATCCTGGGCTTCATAAATAGAGGTATAGAGTACAAAAGCAAGGAAGGTATTATGAACTTTTATAAAACACTGGTTCGGCCTCAACTGGAGTACTGTGTCCAATTCTGGGCACCGCACTTTAGGAAGGATGTCAAGGCCTTAGAGTGGGTGCAGAGGAGATTTACAAGAATGATTCCAGGGCTGAGGGACTTCAGTTACATGGATAGACTGGAGAAGCTGGGGGTTGTTCTCCTTGGTGCAGAGAAGGTTGAGGAGATTTGATAGAGGTGTTCAAAATCATGAGGGGTAGAGTAGATAGAGAGAAACTGTTCCCATTGGCGGAAGGGTCGAGAACCAGAGGACACAGATTTAAGGTGATTGGCAAAAGAACCAAAGGTGACATCAGGAAAAACTTTTTTTACGCAGCGAGTGGTTAGGATCCGGAATGCACTGCTTGAAAGGGTGGTGGAGGCAGACTCAATTGTGGCTTTCAAAAGGGAATTGGATAAGTACCCGAAGGAAAAAAAATTGCAGGGCTACGGGGAAAGGGTGGGGCAGTGGGACTAGCTGAGGTGCTCTTGCAGAGAGCCGGCACCAGCTCGACGGGACGAATGGCCTCCTTCTGTGCTGTAACCATTCTATGATTCTATATTTAACGTGTATGGGACCCTGTTCAGGCCGCACTTCGAGCACTGTGCACAGTTCAGATCTCCATACTATAAAAAGGACATAGAAATACTGGACACACCCCAATCTACATCGAAGGGCCTGAGGTGGAGAGGGTCAGCAGCTTCAAATTCCTGGGTGTATTCATTACGGAGGACATAACGTGGTCCCATCACATCGACGTTGTAACCAAGAAGGCATGCCAACGCCTGTTCTTCCTCAGGAGACTGAAGAAATTTGGAATGGCCCCCCAGATTCTCACCAACTTCTACCGGTGCACCATCGAGAGTATCCTGTCCGGCTGCATCACTACCTGGTATGGCAACTGCACCGCCACAGACCGCAAGGCTCTACAGATGGTAGTGAAAGCTGCACAACACACTATAGGAATTAAACTACCTGCTGTGCAGGATATCTACCCCGAGAGGTGCCGGGGGAAGGCCCTGAGAATCATTAAAGACGCGAGTCACCCCAGCCACAACCTCTTCGCCCTGCTCCCATCTGGTAAGAGATACCGAAGCATACGGTCTCATACCAACAGGTTTCGAAACAGCTTCTACCCCCAGGCCATAAGACTCATGAACGATTAATTTATTATTATTTATTACTGTTGTTTTATTTATTATTACTGTCTTTCTATTAGTATTTCTATTAGTATTTTATCATTGTTATGTCATATTTATTCCAATGTTGGGAGGACTCGTAAAAATCAACATTTCATTGTGCAGTACACACGTCTGCTGCATATATGACAAAAAAAATTGAATTGAATTGAATTGAAACAGATTTTCAAGGATGGTACCAGAACGGAGAGATTACAGCTAATGGGAAAGATTGAACAGGTTGGGGCTTTTTTCTTTAGAAAAGAGAAAACTCAGAGGAGATCTGATAGAGGTCTTTAAAGTTATGAATGGGTTGGACAGGGTAGATGTGCAGAGAATGTTTCCACTTGTGGGAAAAACCAAAACCAGGGGCCACAAATACAAGATAGTTACTAATAGGGAAATAAGGAGACATTTCTTTACACAGAGAATGGTTAGAATGTGGAAATCGCTACCACAGGAAGTGGTTGAGGCAAATAACTTAGATGCTTTTGAAAGGAAAGTAGACGAGCACATGAGAGAAAGGGGAATAGAAAGATATGCTGAAAGGCTGAGATGAGGCTGATGGAATGGGAGGAGACTCGCGTGGAGTATAAATACCAGCACAGACTGGTTGGGCCGAATGGCCTGTTCCTGTGCTATGTAATTCTATGTAAAAAAAAAGTTTGAACTGGCGAAATGATCCTATTCCATACACAGTACCAACCAAACAAGAGTCGCTCTCATTTCCCACCAGGAGCCAGTCTGAGAACATTGGCTGGGAGATGTAACAGATATACTGGGCAATCCAAAACAGATGGAAGTTTTTCCCCTTCAAAGATCAAGGCCTAGAAATTCACTTTGGGGCGCCCAGCTCGCCTGGGCGCCGGAATTACCGCTGCGCGCAGAGCCACCTGCGCAAGCGGGAAATTCAGTTTCAGCGCCCCAAGTGGAAGCCGGCCGCTAAACAAGGTTAAGTGGGGCGCCGAAACTGAATATCGGCGTCTAAAGTGCCGCAGCGCCACCCGCTGCGGCACGGCAGCCTGCGGTACTGCAGGCCTCCCTCTCATTCTTAAGGGGGAGGTGCCTGCAACAGCGCGATCCCCGCTCGCGAGTGCCGGCAAATGAGCCCGGCACCAAGGAGAAGTGCCGGGCTCTCTGGAAACAGCCGGCAATGCCGCGGGGGGGGGGGGATGGGGTGTAGGAGGCCGGGGAAGGAGGTGCGGCCAGGCGGCCGCCGAAAAAGCGGCCGGCCGCACCTCCACCTTAACACGCCCCACTACCGGCACAGGTAGGCCCCGTGTACCGGTCGCTGTTTGCGGCCGGCGCGGGGGAGGCGGGAGCAACTAAATATGGCCAGCGGGGCGATAGCGGGGCGCTGCGCGCACCGATGACGTCATCGGTGGCGGCGCAGCGCTAATGGCTAACGCTGCCATTAGCGCCCCGCTAAATATCGCGGTAGGTTTGCACAGTGGTGCAAAAGCCCTATTTGGGCGCAAACTGGTGGCGTAGGCCACTGAATTTCTAGGCCCAAGTTTGTTAACATGTTCTGCCTGACGTAAGAAAACTACTAGGCACTTGGTCTAAGTAGTAAACAAGGTTTTAATCAACTGTTTTACAACATGGAGATCTAGTTGTGTCCTTCACTAGTTCCTGTTAAGGAATGTCCTGAGCAAGCTGGGCCCGTGCCCGAGTATTTATACTCTCCCTGGACAGCGCCACCAGCAGGCCGTCCAGTATCATTTCATAAGTCATTTCCACATGAATGACAAGATTCATGTCACTATTATACCAGCAGCGACTGCACGTTGAAGCAATTTACCATGTGCACAGTAGAATATTCAGAGGGATTTGGGTGTCCTTGTACACGAATCACAGAGAGTTAACACGCAGGTCCAGCAAGCAATTTTAGAAAGCAAAGGGTATGTTAGCCTTTATTGCAAGGGGGTTGAAGTATAAGAGTAAGGAAGTCTTGTTGCAATTACCTAGGGCTTTGGTGAGACCACAGCTATTGTGTACAGTTTTGCCTCCTTACCTAAGGAATATTCTTGCCTTAGAGGGGGCTCAACAAAGGTTCACTGGATTGATTCCTGGGATGAGAGGGCTGTCCTATGAGGAGAGATTGAGTAGAATGGGCCGATACACTCTGGCGATTAGAAGAATGAGAGGTGATCTCATTAAAACGTATAAAATTCTTACAGGGCTTGACAGGATAGATGCTGAGAGGCTTTTTCCCCTGGCTGGAGAGTCTAGAACTATGGGTCATAGTCTCAGGATAAGGGGTTGGCCATTTCGGACTGAGATGAGGATAGTTGTGAATCTTTGGAATGCTCTACCCCAGAGGGCTGTGGATGCTCAGTCGTTGAGTATAATCAAGACTGAGATCGATAGATTTTTGGACTCTAGGGGAATCGAGGGATGTGGAGATTGGGCAGGAAAGTGGAGTTGAGGTAGAAGTTCAGCCACGATCTAATTGAATGGCGGAGCAGGCTCGAGGGGCCGCATGGCCTACTCCTGCTCCTATTTCTTATGTTCTTATGATAGAATAAGGCGCTACAGGCTCGAGAGGCTAAATGCCCTACACCTGTTGCCAATGTTCCCACGTACAGTCTGCTCCTCTGTATTTTGAAAATTTAAGAAAGGAAAAAGTGCAAATGTTGGAAAATGCAAATAAACAGGTCAGTCAGCACCTGTAAAGGGAAAAGGCAGGTTAGGACATGTTGGGTCTCCATCTGAAGCTACTTAATATATCCATTAATTCAATTTTTCTTGCAAAAAACACACCTGCTGTGCTGTTATTTAACTTGCCTATTTAACTTGCAGTGTCAGCCATGGCTCAGTGGGTAGCACTCTAGCCTCTTGAGTCAGAATGTTGTGGGATCAAGCTCCACGCCAAAGATTTGAGCACATCATCCATGCTGATGCTAGGCTGACACTCCCAGTGCAGTGCTGAGGGAGTGTTGCACTGTCGGCGGTGCCATCTTCCAGATGAGATGTTAAACCGAGGCCCCGTCTGCCCTCTCAGGTGGACGTAAGAGATCCCCAGGGCACTATTTCGAAGAAGAGCAGGGGAGTTCTCCCCGGTGTCCTGGGGCCAATACAGGAAACTTTGCGCTATCCGGCACCCATGGGACTGAGCTGCTGCCGTTGCCTAAAAAGTGCCGTACTCTCCAGAGTTAATGTTGAGAGATACGGAGATTCTTATCTCCGTATTTGACAACAAACACTGTTGCTTAGCAACAGCTTCTAAACACTCGGGTGTGGCCCTAAAGCTCTGTAGCTGAAGCTGTTGCTATAGCTACAGACCTCGCACAGCTTGACTGTTCAAACAAAGTAAAAAAAACAAACAAAAAGAATAAAAAACGGCTGCTGATTTTTGCCGGTGGCTCCAGATTGCCGGATAGCTCACCTCCGGATAGCACAAAGTTTCCTGTATTATCCCTCAAACATCACTAAAACAGATTATGTGGTCATTATCACGTTGCTACTTGTGGGAGCTTGCTGTGCACAGATTGGCTGCCATGTTTCCTACAAGGGGCAGCACGGTGGCATAGTGGTTAGCACTGTTGCCTCACAGCGCCAGGGACCCGGGTTCAAATCCGGCCTCGGGCGACTGTCTGTGTGGAGTTTGCACATTCTCCCCGTGTTTGCGTGGGTTTCCTCCGGGTGCTCCGGTTTCCTCCCACAGTCCAAAGATGTGCTGGTTAGGTTGATTGGCTATGCTAAATTGACCCTTAGTGTTAGGGGGATTAAATATGTGGGGTTACGGGGATGGGGTGGGATATGTGTCGGTGCAGGCTCGATGGGCCGAAATGGCCTCTATCTGCACTGTGGGGTTCCTGTGATTTCCTGTGATTGATTACAACAGTGACTTCAAAAAAGTATTGGCTGTAAAGCACTTTGGGGCGTCCTGAGGTTGTGGAAGGTGCGATGTAAAATTTTTTTATGCTTTATGCTTAATTCAAATATTTTGAGCAAAAAAGACATCAAATTAACAGTCGACTGCAGTACAAGTTGTTATTTTTCCTTAACAGCAGTGATTGCACTTCAAAGCAATCCATTCATTGTATGCAAAGTGTTTTGAGACACCCCAAGATGCGATTCAGTGCTATATAAACGCACTGCAAATTTCCTTCTTTTACTCTCATAGACTTGGGCAAAGTCGACATTACATACCTCAGTGCGGCAATGGAAAAACCTTGGACACATACACACAGGGCAGCTCTCTTCCACGAGGTGAGCCTAAAACAAAACTAAAAACATCATAAATAGAGATCGCATCAAACAGAAGGCGTTATCTGTCTGTACAGATAACACTCGCTCCGTGTGATCTACTGGATTGGTTTCGATTGCCTGAGGGGGGTCGGAGAGGAATATTCCAAAGTTTTTTTTCGCCCTGGGGGTTTTTCTCTTTTTTTTTGCCTCTCCCAGGAGATTACATGGCTGCGGGGGACGGGGAAGGGGTGGCGGGGGGATGGGAAGGAAGTGTTTCGTCAAAATGTTCCAACCAACATGAGGTGTGGGGCAGGCTTGATGGGACAACGGGTCGTTTCATCGGGTCGTTTCCTGCCCGTCATTTTCATATGTTCGTATAAAACACCCACCACTCATTTGCTGCAGCAATATATATTTTAATTCAAAGTGAATCTTGACAATAATACACCATAAACTCTTATTTTTGACACTCACCAAAATAGTTACCTGGAAAACCCGCTTTATGTGACAAGGTACGGAGGCTTGGTCACATTTAAATCACTGAGAACTAGCGAGAAATACTATCGCAAACTGTAAGAGACATACATCCATAAAAATTTTCCCAGTCCTCATGTTGTAAATATTGCACAGTGCAATTGCTACATGGCAAACTAGTGTAGCATTAAAATCAAAAGCAAAAAGCCACGAAAAAATCTACAAATTCTTTAACAGTAACAGTTCCAACTTATTAATCAAGTCTACGTTTTTTGTGTAATCTAAACAACAGGTTTCTATAACTTGCAGTGTTGATTTAACTTTCACTGAACTACTGTCTGGTTAAGGTTAAGCGGTAAGTCGATATACAGAAGAGCACGGGATCAGGGAAAACACAAAAACTGATGACCTCTCCATCACCCGTGCCCTGAAATGTCCATCCAATTCCCAGCTCCCACGCCACCCCGCTAAATCGATCGGTTCCAAGCGATTAAAAAGACAGTAGCCCTTTCAATCGCATAAGGACCCGGAATTTGATTTAGAAGCACGGCTAAAAATGAATTAAAAAACAATTTGGACGTAAAATAAATTCCAAATTTAAAATAAGGTGGGTGTTACACTGTTCTACACCTCACCCCCCACCCTCCGTGCATTTCACAGTGTCTTATTTAAGAATGACTTTAAAGCATCAACCAATGGGTGGAACTCAAGAAAAAATGAAATGCAACACTCCGTGGAAGTATTCAGGCTTTACGATTGTATTGTTCCACAGTGCTAAGGCCCATCTAGGCTGCTCTAGCTGTTTCCCCTCAGTTATCCGACCCTGTATTTTAGAGTTCTTTTGTAATTTTTTTTTACAAACATATGTGTGTCTGTTGATAAAAATAGAACTATGCAAGAAAGCACCAAATTCCTCAAGAGGCACTGTACACTTTATAAATGTGACTGAACTGTACATCTGTTCTGTGGTTTAAAAGCCTTTTGCATTTAGGCACATTGTCCTCCTTGGCTATGGCCAAAGGCTATTATTAAATAAAACACTGCTTCGCTTATTAAAAAGGTCCTGCGAATCCTGCCCCCCCACCCCCAAAAAAATGGTTATACCCAAAATTAGCTTATTAAAGTCAAACTGGTGCTGTTATTTAGTGGTACGTTTGGATCTGTAATTTTGTTTTTTTTTAAATGCCAGAAAATGCATAAAAATGTAAATTAAATATATGGTTCTGCGCACTGGCCGCTGGTTCCAGTGAGTAATTAAAAGGTTCTGCAGATTGCATTGTGACGGCGAAGTGCATTAGCGAGAAAAAAATAAAAGCATTTTTAAAACAAAGTTACGTCAACTCTGCAAGCTACAGCGATTCAGATTCTCTAACACAATGCCAATATGAAAACATAAAAATTAAGTTACATCAATACATCCATTTATATGCAGTGATGAGCTCAAAGTTACTTAAGGTAAAATACTGATGCGAAAACACACACCCAAAATAAAAACGAAAGCAATTAAGTTTCATCATTTACAATACAGTAGTTACAAAGACACTCCAAACGCTAACTCCAAATTAATCAAAAAACCCACTTCTATTTAATGTAATCAGACTTACAGAAATGAGAAGGCTAAGTAAGAACAGTTAATAATCACCTATTTCACAGCTATTCGAAGTGGCAATCATTATATAGCAGCTTATCTATGATACATTCAAGATAAATGATACAATTTTATTACTTGCCCCAAGAGCTAAAACATAGCCTCAACCATTTTTTTTAAAATCATGTTATTTTCTTTAAAAAGTTTTTTTTTGGTGAAATTCACCTTTCTTTTGCTACGCACGTTTCTTTTTTTTTGAGGTCTATGCAAAATAGCTAACCTTGCTGAGGAAATGGGATGACAGGAAAACGTTCTTTGGTGCTGCGAAAAGCAAACATCTTTTTTTTTGACAAAAAAAATGCGCTTTTTTTGATGCAGAAAAAAAACGCACATGGCGTGTAATTTTTTTTTTCCCTGACGGAATGTATAAAATAAGCGAGTCGACTCTGAACGAGCTATTACAAAAAAAAAACGCGAAGGAAAAAAAAAACCCAAAATGATATAAAGAAAGAGGGTAAATTTGTCACATGCATAAATGATAAAATTGCACACAAAAAAACTTGCACCTCGTCAAGCCTAATATTATATTACTACGTATATCAAATACTGCATGGTCTACTCAAGCTAAGGTGGAACCATATCATGAGTCATCGAGTATTATAAATTGCATTTTTTTTTCAATTTTCTAATCAAAGCCATGCCACCACATACTGTATCTAATCATTTCACTAAATTTCATAAACAGCAAACTTCTTGTTAAAAAAAAACACACACATACACACACACACACACACTTCTTTTTGGATTGTATTGCAGATTATTATTCTTTGACAGTATTAAACACTGCTCATTATATACGAGTTTAACCTTAAGTAAAAACCAGTGATCAAATTGTCTCGCTCAATTCCTTACGCTTTGCTCTATGCCTATGGTATTTCAGAAAGGAGAAAAAAACAGACTCGGGCTCCACAGCCTGTGAAAGTACAAAAACCCCTCCCTCCCATCCCCGCCACAGCTTCTACTCCTCAAAGGATAAGATATAAGCATACCACACGGCAAACCCTGAAAACGAAAGCGCTGATATCCTCCCCCCGCCGCCCCATTTATTTATTCAATCACCGGATTAGATAAGAATTCAAGTGCTACAGTCCATAACATATTAGGAACATTAACAACCTCAAAAATATTTAAGGCACTATGTGTGTGGAAACCATCATTGATGATGACACTGAGGAGCAAAAAATAACCTCAATTCTAGGCAATTCTCACCCATGCAAAAAACACATGCAGGTGTGGAGAGCAACGGCCCCGACCCCTATAGATTAATGACTAAACACTGAAAAACACCAAAGACACAAGAGGCGGGGGGGAAGGGGGAACCACAAATATATTTGCTTGTACACCACATGGCAGACATAATGTGCACCTGTCGTCGCCCTCACAGGGTTAATAGCATGGCTTCACAATGTGTGTGTGTGTTACGCGTGTCTTGCACTGGATACAACAAGGCAAATATAAAAAGTAGAGAGAGCTTTCTTTCTCCCCCTCTCTCTCTCTCTCGCCCCGTGCTCCTTGCGGCTCCGTACAGATCCTTGGACCGAACGCAACGGCTGCAGAAAGTTATATCGTCGAATGTGCAAAGACACATTAAAACTGGGTTTGATTTAAAGCTCAGCTTTTTTTGTTTTGTTTATGCACCTTTTTGTGTACCATGATTAACAAAAAACGCAAAGAAGAAATCAAATTTCTTGTGCCACAGCTTGGAATTATTCTTTAATCGGTAACGCGTTCCTTCAATTTCAGATGCTTTATATGACTGAGCCGTAGGCCAGTTTTCTTTCTGTTTTGCTCTGTAATCTTCAAATATAAGGGTACTGGCTGAGCTTTGTTGGACTTAGTGGGAATCCAGTGTAGACGGGAGACGCGGCGATGTAGGAGTGAGGGTGAAACATTGGCTTGTACTGGTTCTGATGAATGGTCGGAGAAGGCAGCAGGCGGGGATTGAGACCGATGGGGACTTGGTGGAGCAGGCCATTGTGGTGAGAAAGACTGTAGGCCGCGGGCTGCATGATGGGCCTTGAAGTGCATGGGGAGGCCAGCAGGTGGGCCATAGGGGCTGCGGTGCCCAGGGGTCCTGTCGGGGGGTAGGATAAGATGGGGGGCTGGCCCCCGAGGTGTGTGGATCCGGCCAGGTGTCCGTGAGCTGTAGTGTGGTTGGGGCTCCCGTGGGCGAGAGAGAAAGGGTGGCTGGCGATTGTGGGCGCGATGAAGGCCTGCTGTCTCCGGTGTCCATAATTGCCATTCCATTCCTGAGGCATCGACCCGTAGTGCTGAACCTGCAGAGACATGGGTCGTTGTAATCAGTCTTTGCTCTCGCCCAAATAACTCAGTATAAAACACCAAGAGTAAATCGCCAGTCTACCGGAAATTCACAGTTCACAGGAACAACTGGTCCGTTTATTTACAGTAAGCAGCAACACTACTACAAGAGGCACCGCAGCAACTCGCCAAGGTTTCTTCGGCAACACCTACCAAACCCCGCGACCCCTTCCACCTAGAAGGACAAGGGCAGCAGGCGCATGGGAACACCGCCACCTCCAAGTTCCCCTCCAAGTCACACACCAGCCTGACTTGGAAATATATCGGCCGTTCCTTCATCGTCGCTGGGTCAAAATCCTGGAACTCCCTCCCTAACAGCACTGTGGGAGCACCTTCACCACACGGACTGCAGCAGTTCAAGAAGGCAGCTCACCACCACCTTCTCGAGGGTAACTGGGGATGGGCAATAAATGCTGGCCTTGCCAGCGACGCCCGCATCCCATGAACAAATATTAAAAAAAACCTTCAATGTCTTTCCACCATACTTTATCTGCTCCTATCAGTATATCCATCAGTCGTGGTATGGGGTGGAACAGCAATGCATTGGCCCACTGCACTCTTGGTTAGAGCTGGTGCAGCAGTGCAGTCAAGGTGTGACAGCAGGTGTAATAAAGGGGTCAGGTAATAAAGTGGATCTGGTGAAATTGCTCTTAGTCTTATCAGCAATTAACTTCAATGTTTTAGGTTGTGGGTTTTTTTGTGTCTAAACATTGCACATCTAACTGCCGTGAGGAGAGCACTGTGCGTTCCTGGAAGCAACCGGGCCAGAGCTGTCTTTTGGGCAGCCACATTTACATTTCCCTGCCAGGCAGTGTAAAATGGGGGCACTTCCAGGCTGTAACCCAAACTGCAGCATCTGGCCTCAGAGCAGTAACCCAGCACCAACACACCTCAAGCAGTATCATTTTTTTTTATTCGTTTATGGGATGTGGGCGTCGCTGGCAAAGCCAGCATTTATTGCCCATCCCTAATTGCCCTTGAGTAGGTGGTGGTGAGCCGCCTTCTTGAACCGCTGCAGTCCGTGTGGTGAAGGTGCTCCTACAGTGCTGTTAGGGAGGGAGTTCCAGGATTTTGACCCAGCGACGATGAAGGAACGGCCGATATATTTCCAAGTCGGGATGGTGTGTGACTTGGAGGGGAACTTGGAGGTGGTGGTGTTCCCATGCACCCTGCTGCCCTTGTCCTTCTAGGTGGAAGAGGTCGCGGGTTTGGGAGGTGCTGCCAAAGAAGCCTTGGCGAGTTGCTGCAGTGCATCTTGTAGATGGTACACACTGCAGCCATGGGGCGCCGGTGGTGGAGGGAGTGAATGTTTAAGGTGGTGGATGGGGTGCCGATCAAGTGGGCTGCTTTGTCCTGGATGGTGTCGAGCTTCTTGAGTGTTGTTGGAGCTGCACTCATCCAGGCAAGTGGAGAGTATTCCATCACACTCCTGACTTATGCCTTGTAGATGGCGGAAAGGCTTTGGGGAGTCAGGAGGTGAGACACTGGGGACAACACATCTGGGGAGCAAGCTGCCTGCTCTTCCTCCATTCTACTCAAAGGTGAGGGCATAAAAAATATATATAAATAGGTAAATAAATAAGAGAACATGGCTTAAGAATAAAATCGGAGTATTTGCTTTAGTCTTCAACGGTGCAAAAAGAGCGCCGTTTGGTTTTCGGCAAAGCACACACTGACAGCATAAATAGCCAATTTATTGGTGGACATGTTGGAGAGTTAAGGTTTAATAATCGAACTGAGCTGTATAACTATAACTCGTCATAGAGCAACCAGCTTTCTAAGTTAAGCAGGAAAACAGCAGGATGCCTGTGCAAGGGAATAAGTGACTGGGACAGCATCGACCATGAGTGATTAATGTATAACTTTAGTAACTAGTGTAATAAACACAGGCAGAGGGGACAATTAATCACGGTATAGAGTGGATAGTTAGGTAAATAAGCTGTTGATAAACTGTTCTTGGAAAGGATCCGAGAACAGATAAATCATGAGGTCTTATGTGAAATGCACCTTTGAAGTAGGCCAAACTGAGGTGTATAAAGGAGGATGGTTTTCCAGAGCTCGAAAGAGAGAGAAACCCAAAAGTGCTCCTTTGTACTGTGTAGATTAATCACCTATGCCGTATGTGAATAAAGTCTGTTCCGTGTACTCTAACATCAAGTGCCTCGCACTTACTCGGAAGTTGTGAACCACAGATGGAAGGAGGTTGACTGACAGTTGACTCAACACGTACCTGACCAAAATTCATGTGTTGCTGTTGGAATGATGATACAGACTTCTGCTGGCGAATACCTAAAGCCGAAGGCTGGTTTGTTCTTCCGGGAGCAGATGGGCCCTTTGTCAACGACCGACACATCGTACCTGGAAGGGGGCAAACACGTGAAAAGGTGTAATCCCTGGACTGTACCGCCAGGCTGGCTCTAGACTTTGCGAGGTCAAGCCGTTTCACAAGCCACAACTTGCGGCAACAATGAATGTTTTTGTTTCTCTCTCACACCTGGCAGCTATCTCTTGCCCTGCCAGTACACTTTACACCCAATCTCAGCTTATTACCATCTCGTCTAGCTTCTAATACCTTTTATTGTCTCATTTTTACTTCTTTTGTTTCTTTTATTCTTTTGTCCGATCGCAGCCCTGCCTCCGATCCATCTTTTCTTTCCAGTTTTGAAGAAGGGTTCGACCCGAAACGTCAACTCAAATTTCTGTCCACGGATGTTGCCTGACCTGCTGAGTTTTTCCAGCATTTTCTGTTGTTACAATGAACGTGCCTTTATGTGCGGAGTCTCCATGGACAACAGCCATTCCTTCTCGCTACATCACTTCTCCCTCCCCCGGTGTCCTGGCCAATAGTTATCCCTCAATCAACATCGCAAAAACAGATAGCAAAATACTGCAGATGCTGGAAATCCGAAATAACAACAGGAAATGCTGGAAAAACTCAGCAGGCCAGGCAACATCCGTGGAGAGAGAAATAGAGTCAACGTTTCAGGTCGAAACCCTTCGTCAAGACCTGAAACGTTGACTCTATTTCTCTTTCCACGGATGTTGCCTGGCCTGCTGAGTTTTTCCAGCATTTTCTGTTGTTATTTCGCGAAAACAGATTATCTGGTCATTGCTGTATGTGGGATCTTGCTGTGCACAAATTGGCTGCAGCGTTTCCTACATTACAACAGCGACTACACTCCGAAAAGTGCCTCATTGGCTGTAAAGTGCTTTGGGACGTCCGGTGGTCGTGAAATATATATAAATGCAAGTCTTTCTTTCTTTCTTTCCATTACAGAACACGCATTTACGTAGCCCCTTATCATATCTCTGAGAAATGTCTCCAAGTGGTTTACACGTTACTTTTGAAGTGCAATCACTGCTCTTATTTAGGTCAGCGGAGCTGCCAATTTGTGCACAGCAAGGTCCGACAAACAGTGATGAGATGAATGGCCAATCTTTTTTTTGAGAGAGTAAATAAAGAGAAACTGTTTCCAGTGGCAGGAGGGTCGGTAACCAGAGGACACAGATTTAAGATAATTGGCAAAAGAACCAGAGGGGAGATAAGGAGAATTTTTCTTTTACTCTGCGAGGTGTTATGATCTGAAATGCACTGCCTGAAAACGTCTTTGAAGCAGATTCAACAGTAACTTTCAAAAAGATAATTGGGTAAATATTTGGAATCATAAAGCATAGCAGGAGGCCATTTGGCCCATTGTGCCTGTGCCGGCTCTCTGAAAGAGCTATTAATTAGTCTCACTCCCCTGCTCTTTCCCTATAGTATAAGAGGATAAGGAATAGAAGTAGGAGTAGGCCATATAGCCCTTTGAGCCTGCTCCGCCATTCAATAAGATCATGGCTGATCTTCTACCTCAACTTCACCTTCCTGCACTATCCCCATATCCCTTGATTCTCTTAATATCCAAAAAATTAGCACGACAAATTTTTCCTTTTCAAGTATATATCCAATTCCCTTTTGAAAGTTGCTATTGAATCTGCTTCCACCGCCCTTTCAGGCAGCGCGTTCCAGATCACAACAACTCGCTGCGGAAAAACATTTCTCCTCATGAAAAGAAAATATTTGCAGGGCTTTGGGGAAAGAGCAGGGGAGTGGGACTAATTAATAGCTCTTTCAGAGAGCCGGCACAGGCACGATGGGCCGAATGGCCTCCTTCTGTGCTGTGTGATTCCATGGTACTTGTTGAGGGAAGAATGTTGGCCCGGGATATAGGGTGAGAACTCCCTGAGGAGTGTTAAAGGATCTTTAATGTCAATCTCTAATCTTTAATGTCCATGGGATGCGAGCTGTGGCTCAGTGGGTAGCACACTCATCTCGGAGTCAGAAGGTTGTGGGTTCAAGTCCCACTCCAGGGACTTGAGCACATAAAACTAGGCTGACACTCCCAGTGCAGTGCTGAGGGAGTGCTGCACTGTCGGAGGTGCCGTCTTTCGGATGAGACGTTAAACCGAGGCCCCGTCTGCTCTCTCAGGTGGACGTAAAATTTCGAAGAAGAGCAGGGTAGTTATCCCCGGTGTCCTGGGGCCAATATTTATCCCTCAACCAACATCACTAAAACAGATGATCTGGTCATTATCACACTGCTGTTTGTGGGAGCTTGCTGTGCGCAAATTGGCTGCCGCGTTTCCCACATTACAACAGTGACAGTACTTCATTGGCTGTAAAGCGCTTTTGAGATGCCCGGTGGTTGTGAAAGGCGCTATATAAATGCAAGTCTTTGTTTCTATCTCACCACGCCACAGAAAATTAAGTTTAGTAAGTAATAGCATAAGTCCCCCTATAATGATGTGATTATTGTTAATGACTGTCAATCAACCTCTCTGGCGAGGAAAATGAACAAGTGTTGAGTCTCATTCCTTCAGGTAGTGAAGGTACAACATAAGATGTACCTTGTCATGCCAATAAAGCGATTTGAATTGAATTGAATTGTTGTTAGAGATTTTTAAAATGTCAAATTTTTAATTTAATTTTTTTTCTTATGTTTTCTCTCTTAATCCAACCTTTCCTTCCCTCTCTTTATTTCTGTACCTGATTTGACTCTAATTCATCCTATTTCCTTCTCTGTCGTTCCTGTTCCTTTCTCAATCCTTAAATCTCATTGGTTAAGGGGATAGACTGTTGGTCCCGTCGTTCACTGAGGTCCCAGGTGCCTCGTTATCAGCTCGAACTTCCAGCAAGTTACAGGGCAAAAGCGTTTTCAAGCTGAAGGGTGCGGGAAAGAAATCTAACAAACAGGGCACACCGCGAGATGTCCCGCTCCAGCAAATTCTGGGCTAACATCTCACCGACTAGGTGATGTAACCTGGTGTCAGGACAGGTTATTCATTTACCAGACTGGACCATTAGGAATGTGTTAGCTCAGTTCTGAAGCTCGCGGTAACCTTGACCACTTATTTATGTACAAGTTACACATGAGGCTCACATGCCAGCTTGGCGCAGGAAAACAATACAGGTTCTGCTGGGCCTCAAGAGGAGATAGAAAGAAATATTTGCTCAATTTACTCTGCGGGAGTTTATTGTGTTGGTTGCTGAAGGATACCATTAGCAGTGTTGAATTCACCAAGCAGTTTGAGAGGTTTTTCTGCCTGTGTTATATTACATTGAAACTATTACTGATAATGGCACCACCGGGATGTTTTAAAGGGAGCTGCGGGGAGGATACACTGGTAGAAAATTCAGTTGGATTATGAGAAAGAAGTCGGAGGCTGGCCTCTTGCGCATCTCCGATTTTCAACACTCTACCATTGGTGGCCGTGCCTTCAGAAGCCCAGGCCCTAGGCTCTGAAATTCGCTCCATAAACCTCTCTGTCTCGCTCTCCTCCTTTAAGATGCTCCTTAAAACCTACATCTTTGATAAAGCTTTTGTCCTAATATCTCCTCAGCGAAAACAATCAGTCCACGATGAAACAACTGCTGCAAAAACCTTAACAAACTGGAGCCATCTCCTCTTTGTCAGGTTCTCCATGCTTCCCTCCCCCTCTGCTGTAACCATTTGCACCTCCTCTGGACCCAGCTTTACTTGTCCCATTACCACCCCCTTTTGCCTTGCACAGCCTCCCTTTTGTCACTTCATCACTCCTTCATCCTATCACAGAGCTTCCCTTTTGTTCGTTCCCTGCCACTGCACTTGCTTAAAAACTGTTAAATCTCTTAACATCTTCCCGTTCCGATGAAAGGTCATCGACTTGAAACTCCTTTAAGACACTCTTTAAAGACTACCTCTTGGTCCAAGATGTGGAGATGCCGGTGTTGGACTGGGGTGGACAAATGAGGGAAGTCACACAACACCAGGTTATAGTCCAACAGCTTTATTTGAAATCACAAGCTTTCGGAGCGCTGCTCCTTCGTCAGGTGAAGTGAAGAGAAGCATACAAGCACAGCATATATAGTCAGAGAAAACTGCCAGATGATTACAGGTAATCTTTCTAACTGCCCTTTATCACAGCTCGGCAGAGAGATAATCACAGCAATCAAAGGTGTGAATGGTGTCCAAACAGGTCAGTCAGGAAAACATTACATCAAAGAACAATGAGGTGGGGTCACAAGGGGTCAAATGTTGCAGATGCTGGGGTCTGTATGAAAAACAGAAAAAAACCAAAAAACTTTGCTGGAAATCACAGCAGGTCCGGCCGCATCTGTGCAGAGAGAACAAGCCAACGACGACTCGAGTCTGGATGACTCTACGTCAGGTGGGGTTACATGTAGCGTGACATGAACCCAAGGTCCCGGTTGAGGCCGTCCTCATGAGTGCGGAACTTGGCTATCAGTTTCTGCTCAACGATTTTGCGTTGTCGTGTGTCTCGAAGGCTGCCTTGGAGAATGCTTACCCGAAGATCGGAGGCTGAATGTCCTTGACTGCTGAAGTGTTCCCCGACTGGGAGGGAACACTCCTGCCTGGCGATTGTTGTGTGGTGTCCGTTCATCCGTTGTTGCAGTGTCTGCATGGTCTCGCCGATGTACCATGCTCCGGGGCATCCTTTCCTGCAACGTATGAGGTAGACAACGTTGGCCGAGTCACATGAGTATGTACCGTGTACCTGGTGGGTGGTGTCCTCACGTGTGATGATGGTATCTGTGTTGATGATCTGGCATGTCTTGCAGAGGTTGCCATGGCAGGGTTGTGTGGTGGCGTGGTCGCTGTTCTCCTGAAAGCTGGGTAATTTGCTGCGAACGATGGTCTGTTTGAGGTTAGGCGGCTGTTTGAAGGCAAGTAGTGGAGGCGTGGGGGTGGATTTAGCGAGGTGTTCATCGCCGTCGATGACATGTTGAAGGCTGCGGAGAACATGGCGTAGTTTCTCCGCTCCAGGGAAGTACTGGACGACGAAGGGTACTCTGTTGGTTGTGTCCCGTGTTTGTCTCCTGAGGAGGTCTATGCGATTTTTCGCTGTGGCCCGTTGGAACTGTCGATCGACGAGTCGAGCGTCATATCCCGTTCTTACGAGGGCGTCTTTCAGCGTCTGTAGGTGTCCACCGCGTTCCTCCTCGTCTGAGCAGATCCTGTGTATTCGCAGGGCTTGTCCATAGGGGATGGCTTCTTTAACATGGTTAGGGTGGAAGCTGGTTGGACAAGTTGACGATGGACTTCCCTGTGGTTCCAACCGTGGTACCGGGGGAGGCTTGGTTTCTGCTGGGGGTGATGCTGAGTTTCTCAAGCTTCCTGTTCTTGGTGTGCATGTAGGCAGTGTAGTTCCGTTGCCTCGTCTGCTTGGCGGTGTCTCGTAGCTGGTCTGCTGTGTCCTGAGCACAAGCTGAGAACATGGACTCTATCTTGGTTTCGAGGTTGCGGCGTCTGCTGTAGAGCTGGTGTACGAGATGGTTGAGGAGTGTGCGAGAGGTACGACGGCAGAGTCTCTCAGCGTAGTCTGTGTTGTAGGTCGACTTGAGTGGGTTCGTGATCTGTAGTCCTTTCGGGATCTTGTCTGCTTTCTTGCATCTCTGTAGAAACTTGATGTCTGTGTCTATATGCGCGATCTTCTTGGAGATCCTCTCCACTTTGAGCCGGCAGTTTGTGGTGTCAATAGTAGCCATGATGTGGAGATGCCGGTGTTCGACTGGGGTGGACAAATGTACACCTCAGCACTTCACTCTACCGCAAGCCCACGGACAACCTCACGATGCTCCACTTCTCCAGCTTCCACCCTAACCACGTTAAAGAAGCCATCCCCTATAGACAAGCCCTGCGAATACACAGGATCTGCTGTGATTTCCAGCAAAGTTTTTTGGTTTTTTTCTGTTTTTCATACAGACCCCAGCATCTGCAACATTTGACCCCTTGTGACCCCACCTCATTGTTCTTTGATGTAATGTTTTCCTGACTGACCTGTTTGGACACCATTCACACCTTTGATTGCTGTGATTATCTCTCTGCCGAGGTGTGATAAATGGCAGTTAGAAAGATTACCTGTAATCATCTGGCAGTTTTCTCTGACTATATATGCTGTGCTTGTATGCTTCTCTTCACTTCACCTGACGAAGGAGCAGTGCTCCGAAAGCTTGTGATTCCAAATAAAGCTGTTGGACTATAACCTGGTGTTGTGTGACTTCCTCTTTGTCCAAGCATTTGGTTGCCTTTCCTAATATCTCCTCATGAGGCTCGGTGTCAAATTGTGTTTGATAATCGCTCCTTGAAGCGCCTTTGAGACGTTTTACTACATTAAAGGCGCCGTATAAATGCAAGTTTTATATGTTCTTGACGCTTCGCATTGCAATGTTGGAAGTTTAACAGACTCGAAACCTTTTATAATTGGGTAGATACATAAAAAGAAAGTTACAACAAGAAACCTATTAACCACCAGTGAAGACACTGTCAACCCTGATGTGCGAAAGGAACTGCGCTCTCAAGTCAATTGCCCGTCTGCAGCACAACCCTATTCCCCATGCACGGTAAACAGACATGGCAGGGATCCTCATTCCACTTGCATGGATGATAGGGAATAGAGAAAGAAAGAAAGATTTGCATTTGTATAGCGCCTTTCGCGACCATCGGACATCCCAAAGCGCTTTACAGCCAATGAAGTACTTTCTGAAGTGTAGTCACTGTTGTAATGTGGGAAACGTGGCAGCCAAATTCCGCACAGCAAGGTCACACAAACAGCAATGTGATAATGACCAGCTACTCTGTTTTAGTGATGTTGGGTTGAGGGATAAATATTGGCCAGGGCACCGGGGATAACTCCCCTGCTCTTTTTCTAAATAGTGCCACGGGATCTTTCACGTCCACCCGAGAGGGCAGACGTAAAAGATCCCATTTCGGGTTTAACGTCTGATCCGAAAGACGGCACCTGCGACATTGCAGCACTCCCTCAGCACTGCACTGGGAGTGTCAGCCTGGGTTTTTGTGCTAAAGTCTCTGGAGTGGGGACTTGAACCCACAACCTTCTGACTCAGATATGCAAAAATTGAACTCCTTACAGAAGGTGTTTAATAGGGAAACAGTTACTTGCTTGGGAAGCAAGACTACCGAAGGATATGGAGAGGAGTCAGCAAATTGGGATTGAAGAGCGAGCTGGCGCGGTTAACGAAATAGGCTCAACCTGTTCCGAGGTTCCCGTCAAAAGTGTCAGCTTGCCTGAGTTGATAGCATGCTAATTCTCCCTTTCTCTACTGCCCCAAACAACTTACCTCAACCCTCAATCTCAGCGTAGTAGCCCCTGCTGCTCTCCTGTGACCTTCGTCCTCTAACACCAGCCACCCCCTCGTGACCTGTCTTGTGTTAGGCTGTCCATCTCTGTGTTGGGTTGCGGGCAGTTTTCGCACAGTGGATTCCTGCTCAATTAAAGCTGGGCGGATCGGGTGCTGCTCAAACTACAGGAGCCTTATAGAGCCAGAGAAACTTACTGCACAGAAGGGGCCCATTCGGCCCATCGTGCCTGTGCCAACTCTTTGAAGGAGCGGTCCAATTAGTCCCACACCCCAGCTTCTTCCCTAAAACCCTACAAATGAGTCCTCTTCAAGTACATGTACAACTGCCTTTTGAAAGTTCCTCTGGAATCTGATTCCTCCACCCTTTCAGGTAGTGCGTTCCACATCATAACAACCCTCTGTGTGAAAACAATTCTCGTTTCCCCTTTAGTTCTTTTGCCAATTATTTTAAATCTGTGACCTCTGGTTACTGACCCACTTGCCAGAGGAAACAGTTTCTCCCAACTTGCTCTATCAAAACCCCTCATAATTTTGAATACCTCCATTAGGTCTCCCCTAAACCCTCTCTGTTCTAAGGAGAACAACACCAGCTTCTCCAATCTCTCCACATAACTAAAGTCCCTCATCCCCTGTATCATCCTGGTATGATAGGGCCTTGGTGAGACCACACCTTGTGTATTGTGTGCAGTTTTGGTCGCCTTATCTGAGGAAGGATGTTCTTGCCATGGAGGGAGTGCAGCGAAGATTCACCAGACTGATACCTGGGATGGCAGGAATGACGTATGAGGAGAGATTGGGTCGATTGGGCTTGTACTCGCTGGAGTTTAGAAGAATGAGAGGGGATCTCATTGAAACTTATAAAATTCTAACAGGACTAGACAGACTAGATGCAGGAAGGATGTTCCCGATGGTCGGGGAGTCCAGAACCAGGGGTCACAGTCTAAGGATAAGGGGTAAGCCATTTAGGACTGAGATGAGGAGGAATTTCTTCACCCAGAGAGTGGTGAACCTGTGGAATTCTCTACCACAGAAGACAGTTGAGGCCAATTCATTAAATATATTCAAGAAGGAGTTAGATATATTTCTTGAGGCTAAAGGGATCAAGGGATATGGGGAGAAAGCAGGGACAGGGTACTGAATTTGGATGATCAGCCATGATCTCATTAAATGGCAAAGCAGGCTCGAGGGGCCGAATGGCCTACTCCTGCTCCTATCTTCTATGTTTCTATGTTTCTATGTAAACCTCCTTTGTACCTTCTCCAAGACTTTGACATACTTCCTAAAATGTGGGGCCCAGAATTGTATACAATACTCCAAGCTGAGGCCTAACCAGTGATTTGTAAAGGTTTAGCGCGACTTCCTTGTTTTTTGTAATCAATGCCCCTATTTACAAGGCCAAGCATCCCATACGCTTTCTTAGCCGCCTTTTCAGCTTGCCCTGCCACCTTGAAGGATTTGTGAACATCCACCCCCCGGGTCCCTCTGCTCTCCCCCCCACCCACCCCCCCCCCTCCCCCCACAAAATAGAACCATTTCGATTATACTGCCTCTCCATGTTGTTCCTCCTTACAGCAGGCAGGCAGGCAAGCAGCGAAGAAGATATTGCCATTTTCCAGGACTGGGTTCTAATGTCCCAAATATTAATCAACCTCCACCCCACCCTATTCACCCCACCGCCCCCTTTCGCAACATGATCTAAATCGATTCTTATGCTGCTTCTTGTTTGTCCCTATTGCAAATCCAACTCTCTCTGACCGCACGTAAAAAGCAGAGTCATACCTGCGTTGGAGACCTGCTCGCTGAATGCTGTCACGGAGTTTGAATTGCTGTTCTGTACCCTCATCGGTGGCACCACCATGGTGCGCACGGCAGGCTTGGTGCTTTCTGTTCCCTTGGTGCTCCTGCCACTCGAATTCTGGTTGGCGGCGTCCTGAAGGAATCGTTCCTCCAGGAACGGACTTTCATTCTGCTCTGAAGAGTCGCTGCTCGGCGATCCGTCCACGGTGTCGCAGCCGCTCTCCTGCTCATCCTCCGACATGCTGGAATGCCAATGATTATAACGTACCGGTTCAGATATTTGTCATCGTCAGTTATTCACAAGGTGGCGACCGCATCGTCGCTGCACGAAAAGAATTTCGCCTTTCGCTACCTTGGGACGCCCCCAAAGCGCTTTACAGCCCATGAAGAGCTAGTTTCTGTTGTAATGCAGGGAAACGTGGCAGCCAATCTGCGCACAGCAAGCTCCCACAAACAGCAACCAGAAAATCTGCTTTTAGTGATGTCGGTTGAGTGCTAAATATTGGCCAGAGCTCCCCTACTCTCAATGGTTCCTCTAAGCTGTGCGCACGTGCGGCCGTGCAGTGATCGGGAAGGGACTGCGCAGGTCGCTCACAAGCTGCTCCCTCTGAGGTACTGCGCGTGCGTGGCCACCTGCCCACGCACAAAAAAGACAATTTAGAGGGAACATTGCCTGCTCTTTTTCGAAATAGTGGCCGTGGGATCTTTTTCGGCACCTGCGAGGGTAGACGGGGCCTCGGTTTAACGTCTCATCCAAAAGACAACACCTCCGACAGTGCAGCACTACACTGGGAGTGTCAGCCTGGATTGTGGGCTCAATTCCCTGGAGTGGGAATTGAACCCACGACCTCCCGACTCAGAGGCGGGAGCGCTGCCGCAAGCAGAGTGAACGGCTCTTTGAGAGAGCCGCTAAGGAGCTCTCGAGCCGGAGTGGTGACCGGCCTCTTGCTGTCTGAACCATCTCCTGGACGCACGGGAAGGCTCCCCATCGGCAGGGAGACGTGCCTCACAATACTGGGATACCAACAGCCATTTCTGCGAGCTAACTTTTTTCTTCTATGGCCTGGAATTGGCAGTGGGTAATAACGGCGAACTCACAGAGTTTGTTGTTATTACCCCTTTGAAACTGACCGCAACTTCAGGAAATCCTGAAGCTCCGGTCAGTCATTCACTAGTCCGACACTGGCTGCACTGTGGCGCCCCCCCCCCCCGCCCCCCCATAGCCAGCATTCAGTGTAATCAGGGAAACTGACGAAACCGTGGGCTTTTCCGCGATAATATCGCTGTTAAATACCCCATTAAATGCAAAGCCTTGTTGAAATAGGCGCAACTGGGGTTTTAACAGCGTATTGACTGCTAAACAAACGTTACGGCCCTGAAAAACTCATTTAAATTTTGTAGAGTGTCAAATTTCTCCAATATAATAAAAAAATTACAATTAAGAAACTTGGAAAAAAAAATTAAAATATTTTTTTAAAGTTTGTTCATCTTTATTTCAGGTTTACCTTTTCCCCACGTGACAGCCCCAATCTTTGTTTTTGCTCTCTGTAACATTTTTAAGAAGTTCGAATAAAAGGAGCTTCTTCATTTCCTGGTTCCCAGTCTGTGAGAATTGTGCACTGTGCTTGGCTGCTTAGACAGATTGTCGATGTCACAGCAGCATTGCACTAGGAATCCCCACTAACCTGCGCTGAAATCACATACGTGTCAAAAAAGGCAAAGTTCTCACCACAGAGGTCACCAGATCTTTGTGGGGCGGTTTCTTCGGGGGCCAGTGGCGAATGCCTTCGCTTCGCCGCTGACCGCAAATTCCGGGCCTATAACTTCGACCAAAAGTGATAACCCCTCCTTTCTAAGTACTGAAACCCACAAGTTGCCGGTCAAACCAGGGGGTTGCTTTGTGGGATTCACTCCCCCCCCGTCCCCATTGATTTTTGTAATATTCAGAAAGTACTGGAAGCTGTAGTACGAAGTTCTACAATAGAACGATAGCATAGTGTTTATGTTACTGGACTAGTAATCCAGTGGCCTGGACTAATGATCCGGCGGCGACGAGTTCAAATCCCATTCAAATTCAGTTAATTAATTAAATCTGGAATAAAAAGCCAGTATCAGTAATGATGACCATGAATCTACTGGATTATTGTAAAAACCCACCTGGTTCACTAATGTCCTTTAGTGGAAGGAAATCTGCCGTCCTTACCCGGTCTGGCCTATATGTGACTCCAGACCCACAGCAATGTGGTTGACTCTTAACTGCCCTCTGAAATGGCCCAGCGAGCCACTCAGTTGTATCTAAACCGCATGGACTACAGCGGTTCAAGGCGGCGGCTCACCACCACCACCTTCTCAAAGGGCAATTAGGGATGAGCAATAAATACTGGCCTTGCCGGCGACGCCCACATCCCATGAGTGAAAGAGCAAGCAATATACTGGCGGCACTGATTGCTACCCAGTGCGTGTTAGCTTTAAGAAAAGATTTAAACACACTGGCCTAGAAATTCATTCAGGCGCTGCCAGCTTTGCGCCCAGTTAACGCCTAAAGAGTGATTTTGCGCCAGAAATGAGTTTGCGCAGATATTCAGCGCAGCGGTATTGGCGGCGGTAGCCGTTAGCGCTGCGCCGGCAACGATGACGTAATCGGTGTGCGCAGTGCCCCGGTTCCGCCCCGAAACCGGCCCGATCCCCGTATTTAGTTGCGGCCGCCTCCTCCGAAGCGGCCGCAAACAGCGACCAGAAAACGGGGCCGTCCTGCTGCCTTAGTGGGGCGCTTTAAAGCGGAAGGTGCGGCAGGCCGCTTTTTCGGCAGCCGCCTGCCCGCACCTCCTTCCCCGGCCTCCTCCACACCCCCCCCCCCTCGCGGCATTGCCGGCTGCTTTCCGCGAGCCCGGCACTTCTCCGTGGTGCCGGGCTCATTTGCCGGCACTATCCAGCGGCGATCTCCCCGTTGCAGGCAGCTCCCCCTTAAGAGAAGGAGGAGGCCTGCAGTACCGCAGCCTGCCGCTCCGCAGCGGCTGGCGCAGCGGCGCCAAGAGCGCTGATATTCAGTGTCAGCGCCCCAAGCGGAGGCGGGCACACCCTGGTATAGCGCCCGGTTCCGAATTGGGGCGCTAACAATGAATATCTGATGATCGCTATAGACTTCCCGCCCAGCGCTAACTTTTGGGCGCTAGCCAGCTGGCGGGGCCATAGTGAATTTCTAGGCCACTGGGTCTTAAAATGTAACTTTCTGAACCATGAATGGCGATAAAATCAATAACCTCGTAAAATGCTAACATTGTAAACATGGTCCAGGGGAAATTAAACCCCTCCCTCTACACCCTGGATTCGGATAGTCGATACTGTGGTCTGTACCTGTTAGGCCTCTTGCAGGGAGACGGGCTGGATTGTGCCGAGTTGGATGAACTGGTGCTCAGGGTGCTGTCGGGGCTACTTAACGAACACACTCGATCGATGTTCAGGGTGCTCTGGCACGCTTCGCAGTCCGGACTGCCTTTACATCTGATGGGGTTGAGGGGTGGGGAAATAAACAAATAAATCACCTCAGATAAAACATTCAGTCCACGATGAAATTACCGCTGCAAAAAAAACCCTGACAAACTGGAGCCATCACCTCTTGGCCAGATTCTCCATGCTTCCCTCATCCTCTGCTATTCTGCTGCAACCATTTGCACCTCCTCTGGACTCGTCTTTACTTGTCCCATTACCAACCCCTTTTGCCTTGCAAGGGTTATGGGGAGCGGGCAGGGAAGTGGAGTTGAGGCCAAGATCAGATCAGCCATGATCTTATTGAATGGCGGGGCCGGCTCAAGGGGCCAAATGACCGACTCCTGCTCCTACATCTTCTGTTCACCATCCTCCCTTTTGTCATTTAATCTCTCCTACCCTCCACCCTAACACAGACCTTCCCTTTTGTTCTTGAGCTTTTCTGTAGTTCTTCCACTCTCCTGAAGGTGTTGTCTTGCTGGGCTACGGTTCCACAGCACGAGACACCCTCCATTGCCTCACTTTAGTGAACTCCCTCCTGCCTTTTCCCTCGCTCTGCACTTGCTAAATAACTGTTTGCATCTTCCAGTTCTGATGAAAGGTCATCGACCTGAAACTCTCCTCAAAACCGACCTCTTTGACCAAGGTTTTGGTCACCTGTCCTAATATCTCCTTATGTGGCTCGGTGTCAAATTTTAGAAACATAGAAGATCGGAGCAGGAGTAGGCCATTCAGCCCCTTGAGCCTGTTCCGCCATTTAATGAGATCATGGCTGATCATCCAAATTCAGTACCCTGTCCCTGCTTTCTCCCCATATCCCTTGATCCCTTTAGCCTTAAGAAATATATCTAACTCCTTCTTGAACATATTTAATGACATTCGCACCACACAAGTGCCAGGCAATGACCATCTCCAACAAGCGAGACTCTAACCATCACCCCTTGACATTCAATGGCATTACCATCGCTGAATCCCCCACTATCAACATCCTGGGGGTTACCATTGATCAGAAACTGAACTGGACCAGCCATATAAATACTATGGCTACAAGAGCAGGCCAGAGGCTGGGAATTCTGCGGCGAGTGTCTCACCTCCTGACTCCCCAAAGCCTTTCCACCATCTACAAGGCACAAGTCAGGAGTGTGATGGAATAGTCTCCACTTGCCTGGATGAGTGCAGCTCCAACAACACTCAAGAAGCTCGACACCATTCAGGATAAAGCAGCCCGCTTGATTGGCACTCCATCCACCACCTTCAACATTCACTCCCTCCACCACCGGCACACTGTGGCTGCAGTGTGTACCATCTACAAGATGCACTGCAGCAACTCGCCAAAGCTCCTTCAACAGCACCTTCCAAACCCGCGACCTCTACCACATAGAAGGACAAGGGCAGCAGACGCATGGGAACATCACCACCTACAAGTTCCTCTCCAAGCCACACACCATCCTGACTTGGACCTGTATCGCCGTTCCTTCACTGTCGCTGGGCCAAAATCCTGGAACTCCCTTCCTAGCAGCATTGTGGGTGCACCTACACCATATGGACTGCAGCGGTTCAAGAAGGCGGCTCACCACCATCTTCTCAAGGGCAATTAGGGATGGGCACTAAATGCAGGCCAGCGATGCCCACATCCCATCATTGAATGAAAAAAAAAAATTGACCTCAACTGCCTTCTGTGGTAGATAAATTTTGTCTGATAACGCTCCTGTGAAGAGCCTTGGGACGTTTTACTACGTTAAAGGCGCCGTATAAATACAAGTTATTGTTGTTGTTGAAACGTTAACTCTGTTTCTCGCTGCACAGATGCTGCCTGACCTGCTGAGTATTTCCAGCATTTTCGGTTATTATTTCAGATTTCCACCATCTGTAGTATTTTGCTTTTTATTTTGGATATTATTCTCTGGGAGTTTTATTATTTTAGGACTCCTCATCATCATGCCTTAGGGGCAGTCTCCATCTGCCTGCGCTGCTCCACATCTTGTGGTGCTGCACACATGCACAGTACAGGAGAGTGGATATGTCCCCAGCAGAAAATTAGTCTCGAGATATTTCCTGGTCTTGAACCAACAACCTTCTGATGCAGAGGCCAGAGTGCTACCCACTGAGCCACGGCTGACACTTGCACAATAACTTAGTCATATCTAAATAGAGTGCAAGAGTGATGGGCCACCTTCTGTGCTGTAAAATGCAATGATTCGACTCCTGGAAGGTACTCCTTACAATGCACTGTAAAGACTTATCATTTCTGAGTCAGAAGGTTCTGGGTTCAAGTTCCACTCCAGAGACTTGTGAACAAAAATCTAGGCTGACACGCCCAGTGCAGTACTGAGGGAGTGCTGCACTGTCGGAGGTGCCATCTTTTGGATAAGACGTTAAACCGAGGCCCCATCTGCGCTCTCAGGTGGAAGTAAAAGATCCCACAGCACTATTTCGAACAACAGCAGACGAGTTCTCCCTGGTGTCCTGGCCAATATTTATCCCTCAACCAAGATAGGGAAAGGCTGTTCCCACTAGTTGATGGTACAAGGACTAGGAGACACAGATTTAAGGTTTTGGGAAAGAGATACAGGGGGGGATGTGAGGAAAAACGTTTTTTACGCAGCGAGTGGTGAGGACCTGGAACTCGCTGCCGGCGGAAGTGGTGGAAGCGGAGACACTCAATGTTTTCAAGGGGAGACTGGATAGGCACTTGAGGGAAATAAACCTGCAGGGCTATGGGGATAGAGCAGGGGAATGGGACTGACTGGATTGCTCTACAGAGAGCCGGCACGGACTCGATGGGCCGAATGGCCTCCTTCTATGCCGTTATGACTCTATGTGAGAGGTGCCTGAAGGCCAGGTCAGAATTATCTGGCGATTATCACAATGCTGTTTGCGGGAGCTTGCTATGTTCAAATTGTCTGCTGTGTTTCCCACATTACAACAGTGACTACACTTCCAAAAAGTACTTCATTGGCTGCAAAGCCTTTTGGGATGTCCGGTGGTCGTGAAAGACGCTACATAAGCTGGGTGGGCGTGTGAGCTGTGAGGAGGATGCCGAGAAACTCCAGGATGATTTGGACAGGTTGGGTGATTGGGCAGAAGCATGGCAGATGCAATATAACGTGGATAAATGTGAGGTTATCCACTTTGGTGGCAAAAACAGGAAGGCAGATTATTATCTGAATGGCAATAGATTGGGTGAAGGGGAAGTGCAACGAGACCTGGGTGTCCTTGTGCACCAGTCGCTGAAGGTAAGCATGCAGGTGCAGCAGGCGGTTAAGAAGGTAAATGGTATGTTGGCCTTCGTAGTGAGAGGGTTTGAGTACAGGAACAAGGATGTCTTGCTGCAGTTGTACAGGGCCTTGGTGAGACCACATCTTGAGTATTGTGTGCAGTTTTGGTCGCCTTATCTGAGGAAGGATGTTCTTGCCATGGAAGGAGTTCAGCGAAGATTCACCAGGCTGATACCTGGGATGGCAGGAATGACGTATGAGGAGAGATTGGGTCGATTGGGCTTGTACTCGCTGGAGTTTAGAAGAATGAGAGGGGATCTCATTGAAACTTATAAAATTCTGACAGGACTGGACAGACTAGATGCAGGGAGGATGTTCCCGATGGTGGGGGAGTCCAGAACCAGGGGTCACAGTCTAAGGATAAGGGGTAGGCCATTTAGGATAGAAATGAGGAGGAATTTCTTCACCCAGAGAGTGGTGAACCTGTGGAATTCTCTACCACAGAAGGCAGTAGAGGCCAATTCATTAAATATATTCAAGAAGGAGTTGGATATATTTCTTAAGGCTAAAGGGATCAAGGGGTATGGGGAGAAAGCAGGGACCGGGTACTGAATTTGGATGATCAGCCATGATCTCATTAAATGGCGGAGCAGGCTCGAGGGGCCGAATGGCCTACTCCTGCTCCTATCTTCTATGTTTCTATGTTTAAATGCAAGTCTTTCTTTTTTGCAACAACTCTCTGAGCAAGTTTATGCCAGAACGCATGCCCACTAGAACGGGTTTGAGAATCTTCAAATTCATTTCACGCAGGTTCCTCGCAACTGATGAGGGAGAGAGAGAGAGAGAGAGAATTTTAGTCAGGCGGTCCGGATGGGATTCACACCTGGGACTCAGAACTGAAGGTGACAGGGACAGGTAGGGACAGATATGATTAGACACTGTACGGAACACAATGGCTCCTGTGTTCCTGAGGTCAAGGAAATGTCAGTTGTGAAACGCAGCCAGCAGAGTTAATGATCGGCAGGTGGATACGTCGAGAGTATTGCTCAGTTGCATTGGGGGTGGAAGAGGGGTCAGAGAAATTTTGCAGAGGTTTTGCTCGTGGGATTAAATAAGTGAGGTAGAATCCATTGTAAATTGCAAGAGGCAGGTTTGAGTAGTTTAAAACAATTATCAAGTTACAGCGTGAGGGAGTCAACAGCAGCAACTTGTATCACATCTTGAACATAGCAAATGTCTCAAGGCCCTTCACAGAGCAGACATGGTCGCTGGCCAGTAACAGAAGAGTTAGAAGGAGGTGACCAAAAAAATACATGCTGGAAAAGACAGGCACTGAAGGGGGACAATGAGAGAAGCGTCAAGGGTGGAAAGGGAGGGAGCTACAGAAAGTCGGGCCAAGTTGGCTGAAGGCTCGCCATCAATGGTGGTGCAGAGAGAGGACTGATAGCCATGCTTGGGGCGTAGGGCTGGGAGAGGGTTGCAGAGGTAGAATGGAAGGGTGTGGTGGGGTAGGGTGGGAGCATGGAGGGATCTGTAGAATGAGGACAAGGATTCAGAATTCAGTGCCTCAGGGAGTCAGACAGCCAATGGAGATGGGCAAGCACAGCGGCGATGGGTGAGTGGGCTTGATGCGGCGCAGGTATTGGAGTTTTCAATGTCACCCCAGAGTATGTTATCCTTTTATACTGTGAAGTTTTACATGGGGGATTGTTCTAACTTTGTGATTGCTCACATTTAATTAATTTTCTTCAGACACATTAACATTAGAGAGGTATTTAAGATAAGTTAAAGGATTCAATAGGGTTGTATAGAGAAACTATTTCCTCTGGTGGGGTGCGGGGGGAGTCCAGAACAAGGGGGGATAACCTTAAAATTAGAGCTAGGCCGTTCAGGGGAGATGTCAGGAAGCACCTCTTCACACAAAGGGTAGTGGAAATCTGGAACTCTCCCCCAAAAAGCTGTTGAAAATTTCACGGCTGAGATTGATAGATTTTTGTTAGGTAAGGGTATTAAGGGATCTGGAACCAAGGCGGGTAGATGGCGTTAGGATACAGATCAGCCATGATCTAACTGAATGGTGGAACAGGCTTGAGGGCCTGAATGGCCTCCTCCTGTTCCTACGATTACAGTGAGATCCCGACTATTGGCGATTTATTGAGAAATAATCTGCGGTTAAACTCTACATTCATTATATATTATAATACATTAACCTTCCTGCCTCTCCTTGCTAATAGGGTGCTACTGAATGCTGGATAAACACACGGCACAAAGGGCCTCCAGTTTTACTGCCTTATCTACTTGGAGCTTTCCACTGAGTTTAAAGGTCGTTTTCTTCTTCCAGTTAATTAATAAACTGTGGTTAACTGTGTATTGTTGAAATAAAATGACAAAAATAGCATTCCTCCCGGGCGATATTCTGTGGCGTTGCACTGGGAAAGTCAAAGCCAACTCGGGTGAGGCGGGGTGAGAGGGCAGGAGATAATTGGACCAGGACACACTGATATAATTCAGCTCCCACTTTAACGCCACATCATCTGTCCTTATTTTATCTATTTCCATTACAAATTTCTATGTCCCTATTTATAATAAACTGCCTTGGTAAACTTGACGCACTGTAATGACACCCTGAGTGACATGAAACTGAGGCGCTAGAGTGCCACCACTGGCAGGAGGATGTAATTACAGCGTGACAAGTTCACATAGGCAGATTTAGATAATAATTGTGGACATGGGAAATTAATAAGGAGGTGCGCAGAGGCATCACATTCTTAAGATATTATATATAGGTTATTACTGTTTCAGTTGCTACAAATGGTGTTTGGTAAATGGGCAACTGTGCAAAGGGGTAGATGGAGTCAAGATACAGATCAGCCACGATCTAATTGAATGGTGGAACAGGCTTGAGGGGCTGAATGGCCTCCTCCTGTTGCTACGTTCCTGTTCAAAACTACTGTCAAATGTAATTCTCAAACAAGCATGATTAAAGCAGAGACGAAGTTCGTTCCCTCCCGCTACCCCCCCCTCCTCCTCACCAATCTCTGATGGAACATCTGATTTCCAAACAACCAACATTCCAGCCAGCATTCGAGTTGTGAACTTACAAATCCAGCCTGGCCGAGGCTGCTGAGGTTGAGACATTGAGAAGTGAGGCGTCAACCTGCCATTCTCTGATTAATAGCCACCGGTTCGATTGGCGACGGGTGTGCAATCTTTGCGCCCGTGCAGCAGGCAAGTAACCCTGCAATGGCTCCTCCGGTTTAATGGAGCATTAAAATCACAGAAAGCAACAGCACAGAAGGAGGCCATTCGGCCCGTCATGCCTGTGCCGGCTCTTTGAAAGAGCTCTCCAATTTAGTCCCACACCCCAGCTTCCTCCCCATGACCCTGCAAATGAATCCTCTTCAAGTGCATGTCCAATTGTCCTTTTCAAAGTTCCTTTTGAATCTGCTTCCACCAATCTTTCAGGTTGTGCGTTCCTGATCTCAACAATCCTCTGTGACATGAATCAGTCATTCATGAAAGAAAGGCTTATGAAATAATACTGAGCGGCCTGCGGGTGGCGCTGTCCAGGGAGATTATAAATACTTGGGCACGGGCCCAGCTTGCGCAGGACATTCTTAACAGGAACTAGTGAAGGACACAACTAGACCTCCATGTTGTAAAACAGTTGATTAAAGCTTTGTTTAACGCTTAGACCAAGTGCCTAGTAGTTTTCTTACGTCACTCTGTATGAAGAAATTTCTCCTCATTTCCCCTCTAGTCCTTTTGCCAATTATTTTAAATCTATGACCTTTGGTTACTGACCCATTTGTCAGAGGAAACAGTTTTTCCCTATTTGCTCTATCAAAACCCCACTGGGGAAACCAAAAGTGTGCCTCGATGAAGAAAGTCATGGAATCATTCAGCAGAGGGAGGCCATTCGGCCCATCGTGCCGGAACCGGAAAATGGGGATCATCTTGAGCTTGGGCGATGGTGTTTTAACGAGCGATAACGATTCCACGATGTCGACGGAAATTAAAATGGGGAGCAGTGTATAACAGACGGCTGAATCGATATCGTCCAAAGTCAAAATGACCCCCAACGTGTTGACGCATTGAGCTGAGGCTCGCTATCTCTTGGCACAAGAATGGCAGGGGCTCCTGGCTGGGAGCAGGTCACGGCTCATTCAATCAAACTCTGATGAATGAAAGCAGGAGGGCCCAAGCTTTCTGTCACCATGCGCCACTGAGACACGGTGCCTTGGGGGCCACATGTAAAGTTTAGATCAAGGTTCCCATTGCTCTACAGATATCTCAAGTTGCTGAATTTAGAATTTAACCAGCAATGAGGCAACATCAACAAATTGCATTTATATAGCGCCTTTAATGTAGCAAAACGCCCCAAGGCGCTTCACAGGAGCGATTATCAAACACAATTTTGACACATGAGGAGATATTAGGACAGGTGGCCAAAAAGCTGGGTCAAGGAGGTAGGTTTTAAGGAACTTCTTGAAGAAGGAGAGGTAGAAAGGCGGAGAGGTTTAGGGAGGGAATTCCAGAGCTTAAGGCCTTGGCCACTGAAGGCACGGCCGCCAAAATCAGGGATGCTCAAGAGGCCAGGATTGGAGGAGCGCAGAGATCTCAGAGGGTTGTGGGGAGATTACAAAGATAGGGAGGGACGAAGCCATGGAGGGATTTGAAAACAAGGATGAGAATTTTAAAATGGAGGCGTTGCCGGACCGGGAGCCAATGGAGGTCAGCGAGCACAGGGGTGATGGTGGTTGCGAGTTAAGATACGGGCAGCAGAGTTTTGGATGAGCTCAAGTTTATGTGAGGTGCAAGAGGGGAGGCTGGTCAGGAGAGCATTGGAATAGTCGAGTCTGGCGGTAACAAAAGCATGGGTGAGGGTTTCAGCAGCAGATGAGCTGAGGCAAGGGCGGAGACGGGCGACGTTATGGAGGTGGAAGTAGTCGGTCTTGGTGATGGAGCGGAGATGGGATCGGAAGCTCATCTCAGGGTCAAATAGCACTAAAAAAAAACTTTCCATACACCCAGCCCCACAAAACTTAAATAGGTGTGAGAAATGTAGATGCAAAAGGAAGTGAGTCGCCTGGTGGGTGGGACTGCAGAGTCTCGTGGGCCGCAAGCTGTAGCTTGGAACCCTCCGAATCATAAAGTGATAAAGCCTCGGCAGGTCTCTGTCACTGACTCGTGACCGGGCCTCCGCTTAGCCGCTCATTGTTTGCAGAGGCCTTCTGTGTGCCTGCATGTACTGGGGAAAGGAGACGGGTTAATTGTCGTGTCGTTACATTTTTAAGCCACAGGGTGGCACCCAGTCTCAACATCGTCACAACTGCCAAACAAGTTTTACTCTCTGAGAACTGATGGGAGTCGGCACTTTGACAGACTCGAGTGATCGTAGTTTCGACTGCGTGTGCAATTCGTCAAATAATAACCCGTTGTGGAAATTCGCCAACTTAAAATATTATTCACAGTGGAACATAGGAACAGGAGGAGGCCATTCAGCCCCTCGAGCCTGTTCCGCTATTCAGTGAGACCATGGCTGATCTGCGACCTAACTCCATATACCCACCTTTGGCCCATATCCCTTAATACCTTTGCTTAACAGAAATCTATCAATCTCAGATTTAAAATTAACAATTGATCTACAGGAAACGTTGTGCTATCCGGAGGTGAGCTATCCGACAATCTGGAGCCACCGGCAAAAATCAGCAGCCGTTTTTTATTCTTTTTGTTTGTTTTTTTTGCTTTGTTTGAACAGTCAAGCTGTGCAAGGTCTGTAGCTATAGCAACAGCTTCATATACAGAGCTTGCAGGCCACACCCGAGTGTTTAGAAGCTGTTGCTAAGCAACAGTGTTTGTTTTCAAATACGGAGATAAGGATCTCCATATCTCTCAACATTAACTCTGGAGAGTACGGCAGTTTTGAGGCAACGGCAGCAGCTCGGTCCCGTGGGTGCCGGATAGCACAAAGTTTCCTGTAGTATCAATTGCCATTTGCGGAACAGAGTTCCAAACTTCTACCACCCTTTGTGTGTAGAAGTGTTTCCTAATTTCACTCCTGAAAGGCCTGGCTCTAATTTTTAGACTATGCCCCCTAGTCCTAGAATCCCCAACCAGCGGAAATAGTTTCTCTCTATGTACCCTATCTGTTCCTCTTAATAGCTTGAAAACCTCGATCAGATCACCCCTTAAAATAGGAGTGGGCCTTTGGCGTAGCGGTAGCATCCCCGCCGCTGGGCCAGAAGGCGTAGGGTTTCGAACCCTGCTCCAGACAGTCCCGGCAAGTGGAGTCGGAGCTCCGGCTCTAAATTCTGGGTTGACATCCAGCGGGATACTTGCGTCCGTGGGTGTGGGTGGCCTCCCCCTCGTATGGGTTGTGGGAGCCCGTAAAACCCTCCCGCCATAGGACTAACCACCCTAATGGCTGGTACGAAGATGGTTACGGTCACAGGAGGAGCGTTAATCGCAGCCAGAAATCCTTCCACCACTTCATACAGTTCCCCAAAGGGAACAGTGTGAAGACACGTATGACGACGACCCCTTAAAATTCTAAATTCCAGGGAAAACAACCATAGTTTGAATATTGTCTGAAATTTGAATAGTACAGAAATATAGGCTAACGCAGAATCTTACAAATTTGCAGGGCTGTGGGGAAAGTGCAAGGGGAGTGGCACTAATTGGACAGCTCTTTGAAAGAGCTAGCACAGGCTGAATGGCCTCCTTCTGTGCTGTATTCTTCTTTGATCTGATCGAGGTGTTTAAAATGTTTAAATAATTCGATAGGGTAGATACGGAGAAGCTTTGGAGGGGAATCCAGAACAAGGGGACATAACTTTAAAGTTAGAGTCAGGCCATTCAGGAACAAAATCAGGAAGCACTTTTTCACACAAATGCTAGTAGAAATCTGGAACACTCACCCCCAAAAGGCTGCGGATGCTGTGGGTCAAGACTGAGATTGCTAGATTTTTGTTAGGTAGGGAGAATCGAAGGATATGGAGCAAAGGCAACTCTTACATAAATACTGTGGCTACAAGAGCAGGTCAGAGGCTGGGTACTCTGCGGCGTGTGTCTCACCTCCTGACTCCCCAAAGCCTTTCCACCATCTACAAGGCACAAGCCAGCAGCGTGATGGAATACTCTCCACTTGCCTGGATGATTGCAGCTCCAACAACACTTAAGAAGCTCGACACCATCCAGAACAAAGCAGCCCTTTTGATTGGCACCCCATCCGCCACCTTAAACATTCACTCCCTCCACCACCGGCGCACCGTGGCTGCAGTGTGTACCATCTACAAGATGCACTGCAGCAACTCGCCAAGGCTTCTTCAGCAGCACCTCCCAAACCTGCGACCTCTTCCACCTAGAAGGACAAGGGCAGCAGGCGCATGGGAACACCACCACCTCCAAGTTCCCCTCGTCACACACCATCCTGACTTGGAAATATATCGCCGTTCCTTCATCGTCGCTGGGTCAAAATCCTGGAACTCCCTCCCTAACAACACTGTGGGAACACCTTCACCACACGGGACTGCAGTGGTTCAAGAAGGCGGCTCACCACCACCTTCTTGAGGGTAACTGGGGATGGGCAATAAATGTTGGCCTTGCCAGCGATGCCCACATCCCAGGAACAATTTTTTTTTTAAATGGAGTTGAGGTGCAGATCAGCCGCGATCTAATAGAAGGGCGAGAGCAGGCTCGAGGGGGCTGAATGGCCTCTTCTTCCTGTTCCTAATGTTCCGACCTCAGAATTAACAACCAGCAAAGATCTTTTTTAAGAACTTACTCTCCCGGTGAGTGGTTCTGGGAAGCCTCGTCGTCGTCCGTGTCGCTGCTGATGGTGATGACACTGACGGCGGGGCTCGGGGAGTCGGCGATGATGATGGTCTGCCGTTGCTGGTTGGCGATCAAGTTGCCGTCCAGGTCCTGCCCGACCGAGCCCGGGCAGCAGTAGCCCCCGCCGTCCTTTCCGCCGCGGTTGTCCCGTGCCGCTGGGCAGCCTTCTGACTCGCCGGCCTTCGGGCTGTTCCTGATCTTTGGAGACAGTGGCGCCGAGCCCTGCAGACTGCTGTGGTACAATGTATTGCTCCTGTCGGGAAACAATAGAGCGAGGGTGGGTAGACGCTCGGGGGGCCGTGTCCGCGCAGATGCGCCAACACTTACCTTTGCTCTTCACAAATGGTGAGGAGTCTACCGTGTACTCCCGCCATCTCCCGTAACTTCATGGGGAGGGGGTACTGCTACGGGAGATCCTGGGCTTTATAAAAGCAAGGGATTTATGCTTACAACCTTTATAAAACACTGGTTAGGCCCCAGCTAGAGTATTGTGTCCAATTCTGGGCACCACACTTTAGGAAGAATGTCAAGGCCTTGGAGAGGGTGCAGAGGAGATTGACCAGAATGGTACCAGGGATGAGGGACTTCAGTGATGTGGAGAGACTGGAGGAGCTGGGGTTCTTCTCCTTAGAACAAAGAAGGTTAAGGGGAGATTGACCAGAATGGTACCAGGGATGAGGGACTTCAGTGATGTGGAGAGACTGGAGGAGCTGGGGTTGTTCTCCTTAGAGCAGAGAAGGTTAAGGGGAGATTGACCAGAATGGTACCAGGGATGAGGGACTTCAGTGATGTGGAGAGACTGGAGAAGTTGGGGTTGTTCTCCTTAGAGCAAAGAAGGTTAAGGGGAGATTGACCAGAATGGTACCAGGGAGGAGGGACTTCAGTGATGTGGAGAGACTGGAGGAGCTGGGATTGTTCTCCTTAGAGCAGAGAAGGTTAAGGGGAGATTGACCAGAATGGTACCAGGGAGGAGGGACTTCAGTGATGTGGAGAGACTGGAGAAGCTGGGGTTGTTCTCCTTACAGCAGAGAAGGTTAAGGGGAGATTGACCAGAATGGTACCAGGGATGAGGGACTTCAGTGATGTGGAGACACTGGAGGAGCTGGGGTTGTTCTCCTTAGAGCAGAGAAGGTTATGGGGAGATTGACCAGAATGGTACCAGGGATGAGGGACTTCAGTGATGTGGAGAGACTGGAGAAGCTGGGGTTGTTCTCCTTACAGCAGAGGAGGTTAAGGGGAGATTGACCAGAATGGTACCAGGGATGAGGGACTTCAGTGATGTGGAGAGACTGGAGAAGTTGGGGTTGTTCTCCTTAGAGCAGAGAAGGTTAAGGGGAGATTGACCAGAATGGTACCAGGGAGGAGGGACTTCAGTGATGTGGAGAGACTGGAGGAGCTGGGGTTGTTCTCCTTACAGCAGAGAAGGTTAAGGGGAGATTTAATCGAGGTGTTCAAAACTATGATGAATTTCAAAAGGGAGAAACTGTTTCCACTGGTGGGAGGGTCGGTAACCAAAGGATCCAGATTTAAGATCATTGGCAAAAGAACCAGAGGGAGGAGATGAGAAGAATTTTTTTACGCAGCGAGTTGTTGTGATCTGGAACGCGCTGCCTGAAAGGGCGGTGGAAGCAGATTCAACAGTGACGTTCAAAAGGGAATTGGATAAATACTTGAAAAGGAAACATTTGCAGGGCTGTGGGGAAAGAGCAGGGGGGAGTGGGACTAATTAGAGAGCTCGTTCAAAGAGCCGGCATAGGCACGATGGGCCGAATGGCTGCCTCCTGCGCTGTGTGATTGCGTTCTGATAGATTTTAATTGGGTATTGACACTCTGGATTTGGGTTGAATGCACAAATTTGGTGTTCGGTATACCAGCCCATGCAACAGACTCCTCCGCGCTCAGCACTGTTCCAACTTCAAACTGAAGTGTTAACCACTCGACTGGTATCAATGAAGGCAAGCTGATTAATTGAACTGCAGCGAACTGGCCTTTCGAGAGAGGCACATAATATTTATGCAGAAGTTTCATGGCAAAATCCCTCACACATGTTTTGTAACAATTAATTAAAAAAAATTAACAATTTAAAAAAAAAAGAAAGCCACTTATTTCCTGCTGGTTTCTTATGACCTTGGGGTGGAAATGTGGAACCTACCATCACCTGCCATCTACAGGTATACTGCTGCAGTAACAGAAAATGCCCTCCAATCAGGGCCCCGTTAACAGCAGGACGTGCTCGTGTGGCAATTAGAACTGGAGGCCTGAAAGGGCAGCTTCGCGGCAGCAGTAGACTAAAACATCGGGCATTGCCCGGTACGATCCTATTGCCAAACAACGAGTCCTCACTCGCATCATGAGCAATGCCATGGGAGCTCCAACAGATAATTTGTAACATTTCTAGCTGCCCTCTAACCGATACAAAAACAAGACACTGACGAGCTGCCTTCCGATTAATCTTGTTATAATTTAGAAACATATATATTGAAGGCAGTCTTTTCTTTAAAAATGGCTTGCGCTTGGCAAGGCAGAGCCGAAGTATTTTTTTTTACATAGAATTTACAGCACAGAAACAAGCCATTCGGCCCAACCCAATGGTGCCGGTGTTTATGCTCCACACGAGCCTCCTCCCACCCTTCCTCATCTCACCCTATCAGCATATCCTTCTATTCCTTTCTCCCCCATGTGTTTATTTAGCCTCCCCTTAAATGCCTCTTAGAAACATAGAAGATAGGAGCAGGAGTAGGCCATTCGGCCCCTCGAGCCCGCTCCGCCATTTAATGAGATCATGGCTGATCATCCAAATTCAGTACCCTGTCCCTGCTTTCTCCCCATATCCCTTGATCCCTTTAGCCTTAAGAAACATATCTAACTCCTTCTTAAATATATTTAATAAGCTGGCCTCAACTGCCTTCTGTGTTAGAGAATTCCACAGGTTCGCGAGTCTCTGGGCGAAGAAATTCCTCCTCATCTCTGTCCTAAATGGCTTACCCCTTATCTTTAGGCTGTGACCCCTGGTTCTGGACTCCCCCGCCATCGGGAACATCCTTCCTGCATCTAGTCTGTCTAGTCCTGTTAGAATTTTATAAGTTTCAATGAGATCCCCTCTCATTCTTCTAAATTCTAGCGAATATAAGCCTAATCGACCCAATCTCTCCTCATACGTCATTTCTGCCATCCCAGATATCAGTCTGGTGAATCTTCGCTGCACTCTCTCCATGGCAAGAACATCCCTCCTCAGATAAGGCGACCAAAACTGCACACAATACTCAAGGTGTGGTCTCACCAATGCCCTGTACAACTGCAGCAAGACATCCTTGCTCCTGTACTCGAATCCTCTCGCTATGCAGGCCAACATACCATTTGCCTTCTTAACCGCCTGCTGCACCTACATGCTTACCTTCAGCGACTGCTGCACAAGGACACCCAGGCCTCGTTGCACTTCCCCTTCTCCCAATCTATTGCCGTTCAGATAATAATCTGTCTTCCTGTTTTTGCCACCGAAGTGGATAACCTCGCATTTATTCACATTATACTGCATTTGCCATGCATCTGCCCAATCACCCAACCTGTCCAAATCATACTGGAGTTTCTCTGCATCCTCCTCACAGCACACACGCCCACCCAGCTCTATACTATTTGCCTCAACCACTCCCTGTGGTAGCGAGTTCCACATTCTCACCACTCTCTGGGTAAAGAAGGTTCTCCTGAATTCCCTATTGGATTAACTGGTGACTATCTTATATTGATGGCCTCTCACTAAAGCCAGGAAACCTTTTTAAAACGACTGCGGTGTGGCGCTTCTCCGCCACTTGAAGGCCTCCCCGTCACTGACCTCTTTTGACAGTGCTTGTTTCTCTTCTTGTTAGCAGCGGAGGGCTGGGCCCAGAGCACCTGGGCGATTCCCACACCGATGGGATGAGTGGCCGACAGTGCCATTTGGTTGGTTAAGAGATGCTGCGGCAACATGGAGCTGTAATGGCTGCCCGGGGCAAGCACCTTCCTGCAGGGGAGAGGAGAAGGAGACAGACCGGTCAAGCTGAGGCACGTGGGATAAAAACACATGGGCCTAGAAATCCTAGGGATTGAACGCTCAGCACATTTGAACAACGGTCCTCTGTCCAGGAATGTGAATGGATTAGCGCCTGTGTTTAAACAGGGGAGGCAGGAATGTCACGCCAATGCATTCAATGCCCATCCACTTACATTGCCAGCGGTAAAAGGGCAAGAACCAGAATATTAATGAATGGATGATATTCTGTCTATGGTCCCTCAATCTAAAATACAAGATCACAAAGCAGAAGAGAGAGAGAGAGAGAGAAACACGCACAGTGAGAGAGATAGTGAGAGAGAAAGCGAGTGAAGTGGGGCGAGGTGAGAACGACAAACACACACACACAGTTAGTGAGAGAGATAGAAAGTGAGAGTGAGAAAGAGAAAGTGAAGCAGGAAGAGAGAGAATGAGAGCGAGAAAGAGAGTGAGGGAGTGAGAGAGAGAGAGAGTTTAAATAGTGGAGAAAGGAATAGTGCGGCAGCACGGTGGCATAGTGGTTAGCACTGTTGCCTCACAGCGCCAGGGACCCGGGTTCGAATCCGGCCTCGGGCGACTGTCTGTGTGGAGTTTGCACATTCTCCCCGTGTTTGCGTGGGTTTCCTCCGGGTGCTCCGGTTTCCTCCCACAGTCCAAAGATGTGCGGGTTAGGTTGATTGGCTATGATAAATTGACCCTTAGTGTTAGGGGATTAAATACGTGGGGTTACAGGGATAGGGTGGGATATGTGTCGGTGCAGGCTCGATGGGCCGAAATGGCCTCTATCTGCACTGTGGGGTTTCTGTGATTTCTGTGAATGTTGCATCAGTGTATTAAGTGCTCATCCACTTGTATTGCCACGGGTAAATGCTAGGCTATGATCATTTCAACAGCCTGCTTTTATGAATGATGATAAAACTGCAATTGACAAAAAAGTCGAGTGCGACGGGAAGGTAATCCCTGGAACGTAAAGCAATTTGTTTATTCCAGGTGGGAACCTCAAAGCCCATGTAGGGGAAGCTCGCCAAGCCAGCCTGCGGGGGCGGGGGGCTAGCTTTCAGCTCTGCTCACAGCCCCAGGGCAAATGGGGCCACAAGAGTTGCTTTAAGCTCATCAACCGCAGCGGCACACAACTTCACACAACGGGAGACATGGCCCCCTGAACGCAGCACGCTCCCTCGCACCGACCTCAAACATTAACTCTTGTTTCTCTCTCCACAGACGCTGTCTGATCTGCTGGGAATTTCCAGCAATTTCTGTTTTTATTTCAGATTTCCAGCATCCGCAGTATTTTGCTTTTGTATTAGGGAGTACAGGTAAACTATCCTTTATCCGAAAACCTTGGGACCAGCTGTGTTTCGGTTTTCGGATTTCAGAAGGTTTTCATCTCCGTATCTGACAACAAACACTGTTGCTTAGCAACAGCTTGTAAACACTCGGGCCCTGCCTTGGAAGCGTCTCTGAAGCTGTTGCTAAGCTACAGAGACTCTTTCCACAGCCTGACTGTTTAAAAAAATGCTAGGGGAAGAAAAAAAACCTAACAAAACGGCTGCTGATTTCTGCCATTAGATCGAGGTTTCCGGCTCCCCCTGCTCCGTATCTGAATTCCTTGACTTAGCGGGGGTCTGGGGCTCGACTGCCGCCGCCAGTTGTGGGAAAGCCGGATATCGGCTGACTCCTACACTAAGCTGGCCCGCAAATCAGGTCGGTGGGGGGGGGCGGGGAGGGAAGAAAAGACTATCGGACGGGCCGCTGTATTGTTGGGTTCACTCTCCCGGTACCTCCTTCACACTGCCCGGCTCGGCCTGCAATCTCCTACCCAGGAGGGAACTCTGTGACCCTCTGCCCTGCTCACAGGGAAAGGCAGAGCTCCCGGACCACTCCTGTCATGTTTGGCGCCACTCGGGTCATATCGTGCGCACGACTTACGCTCCACGAAAAAACTTTCGGTTTTTAGAGGTTTTCGGAAGTGGGGATAAAGGATAGTCTACCTGTATCTGGAACTCTCTCCCCCAAAAAGCTGTTGAGGCTCGGGGGGTCAACTGAAAATTTCAGAACTGAGATTGATAAGATTTTTGTTAGGCAAGGGTATTAAGGGTTACAGAGCCAAGGCGGGTGGATGGAGTTAAGATACAGATCAGGCACGATCTAACTGAATGGCGAAACAGGCTCGAGGGCATGAATGGCCTAATCCTGTTCCTATGTTCCTGGATTTTCAGGAGGCTCCATTGACGAGAATGCGACCAACACCACACTCCTCCTCCCTCGTTTCCTGCCCTCGGCATCTTACGTACCCCCAGTCGCCCAGCCTCTGTGATCCAGCCACAGTATCGGATGTCAGCGCTGCAGTGGGGGGCGCCACAGCTGTCACTTGCTGCCAGGTAGGAACCAGTATCTGCTGGCTTCGACTAGACCATGCCTAAAGCAACAACAAAAAACACAAGCTAGCATACATTCAGAACAACAACAGCCACAACAACTTGCATTTATATAGCGCCTTTAACATAGCAACACATTCCAAAGGCACTTATCAAGAGCGTTATTAATCAAAATTTGACACCGAGCCACATGAGGAGATATTAGGACAGGCGACCAAAAGCTTGGTCAAAGAGGTAGGTTTTAAGGAGCGTCTTAAAGGAGGAAAGTGAGGTATGGAGAGGTTTAGGGAGGGAATTCCAGAGCTTAGGGCCTTGGCAGCTGAAGGCACGGCCGCCAGTGGTGGAGCGATGAAAATCGGGGATGCTCAAGAGGCCAGAGTTGGAGGAGCGCAGAGATCTCGGAGGAGTGTAGGGCGGGCGGAGGTTACAGAGATAGGGAGGGGCCTGGTCATGGAGGGATTTGAAAACAAGGATGAGAATTTTTAAATCACTAGCAAGACAAACGATCAAAAAAACAATTATTATTCGATTCTCGGGATGTGGGCATCGCTGGCATTTACTGGCCATCACCAGATGCCCCCGGAAGGTGGCGGTGGGCCGCCTTCGATTTTGTTACAACCGAGTGGCTTCCTTGGCCACTTCAGAGAGCAGTTAGGAGTCAAGCACGTTGGTATGGGACTGGAGTCACATATAAGGCCCAGACCGGGTAAGGACGGCTGGTCTCCTTCCTCAAAGGACAGTAACCTAAATTATGTCTGTGGAGTGGGGACTCGAACTCACAGCCTTCTGACTCGGAGGCGAGAGTGCTTCCCACTGCGCCAACCTGCCAATTTTATGCAACGGTATTATTTTAGCGGCAGAAGAACTTTTTTAAAAATTCGTTCATGGGATGTGGGCGTCACTGGCAAGGCCGGCATTTATTGCCCATCCCTAATTGCCGCTGCAGTCCCCGTGGTGAAGGTACTCCCACAATGCTGTTATACCTCTTTGTAGTGGTTTTGGCACATCTGAGTGGCTTGCTCGGCCATTTCAAAGGGAGGATAAGAGTCGACATAGAGACCAGACCGGCTAATTTCCTTCCCTAAAGGTTTTTACGAAAATTCAGTAGTTACATGGTCATTACTGATACTAGCTTTTAGTCTAATTTAAATTCCCCAGCTGCTGTGATCATCAGTCCAGACCTCTGGATTACTAGTCCAGTAACATAGCCACTACGCTACCACACCCATTTGCTTCCTTACGACCTGAACGGAAAGTACAAACCTGCGTCAAAACTCCAGGCCTCAGCTGAAGAGGCTGCAGTGTGGGTGCCTGTGTAACGAGAGGCACTGTGTTGTCCATTCGAACGGAAAACCCTGTGCATTTACCTGGGTTTGTTGGGATGCCTGCTGGTGCAAAGACAGACGAGTGAGACTATCCCATCTAAAGTCACAACAGGCCGACATTTCACTTGAAGCTAAATCGCTGCCGCTTGACCTAGACGGATCCCAGCCACGTGCAGAGGTGTCAACACCTTAAAGGACAGCAGTGCGACCAGCCAGATTGGGCTCATTTCCAACCCCGTGTTCCTAGCTGGCTTCACTTCTAAACACCTACAATGTCGGAGGTGCCGACTCTCGGTTGAGACGTTGGACCTCGGCCCCATCTGCCCTCTCAGGTGGGTGTAAAGGATCCCATGGCCACTATTTGGAAGAAGAGCAGGGGAGTTATCCCCAGTGTCCTGGCCGATATTTATCCCTCAACCAACATCACTAAAGACAGAGGCCTAGAAATTGAGTTGACGCCGCGCCAGGGCTTTAGCGCCGGAAATTTAGCGCCGGCGCTAATTCCCTTGCGCGCGCCAAAAATTCAGTAGCGCCGCGCCCAGACGGCTGCCGGCGCTACTGGCGGGCGTGAGCGCCTCCCAATGGGCGCTGAGTGCCGAATTGCGGCGCTAATCCGGCGCTGCGGCACCCGATGCGGTGCGGCAGGCTGGGGAAGTGCAGGCCTCCTCCTTCAGTTAAGGAGGAGCTGCCTGCACCCGCCCGCTGTCCGTTCAAATATTGAAAAAATGAGCCCGGCACCTCGGACAAGTGCCGGGCTTGCAGGCCAGACGCATCTGTTCCGCGGGGGGGGGGGGGTGGAGGAGTCCGGGGAGGGAGGTGCGGGCAGGCAGCCGACGGGAAAGCGGCCGGCCGCCGCGCGACCTTAATGCGCCGGCGCTAACTCGGGGAAGACTCGGTTGCCAGAGTCTTAGTTGCGGCTGCCACGGGCGAGGCGGCCGCAACTGAATTTCGGCGCTGGGGCCCGTCGGCATGGCAACCGGGACGCTGCGCACACCGATGACGTCATCGGTGCCGGCGCAGCGCTACCGGCTTAACGCCGACGGAAGGGCCCCACTCAATTTCCCAACTGGCCATAACTCCGGCGCTAGGCCCTCTAGCGCCTCAAATGCGGCGCTAAGGCTACTCAATTTCTAGGCCAGAATGTCTGGTCATTCTCACATTACTGTTGTGGGAGCTTGCTGTGCGCAAATTGGCTGCCATGTTTCCTACATTACAACAGTGACTACACTTCAAAAAAAGTACTTCATTGGCTGTAAAGCACTTTGGGACGTCCGGTGGTCATGAAAGGCGCTGTAGAAATGCAAATCTTTCTTTCTTTCTAGAATCATTCAATCATACAGCACAGGAGGAGGCCTTTTGGCCCATCGTGCCTGTGCCGGCTCTTTGGTAGAGCTCTCCAATCAGTCCCACTCCCCTCCTCTTTCCCCACAGCCCTGCAAAATTCTCCTTTTCAAGTCTGTATCTAATTCCCTTTTGAAAGTTACTATTGAATCTGCTTCCATCACCCTTCCAGGCAGTACATTCCAGATCACAACAACACCCTGCGTAAAAAAATTCTCCTCATCTCTTCTCAGGTTCTTTTGCCAATTATCTTAAATCTGTGTCCTCTGGTTACTAACCCTCCTTCCAGTTGAAACAGTTTCACAGAATCACACAGAATCACAGAAACCCCACAGTGCAGATAGAGGCCATTTCGGCCCATCGAGCCTGCACCGACACATATCCCACCCGATCCCCGTAACCCCTACACCAACACATATCCCACCCTATCCCCGTAACCCCACGTATTTAATCCCCCTAACACTAAGGGTCAATTTATCATAGCCAATCATCCTAACCCGCACATCTTTGGACTGTGGGAGGAAACCGGAGCACCCGGAGGAAACCCACGCAAACACGGGGAGAATGTGCAAACTCCACACAGACAGTCACCCGAGGCCGGATTCGAACCCGGGTCCCTGGCGCTGTGAGGCAACAGTGCTAACCACTATGCCACCGTGCTGCACCGTTTCTCCCTATCTACTCTGTCAAAACCTTTCATAATTTTGAATACCTCTAACAAATCTTCTCCTTAGAGCAGAGAAGGTTAAGAGAACAATCCCAGCTTCTCCAGTCTCTCCACATTACTGAGGACCCTCATCCCTGGTATCTTTCTGGTAAACCTCCTCTGAAACGAGTGGGAATGATACGAGTGGGAATGACACGAGTGGGAATGACACGAGTGGGAATGATACGAGTGGGAATGATACGAGTGGGAATGACACGAGTGGGAATGACACGAGTGGGAATGACACGAGTGGGAATGATACGAGTGGGAATGACACGAGTGGGAATGATACGAGTGGGAATGACACGAGTGGGAATGACACGAGTGGGAATGATACGAGTGGGAATGATCCACGAGTGGAAATGATACGAGTGGGAATGATACCAGTGGGAATGATCCACGAGTGGGAATGAAACGAGTGGGAATGAAACGAGTGGGAATGATCCACGAGTGGAAATGATACGAGTGGGAATGATACCAGTGGGAATGATCCACGAGTGGGAATGATACGAGTGGGAATGAAACGAGTGGGAATGAAACGAGTGGGAATGATACGAGTGGGAATGATACGAGTGGGAATGAAACGAGTGGGAATGATCCACGTGTGGGAATGATACGAGTGGGAATGATACGAGTGGGAATGATACGAGTGGGAATGAAACGAGTGGGAATGATCCACGTGTGGGAATGATACGAGTGGGAATGATACGAGTGGGAATGCTATGTGGGTGGGAATGCAAACAGTTCATAGCATTATCAAAATCGGCACCTTGCCGCTGAAACCTGCAGGTACATAGAGCAGGTGGACGACCTGTCTCGGGTCTACAGTAACCTGCTGCAGTCAAGAGTGGCCTTTTCGAGCTGGCTGGGAGTGGCCAGTGAGCAGTTGGCCTGCAATCTCCTTCTCAGCACTTCGCCAAGTCCTAGCAATCATTCTACAGCCTCCTGCTGTGGGAAATTATATCACTATTATCATAACTGTGCCCCCAACTCCATCAATACATATAGAATCCATGCAGCGCAGAAGGCCATTCAGCCCACCCTGCCTGTACTGGCCCTTTGAAAGAGCAATCTACTTAGTCCAACTGCCTCTGCTCTTCCCCCTAGCTCCGCACATTTATCCTTCTCAAAGTATTTATCCAATTCCCACATATGACAGGATTCCTGGTGTCTTCCACACACAGATGCAAGCGGAATAACATTCAGTTCAGATTACTCCGAAAGCCCAGAGCGGGCACACAGCCACCGTTTCGTACCTTGAAGCGTGGGTGGGCACAGGATGAGGGTCTGCTGGAAAGACTCGTTGCACCCAAACTGAGCGGTCCCCGGCTGCAGTGGTATCCCGTGGTGCATCAGGGAAGGTCCAGTCGGTGCTAAGTGCTGTACGAAGGTAGGACATGCGTCAGTGTCGATCGTCTCAGGACTACACCCGTGGTACACAGCGTCTCCGTTTGCAGGAGAATGCCGTGCGTTGCAGCCGAGAGCTCAAAGTTTCACGCACAAGAGGCAGCCGTAGGAGAGGCATTGCTAACAGAAACCTAGCAAGAGCGTGCCCTAAAAGCCTCAGTGATCTGCTGTTGGGTTTCCGCCACACAGATCCCAGAAATGTCTGCCTCACCCGATCCCACGGTGCGCTCTGCAGGATTCTGTGCTTTATTTTATTTGCACTGCCCAGCAATGTTCCCACTAATGTGTCAGCTGTGGCTCAGTGGGTAGCACTCTCTCGCCTCTGAGTCAGCAGGTTGTGAGGTTCAAGTCCCACTCCAGGGCCTTGAGCTCATAAATCTAGGCCGACACTCCCAGTGCAGTGCTGCACTGTCGGAGATGAGACGTTAAACCGAGGCCCCGTCTGCTCTCTCAGATAAACGTAAACGATCCCATGGCCACTATTTTGAAGAAGAGCAGGGGAGTTCTCCCTGCTGTCCTGGCCAATATTTCTCCCTCAACCAACATAACAAAAACAGATTATCTGGGCATTTTCACACTGTTGTTTGTGGGAGCTTGCTGTGCGCAAATTGGCTGCTGCGTTTCCAACATTTCAACAGTGACTACACTTCAAAAGTACTTCATTGGCTGTAAAGCGCTTTGAGACGTCTGGTGGTCGTGAAAGGTGCTATATAAATGCAAGTCTTTCTTTCTTTCTAATATTTTTTTGTGGTGCACAGCCCATTAAAGTTATTGCGCACGCACGGTGTTATTCCATTATAAAGCCGTTTGGCGGCTTGCGCGGGACCTCCAGATAGCTGCGCGGCCACGCAGCTTAAGAGGAACATTGCCGCCCGGGTGTCTTTGGGAGGGATTGCAACAGTCGAGTGCTGTTCCACTTCGAACAGCGGATAAAGATTAGTTAATAAAGGGTCTGTGCAGGATTCCCTAAACTCCTTGTGTGAAGAAATGAACCGACTATGTGTTTTTTTTTAACTTCTGTTTGCACATTTTTCGGGGAACGTAACGAGGTCAGCTGGAAAGTAAATTAATCTGGGACATGGAATTCTTTACCATCCTGTTAACACTTCAGCTATCTCCCAACAGAGGATGCAGCTATGGCGCGGAGGGCCAGGTATATTTTTACCCAAATTACACATTTTTCCTTGCTTACAGTAGAAATATTCTATTGTATAATGTGTCACAGGCTCGCTGACCTACATTGGCTTCCGGTCCATCAACGCCTCGATTTTAAAATTCTCATCCTTGTTTTCAAATCCCTCCACGGCCTCGCCCCTCCCTATTTCTGTGACCTCCTCCAGCACAAACCCCCCCCCCTCCCCAAGATCTCTGCGCTCCTCCAATTCTACCCTCTTGCGCATCCCTGATTTTAATCGCTCCACCATTGGCGGCCGTGCCTTCAGCTGCCTGGGCCCCGAGCTCTGGAATTCCCTCCCTAAACCTCTCCGCCTCTCTACCTCTCTCTCCTCCAAGACGCGCATTAAAACCCACCTCTTTGACCAAGCTTTTGGTCATCTGTCCTAAGATCTCCTTATGTGGTTCAGTGTCAAATTACGCTGATGTGAAATGCTTTGGGGACGTATCACTACGTTAAGGGTGCTATATAAATGCAAGTTGTTGTTGTTGTTGCAGGGCAGAAGGAACTGGAAGCAGAGTCGGTGTCCCTCCCATCCACCCCTCAGCAAGCGGTTACGGACAATGATGGGGTGGGCCTGGCAGCATTAACCTGCCCTTTAGTTGTTTGCGCAGAGACTCCAGAAAGGGGGGGGGGGGCCGGGGGGAGGGGGATAATTTCTTGGCCAATGAAAGGATAATTTTCATCTCATAATATAATAATTTAAATGGCACCAAGATACCGAGCAGCAGAAACCTGGAATTAAAATGGCCAAATGAGCGAGGGCTGCTGACAAATCGATGGCGATTGGTGGTGACCACCTTCGCCGCTCAGCAGAACCTGACTGCACGGATCCAGCTGCTCCACTGGTTTCTCATTAACAAACCCACACGCATGGCGGGGGAGTCCCGAACCAGGGGTCACAGTCTAAGGATAAGGGGTAAGCCATTTAGGACAGGGATGAGGAGGAATTTCTTCTCCCAGAGAGTGGTGAACCTGTGGAATTCTCTACCACAGAAGGTAGTGGAGGCCAATTCATTAAATATATTCAAGAAGGAGTTGGATATATTTCTTAAGGCTGAAGGGAGCAAGGGATATGGAGAGAAAGCAGGGACAGGGTGACATGAATCAGTCATTCATGAAAGAAAGACTTATGAAATAATACTGAGCGGCCTGCGGGTGGCGCTGTCCAGGGAGAGTATAAACACTCGGGCACGGGCCCAGCTTGCGCAGGACATTCTTAACAGGAACTAGTGAAGGACACAACTAGACCTCCATGTTGTAAAACAGTTGATTAAAGCTTTGTTTAACGCTTAGACCAAGTGCCTCGTAGTTTTCTTACGTCACAGGGTACTGATCTCAGCCATGATCTCATTAAATGGCGGAGCAGGCTCGAGGGGCCGAATGGCCTACTGCTGCTCCTATCTTCTATGTTTCTATGACCAGCTGGCTTCACACAACGTAGCAACAATCGATGATTTATTACCTGGGTATCAAGGACACGTTTATCACCCAGCCCCCTCCACCATCGACTGCAGGAGGCTAAACACCCCGTTACATCGAGTCAACAGCACAGAAACAGGCCATTCGGCCCAACTGGTTCGTGCCGGTGTTTATGTTCCACACGAGCCTCCTCCCACCCCCTACTTCATCTCACCCCATCAACATAGCCTTCTATTCCTTCCTCTCTCATGCACTTATCTAGCTTCCCCTTAAATGCATCCATGCTATTCATATAATCATAGACATTTACAGCACAGAAGGAGGCTATTCGGCCCATCGTGTCTGTGCCGGCTGAAAAAGAGCTCTCCAGTCTAATCCCACTTTCCAGCTCTTGGTCCGTAGCCTTGCAGGTTACAGCACTTCAAGCGCATCTCCAAGTACTTTTTAAATGCGATGAGGGGTTTCTGCCTCGACCACCACTTCAGGCAGTGAGTTCCAGACCCCCACCACCCTCTGGGTGAAAAAAGTTCTCCTCAACTCCCCTCTAATCCTTCGATGCCCCCTGGTTACTGACCTCTCTGCTAGCGGAAATAAGGCCTTCCTATCCACTCTATCTAGGCCCCTCATAATTTTATGCACAATTTTATTCGCCAGTGAGTTCCACATTCTCACCACTCTCTGGGGAAAGAAGTTTCTCATGAAATTGGATTTATTAGTGATTATCTTATATTTATAACCCCTAGTTTTGGTTTCCCCCACAAGTGGAAACATTATCTCTGTATCTACTCTGTCAAACCCCTTCATCATTTTAAAGACCTCTATCAGGCCTTCTATTTTCTAGAGAAAAGAGCCCCAAGCCGGTTCAGTCTTTCCTGAAAGATGTGCTCTCTCACTTCTGGTACCATCCTTGTAAATCTTTTCTGCTGCTCCTCCTCTACTTCTATATCCATTTTATAACACGGAGACCAGAACTGCGCACAGTATTCTTAAGCTAGATGCCACTCTGTGACCTTTGCCCTTAACGTGCCCCGGAGCTTGTATTAAACCGAGGTGGACAGTTGTTCGCTCGTGTGAATAATGACTGAGTGACTCATGCCCGTCGCACACGGGCAAACAAGCTCTCCTAATGCGTCGTCGATGGCGCACTGCCCATTGTTTTGCACCCCTTAATGCACTTTGACCCCTCCAGTACTTGACATCACTCGCCGCTGGTAGAAAGCGAACGTGCTTCTCTGCCAAGTTACGGGCATCACGATATGGCAGCCTCATCGGTTATTTCATCACCGAACTGTCCAACCAGGTAGGACCAGGCATCCATCCGACTGGAGCCTTGAAAGATATCTGGAGGTTCTGTCGCTGCTCGGGGAAGATACAGGGGTTGCATAAACCACCAACCACCACAAGGCTGTGCTATAGAGCAACCCACAGAAATCTCTGAAAATTGTCACGTTTCAGAGTTTGTTTTTAAAGGAGCCTCTAAAAGTAATGGTCATCCTTTCTGCCATGCAAGACACCAAAGCTGCTTTTACATTCAGTAGCAGGGTTCACTGCCCCTGAGGTGCGAGTCTTGCACAGCCAGCGACAAGACCAAACAACAACAACTTGCATTTATACAGCGCCTTTAACGTAACAAACGTCCCAAGCAATGTTGCCTCTAATTTTGTTTTGGTGCGCGGTCCCTTTAACTGGCTACTCAGCCTATTCCAATTTTCACGCGTGCGTGGTTTCTTCCATGTAAAAGCCGGTTAGCGGCCTGCGCGGAACCTCTAGGCCGCTGCGCAGCCACGCAGCTTAGCGGGAATGCTGGTCCCAAGGCGCTTCACAGAAGCGTTAAGAAACAAAATTTGACACCGAGCCACATAAGGAGATATTAGGACAGGCGACCAAAACCTTGGTCAAAGAGGCAGGTTTTAAGGAGCGTCTTAAAGGATGAGAGAGAGGTGGAGAGGCGGAGCGGTTTAGGGAGGGAATTCCAAAGCTTCGGGCCTCGGCAGCTGAATGGTGGTGTGTTTAAAATCGGGGATGCGCAGGAGGCCAGAACTGGAGGAAGGCAGAGATCTCGGGGGTTGTAGGGCTGGAGGAGGTTACAGAGAGAGGGAGGGAACCCGTTATTTGCTGGCCTGAGTGAATCCAGCAAGTTTGGAAATAGTTGCCGCTGGTTGTGCTAGAATGGAAAATTGTTAAGCAGCGGCACTGATTTAATTAGAGCTCTCTTAGCTGTGGGCCCCACTATGTTGCATTAAGCGCTTTGAGGATTGAAATGGGCCTCCAGTTTCTGGTTGCCTTTGTTCAACCCCAAGCACCCGCTGAGCACAGCCCCACAGGAGATGCAAATGGAGGAGTCGATGTTTGCCTTTAACTTACAAGAAGAAGAAGAACACATGCTGAAATGGTGCAGCGTTCCTCAGAGGGGATGAGCGGTAATACAAAGGGGCCGTGCCAATCCAATAACTCTGGAGCCATAGAACCTCACGGCACAGGTGGAAGCCATTTGGTCCAACACTTTCAGTTTTGGTCTCCTTACCTAAGGAAGGATATACTTGCCTTAGAGGCGGTGCAAGGAAGCTTCACTAGATTGATTCCTGGGATCAGAGGGTTGTCCTATGAGGAGAGATTGAGTAGATTGGGCCCATACTCTCTGGAGTTTAGAAGAAAGAGAGCTGATCGCAATGAAACATGTAAGATTGTGAGAGGGATTGACAAGGTAGATGCTGAGAGGTTGTTTCCCCTGGCTGGCGAGCCGAGAACTAGGGGGCACAGTCTCAGGATAAGGGGTCGGCCTTTTAGGACTGAGATGAGGAGGAATTTCTTCACTCAGAGGGTGGTGAATCTTTGGAATTCTCTACCCCAGAGGGCTGTGGAGGCTCAGTCGTTGAGTATATTCAAGACAGAGATCAATAGATTTTTAGACTCTCGGGGAATCAAGGGATATGGGGATTGGGCGGGAAACTGGAGTTGAGGTCGAAGATCAGCCATGACCTTATTGAATGGCAGAGCAGGCTCGAGGGGCAGAATGGCCGACTCCTGCTCCTAATTCTTATGCTCTCACCCCTAGCCCTGAAACATCCTTTGCTTCAAATACTTATCCAGTCTCCCTTTAGAAGTTGTATGTGCCTCAACCACACCAAGGCATTCCAACAACCCTCTGTGTAAAGATATTTCTCCAAACCCTTTCTCCCCACGCTCTCAGTGATCATTTTAAATCGATGGCAGCCCCCCCCACCCCCCGCCATCACCGGCTTCTTAATCGGGAGGATACAATCTTTCCCCTTACCTGGCTATGTACAGAGCCCATTTTATTAAAAGCCACAGTCAGGTTTGTGGCATTGTTCGAGGCAACCGGTCTCATAAATGGCATCTTATTGCGGTTTATCACATCGTATACGTTCGGTCTCCATCTGCAGACATCCATTATGTGGAAACAAGATTTGACGCTGTGGGGGGAAAATCAAACAAACCCGGGAGTTAGCTGCACGAATCGTAAACCTCTGGACCTCTTTTAGACTGTAATGAAAGGCGCGGGCAGTTTACAGCACAGGAGGAGGCCATTTGGCCCATCGCGCCTGTCCCGTCTCTTTGTTAGAGCAATCCCATCGCCCTGCCCTCTCCTCATAGGCATGTGCCATCCTCTACCTCAAGTATTTATCCACTTTTCCCTGTAAAGGTGCAACAGTCTCCACCTCAACCATTCCCTGTAGCCAAGCAATCCATGCTACAAACAGCCTGTGGTGGAAAGTCATTTCTTTCTTATCCTCTCTCTCCTCGCTCTTAGTGACGATTTTCACTTGATGACCCTTTCTCCCACCCAGATTGAGCGCCCCAGCTCAGAGGGTGGGATAAGGATCCTTTCCCTGTCACCACGAGCCAGCAGCTCTGTGTTACATTAGTTTCAATCTTTGTTGCAACCAGATTCTTCATCCATTCCCTCGGCTGAAAGTTATCTGGACTCTCTGAGTTGTCGCTTGGGAAGGGGACCAAGTGACAGGCTGGGTTTGTAAAACCTGGGAGACTGGTATGAAAAATTAAAGGAGGCAGAGAATAGAGGCGGGGTGGGGACGGAGGGAAGTAGGGACAGGGAGGGGAGGAGAGGGACAGGGAGGGGAGGAGAGAGACAGGGAGGGGAGGAGAGGGACAGGGAGGGGAGGAGAGAGACAGGGAGGGGAGGAGAGAGACAGGGAGGGGAGGAGAGAGACAGGGAGGGGAGAAGAGAGACAGGGAGGGGAGGAGAGAGACAGGGAGGGGAGGAGAGGGACAGGGAGGGGAGGAGAGAGACAGGGAGGGGAGGAGAGAGACAGGGAGGGGAGGAGAGGGACAGGGAGGGGAGGAGAGAGACAGTGAGGGGAGGAGAGAGACAGGGAGGGGAGGGGAGGGACAGTGAGGGGAGGAGAGGGACAGTGAGGGGAGGAGAGGGACAGTGAGGGGAGGAGAGGGACAGTGAGGGGAGGAGAGAGACAGGGAGGGGAGGAGAGAGACAGGGAGGGGAGGGGAGGGACAGGGAGGGGAGGAGAGGGACAGTGAGGGGAGGAGAGGGACAGGGAGGGGAGGAGAGAGACAGGGAGGGGAGGAGAGAGACAGGGAGGGGAGGGGAGGGACAGGGAGGGGAGGAGAGGGACAGGGAGGGGAGGAGAGGGACAGTGAGGGGAGGAGAGGGACAGGGAGGGGAGGAGAGAGTCAGGGAGGGGAGGGGAGGGACAGTGAGGGGAGGAGAGGGACAGTGAGGGGAGGGACAGTGAGGGGAGGAGAGAGACAGGGAGGGGAGGGGAGGGACAGTGAGGGGAGGAGAGGGACAGTGAGGGGAGGAGAGAGACAGGGAGGGGAGGAGAGGGACTGGGAGGGGAGGAGAGAGACAGTGAGGGGAGGAGAGAGACAGTGAGGGGAGGAGAGAGACAGGGAGGGGAGGAGAGAGACAGGGAGGGGAGGGGAGAGTCAGGGAGGGGAGGGGAGGAACAGGGAGGAGAGGAGACACGGGGGGAGGAGAGGGACAGGGAGGGGAGGAGAGGGACAGGGAGGGGAGGGGAGAGACAGGGAGGGGAGGAGAGGGACAGGGAGGGGAGGAGAGGGACAGGGAGGGGAGGGGAGGGGAGGGACAGTGAGGGGAGGAGAGAGACAGGGAGGGGAGGGGAGGGACAGTGAGGGGAGGAGAGGGACAGGGAGGGGAGGGGAGGAGACAGGGAGGGGAGGAGAGGGACAGGGAGGGGAGGAGAGGGACAGGGAGGGGAGGAGAGGGACAGGGAGGGGAGGAGAGGGACAGGGAGGGGAGGAGAGAGACAGGGAGGGGAGGGACAGGGAGGGGAGGAGAGGGACAGGGAGGGGAGGAGAGAGACAGAGAGGGGAGGGGAGGGACAGGGAGGGGAGGAGAGGGACAGGGAGGGGAGAGGAGGGACAGGGAGGGGAGGAGAGGGACAGGGAGGGGAGGAGAGAGACAGGGAGGGGAGGAGAGAGACAGGGAGGGGAGGGACAGGGAGGGGAGGAGAGGGACAGGGAGGGGAGGAGAGGGACAGTGAGGGGAGGAGAGGGACAGGGAGGGGAGGAGAGAGTCAGGGAGGGGAGGGGAGGGACAGTGAGGGGAGGAGAGGGACAGTGAGGGGAGGGACAGTGAGGGGAGGAGAGAGACAGGGAGGGGAGGGGAGGGACAGTGAGGGGAGGAGAGGGACAGTGAGGGGAGGAGAGAGACAGGGAGGGGAGGAGAGGGACTGGGAGGGGAGGAGAGAGACAGTGAGGGGAGGAGAGAGACAGTGAGCGGAGGAGAGAGACAGGGAGGGGAGGAGAGAGACAGGGAGGGGAGGGGAGAGTCAGGGAGGGGAGGGGAGGAACAGGGAGGAGAGGAGACACAGGGGGAGGAGAGGGACAGGGAGGGGAGGAGAGGGACAGGGAGGGGAGGGGAGAAGAGGGACAGGGAGGGGAGGAGAGGGACAGGGAGGGGAGGGGAGTCAGGGAGGGGAGGGGAGGGACAGTGAGGGGAGGAGAGAGACAGGGAGGGGAGGGGAGGGACAGTGAGGGGAGGGGAGGGACAGGGAGGGGAGGGGAGGAGACAGGGAGGGGAGGAGAGGGACAGGGAGGGGAGGAGAGGGACAGGGAGGGGAGGAGAGGGACAGGGAGGGGAGGAGAGGGACAGGGAGGGGAGGAGAGAGACAGGGAGGGGAGGGGAGGGACAGGGAGGGGAGGAGAGGGACAGGGAGGGGAGAGGAGGGACAGGGAGGGGAGAGGAGGGACAGGGAGGGGAGGAGAGGGACAGGGAGGGGAGGAGAGGGACAGGGAGGGGAGGAGAGGGACAGGGAGGGGAGGGGAGGGACAGGGAGGGGAGGAGAGGGACAGGGAGGGGAGGAGAGGGACAGGGAGGGGAGGAGAGGGACAGGGTGGGGAGAGGAGGGACAGGGAGGGGAGGAGAGGGACAGGGAGGGGAGGAGAGGGACAGGGAGGGGAGGAGAGGGACAGGGAGGGGAGGGGAGGGACAGGGAGGGGAGGAGAGGGACAGGGTGGGGAGGAGAGGGACATGGAGGAGTGCGGGGCAGGGAGGGGAGAGAGGAGAAAGAATGTGAATTTATCGAGCACCTTATCTCATCTCAGAAACCTCTCCAGGTGCTTCACATGCAATGCTTTAATCTGGAGTATTATATGGGTGAACACAACACCCATTTTGCACAGTGTAAGATTTTACAAACAGCAATGAAATGAATGATCAGTCAAAGAGAGCATTAAAATATTGGTCCTGGTATTTACAAGGTTGGGGGGGGCAAGAACGGTGCGGGGGAGCCCGGGAGTGAGCGGGCGCCACACCCGGACAAGTCGGGGACATGGAGGCTCGACCGATCTTAACGCCAGGGCTTCATTTAACTCAAACTTCCCGGATTCCCGCCCGACACCCAGCCAGACTCACTGCCTAGCCGGCCGGGGGGTGGGGAGTGAGGGGTAGGTGGGGGGAGTGGGATTCTGGCCGCAGCCCAGGACCCGCCGGGAACAGTCTCCCAGCAGTCACGGGAGGAGGGGGTTTCCTTTGTGATCGGAGGGGGGTGAAGGCCAGGACTGGGGAGGCCCAAGGACTCCCTTGCGGGGCCTAGGGGGTGGAGCACTTCTACTCCTCCTGGCCCACAAGGAGTTCAAGCAGACGGATATTCGTAAGACTTGCCATGGCCTCTTCTGGCCAGCCGGCTCCCCCCCCCACCAGCACCGCAGTACTGCCGCCAGGCAGCGAGGTTGGAACGTTACATTCCAACATTAAAATGGCAGCACAGGTCCTGCCAGACCTCCCTGGGCCAAAATGAACGTTACGGCTCGTGTGTTATGCGCTTTAACATCCAGGACAAAGCAGCCCGCTTGATTGGCACCCCATCCACCACCTTAAACATTCACTCCCTCCACCACCGGCGTACCGTGGCTGCAGTGTGTACCATCTACAAGATGCACTGCAGTAACTCGCCAAGGCTTCTTCGGCAGCACCTCCCAAACCCGCGACCTCTACCACCTAGAAGGACAAGGGCAGCAGGTGCATGGGAACACCACCACCTCCAAGTTCCCCTCCAAGTCACACACCAGCCTGACTTGGAAATGTATCGGCCGTTCCTTCATCATAGCTGGGTCAAATTCCTGGAACTCCCTCCCTAACAGCACTGTGGGAGCACCGTCACCACGCGGACTGCAGTGGTTCAAGAAGGCGGCTCACCACCACCACCACCTTCTCAAGGGGCAACTCGGGGATGAGCAATAAATGCCGGCCTCGCCAGCGACGCCTAGATCCTAGAATGAATTTTTTAAAACTCGCACTGACATTGATGTACAAGCCAAATAACTCGCCTGCATATCAACAGTCATCGCTCTTGAAAAGCAATGCGTTTCTCAAAGCAGGCAGACATGCTCTGACACGATAAAATGCTATTTTAATGCAAATCATTAACCTAACATCTGCACGCAGAGGGGGGTGCAGATCTGCGATGCATGATTCAAGGACTGGCTAAATGCTAAGGCGTTTCTGCAGGGCACAGAGGAAGGGGAATGGGTGAAGCCTGCAGCGTCACGGCAAGCACGTGAATCGGGCCCGGCTCATTATTTTTTTTTACACAGCGAAGACGTACTGGTTGCTGTGCGGAAAGTCCAGCAGGTGCTGCATGGTTACAAAGGAGTGGCTCATAGTCTCCACCGGAGTAATCCTCTTCTCAGCGTCAATCAGCAACATCGTCTTCAACAGGCTGACAAACTCCACACGGTCGGCCTTCTCCGCCAGCAGGTCAGCTCCCTCCATATCCATCACCATGTTCACCTGAGGCAAGAGCACATTTTAAATTTAGCAGCAGGGCAGGGCAGGGCTGGGTGATCTTATGATCGTCACCTCACGACCGACGAGGAACTCAAAACCCACTGAAAATTAATTCCTAACCCCCCTATATATTTTTTATATGTATTAAAGGATTTTTTTCCTCTTTCACCAATGTCCCAGTGCTTGGCGGAGAGCTGATAGGCGATTCCCTCCCAGCCCTCCATCCGTGCCACCGTGGAGCTGTACTAGCGAGCGTGCATGCTTACATAGAATTACAGAGTGTTTACCGCACAGAAACAGGCCATTCGGCCCAACAGGTCCATGCTGGCTTTTATGCTCCACACGAGCCACCGCCCACCCTACTTCATCTTACCCCATCAGCATGGAGGATTGATGAAGGGAATGCAATGGATGTTGTCTACATGGATTTTCGGAAGGCGTTTGACAAAGTACCACATAGAATGCTGGTTAACAAAACTGAGGCTCATGGAATAGGTGGGTCAGTGGCAGCTTGGATAAGGAATTGGCTTAAGGACAGAAAACAGCGAGTTGTGGTAAATGGCTGTTTTTCAGACTGGAGGATGGTAGACAGTGGTGTTCCCCAAGGGTCAGTGCTGGGGTCACTGCTTTTTTTGATATATATAAATGACCTGGATATTGGAATACAAAGTCGAATTTCTAAATTTGTCGATGAAACCAAACTTGGGAGAGTGGCAAACAGTGAGGATGATACCAATCGACTGCAACAGAACATAGAAAGGCTAGCAGAGTGGGCAGACAAGTGGCAGATGGAATTTAATACAGAGAAGTGTGAAGTGATGTATTTTGGCAGAAGGAACAGGAAGAGGCAATAAACACTTAATGGCACAGCTTTAAAGAATGTGCAGGGACAGAGGGACCTGGGAGTTAATGTGCATAGGTCCCTGAAGGTGGCGGGACATATTGAGAGAGTGGTTAGCAAAGCATATGGGATCTTGGGCTTCATAAATGGAGGTATTGAGTACAAAAGTAGAGAAGTTATGCTGAACCTTTATAAAGCGCTGGTTAGACCACAACTGGAGTATTGCATCCAGTTCTGGTCACCACACTTTAGGAAGGATGTGAAGGCCCTTGAAGAGTGCAGAGGAGGTTTACCAGAATTGTTCCGAGGATGGGGGGATCTTAGCTACAAGGACAGGTTGGAGAAGCTGGATTTGTTTTCATTAGAGCAAAGGAGGTTGAGGGGTGATTTGATAAACGTGTACAAGATTATGACGGGTTTGGATAGGCTAGACGGGGAAAGGCTGTTCCCACTAGTTGATGGTACAAGGACTAGGGGGCACAGAATTAAGGTTTTGGGAAAGAGATACGGGGGGACGTGAGGAAAAAGTTCTTTACGCAGCGAGTGGTGAGGACCTGGAACTCGCTGCCGACGGAAGTGGTGGAAGCGGAGACACTCAATGTTTTCCAGGGGAGACTGGATAGGCACTTGAGGGAAATAAACTTGCAGGGCTACGGGGATAGAGCGGGGGAATGGGACTGACTGGATTTACAAAGGAAGGTCGAGGCAGAACTTAAGCATCCATACAGGCTTCCAAAGCCTCCTGTTTCTCTGCACCATACAAAGCAGAACCCCCCGCCGTCACTTTTAAAACACATCTCACCTGCAGCGCTTTCAACAAAAGATGAAGGAGAACCTCACAGCTCGATAAAGAGAGAGGGATTAGCACATTGTCAGATACCTTCCGAATTGGACAGGTGTCCATTACCTGTGCGGCGTGCACAAATCCCAAGTAAAGGTCCTGTATTGGAACTCTCGATGTACCCCTGCCTCAGGCACCATGCAAACAAAATTTGCAATGACGTCATGAAATATGTGTACATGCACGCTTATACATGGAATTGGATAAATACTTGCAAGGGAAAAATTTGCAGGGCTATGGGGGAAAGAGCGGGGGGGTGGGACTAATTGGAGAGCTCGTTCAAAGAGCCGGCACAGGCACGATGGGCCAAATGGCCTCCTTCTGTGCTGTATGAATCTATGGACATGTTCATCAAATACATGTCTGAGGCCACACGAAATGGTACAATGAATTCAAAAGATATACGTACGGGAGATTTTCGAGAAATGTGTGTGTGAATATACACCTAATGGTACAATGAACTTGCATTTATATAGCGCCTTTTACGTAGCAAAAACGTCCCAAGGCGCTTCACATGAGGGTTACGGGCCAAATATGACACCGAGCCACGTAAGAGATATTTCAAGGGATACGGGGATTGGGCAGGAAAGTGGAGTTGAGGGGGAAGATCAGCCATGATCTTACTGAATGGCGGAGCAGGCGCGAGGGGCTGAATGGCCCACTCCTGCTCCTACTTCTTATGTGACCAATAGCTTGGTCAAAGAGATGGGTTTTAAGGAGCGTCTTAAAGGAGGAGAGAGAGGCGGAAAGGTGTTTAGGGAGGGAATTCCAGAGCTTAGGGGCCCGGGCAGCTGAAGGCACGGCCGCCAATGGTGAAGCAATGAAAATTGGGGATGCGCAAGAGACCAGGATTGGAGGAGCGCAGAGATCTCGGGGGTTTGTAGGGCTGGAGGAAGTTACACAGGTGGCTATGGAGGGATTTGAAAACAACGATGAGAATTTGAAAATCGAGGCGTTGCCAAGGCGCTTCACGGGAGCAATTATTAAACAAAATTTGACACCGAGCCACATGAGGAGATATTAGGACAGGTGACCAAAAGCAGGTTTCCAGCTGGGGACTGCGCTGTGAGCACGGTAACGCATTCTTGGCCGCTGATACTTACATGCGCTATATCATCCAAACAACCAAAGATATACTTTCTGGCTTCTTTTGACTTCATCCCTGTTTCTGCCTCATGCTCTTCTGGAGTCTAAAGCAAAATGGAGGATTGAAAAGAAAAAATTAAGAACAAAAAATACAGAACACACAAGATGGAGAGAAAATCCATCAGGTTCTCAGCTCTCACTTCTGTTTAGGAGCACTGACTAGTTTATCTAAGTCTTTCTGCCGGCAGTTTATTGGTTTCAAAATGCAGATCTCTCCTTAGTAATATCTCCAAATTTGCAGACGACACAGAGCTGGGTGGGCGTGTGTGCTGTGAGGAGGATGCCGAGAAACTCCAGGATGATTTGGATAGGTTAGGTGATTGGGCAGAAGCATGGCAGATGCAATATAACGTGGATAAATGTGAGGTTATCCACTTTGGTGGCAAAAACAGGAAGGCAGATTATTATCTGAATGCCAATAGATTGGGAGAAGGGGAAGTGCAGCGAGACCTGGGTGTCCTTGTGCACCAGTCGCTGAAGGTAAGCATGCAGGTGCAGCAGGCGGTTAAGAAGGCAAATGGTATGTTGGCCTTCACAGCGAGAGGGTTTGAGTACAGGAACAAGGATGTCTTGCTGCAGTTGTACAGGGCCTTGGTGAGACCACACCTTGAGTATTGTGTGCAGTTTTGGTCGCCTTATCTGAGGAAGGATATTCTTGCCATGGAAGGAGTTCAGCGAAGATTCACCAGGTTGATACCTGGGATGGCAGGAATGACGTATGAGGAGAGATTGGGTCGATTGGGCTTGTACTCGCTGGAGTTCAGAAGAATGAGAGGGGATCTCATTGAAACTTATAAAATTCTGACAGGACTGGACAGACTAGATGCAGGGAGGATGTTCCCGATGGTCAGGGAATCCAGAACCAGGGGTCACAGTCTAAGGATAAGGGGTAGGCCTTTTAGGACTGAGATGAGGAGGAATTTCTTCACACAGAGAGTGGTGAACCTGTGGAATTCTCTACCACAGAAGGCAGTAGAGGCCAATTCATTAAATATATTCAAGAAGGAGTTGGATATATTTCTTAAGGCTAAAGGGATCAAGGGGTATGGGGAGAAAGCAGGGACTGGGTACTGAACTTGGATGATCAGCCATGATCGCATTGAATGGCGGAGCAGGCTAGAGGGGCCGAATGGCCTACTCCTGCTCCTATCTTCTATGTTTCTAGTAATGTTGACTTAACCCACGCCCACCCAGTGATAACCCCAAACCTCCTAATATCAGTGGTCAATGAGGCATGAAAGTGCGTGGAGCATTTTTTTTTAATGCCAGGGAGCGAGCGGGTGTTGCAGCCAAGCACGGGTGAGAAACACAACAACAAAAAATGCCTCGCGAGAGGTAACTCCACGGCGGTCGTGTAAACCAGAACCAGGTGAGTTGACAGGGCAAACCGGCACGACCAGGGCAACTCGGCTACTTACAGGAAACTCTTTTTTATCCGGCACCGACGGGACCGGCGTGGTGCCGGTTGATCAAAAAGTCCGGATTACAGAGAGGTATACTTACTAAGGTATGAGAGCCCCGTACACGGCCACAGATCCAGGCGTCCCTGTTGCATGGCAACAGGTGCAGGAACCCCGGTTACACGACCACAGATCCAGGCGTCCCTGTTGCATGGCAACAGGTGCAGGAACCCCGGTTACACAGCCACAGATCCAGGCGTCCCTGTTGCATGGCAACAGGTGCAGGAACCCCGGTTACACGGCCACAGATCCAGGAACCCAGGTTACACGGCCACTAATATGAAGTAAAACTTACCTGAACCTACTCCTGAATTTTGCCGATTAAGAGCGATTTCCGGTTATTTAGGTGCCAATAAAAAGAGTTTCCTGTAATCGCGATTCAAATCTTGGGTTACATCTACATTTGTGTAAGGCCCCATTAATGCTTTGCGCCACAGCAAAGTGCATCGGGTGGGCACCAACGCAAGGTGCATCGGGTGGGCACTCATGCAAGGTATATTGGGTGCGTATTGGTTTGAGTACCCAAAGATTTCAGCCTAAAATACACAAATTTCACCAGTAGATGGAGGGAGGTATTTGCATCTGATTCGGATCATGCGTTGCAGCGAGTTTTAAAATTACCTTCATTTTCCACCCTGAATATGTTGTGTCGGTCTCTCTGGAGAAGAACCGTGCTGTTTTTGTCCCCACGTTTAATAGATGATCTCCTGGTAACCCTTGCGTTTGTGAAATATAACGTATCTGTGGAATAAAAGAAATCCATTGATCATTTCAAGTGGTAGATTCAGTGAAATGTATGCAAAGCACAAATACGGGATAGAGTGCGTCATGGAAACAGTCTTCTCCTGGTCTAGTAGTTATTGGTACAGCATTTGCAACATTAATGCAAAACAGTACAAGACCCAGTGAAAAAAAACAACTTCTCTTTGCTGGGCCACGGATTAAATACCATTCAATGACACAGCTTTCAGACTTCTCCAGTTCCGCATCGTAACAGGCTAGAAGGAGAGCTACAGCAGCCAAGAGGCAACTTTCCCCCCAATTACCCCATCCTCTCGGTAATATCTCACTGCTTAGCAGAAACATAGGAGCAGGAGTAGGCCATTCGGCCCTTCAAGCCTGCTCCGTCATTCAATATGATCATGGCTGATCCTCTATCTCAATACCATATTCCCGCTCTCTCCCCATACCCCTTGATGCCTTTTGTGTCTAGAAATCTATCTATCTCCTGCTTAAATATATTCAGTGACTTGGCCTCCATCCTCTACCCTTCTCTTTGCCACCAACACATACACTAACTTAAAGTTAAGCAATTCAACAACAACAACTTGCATTTATATAGAGCCTTTAACGTAGTAAAACATCCCAAGATACTGGGGGATATTTAGCAGCGCTGGCAAAACAGGCATGGGGAGGGAGGATTTGAATATGTGATACTACAGGTAATAAGATAGAATGTCCCTAACTGGAGCCTTTTGAGTTTTGGGGGCCGTGTCGCTGATTTTCTTTTCATTCATTCATGGGATGTGGGCGTCGCTGGCAAGGCCAGCATTTATTGCCCATCCCTAATTGCCCTTGAGAAGATGGTGGTGAGCCGCCTTCTTGAACCGCTGCAGTCCGTGTGGTGAAGGTGCTCCCACAGTGCTGTTAGGGAGGGAGTTCCTGGATTTTGACCCAGCGGCGATGAAGGATCGGCGATATACTTCCAAGTCAGGCTGGTGTGTGACTTGAAGGGGAACCTGGAGGTGGCGGTGTTCCCATGCACCTTGTCCTTCGAGGTGGAAGAGGTCGCGGGTTTGGGAGGTGCTGTCGAAGAAGCCTTGGCGAGTTGCTGCAGTGCATCTTGTAGATGGTACACACTGCAGACAGTTTGCAGGCTAACACGTATGGTCCTGGTCAGTGGTGACTTCACACCAACTGCACAGACGTGATGGGCATCGATGGGGAGTTGCTTTAAAGCCCGATTCACTGTGGAAAAAATTAGCAGCACTAGGAAACACACATTACTCATCAGCACAACACTTGATTGAGGTGTATAAAATTATGAGGGGCCTAGATAGAGTGGATAGGAAGGACCTATTTCCCTCAGCAGAGAGGTCAATCACCAGGGGGCATAGATTGAAAGTAATTGGTAGAAGGATTAGAGGGGAGTTGAGGAGAACTTTTTTCACCCAGAGGGTGGTGGGGGTCTGGAACTCACTGCCTGAAAGGGTGGTAGAGGCAGAAACCCTCATCACATTTAAAAAATACTTGGATATGCACTTGAAGTGCCGTAACCTACAGGGCTACAGACCAAAAGCTGGAAAGTGGGATTAGGCTGGAGAGCTCTTTTTCGACCGGCGCAAACACGATGGGCCGAATGCCCTCCTTCTGTGCCGTGAATTCCTATGATTCTATGCCTGCATCACAATCTTCTGCAACGATATAGCATTGATGCATCAGATCGGATTCCTTTGGTTCGTGCGTGGTTAATGCCGCAGATTGCCTTCAGGGGCTGTGCTGCCTGTAATTAAGGCAATACAGGTCCTAATCAATGACCACATCCCCTCTGTAGGACCTGTCGGTAGTTATCTGATTGAGTATCTGACCTAATTGAGACTATCAGTGTGTTTCTACTCAAAAGCGTGTGCTCCACTGGCAGAGATTTCCAAGGCAACTCTGCAACCTTTCCCTCAAACCGCACACTGCTCGGAAAAGGGTTCGTGGCACTTACCGTGCTGAAATACTAAGCAGCGGCTTAGCATATGGGCCTCTGAGTATTTCCAGCGTTTTCTGTTGTTATTTTATGAAGAGTACCTGCTCAGAATATGGCATTTTGAACTCGAGCTGTAAGCAGGACTGACCGGGCAGCGCTCTGCACAGGCGGGATTACAAACCGGCCTGACTTCAGAGAAATGAGGTAGATTTACACAGATTTACCCTGGTCCATGCCGGTGTTTAAGAGCATACGGACATAAAAATTAGGAGCAGGAGTAGGTCATACAGCCCCACCATTCAATAATATCACAGCTGATCTTCGACCTCAACTCCACTTTCCCGCCCATATCCCTTGATTCCCCTAGAGTCCAAAAATCTATCGATCTCAGTATTGAATATACTCAACGACTGATCATCCACAGCCCTCTGGGGTGGAGAATTCCAAAGATTTACAACCCTCTTGAGTGAAGAAATTCCTCCTCATCTCAGTCTTAAAAGTCCGACCTCTTATCCTGAGTCTATGCCCCCTAGTTTGAGACTCTGCAGCCAGGGGAAAAAATCTCTCACCATCTACCCTGTTAATCCCCCTCAGAATCTTATCTGTTTCAATGAGATCACCTCTCATTCTTCTAAACTCCAGAGAGCATAGGCCCATTCTACTCAATCTATGCTCCACACGAGCCTCTTCCCACCTTAATTCACCTCACCCTATCAGCAAATACAGGAAACTCTCGATTTACCGGCACTTAAATAACCGGAAATCTCTGTTAACCGGCAAAATTCAGGAGTAGGTTCAGGTAAGTTTTACTTCATATTAGTGGCAGTTCCTGGATCTGTGGCCGTATAACTGGGGTTTGTGCACTTGTTGCTAAGCAACAGGGACGCTTGGTCTGTGGCCGGAGTTCCTGCACATGTTGCTAAGCAACAGGGAAGCCTGGATTTGTTGCTGTGTATGGAGCTCTCGTACCTTTTAAAACTATACCTCTCTGTAATCCGGACTTTTTGATAAACCGGCAACATGCCGGTCCCGTCGGTGCCGGATAATAAAGAGTTTCCTGTACTTCTATTCTTAAAGGCATCTATGCTAAGGCCTCTAACTTTGACAACTCTGTCATCAAACCGAGGGAGTGGACTTTCATTAGCAACATTCCACTGGGCCAATTTGAATACACTGAGTTAAGCGAGTTGGCATTCAGTCGCTCTGCCGAGGAGATTGCGTCATCCCACTTAACACTCCAGTTACGTGTAGAGTTGTCATGTTTATACATAGAAATTATGAATTTAGAAATGCATCAACGTCCATGGGTCAGCGCTGAAGTGCTTTGCAACATAAACAGCGCACCCTGTCCGGATATATTTATTCTTCTTCTTCTTACAAAGTATTACATAGTATTTACAGCACAGAAACAGGCCATCCGGCCCAATAGATCCATGCCAGTGTTTATGCTCCACACGAGCCTCCTCCCACCCCCCCTTAAATGCATCTATACTATTCGCCTCAACCACTCCCTGTGGTAGCGAGTTCCACATTCTCACCGCTCTCTGGGTAAAGAAGTTTCTCCTGAATTCCCCATTGGATTTATTAGTGACTATCTTATATTGGTGTCTTTACGGTAGAAGACACTAACAACATCCCAATAATGGATAATCAAGGGGCCACAGGGAGTGGGGAACTAAAGACAATCACTATCACTAAGGAAAAAGTACTTGGTAAAATAATGGGACTAAAAGACGACAAGTCCCCTGGACCAGATGGGCTGCATCCCAGGGTCTTAAAAGAAGTGGCTGCAGAGATAGTGGATGCATTGGTTGCAATATACCAAAATTCCCTGGACTCTGGAGAGGTCCCAGCGGATTGGAAAACCGTAAATGTAACACCCCTATTTAAGAAAGGAGGGAGACAGAAAGCAGGTAACTATAGACCAGTTAGCCTAACATCTGTCGTTGGGAAAATGCTGGAGTCCTTCATTAAGGAAGCAGTAGCAGGACATTTGGAAAATCATAATATAGCCAAGCAGAGTCAGCATGGTTTTATGAAAGGGAAATCATGTTTAACAAATTTGCTGGAGTTCTTTGAGGATGTAACGAGCAGGGTGGACAAAGGTGAGCCAGTGGATGTTGAGTATTTGGATTTCCAGAAGGCATTCGATAAGGTGCCACATAAAAGGTTACTGCATAAGATAAGAGCTCACAGAGTTGGGGGTAATATATCAGCATGGATAGAGAATTGGCTAACTAACAGAAAGCAGAGAGCTGGGATAAATGGGTCATTTTCCGGTTGGTAACTAGTGGGGTGCCACAGGGATCGGTGCTGGGGCACCAACTATTTACAATCTACATTAATGACTTGGATGAAGGGACTGAGTGCAATGTAGCCAAGTTTGCAGATGATACAAAGATGGGTGGGAAAGCAAGTTGTGCAGAGGACTCAAAAGAATCTACAAAGGGATAGATAGGCTAAGTGAGTGGGCAAACATTTGGCAGATGGAGTATAATGTGGGAAAGTGCGAGGTTATCCACTTTGGCAGGAAAAATAAAAAGCAAATTATTATTTAGATGGAGAGAGATTACAAAATGCTACAGTTCAGAGGGACCTGGGGGTCCTTGTGCATGAAACATAAAAAGTTAGCATGCCGGTACAGCAAGTAATCAAAAAGGCAAATGGAATGTTGGCCTTTATTGCAAGGGGGTTGGAGGATAAAAGCAGGGAAGTCCTGCTACAACTGTACAGGGTATTGGTGAGACCACACCTGGAGTACTGCGTACAGTTTTGGTCTCCTTATTTAAGGAAGGATATACTTGCATTGGAGGCAGTTCAGAGACGATTCACTAGGTTAATTCCAGAGATGAGGGGTTGACTTATGAAGAACGATTGAGCAGGTTGGGCCTATACTCATTGGAATTTAGAAGAATGAGAGGTGATCTTATCGAAACATATAAGATACTGAGGGGGCTCGACAAGGTAGATGCAGAGAGGATGTTTCCCCTCGTGGGGAAATCTAGAACTCGGGGACATAGTTTCAGAATAAAGGGTCGCCCTTTTAGAACTGAGATGAGGAGGAATTTCTTCTCTCAGAGGGTCGTAAATCTGTGGAATTCTCTTCCCCAGAGAGCTGTGGAGGTTGGGTCATTAAATACATTTAAGGTGGAGAGAGACAGATTTTTGCAAGATAAGGGAGTGAAGGGTTATGGGGAGCGGGAAGGGAAGTGGCTTTGAGCCCAAGATCAGCCATGATCTTATTGAATGATGGAGCAGGCGCGAGGGGCCACGTGGCCTATTCCTGCTCCTATTTCTTATGTTCTTATTTATGGCCCCTAGTTCTGGTCTCGCCTGCAAGTGGAAGCATCTACATCTACCCTATATCAAACCAATTCTTAATCTTAAAGACCTCTATCTGGTCACCTCTGAGTCTTCTCTTTTCTAGCGAAACAGCCCAGTCTGTTCAATCTTTCCTGATAGGTATATCCTCTTAGTTCTGGTATCATTTTAGTAAGTCTTTTGCACCTTCTCCAATGCCGCTATATAATATGGAGACCAGAACTGTGCACTGTACTCCAAGTGTGGTCTAACGAAGGTTCTGTACAAGTGTAACATAATTTGTCTGCTTTAAATTCTATCCCACTAGAAATGAACTCCAGTGCTTTGTTTGTTTTTCCTATGTCCTTATTAACCTGTGTCGCTACTTTTTGTGATCTGTCTATCTGTACCCCCAGATCCCTCTGCTCCTCGACCCCATTTAGACACTTCTGACTCAAAGGCAAGAGAGCTAGCAACTGAGCCAAATTGACATTTTGATATGCTTGATGGATTGAAGAAGGTTTTCCATAGGGTAATGATTGGATGCGAGCGGGGTTCAGTCAGTGTTGCATTCGTGTACAGCTCAATGGTCAGACTTGCATAGTTCCTGAGAGAGTGGAAACGTCCAGTGCATTTATTGTTTAGAAAACCGTGGCCTAGAAATTGGGTTTTGGCGCAGCGACGGCTTTAGCGCCGGAAGTTAGTGCCGGAGCTAAGTCGCGCTGGGCGGGCCAAAAATTCACTACTTCTGCGCCCAAACGGCTGCCGGCGCTGCTGAAAGCTGTTAGCGCCTGAAAACTGGCGCTATGCGCTGAATTTCGGCGCTATTCCGGCGCCCGCTGCGGTGCGGCAGGTTCGGGAAGTGCAGGCCTCCTCCTTCCCTTAAGGAGGAGCTGCCTGCACCCGGCCGCGGCCCGCGATAATCTTTTTAAAAATGAGCCCGGCACCTCGGACAAGTGCCGGGCTTGCTTCTGTTCCGGGAGGGGGGGGGGGGGGGGAAGTCCAGGGAGGGAGCTGTGGCCAGGCGGGCGGCGGGAAAGCGGCCGGCCGCCGCGGGGCCTTTAATGCGCCGGCGCAACGTTCTGTAAGGCACCTCTGCCAGAACGTTGCTTGCGGCTGCCACGGGCGAGGCGGCCGCAACTCAATTTCCGAGTTCGGGCGGGTTACCATGGCAACCGGGACGCTGCGCACACCGATGACGTCATCGGTGCCGGCGCAGCGCTACCGGCCTAACGCCGATTTAGGGCCCCTGTCAATTTCAAAACTGGCCATAACTTCGCCGCTAGGCCCTCTAGCGCCTCAAAAGCGGCGCTAAGGCCAGTGAATTTCTAGGCCCATATATATAATTGAATGAAATAAAACCAGAAAATGCTGGAAACACTCAGCAGGTCAGGCAGCATCTGTAGAGAGAGAAACAGAGTTAACGTTTCAGGTCGGTGACCCTTCATCAGTTCTGACCTGAAACGTTAACTCTGTTTTTCTGATGCTGCCTGGCCTGCTGAGTATTTCCAGCATTTTCTGTTTTTATTTCAGATTTCCAGCATCCGCAGTATTTTGCTTTTGTATAACTGAATGAATATATTTACATCGGATATACGGCACAGAAACAGGCCATTCGACCCAACCAGTCCATGCCGGTGTTTATGCTCCACTCGAGTCTGGCATTTGTGGCATTTTTAATAAACATAGTAGTGACAAGCTCGGCATGTTCTGATTAAGTCATGTTAAAAGGTATCCGATGCTGGGGATCAATTTCTGCACCAATTTCAGTTTCAAAAGTATATCACAGATTTAGATATTTGTCCTGAACATGCTCACTTTTCTGTACAGCACTACTGCATGACATCAAAATACTGCAACTGAACTGAGAGCACGGTGGAAATTTCCCACCTATATGGGACATTGCCAAACTGTCATCACTTTTTGTTAAGATACTTGATTTTTTTTTTACTCCATCCCAGTGAAAGTGGAGAGCGTCAGATGAGAACCCAGAGGCTCGTTTAAAAATATCTTCTGCTGGTGTGAGGTAATGAGAGCCGGTATTGGCACGGGAGAGCGCGAGGTTGGTGGATGACAGGAGAGTGCAACTCAAGCACATTATACCAGACTGGGAACTCCGCAATCAGACAGATATCACAAGTCTTGTGACCCGATGCTTGGCTCAAGTATGATCGAGGCGACGCAGAATCGAAGAATTGGACAGCACGGTAGGAGGCCGTTCAGCCCATCGAGTCTGCGCCGGCTCTTTAGAAGAGCAATCCAGTTAGTCCCACTCCCCTGCACTTCCCCCAGATCCCTGCCATTTACAGGAAACTCGTTTTTATCCGGCACCGACGGGACCGGCGTGGTGCCGGTTTATCAAAAAGTCCGGATTACAGAGAGGTATAGTAAAAGGTACGAGAGCCCCGTACACAGCAACAGATCCAGGCTTCCCTGTTGCTTAGCAACAGGTGCAAGAACCCTGGCCACAAGATCCAGGCGTCCCTGTTGCTTAGCAACAGGTGCAGGAACCCCGGTTACACGGCCACAGATCCAGGAACGGCCACTAATATGAAGTAAAACTTACCTGAACCTACTCCTGAATTTTGCCGGTTAACAGAGATTTCCGGTTATTGATCCAATTCCCTTTTGAAGGCTACTATTGAATCTGTATCAGGCAGTGCTTTCCAAATCCTAACCACTCACTGCGTAAAAAAAGTTTTCCCTCGTGTCGCCTCTGGTTCTTTTGCCAATCACCTTAAATCTGTGCCCTCTGGTTATCGACCCTTCAGTCATTGGAAACAGTTTTTTATTTACTCTATCTAAACCCTTCCTGATTTTAAACACCTCTATCAAATCTCCTCTTAACCTTCTCTGCTCTAAGTACAGCTCCAACTTCTCCAGGCTATCCACATAGAAGCAGTGCAAGGGTTGTAAATCAACCCCTCCCCAAAATGGGTAATTGTTCAGGATGGTATGTGGCCTCCCTGGTGCCAGGGTCAAAGATGTCACTAAGCGGCTGCAGAACATTCTGAGGGGGGAGGGTGAACAGCCAGAGGTCGTGGTCCATGTCTGTACCAATGACATAGGTAGAAAATGGGGTGAGGTCCTGCAGGCAGATTTTAGGGAGCTAGGAAAGAGATTAAAAAGCAGGACCTCAAAGGCAGTAATCTCCCTGTGCCACGCGCGAGTGAGTATGGAAATAGGAGGATAGAGCAGATGAATGCATGGCTGGAGAGATGGTGCGGGAGGGAGGGCTTCAGATTCCTGGGACATTGGGACCGGTTCTGGGGGAGGTGGGACCTGTACAGGCCGGACGGGTTGCACCTCAACAGGGCCGGAACCAATGTCCCAGACTGATACCTGGGATGACAGGAATGATGTATGAGGAGAGATTGGGTCGATTGGGCTTATACTCGCTGGAGTTTAGAAGAATGAGAGGGGATCTCATTGAAACTTATAAAATTCTAACAGGACTAGACAGACTAGATGCAGGAAGGATGTTCCCAATGGCGGGGGAGTCCAGAACCAGGGGTCACAGTCTAAGGATAAGGGGTAAGCCATTTAGGACAGAGATGAGGAATTTCTTTACCCAGAGAGTGGTGAACCTGTAGAATTCTCTACCACAGAAGGCAGTTGAGGCCAATTCATTAAATATATTCAAGAAGGAGTTAGATATATTTCTTAAAGCTAAAGGGATCAAGGGATATGGGGAGAAAGCAGGGACAGGGTACTGAATTTGGATGATCAGCCACGATCTCACTGAATGGCGGAGCAGGCTCGAGGGGCCGAATGGCCTACTCCTGCTCCTATCTTCTGTGTTTCTATGTCCTCGCAGGGGGGGTTTGCTGGTGCTGTTGGGGAGGGTTTAAACTAATTTGGCAGGGGGATGGGCACCAGGATGTAGCATTAGAAAGGAGAAACAAAGTGCACAAAGGATTGGGTGAGACAGATAGCACTAGAGTAAGAAATAGAAAGGTCATAGTCATAGAGTAATACAGCACGGATAGAGGCCCTTCGGCCCATCGTGTCCGCGCCGGCCATCAAGCCCTGTCTAATCTAATCCCATATTCCAGCATTTGGCCCGTAGCCTTGTATGCTATGGCATTTCAAGTGCACATCCAAATGCTTCTTAAATGTTGTGAGGGTTTCTGCCTCCACAACCCTTTCAGGCAGTGAGTTCCAGACTCCAACCACCCTCTGGGTGAAAAAGTTCTTTCTCAAATCCCCTCTAAACCTCCCGCCCTTTACCTTGAATCTATGCCCCCTAGTTATTGACCCCTCTACTAAGGGAAAAAGCTCCTCAGCATCCATCCTATCTATGCCCCTCATAATTTTGTACACCTCAATCATGTCCCCCCTCAGCCTCCTCAGCTCCAAGGAAAACAAACCCAACCTGCCCAGTCTCTCTTCATAGCTGAAGCGCTCCAGCCCTGGTAACATCCTGGTGAAACTCCTCTGCACCCTCTCTAACGCGATCACATCCTTCCTGTAGTGTGGCGACCAGAACTGCACACAATATTCCAGCTGTGGCCTAACCAGTGTTTTATACAGCTCCATCATAACCTCCTTGCTCTTATATTCAATGCCTCGGCTAATGAAGGCAAGTATCCCATATGCCTTTTTTACCACCTTATCCACCTGTTCCGCCGCCTTCAGGGATCTGTGTACTTGCACACCCAGATCCCTCTGACCCTCCGTCTTGCCTAGGGTCTTTCCATTCATTGTGTATTCCTTTGCCTTGTTAGTCCCCCCAAAGTGCATCACCTCGCACTTTTCCGGGTTAAATTCCATTTGCCACTGTTCCGCCCATCTGACCAACCCATCTATATCGTCCTGCAGACTGAGGCTACCCTCCTCGCTATTTACCACCCTACCAATTTTTGTATCATCCGCGAACTTACTGATCATACCCTTTACATTCATATCCAAGTCATTAATGTAGACCACAAACAGCAAGGGACCCAGCACCGATCCCTGTGGTACCCCACTGGCCACAGGCTTCCAGTCACAAAAACAACCTTCGACCATCACCCTCTGCCTTCTGCCACTAAGCCAGTTTTGTATCCAATGTGCCAAGGCACCCTGGATTCCATGGGCTCTTACCTTCTTGACCAGTCTCCTGTGCGGGACTTTATCGAAGGCCTTACTGAAATCCATGTATACCACATCCACTGCGTTACCCTCATCCACACACCTAGTCACCCCCTCAAAAAATTCAATCAAATTAGTCAGACATGATCTTCCCTTGACAAAGCCATGTTGACTATCCCTGATTAATCCTTGCCTCTCCAAGTGGAGACAAATTTTGTCCCTCAGGATTTTTTCCAATAATTTTCCTACCACTGATGTTAGGCTCACTGGCCTGTAGTTCCCCGGTTTTTCCCTACTACCCTTCTTGAATAATGGTACTACATTAGCGGTTCTCCAGTCCTCTGGCACATCCCCTGTGGCCAGAGAGGTCCTGAATATATGTGTTAGAGCCCCCGCAATCTCCTCCTTTGCCTCACACAGCAGCCTGGGATACATTTCATCCGGGCCTGGGGATTTATCCATTTTTAGGCCAGCTAAAACCGCCAATACCTCCTCCCTCTCGATGTTAATATGTTCGAGCATATCACAGTCCCCCCGCCCTATTTCTATGTCTACATCGTCCTTCTCCATAGTGAAAACAGATGCAAAAAATTCATTTAGAACCCCTCCTACATCTTCCGGCTCCACACACAGATTGCCACTTTTGTCCCTAATGGGCCCTATTTTTTCCCTAGTTATCCTCTTACCCTTAATATACTTATAAAACATCTTCGGATTTTCCTTTATTTTGCTTGCCAGTGTTATTTCATGGCCCCTCCTTGATCTCCTAATTTCTTTTTTAAGTATCCCCCTGCACTTTTTGTACTCCTCTAGGGCTTCCTCCGTCTTTAGCCTTTTGTATCTACCAAAAGCCCTCCTTTTTTTCCTAATCCATTCTCGTATATCCCGACATCCAAGGTTCCCTGTGGTTTTTGGAACCACCCTTGACCTTTACGGGAACATGTTGCCATTGTATGATCTCAATCTCCCTTCTGAAAGCCTCCCATTGCTCCGATGCGGATTTTCCTACAAGTAGCTGATCCCAGTCCATTTTGGCCAGATCCTGCCTTATCCTATTAAAATCGGCCTTCCCCCAATTTAGAACCTTTATTTCCGGCCCATCCCTGTCCTTTTCCATGGCCACCTTAAATCTTACCATATTATGGTCACTATCACCAAAGTGCTCACCTACTAGCACTTTTTCCACTTGGCCGGCCACATTCCCTAGAATTAGGTCCAGTACCGCCCCCTCTCTTGTAGGACTTTCTACATGCTGGCTCAAAAAGCTCTCCTGGATGCACTTTAAGAATTCTACACCCTCTGAGCCTTTCACACTCTGACTATCCCAGTTAATATTGGGGAAGTTGAAATCCCCCATTATTATTACCCTATTATTTGCACATTTCTCTGAGATTTGCCTACATATCTGTTCCTCTATCTCCCCCTGACTGTTTGGAGGCCTATAGTACACTCCCAGCAAAGTGCTTGCCCCCTTTTTGTTTTTAAGCTCCACCCATATGGCCTCATTAGAGGACCCTGCTAATATATCATCCCTCCTTACTGCAGTAATTGACTCCTTAATTAATATTGCGACACCCCCTCCTCTTATACCTCCCCCTCTGTCTCGCCTGAAGATTCTGTACCCCGGAATATTGAGCTGCCAGTCTTGCCCTTCCCTCAACCATGTCTCCGTGATAGCAACAATATCATACTCCCATGTGTTTATCAACACCTTCAGTTCATCCACCTTATTTGCAAGACTCCTTGCATTAAAATAGATGCCATCCAGCCTTGCCCTTATATATTTGCCCTGTCTACCAAGCTGACTTGTTTTTTTCTCTATAATTGGCAGCACATCCCCCCCTATTTCAGCTCCCCTCTGTATCCCATCCCCCTGCCAAGTTAGTTTAAACCCCCCCCAACAGTGCTAGCAAACCTCCCCGCAAGGATATTTGTCCCGCTCTGGTTCAGGTGCAACCCGTCCGACTTGTACAAGTCCCACCTTTCCCAGAAGCAGGCCCAGTGATCCAGGAAAGTAAAACCCTCCCCCCTACACCAACTCTTTAGCCACGCATTCATCTGCTCTATCCTCCCATTCCTATACTTACTAGCACGTGGCACTGGGAGTAATCCAGAGATTACAACCTTTGAGGTCCTGCTCTTTAATCTGTTACCTAGCTCCCTAAATTCTTGATGCCTCTTTTTACCTATGTCGTTGGTACCAATGTGGACCACGACCATTGGCTGTTCACCCTCCCCCTCCAGAATGCCCTGCAGCCGCTCAGTAAGGTATTAGGTGGGGTCAGATTAAGAGAGAATACAAGGTCTAAGACAGGTTTACAGGGCATGTGTGTAAATGCACGAAGTGGGTAAATAAGGTTGGTGAGCTGCAGGCGCAAATAGCCACACGGGAATATGATGTTGTGGTGATAATGGAGACCTGGATCAAAAAAGGGCAAGATTGGGTTTTAAATATTCCTGGATATACGTAAGGTGTTCAGGAATGATAGGGAAGTAAAGAAAGGAGGTGGGTTGGCAGTACTGGTTAAGGAGAATGTTACAGTGCTGGAGAGAGAAGATGTCCTGGAGGGGTCAAGTACAGAATCTATTTGGTTAGAGTTAAGAAATAATAGAGGTGCCATTACACTACTAGGTGTATTCTACAGGCCACCAACTAGTGGGAAAGATAAAGAGGAGCAAATTTGCAGGGAAATTACAGAGAGGTGCAAGAACTATAGAGTACTAATAATAGGGGAACTTCAATTATCCGAATATAGACTGGGATAATAATAGTGCAGAGGGCAGAGAGGGGGAAGAATTTCTGAAGTGTGTTCAGGAGGACTTTCTTGATCAGTACGTTTCCAGCCCAACGAGGAAAGAGGCATTGCTGGATCTGGTTCTGGGGAATGAGGTGGATCAAGTGGAGCAAGTGTCAGTAGGGGAACATTTAGGGAACAGTGATCACAGTATCATAACGTTTAGATTAGCTATGGAAAAGGACAGGGAGCAAGCTAGAGTAAAAATACTTAACTGGAGGAAGGCAAATTTCAGTGGGTTGAGAACAGATCTGGCCTGGGTAAATTGGAATCAAAGATCGACAGGCAAAACTGAAATCGAACAATGGGCTGCCTTTAAAGAGATGGTGTGGGTACAGTCGAGGTACATTCCCACGAGGCAGAAAGGTAGGGAAACTAAAGCCAGAGATCCCTGGATGACGAAAGAGATAGAGAGTAAGATGAAGCAGAAAAAGGGTGGGTATGACAGATGTCAGGTTGAGAATACAAGTGAGAATCAGGCTGAATATAGAAAGTTCAGAGGCGAGGTGAAAAAGAAAATAAGAGGGGCAAAGAAAGAGTATGATAATAGACTGGCAGCTAACATAAAAGGGAATTCAAAAGTCTTCTATAGGCATATAAATAATAAACAGGTAGTAAGAGGAGGGGTGGGGCCGATTAGGGACCAAAAAGGAGACCTACGCATGGAGGCAGGGGGTATGGCTGAGGTACTAAATGAGTACTTTGCATCTGTCCTCACCAAGGAAGAAGATGCTGCCAAAGTCATAGTGAAAGAGGAGGTAGTGGAGATACCGGCTGAGAGAAAAACTGATTAAGAGGAGGTACTAGAAAGGCTGTCTGAACTTAAAGTTGGTAAGTCACCAAGACCAAATGGGATGCATCCGAGGATGCTGAGGAAGGTTAAGGAGGAAATCGCAGCGGTACTGGCCATAATCTTCCAATCCTCCTCAGTTACAGTGGTAGTGTCAAAGGACTGGAGAATTGCAAATGTTACACCCTTGTTCAAAAAAGGGTGTAAGGATAAACCCAGCAACTACAGGCCAGTCAGGTTAACCTTGGTGTTGGGGGAAGCTTTTGGAAACGATAATCAGGGACAAAGTTAACAGTCTCTTGGACAAGTGTGGATTAATTAAGGAAAGCCAGCACAGATTTGTTAAAGGCAAATCGTGTTTAACTAACTTGATCGAGCTTTTGGATGAGGTAACAGAGAGGGTTGATGAGGGCAGTGCGGTTGACATGGTGTACATGGACTTCCAAAAGGCGTTTGATAAAGTGCCACATAATAAGCTTGCAAGAAAAGTTGAAGCCCATGGAATAAAAGGGACAGTGACAGCATGGATACGAAATTGGCTAAGTGACAGGAAACAGAGTGTAGTGATGAACGGTTGTTTTTCAGACTGGAGGAAGGTATATAGTGGTGTTCCCCAGGGGTCGGTACTAGGTCCACTGCTTTTCTTGATATATATTAATGACTTGGTCTTGGGTGTACTGGGCACAATTTCAAAATTTGCAGATGACACAAAACTTGGAAGTATAGTGAACAGTGAGGAGGATAGTGATAGACTTCAAGAAGACATAGACAGGCTGGTGAAATGGGCGGACACATGGCAGGTGAAATTTAACGCAGAAAAGTGTGAAGTGTTACATTTTGGTCGGAAGAACAAGGAGAGGCAATATAAACTAAAGGGTACTGACGTCAGAAAACTACTAGGCACTTGGCCTGAGTATTAAACAAAGCTTTAATCAACTGTTTTTCAACATGGAGATCTAGTTGTGTCCTTCACTAGTTCCTGTTAAAGAATGTTCTGAGCAAGCTGGGCCCATGCCCGAGTATTTATACTCTCCCTGGACAGCGCCACCAGCAGGCCGCCCAGTATAATTTCATAAGTCATTTCCACATGAATGACAAGATTCATGACAGGTACAATCCTAAAGGGGGTGCATGAGCAGAGAGACCTGGGGGTATATGTGCACAAATCGTTGAAGGTGGCAGGTTGAGAAAGTGGTTAAAAAAGCATACGGGATTCCTGGGCTTCATAAATAGAGGCAGAGAGAACAGAAGCAAGGAAGTTATGATGAACCTTTATAAAACACTGGTTCGGCCTTAACTGGAGTAGTGTGTTCAATTCTGGGCACCGCACTTTAGGAAGGATGTGAAGGCCTCAGAGAGAGTGCAGAAAAGATTTACAAGAATGATTCCAGGGATGAGGGACTTCAGTTACATGGATAAGACTGGAGAAGCTGGGGCTGTTCTCCTTAGAGTAGAGAAGGTTGAGAGGAGATTTGATAGAGGTATTCAAAATCATGAGGGATCTGGTCGGAGTAGATAGAGAGAAACTGTTCCCTTTGGCGGAAGGGTCGAGAACCAGAGGACACAGATTCAAGGTGATTGGCAGAAGAACCAAAGATGACATGGGGAAAAACCTTTCTACGCAGCGAGTGGTTAGGATCTGGAATGCACTGCCTGAAAGGGTGGTGGAGGCAGACTCAATCATCGCTTTCAAAAGGGAACTGGATAAGTAAACATAGAAACATAGAAGATAGGAGCAGGAGTAGGCCATTCGGCCCTTCGAGCCTGCTCCGCCATTCAATGAGATCATGGCTGATCATCCAAATTCAGTACCCTGTCCCTGCCTTCTCCCCATATCCCTTGATCCCTTTAGCCTCAAGAAATATATCCAACTCTTTCTTGAATATATTTAATGAACTGGCCTCCACCGCCCTCTGTGGCAGAGAATTCCACAGGTTCACCACTCTCTGGGTGAAGAAATTCCTCCTCATTTCAGTCCTAAATGGCTTACCCCTTATCCTTAGACTATGACCCCTGGTTCTGGACTCCCCGGCCATCAGAAACATCCTTTCTGCATCTAGTCTGTCCAGACCTGACAGAATTTTATAGGTTTCGATGAGATCCCCTCTCAATCTTCTAAACTCCAGTGGGTATAAGCCCAATTGACACAATCTCTCCTCATACGTCATTCCTGCCATCCCAGGTATCAGCCTGGTGAATCTTCGCTGCACTCCCTCCATGGCAAGAACGTCCTTCCTCAGGTAAGGTGACCAAAACTGCACACAATACTCAAGGTGCGGTCTCACCAAGGCCCTGTACAACTGCAGCAAGACATCCTTGTTCATGTGCTCGAACCCTCTTGCTACGAAGGCCAACATACCATTTGCCTTCTTAACCGCCTGCTGCACCTGCATGCTTACCTTCAGCGACTGGTGCACAAGAACACCCAGGTCTCTTTGCACTTCCCCTTCTCCCAATCTATTGCCATTCAAATAATAATCTGCCTTCCTGTTTTTGCCACCAAAGTGGATAACCTCACATTTATCCACATTATAGTGCATTTGCCATGTTTCTGCCCAATCACCCAACCTGTCCAAATCGTACTGGAGTTTCATGACATCCTCCTCACAGCATACCCTCCCACCCAGCTTTGTGTCATCTGCAAATTTGGAGATATTACATCCAATTCCCTCGTCCAGATCATTAATATATATTGTGAACAGCTGGGGTCCTAGGACCGATCCTTGAGGTACCCCACTAGTCACTGCCTCCAACTCGGAAAATGACCCGCAATGCATCTACTATTTCTAGGGCCACTTCCTTAAGTACCCTGGGATGTAGATTATCAGGCCCTGGGGATTTATCGGCCTTCAGTCCCATCAATTTTCCTAACACCATTTCCCTACAAATACTGATTTCTTTCAGTTCCACCCTTTCATCAGACCCTATGTTCCGCGGTATTTCTGGGAGGTTATTTGTGTCCTCCTTTGTGAAGACAGAACCAAAATATGTATTTAGTTGGTCTGCCATTTCTTTGCTCCCCATTATAAATTCCCCCGATTCTGACTGCAAGGGACCTACGCTTGACTTCACCAATCTTTTTCTCTTTACATATCTATAAAAGGTTTTACAGTCAGTATCTATGTTCCCTGCATCAGTTTTTATGTTCCTGAAGGAAAAAAATTTGCAGGGCTACGGGGAAAGGGCAGGCGAGTGGGACTAGCTGAAGTGCTCTTGCAGAGAGCCAGCACGAGTTCGACGGGCCGAATGGCCTCCTTCTGTACTGTAACCATTCTATGATTAAACAAACGTGTCCAGCGCCACCGAATTTTACATTTAATACCAAACGGTCTTCATAATCCAGCCACAGCATTTCCAGGATTAGCAGGGCTTGTTAGGAGAGCAAAGTCTGTTTCTGATCAGCCTGTTCTGAAGCATCCCACAGCTCTTGCACTGTTCTCTGCAGAGGGCTTTGAATTCAGTGCTCCTAGTGCCGGGGAACCTTCACTCAGAATCGCCCGGAGCTCGCAAGAACTAGCCAGGCTGCTCGGCCTCGATTCACATAGCAGAAGCTGCTAAAGGTCAGAAGTGAGCAATCACTACAGTCTCCTCATCCATTTACTGTACCTTCTGAGCACAGAATCTATCTGGAAACAAGTGTGTGTGTGTGGTAAACCACGTTCACTATCGTATCACTGTTAGTAGTTAGCACTGTTCACCACTGTTCGTTATAACTGTATCACTGACCACTATTGTATCACGGTACGAGGTCGCCTCTTGCCACACTGCTATACCTGGGATGACCACTGCCGACTCCGCCTTGGCTCCACCCACCAGGCCAGGTATAAAGGTGAGCGACTGGCTGGTATTCCTCCTGCTTGGATCGGATCACCCACGAGAGTGGGCTGTTATTTAGTCAATAAAAACCTTTAGTCACCTTCGTAACTCTTCGCCTTTTATTGGAGGAATTGATAGGTATATCAATTTTATTGACTAAATTTAATGATGTCCGACAACGAGTCACAACCGGCGGAGGAGCCACCAGCGCAGCTCCCAGGAGCACAGCCACACCAGCCAGCTTGGCTGCGAGCCCTCAGACCGCCGTACCTGGACCTGAACCCACGAGCAGCAAACTCAGCCGCAGACTTTAAACACTGGCTGGTCTGCTTCGAATCATACCTGAGAGAATCCAGCGTCCCTCAGGCATCCAAACTAAGTGTCCTGCAGGCACAACTGAGCCCGAGAGTATACACTCTCATCGAGGACATGACTACCACCTACGAGACCGCCATCAACCTGCTGAAACAGAAGTACCGGACCCCGGTAAACTACATGTACGCTAGGCACCTCCTAAGATCACGGCCGCAACAGCCAGGAGAATCAGTAGCCGAATTCTCACAGGCGCTATATGCACTCGCCAGGAACTGTGACTTTAAATCGGTGTCGGCAGCCGAAAATACTGAAGATAATATCCGCGACGCATTCCTGAAAGGCCTACGGTCCGAGTACTCACGGCAAAGACTGCTGGAAGCTAAAGACCTCAGCATGGAAAAAGCTGAAGCCCTCGCTATCTCCCTGGAAGTGGCCCACCAAGATCAGGAAGCATTCACCAGGTACTGCTCGCGACCCTGGGACTCGGGCCCGACCCCTACCACAGCACCCTTCCCAGCGCCGCCCCCGGGACCTACCTCTGCGTCGGCGTCCCGGACCCGACCGGCCCCGCCACCCCCGGCACCGGCCCCGACATCGGGCATCCGCGATCGGGCCGCCGGCTGTTTTTTTTGTGGCCAGGAGAAGCACCCGAGGTCGCGCTGCCCAGCCAAGAACTCCATATGTAAAACCTGCCTGAAGAAAGGCCACTTCTCCAAGGCCTGCAGGAGCGGATCCTCAGAGGCCAGCAGTGCTGCATGCGAACTATGGGGGCGGCCATCTTCGTTTAGGGCAACTGAGGCCAGCATCCCCACACATGAGTCATGGGGGCGGCCATCTTTGTTTAGGGCAACTGAGGCCAGCATCCCCACACATGAGTCATGGGGGCGGCCATCTTTGATTAAGGCAACCGACCCCAATAGTGCCTCATGGGGCCCTACCTCGTGGGAGACGCCATTTTACTCACCACGCCCGACCGCCTCGCCTGCAGATGACAACGACTCGCTCAGCTACACACTAGCTTCCGTCACCCTGGACCAAGCCCGCCCGCACCATCTGTCCAAGTCAATGATGGACATCAAAGTGAACGGCCACGCCACGACCTGCCTGTTCGACAGCGGAAGCACGGAGAGCTTCATCCACCCAGACACGGTGAGCCACTACTCCCTCTCTGTCCTACCAACGCGCAGCCGAATCTCGATGGCATCGAGGTCCCACGCCACGGACATCAGCGGCTACTGTGTCGTGACCCTGTCGGTTAAGGGCACGGAGTATAAAAACTTTAAACTCCTCGTCCTCCCCCATCTCTGCGCTGCCGTCCTACTAGGGCTGGACTTCCAATCCCACCTCCAAAGCGTAACCCTAGCATACGGTGGACCCCTCCCCCCACTCACAGTCAACAACCAGCAAACGTTAAACCGCCCACCGCGTAACACCTGCAGCCTCTCCACCCTCAAGGTCCCGCCACCCTCTCTGTTTGCTAACCTTACCCCTGACTGCAAACCCGTCGCTACCAAAAGCAGGCGGTATAGCGCCGGGGACAGAGCCTTCATTAGCTCTGAGGTGCGGCGCCTCCTGAAAGAGGGCATTATCGAGGGGAGCAGCAGCCCCTGGCGTGCCCAGGTCGTAGTCGTAAAGACCGGCGATAAAAACCGCCTGGTCATCGACTACAGCCAGACCATAAACAGATATACCCAGCTGGACGCATACCCCCTCCCCCGCATATCTGACATGGTCAATCAGATTGCACAGTATAAAGTATTCTCGACCATCGACCTGAAGTCGGCCTACCACCAACTCCCTATCCACCCTGAGGACCGCCAGTATACCGCCTTCGAGGCGAATGGGCGCCTATACCACTTCCTTAGGGTCCCCTTCGGTGTCACTAATGGGGTCTCGGTCTTCCAAAGGGAGATGGACCAGATGGTTGACCAGAACGAACTGCAGGCTACATTCCCCTACCTAGATAACGTCACTATCTGCGGCCGCGACCAGCAGGAACATGACGCGAATCTGGAGAAATTCCTCCGTACGGCCCAACGGCTGAACCTCACCTACAATAAGGAGAAATGCGTGTTTAACACCACGCGCCTTGCCATCCTCGGCTGCGTAGTGGAGAACGGAATCATCGGCCCCGACCCAGAAAGAATGCGGCCCCTCATGGAGCTACCCCTCCCCCACTGCCCTAAAGCACTTAGGAGAACCCTGGGGCTTTTCGCCTACTATGCCCAATGGGTACCCAATTACGCGGACAAAGCCAGACCCCTCCTGAAAGCCACTTCCTTCCCCCTCACGGAGGAGGCGTGCGCGGCCTTCTCCCTCATTAAGGGAGACATAGCCAAGGCCACGATGCACGCAGTGGACGAGTCCATCCCCTTTCAGGTGGAGAGCGACGCATCCGACTTCGCCTTAGCCGCCACCCTAAACCAGGAGGGGAGGCCAGTGGCCTTCTTCTCAAGGACCCTACAGGGCCCCGAGATCCGACATTCGTCGGTCGAGAAAGAGGCCCAGGCGATCGTGGAGGCAGTACGGCGCTGGAGGCACTACCTGGCAGGCAAACGATTTACCCTCCTCACCGACCAGCGTTCGGTGGCTTTCATGTTTAATAACAAGCTGAAGGGCAAAATCAAGAATGACAAGATTTTGAGATGGAGAATCGAGCTCTCCACCTACGATTATGAGATCTTGTACCGGCCAGGCAAGCTGAACGAATCCCCTGATGCCCTTTCACGAATGACATGCGCCAGCGCGCATATCGATAGGCTTCAGACCCTCCACGACCAGCTCTGCCACCCCGGAGTCACCAGACTCTACCATTTCATTAAGGCCCGCAACCTGACCTACTCCATCGAGGAGGTCAGGACCATGACCAGGAACTGCCAGACCTGTGCGGAGTGCAAACCGCACTTCTATAGGCCGGACCGAGCAAGCCTGATCAAGGCCACCCGCCCCTTCGAGCGCCTGAGCATCGACTTTAAGGGGCCCCTCCCGTCCTCTGACCGTAATGTGTACTTCCTCAACATCGTTGATGAGTACTCCCGTTTCCCCTTTGCCTTCCCCTGCCCCGACATGACCAGTAGCACGGTCATTAAGTGCCTGAATGCCCTCTTCGCCTTGTTCGGGTTCCCGAACTATATACACAGCGACCGGGGCTCCTCCTTCATGAGCGAGGAACTCCGGCAATTCCTCCTAGAGAGAGGTATTGCAGCAAGCAGGACCACCAGCTACAACCCCAGAGGTAACGGTCAGGTGGAAAGAGAGAACGCGACGGTATGGAAGGCCGTCCTCTTAGCCTTAAAGTCTAAGGGCCTCCCAACCTCCCGCTGGCAAGAAGTCCTCCCGACAGCGCTGCACTCCATCCGGTCATTACTTTGCACGGCCACTAACACCACCCCCCATGAACGAATGTTCGTTTTCCCCAGGAAGTCGACTACGGGAACCACTCTACCAACCTGGCTGACCGCCCCGGGGCCGGTCTGGCTGCGGAAACACGTGAGGACCCATAAAACGGACCCCCTGGTCGAGAGGGTGAACCTCCTGCACGCCAACCCCCAGTACGCCTACGTGGCGTACCCAGACGGGCGGGAGGACACTGTCTCCCTACGAGACCTCGCACCCTCAGCCGATCCGGAAACACCGCCACCACCCCCCCCAACCTCAGTCCAGGTAGACGGCATGCCGGAACCCCACGAGCCCTCGCCGACCACGCAAACACCAGCATCAACACCGGATAAGGCACCAGCACCGGATAAGGCAACACCACCGCTGCGGCGATCGGAGAGGCTTACGAAGCCTCCGGACAGACTGACCTACCATTCTATGATTAAACAAACGTGTCCAGCGCCACCGAATTTTACATTTAATACCAAACGGTCTTCATAATCCAGCCACAGCATTTCCAGGATTAGCAGGGCTTGTTAGGAGAGCAAAGTCTGTTTCTGATCAGCCTGTTCTGAAGCATCCCACAGCTCTTGCACTGTTCTCTGCAGAGGGCTTTGAATTCAGTGCTCCTAGTGCCGGGGAACCTTCACTCAGAATCGCCCGGAGCTCGCAAGAACTAGCCAGGCTGCTCGGCCTCGATTCACATAGCAGAAGCTGCTAAAGGTCAGAAGTGAGCAATCACTACAGTCTCCTCATCCATTTACTGTACCTTCTGAGCACAGAATCTATCTGGAAACAAGTGTGTGTGTGTTCTTTAAAAAAAAATAAACTATAGTCTGGGTCCAACTGTGCCAAAAATGCAATGTCTGGTTTAAAAGGCAGCATGCTCCAAACTTTCTGTTTCTGATCAGAAGAGTGATTTAGCCGTCGCAGAGTTAGCCAATTGCTGCTAGTACCAGCTTTTTTGCTTATTTTCCACAGAAAAAGGACAGTAGGCTGGCTGCAAATGAAAGGGATTCCTGGCAAAGGAAAAGAGTACTTACAACATCAACACTAATAGTTAAGTCAAACAGGTACTTAGTTTTGAGGTTGCAACTATTTGCACAGACTGCTGCTGTAACTGTCGAAGCTGAAAGCTGCCTGAATCAACAGCCCAGGCTCCTTTACCAGCAGTGATCCAGAGAAAGAAAAAAGCAAGACTTGCATTTCTGCAGCGCCTTTCACATCTCAGGATGTTCCAAAGTGCTTTGCAGCCAATGAAGTACTTTTGAAGTGTGGTCGCTGCTGTCATGTCGGAAACGCAGCAACCAATTTGCACACAGCAAGCTCCCACAAACAGCAATGTGGTAATGACCGGATAATCTGTTTTGTTTTTCTAGTGATGTCGATTGGGGGATTAATATTGGCATGGGGTCATATACGTCCACCTGAGAGGGCACTATTTCGAAGAAGAGCAGGGGAGTTCTCCCTCAGTGTCCTGGCCAATATTTATCCCTCAACCAACATCACTAAACCAGATGATCTGGTCATTATCACATTGCTGTCTGTGGGAGCTTGCTGTGCGCAAACTGACTGCTGCGTTTCCTACATTACAACAGTGACCACACTTCAAAAAGCACTTCATTGTCTGTAAAGCGCTTTGGGACGTCCTGAGGTGGTGAAAGGTGCTATATAAATGCAAGTTCTTTCTCTTTTTCTTTTTTGTATTTAATGATGTCCATCTCTCAGCAATGCCTCCTAAACATTTTTTTTCTAAAACTACAGAACTTTTCATGCCATAAAAACGTGTTGTGCTGGAAAACATCTCAAAGGAATGCATTTTACCTCTGCTGTTTTTTTACAATATGCTCCATTCTTCGAGGAACACAGAGTGTGAAAAACATCAAAGTGTCATAAATGAAAGAGGCAGACAACTGCACACTTTGAAAGGAGAAACGGTCTTTGAGAATCCACACAACTAACCACAGCAAAGAGTTTAGTCTTTGTTCAAAATGTCAGGAGAAAGGAAATGAACAGAGTTAAACGAGCTGTTAATCTGCTCTTTTTTTTTGTTGAGAGACAGAACACCTTAATCAGGTGGATGGCCTACAGGGGACCATCAGAGCCAAGCTCAATCCTATCGTCAACCTGTGTCTATGACACACTTTCCAGCAGAGAACCTCCAGGTGGCAGTTGGGATTGGGACCCCCTGGCTGATTATCCGCACCCCCCCTCTCCACCTCACATTCTCTCGTCCAGTGATACTAAAACCAATTGAAGCAACCCCACCCGAATGAGATCAACTAACTTGGCAAGAGCAAGGCGTCAGCCTTCGCTCAGTGGGTAACACACTCGCCTCTGAGTCAGAAGGTCGTGGGATCAAGCCCCACTCCAGAAACTTACATAAGAACATAAGAAATAGGAGCAGGAGTAGGCCAATCGGCCCCTCGAGCCTGCTCCGCCATTCAATAAGATCATGGCTGATCTGATCCTAACCTCAAATCTTCTATCACTCTGCATCCACCCGAACCCATGTGATCTCCCGGGAGAGGCGAAAAACCAGATAAAGACCCAATGGCCAATTTGGGAGAAAAAAATCTGGGAAATTCCTCTCCGACCCATCTAGGCGATCGAAATTCTTCCAGGAGATCACTCTGTCCCTATATTTTCTACAGTACTTACCTTCTGTAAAGGCGATCTCCACCCCAGCCAGGAACAGGAATAAAACCATCTCCTGAAATCTAACAGAATTAGAACACAAGAAGTAGGAGCAGAACCAGGCTACACGGCCCCTGGGCCCGCTCCACTACCCACAGGGCCATGACCATTCCGAACCTAGACTCATGTCCAATTTCCTGCCCGCTCCCCGTAACCCTTAATTCCCTTTACTTCTAGGAAACTATCTATTTCTGTTTTAAATTTATTTAATGATGTAGCTTCCACAGCTTTCTGGGGCAGCAAATTCCACAAACCTACCACCCTCTGAATGAAGAAGTTTCTCCTCATCTCAGTTTTGAATGAGCAGCCCCTTATTTTAAGATTATGCCCCCTAGTTCTAGTTTCACCCATCATTGGGAACATCCTCACCGCATCCACCCGATCAAGCCCCTTCACAATCTTATATGTTTCAATAAGATCGCCTCTCATTCTTCTGAACTCCAATGAGTAGAGTCCCAATCTACTCAACCTCTCCTCATATGACCACCCCCTCATCCCCGGGATTAACCGAGTGAACCTTCTTTGTACTGACTCGAGAGCAAGTATGTCTTTTCTTAAGTATGGACACCAAAACTGTATGCAGTATTCCAGGTGCGGCCTCACCAATACCTTGTACAACTGCAGCAATACCTCCCTGTTTTTATATTCCAACCCCCTAGCAATAAAAGCCAACATTCCATTGGCCTTCTTAATCACTTGCTGCACCTGCATACTAACTTTTTGAGTTTCGTGCACCAGGACCCCCAGATCCCTTTGTACTACAGTACTTTCCAGTTTCTTGCCATTAAGATAATAACTTGCTCTATGATTTTTCCTGCCAAAGTGCATAACCTCACACTTTCCAGTATTGTATTCCATCTGCCAAATCTCTGCCCACTTACTTAGCCTGTCTATGTCCCTTTGCAGGTTTTTTATGTCCTCCTCACTCACTACTTTCCGTCCCATCTTTGTATCATCTGCAAACTTTGATATGTTACACTCGGTCCCCTCCTCCAAATCATTAATATAGATTGTAAAGAGTTGGGGACCCAGCACTGACCCCTGCGGAACACCACTAGTTACTGGTTGCCAATCTGAGAACGAACCATTTATCCCAACTCTCTGCTTTCTGTTAGAGAGCCAATCCTCCACCCACGCCAGAATATTACCCCCAATCCCGTGATTTTTTATCTTGAGCAATAATCTTTTGTGTGGCACCTTGTCAAATGCCTTTTGGAAGTCTAAATACACTACGTCCACTGGTTCCCCTTTATCCACCCTGTATGTTACTTCCTCAAAAAACTCAAGCAAATTTGTTAAACATGACTTCCCCTTCATGAAACCATGCTGAGTTTGCCCTATTAAATTATGTTTATCCAAATGTCCCGTTACTGTCTCCTTAATAATGGACTCTAACATTTTACCAACCACAGATGTTAGGCTAACAGGTCTATAGTTTCCAGCCTTCTGCCTACTACCCTTTTTAAATAAGGGTGTTACATTAGCAGTTTTCCAATCTGCCGGGACCTTTGCTGAGTCCAGTGAGTTTTGGAAAATTATTACCAATGCATCCACAATCCCTACCGCTACTTCCCTCAAGACCCTAGGATGCAAGCCATCAGGTCCAGGGGATTTATCCGCCTTGAGTCCCATTATTTTACCAAGTACCACTTCCTTAGTGATTTTAATTGTATTTAGTTCCTCCCCCCCTAGAGCCCCCTGTTTGTCCAGTGTTGGGATATTCTTAGTGTCCTCTACTGTAAAGACTGATACAAAATAATTGTTCAGTGTTTTTGCCATCTCCATGTTTCCCACCATTAATTTCCCGGTCTCATCCTCTAAGGGACCAACATTTACTTTAGCCACCCTTTTTCTTTTTATATAACTATAGAAACTTTTACTGTCTGTTTTTATATTTTTTGCTAATTTACTTTCATAATCTATCTTCCCTTTCTTAATCAATCTTTTTGTTATTTTTTGCTGTCTTTTAAAGACTTCCCAATCTTCCATCCTCCCACTAGATTTGGCTACCTTATATGCCCTTGTTTTTAGTTGGATACTATCCTTAATTACTTTACTTAGCCACGGATGGCTATCTTTTCTTTTACACCCTTTTTTCCTCAGTGGAATATATTTTTTTTGGAAGTTGTAAAATAACTCCTTAAATGTACACCACTGGTCATGTACCGTCTTACCCTTTAATCTATTTTCCCAGTCCACTCTAATTAATTCCGCTCTCATACCTTCATAGTCTCCTTTATTCAAGCTCAGCACGCTTGTTTGAGATCCAACCTTCTCACCCTCTAATTGAATATGGAATTCAACCATGTTATGGTCACTCATTCCAAGGGGATCCTTTACTAGGACATTTTTAATTAATCCCGTCTCATTACACAGGACCAGATCTAAGGTACTGACTTGGATAGAGAACTGGTTGGCAGACAGGAAGCAAAGAGTTGGAATAAACAGGTCTTTTTCCGAGTGGCAGGCAGTGACGAGTAGGGTACCACAGGGATTGGTGCTCGGACCCCAACTATTCACAATATATATTAATGATCTAGACGAGGGAACTAGATGTAATATCTCCAAGTTTGCAGACGACACAAAGCTGGGTGGGCGTGTGTGCTGTGAGGAGGATGCAGAGAAACTCCAGTACGATTTGGACAGGTTGGGTGATTGGGCAGATGCATGGCAAATGCAGTATAATGTGGATAAATGCGAGGTTATCCACTTTGGTGGCAAAAACAGGGAGGCAGATTATTATCTGAACGGCAATAAATTGGGAAAAGGGGAAGTGCAACGAGACCTGGGTGTCCTTGTGCACCAGTCGCTGAAGGTAAGCATGCAGGTGCAGCAGGCGGTTAAGAAGGCAAATGGTATGTTGGCTTGCATAGCGAGAGGATTCGAGTACAGGAGCAAGGATGTCTTGCTGCAGTTGTACAGGGCCTTGGTGAGACCACACCGTGAGTATTGTGTGCAGTTTTGGTCGCCTTATCTGAGGAAGGGTGTTCGTGCCATGGAGAGAGTGCAGCGAAGATTCACCAGGCTGATACCTGGGATGGCAGGAATGACGTATGAGGAGCGATTGGGTCGATTAGGCTTATATTCGCTAGAGTTTAGAAGAATGAGAGGGGATCTCATTGAAACTTATAAAATTCTAACAGGACTAGACAGACTAGATGCAGGAAGGATGTTCCTGACGGCGGGGAATCCAGAACCAGGGGTCACAGTCTAAGGATAAGGGGTAAGCCATTTAGGACTGAGATGAGGAGGAATTTCTTCACCCAGAGAGTGGTGAACCTGTGGAATTCTCTACCACACAAGGCAGTTGAGGCCAATTCATTAAATATATTCAAGAAGGAGTTAGATATATTTCTTAAGGCTAAGGGGATCAAGGGATATGGAGAGAAAGCAGAGACAGGGTACTGAATTTGGATGATCAGCCATGATCTCATTGAATGGCGGAGCAGGTTCGAGGGGCCGAATGGCCTACTCCTGCTCCTATCTTCTATGTTTCTATGTTTCTATAAAAGCAGCCTTACGTTCTGGCACGATTGCACTGCTGTTTTCCTTTGCTTCTGAATCAAGCTTGACCTGAAGTGACCCTAGATCAAGACTCATTTCCCTTTCCTTTTAGACAGAAGGTGACATTTAAAAACAAAATAAAATTCTCCTGGTTCAAGGATAAAACTTTAAAAACAGAAAAATATTGCTCACTCCTTTAATTGTGAAGCCCGTCAAACATGATCATCCAACACTCAGCGAGCTTTGGCGTGCTGGTGGTTTCCCTTATGAGGCAGTTGTGTGTGACAGTTAAAAATAGCTCCTCACCTGGTCATATTCCAATGCTCCCGGGTACAAAGGCCATCCAAGAAATAGCTCGGCAATCACACACCCCAGCGACCACATGTCTATGGCTTCACAAAACGGCAAACCCAAAATAATCTCCGGCGCTCTGAGGGGGGGAAGAAGAAAATATAACGTCGCATTAGAAGGGACAAGGTCGGCAGAGCACAGAACAGTCACAATTCGGAACATTTATCTGTGGATAGATTGCATAGGCATCGAGAGGACAGTCCCTGTAAGAGAGAAAGAGATCAGCAATCTTACATAGAATCCAGGCTGGCAATTACTTTGGGGGAATTGTTTTATATTATAGGCTGGTGGTATCGAGAGCGGCTGTACAGTCACGCTGCTTCTCAAGGGGCAGGATGCAGGTTCCGGTTTGCAGCTCTCCGTGCATGCCAAGTTCTCAGTCTCATTTGAGCTGATGGTGGCGGGGGAACAAGTTGGTGCCAGGAGCTGCCTAAAAGGGCAGGAATGAGGGGGAAATCAACCGGTCAGCGGGTGATTAGCAGCTTGGCTGCAAAGGCTTGGGAGAAGGCCACCCGATGACCCTTAGCGGGCGCAATGGCACTTGAAAGGGAAGGAATAACTATCACCCATATATCCCACTCACTTCCACCCCCAACTACATGAACAGGGATGTCTATGTCTGTCACTTCCCTTTGCCCCACCAAGGCCCCACATTTGGCAATTCTCACCATAAACTGCTCTCCACCTCTCTCCTCTTTTAACACGCTCCTTATAACCCACCTCTTTGACCAAGCTTTTGGTCGCCTGTCCTAATATCTCCAGCATTGGCTCGGCGCCCACTTTTTTGATGACGCCTCTGTGAAGAACTTTTGGATGTTTTTCCACGTTAAAGACGCTGTAATAATGCAAGATTTTGTTGCTGCTGTCCTACATCATCCGATTCTCGCAAGTCACGGGAAGGCGCAGGGTATAAACACAAGTCAATGTTGCAATGGTCTGTAAGGGATTTGGGGTCAATTGGATTTTTTTTTGAGGGCTTAATTGCTACTATTTCCCTTTCCTGGATTCTTGTGAAATGCACCAACCCAGGCTGAGGAAGTAGGCTGGGCATTTAATGAAACGGTGCAGATGGGGCTGCATTGGGCAGGGGCAAAAGAGGCCGCTCAAACAAACGCAAACAAGTCCATTTTGCATTTATGTATGGACGAGTTGCCTGTTTTGTGCCCGCAGGATCTGTCCGCCCCAGGTGTGGGAACAGCCTTATTGTAAATGCCAGGCGGGCACCCTCGAAACGAGTGTCTACACGGCAGAGCTGGAACGTGGTCAGCTCGTAGCCAGCCGCTCAGTCGATACCTGCGCTGAAACCAGCCTTGTGTTGGCTGGCTGCCTGTCCATGGAACTCAAATGTGTGGAGGAAGCTTGCATTCATGAACTTGCAATCCACCGCTTCATGTTACACACCACACTGCAAGTGTGTCACTGTGCGGAGACACAGTAGAAAGCCTTTTCTTTAATGCTGGTGTTTCCAATGCTACACCATTGCCGGCCGTGGCTTCAGCTGCCGAGGCCCTAAGCTCTGGAATTCCCTTCCTAAACCTCTCGGCCTCGCTACCTCTCTCTCCTCCTTTAAGGTGCACCTTAAAACCGACCTCTCTGACCAAGCCTTATGTGGCTCGGTGTCAAGTTCTGTCTGACAGCGATCCTGTGAAGTGCATTGGGGTGTTTTACTACATTAAAGTTGTTGTTGTCGTTATTGTTGCTCCACAGAAATGACGAGGCAAATCAGCCAAATACTTCAAATATGAGGTGGGGAAGCTGTCTCCTCCTGCACTACAAGAGGGGCCTTGTACAGTGCCCCTAAACAGGCCTGTATCCTCCAGGCCATCTACAAAGGATCAGAAACAAGCTGCACTGTAAACGAGTGAACGGCCACACTGAATGAAATGTTGTTATTAAGCTAGGCTTTGTGATAAGAGGATTGCAATCTTTATATAGTTTTTGTTGACCTGGCTTGATTCTGTTCGATTTGCTGAACAGGCCGAAAACAATCCCACCGAGTTCAATACCCTCAGCCTCTTCATAGCCCTCTTCATACAGCATACCAACAGACGTTACACAGGATCCTTTTCTTTTTACCTCTACAGCATAATCACTATCTTCTCTCCCCCACCCCCGCACCCACCCGCCCCGGTTGGACAGCTGATTCCTCCCAACACGTTCTTTTCTCCTGATTCTGGCTTTACTCATACACCAGTGCTATCAAGTGGCACTTACTCACCAGTAACCTGCTTATCGATGCTGTCTGGGTTCCGCCGGGACCACTCGGCTCCAGACCTCATTACAGCCTTGGTCCAAACACGGACAAAAGAGCTGAATTCCAGAGGTGAGGTGAGTGTGACTGCCCTTGACACCAAGGCAACATTTGACCGAGTGTGGCATCAAGGAGCCCTAGTAAAATTGAAGTCAATGAGAATCAGGGGGAAAACTCTCCACTCATATCTAGCACAAAGGAAGATGGTTGTGGTTGTTGGAGGCCAATCAACTCAGTCCCAGGACATCGCAGCAGGAATTCCTCAGGGCAGTGTCCTAGGCCCAACCATCTTCAGCTGCTTCATCAATGAACTTACCTCCGTCATAAGGTCAGAAGTGGGGATGTTCGCTGATGATTGCACAGTGCTCAATTCCATTCGCAACTCCTCAGATAATGAAGCAGTCCATGCCCGCATGCAACAAGACCTGGCCAACATTCAGGCTTGGGCTGATAAATGGCAAGCAACATTCGTGCCACACAAGTACCAGGCAATGACTATCTCCAACAAGCGAGAGTCTGACCACAGCCCCTTGACATTCAATGGCATTGCCATCGCCGAATCCCCCACTATTAACATCCTGGGGGGTCACCATTGACCAGAAACTTAACTGGACCAGCCACATAAATACTGTGGCAACAAGAGCAGGTCAGAGGCTGGGTATTCTGTGGTGAGTGTCTCACCTCCTGACTCCCCAAATCCTTTCCACCATCTACAAGGCGCAAGTCAGGAGTGTGATGGAATATGCTCCACTTGCCTGGATGAGTGCAGCTCCAACAACACTCAAGAAGCTCGACACCATCCAGGACAAAGCAGCCTGCTTGAGTGGCACCCCATCCACCACCTTAAACATTCACTCCCTCCACCACCGGTGTACCGTGGCTGCAGTGTGTACCACGGCTTCTTCGGCAGCACCTCCCAAACCCACGACCTCTACCACCTAGAAGGACAAGGGCAGCAGGCGCATGGGAACACCACCACCTCCAAATTCCCCTCCAAGTCACACACCATCCTGACTTAGAAATATATCGCTGATCCTTCATATTTGCTGGGTCAAAATCCTGGAAGTCCGTCCCTAACAACACTGTGGGAGTACCTTCACCACACGGACTGCTGCGGTTCAAGAAGGTGGCTCACCACCACCTTCTCAAGAGCAACTAGGAATGGGCAATAAATGATGGCCTCGTCAGTGATGCTCACATCCCTGGAACTAATTTTAAAAAACTCCTGGACAGTTCCCCAGTGCTCCACCCAGTGAGCACATTATTAATAGGCCCAGAAATTCGGGTCTCCATGGGTGAGTACGCACGGGGTACTCCCCCTTAGGCCCGATGGAAGTGCCGGTTTCCTGCATGCACTGCACATGCGCGGGAAACCGGCACTTCCGATCCTCTGAACGAAGAGGTTCAGAGGTCGAACGCGTGAGCAGGGGAGGCTGCGCGTGCGCATCGAACTTCGGTTTTTCTTACAGGTTTTCCCGGGAGGGTAAGCCTGCAGAATTTAGAAATATAAAAAGCAGGCCGTGAATTAATTAAAATTAAAACATTTTTCCACAGGTTTATTATTTTTAAATACTTTAAAGCAAGGTAAGTTGATTTTTAGCCCCGTTAGAAAATAAAATTATTTTTTTCAAAAGTTTAAATTATTGTTTAAAATAGTTGTTTCATGTAATTTATAGTTTTTATTTAAAAAATGTGATTTAAAAAAATTTATTTGAAGATTTAGTGCTATTTTGGGGCCGTAGTATTTATAACTCTTGACAGCACTTCCTGTCAGACTTATGAATGAAGCATTCCCTGCTCCGATTGGCTCCCCATGGCCCATGTGATCCCAGGGGACGCTTCGAACTAACTGCGCCCCTGGGATACGCAAGCACTGCGCGCCGGCAGCTGGACCAGGCCCCGGATCGGAATTCCACGCGGGCCCACAGCTCAATGGCCGGCGCGCAAGGTAAGTGCAGATCGGGGGCTTGCACCCGCGGGAAGCCCCCGACCCGAATTTCTGGGCCATATGCCTAGAAATTCAGTTAAGGCCCGCCAGCAGGCTAACGCCCAAAAGTTAGCGCTACGCGCGGAGCCAGGTGCGCCCGTCAGATATTCGGCTTTTGCACCCCAAGTCGGAACCGGGCGCTATTCCAGGGTGTGCCCGCCCCCGCTTGGGGCGCTGAAACTGAATTTCTGCGCTGTAGGCCCCGCTGCGCCACCCGCTGCGGAGCGGCAGGCTGCGGTACTGCAGGCCTCCTCCTTCTCTTAAGGGGGAGGTGCCTGCAACAGCGAGATCACCGCTGGATTGTGCCGGCAAATGAGCCCGGCACCATGGAGAAGTGCCGGGCTCGCGGAAAGCAGCCGGCAATGCCGCGGGGGGGGGGGGGGTGGTGGAGGAGGCCGGGGAAGGAGGTGCGGGCAGGCAGCCGCCGAAAAAGCGGCCGGCCGCACCTCCACCTTAAAGCGCCCCAGTAGCGCAGCAGTACGGCCCCGTTTTTCAATCGCTGTTTGCGGCCGCTGCAGAAGAGGCGGCCGCAACTAAATATGGGGTTTGGGCCGGAAGCGGGGCGGAACCGGGGCACTGCGCACACCGATGACGTCATCGGTGTCGGCGCAGCGCTACCGGCTACCGCCGCCATTACCGCAGCGCTGAATATCAGCGCACCCTCTTACACTGGCGCAGAAACCCTATTTGGGCGGTAACTGGGCGCAAAGCCCACTGAATTTCTAGCCCATAATGTTTACGAGCAAACATCAGGCTACCCCTGGCTTTCAGTTTGTGGCAAGTGCTGGTGTTTATATCAAAAATAATACAGTACAGTTAGACTATCCTTTATCCGAAAACCTTGGGACCAGCGGTGTTTCGGTTTTTGGAATTTTTCGGATTTCAGAAGGTGTTGACAACAAACACTGTTGCTTAGCAACAGCTTGTAAACACTCGGGCCCTGCCTTGGAAGCGTCTCTGAAGCTGTTGCTAAGCTACAGAGACTCTTTCCACAGCCTGACTGTTTAAAAAAATGCTAGGGGAAGAAAGAAAACCTAACAAAATGGCTGCTGATTTCTGCCGTTAGATCGAGGTTTCCGGCTCCCCCTGCTCCGTATCTGAATTCCTTGACTTAGCGGGGGTCTGGGGCTCGACTGCCGCCGCCAGTTGTGGGAAAGCCGGATTTCGGCTGACTCCTACACTAAGCTGGCCCGCAAATCAGGTCGGCGGGGGGGGGAAGAAAAGACTATCGGACGGGCCGCTGCAGCTATCGGACGGGCCGCTGTATTGTTGAGTTCACTCTCCCGGTACCTCCTTCACACTGCCCGGCTCGGCCTGCAATCTCCTACCCAGGAGGGAACTCTGTGACCCTCTGCCCTGCTCACAGGGAAAGGCAGAGCTCCCGGACCACTCCTGTCATGTTTGGCGCCACTCGGGTCATGTCGTGCGCACGACTTACGCTCCACGAAAAAACTTTCGGTTTTTAGAGGTTTTCGGAAGTGCGGATAAAGGATAGTCTACCTGTACTTCAATCTAAAAGTGGAGAGGAGCCAAAAGTGAGGTAAATAATGATGGCAGATGAATGATGTAGTAATGGGATGTCTAGCTCCCGGGTGCCGAGGAGTCTCCCTTTCATGTTGTCACAATGCAAACATGTTTCTGTTTTGCACCAGTTCCCTCCTCCCTCTGTCTGTGTCCAAAGCAAGCAGCCCTGACCAACAAGGGAGAATCATCTCTACAGGTAGTTTACTCACTCTCCATCCCATAATATCCAGCCAGTAATGCAGTGAGTTGATGGACCAAGGCGCTGTGAATCAGAGAGAAACAGGAAGCTTGAAGTATCCATCAGCTCTTTCCCACACTCCTAGGTCCAACTTCAAGCGGGCTGTCTGGCCGAAGGCACCATACGGAAGTCAGGCACTTCTTGAAGTGGGAAGAGTACTATTCTTCAACATTTATATGGGAATAAACTCCTCCTCCAGTCTCCCCACCAGAACTCAATAGGGTAGGTCTCTTCACAGGCTGCTAGTAGCAAATGCAAGAGCATAGGCCAGTGACTTCCAACAACTTTCCCCGTTATTTTCCTCTCTCCCTTTGGAGGAAGTCCCTTGCCACAACCAGTCCACTCAATGGCATGGGGGGGACCAGATTTGTACCTCAACATTCTGCAGGTGGTGAGAGAAAGAGTTAATTCTTTCAACTGGTATTGATGCCTATTGGAAGACCATGTTCACAAGATAAATACAGATGAGGAAGGCCATTAGTTTATCCATCCAGGAAGTTCCGATACTTCCCCCTCCCCCATTGTAGCATTAAATTTGTTCTTAATTGATTCCACGGGTCTTTTCTCCACTACCCTACCTGGAAGTCCATTCAAAGTGTTGACCATCAAGTGTGAAGAACAACTTCCTGGTATCAGTCCTAAGTTTCAACCTGTGTCCCCACCTCGTCCTACTCGCGCCATTTCATCTGAAAGTAGTATTCCATGCTTTTTCCATGCTTACTTATTCACTTATATACCTCTCAGTATTCTCCTTTCAAGGCCGCAAAATTCCAAGTTTCTCCATTCTTTCCTCATAATTCAGACATTCTACACTGGCCTCAGCTCAGGATTGGTTTCTGAACTGCCTCCAGTGCCTGAGTGTCTCCTTTGTGTCTTGGTGACCAGAGCTGGACAAGGTGCTGAGTTTGCACCAAGACAAAAAGGGATGTCTTCTCCTTAGCTCAGTAGGTAGTGCTCTTGCCTGTGAGCCAGAAGGGTTGTTATCCCACTATTCAAAAAAGGTGGTAGAGAGAAAACGGGGAATTACAGACCGATAAGCCTGACATCGGTAGTGGGGAAAATGCTCGAGTCCATTATAAAAGATCATAATAGCAGAGCACTTGGAAAACAGTGACAGGATCGGACAAAGTTAACACGGATTTACAAAAGGTAAATCGTGCTTGACTAATCTACTGGAATTTTTTGAGGATGTAACTGGTAGAATAGATAAGGGAGAACCAGTGGATGTGGTGTATTTGGACTTTCAGAAGGCTTTCGATAAGGTCCCGCACAAGAGATTAGCGTGTAAAGTTAAGGCACACGGGATTGGGGGCAAGGTATTGACTTGGATAGAGAACTGGTTGGCAGACAGAAAGCAAAGAGTTGGAATAAACGGGTCTTTTTCTGAGTGGCAGGCAGTGACTAGTGGGGTACTGCAGGGATCGGTCCTTGGACCCCAGCTATTCACAATATATATTAATGATCTAGACAAGGGAGCTAGATGTAATATCTCCAAATTTGCAGACGACACAAAGCTGGGTGGGGGTGTGTGCTGTGAGGAGGATGCCGAGAAACTACAGGATGATTTGGACAGGTTGGGTGATTGGGCAGAAGCATGGCAGATGCAATATAACGTGGATAAATGTGAGGCTATCCACTTTGGTGGCAAAAACAGGAAGGCAGATTATTATCTGAATAGCAATAGATTGGGAGAAGGGGAAGTGCAACGAGACTTGGGTGTCCTTGTGCACCAGTCGCTGAAGGTAAGCATCCAGGTGCAGCAGGCGGTTAAGAAGGCAAATGGTATGTTGGCTTTCGTAGCGAGAGGGTTTGAGTACAGGAACAAGGATGTCTTGCTGCAGTTGTACAGGGCCTTGGTGAGACCACATCTTGAGTATTGTGTGCAGTTTTGGTTGCCTTATCTGAGGAAGGATGTTCTTGCCATGGAAGGAGTTCAGCGAAGATTCACCAGGCTGATACCTGGGGTGGCAGGAATGACGTATGAGGAGAGATTGGGTCGATTGGGCTTGTACTCGCTGGAGTTTAGAAGAATGAGAGGGGATCTCATTGAAACTTATAAAATTCTGACAGGACTGGACAGACTAGATGCAGGAAGGATGTTCCCGATGGTCGGGGAGTCCAGAACCAGGGGTCACAGTCTAAGGATAAGGGGTAAGCCATTTAGGACTGAGATGAGGAGGAATTTCTTCACCCAGAGAGTGGTGAACCTGTGGAATTCTCTACCACAGAAGGCAGTAGAGGCCAATACATTAAATATATTCAAGAAGGAGTTGGATATATTTCTTAAGGCTAAAGGGATCAAGGGGTATGGGGAGAAAGCAGGGACAGGGTACTGAATTTGGATGATCAGCCATGATCGCACTGAATGGCGGAGCAGGCTCGAGGGGCCGAATGGCCGACTCCTGCTCCTATCTTCTATGTGTCTATGTTGTGGGTTCCAATTCCCACCCCGGGACTTGAGCACAAAATCCAGGCTGACACCCCAGTGCAGTACTGAGGGAGCCCAGTTTTGTCAGAGGTGCCAGCTTTCAGATGAGACGTTAAACTGAAGTCCTATCTGCCACCTCTCAGGTGGACATAAAAGATTGTATGGTGCTATTTCGAAGTAGAGCACTTCCTCCCACCCCGCCTCCTGTAAGGACTCTATTCCATTCTCCCAGTTTCTCCGTCTCTGCCGTATCTGCTCCGACGATGCCACCTTCCACACCAGTGCTTCCGACATGTCTTCCTTTTTCCACAACCGAGGATTCCCCTCTACCGTGGTTGACACGGCCCTCGACCGTGTCCGTTCTATCTCCCGCACTTCTGCCCTCACCCCTGCCCCTCCCTCCCGGAACCACGATAGGGTTCCCCTTGTTCTCACCTTTCACCCCACCAGCCTCCACATTCAACGGATCATCCTCCACCTTTTCCGCTACCTCCAAAGTGATCCCACCACCAAATGCATCTTCCCCTCCCCTTTCAGCATTCCGCAGGGACCGCTCCCTCCGAGACACCCTAGTCCACTCCTCTATCACCCCAAACAGCCCTTCCCCTTCGCCTGGCACCTTCCCGTGCAAGCGCAGGAGATGTAACACCTGCCCCTATACCTCCCCCCTTCCCACTGTCCAGGGCCCCAAACACCCCTTCCAGGTGAAACAGCGATTTACTTGTACTTCTTGCAATCTAGTATACTGTATTCGCTGCTCACGATGCGGTCTCCTCTACATTGGGGAGACCAAACGCAGATTGGGTGACCGCTTTGCGGAACACCTCCGTTCAGTCCGTAAGGGTGACCCCGAGCTTCCGGTCGCCTGTCATTTCAATTCACACTCCATTCCCACTCGGACCTCACCATCCTTGGCCTCTTGTATTGTTCCACGGAAGCTCAACGTAAACTCGAGGAACAGCACCTCATCTTCCGATTAGGCACTTTGCAGCCTTCCGGACTCAATATCGAGTTCAACAATTTCAGATCATAACCTCGACCCCTATTACTTTTTACTCATAATTTTTTCCACCCCTTTGTTTTGGGTCTTTCTTTCCCCCCCCCCCCGCCCCTTTCCTGTTGTTTCTCTCTCCCACCTGGCAGCTGTCTCCTATCCTGCCAGTACACTTCACACCTAATCTCAGCTGTCTGTTGTCTCCACTGGCCTATTACCATCTCGTCTGGTTTCGAATACCTTTTATTGTCTCTTTTACTTCTTTTGTTCGATCGCAGCCCTGCCTTCGATCTATTTTCTTTTCTTTCCAGTTTTGAAGAAGGGTTTCGACCCGAAACGTCAACTCAAATTTCTCTCCACGGATGTTGCCTGACCTGCTGAGTTTTTCCAGCAATTTTTGTTGTTATTTCGGAGTTCTCTCTGGTGTCATGGCCAATATTTATCCCTCAACCAACATCACTAAATAAAAACAGATTATGTGGTCATTATCACATTGCTGTGTGTGGGACCTTGCTGCGCAATGCTATGTTACAACAATGACTACACTTGAAAAAGTACTTCATTGGTTGTAAAGTGCTTTGGGACGTCCTGAGGTCGTGAATGGCGCTATAGAAATGCAAGGCTTTCTTTCTTTTCTTTTTCACTCATATGGCCGAAATTATTGGCCCAGGTTTTGTGGTTAGCGGCAAAGCGACAATGCTCGCCGCTGACCTCAAAGAAAGCTGCCCACAAAGATCGAGCGATGTCTGTGGCGTGAATTTCACCTCTCCCGACGTTAGTTTCAATCCGGCACCAAATCAAGCGAATCTCCAACATCCGGCAACAGTGATGTCATCGAGCAGGCTAAGCCTTTTGAAAGTCTGAGTGTGAGTTTTATATAGAAACAGCTAACTTAACAGTTACAATTCCAAGGCAAGATTTGTGGTTGAACAGTATACAGGAAACACTTTATTATCCGGCAACGACGGGACCGGCGTGGTGCCGGTTTATCAAAAAGTCCGGATTACAGAGAGGTATAGTAAAAGGTACGAGAGCCCCGTACACAGCAACAAATCCAGGCTTCCCTGTTGCTTAGCAACACGTGCAGAAACCCCGGTTACACGGCCACAGATCCAGGAACGGCCACTAATATGAAGTAAAACTTACCTGAACCTACTCCTGAATTTTGCCGGTTAACAGAGATTTCCGGTTATTGAGGTGCCGGTAAATCGAGAGTTTCCTGTATTTTGATTTAAATGATTTAGCCATATAGATTTCATAATCACTTTTGGTCAGACAGGCCGAAGCGATCTTAACTGTGGTGGCGTGGGATATTTAAGGTCCAACATTGATCACCTGACAGAAGAAAGGGTTTTGAAAGAGGTTTCGAGTTACCACAAGGCTTTGGAGAGCTACAACAAAGACAGTGTAGCGTTACAAATCCAATACATGCCAGGTATTAGACAGGTGTTAATGGAAAGAAGAGGACGACCACTGAACCTGTCGGTAAGCTGACGACACACGACCAGTCGAAGAACACCCTAAATGCTGGAATCAGATCTTAAGAGGAGGACTGAATTGTTTTCATACAGCTAAAACCTGCTGCCTGACAAAAGAGCCGAGTGCCTCGTAGAATTACATGGAAATTTACAGCACAGAAACAGGCCATTCGGCCCAACTGGTCTATGCTGTTACACGAGCCTCCTTCCACCCTGTATCGAACCCTATCAGCACATCCTTCCATCCCTTTCTACCTCATGTGTTCATCTAGCTTCCGCTTAAATGTATCTATGCTATTCAGCTCAGCTACTCCCTGTGGTAGCGAGTTCCGCATTCTCACCACTCTCTGAGTAAAGTTGTTTCTCCTGAATTCCTTATTGGATTTATTTGCGACTTATATTTGTGGCCCCTAGTTCTGGTCTCCCCAAAAGTGGAAACATCTTCTCTACGTCTACCCTATCAAACGTTTCATCATTTTAAAGACCTCGATCGGGTCACCCCTCAGCCTTCTCTTTTCTAGAGAAAAGAGCCCCCGCCTGTTCAGTCCTTCCTGATCGTTATACTATGTGACAGACGTAACACTGAAATTTATCATATGGTCTATGTTGCAAGGTAACACAGACATTGCAGGTCGACGTTAGCTTGCAACGTAGACAACAAAAGTGCATCTTTGGACATTCTGCAGTTATTGTCATTGAGTCGAAGCCAAGAAATGCTGTGCTATTGGAATATCAGAAAATCAACTTTATTGTTGTGCTCATAATTTAGATTCTGTTGATTTTCGTTAAGCCACGTTTCATTTTGGAGCTAATTTGCTGTCAATACTGCCACTGAACCATCTGCTGGGACCGGCTGTCGTGCTGTACGTGTAGTTGAAGAAAGCAGTTATTTGCAGCACTTCATAATAGAGGTGTTCAAAATTATGAAGGGTTTTGATAGAGTAAATAAGGAGAAACTGTTTCCACTGGCAGGAGGGTCGGTAACCAGAGGACACAGAATTAAGGTCATTGGCAAAAGAACCAGAGGGGGAGATGGAAGAGATTTTTTTCAACGCAGTGAGTTGTGGTGATCTGGAACGCGCTGCCTGAAAGGGCGGTGGAAGCAGATTCAATAGTAACCTTCAAAAGGGAATTGGATAAATACTTAAAAAGGAAACATTTGCAGGGCTGTGGGGAAAGAGCAGGGGGGGGGTGGGAATAATTGGAGAGCTCTTTCAGAGAGCCGGCACAGGCCCGGTGGGCCGAATGGCCTCCTTCTGTGCTGTGTGATTCGTGTTGCGGCACGTCAGTAGTTACAGAGGTGAGCTACGGGTGAAATGATGCTTCAGTCGCTGCTTCGTTGCATTCATGCTGCAGTGTGGCTGGCTCTCCTGATTGGAATTGGTTTACGTCGGATGACTCAAGACCCAAACTGGGCATCGCACACCCTAAACACAAAGAAATCAATCCTCCATCTATTCTGTTCATTCCACAGGGACAGGATTTTAAAAAAAACTCAGATGAGTTAGGACAGTGTATTGTACAGATGAAGGGTGAGCAAGGAGTTAACAATGTGCATCTCGGTGCGTGTGCATGCAGTGTGCAAGGTGTATGCACGTGTGTGTGCGCACGTGCGTGTGCCTAGGTGTGTATGTGCGCGTGTGTGTATGTGCACATGTGCGTATGTGTGTGCATGTGCATAGGTATGTGTGTGTGTGTGCATGTGCGTATGTGTGCATGTGTGTATGTATGTGCGTGTGTGCATGTGCGTATGTGTGTGCATGTGCGTATGTATGTGCGTGTGTGCGTATGTGTGTGTGCATGTGCGTGTATGTATGTGTGTGTGCATGTGCGTGTATGTATGTGATGCATGTGTGTGTGCATGTGCGTGTATGTATGTGTGTGTGTGCATGTGTGTGTGTGTGTGCATGTGCGTATGTATGTGTGTGTGTGCATGTGTGTATGTATGTGTGTGTGTGCATGTGCGTATGTATGTGTGCATCTGCGTATGTATGTGCGTGTGTGCATGTGTGTATGTATGTGTGTGTGCATGTGCGTGTGTGCATGTATGTGCATGTGTGTATGTATGCGTGTGCATGTGCGTGTGTGCATGTATGTGCATGTGTGTATGTGTGCACGTGTGTATGTATGTGCGTGTGTGCATCTGCGTATGTGTGCATGTGCGTGTGTGCATGCGCGTATGTATGTGCGTGTGTGCGTATGTATGTGTGTGTGCATGTGTGTGTATGTGCGTGTGTGCATGTGCGTATGTATGTGTGTGTGTGTACATGCGTGTTTTTTTTAATGTGTTTGAGAATGTCTCCAGCTAGAAATCTCCCATGAATGTGTGTGGGGAGCACACGATGTCTAAGACATTGAGCCATCCCAGAAAATATTAAACTTCTTTCTCCAATTCCCGTGCCAACTTGCCGCTTAGACAATTGTTTTTAATTGTAACGGGCGTACCCAGGGCACCTCCTAGCAACACATGCCAAACAAGGGCAGAAACCTGACAACAGGTTGTTAATCGCCCTCCTCTTCTCCAGAAAGGAAGGGAGGCGTTATTGAAAAGTCTCAGCTTCAGCTAATTTCCAGACATTCTGTCATTTTTAATATCACAACCATCAGGTGACAAGTGCGCGTCATCCACTGTTGCCGTTCTCTTCATCAATTATGTTTCTATCTCTGTACAATAACACTGGTCATCGTGGAAAGGCACGGGGGGGTGGGGGGGGGGGTGGCGGACCGCGAGTGTCATGGTGCTGAGGCAATGACTCAACGTCCTCCCTCTCGGCACGGCCTCAGTAAAGTCGATCTCCAGCCGCGCATTTGACTCTGGCAATGACGAGTAAACATCTGTCACGTTTCCTGAGCGTTGTCGGCGATCTGGCTGGCGTCCAGCAGCGTGTCCCACACAAGACACAAGGACCTAAATTAAGCCCCATCTCCCACACGAACTGGGCAACGGTACCAAACCAAGCCGGCACTGACACAGTGAGCCAGCACGGTTGTACAAAGTAACACCACTGCGCTAGCTAGTGCAACTCCCCAGAACCATACAAGATAGGAGCAGGAGTAGGCCATTCGGCCCCTCGAGCCTGCTCCGCCATTTAATGAGATCATGGCTGATCATCCAAATTCAGTACCCTGTCCCTGCTTTCTCCCCATATCCCTTGATCCCTTTAGCCTTAAGAAATATATCTAACTCCTTCTTGAATATATTTAATGAATTGGCCTCAACTGCCTTTTGTGGTAGAGAATTCCACAGGTTCACCACTCTCTGGGTGAAGAAATTCCTCCTCATCTCTGTCCTAAATGGCTTATCCCTTATCCTTAGACTGTGACCCCTGGTTCTGGACTCCCCCACCATCGGGAACATCCTTCCTGCATCTAGGCTGTCTAGTCCTGTTAGAATTTCATAAGTTTCAATGAGATCCCCTCTCATTCTTCTAAACTACCAACAAATATAAGCCCAATTGACCCAATCTCTCCTCATACGTCATTCCTGCCATCCCAGGTATCAGTCTGGTGAATCTTCGCTGCACTCCCTCCATGGCAAGAACATCCTTCCTCAGATAAGGCGACCAAAACTGCACACAATATTCAAGGTGTGGTCTCACCAAGGCCCTGTATAACTGCAGCAACACATCCTTGCTCCTGTACTCGAATCCTCTCGCTATGAAGGCCAACATACCATTTGCCTTCTTAACCGCCTGCTGCACCTGCATGCTTACCTTCAGTGACTGGTGCACAAGGACACCCAGGTCTCGTTGCACTTCCCCTTCTCCCAATCTATTGCCATTCAGATAATAATCTGCCCTCCTGTTTTTGCCATCAAAGTGAATAAGCTCGCATTTATCCACATTATACTGCATCTGCCATGTTTCTGCCCAATCACCCAACCTGTCCAAATCATACTGGAGTTTCTCGGCATCCTCCTCACAGCACACACGCCCACCCAGCTTTGTGTCATCTGCAAACTTGGAGCTATTACATCTAGTTCCCTCGTCTAGACCATTAATATATATTGTGAATAGCTGGGGTCCTAGCACCAATCCCTGCGGTACCCCACTAGTCACTGCCTGCCACTCGGAAAAAGACCCGTTTATTCCAATTCTTTGCTTCCTGTCTGCCAACCAGTTCTCTATCCAAGTCAGTAGCTTACCCCCAATCCCATGTGCTTTAACTTTACATGCTAATCTCTTATGCGGGACCTTATTGAAAGCCTTCTGAAAGTCCAAATTCACCACATCCACTGGTTCTCCCTTATCTATTCTACCAGTTACATCCTCAAAAAATTCCAGTAGATTAGTCAAGCATGATTTACCTTTTGTAAATCCATGTTGACTTTGTCCGATCCTGTCACTGTTTTCCAAGAGCTCTGCTATTACATCTTTTATAATGGACTCTAGCATTTTCCCCACTACCGATGTCAAGCTTACCGGTCTATAATTCCCCGTTTTCTCTCTACCACCTTTTTTGAATAGTGGGGTTACATTAGCTACTCTCCAATCCATGGGAACTGTTCCAGAGTGTATAGAATTTTGGAAGATGACAAGCAATGCATCTACTATTTCGAGGGCCATTTCCTTAAATACCCTAGGATGTAAATTATCAGGCCCTGGGGATTTATCGGCCTTCAATCCCGTCAATTTTCCGAAAACCATTGCCCTACAAATACTGATTTCTTTCAGTTCCACCCTTTCATCAGACCCTATGTTCCCCGACATCTCTGGGAGGTTATTTGTGTCCTCCTTTGTGAAGACAGAACCAAAGTATGTATTTAATTGGTCTGCCATTTCTTTGTTCCCCATTATAAATTCCCCTGATTCTGACTGCAAGGGACCTACGCTTGACTTCACCAATCTTTTTCTCTTCGCATATCTATAGAAGCTTTTGCAGTCAGTTTTTATGTTCCCTGCGAGCTTACACTCATACTCTATTTTCCTCCTCTTAATTAATCCCTTTGTCCTCCTTTGCTGAATCCTAAACTGCTCCCAATCCTCAGGTTTGCTGCTTTTTCTGGCCAATTTATATGTCCTCTCCTTGGATCTTATGCTATCCCTAATTTCCCTTGTTAGCCACGGTTGAGTCACCTTCTTTGTTTTATTTTTATGCCAAACAGGAATGAACAAATTCTGTAGTTCATCCATGCGATCTTTAAATGTTTGCCATTGCCTATCAACCGTCAACCTTTTAAGTAACGTTCCCCAATCCATCCTAGCCAACTCGCGCCTCATACCATCGTAGTTTCCTTTATTTAAATTCAGGACCCTAGTCTCTGAGTCAAATACTTCACTCTCCATCTTAATGAAGAATTCTATCATATTATGATCGCTTCGCCTCAAGGGGCCTCGCACAACAAGATTGCTAATTAATCCTTTCTCATTATATAATACCCAGTCTAAGATGGCCTGATCCCTAGTTGGTTCCTCTCTGTAAGGATCATGCATCAAGCACCACAAACTACACTAATAGTGCATCAACTGGCTAGAATCAAAGAGCAGGGATGATCAATTTTATTTTTTGAAATGCATTTCAAATAAAAAGTAGGACTGAACTAAACCCAGCCATCACAACTTCTTTATTCAGTGATTAGCAAAGTTTCAAATGGCTGCCATAAACAGATGGCGTGTTTTGGGGGTAGAGTGGGGAATAAAGGAAGGGCACTTTCTAATTTGAAGGAACGGCAAAGCACAAAGCAGAACACATCACACAGGATGTGTCCGGAAATGCTGTCACCCTGTGCAAAGGATATACTTGCCTTAGAGGCGGTGCAACGAAGGTTCACTAGATTGATTCCTGGGATGAGAGGGTTGTCCTATGAGGAGAGATTGACCAGAATGGGCCTCTATTCGCTGGAGTTTAGAAGAATGAGAGGTGATCTCATTGAAACATCAGATTCTGAGAGGGCTTGACGGGGTAGATGCTGAGAAGCTGTTTCCCCTGGCTGGAGAGTCTAGGACTATGGGTCATAGTCTCAGGATAAGGGGTCTGAGATGAGGAGGAATTTCTTCACTCAGAGGGCGGTGAATCTTCTGGAATTCTCTGCCCCAGAGGGCTGTGGATGCTCAGTCGTTGAGTATATTCAAGGCTGAGATCAATAGATTTTTGAACACAATGGGCTAGAAATTCGGCTCTTTTGCACCTGCCGTTATCGCTTCCGGCGGGGGCGGGGGGGCGCTAACGGGGCACAAAGAACTGATTGCCCGGGGATGGGCGAAAACAGCGCCTCCCGAGAAATTCAGCGGGGCGTTGCTGAGGCGCTGCCCGGTCGTGCCCTGGGCCGCTGCGCTGCCGGCCCCTTACCGCTCTGCGGCAGAAATTTGCCTGCACCCCGCGAGGCTGCCGCGGGCGATATCAGCGCCAGCCTCGCGGGTCGCGAACCGGGCCAACCTCCGCTCGCGGGGCGGTATTTAAAGGGGAGGTGCGGCCACAACTCGCGCCGCCATTATCTTTTTTTGGCTGACCTCCGGGTCGACCCTCCGTGGTGTGGTCCTGGCTACCGTCGCACAGCCCGGCACCGCGTCTCAGCGCCAAGTTGCGGCACCACGCCGCCTTGGTGGCCTAGTGTGGGCCATCGGAGGCCCTGCAAAGTGCGCAACGGCCCTCCCCTTTAACTGAAGGGGAGAGGCGTTGAATCGCGCCCTGACATCACCTCAGTTACCGCCCCACCAGGAACTGCGCTCCATTTCCTGTGCGGGGCGGTACTTCCGCGCCGGGCGCTAAATGTCCGGCCTTAACTTGGTTACCACCCTCAAACGGGGCATAACCGAATTTCGTGCCCTAAGGGAATCAAGGGATATGGGGATAGGACGGGAAAGTGGAGCTGAGGTAGAAATTCAGCCATGATCTTATTGAATGGTGGAGCAATTTGTTAAAACATAGTTCAGAAAGTTATTCAATAACTTAAACTGTATAAAACTCTTAAAGAAGTTAAATCTTTCCTTTTGTTGTTGCCGTTGTTAGATTTCCTGCCTGCTTCTTGCAGTATATTGTAATTTCAGACAATCGGAACTGCCGTGCCCATGATGCATCTCATTCACAAGCAAAACAGACACACACACACACAAACAGACACACACACACAAACAGACACACACACACAAACAGACACACACACACAAACAGACACACACACACACACACAGGCGTGCGCACACACACACACACACACAGACACATGCACACACAGACGCACACACACTCACAGACACACGCACACAGACACACTCACACAAACAGACACACGCACACACAGACGCACACACACTCACACAGACACACACAGACACACGCACAGACACACACACACAAACAGACACACACACACACAGGCGCACACACACACACACTCACACACAAACAGACACATGCACACACAGACGCACACACACTCACAGACACACGCACACAGACACACTCACACACAAACAGACACACGCACACACAGACGTACACACATTCACACAGACACACGCAGACACACACACACAGACACACGCACACAGACGCACACACTCACAGACACACGCACAGACACACACACACAAACAGACACACGCACACAGACGCACACACACACAGACACACGCACAGACACACACACACAAACAGACACACGCACACAGACGCACACACTCACACAGACACACGCATAGACACAGACACACGCACACAGATGCACACACACTCACAGACGCACACACACAGACACACACACACGCGCACAGACAGAAACACAGGCGCACACACAGACACACACTCACAGACGCACACACACAGACACACGCACACACGCACAGACAGAAACACACACGCACACACACAGACGCACACACGCATACAGACACACGCACAGACACACAGAAACACACGCGCACACAGGATTACCCACAATTGCTGAAATTATTCAGACTAAATTTCCAACTCAAGCCCCAGGCTCCAGTCAGAAGTTCAGGCGGACATTGGGGGAAACTTCTTGCAAGCATTTCTAACATCAAACAACTCATTTTATCATAGAATAGTACAACACAAGAGGCGGCCATTTGGCCCATCGAGTCTTTCGAAGAGCAATCCAGTTAGTCCCACTCCCCCGCTCTTTCCCCCTATCCCTGCAATTTTTTTCTCCTTCAAGTATTTATCCAAATCCTTTTTGAAGGCTCCTATTGAATCTGTCTCCACCGCCCTATCAGGCAGTGCATTCCAAATCCTAACCACTCGTTGCGTAAAAGTTTTTCTCGTGTCGCCTCTGGTTCTTTTGCCAATCACCTTAAATCTGTGCCCTCTGGTTATCGACCCATCAGTCATTGGAAACAGTTTCTCTTTATTTATTCTATCGAAATCCTTCATGATTTTAAACACCTCTATCAAATCTCCTCTTAGCCTTCTCTGCTCCAAGGAGAACAATCCCAGCATGTCACATACATGCTACCTCTTGCTGTATTTGCTGGCTTGAGTGAAGGCGACAAATGATGGCTATAAACAGTGCAAAAAAATTATTCGAGCGATCGGTTTTCTGACGCATCATGGCTCATGAAAGGTAGCTTTGGGGAAAAAAATTGAGGGATTTGATTGCTCGATCCTACTTGTTGATCATTTCACATTTAGTCAATCGAACGTTTGATCAGTAACTTAACAGATAAGTGGGATTATTTCAGCCAATCACATTTTTCCCCCCCTGCTATTGTGTGACTCTTTGGGGAGTGGAATTCTCTGGAGTGGGACTGGCTCTTTTACGTAGAATCGATAGCACAGAAACAGGCCATTGGGACCAGCTGGCCTACGCCGGTGTATATGGTCCACTCGAGCCTCTTCCCACCATTGAAAGGTTTAATGTTCTAAAATAAAGACTTTTATTCTTTAAGAGTGCCAGCTTTGTGTGTCAGCTGTGGCTCAGTGGGTAGCACACTCACCTCTGAGTCAGGAAGGTTGTGGGTTCCAGACCCACTCCAGAAACTTCAGCACATAATCCAGGCTGACACTCCCAGTGCCAGTGCTGAGGGAGCCCTGCACTGTTGGGAGGCGCCGTCTTTCGGTTGAGATGTTAAACCGAGGCCCCGTCTTCCCTCTCAGGTGGACGTAAGAGATCCCACGACAGAATTGGAAGCAGAGCAGGGGAGTTCTCCCTGGTGTCCTGGGCAATAGTTAACCCTCAACCAATATCACTAAATCAAATGACCTTATTGTTGTTTGTGGGAGCTTGCTGTGCAGATTGACTGCCACGTTTCCTACATTACAACAGTGACTACGCTTCCAAAGTGTTTCATTGACTGTAAAAGCCCTTTGGGACGTCCTGTGGTTGTGAAAGGCGCTCCAGAAATGCAAGTTCTTTCTTTTATTTTAAAGTTTGTATGTAGACTTTTCAACTACGTGTATCATGTTGTACATAATTCTCCTCAGCTCGATTATCTCTACATTCCCATTCCTGGCCGTGGTTGGGCCTCATTTTGCTGCCACGATCAACATGGCTGACTCATGCTTGTAACGCGTTTCCAAGTTGAGGTTTCTTTAAGGGCTGTGCCACATCAGCCCTTCTTTAAAAGCTACCGCGACAAGTACGGGATGATGTGTCTACTGTGCGCTCGATACGGCATTCAAACCTTGAACAGGACCCAGGGGAGAAGAAGCTCAAAGTCACCGAGTTCCCGTTTACTTGGGAGGTGCTATCACATGAAGAAATTCCCTTTGCCTCGTGTATCAATTCGACAGACATTTCGATGTAAAATCATCCCAAAGTGCAGCTGCTTTTGTTTCTAAGAGTCAGAGTTTCGAAAAAGTGTGGTTTCCCTGGGTCAAAGGTACCCTGGAATCCTCCCAAGAAAATCACAATTTGGGTGGAATGTCGAAAGTCAGCCAGTGATGTATCTGATAGAGGGAAGCAGGGATTCCCCTGTTGCTCCCCCATGTCCATTATTAATGTATGGCTGCTTTTATTACGCTGAAACACTCGATGTGCAACGAGTACTCACTTAGCCTGGCTAACAGACTCCGAATGGGCGAAGACACAGGAACCCAATGACTCTGCTGCATAAATGCCTGGAACATTTTTACAAAAGAGCCACACAGATGCACAGCATTCTCTACTGTGTAGCAGGCGGAAAGTCAAACTACCGAAGAAAGAAAGGAAGGAAGGAAGGAAAGAGATAGAAAAAGAAGGAAAGAGCAAGAAAGAAAAAGAAAAAGGAAAGAAGAAAAAAGAAAGAGAAAGCGAAAGAAAGACTTGCATTTCTATAGCGCCTTTCATGACCTCAGGACGCCCCAAAGCGCTTTACAGACAATGAAGTACTTTTGAAGTGTGGTCACTGTTGTAATGTGGGAAACACGGCAGCCAATTTGCGCACAGCAAGCTCCCACAAACAGCAATGTGATAATGACCAGATAATTTGTTTTTTAGTGATGTTGATTGAAGGATAAATATTGGCCAGGACACCGGGGAGAACTCCCCTGCTCTTCTTCGAAATAGTGGCCACGGGATCTTTTACGTCCGCCTGAGAGAGCAGACGGGGCCTCCGTTTAACGTCTCATCCGAGTCTATGCAGTCGACTCCTCTTAATTCGAAGTCGCTTAATTCAAATTGCCCCTCGCTCTCGCTGTGTATTTATATTACTTAATTCAAATGATTGCATAATTCAAATTATTTATTTTTTTTAGTGCCAAGACTGATTGGATTATCAGCAGTAGACTGTATGGTTTATATAACTAATTGAACACATGACTGCAGGCCAGCTGTCAGTGTAACTGCTGTAGTTACACAAGATACGTCTGAACCCTTTGTGCTGCCAGCTGCCTGCAGTGAAATATTGTTCAGACAGCGAGGTTACAACGGCGTATTGTATTAGCGGATGAATGGCTAGCTAATCCTGGCAAACTAACTTGAGGCCTCCGCATCCATGTGCTCCTGTCCTACGTAACAGTTTATCTAAGGCGAGAGAGTCAACGAGGCCCAATCTTCACAAGCCAGAAAACCAGCAATGGACTGGAAACCAAACGCCAGCTGTAACCTCTGACCACTCTCAGCATAAATATTGAGTATTTGGGTCTCAGCCGTGGCTCAGTGGGCAGCACTCTCACCTCCGAGTCAGCAGGTTGTGAGGTTCAAGTCCCACTCCAGAGACTTGAGCACAAAAATCTAGGCTGACACTCTGATACGCTTATCAATTACTTCATAAAAGGTGATGAGTCGAAGAAGAGATGATGAGTCGAAAGAAGAGATGAATAAGGCTTTTATTAGCTAAGAAGAGACCATGCTTCTTCGTGAGTGACTGAACAAGTCTGAACGAAACCCACACAGTGGTGGGTGGAGTCAGCTGAGGCATGCCTCCATACACAGCGCCACCCAGAGGTGGCAATATACAATACAGTGGTTTACCACATTCACCCCTTGTTTAATGTGAAGTCCGGCGGGGTGAAGGGTACTACAAGTTAAGTCTATCAGGAGGCCTTGTCTGACGTCCTGATCGTCGTGGTGGCGGCGGTGGTGTTGCAGCATCCGACGTCGGGTCTGGTGTCTGGGTGGTTGGCGAAGATTCCTGGGGCTTTGGCATGCCGTCTGCAGGGGTTGGGTTGGGAGGGGTGGTGGGGGATAACAGTGGTAAGGGGGATAACGGTGGTAAGGGGGATAACGGTGGTAATTCAGGGGTACCCGAGGGTGCGAGATCTCGTATGGAGACCGTGTCCTCCCGCCCGTCTGGGTATGTCACCCAGGCATACTGGGGGTTGGCGTGTAGGAGGTGCACCCGCTCGACCAGGGGGTCCGTTTTATGCGTCCTCACGTGCCTCCGCAGTAGGACGGGCCCAGGAGAAGTCAACCATGCCGGTAGCGAGGTTCCCGATGTAGACTTCCGGGGGAAAACGAACATTTTCTCATGAGGGGTCGCATTAGTGGCAGTACAAAGCAGTGACCGAATGGAGTGAAGCGCTGCAGGGAGGACCTCCTGCCAGCGGGAGGTCGGAAGGCCCTTAGATTTTAGTGCTAAGAGGACTGCCTTCCAAACCGTCGCGTTCTCCCTTTCCACCTGGCCGTTCCCCCGGGGGTTGTAACTGGTGGTCCTGCTCGTGGCGATACCTCTTGTTAGCAGGTACTGCCGAAGTTCGTCGCTCATGAACGATGAGCCCCTGTCGCTATGTATATAGCTGGGGAACCCGAACAGAGCGAAGATGTCATTCAGACACTTGATGACCGTGGTACTGGTCATGTCTGGGCAAGGGATGGCAAAGGGGAAACGGGAGTACTCATCAACTATGTTGAGGAAGTACACATTGCGGTCAGCGGAGGGGAGGGGCCCTTTAAAATCGACGCTCAGGCGTTCGAAGGGGCGGGTGGCCTTGATCAGGCTTGCTCTGTCCGGCCTATAGAAGTGCGGTTTGCACTCGGCGCAGATTTGGCAGCTCTTGGTCATGGTCCTGACCTCCTCGATGGAGTAGGGCAGGTTACGGGATTTGATAAAATGGAAAAACCTGGTGACCCCCGGGTGGCAGAGGTCATTGTGGAGGGACTGCAGCCTATCACTCTGCGCGTTGGCGCATGTACCACGTGATAGGGCATCTGGGGGCTCATTGAGTTTCCCTGGCCGATACAAGATATCATAATTGTAGGTGGAGAGTTCGATTCTCCACCTCAAGATCTTGTCGTTCTTGATTTTACCCCTCTGCTTATTATTAAACATAAAAGCTACTGAACGCTGGTCAGTGAGCAGGGTAAATCGTTTCCCGGCCAGGTAATGCCTCCAGTGACGCACCGCTTCTACAATAGCCTGGGCCTCCTTTTCGACGGAGGAGTGTCTCGTCTCGGGGCCCTGGAGGGTCCTTGAGAAAAAGGCCACGGGTCTGCCCGCCTGGTTAAGGGTCGCGGCTAGGGCGAAGTCGGAGGCATCGCTCTCCACTTGGAAGGGGATGGACTCATCCACCGCGTGCATTGCGGCCTTCGCGATATCGTTCTTGATAAGAGTGAAGGCTGCACACGCCTCTGGTGTCAGGGGGAAGGAGGTGGCTTTGATGAGGGGCCTGGCTTTGTCTGCATAGAGGGGCACCCACTGGGCGTAGTAGGAGAAAAACCCCAGGCATCTCTTCAGTGCTTTTTGGCAGTGGGGAAGGGGTAGCTCCATTAGGGGGCGCATTCTGTCGGGGTCGGGCCCGATGACTCCGTTCTCCACCACGCAGCCGAGGATGGCCAGGCGCTTGGTGTGAAACATACATTTTTCCTTATTGTACGTTAGGTTCAGCCGTTGGGCCGTACGGAGGAAATTTGCTAGATTAACGTCGTGGTCCTGCTGCTCGTGGCCGCAGATGGTGACGTTATCCAAATAGGGGAAGGTTGCCCGCAGCGCGTTCTGGTCAACCATTCGGTCCATCTCCCTTTGGAAGACCGAAACCCCGTTGGTGACGCCGAAGGGGACCCTAAGGAAGTGGTAGAGGCGGCCGTTTGCCTCGAAGGCAGTATACTGGCGGTCCTCATGGCGGATGGGCAGCTGGTGGTACGCTGACTTAAGGTCGATGGTGGAGAATACTTTGTATTGCGCAATCTGATTGACCATATCAGATATGCGAGGGAGGGGGTACGCGTCCAGCTGGGTGTACCGGTTTATGGTTTGGCTGTAGTCGATTACCATGCGGCGTTTTGCAGTGGTTTTAACGACTACAACCTGGGCTCGCCAGGGGCTAGTGCTACCTTCGATAATGCCCTCCTTCAAGAGCCGCTCCACCTCAGAGCTGATAAAAGCTCTGTCCCCGGCACTGTACCGCCTGCTTTTGGTAGCGATGGGTTTACAGTCGCGGGTGAGGTTAGCGAACAGGGGAGGGGGGGGACTTTTAATGTGGAAAGGCTGCAGGTGGTTTGCAGCGGGCGATTTAAAAGTTGTTGGTTGCAGACTGTGAGTGGGGGGAGGGGTCCACCGTATGCTAGTGTGACACTCTTAAGGTGGCACTGAAAATCCAACCCTAGCAGGACGGCAGCGCAAAGACGGGGCAGGACTAGCAGTTTAAATTTTTGATATTCAGTGCCCCCTACTGACAGGGTCACCACACAGTAGCCGCTGATGTCCATTGACTGGGACTTGGACGCCATAGAAATGCGATGGTGCGTTGGCAGAATCGTGAGGGAGTGGCTACGTACCGTGTCGGGGTGGACGAAACTCTCTGTGCTCCCGCTGTCGATCAGGCAACTGGTGGCGCGGCCGTTTACCGCGATATCCATCATGGAGCTGGATAGATGGTGAGGGTGGCCTTGATCCAGCGTCACGGAGGCCAGTATGTGGCTTAGTGAGTCACTATAGTCATCCGCCGAGACGGTGGTCGGTTCCGGTGACGAAATGGCGGTTGAGTGCGTTGGATACGATGGCGGCGGATGCCATGCGGCCGGGGGTACACAAAATGGCGGATAAGATGGCTGCTCCCACGGCCCGCACGCTGCGCTGCTGGCTGGCTTCCCCTTGCAGGCGTTAGCGTAATGGCCTTTCTTCCCGCAGCCCGAGCAGGTAGCTGTCTTAGCTGGGCAGTGCGCTCTGGGATGTTTTAACTGGCCACAGAAATAGCATTTTTGGGCCTGGTTACTGGGCATCGAAGCAGTTCTTACCGGAGGCTGCTGTCTCGGTTGGGTCGCTGCAGCGGTTGGTGCCGGGGGCGGCGGTCCCGTGTCCCACGGTTTCGATTGCCATGTCTCGGCGCCGTTACGGGGGTATGCCTCGAGGTTTCGGTGGGCCTCCTCTAACGAGAGCGCAAGGGCAATGGCCGTCTTCAGGTCGGGTTCCTTGCTTTCTAGCAGTCTCTGCCGGGTGTGGTCTGACTGGAGGCCCCTGACGAAGGCATCACAGGCGAGTCCCTGCGCGTGCTCCACAGCCGTTACCGCTTTACAATCGCAGTCTCTGCAGAGTGCCAGTAGCGCCCGTGCAAATGCCCCTACCGATTCTCCCGGTTGCTGCCTGCGGGATCCCAAGAGGTGTCGGGCGTAAATTGTGTTCACTGGGCGCGTATATTGCCCTTTTAGTAGCTCGAGGGCCGCCACGTACGTATTAGAGTCCCGGATTAGCATATATACTTGATGGCTCACCTGGGCGGTCAAAATTTTCAGTTTGTGATCCTCCTCTGTAACCTGTGAGATTGCGAGGAAGGATTCAAAGCAGCTCAGCCAGTGTTCAAACTTGGCTGATGCACCCACATCTTGAGGGTCGAGGTCCAGGCGTGGTGGTCTGAGGGCTCTCAGCAATGTCTGCTGTATCCGTTGCTGTTGTTGCTCCTCAGGTGTCGCCATTTAACTTTTAGCTAATAAAATTGATACGCTTATCAATTACTTCATAAAAGGTGATGAGTCGAAGAAGAGATGATGAGTCGAAAGAAGAGATGAATAAGGCTTTTATTAGCTAAGAAGAGACCATGCTTCTTCGTGAGTGACTGAACAAGTCTGAACGAAACCCACACAGTGGTGGGTGGAGTCAGCTGAGGCATGCCTCCATACACAGCGCCACCCAGAGGTGGCAATATACAATACAGTGGTTTACCACACACTCCCAGTGCAGTGCTGAGGGAGCGCTGCACTGTCGGAGGTGCTGACTTTCAGATGAGATCTTAAACCGAGGTCCCGTCTGCTCTCTCATCCCACAGTACGACTGGAAGCAGAGCAGGGGAGTTCTCGCTCGGTGCCTTGGCCACTATTTATCCCTCGACTGACATCATTAAAACAGATTATCTGCTGTTTGTGGGAGCTTGCTGTGCGCAAATTGGCTGCCGGGTGTCCTACATTACAACAGAAAATACTTCATTGGCTGTAAAGCACTTTGGGACGTCCTGAGGTTGTGAAAGGCGCTATAGAAATGCAAGTCCTCCTTTAATACCGCAGAGGCCAGGATTGTAACTGCCAGCAGGCTCTACCTGTCTGTCCATCGGAACAGGATTGCTGTCAAAGTTCAATTTAGCACAGGCTTAATCTCTCTGAAACTTATTTCTTTGCTACAGAAATGCCTCTCCTTTTAAAAAAATATATACAATATTGTCGACTACCAGATTCAAAATGCTACGTTCTTAATTCCCAATTCTAATTCACCACCCCTCACACACCACCCCTCACACACACCACCCCTCACACACACCACCCCTCACACACACCACCCCTCACACACACCACCCCTCACACACACCACCCCTCACACACACCACCATCCCTCACACACCACCACCCCTCCACCCCCGTTAGCTTTTCAGCAAATCTAGGACGCAGCAAAAGAGAAATAAATGGATAAACTCCTCAAATGCTCTTCCACAACAGAACGCAAAGCTTTCACCCACACACAACCCCGACAAATGACATCAATAAATAATTAACTGGAAGGGCCGTACGCATGGAGACGCTCGATCCAAGCAATTTGTTTCTTTATTCATTCACAACCGGAGGGTGTTTACATGACAACCGTTGTGTTTGACTGGGTTTTCACCGCATTCTGTTTCACACCATCTGCAATTGGGTCTGCTCATCTTCACTCACCCAAGCGACAACCGCGACATAACTCAAAACTATACCCTGGGAACACCCCACCCCAGCTCAGTACAGTATTTTAAAACCCTTGCAATCGCTGTGTGAGGAGAAAGGTACCGGTAACCAATGTTCCCTGTCATTTTTTTTGGCCCTGCGCGGCTCCTTTAAGGGGCTGCGCAGGCCATTCAAAATACCCTGCATGCGCAGTCTTTACATCGAAAAGCCGGCTGCGCGGGTTCTCTGGAACGCTGCGCGGCCACTTAAAGGGAACATTGCTGGTAACACTCTGACCCATTGGGAATTAACACGGCTGCATGGAGCAATAATTGGATTCTCCAAACTATGTCATAATGTGTCGCTTGTGCAATAAATCATTCAGTTTATATAAAGAACACCATTTTTTGAAGCGAAATGCGGAAAAATATCAGCGACTCAGCTCGTAAGCTCATACATGAGGGCTCCGGCAGGGGGTGGAATTTGATTTAGGTGCTTGCCTTGGTACATTCCTGCGTCCTTCAGCCAACCTTTCCAGTCCCCTTCACTCATTTAAATGTGAGCAGAGCTCTCCTGTACACTGAAGCGCGCTCACTCTACAGACTGACATGCAGGCCAGGGAAATCTGCACAGAAATGATGCTTCCCCCCCAACCCCGCCGTCCCTCACAGGGCCAACTGCACTCTAAAGTACTGCCGCCACGATAAAGGAGAGGACCCTCTCTCCCAGACTGAAGTCCAAAGAAAGCTGCGACACACGGCGCTGCACCTCACGGCCTCTGAGATTTGTTTCTCTGTTCAAACAAGGATCTGACTAAGCACATGAGCCTTTTCCTTTATAACTTCAGAGATTTCCTACACTGGCTGACCAAACAACAACAACTTGCATTTATACAGCGCCTTTCACGTAGTGAAATGTCCCAAGGCACTTCACAGGAGCGGTTATCAAAACAAAATTTGACACCGAGCCACATAGCGATATTAGGACAAAGAGGTAGGTTTTAAGGGGCACCTTAAAGGAGGAATGAGAGGTAAAGAGGCGCAGAGATTTAGGGAGGAAATTCCAGAGCTCAGGGCCTCGGCAGCTGAAGGCACGGCCACCAGTGGTGGAACAAAGAAATTCTTGGGTGCTCAGGAGGCCAGAATTGGAGGAGGGCAGAGATCTCCGAGGGTTGCAGGGGTAGAGGAGGCTACAGAGATAGGGAGGGGTGCGGCCATAGAGGGATATGAAAACAAGAATGAGAATTTTAAAATTGAGGCATTGCCGGCGAGCACAGGGGTGATTACTTCAGATTCTGAACAAAGAGGCGGGAGAGACTCAGCCTCACCTCTGCAAAGAGGCCAAGCAGAATCTGAAGTAAACCATTTAAAAAAAGAAAGACTTGCATTTGTATAGTGCCTTTCACGCTAAAAGCGCTTTGGGATGTCCTGAGGTTGTGAAAGGCGCTATAAATAAATGCAAGGCTTTGGTTTTTTCCAATGTCTATGGGGTGTTAATTACCATTTTCGCTATGCGGGCCAGGGAAATCTGCACAGAAATTATGCTCGCCCCCAACCCTCCCCAACTTCACCAAAGGCTCAATCGGACTTGTTTGCTTTTGAAAGCCAAGCTACTGTTGATATGAATTCAGTGGTTTCATGTTCCCAGCTCACCATCGGTGTACTGTCTGAATTCCTCACGCAGGGAGCTGGAGATTGAGGTCTCAGACTGATCTTCCACAGGGGACTACAAGGACTTCCAGATCCCACGTCAGGAATTGAAGACGAAACCTAACATGCAATAGACGATCAATTGGAGCGGAACAATGGCAAGTGTCTCAGCAAATGACATCACTGCGCATGACTGTACCACACCATAGAAAGTCTTGCATTTATATGGCGCCTTTCATGACCTCAGGATGTCCCAAAGTGTGTAGTCACTGCTGTAATGTAGGAAACACGACAGCCAATTAGCGCACAGCAAGCTCCCACAAACAACAATGAGATAAATGACCAGATAATCTGATGTTGGTAGAGGGATAAATATTGGCCAGGACACTGGGGAGAACTCCCCTGTTCTTCTTCGAAATAGTGGCTGTGGGATCTTTTACATCTACCTGAGAGAGCAGACGGGGCCTCGGTTTAACGTCTCATCCAAAAGTTGGTACCTCCGACAGTGCAGCACTCCCTCAGTACTCATGCTTTAAAGCAGGGGCAGTGACCATGGTCAGCAACTCTGGCTAATCTTTGCCCCCCACCACCCCAGCCCATTTAAAAATGGGGCCGATTGTTGTTGTACTCCTTCCACAGTCCCAGGGAATGAAATCCACCAACTCAGCACAGGTAAAGGATCAAATCAGGGGCCTTCCTGGATTTTATGGTCAGTACTGGGGGCGAGAGGGTTAGAGAGTACATTTCCTATAGACCTCTATTGGTCTTGTGCTGACAGATCATCATAGATCAAGGGAAGATATCAAAATGCTAAAATATTTATAAATGCACTCGACGTAACAGCAGCAAGAGAAACAAAGGGCAGGATTTTCATTGGGCCGTGGAGGTGGGATTGGAGGCGTGTGGGGGGTTAAAATCCCGAAATCGGGGGGCACGAACCCATCCCGCCCCCATGCCAGTTTCAAAGGAGGCGGGTACCCGACCCACACTGGGACCCGCCTCCCCGAGGCGAGAAGGGGATTACTGCCAATTAACTGCCTGTTAACAGGTAGTTAACAGGCAGTTTTTAGCCTAATCCCTATTTTCATTGGTGAAATGTGGGATTCCCGACGGCTCCAAACCACGCCAAGTTAGCGAGGCGGGCCGTCGGGATGAAGGGCTTGGAGGGGTCGAGATGTCCGGTGTTCAGGTGAGTGATGGGTGCATGAGTGCAGAGGTAAGTGGGTTTGGTGTGTATAAAGTGTTTAAAGAAGTTTGACTTACCTTTACAGGCTTTTTTCCTTCAGATCTCGGGAGTCCCTCATCTCACCGGCACAGAAAGCAGAATGGCCGCGATCTGTCAAAAATTGCAGCATTCAGCTTTCTGTTCTGGAGAGATCTCTAAATCATCCTGATAGGAAGGAATTAACTTAGAGTACAGATTGTCAGTGTTTGACAGCTGCAAAGAGCCGTCAAACGCTGATATTTCATCTGTCAAAAGCTCTTGACAGATGAAGTGTCAATCTGTGACATCACCTGTTGCCGGGTGGCCCTTAATTGGCCTGCTGAGCCCGCTGGGCGGGCTCAACAAGGTCAATCAAGTGAAAATCGCGTGGGTTGGCTAGAACTCGATGGAGGCGGGACTACAACCCCGAAAGTTGTAGTCCCGCCTCCTCAATGAAAATCCAGCCCAGAGTGTCAGACTAATGTGAAATAAATCCACTATGTTACGTCAAACCACACACAGTTACAGCATTCCTTAAGGAAGTGAATCCACTTCCTATGGTGTTACAACAGCTCACCACACGATTCTACAATACCTACCACAAGGCAGAAAGCGAAGGTGCCACCTTGAGATGCTACTGACACGGTTAAATATAGTTAAGCGTGCCACTGTGTTGTGCTAGTGCATCACGCCCATGAGTCCCAAGATCTCACTTGTGCCTTTGTCTGGTTGGGTGGTTGGCGGGGGGGGTGGCGGTAAGGTAGGAGTTGGGGAGGTGGGGGAACAGTGGGGAGAAAAGGTGCTGGACAGAAAGCAGGAACCGTGCCATAGGAAGGGACCTGGGGAATCAGTCAGCCGGCCCAGGCCACTCAAACACACCTACTGGCTGTCAGTCATAGAGCAGCAAGGCCTAGGGTGGCGTGATGAAAGCACAACTATAACATTCGGGGGCTATACTTTGTTCACGGTACTTTTTTTTGTAGCTGGGTCAATGAACTGCTAATTTGAAATAGGTATCAGCCAGTGGTAGCTCTAGGGAGGAGGGGGTGGTGTCAGCTGTGGCTCAGCACTCTCTCGCCTCGGAGTCAGAAGGTCGTGGGTTCAAGTCCCACTCCAGAGACTTGAGCCCAAAAATCTAGGCTGACACTCCAGTGCAGTACTGAGGGAGTGCCGCACTATCGGAGGTCCCGTCTTTCAGTTGAGACGTTAAACCGAGGCCCCGTCTGCTCGCTCAAGTGGATATAAAAGATCCCATGGCACTATTTCGAAGAAGAGTAGGGGAGTTCTCCCCGGTGTCCTGGCCAATATTTATCCCTCAATCAACATCACAAAAACAGATTGTCTGGCCATTATCACATTGCTGTTTGTGGGAGCTTGCTGTGTGCAAATTGGCTGTCGCGTTTCCTACATTACAACAGTGACTACACTTCAAAAAGTACTTCATTGGCTGTAAAGCACTTTGGGACATCCGGTGATCGTGAAAGGCGCTATAGAAATGCAAGTCTTTCTTTTGAAACAACACACTAAGGCCTAGAAATTCAGTATAGCCACTTTTGGGGCGGTAAAGTCGGGCGGCCGCTAAAGTTTGCGCCCGCCGGAAAGTGGAGGGCAGTTCGCCGAAATTCAGTAGCTTTGGCCAAGGAGTTTGCTCGAGCGCTAAAGCTGGCGATGCACGGCTATCCTTAGGCGCTAAGCCGGCAGTGCAGACTGATACCGCCGAGGCCGGGCGCAGCGCAGGTGCGGTCATGTTTTGATTGACAGCAGACACCCTGGCGCCGGCCAGCTCTTAAAGGGGGAAGGGTCGACTTGGTCTGCTGCCACGCCCTGGGTCCTGCAGCCCTCCAGCTAGGCCTGAACACTGTTGCTGGAGAGAAATAGCGCCAGGAAGGATGGAGAGGGCCCGTGAGTGAGCGCAGCGCTTCTCTGGCCATGATTTAAAGGTGCTGGTTAGGGCTTTGGAGAAGAGAAGCCATATCTTGTTCCCGGACAGTGGCAAGAAGCCTCCCAACAGGGTGTACAGGAGAGCCTGGAGGGAAATCGCCCAGAGGGTCACAGCCACCTGCGATGTCCCCCGGACTGTTGTCCAATGCCGGAAGAAGTTTAACGACCTCACTCGGATTGTCAGGGTGAGTACCCTTTCCAGTGTCCTCCTCATCCTTGCATGTGCACCTCACATTATGGGCAAAGGGACCTCAAAGGCCTAATGGCCAGCCCTCATCCAGCAGCTATGGCACTGGCATGAACATCATTTGCACTTTCTGCACTTTACACACTGGCCAAGCTATTCGACCATGGGAGGCAGTGCACACAACAACAGGGCACCACACTGGCCAAGCTATTCGACCATGGGAGGCAGTGCACACAACAACAGGGCACCACACTGGCCAAGCTATTCGACCATGGGAGGCAGTGCACACAACAACAGGGCACCACACTGTACTTAGAAGCCGTCCTTTCTCTTGCAGGCCAAGCTGGCCCAGAATCTGAAGAGCCGGACTGACACCGGGGGAGGCCGTACCCAGTTCCAGGAGCTCAGTGACCTGGAGGAGCGCGTGGGTCGACTCATGGGTGCCCGGGTGATTGGCCCCGTTGCAATTGGAGATGCCGACCCTGTGCTGGGCCCCAATGGTAAGAACATGACCTTTTGGACCTCTCTCGTTCCCCTTGCGCTTCAGATCTACATCCTTTGCCACTGTCCGACCAATGCGCAGAATGCCACCACTCATGCCTCCCTCGCTGACGCCCTGTCCTCACTCTAAAGCTACTCTTGTGCCTTCCTGCTTTCAGCTGGTGAGGAGGAGGTCCCTGAAGCTGCGAGTGTCAGTCCCTCGGAAGAGGAGGACGAGGAGGAGCAAGAGGAAGGCGGCCCATCGGGGGAACCCTCATCCACGCCAGGGGATGGCAATGGAGGGGACACGTCTTCCCTGGAGGAGAGCCAGAGGGAAGTGTTGCAGGGGAGTGTAGCTCCTGTGCCCAGTGGCGTCCAGCCACGCGGGAAGGGTCGGGCAGCACGGCTGCCTTCTCCCCAGAGGGGGGAAGTGTTGCAGGGGAGTGTAGCTCCTGGGCCCAGTGGCGTGCAGCCACGCGGGAAGGGTCGGGCAGCACGGCTGCCTTCTCCCCAGAGGGGGGAAGTGTTGCAGGGGAGTGTAGCTCCTGGGCCCAGTGGCGTGCAGCCACGCGGGAAGGGTCGGGCAGCTCGGCGGCCTTCCCCCCAGAGGGAGAGTCCGGCCTCCAGTCCGGAGACGGTCCTCGCCCAGGAGGTGCGCCTCCTTGATCAAATGTCCGCGGACTCGGATCGTCGGCACACCGAGTTCATGGGGGTTGTGGCACGGTTGCCTGAGGCCATCGAGTCCCTGGCTCATAGTGTGTCCGATTTCGGGGCCTCACAGGCCAGGGGTTTCGAACAACTCGCGGCAGCACAGGCCAGGGGTCTGGAACAATTCGGGGCATCACAGGACGCGATTCGGGAACAATTCGGGGCATCACAGGACGCGAGTCGGGCATAATTCGGGGCATCACAGGACGCAAGTCGGGCCGAATTCGGGGCATCACAGGACGCGAGTCGGGCCGAATTCAGGGCAGCACAGGACGCGAGTCGGGACGACTTCAGGGCAGCACAGGCAGCGAGTGGACAGTTGATCAGTGGTGCCGTGCAGTCACTGGCTGGTCTGATGCGGGCACAGACCAGGGCAGTACAGGCACTCACTGCTGCCACACTCGCTGTGTCACGCAGGCATCGCCAGGGCACCCACCGCGCTGCAGCAGCACAGCGGTCTGGCCTTCACCAGATTGCTGCGCTTGCTGCAGTGCCAGCCCGGCCGAGTGCCAGTGTCTCTGGCGAGCAGCGAGCGCCTGGCATCAGCCAGCTTGCCCCCATTGCTGCAGCCGCCACTGCCACTCCCCCAGCAAAGCTGCGACGAGCTGCTGGAGAGACTGATGCTGCCCAGCCACAGCTGCAGCAGTCAGCAGCCGGCCCCTCGAGGGCCAGAGCTCGTCTAGGCCGACCCCCAAGGGCATCTGCCGTCACGCAATGTGCCCCTCAGGAGCCTTCCCCCAGCCTTGCAACACCCACAGGGCCCAGGTTGAGGCGGAGCAGCAGGTCGGCCAGGGGCCGGAAAAGGCTGGACAAGGACTCGCCCTCTCGGCACACAAAGTAGAGTGTGTTGGCAAATGTTTTTTTATATGGGGGTGCTTGTGTTGTCTATGGGGGGGGTTCTTTTGGTAAGGCCGAGGATGAAGGCCATTTGGATGGACAAGTTTTGTTATTCCTCCCCAGGTTGTGGGAGTGAGATATGTATTTGAGTGTTTTTTGGGGGTGTTGTCTGTTTTTGGGTTTCATGTGGGAAGGGCCCTGAGTTTGTTCAATAAAGCTTTTTCTTTATTCAGCTTGTCCATGTGTGATGTTTCAAGTGTTTGTTGCGTTAACCGGCTGAGGGCTTGCGGAGCGGCTGCATTCATGTGCCTTCATTGCCACAAGCCATTCCCTGACAGGGGGCCTAGAAGTGTCGTTGAATAAGCTGCCGACGGACGGCCCTTGGACCTTGTGGCTCCCTCCTGGGCTGGTACTCCTCCTCCTCCTCCTCCTCATGGTCCTCCTGCTCGTCCTCCTGAGGTGGTGGTCCAACGTGAGGTGGCAGTGCCTGAGTCCTGCGGATAGCCAGGTTGTGCAGCATGCAGCAAACGACGACGAACTGGGAGACTCTATCCGGCGAATACTGCAGAGATCCGCCGGAGCGATCCAGGCAGCGGAACCGTTGCTTGAGGACGCCAATCGTTTGCTCTATGATGTTCCTTGTGGCTTGATGGCTTTCGTTGTATGCCTCCTCAGCAGGGGTCCTGGGCGCGCGGAGCGGGGTCATGAGCCATGTACACAAAGGATAGCCTTTGTCCCCGATAAGCCATCCTCTTGGGGGAGGCTGTGCCTGGAACATGTCAGCCACAGTAGTCTGTCGCAGGATAAATGCATCGTGGCTGCTGCCTGGGAAGCGGGCATTGACAGCTAGGATGCGCTGCCTGTGGTCACACACCAGCTGTACATTGAGGGAATGGTAGCCCTTCCGGTTGCGGTAATCCTCGGCATTGTGGATAGGTGCCCGCAAAGCCACATGCGTGCAGTCAATGGCGCCCTGCACCATGGGGAAGCCCGCTGTTCTCGCAAATCCGACTGCACGCTGCTCCTGCCTCTCTAGGGTCATGGGGAAGGAGATGAATTGGTGTCTCCTTGTGAAAAGGGCATCGGTGACCTGCCGGATGCAGCGATGCACGGCGAACTGGGATATGTTCGCTATGTCCCCAGCAGCGGCTTGGAAGGAGCCGCTTGCATAGAAGTTCAGAGCCACCGTGACCTTCACTTCCACCGACAGAGACGTTCGGCACATCAGCTGTGGACGCAGATCTCTGTGAAGCAGCTGGCAGATCTCTGCAACCACCTCCCTTCTGAAGCGCAGCCTCTTAACACACTGCGCGGCAGTCATGGTGAGATAGGACACCTGCTGGCGGTATTCCCTGAGTGGGTAAGGCCTACGTTGCCGACGCCTGATGGCCCCTCTGCGTCTAGGCATGGCTGCCCCTCTCACACAGCGTCTGCGAGCCCTTCGCACATAATGCTGGAACTGAGGGTTGGAACCCCATGCAGCCCCCATAATATACTTGCAAACAGTGAAATCACAATGAGTCAAATTTCCAAGCTCTGGCCAGAAGCCAAAAATACCTCTCCTATGTTGTCCCAAATCAGTAAGGTCTCTTCCTTGGTCTCTGTCCAGAAATCTGTTGCACTAAAGTCATTGGAGCAAAATGGCTGGCCTTTATAGTTCAGTCTAAGTGCCCTTTAATTAGCGCTCCCCGAGGCCCGCAGGGCCTCTGCTGCGTTCCACTTCACAGTTCTTAACAGCGCCACGCCCACATTGGGCGGGCGCGACTGAAGTTCCGGTTTGGGGCGCACAAAGGGCGTTGCACGACGAAATGGCGTCATAAGTTGCGCGCGCCGGCGCTAAATGTCTACTGAAGTTGGGCGTAGGCGCAGATCGTTCTGCGCCCGGGCGCTAAGTGCCTAGCGCTCGAAATCTACTCCTCCTATGGCGCTAACGGCTGGCGAACGCAACTGAATTTCTAGGCCTAAATCTCAGCTGGACTCTCCAGTATCTTGTCACTTGGCCTCTTGGCTCGCTGGCGGAAATTATGCTGCGACATTCACGCTAGGTTGTGATGACATTCTGCAACAATACAGTTCAATCTTACTTCCACAAACTGTAAGGGTGTAACCGTGTCAGTAAAGAAGCAAAATTCACTTGAAAGCAAAAAGGCCTGACGCTGGCCTATTGTGAGATTGAATATAAACATCCACTCTGCACGCACAATGCTATTGATGTGCAAAACAAACTGTAATATAATCGAAAACAGGAGCGATTACATCCAAAAACCTTCAGTACAATCACGTAACAGTTGTTGTGGTCTGGAATGCACGGCCTGAAAGTGCGATGGGTGCAGCTTCAGCAGTAACTTTCAAAAGAGAATTGGATAAGTCCTTGAAGGGTAAAAGTTGCAAGGCTCTAGGGAAAGAGCTGGCGAGTGGGATTAATTTGATAGCTCTACCAATGAGCCAGCACAGGCACGATGGACCGAATGGCCTCCTTCTGTGCTGTATCATTCTATGATTCTATGATAATCAGCGAGGTCCTTGTTCTGGTACTTCTAGCATTAAGCTGAACAGATCCTTGTCCAGATTCTTCATATTATCCACAATACCTTTAATGTGCCCTATATTATCCGCAATACCTTTAATGTGCGGATTGTATGGACGCATTGATAGTTCAGTGCAATTTGCCCACAGGAGATCTGGGAAGGTAATTGATATGCATAAGCTCTCTCTCCTCCTCTGCCCTTTCCCCGGGCCCAGTGTTATTCCACTCACTTGTCCTGCCCTTGACCTCTTGTGCAATCCCGCACTCAGTCTAGAAAGAGCACATGGAACGACTATTGTGATTTAACACTTCCAACACTGTGGCAGGGCCAACAGAAATTTAGCAGCGCAGTAAGCAACCAGAAACCGAGAGCTGAGCCCGAGTCCTCTCAGCTTTAAGGTGCCTAATAATTGCCGAAGCGTAAACTGGGCTTAGAGATTTACACAGAATTCCCAGCACAGAAACAGGCCATTCGGCCCAACTGGTCCGTGCCAGTGTTCATGCTCCACACGAGCCTCCTCCCACCTTAATTCATCTCACCCTATCGGCATATCCTTCTATTCCTTTCTCCCTCATGTGTTTATCTAGTTTCCCCTTAAAGGCACCCAGGCTATTCATCTCAAGCACTCCCTGTGGTAGCGAGTTCCACATTCTCACCACTCTCTGGGTAAAGAAGTTTCTCCTGAATTCCTCACTGGATTTATTAGTGACTGTCTTATATTGATGGCCCCTAGTTCTGGTCTCCCCCACAAGTGGAAACATCTTCTCTACGTCTACCCTATCAAGCCCGTTCATAATCTTAAAGACCTCGATCAGCTCACCCCTCAGCCTTCTCTTTTCGAGAGAAAAGATTCCCCAGTCTCTCCCTGATAGTTATAACCTCTCAGCTCTGGTATCATCCTTGTAAATCTTCTTTGCACTTTCTCCAGACAGCAAGAAGATAAATGACCAGAATCTTTTGTTTTCAGCGGTGCCAGTTGAGGGATCATTTTGACCAGGACACCGACCGGGGAGCTCTCCCCTGCTCTTCTTCGAAATAGTGCCATGGGATCTTTTAAGTCCACCCAAGAGGGCAGACGGGACCTCGGTTTAACGTCTCATCCGAAAGCCGGCACCATTGAAAGTGCAGCGTTCCCTCAGCAGTGGACTAAAGTGTCAGCCTAGATTACGTTCTCAAGCCTCTGGCTTGAACCTATGATCTTCTGAGAGGCGGCGGTGGGATCACTAGGCACAGGCTGACAGCCTTTATTAGCTTTTCACACTGTGATTTATACTCCCTGTAAATTTAATCTGATTTTCCATTTTAGCTAATGACCTCTGTAACCTTGTCTTCCAATCTAACTGTAGATTTATATTTGCAGAAAGTTCTTGCACCCATTACTTCACTTGTCGTCCAAATGGGTTTACTTCTGCCTCTGCTACACTTTGTTCCCAATGGATTATAGTTATGTTAGATTCTCAGCAATGCCTGCTTCAAATGTTCTCTGTACTGCTCCTTTCTAACAATGCGTCCCAGCCTAGTTCTTAGTTCTTCCCTCATCTCCTTAAAATTCACCATCCAGAATTGCACTTTCTGTTGTTTCAGTCCGGCAACGCCTGGATTTTAACATTTTCATCCTTGTTTTCAAATGCTCTCCATGGCCTCGCCCCCTCCCCTATCTCTGTAACCTCCTCCGGCCCTACAACCCTCCGAGCTTTCTGCGCTGCTCCAATTCTGGCCTCTTGCGCATCCTCGATTTTCATCGCTCCACCAGTGGCGGCCGTGCCTTCAGCTGCCTGGGCCCTAAGCTCTGGAATTCCTTCCCTAAACTGCTTCACCTCGCTACCCCTCTCTCCTCCTTTAAGACGCTCCTTAAAACCCACCTCTTTGACTAATCTTTTGGTCACCTGTCCTAATTTCTCCTTATGTGGCTCGGTGTCAAATTCTGTTTGAAACGCTGCTGTGAAGCGCCTTGGGACGTTGTACTATGTTACAGGCGCTATATAAATGCAAGTTGTCGCTGTTGTTGTTGTCGCCCTTTTCTCAATGTGCTGGTCACTGCAGTGTTGTGTCACAGCTTTGCTCTCAGCTGCATTCAGTCCAATGCTTGGGAGGAGGAAGGACACAGCTCAGTTTGAAAGGTCTTCTGTTCAGAATAATACTCTACCGCTAAGCAACGTGTGCATCAGGGCAGGCCTGAGCTCCAGTACAAGCGGGAACAAATGCACTCTTGTGCACACAAGTTTCTCGTGGAAATAGGGGCCAAGATTTACACTATAATGCTGACAACAGTACTTCTGAAGAGCCACACATCACTGGTCTCAGAATCATAGAATAGTACAGCACAGGAGGAGACCATTCGGCCCATCGAGTCTGCGCCGGCTCTTTCGAAGAGCAATCCAGTTGGTCCCGCTCCCCCGCTCTTTCCCCAGATCCCTGATATCAATGATTCTATGTGATTAAAATGTTTCTTGAGATATTTTTAATTAGTGAGCTGGTTCATGTTGTTTAACCAGTTATATTATCGAAGCACATGAGGCATTAGCAAACAATGACAGCAGGAGAGACTGCTGAGGTCCCTCTGCCTGGTCCCAAGCAATGTTCCCTCTAAAAAAATTTTGGGCCACTCGGCCTCTTTTACGGGCTGCGCGGCCCATTCAACAATCTGCGCGTGCTCGGTTTTTGTATTTAAAAGCCGGTGAGTCGGCTGGGCGGGAGCTGCAGAACGCTGCTCGGTCGTGCAGCTTAAAGGGTACATTGGTCCCAAGGTTCAAAAGTGACCATCCTGAACGATGTCTCTCCCGCCCCTGCTTCTTTTGCTAAAATAGAAACCCAACTCCCTCTATGAGGTTCAGGTGACAAGAAGACCAGCTCTACAGTCACAGTTAGCAATGAGCAGGAAAAGGAACAGCAGGTGAAGTTAAAACTGGGCCCCACGGGTCCATTTACACTGTATGTATAGCACCAGTATGCAGCCGTATGCACTTTGCACCAACGTCAAGCGTGTGTGTGGTATAAATCCGACGTTAAGGCTCAAACTCACTTTGAGTGAAGTGCTGGGACTCCCTGTTTCACACTGTAGTCAGGTTGGGTCCTGATGCTGGATGTAGATTGCATTTAGACTATAACTGTAATGTCAGTGCCAGCGAGTTTCACTTCCTTACCAATACTACCGTGTAGTGCAAATGCACCTCAAATGCTAAACAGCAATCCTTTTCCATCCCGACATGTCATGGGTCACTTATTTTAAATTACATATGAATTATTCATGCTTATGAATATTCATGATAAAGGGTCGGCCATTTAGGACTGAGATGAGAAGAAGTTTCTTCACTCAGAGGGTGGTGAATCTTTGGAACTCCCTACCCCAGAGGGCTGTGGAGGCTCAGTCGTTGAGTATATTCCAGGCTGAGATCAATAGATTTTTGGATATTAAGGGAATCAAGGGATATGGGGATCGGGCAGGAAAGTGGAGTTGAGGTAGGAGACCAGCCGTGATCTTATTGAATGGCGGAGCAGGCTTGAGGGGCTGTATGGCCGACTCCTATTTCTTATGTTCTTAAATTTTTTAAATTGAAAACCAACTTTATATTTCAAAAGTTAATTGCGGTTAAGAAAAAAACCGCCATGTTGAAGAGGCTGTCTGTACTGTATCTGCTTGTGATACACTGAATTCATATTCTACACCAGGGTATGTACCATCCTTTGTTGCAATCCTCAACAGACATTGGTTTGGTTGACATATTTACATTGCTCCCTTACGTGCAACTCAACAAACAGTTTACGGTATGTTTATCCTGGATCCCAGGCATTAATATCACTTCTGGGAAAGTGGGAATATCCCACCTGCTCCCATGCCATCAGCAGTGCAGCTCAATAGACAGAATGAAGGCAGGTGTGAGCCAGAAATCTGGTAATAAATACAATACAGAAACACAATACTGGAATGGAGTTGGGACGGGGCGGCGGGGGGACAAGGGGGGAGGGCGGCGGGGGCCAGAAGAGCAGACAGAGGCCTATCCCAAAAGATGGCATCTCTGACAGGGCAGTGCTCGCTCAGTACTGCACTGGGAGTGTCGGCCTAAATTACGTGCTCAAGTTTCTGGAGTGAGACCTGAACTCACAACCTTCTGACTCAGATGCGAGAATGCTACCTACCAGCTGAGCCAAAGCTGACACCAAGACATGGAAGGTAATAAACGAGAGATGGTATACATTCGCCCATTGATGTTCGTCAGTGGTGCAAATTAGTTTTGAATTCACGCCCCTTCAAGTGCAGGCCGTGCCCTCTGGTTCTACTGTTCTGGACAAGGTGAAACCGTTCATCAGGGTCGACATTATCTACTCCCTTCAGAATCCTAGAGACAGCAATCAGATCACCTCTCGACCTTCTCTTTTCCAGTGAGAGAGCATGCCCAATTTACATAATCGCATCTCATGATCTAATTGCTCCATCCCCTCAATCATTCTGTATCCTTTCAATAGCTGCAATATCCTTTCTGTACTGAGGAACCCAGAACTATGCACACGATTCTAAGTGTGGTTGCACCAATGATTTATAAAATGGCAGGATGACTTCACTATTTCGGCTTAATATTAATCTTTTAATACATCCCAACATCTGATTTGCTTTATTCACTGCCGCCGAGCATTGTTGCAAAAGTTTCAATTTATTGTCAATCAGGACCTTCCAATCTCTTTCATTTTTCAAGCACATTACTTCCATTTAAGTAATAGTCCCTGTCTGGATTTTTTGTCCTCATGTGAAGCACTTTGCATTTCTCTACATTGAATTTCACTTGTCACCTGTCTGCTCAATTCCCAAGTATATTTAACTCCTCCTATAGCTTATCCTGTTCAGCTTTGCCGTTTACGATAATATGTTTGAAATAGAGGTGCCACTGTCCATTCTTTAAATTTCAGATGTGATCTAGCCTTCCACTAAAATAACCTGCAAGGCCACCAGACTTTTAACATCACGGCTGGGGCTTTTAAGAGATCCATGGAAATAGCTGTCACAGAAACTGCAGAACCTCGAGTGCACATGTATGTCCCTGACAGACTTCCACAAGGTGTCCACACCCATCCTTGAAGTGGTCACTGAATTGACCTCATACAACCGGCCCCCACACACACCCGCCGACCCATGCACTCTAAAAGGCTTGCATTTCTATAGCACCTTTCATGACCACTGGATGTCCCAAAGCGCTTTACAGCCAATGAAGTACTTTTTGAAGTGTAGTCACTGTTGTAATGTAGGAAACGCAGCAGCTAATGTGCGCACAGCAAGCTCCCACAAACAGCAATGTGATAATGGCTAGATCATCTGTTTTTAGTGATGTTGATTGAGGGATAAATATTGATCAGGACACTGGGGAGAACTCCCCTGCTCTTCTTCGAAATAGTGGCCGTGGGATCTTTTACATCCACCCAAGAGGGCAGACGGGGCCTCGGTTTAACGTCTCACCTGAAAGACGGCAACTCCGACAGTGCAGCGCTCCCCCAGCACCGCACTGAAGCGCCAGCCCAGATCCCTGTGCCCAAGTCTCTGGAGTGGGGCCCGAACCCACAACCTTCTGACTCCGAGGCGAGAGAGAGCTACGCACTGAGCCACGGCTGCACACAAAAGGTATTAAAAAAAAATTAAGTCACGATTTAGAACTAGATGACACTGCCAATGAACAAAATAAGGATAGTTCCATTTTTTTTTGCACATTTAATATTGCCATTTTAATTATGTTGGTAAGTTTAAAATCACTGGATATTTTCGGTACAAAGAATGATTTTGGGTTGTTAGGAATAAATTGTGTACAGAAAATCAGTATAAACCAAGGTTTGAAAAGCAACAGAGATTCAACCACAACAAATCCTGTGCTGTATATTGGAAGGTAAGTTGTGCCATGTTGGATCAGCTGAATCTGCAAGTCTCAGTTGAAAAACAGGGCTAACATATTCATTCACAAAAAATAATCTGGAGTTTGCAATTAGGATATCTGTTTCAACCATGAACATTTCTTACTGTTCCATTGTTCTTGTGATGCCCAAGACCTCATTCACATTGCACATTTTATGATCTTAATAAATTAAACCTTTATGCTTAGTACTATACAACATATATGCAATACACATATATTCAGCAATATTGTCAGTTTGGCTCAGTTGGTAGCACTCTCAACTTTTGAGTCAGATAATCCAGGGGGACACTTCAGTTCAGTGCTGAGGGAGTGCTGCATTGTCAGAGGTACAGGCCTAGAAATTCGGTGGGCTGTGCCACCAGTTAGCGCCTAAAGAGGGCACTCAGTGGCTTTAGCGCCACTGGCCGCGCCTCCCACGATATTTAGCTGGGGCGCTAATGGCGGCGTTAACCTGTTGCGCTGCGCCGCCTCCGATGACGTCATCGGTGTGCGCAGCGCCCCGCTACCGCCCCGATCTCGATATTTGGCAGCGACCACCTCTGTAGCGCCGTTCGCAAATGGCGCCTGGTTCACGGGCCTTCCTGTGGCGGCAGTGGCGCAAGTTAAGGTGGAGGTGCGGGGCGGCCGTTTTTTTCGGCGGCCGCCTGCCAGCACCTCCGTCCCCGGCCTCCTGATCGCCCCCCGCGGCATTGCCGGCTGTTTTCCGAGAGCCCGGCACTTCTCCTCGGTGCCGGGCTCTTTTGCCGGCACTCGCGATCTCTGATCGTGCTGGTGCAGGCCCCTCCCCCTTAAGAAGGGGAGGAAGGCCTGCAGTACCGCAGCGCGCCGTGCCGCAGCGTGTGGCGCTGCGGTACGTTGCGCTGCGATATTCAGTTTCAGCGCCCTAAGAGGGACACAGAGCGCCTCGAGCCTCGCCCCGTGTCCCTCTTGGGGCGCTCAAGCTGAATTTCCGGTGGTCGCTACTGCTCCAAACGCTGCGCTAAATCCAGCGCCCAGGCGAGCTTGGCGCCCCATTTGCGGCTCCACCGAATTTCTCCCCCCACTGTCTTTTGGATTACACTTTAAACCGAGTCCCCACCTGCCTGCTCACCTGGATGCAAAAGCAGTACCCATTTATAAAAAAAAGGGAGACCAGAGATAATCCAGGTAATTAGAGGCCAGAGATTTAAACCAAGGGCAGGAGAAACCGCTTCACACAGAGAGTTGTGAGGCTGTGGGATTCACTTCCAGGGTTAGTGGCTGAGGCAGAAACTATGTCAACATTCAAGATTATTATATCGGAGAGGTGGATGAAGTAAAAGAGGATAAAGGGTTACGGAAACAGGGTGGGTAAAAATGCGATGAGGATTATTTGCTGGTGTGGAGAGTAAAGAGTGACACGGGCTGGTTGGCCCAAATGGCCTGTTTCCATGTTGTGACCTCTATGTAATTTGATGTATAAAGATCCCATGGTACTATTCGATAGGACAAGAGTGTTTTTCCAGTGTCCTGGCCAACATTCCACCTGCGATTAACACAGCCAAAAAACTAGGTTGATTTGGTTGTTTCATTGGTTTCCTGTTTTGGGGACGTATCTGTGCACAAAATGGCTGCTGAATTTACCTATACTAAACTTCAAAAAGGAAAGCGATCCACCTGTTGCAAAAGCATTTTGAGACATCCTGATGAAGTGTGACTAAACGGAACATCTTTATTCCTTCCTTCTCTACTGTTACTAAAACCAGTATTGCTGGTCAATTTGCCCTCACCAGCTATAATCCTAGTACTTATAAAGCCACTTGTGCAGGCTATTTTAGGCCATGGAGATGCTTTAAGGCCTATCATCCTGTAGGCCCAAGTACAGGCTAGCTTGATGACAGAATGTTGTGAAAACACCAAATGTGACCCCACTGAAACCTAAGCCTCCAGTTGAACAGACTATGAGTTACCTGAACAGCAGAAACATTACACAATACTGTCTCATTCCCAAATGCATGCAGACACCGTATTTCGATTTAACCTTGACAACTTTTAAGCGCAAAAGTTATTGGTATAAGTTTGTGAAATTCTGGGTCTTTTTTTTTCTTTGCTACGCTGGTTCATGTGCAAAATGACATAATTCTATTTTTGTGCAGGTTATTCTGAATCCCATTGTATGCAGTGGGTTGGGTAATTGGAAAATAAGCGCTAATTAAATGAATGCTTTTCGTTTATATTACACAGTTGTGACATTCTTTATCTCTGTGGTTTTCATATGTGGTGTTCCATCCAACTTTAATGCTGCAGTCACACATCTGGTGAGCATGATGTTCAGCTGGCAGACCCAAGTTATACTGCCGGCTGTGCACTGCAGTTGAATTTAAAGACATTAAGCTTGACACATGAGTGCTCAAATGTATGTGAAGGTCTTCACTCCCAGCCTTATGCAGAATATTCTTTGCTCTTCAACTCCTTATCACAGTGGATTGTTCTTTTTAACTCCCTTCCGGTGAAGCACGGAACAACAATATTCTGTTAACCAGTGGCTCAGCTGGTAGCACCCTCACCTCTGAGTCAGAAGGTTGTGGGTTCAAGTCCCCACTCCAGAGACTTAAGAACAGAAATCTAGGCTGACACTCCCAATGCAGTACTGAGGGAGTGCTGCACTGTCGGAGGTGCCGTCTTCAAGGTGAGACGGTAAACCGAGGCCCCGTCTGCTCTCTCAGGTGGATGTAAAAGATCCCGTGGCACTATTTCGAAGAAGAGCAGGGGGAGTTATCCCCGGTGTCCTGGGGCCAATATTTATCCATCAATCAACATCACTAAAGAACAGATTATCTGGTCATTATCACATTGCTGTTTGTGGAAGCTTGCTGTGCGCAAATTGGCTGCTGCGTTTCCCACATTACAACAGCAGCTACACTTTTAAAAAAAGTACTTCAGACTGCAAAGTGCTTTGGGACATCCGGTGGTCGTGAAAGGTGCTACAGAAATGCAAATCTTTCTTTTTTGCCAGCAAGGAATGGAATATTATATCCTGTAAGCCTATAAAAGTACAGTCTCTTCAGCAGTAAGCCTATGAGGACACCAGTGCAATAGGAAAACAAAATGCCATCAAGACTGAACAAGGCAGTAATTTAATCTTGGGCTTCAGGTGACTATCTCGCAGTTCTCACAGTCCTTCACTGTTCGAAGCACTGTACTTCTCAATTAAATTACCATCTTGTTAATCGATTCTAACCACACATTATTCCAATGTCAGGAAGTGTGAGGTGATACATTTTAGCAACAAAAAAAAGACAACAGGAGCAATTATACTCGGAATGGAAGTAGGCTTGGGGCTGTGGAAGAGCAGGGGGATTTGGGGGCAAGGCTCCCGCTAAGCTGCGTGCGTGCACAGCCGTGCGGCAAATTTAAAGGTACCGTGCGCAGAAATGTTTTTTTTAGAGGGAACATTGTTTGGGGGGTACAGGTTCACAGGATGCTAGAAGACAGCACCTCAGATTGATATGGTCGTTAAAAAAAGTTAATGGGATTCTAGGTTTTATCACAAGAGGTACAGAACAAAAAAGCCAAGAGGTTATAATGAACCTATGCAAGATCTTAATGGCTGCTGAGAGGCTGTTTCCCCTGGCTGGAGAGTCTAGAACCAGGGGTCATAGTCTCAGGATAAGGGGTCGGCCATTTAAGACTGAGATGAGAAGAAATCTCTTCACTCAGAGGGTTGTGAATCTTTGGAATTCTCGCCCAGAGGGCTGTGGATGCTCAGTCGATGAGTATATTCAAAATCGATAGATTCATGGGCATAAAGGAAATCAAGGGATATGGGGAATAACAACAGAAAATGCTGGAAAAACTCAGCAGGCCAGGCAGCATCCGTGGAGAGAGAAAGGGATATGGGGATCGGGCGGGAAAGTGGAGTTGAGGTCAAAGATCAGCCATGATCTTATTGAATGGTGGAGCAGGCTCGAGGGGCCGTATGGCCCACTCCAGCTCCTATTTCTTATGTTCTGTAGTGTGTACACTATTGGTCTCCACACTATAGGAAGGATTTAGAGAGGATAAAACATGTACAGGAAACTCTCGTTTAAACGGCATCTAAATATCCGGAATTCTCTATTAACCGGCAAAATTCTCACTCCGAAAACAACACCTCAATAACCGGCAATGTTGCCGAGTCCGAGTCTCCCGTGGTGGCCGAGTTAGTCAGTGGGGGTAGTTCTCCAAACTGCCACTACTCGGCTTCTTGGCGCTGTCAGGAGTCAGAACACCTCAATACCCCTGTAACAGGAGTCTGACTCTCCCGCGCTGCCGGGAGTCTCTTCCGATCCGCCATTTTACAGGGGTACTGTGTGTCTCCCACGCTGCTGGTAGTCATTGCATTGCATTACCCTTAACTGGCAGTACTGTACTTAATCAAGCATCTTCCACCATCTATTTAACAGAACATTCTGTAGGTGAGTACCCAATTACTGTATACTGCACATTTCTTGATTTTTTAAATTTTTCTTTGTTAAAAATAGCCTCGGTAGATAATCCTCTCCGTCATCCGGAATTTTTGATCAACCGGCAACATCCCAGTCCCGTCGGTGCCGGATACCAAAGAGTTTCCTGTATTCACTCGGATGTTATGCATTATGAGGAAAATACAAATATGAAGGAAGACTTGAAAAATTGAGACTTTTTTCGTTTAGAACAGTGCTGATTATGATAGAAGTGTTTACATTGAAGAAGGGATGATACAGGGTAAACAGAGGCAGACTGTTCATCCAGTAATTGAGGGAGGTCTAGAACGAGGGGCCATATGTACAAAATTACATGCAAGCGATTTAAAACAGAGAGCAGGAGAAACTCTCTACCCAGAGAGTCACGAGTTAGTCTAAAAATAATTATTGTCACTCAAAATCGAAAATAACACCATGATCCATCCAGTAAAATGGAATTACTGAAAACAGAGCCCACACTGGAGGCACTGTACTCTGTTATGACTTGTAAAGGGAGCTGGAGAGCAATGAACGTCAGAATGATGGACAGGCTGTCTTAATAAAAGAAAACAGCTGTTACAAGTTCAAAAACATTCCCACTACTTCTTGCTTCTTGAACTGGGTAAAAAGTGGCTCAGAGCCTCCAACATTACACAGAATTAACAGCAGAAACAGGCCATTCGGTCCGTGCCGGTGTTTATGCTCCACATGAGCCTCCTCCCACCCCTTTTCACCTCACCCCATCAGCATATCCTTCTATTCCTTTCTCCCTCATGTGTTTATCTAGCTTCCCCTTAAATGCATCTATACTATTCGCCTCAGCCACTTCCTGTGGTAGCGAGTTCCACATTCTCACCACTCTCTGGGTAAAGAAGTTTCTCCTGAATTCCCTATTGGATTTATTAGTGACTATCTTATATTTATGTCCCCTAGTTTTGGCCTCCACCACAAGTGGAAACATTTTCTCTACGTCTACCCTCTCGAACCCCTTCATAGTTTTAAAGACCTCCATCAGGTCACCCCTCAGCCTTCTCTTTTCTAGAGAAAAGAGCCCCCGCCTGTTCGGTCTTCCCTGATAGTTATAACCTCTCAGTTCTAGTATTATCCTTGTAAACCATTTTTTTGCACCTCCTCCAGTGCTTCTATATCCTTTTTGTAATTTGGAGACCAGAACTGTGCACAGTACTCCAAATTAGAAGTCACTCTGTGAACTTTGCCATAAATAAAGATCATGTGCTCTTGCAAATTGTAGACATCCTGCTCTTAAAGCTAATCTGGGTAAACCACTCTTCTCTTTCTCTGCTCTTCACTTACAGAACTGAATTCCCAGTTAACACCAAATTATCTTCAAACATGTGAGGAGATTTATGAAAAAAATATACTCGCTTCCGGTTCCAAATAAGGTTTCAGTGAAATCTAGAACATAAGCAATGAAAGACTTGCATTTATATAGCTCCTTTCACCACCTCAGGACGTCCCAAAGCGCTTTACAGCCAATGAAGTACTTTTTGAAGTGTAGTCACTGTTGTAATGTAGGAAACACAGCAGCCAATTTGTGCACAGCAAGCTCCCACAAACAGCAATGTGATAATGACCGGATCATGTGCACAATTATGGGAGGCTGGCAGCAGTTTGAAGGGCCCTGAAAGCAGTCTCGTAATTCAGTGCCTTTAAGTATAAACAATGAGTAGATCTCCAGGGGCGATGCTCACAGTTAATTGGACGACACACTGCTTTCCAATGAGGAGATCATATCGCATAAGATGTATTGCATAATATATGTAAAACTGACTGTAAAAGCTTTTATAGATATGTGAAGAGAAAAAGATTGGTGAAGTCAAGCGTAGGTCCCTTGCAGTTAGAATCAGGGAAATTTATAATGGGGAACAAAGAAATGGCTGACCAATTACAGGAAACTTTGTGCTATCCGGCACCGACGGGACCGAGCTGTTGCCGTTCCCTCAAAACTGCCGGACACTCCAGCTCTAATGTTGAAGCATACGGAGGTTTTCATCTCCGTATCTGACAACAAACACTGTTGCTTAGCAACAGCTTCTAAACAGTCGGCAAGCGTCTCTGTAGCGTCTCTAGCTGAAGCTGTTGCTTAGCTACAGACCTTGCCGAGCTTGACTGTTGAGAAAAAAGCAATGAAAAGAAACAAAAAGAAAAAAAACGGCTCCTGATTTTTGCCGGTGGCTCGAGCTTGCCGGACATTTAGCCTCCGGATAACACAAAGTTTCCTGTAAATACATAATTTGGTTCTGTCTTCACAAAGGAGGACACAAATAACCTCCCAGAGATGTCGGGGAACATCGGGTGTAATGAGAGGGAGGAACTGATAGAAATCAGTTATTTGTAGGGAAATGGTGTTAAGGAAATTGATGGGATTGAAAGCTGATAAATCCCCAGGGCCTGATAATGTACATCCTAGGGTACTTAAGGAAGTGGCCCTAGAAATAGTAGATGCATTGCTGATCATCTTCCAACATTTGATGGAATTTGGAACAGTACCCATGGATTGGAGGGTAGCTAATGTTACCCCACTATTCAAAAAAGGTGGTAGGGAGAAAACGGGGAATTACAGACCAGTAAGCCTGACATCGGTAGTGGGGAAAATGCTAGAGTCCATTATAAAAGATGTAATAGCAGAGCACTTGGAAAACAGTGACAGGATCGGACAAAGTCAACATAGATTTACAAAAGGTAAATCGTGCTTGACTAATCTACTGGAATTTTTGAGGATGTAACTGGTAAAATAGATAAGGGAGAACCAGTGGATGTGGTATATTTGGACTTTCAGAAGTCTTTGGATAAGGTCCCGCATAAGAGATTAGTGTGTAAAGTTAAGGCACATGGGATTGGGGGCAAGGTGTTGACTTGGATAGAAAACTGGTTGGCAGACAGAAAGCAAAGAGTTGGAATAAACGGGTCTTTTTCCGAGTGGCAGGCAGTGACTAGTGGGGTACCGCAGGGATCAGTCCTTGGACCCCAGCTATTCACAATATATATTAATGATCTAGACGAGGGAACTAGATGTAATATCTCCAAATTTGCAGACGACACAAAGCTGGGTGGGCGTGTGTGTTGTGAGGAGGATGCCGAGAAACTCCAGGATGATTTGGACAGGTTGGGTGATTGGTCAGAAGCATGGCAGATGCAATATAACGTGGATAAATGTGAGGTTATCCACTTTGGTGGCAAAAACAGGAGGGCAGATTATTATTTGAATGGCAATAGATTGGGAGAAGGGGAAGTGCAACGAGACCTGGGTGTCCTTGTGCACCAGTCGCTGAAGGTAAGCATGCAGGTGCAGCAGGCGGTTAAGAAGGCAAATGGTATATTGGCCTTCGTAGCGAGAGGGTTTGAGTACAGGAACAAGGATGTCTTGCTGCAGTTGTACAGGGCCTTGGTGAGACCGCATCTTGAGTATTGTGTGCAGTTTTGGTCGCCTTACCTGAGGAAGGATGTTCTTGCCATGGAAGGAGTTCAGCGAAGATTCACCAGGCTGATACCTGGGATGACGTATGAGGAGAGATTGGGTCGACTGGGCTTGTACTCGCTGGAGTTTAGAAGAATGAGGGGGGATCTCATTGAAACTTATAAAATTCTAACAGGACTAGACAGACTAGATGCAGGAAGGATGTTCCCGATGGTCGGGGAGTCCAGAACCAGGGGTCACAGTCTAAGGATAAGGTGTAAGCCATTTAGGACAGAGATGAGGAGGAATTTCTTCACCCAGAGAGTGGTGAACCTGTGGAATTCTCTACCACAGAAGGCAGTAGAGGCCAGTTCATTAAATATATTCAAGAAGGAGTTGGATATATTTCTTAAGGCTAAAGGGATCAAGGGATATGGGGAGAAGGCAGGGACAGGGTACTGAATTTGGATGATCAGCCATGATCGCATTGAATGGCGGAGCAGGCTCGAGGGGCCGAATGGCCGACTCCTGCTCCTATCTTCTATGTTTCTATCATCCCCTGTGGCATTGCTCACCGACAAAGAAATTATGGGGGGGGGAGCTGTGGGTGATTTTCGCCTGAAAAATGAGCAAGCAGCAGATGAAAATTGGACTCCTTTTGCCTCGCACCATCATCCCGTTTGTCTCTTAATCTCTCCTGTCTTCCACCCTATCACAGACCGCCCCTTTTGTTCTTTCCTCCCCTCCCCTCTCTCCCTGTTCCTACACTTGCTTAAAAACCTTTTACATCTCCAACTTTTCCCAGTTCTGAAGACGGGTCATCGACCTGAAACGCTAACTCTGTTTCTCTCTCTGCAGATGCTGCCTGACCTGCTGAGTGTCTCCAGCATTTTCTTGTTTTTATTTCTGATTTCCAGCGTCCGCAGTATTTTGCATTTGTAAAATTGGGCAGGGACCTTGTATACCCCCATTAAACGCCCAGGGCTTGCCTGACTCAATTTTCTGGTGGGACTTTTAAAACCGGCACCCAGCACACACGCCCCCAGCACATCCGCTCCCCAAACAGGCAGGAGGCTCTTTAAATATGCAAACCAGCGTCCTACACCAGTTGTAGAACTCTCGATGCAACTGTCATGTACAAACGGGCGGAGCGTACACTGTACACGCCAGGCCCAGATGTACCTGGCATTGAGCGGCATAATCAACAGTCCTTTAGGACACCGCTGGATACTGCTCAGGAAAAGGGAATTTTTTTTTTAAAAGCGGTTGGGGTTAAAATATTTGTGGGAGCACTCCCCACAAAAATACGCTGACCTCCTCCGCCTCCCCGGATCGCCTGTGCCCCCTGCTCTGCCGCTTGGCTCCGTGCAGAATCCGGACGATTTTCGACCTTCCAAAGCCCGTGAGATGCCCGTTTGCCGCCCGCAGCTCCAAGGCCAAATTCAACTGGGGCCCAAATCTGGGAATAGTCCAGGGGCCTCCCAACCGTGGTGTTGGGCAGACGCCCCGCTCCACTTTGTACCTATTTGGGTGGAGGTTGAACAGCTCCCCGCGGAATAGGCTCGAGTCATAACAGCACAGAAGGAGGCCATTCGGCCCATCGAGTCCGTGCCGGCTTTCTGTAGAGCAATCCAGTCAGTCCCATTCCCCCGCTCTATCCCCGTAGCCCTGCACGTTTATTTCCCTCAAGTGCCTATCCAGTCTGCCCTTGAAAACACTGAGTGTCTCCGCTTCCACCACTTCCGTCGGCAGCGAGTTCCAGGTCCTCACCACTCGCTGCGTAAAAAAGTTTTTCCTTACGTCCCCCCTGTATCTCGAGGGGCTGAATGGCCTGTTCCTCTGCTCCCCGTATATCTCCCTTCCTGTAACCATCTCTGCTCCTTTCCCAATTTTGAGTGTTGTTTTAATATTTAAGTCCACTTTCCCCTGCAGCTTGTGACTGACAATCTGCATCACCAAAAACTATCCAATTCAATGCTTCTCCACCCGCAAAGCTCTCACACGCTCACGTCCCGCTAGCCAAGGAGGCTGGAATAGGTCGCTGTCTCTTCCTTCGCTTGTTTCTCCTTCTATCCTCCTGCACTTCTCTTTTTCCTTCACTCTCTCCCCCATTCACTCTCTCACTTCCTGTTCTTATGGTGTCAGCTGTGGTTCAGTGGGCAGCACTCTCACCTCTGAGTCAGAAGGTTGTGGCTTCAAGCCGCACTCCAGAGACCAGAGCACAGACATCTAGGCTGACACTCCCAGTGCAGTGCTAAGCATGCGCTGCACTGTCGGATGAGATGTTAAACCGAGGCCCCGCCTGGCCGCTCAGGTAGACATAAAAGATATCGCGGCACTATTTCGAAGGAGAGCAGGGGAGTTCTCCCCAGAGTCCTGGCCAATATTTATCCCTCAATCAACATCACTAAAATAGATTACCTGGTCACTATCACATTGCTGTTTGTGGGAACTTGCTGTGTGTAAATTAGCTGCTGTGGTTCCCACATTACAGCAGTGACTACACTTCAAAAAGGACTTAATTGACTGTAAAGCGCTCTGGGACATCCTGAGGCGCTATATGAAATATAGAAGATAGGAGCAGGAGTAGGCCATTCGGCCCATTGAGCCTGCTCCGCCATTTAATGAGATCATGGCTGATCATCCAAATTCAGTTCACTGTCCCTGCTTTCTCCCCATATCCCTTGATCCCTTTAGCCTTAAGAAATATATCTAACTCCTTCTTGAATATATTTAATGAATTGGCCTCAACTGCCTTTTGTGGTAGAGAATTCCACAGGTTCACCACTCTCTGGGTGAAGAAATTCTTCCTCATCTCTGTCCTAAATGGCTTACCCCTTATCTTTAGACTGTGACCCCTGGTTCTGGACTCCCCCGCCATCGGGAACATCCTTCCTGCATCTAGTCCGTCTAGTCCTGTTAGAATTTTATAAGTTTCAATGAGATCCCCTCTCATTCTTCTAAACTCCAGCGAATATAAGCCCAATCGACCCAATCTCTCCTCGTACATCATTCCTGCCATCCCAGGTATCAGTCTGGTGAATCTTCACTGCACTCCCTCCATGGCAAGAACATCCTTCCTCAAATAAGGCGACCAAAACTGCACACAATACTCAAGGTGTGGTCTCACCAAGGCCCTGTACAACTGCAGCAAGACATCCTTGCTCCTGTACTCGAATCCTCTCGCTATGAAGGCCAACATACCATTTGCCTTCTTAACCGCCTGCTGCACCTGCATGCTTACCTTCAGCGACTGGTGCACAAGGACACCCAGGTCTCATTGCACTTCCCCTTCTCCCAATCTATTGCCGTTCAGATAATAATCTACTTTCCTGTTTTTGCCACCAAAGTGAATAACCTCGCATTTATCCACATTATAGTGCATTTACCATGCATCTGCCCAATCACCCAAACTATCCGAATCATACTGGAGTTTCTCTGCATCCTCCTCACAGCACACACGCCCACCCAGCTTTGTGTCGTCTGCAAACTTGGAGATATTACATCTGGTTCCCTTGTCTAGATCATTAATATATATTGTGAATAGCTGGGGTCCTAGCACCGATCCCTGCGGTACCCCACTAGTCACTGCCTGCCACTCGGAAAAAGACCCGTTTATTCCAACTCTTTGCTTCCTGCCTGCCAACCAGTTCTCTATCCAAGTCAGTACCTTACCCCCAATCCCATGTGCTTTGAATGCAAGTCTTTTCTTTCGCGCTCGTTTGCTCTCCCGCCCTTCACTTCTCACTCTCTTGGTCTCCTCCTTCATTCTCTCATTCACCTCTTTCAGTTCTTGTGCTCTCTCACTCTGTCCCGCTCCCCTTGACTTCTCCCCCCAAACTCCTCCCTCGCTCTTCTCATTCACCTCTCGGCTGACCAGCAGAGGCCGTTACCACACGGAGAGCGGATTCTATGACACTGGCCAGTGGCCGTATATTTTTCTTTTTTATGGTATTCAATGGGAAGGGGGACCTGGTGCTATTAACAGATACTGTATAATTTCAGATTATATTACACCTCTACCACATCCTGAATTAGCCCCTCTTTTAACTAAAGGAGATTTTTTTTTTAATTCAATTCCTATACACTATGCAGCATGAAGAAAAAAAGTATAATTCAAGCTGAGAGGGGTTTTGCTCTTGGGACCATGATCTCCTAGCTGTAACACATATGGAAGGGTGCCCATCAGAAAGGCAGGTGATTTCATAGAATCATAGAAACTCAGAGCTCAGGAGGAGGCCATTCGGCCCGTCGTTGCCCGTGTTGGCTCTTTGAAAGCGCGGTTGTGCTCAGTCCCACGCTCCCGGTTTTTGTCCGTAACCCTGTGAGTTCCTCATCCTCCAGAACCCGTCCAACTCCCTCTTAAAGTTATTGATGGAATCAGCTTCCACCACCTGTTCAGGTCGAGCGTTCCAGATCCCGACAACTCTCTGAGTGAAAACATTTCTCCTCATCTCCTCTCGAGATCTTTTTCTAATGATTTTGAATCCATGACCTCTGGTTAGTGACCCACTCGCCAGAGGGAATATTTTTTCCCTATTTACTCTAAGAAAACCTCTCAACATCTTGAAAACCTCTGTTAGGTCACCTCTTAACCTTCCCTGTTCCAAGGAGAACAGTCCGAACCTTGCCAACCTCTCCTCATAACTGAAGTCCCTGATCCCTGGTAACATCCTGGTAAACCTCCTCTGTCCCCTTTCTACAGCCTTTACATCGCTCCTGAAATGTGGTGTCCAGAATTGTCCACAATACTCCAGCTGTGGCCTAGCCAGTGACTTATAAAGTTCTAGCTTTATAGAATTGTAGAATATCACAATGGAAAAGTAACCGCAACATGGCAATTTCAGAGGGATTTTCCTTGAAAATTCCTTGTCCAGGATTGAAAATATGGTGTTAGCATAAGCCTTGACAGGGATGCAAAAAGGGGATTGACTGATGACTAGCAGTCTGTCGCTTGACTTATTCAGCATATTGGTATCAATACCAGAGCAAATCACACTTGAAGCCATTGTGCCTCTTGTGTGATCATTCTAATTCATCGCACTAAATTGTTCTCCACCACCTCCTCTGCAGGCCTGTTCCACCATCATTGTGCGCTCGCATAAGCTCTCTCCACGTCACAGCCCAAGTGTGGAAGTACCATACTTATTTGTTTAGTTTTGAGAGCATCCATCAGACCACAGGCGTCGTCACACTTCAACGTACAAAAGGATAAAGTCAGTTATTATATTCAGTTTTGTTCTGACTGGGAGCCAGAAATTTACATGCGCCTGCACAAGTCCACAGACCTCCCTCACCAAACCTCAATTAAACAGATTGACCTCAAGAGTCGAACATAAGAATTAGGAGCAGGAGTCGGCCATAAGGCCCCTCGAGCCTGCTCCGCCATCCAGTAAGATCATGGCTGATATTTGATTTCAACTCCACTTTCCCGCCCGATCTCCATATCCCTTGATTCCCCTAGAGTCCAAAAATCTATCTATCTCAGCCTTGAATATACTCAACGACTGAGCATTCACAGCCCTCTGGGGCAGAGAACTCCAAAGGTTCACAACCCTCTTGAGTGAAGAAATTTCTCATCTCAGTCCCAAATGGCCGACCCCATATCGAGTTAGACCACTTCCCCACAGGGAGTGGGCTAAAGCACTATAGCCTCAAAGGGATATACCAAGTTAGTAGCGAGGTATCGCAGCTCTACGACGGATTCCAGACTATCTTCGAGCAACACCACAGCTGATCAGCTAGTAATCTAAAACTGATTGCTACGCTGATTCTTTTTGGCCGTTCAATTAGAAGCAACACAACATTTTTAAGTGCCTACAATCATGCTTCACTGAAACCCTAGTTTAGAAAATCATAGCTACTACATCTGACCGCCATTGTATTTAACTTCAAAAATTAAGACTGAAAGCACTGGGTGGGAGCCACTAGTTAGGCTGTAATTTAATCACAGGGTTCAGGTGCTGTAAACCCACAAGAATAAACCTGAGCGGCCTTGTGGATAAAGTCTAAGCAAGCTTAAATAACAGCCATTTCACTCACTGGTTTAATACCGAGACCATAAAGTAGATTACATAGTGACATGTTTTTTACTGACAGACGCCAGCGATGCTCAGAAGACAATGACTGCAGACTGGAAGGTCCTGTCATCAGGGAATCGTACTGTCATAGGGTGCACAGGAGGGGGGAGTAAAAGAATTACCTGGCAGTCTACAGGAGAATTATAGGAGCAAGAGCATCTATTTGGAGTGTGTCTGTGTGATGGTAATATTGCAATAAGCCTGGAGTGTTGCTGAACAGTCCATACTGCCAATGTGACACTATGTACTTATCAGATCTCAGTATTAATCCAAGCTACTGCCAATGTGACACCATAGACCAGTCAGATAATCAGGTAATAATTCAGTTGTTATGATAGTTTTCCATTCATCACCCCCACCAACTCTTCTACCCCAGACGTTTTGCCCACTCAGCCCAGCCTCTTCCTCCTCCTAGGCCCACCATGAAGGTCCTGCTCTGCTCCGCTTCCTCCTCCCCAAGCCCATACACACTAAGTGCCCCAGCTCGGCACCACCTCCTCCCCTCCTTCCCACCAAGGCTCGCCCAGAATGCTCCACTCCACTCCCTGTCTGCCTCATCCAGTGTACTCCAGCTCCACTCCACTCTTGTTCTGCCTCTCCCAGCCTACTCCAGCTCCACTCCATTCCCTGTCTGCCTCGTCCAGCGTACTCCAGCTCCACTTCACTCCCTGTCTGCCTCTTCCATCGTACACCAGCTCCACTTCACTCCTTGTCTGCCTGTTCCATCATATCCCAGCTCCACTCCACTCTTATTCTGCCTCTCCCAGCGTACTCCAGCTCCACTCCAATCCCTGTCTGCCTCGTCCAGCGTACTCCAGCTCCACTCCTGTCTGCCTCGTCCATCGTACTCCAGCTCCACTCCCGTTCTGCCTCGTCCATCGTACTCCAGCTCCACTCCACCCTTGTTCTGCCTCTTCCATCGTACTCCAGCTCCACGTCACTCCCGTTCTGCCTCACCCAGCCTACTCCAGCTCCACAAGGCTCTGGATCTATAGCATCAGCCCAGCCCAAGCCCTGCCTAGATTAGAACCCAACTGTGCGCTATCTTCTGGCCTAAGCCCCCCACTTTTTCTTGCACCCTATGCATACTGTAGCCCTTCCTAAACAGCGGGAAGCATTTTCAACATATGCCTAAAATGGGCGCTGGAGACCAGCATGCCGAGAAATCCAGTGGCTGCATGAGCATATATTAACACCACAAGCCCTAGCCAGAATGGAGATGATTGGGCAATTTCCCCGTCAATCACTGCTGTAAGTGACTGGGATTGATTTTACGCACATCATTTGTATTATGTAACTATCCTCCACTCACTGCCTTTTGCTGGAGAAATAGTCCTGCTGCAGTTGGGAGACTCTGCTATAGTTTCGGTCATGAGCCCGGGGAACTCTATATTAAAATCACATGCCCACTCCACCAGTGCCTCCAACTCATTGACTGGAGTCCCTGATTCTGAGGGGGATTGACAGGGTAAATGCTGAGAGAGGTTGTGTCCCCTGGTTAGAGAGTCTGGGACTAGGGGGCATAGTTTCAGGATACAGGGTCGGCCATTTCGGACTGAGATGAGGAGAAATTTCTTCACTCAGAGGGTTGTCAATCTTTGGAATTCTCTACCCCAAAGGGCTGTGGATGCTGAATCGTTGAGTATATTCAAGGCTGAGATCGATAGATTTTTGGATTCCAGGGGAAATCAAGGGATATGGGGATCGGGCAGGAAAGTGGAGTTTTTTTTAATTCATTCCTGGGATGTGGGCGTCACTGGCAAGGCCAGCATTTATTGCCCATCCCTAATTGCCCTTGAGAAGGTGGTGGTGAGCCGCCTTCTTGAACCGCTGCAGTCCATGTGGTGAAGGTACTCCCACAGTGCTGTTAGGCAGGGAGTTCCAGGATTTTGACCCAGCGACAATGAAGGATCGGCGATATACTTCTATGTCAGGATGGTGTGTGACTTGGAGGGGTGTTGGATCTTGGATGGTGTTCCCATGCGCCTGCTGCCCTTGTCCTTCTAGGTGGAAGAGATCGCGGGTTTGGAAGGTGCTGCCGAAGAAGCCTTGGCGAGTTGCTACAGTGCATCTTGTAGATGGTACACACTGCAGCCACGGTACACCGGTGGTGGAGGGAGTGAATGTTTAAGGTGGTGGATGGGGTGCCAAACCTGCTTTGTCCTGGATGGTGTTGAGCTTCTACAGTATGATTCTGTGAGTATGACTATGTCAGGCTGTTGCTTGACTAGTCTGTGGGACAACTCTCCCAGTTTTGGCACAAGTCCCCAGATGTTGGTGAGGAGGACTTTGCAGGGTCGACTGGGTTGGGCTGGGCTGGGTGTGCCGTTGCCGTGTCTGTAGCCGGTGCCGAGGTCGATGCCGGGTGGTCTGTTTGGTTTCATTCTTATTATTGTGTTTCGTAGCAGTTTGTTACAACTGAGTGACTTGCTAGGCCATTTCAGAGGGCAGTTAAGAATCAACCACATTGCTGTGGGTCTGGAGTCACATATAGGCCAGACTGGGTAAGGGCGGCAGTTTGCCTTCCCTAAAGGACATTGGTGAACCAGATGGGTTTTTACGACAATCCGATAGTCACCATTACTGATACTAGCTTTTTGTTCCAGATTTATTTAATTAACTGAATTTAAATTCCTCAGCTGCTGTGGTGGGTTTGAACTCACGTCCCCGGATCATTAGTCCAGGCCTCTGGATTAGAGTCATAGAGTCGTAACGGCACAGAAGGAGGCCATTCGGTCCATCGACTCCGTGCCGGCTCTCTGTGGAGCAATCCAGTCAGTCCCATTCCCTCGCTCTATCCCCGTAGCCCTGCAAGTTTATTTCCCTCAAGTGCCTATCCAGTCTCCCCTTGAAAACATTGAGTGTCTCCGCTTCCACCACTTCCGTCGGCAGCGAGTTCCAGGTCCTCACCACTCGGTGTAAAAAAGTTTTTCCTCACATCCCCCCTGTATCTCTTGCCCAAAACCTTAAATCTGTGTCCCCTAGTCCTTGTACCATCAACTAGTGGGAACAGCCTTTCCTCGTCTAGCCTATCCAGACCCGTCATAATCTTGTACACCTCGATCAAATCACCCCGCAACCTCCTTTGCTCTAATGAAAACAAATCCAGCTTCTCCAACCTGTCCTTGTAGCTAAGATTCCCCCATCCCTGGAACCATTCTGGTAAATCTCCTCTGCACCCTCTCAAGGGCCTTCACATCCTTCCTAAAGTGTGGTGAGCAGAACTGGACGCAATACTCCAGTTGTAGCCTAACCAGCGCTTTATAAAGATTCAGCATAACTTCTCTACTTTTGTACTCAATACCTCTATTTATGAAGCCCAAGATCCCATATGCTTTGCTAACCACGCTCTCACTATGTCCTGCCACCTTCAGGGACCTATGCACATTAACTCCCAGGTCCCTCTGTCCCTGCACACTCTTTAAAACTGTGCCATTAAGTGTATATTGCCTCTCCCTGTTCCTTCTGCCAAAATGCATCACCTCACACTTCTCTATTAAATTCCATCTGCCACTTGTCTGCCCATTCTGCTAGCCTTTCTATGTCCTGTTGCAGGCGATTGGTATCATCATCACTGTTTGCCACACCCCCAGGTTTGGTGTCATTGGCAAATTTAGAAATTCTACTCTGTATTCCAGTAACAGAGCCACTACGCTACCGTTCCCATATTGAGGTCGGAGATCAGCCATGATCTGAAGGAACGGCGGAGCAGGCCCGAGGGGCTGTATGGCTGATTCCTGCTGCTAATTCTTATGTTCTTATCTGTGAGAGGACAGGTGTAAAATACCGATACCACTGGAAACAATACATAAGAGAGAGCAGAAGGGCAGTTTCAGGCAAAGCGAAGCAGGAATGAGTGAGAGAAAGAGATGGAAACAAGAGAGAGACGAGAATGAAAAAGTGTAGGAGAGCTATCGCCAGAAAGGGTAGAAAACAGAAAGAAACAATTAGGGAGTGGGAGCGATAGACAGTTACTGCAAGTTAGACAATTTTTATTATTTCAATAATGCTATGGGGAAAGCAGTTAGTAGGTAAATCATAACAATTATTTTGTAGCTGGATACCAGAACTATTGGAACCAAACCATCCATCATATATTTTTATTAAATGCATTTAAAAAAGAATCATTTTTGAGAGAAGGTTATTTATTTTTTTTACACGATTTCCTGTAATTTTGACAAAGTAGGCTTTTGTTTTATTTTCCGGCGAGTGTTTCTGAAAGCTGTTCTGTGTCGAAGCAGCATCTGGCAAACCCACCGCCAAGTCTGTCAAACTTATAAAGTGTCAGGAGTCATGGATGACACCATCACTCCACCACCTGTTCCAGTGACAACCGACCCTCCAGTCATCACCGCACTCCGAGAGAAATTCGCCGGTTTCAGTGCTTAATGAATACAAGTTTGTTCGTCATCCTCTCTATAAATCCAAGCGTGCAATGCACTGACGCAAGGTCATCGAGCTGAAACGTTGACTCTCTTTCTCTCTCCACAGATGCTGCCTGACCTGCTGAGAATTTCCAGCATTTTCCGTTTTTTATTTCAGATTTCCAGCATCCGCATTGCTTTAGTACGACGCTCTGGTCAGACCACACCTTAGATAGCGTGGCCCAGTTCTGGATGTTGAAAAACAAGGTGGACATTCATACATACTTGAAAATGAGAGATTTGCAGGGCAATGGGCAAAGAGCTGGGGAGTGGGACTAATTCAAAGAGCCGGCACAGGCTTGATGGGCCGAATGGCCTCGTTCTGTGCTGTACGATGCTATGATTCAACGGCTGGAGGCAGTGTGCAGAAGACACATGAGGCTGATCCCCGATGTCAGGAGACAGAATTAGGAGGACTGAAGAAACTTGTACTTTTCAGTCTTGAAAGAAGGTGTCTGAGAAACGATGTTCTAGAGATAAGCAAGATAGTTTAGCGAATGGAAAAAGATAAATCCATTGCAGAAATTGGATAAGGAGGCGGGGTTCCAACTGGGAAAAGGAAAATTTATGACTGATATTAGGAAGTTCTTCTTCACTCAGAGTGGACAGCGCAAGGAACGGACTTCCAGAGAGAATCGTGGAGACAAAACCCTGGAATTATTAGATTCTGCAAAAGGTGGGTTGGCGGAGGGCGGGGGAATGAGGACGGGGGGTGGGAGGGGAGGGAATGGGGGAATGAGGACGGGACGCTGTGGAGTCTTTCTGGATGAATGAATCAGCCTGTTTCTGTGCTGTCATTTCGATGTAATATATATGTGGCCTTGCCAACATCGCCCTCATCTCAAGAAGAAATAATTGTTTTAAAAAGTTCTTTCTTTCTTCTTGAAGGATTCCAGCAACCGAAAACAAAGGATTCGGTCTTCCCAATATTTAATTGGAGGAAATTGGAGGACAGGTGATCAAAAACTTGGTCGAAGAGGTTGGTTTTAAGGGGCGTCTTAAAGGAGGAGAGAGAGGTAGCGAGGAGGAGAGGTTTGGGGAGGGAATTCCGGAGCTTAGGGCCCAGGCAACAGAAGGCACAACCGCCAACGGTGGAGTGATGAAAATCAGGGATGCGCAAGAGGCCAGAATTGTAGGAGCGCCGAGATCTTGGAGGAGTGTAGAGCTGAATGAGGTTGCAGAGGTAGGGAGGGGCGACGCCATGCAGGGGTTAGGAAACATGGATGAGAATTTTAAAATTGAGGCTGTGCCAGACCAGGGGCCCAATGTAGGTCAGTGAGCACAGGGGTGATGGTGAACAGGACTTGGTGCAAATTAGGATCCAGAACAAGCGGTCTGACAACAGAGGCAGTGGAGCGTTAGCATAAGTAACATTGCAAAACATAGAATTTTACCTGATGTTATGAAATGTGATAAGGCTCAATATTAAACGCATGTTCTTTCTATCGAGCTGCCTTCTTCAGCAACTTCTGGGCTCTGAATTGAGATGCAGACACATGAAGGAGCAGGGCATGAAGCAGCATTTGGTGAGGGGAAGGTGACATTTTAGGGAGGCCACTCATTGACAGGTGCACACACACTCAAAAAAAAACAAGACATCCGTTGGCGCAGATACGCTCTCAGCTCTTTATTTGTAAATTATTTCTGAGAAACCAGGTGAACAAACTGGAAATGCTCCCCCTCTGAAGTCGCTGCTTGTGGCTTTCCATTGGGCCAACTCTGGCAGATACCGTTCCTCTTTTGCAGCAGTGGTTTAGCATCCCTTTGTGTTGAATCCCATTGCAGTCGGGAGGTGCGAGCATGGATGACGAATAGAAGGGAGACGTTCGTTGGACTTCAGTGTGCAGGTGGATGCTTGCCTGGGTGAGCCAAAACTCCGAGAGAGGCGGGCTCAGCAGGCTGGACGACCATTTCCTCCCCCTTACAGCTGTGTGTCAGCCGTGGCTCAGTGGGCAGCACCCTCGCCTCTGAGTTAGAAGGTTGTGGGTTCAAGTCCCACTCCAGAGACTTGAGCACAAAAGTCTAGGCTAGGCTGATACTCCAGTGCAGTATTGAAGGGGTGCTGCGCAGTCGGAGATGCTGTCCTGGCCAATATTTATCCCTCAATCAACATCACTAAAACATAATATCTGGTCATTATCACATTGCTGTGAGCAAATTCTCCTGCTGCATTTCCTACATTACAACAGCGACTACACTTCCAAAAGAAGTGCGTCATTGGCTGTAAAGCACTTTGGGATGTCCGGTGGTCGTGAAAGGCGCTATACAAATGCAAGTCTTTCCAGCCATCCCAGGTTTCACCAGACTGATACCTGGGATGGCAGGAATGACATATGAGGAGAGATTGGGTCGATTGGGCTTATATTCGCTAGAGTTTAGAAGAATGAGAGGGGTTCTCATTGAAACTTATAAAATTCTATCAGGAATAGACAGACTAGTTGCAGGAAGGATGTTCCCGATGGTCGGGGGAGTCCAGAACCAGGGGTCACAGTCTAAGGATAAGGGGTAAGCCATTTAGGACTGAGATGAGGAGGAATTTCTTCACCCAGAGAGTGGTGAACCTGTGAAATTCTCTACCACAGAAGGCAGTTGAGGCCAATTCATTAAATATATTCAAGAAGGAGTTAGATATATTACTTAAGGCTAAAGGGATCAAGGGATATAGGGAGAAAGCAGGGACAGGGTACTGAATTTGGATGATCAGCCACGATTGCATTGAATGGCGGAGCAGGCTCGAGGGGCCGTATGGCCTACTCCTGCTCCTATCTTCTATGTTTCTTTCTTTAATTTGTTCTTGTGAGACCACCTATGCTTTGGGGGGGTGGGCGGTATATGGTATGGTAAAAATCCAAACCCCAGCCTCGAAATAACTACAAACGTGTCAATGGTCATTTCTTTTTTATTTATATATAGTTAGACGCCCCATCCTCCCCATCTCAGGGTCCTAACTCTAATGGCGTGCAGCTGTTGTGAGCTAGTGCATCAAATTGAAACAGAACGTGAGGCAACTGATTCGCTCAGCTGACAAGCATGCCGACTGGAAATGAGCTCCAGGAGTCCAGTGGAATTACTGCGCCTAGTTATGAGGAGATGGCATTTTTTTTGTACATGGGAGTCGGAGAGAAGATAAAGTTGGCGCAGTGCCAACTCTCTGCCGCCACACTGCCAATATGGCACTGCTGTCACAGCTAGTGGCGTCGGGTGCTTGGGAATAGTACTGCGTATATGAATGGAATGAATGCTGCCTGTGAGAGTGCATATTAAATTCAGGTTCAACCCCACTTCCCAACAATGGAAGCTGCCAATTCACTGGCTGAGCAGGTCACTATACTCCTGATGGTGTGACAGCCCCTGCACGGCCGACACTAATTTAAAACCAGGCAACCTGGACAGCCCAGAGAAAATGAGGCACTGGTTCCATCATGACTAACTGCTCAAGGTGTTTAACACAAGGGGATTAACGCCACAGTTCATTCACAAATGTCATTCGGGATATTTAGTGTACTGGTACCAGGAATAGGAAATTTGTGCCAGTACGTTTGTGCGATTTTCATCACTCCACCATTGGTGGCCGTGCCTTCAACAAAGGGGGACAAAGGGATTAATTAAGAAAGGGAAAATAGAATATGAGAGTAAGCTAGCACGGAACATAAAAACTGACTGTAAAAGCTTTTATAGATATGTGAAGAGAAAAAGATTGGTGAAGTCAAGCGTAGGTCCCTTGCAGTCAGAATCGGGGGAATTTATAATGGGGAACAAAGAAATGGCAGACCAACTAAATACATATTTTGGTTCTGTCTTCACAAAGGAGGACACAAATAACCTCCCAGAAATGCCGGGGAACATAGGGTCTGATGAAAGGGTGGAACTGAAAGAAATCAGTATTTGTAGGGAAATGGTGTTAGGAAAATTGATGGGACTGAAGGCCGATAAATCCCCAGGGCCTGATAATCTACATCCCAGGGTACTTAAGGAAGTGGCCCTAGAAATAGTAGATGCATTGCTGGTCATCTTCCAGGACTCGATAGACTCTGGAACAGTACCCATTGATTGGAGGGTAGCTAATGTTACCCTATTCAAAAAAGGTGGCAGAGAAAAAGCGGGGAATTGTAGACCGGTAAGCCGGACATCGGTAGTGGGGAAAATGCTAGAGTCCATTATAAAAGATGTAATAGCAGAGCACTTGGAAAGCAGTGACAGGATCGGACAAAGTCAACATGGATTTACAAAAGGTAAATCATGCTTGACTAATCTACTGGAATTTTTTGAGGATATAACTGGTAAAATAGATAAGGGAGAACCAGTGGATGTGGTGTATTTGGACTTTCAGAAGGCTTTCGATAAGGTCCCGCATAAGAAATTAGCGTGCAAAATTAAGGCACATGGGATTGGGGGCAAGGTATTGACTTGGATAGAGAACTGGTTGGCAGACAGAAAGCAAAGAGTTGGAATAAACGGGTCGTTTTCCGAGAGGCAGGCAGTGACTAGTGGGGTACCGCAAGGATCGGTCCTAGGACCCCAGCTGTTCACAATATATATTAATGATCTGGACGAGGGAATTGGATGTAATATCTCCAAATTTGCAGGCGACACAAAGCTGGGTGGGAGGGTATGCTGTGAGGAGGAGGTCATGAAACTCCAGTACGATTTGGACAGGTTAGGTGATTGGGCAGAAACATGGCAAATGCACTATAATGTGGATAAATGTGAGGTTATCCACTTTGGTGGCAAAAACAGGAAGGCAGATTATTGTTTGAATGGCAATAGATTGGGAGAAGGGGAAGTGCAAAGAGACCTGGGTGTTCTTGTGCACCAGTCGCTGAAGGTAAGCATGCAGGTGCAGCAGGCGGTTAAGAAGGCAAATGTTGGCCTTCGTAGCAAGAGGGTTCGAGTACAGGAACAAGGATGTCTTGCTACAGTTGTACAGGGCCTTGGTGATGCGCTATCAATTAATCATAAAAGACTGAGAGTTAAGAGAGTAACTAAAGGCTTTTATTAACAAAAGAATGAAGGTGTGCCTCGAGTGGTCGACCGGTCCAGAAATACAAAGGGCTGGGGAGCAGTCACCTTTATACTAGGACTTGTGGGAGGAGTCAGCCGAGGCATGTCCAGGCATGTACACAGTGGAATACAAACAGTGGTTTACCACATTCACCCCTTGTTTAAAATTGAGTCCGGCGGGGTGAAGTGTATTAAAAGTTAGTGTATTGGAGTCTCTCCGGAGGTCTTGTCTGCCGCTGTGATCGGCGTGGCGACGGCAGGGGTAGTGGAGCTTCCGGCGTCGAGTCCTGCGTGGGCTGTGGCACAGGCGTGTCGTCCTCGTAGATGTCGAGTGGGTCGCGGGGCCCAGGCCTGCCGTCTGCTGGGGCTGGATATCGGATCGTGGGGGGGGGGTGGTAGTGAGTAGTGGGTTACTGCGGCCCCCGAGGGTGCAAGGTCTCTTATGGAGACTGTGTCCTCCCGCCCGTCCGGGTATGCAATGTAAGCATACTGGGGGTGGCGTGGAGGAGGTCGACCCTCTCGACCAGGGGGTCCGTTTTATGGGTCCTCACGTGCCTTCTCAGTAGGACCGGCCCTGGGGACGTCAGCCATGGCGGTAGCGATGTCCCCGATGTGGACTTCCTTGGGAAGACAAACATTTTCTCATGAGGGGTGGCGTTAGTGGCAGTGCAGAGCAGTGACCGAATAGAGTGGAGCGCATCGGGGAGCACATCCTGCCAGCGGGAGGTTGGAAGGCCCCTAGACTTTAAGGCTAGCAGGGCGGCCTTCCAAACTGTCGCATTTTCTCTTTCCACCTGTCCGTTCCCCCAGGGGTTGTAACTGGTGGTCCTGCTTGTGGCAATACCCCTAGTTAGCAGGTACTGACGGAGTTCGTCGCTCATAAACGATGAGCCCCGGTCGCTATGGATATAGCTGGGGAAACCGAACAGGGTGAAGAGGTCGTTCAGGCATTTAATGACCGTGGCACTGGTCATGTCCGGGCAGGGGATGGCGAACGGGAAACGGGAGTACTCATCAATAATATTGAGGAAGTACACATTGCGGTCGGAGGAGGGGAGAGGCCCTTTAAAATCAACGCTCAGGCGCTCGAAGGGGCGAGTGGCTTTTATCAGGTGGGCCCTGTCTGGTCTATAAAAGTGCGGTTTGCACTCAGCGCAGACTTGGCAGTTCCTGGTCATGGTCCTGACCTCCTCAATAGAGTAAGGCAGGTTGCGGGCCTTGATGAAGTGGAAGAACCTGGTGACCCCCGGGTGGCAGAGGTCATTGTGGAGGGCCCGCAGTCTATCAATCTGCGCGCTGGCGCAGGTGCCACGCGATAGCGCATCCGGGGGTTCATTGAGCTTCCCGGGCCGGTACAAGATCTCGTAATTGTAGGTGGAAAGTTCGATTCTCCACCTCAAGATCTTGTCATTTTTGATTTTGCCCCTCTGCTTGTTGTTAAACATGAAAGCAACTGAACGTTGGTCAGTGAGCAGGGTAAATCGTTTTCCGGCCAGGTAGTGCCTCCAATGACGCACAGCCTCCACAATCGCCTGGGCCTCCTTCTCAACAGCGGAGTGTCTGGTCTCCGGGCCTTGGAGGGTTCGTGAAAAGAAGGCCACGGGTCTCCCCGCCTGATTGAGGGTAGCGGCCAGGGCAAAGTCGGACGCGTCGCTTTCCACCTGGAAGGGGATGGATTCGTCCACTGCGTGCATGGTGGCTTTGGCAATGTCTTCCTTGATACGGTGGAAGGCTAAGCGGGCCTCTGCCGTCAAGGGAAAAGAGGTGGACTTGATCAGCGGATGGGCCTTGTCCGCATAGTAGGGGACCCACTGGGCATAATAGGAGAAAAACTTTAGGCACCTCTTCAGGGCCTTGAGGCAGTGGGGAAGTGGGAGTTCCATAAGGGGACGCATCCGGTCGGGGTCGGGGCCGATGACTCCGTGTTCCACAACACAGCCAAGGATGGCGATGCAGTTTGTGCGGAATATGCACTTCTCCTTGTTATATGTCAGGTTCAGGAGTTGGGCGGTGCGGAGGAATTTTTTGAGGTTTGCGTCATGGCCCTGCAAGTCACGGCCGCAGATGGTCACATTGTCCAGATATGGGAAAGTGGCCTGCAACGCATTTTGATCTACCATCCGGTCCATCTCCCTTTGGAAGACGGAGACCCCGTTGGTGACGCCAAAGGGAACCCTAAGGAAGTGGTAGAGGCGGCCGTTTGCCTCAAAGGCAGTATACTGGCGGTCCTCAGGGCGAATAGGGAGCTGGTGGTACGCTGATTTCAGGTCAATGGTCGAGAAGACGCGGTACTGCGCGATCTGGTTGACCATATCAGCTATGCGGGGGAGTGGGTAGGCGTCCAGCAGGGTGTAGCGATTTATTGTCTGGCTGTAGTCGATGACCAGGCGCTGCTTCTCGCCGGTCTTAACGACCACAACCTGGGCTCGCCAGGGGCTGGTGCTGCCCTCAATAATCCCTTCCTTCAGGAGCCGCTCCGCTTCGGTTTTAATGAAAACCCTGCCCCCGGCACTGTATCGCCTGCTCTTTGTGGCGATGGGCTTACAGTCGGGGGTGAGGTTAGCAAACAGTGGGGGGGGTGGGTGACTCTGAGTGTGGAGAGGTTGCACCTGGTGCGCGGCGGGCAATTTGGGAGCTGCTGGCTGCGGACTGTGAGTGGGGGTAGGGGTCCACCGTACGCCATCGTAACACTTTTAAGGTGGCACTGAAAATCTAACCCCAGCAGGACGGCAGCGCAGAGGTCGGGCAGGACCAGAAGTTTAAAATGATTGTACACGGTCCCATCTACTACGAGTGTCACTACGCAGTAGCCGCCGATGTCCGCCGGCTGGGACTCGGAGGCCATAGAAATCCGCTGGTGCGCAGGCAGGACTGGGAGAGAACAACGCCGCACCATGTCGGGGTGGATGAAGCTCTCCGTGCTCCCAGAGTCAAAAAGGCAGATTGTATCGTGGCCATTTACCTTAATGTCCATTGTGGAACTGGCCAGCTGGTGCGGTCTCGCTTGGTCCAGTGTAACGGATGCCAGCGTAGGGGTCAGTGTGTCGCTGCGGGTATCAGATGAGGCGGTGTTGGGGGCCTGCTGCGTTCCGGCTGTCGTCCAAGATGGCGGCGTCCATGATCCCCATGTGGCTGGAGACGTCCAAAATGGCTGCTGTACCGGTGGTTCGCACATGGCCGGGGAGGCCCAAGATGGCGGCCCGCATGGCCCACACGCAGCGCTGCTGGGGTTCGGGGTGGCTTTGGCCCTGCAGACGTTAGTGTAGTGTCCCTTCTTCCCGCAGCCCGAGCAGATCGCGTTTTTCGCCGGGCAGCGCGCTCTGGGGTGTTTTGCCTGGCCACAGAAGTAGCATTTCTGGCCTTGGGGCACTGCTGTCTGGCCTTGGGACACTGTTGCGGTAGTTGGGCCGTTGCTGGGGTGTGGCTGGGGTGGCACGGCGCTATGAGGCGGTCCTACCGTGTCCCAGGCTGTCATTCCCCGCGGCGTCCACGGTGCAGAGGAGTAGGCATCCATGCCCCGGTTGGCTGCATCCAATGATAGTGCAAGTTCAGAGGCCTTGTTGAGGTCGAGGTCACTCTGCTCCAACAGTCGCTGTCGGGTGTAATTGGATCTGTGGCCCGCTACAAAAGCGTCCCGGATAAGTTCCTCTGTGTACACGGCGGCCTTTACATCCTTACAACCACAGGCCCGGCCAAGCACAGACAGTGCCTGAAGGTATTCCACGGTCGATTCCCCAGGTTGTTGTTTACGACTCCCCAGAAGGTGCCTGGCGTACACTTCGTTCACTGGGCGCGTGTACTGGTCCTTGAGGAGCTTGATAGCGTCCGCGTACGAGGTCGCGTCTTGGATGACCGAGTACACTCGGTGGTTCACTTTGGAGGTCAGGACATCCAGTTTGTCCTCGTCCGATTTGATTGCTGCGGAGGCGGTCAGGAATTTTTCGAAACACTTAAGCCAGTGAGTAAACTTGGTGGATGAGTCCGCCTCCTGATGATCTAAGTCCAGGCATGCTGGTGTGAGGATCTTCTCCATTATAAAAATTTTGTTAATAAAATTGATGCGCTATCAATTACTCATAAAAGACTGAGAGTTAAGAGAGTAACTAAAGGCTTTTATTAACAAAAGAATGAAGGTCTGCCTCGAGTGGTCGACCGGTCCAGAAATACAAAGGGCTGGGGAGCAGTCACCTTTATACTAGGACTTGTGGGAGGAGTCAGCCGAGGCATGTCCAGGCATGTACACAGTGGAATACAAACAGTGGTTTACCACACTTGGTGAGACCGCACCTTGAGTATTGTGTGCAGTTTTGGTCACCTTATCTGAGGAAGGATGTTCTTGCCATGGAAGGAGTGCAGCGAAGATTCACCAGGCTGATACCTGGGATGGCAGGAATGACGTATGAGGAGAGATTGTGTCGATTGGGCTTATACTCACTGGAGTTTAGAAGATTGAGAGGGGATCTCATCGAAACCTATAAAATTCTGTCAGGCATGGACAGACTAGATGCTGGAAGGATGTTCCCGATGGTCGGGGAGTCCAGAACCAGGGGTCATAGTCTAAGGATAAGGGGTAGGCCATTTAGAACTGAAATGAGGAGGAATTTCTTCACCCAGAGAGTGGTGAACCTGTGGAATTCTCTGCCACAGAGGGCGGTGGAGGCCAGTTCATTAAATATATTGAAGAAAGAGTTGGATATATTTCTTAAGGCTAAAGGGATCAAGGGATATGGGGGGAAGGCAGGGACAGGGTACTGAATTTGGATGATCAGCCATGATCTCATTGAATGGCAGAGCAGGCTCGAAGGGCCGAATGGCCTACTCCTGCTCCTATCTTCTATGTTTCTATGCCTGGGCCCTAAGCTCTGGAATTCCCTCCCTAAACCTCTCCGCCTCTCTCTCCTCCTTTAAGTCGCTCCTTAAAACCTACCTCTGTCACCTGTCCTAATAGCTCTTTATGTGTGTCGGTGTCAAATTTTGTCCGATAATCGCTCCTGTGAAGCACCTTGGGGGATTTAAAGGTGCTATATAAATGTAAGGTTGCTTCTAGTGTCAGCGTCAGATCTGTAACCACCAGTACTTTATCCCAATGTCATACAGCTCAAACTACTCAACCCTGTCTGAACCCGAGTCTAGAAGAGAAAATCTATTATTCAGCTGTGCTATTTAACCGGTTCCACTGGCCAGGTGAAGACAGCATGAATGTGTCACCCACCCAGCATTATAGTTCACGAGAATCTTAGCAAAACAATGCATCGTTCCCTCCCCCCGCAATTTTTTTTTAAATACGTCACAGAATCCAATGTAATTTTTTCATTACAAAACAAAGTATTATTTCTCGTTTTTCGGATGAGACGTTAAACTGAGGCACCACCATCTTCTCTCTCAGATGGGCGTAAAAGATTCCGTGGCACTATTTCGAAGAAGAGCAAGGGGGAGTTCTCCCCGGTGTCCGGGGGCCAATATTTATCGCTCAATCAACATCACAAAAAACAGATTATCCGGTCATTATCACATTGCTGTTTGTGGGAGCTTGCTGTGCACAAATTGGCTGCTGCGTTTCCCACATTACAACAACAGTGACTACACTTCAAAAGAAATGCTTCATTGGCTGTAAAGCGCTTTGGGACGTCCTGAGGGCCGGAAAGGCGCCGTAGAAAAATGCAAGTCAAAACAAAATTAAGGAACAACTTCGTGGAGTCAAAAGATGACCACTGTTAAGAACAGCTGAACCTGGGAGATGTCCCTCTGTCACAAAGCCAAATGAGGAGATTTTTAAAAACTGGATCAAAAATAAACAGCGAGGTTAATGAGTGACATTTCGGCACGTTTTTGGGCTGGAAATCCCCACGAGGCAGACTTGTTTTCAAAAGATTGTGCCTTCCCACCCCCACCCCCCTCCTCCCCCCAGCTCTAGAGTTTTCTCAGAGAGATGCATTGAAACTGGCCACTCCCCCAAGCCAGAAACTGTACAGAATACTTGCACTGTGAGCTAAAAATACAGAGATTATAAATACACTGCGCATGCAACCCAGCAAGGGCATGCGACGGTTTTGAGCATGCCTGGGAGAGCAGCACTGGCAGAAGCAGAGCCGGCAAATAATGTGGACTGCTGAGCACAGCAGGCCGAAGGAGGTCATGTGGAAAATGTGCACTGCGCTGTGAATAAGCGCTCGCTACATTTTCCAACCACAGAATCTTCCTGAAAACCCAGCGTATTACGGAACCACACAGCACAGAAGGAGGCCCTTCGGCCCATCGTGCCTGTGTCGGCTCTCTGAAAAGAGCTGATCCCACTCTCCCCTGCCCTTTCCCCATAGCCCTGGAAACGTTGCCTTTTCCAAGTCTGTATCCAATTCCCTTTTGAGAGTTACCATTGAATCTGCTTCCACCGCCCTTTCGGGCAGTGCACTCCAGATTGTAACAACTCGCTGCGTAAAAAGAAAATTCTCTTCTCCCCACCCTGGCTTTTTGGCCAATTATTTTAAATCTGTGTCCTCTGGTTACCGGCCCTCCTGGCAGTGGAAGAATAGGTTGAGATGTAGTAATACAGGGCTTTGGTGAGACCACACCTAGAGTACTGTGCACAGTTTTGGTCTCCTTACCTAAGGAAGGATATACTTTCCTTAGACTGGGTGCAACGAAAGTTCACTAGATTGATTCCTGGGATGAGAGAACTGTCCTACGAGGAGAGATTGAGTAGAATGGGCCTATATTCTCCTGATTTTAGAAGAATGAGAGGTGATTTCATTAAAATGTATAAAATTCTTAGAGGGCTTGACAGGGTAGATGCCGAGAGGCTGTTTCCCCTGGCTGGGGAGTCTAGAACCAGGGGTCATAGTCTCAGGATGTGGGGTCATGGTCTCAGGATGTGGGGTCATGGTCTCAGGATGTGGGGTCATGGTCTCAGGATGTGGGGTCATGGTCTCAGGATGTGAGGTCATGGTCTCGGGATAAGGGGGTCAGCCTTTGAGGACTGAGATGAGGAGAAATGTCTTCATGCAAAGGATTGTGAATCTCTACCCCAGAGGGCTGTGGATGCTCAGTTGATGAGTATATTCAAGACTGAGATCAATAGATTTTTCGACACCAAGGGAATCAAGGGATATGGGCAAAGGAGGGAAAGTGGAGTTGATGTAGAAGATTGGAAATGATGTTATTGAATGTCGGAGCAGGATCGAGGGGCCGTATGGCCGACTCCTGCTCCTATTTTTTTTTATCAGTTCCTGGGATGTGGGCATCGCTGGCAAGGCCAGCATTTATTGTCCATCCCTAGTTGCCCTTGAGAAGGTGGTGGTGAGCCATCTTCTTGAACCACTGCAGTCCGTGTGGTGAAGGTGCTCCCACAGTGCTGTTAGGGAGGGAGTTCCAGGATTTTGACCCAGCGACGATACACTTCCAAGTCGGGATGATGTGTAACTTGGAGGGGAACTTGGAGGTGATGGTGTTCCCATGCACCTGCTGCCCTTGACCTTCTCGGTGGTAGAGGTCAAGGGTTTGGGAGGTGCTGCCGAATAAGCCTTGGCGAGTTGCTGCAGTGCATCTTGTGGATGGTACACACTGCAGCCACGGTACGCCGGTGGTGGAGGGAGTGAATGTTTAAGGTGGTGGATGGGGTGTCAATCAAGAGTGCTGCTTTGTCCTAGATGGTGTCGAGCTTCTTGAGTGTTGTTGGAGCTGCACTCATCCAGGCAAGAGGAGAGTATTCCATCACACTCCTTACTTGTGCCTTGTAGATGGTGGAAAGGCTTTGGGAAGTCAGGAGGTGAGACACTCACCGCAGAATACCCAGCCTCTGACCTGCTCTTGTTGCCACAGTATTTATGTGGCTGGTCCAGTTAAGTTTCTGGTCAACGGTGACCCCCCCAGGATGTTGATAGTGGGGGATTCGCCGATGATAATGCCGTTGAATGTCAAGGGGCGGTAGTTAGGCTCTCACTTGTTGGGAATAGTCATTGCCTGGCACTTATGTGGAGCGAATGTTACTTATCAGCCCAAGCCTGGATGTCGTTCAGGTCTTATGGCATGTGGGCATGGACTGCTTCATTAACTGAGGAGTTGTGAATGGCACTGAACACTGTGCAGTCATCAGCAAACACCCCCACTTCAGACCTTAGGATGGAGGGAAGGTCATTGATGAAGCAGCTGAAGATGGTTGGGCCTAGGACACTGCCTTGAGGAACTCCTGCAGCGATGTCCTAGGGCTGAGATGATTGGCCTCCAACAACCACAACCATCTTCCTTTATGTTGGTATAACTCCAACCAATGCAGAGTTTTCCCCGATTCCCATTGACTTCAATTTTATTAGGGCTCCTTGATGCCACACTCGATTAAATGCTGCCTTGATGTCAAGGGCCGTCACTCTCACTTTACTTCTGGAATTCAGCTCTTTTGTCCATGTTTGGACCAAGGCTGTAATGAGGTCTGGAGCCGAGTGGTCCCGGCGGAACCCAAACTGAGCATCGGTGAGCAGGTTATTGGTGAGTAAGTGTCACTTGATAGCACTGTCGACGACACCTTCCATCACTTTGCTGATGATGATTTCTTATATTTCTTGTGTTCTTTCTTATGTAGTTGTTTACATAACCTCAGCACTCTTAAAATTAACAGCAGAATATTTTTCTCAACATGAATTTCTTACTGATTGTGTATGTGTGGGTTTTTTAAGACTTACATTTCCATAGCGCCTTTCACGACTTCAGGACGCCCCAAAGCGCTTTACAGCCAATGAAGTACTTTTGAAGTGTAGTCACTGTTGTAATATAGGAAATACAGCAGCCAATTTGCGCACAGCAAGGTCCCACGAACAGCTCTCTCTTCTCTCTTAGGCAGTCCCTCGGAACCGAGGATGACTTGCTTCCACATTAAAAATGAGTTTGCAGGTGACTGATGAGTCCAATGCGGGACCTACAGTCTCTGTCACAGGTGGGGCAGACGGTGGTTGAAGGGGCGGGTGGGTGGGGTGCTTGGGTTGACGTGTGCTCCTTGCGCTGCCTGCGCTTGGCTTCCGCTTGCTCCCGGTGAAGAGACTCGAGGTGTTTGGCGCCTTCTCGGATGCTTCTTCTCCACTTTGTGCGATCTTGGGCCAGGGATTCCCAGGTGTCGGTGGGGATGTTGCACTTTTTCAAGGTGGCTTTGAGGGTGTCCTTGAAGCGTTTCCTTTGCCCACCTGGGGCTCTCTTGCCGTGCTGGAGCTCCGAGTAGAGCGCTTGTTTTGGGAGTCTTGTATCGGGCTTGCAGACGATGTGACCCGTCCATCAGAGCTGATCGAGCGTGGTCAAAGCTTCGATGCTGGGGATGTTGGCCTGAGCGAGAACACTGACGTTGGTGCACCTGAATTTGCAGGATCTTGCGGAGGCAGTGTTGGTGGTACCACTCCAGTGCTTTGAGGTGCCTGCTGTACATGGTCCATGTCTCTGAGGCATACAGGAGGGTGGGTATCACTGCTGCTCTGTAGACCATGTGCTTAGTGCCAGGTATGAGGTCCTGGTCTTCAAACACTCTCTTCCTCAGGCGACCGAAGGCTGCACTGGCACACTGAAGGCGGTGTTGGACTTCGTCATCGACGTCTGGCCTTGTTGACTGTAGGCTCCCGAGGTATGGAAAGTGGTCCACGTTGTCCATGGCCTTGTCGTGGATCTTGATAATCGGGGGGGCAGTACTGTGTGGTGGGGGCAGGTTGGTAGAGGACCTTTGTCTTACGGATGTTTAGTGTAAGGCCCATGCTCTCGTATGCTTCGGTGAAGGTGTTGACGATGGTTTGGAGTTCGACCTCCGAGTGAGCGCAGACACAAGCGTCGTCTGCATACTGTAATTCGACGACAGAGGATGGGACGACCTTGGATCTGGACTGGAGGCGACGGAGGTTGAACAGTTTCCCGTTTGTTCTGTAAATTAGCTCCACTCCAGTGGGGAGCTTACTGAGGGTGAGATGGAGAATTGCAGCAAGGAAGATCGAGAAGAGCGTTGGTGCGATGACGCAGCCTTGCTTGACCCCGGTTCGTATGTGAATTGGGTCTGTGGTGGATCCGTTGGTCAGGATCACGGCTTGCATGTCGTCGGGAAGCAGGCGGAGGATGCCAGCAGCAACACTCGCTCCAATGCTCCAAATGAGATCAGCACAACACACAGCGCACAAGCCTGCGATTGGATGTGGGACCTGCCAGGTCATTGTCACCCACAGAAGGTTTTAATCAATAAAAGCCATCAATTGGAGAGACTGGGGAAGCTGGAATTGTTTTCCTTCGAGCAGAGAAGGTTAAGGGAAGATTTAATAGAAGTGTTCAAAATCAAGAAGGGTTTTGATAGTGTAAATAACGAGAAATAGTTTCCACTGGTAGGAGGGTCGGTAACCAGAGGACACAGATTTAAGATAATTGGCAAAAGAACCAGAGGGGAGATGATGAGAATGTTTTTTATACGCAGCGAGTTGTTGTGATCTGGAATGCGCTGCCTGAAAGGTCGGTGGAAGCAGATTCAAGAGTACCTTTCAAAAGGGAATGGGATAAATACTTGAAGGGCAAAAAATTGCAGGGCTGTGGGGCAAGAGCAGGGCGGGGAACTAATTGGACAGCTGGGCACAGCCACGATAGGCCGAATGGCCTCCTTCACTGCTGTATCATTCTACACAGTGACAGGCCACCTCGATCGGGCCTGCCAACTTCACAAAGAACAAAGCTTTCTGCTTCTGCTTGGCTCCCGGCATCCTCTGCTATCTGGCAGAGGGTGCAGCCAAAACTCTGAAGGAAAAACTGGTGTCTCGCACACAGCCTTGGGTTGGTGGGCACATCCGGAGGCCAACCTCACTCAGGTACTGTAAAAGATGTGCAGTATCTTTTAAAATGAATAGATGCAGGAACTATTCGTTCCCCAAGCACTCAAAAATATTTACTGCAGCTTCTTTTTGTCTTTCCGAGAGGACTTTAACCTTAGGGCCCCATACTGCCTCTTTCATTAGTTCAAGTGGACATTAATGATCCCACGGCACTGTTCAAAGAAGAGCAGGGAGTTTCCCTCCAGTGACCCGGCCAATATTTCTACTTCTACCAAAACACCACCAAAAAAAAAAGGGATCACCTCATCATTCAGCTAATTATGGTTTGTGGGATCTTGCTATGTGCAAAATGCCTACCATTGACCTACAGTCACTACACTTCGAAGTAATTAATTCTCTGTGATGTTTCTTAGAGATGCGATACGGTGATTTACAAATACAAGTTGTTTCTCCAAGCGTTGTATTACTCTAACCCTGTTGTATTCATCAATAACTGAAGCCTCAATGGATTCCCCGCCTGATTGAAGTGTGCTTGATCCTCTCATGCTGCCGGCACACCGATGGGAAAGTTAGTCTCATGTCAATTTGTCTTCCGAGAGAAACCGAAGGGTGGTGCTCTCTCGACTTGACTGAAACTGTGCCGCTGGACATTTTTATCAAAGGGGAGACGCATGGGCAAAGAGGCGGTGATAAACTGGCCACTGCATGTGCACGGCGTGGCTTCATGAGGTCACCAAGCGGACATTCGGTCTCAGCCGTGGCTCAGATGGGAGCACTCTCGCCTCTGAGTCAGCGGGTCATGGGTTCAAGTCCCGCTCCAGAGATTTGAGCACAATATTTTGGCTGACGCTCCAGTGCAGTGCTGAAGGAACGCTGCAGTGTCAGAGGTGCCGTCTTTCAGATGAGAAGTTAATCCGAGGCCCCATCTACTCTCTCAGGTGGACGTAAAAGATCGCACGACCACAATTCGAAGACGAGCAGGGGAGTTCTCCCCGGTGTCCCGGGCCAATATTTATCCCTCAACCAACACCTAAAACACATTGGCCTAGAAATTCAGTGGGCTGCGCCACCCGTTAGCGCCCTAAGAGGGCACTCAGTGGGTTTTGCGTCACTGGCCACGCCTCCTGCTAAATTTAGCGGGACGCTAAAGGCGGCGCTAGCCGTTAGCGCTGCGCCGCTACCGATGACGTCATCGGTGTGCGCAGCGCCCCGAACGCGAAATTTAGCAGCGCCCCCTGCTTTAACGCCGGTCGCAATTTGCGACCGGTTCAGGGGGGCCTACCTGCGGCGGTAGAGGCGCTGAGGTGCGGGGCGGCCATTTTTTTTGCTGGCCGCCTGCCAGCACCTCCCCGCGCCGCCGTCCCCGGCCTCCTGAGCCCCCTCCCCCCCGCGGAGTGCCGGCTGTGTCCCAGGAGCCCGGCACTTCTCCTCGGTGCCGGGCTCTTTTGCCGGCACTCGCGCTCTTCAGCAGGCCCCTCCCCTTTAAGATGGGGAGGAAGGCCTGCAGTACCGCAGCGCGCCATGCCACAGCATGTGGCGCTGCGGCACGTTGCGCTGCGATTTTCAGTTGCAGCGCCCCAAGAGGGATGCGGGGCGCCTCGAGTAGCGCCGCGCTTCCGTCTGGGGCGCTGAAAGTGAATTTGCAGCGGGCGGCCGCGACTCCTTCCGGGGTGGTACTTCCGGCGCCCTGCGGGGTGCCAGTGAATTTCTCGGCCATTACCTTGTCATTTATTTCATTGCTGTTTGTGGGAGCTTGCTGTGCGTAAATTGGCTGCTGCGTTTCTTACATTACAACATTGACTACACTTCGAAAAGTACTTCATTGGTTGTGAAGTGCTTTGGGACGTCCTGAAGTGGTGAAAGGCACGGCGCAAATGCAAGTCTGTCTTTTTTCCTGATGTCTAGAGCACACTACCCAGGTGCAGTGAATTTACCAGACACAGCTAGACCAGTGGAAGCAGCAAGGGAAGGAAAATGGGGCTTCCTGCCTGTCGACAGAACAAAATGTCTGCAGTTTTCTATTAATTTGGCCAGTGATTGAAGGAGAGCCAGGCTACAGGAGCCAGCGGCCAGAAGCACAATGTCAAATTGTCAGCACTGCATCAACAAGACCCTTCTGGTCCCTTCTGATCAGTCATCACTTCAATCCGGGTGACCAGTGTACGGCTGCGTGACTCAGTTCTGGGTACAACTGGACTTGTGATCTCTCAAGTCAGGGGAAAATACTGCAGATCTTTAACCTAAATCGCAAGCCTCACAAACACATAACGACAAACACGCGACGCTTACAGGTATACAGCCTGCTGCTCTTAATTCGAAGTGGTGGATAATTCACATACAGTGTCAGCCGTGGCTCAGTGGGTAGCCCCCTTGCCTCAGAGTCAGAAGGTTGTGGGTTCAAGTCCCGCTCCAGAGACTTGAGCACAAATATCTAGGCTGACACTGAGGGAGTGCTGCACTGTCGAAGGCGCCGTCTTTCGGATGAAGCGTTAAACCGAGGCCCCGTCTGCTCTCTCAGGTGGAAGTAAAAGATCCCAAGGCACTATTTCGATGACGAGCTGGGGAGTTCTCCCCCGGTGTCTGAGTTATCCCTCAAAAAGTACTTCATTGGCTGTAAAGCGCTTTGGGACGTCCGGTGGTCGTGAAAGCTATATAAAGAAATGCAAGTCTTTCTTTTTTCTTTACTTTTTAGCAAGATAAATGACTTCAAATTAGCAGGGCTGAACTGCACCGAAGGTGGTTCGCAAAACAGCCCGTAATAAGAATCCTCCTACATGGGGCAGAACAGGACATTTTAAGCACCTGTGAGCACATTCCCCACCACCCCCACTCAAAGGAAATAGTTTTAAAGGTAGCTCTTTTCTACGCGGTTTAATATTTTGGATGATTTTAAGTTGCGTGTGGTCTGAAAATATTTAGAATAGACTGCAGTAAAATGCAACAATGCCAAATATGTCCATTGACCCCGTGGAATCTAACTGAGAGACAGATCCCTTGCCTGGAATTTTATTTTTGCGTCATTCCTCGCCAGTGTGCGGACGGGGAGCTTTATTTATAGGCCTTGACATGTTCTAACTCAACCAGGCCGCTCACAGTCAGGTTTCATTAAGAAACATAGAAACATAGAAGATAGGAGCAGGAGTAGGCCATTCGGCCCCTCGAGCCTGCAATGAGATCATGGCTGATCATCCAAATTCAGTACCCTGTCCCTGCCTTCTCCCCATATCCCTTGATCCCTTTAGCCTGAAGAAATATATCTAACTCTTTCTTGAATATATTTAATGAACTGGCCTCCACCGCCCTCTGTGGCAGAGAATTCCACAGGTTCACCACTCTCTGGGTGAAGAAATTCCTCCTCATTTCAGTCCTAAATGGCTTACCCCTTATCCTTAGACTATGACACCTGGTTCTGGACTCCCGGGCCATCAGAAACATCCTTCCTGCATCTAGTCTGTCCAGGCCTGACAGAATTTTATAGGTTTCGATGAGATCCCCTCTCAATCTTCTAAACTCCAGTGAGTATAAGCCCAATCGACACAATCTCTCCTCATATGTCATTCCTGCCATCCCAGGTATCAGCCTGGTGAATCTTCGCTGCACTCCCTCCATGGCAAGAACGTCCTTCCTCAGGTAAGGCGACCAAAACTGCACACAATACTCAAGGTGCGGTCTCACCAAGGCCCTGTGCAACTGTAGCAAGACATCCTTGTTCCTGTACTCGAACCCTCTTTCTACGAAGGCCAGCATACCATTTGCCTTCTTAACTGCCTGCTGCACCTGCATGCTTACCTTCAGCGACTGCTGCACAAGGACACCCAGGTCTCTTTGCACTTCCCCTTCTCCCAATCTATTGCCATTCAAATAATAATCTGCCTTCCTGTTTTTGCCACCAAAGTGGATAACCTCACATTTATCCACATTATAGTGCATTTGCCATGTTTCTGCCCAATCACCCAACCTGTCCAAATCGTACTGGAGTTTCACGGCATCCTCCTCACAGCATACCCTCCCACCCAGCTTTGTGTCGTCTGCAAATTTGGAGATATTACATCCAATTCCCTCGTCCAGATCATTAATATATATCATGAACAGCTGGGGTCCTAGGACCGATCCTTGCGGTACCCCACTAGTCACTGCCTGCCACTCGGAAAAAGATCCGTTTATTCCAACTCTTCGCTTTCTATCTGCCAACCAGTTCTCTATCCAAGTCAATACCTTGCCCCCAATCCCATGTGCCTTAATTTTGCACGCTAATCTCTTATGTGGGACCTTATCGAAAGCCTTCTGAAAGTCCAAATACACCACATCCACTGGTTCTCCCTTATCTATTTTACCAGTTACATCCTCAAAAAATTCCAGTAGATTAGTCAAGCATGATTTAACTTTTGTAAATCCATGTTGACTTTGTCCGATCCTGTCACTGCTTTCCAAGTGCTCTGCTATTGCATCTTTTATAATGGACTCTAGCATTTTCCCCACTACCGATGTCAGGCTTACCAGTCTATAATTCCCCACTTTTTCTCTACCACCTTTTCTGAATAGTGGGGTAACATTAGCTACCCTCCAATCCATGGGTACTGTTCCAGAGTCTATCGAGTTCTGGAAGATGACCAGCAATGCATCTACTATTTCTAGGGCCACTTCCTTAAGTACCCTGGGATGTAGATTATCATACCCTGGGGATTTATCGGCCTTCAGTCCCATCAATTTTCCTAACACCATTTCCCTACAAATACTGATTTCTTTCAGTTCCACCCTTTCCTCAGACCCTATGTTCCCCAGCATCTCTGGGAGGTTATTTCTGTCCTCCTTTGTGAAGACAGAACCAAAATATGTATTTAGTTGGTCTGCCATTTCTTTGTTCCCCATTATAAATTCCCCCGATTCTGACTGCAAGGGACCTACGCTTGACTTCACCAATCTTTTTCTCTTCACATATCTATAAAAGCTTTTACAGTCAGTTTTTATGTTCCCTGCAAGCTTACTCTCATATTCTATTTTCCCTTTCTTAATTAATCCCTTCGTCCTCCTTTGTTGAATCCTAAACTGCTCCCAATCCTCAGGATTATTGCTTTTTCTGGCCAATTTATATGTCCTCTCCTTGGATCTTATGCTATCCCTAATTTCCCTTGTTAGCCACGGTTGAGTCACCTTTTTTGTTTTATTTTTATGCCAAACTGGGATGAACAAATTCTGTAGCTCATCCATTCGGTCTTTGAATGTTTGCCATTGTCTATCCACTGTCAACCCTTTGAGTGCCTTCCCCAATCAATCCTACCCAACTCGCTCCTCAGACCATCGTAGTTTCCTTTATTTAAATTGAGGACCCTAGTCTCTGATTCAACTACTTCACTGCGGGTTAGGTTGATTGGTTATGATAAATTGAACCTTAGTGTTAGGGGGATTAAATAGGTGGGGTTACAGGGATAGGGCGGGATATGTGTTGGGGTTACGGGGATCGGGTGGGATATGTGTCGGTGCAGGCTCGATGGGCCGAAATGGCCTCTATCTGCACTGTGGGGTTTCTGTGATTCTGTGATTCTCCATCTTAATGAAGAATTCGATCATATTATGATCGCTCTGACCCAAGGGGCCTCGTACAACAAGATTGCTAATTAATCCTTTCTCGTTACATAATACCCAGTCTAAGATGGCCTGATCTCTGGTTGGTTCCTCAACATATTGGTCCAGGAAACCATCCCGTAAACACTCCAGGAATTCCTCCTCTACAGTATTGTTACTAATTTGGTTGGCCCAATCTATATGTAGATTAAAGTCACCCATGATGACTGCTGTGCCCTTATTGCACGCTTCTTTAATTTCCCTTTTAATGCCATCCCCAACCTCCGCCTTACTGTTTGGAGGTCTATATACCACTCCCACTAACGTTTTTTTCCCCTTAGTATTCCTCAATTCTACCCATACAGATTCCACATCATCAAAGCTAATATCCTTCATTACCATTGTGTTAATCCCTTCTTTAACCAGTAATGCTACCCCACCTCCCTTTCCTTTTTGCCTATCTTTCCTGAATATCGAATACCCCTGAGTGTTGAGTTCCCAGTCTTGGCCATCCTTGAGCCACGTTTCCGTAATCCCAACCAAATCATATTCGTTTGCCTCTATTTGCACAGCCAATTCATCCACCTTATTACAAATGCTCCTCGCATTAAGACACAAAGCCTTCAGGCTTGTTTTTTTAACGCTCTTAGACCTATTCGAATTATTATTTACTGTGGCAATTGTGGTGTATGTGCCTTTAAGAGCAATTATGGTGTATGTGCCTTTAAGAGCCCCAGGTGTGCGTAATGCCGGTAATTGCCACTTGGGCTATATAAGCCTGTGTATTGTGTATATCCTTTAGAAACCCCCCCCCAGACTTGCTTAGTAAATACCTATGAACCAACTCCTGTCTTCAGTGTCTTTATCTACACACGGACACTACAGCCATGTTTGATTTAAACTGTTGATTTCTCTGACTGCCACTTTTGTTTTTCTCCTTCCTATCTTTTGCTTTTATCCTTGTTTCCCTTTCCTCTGTCTCCCTGCTCAGGTTCCCAGCCCCCTGCCATTTTAGTTTAAACCCTCCCCCACAGCACTAGCAAACACTCCCCCTAGGACATCGGTTCCAGCCCTGCCCAGGTGCAAACCGTCCGGTTTGAACTGGTCCCACCTCCCCCAGAACCGGTTCCAATGTCCCAGGAACTTGAATCCCTCCCCCTGGCACCATTCCTCTAGCCACGTATTCATCTGAAGTATCCTTCTATTTCTACTCTGACCAGCACGTGGCACTGGTAGCAATCCTGAGATTACTACCTTTGAGGTCCTGTTTTGTAATTTATCTCGTAACTCCCTATATTCCGCTTTTAGGACCTCATCCCGCTTTTTACCGATATCGTTGGTGCCTATATGCACCACGACAACTGGCTGTTCACCCTCCCCTTCCAAGATGTTCTGCAGCCGCTCGGAGACATCCTTGACCCTTGCACCAGGGAGGCAACACACCATCCTGGAGTCTCGTTTGCGGCCGCAGAAATGCCTATCTATTCCCCTTACAATTGAATCCCCTGTTACTATAGCTCTACCCCTCTTTTTCCTCCCATTCTGTGCAGCAGAGCCACCCCTGGTGCCAGGAAGTTGGCTGCTGCTGCCTTCCTCTGATAAGCCATCCCCCCCAACAGTACTCAAAGTGGTGTATCTGTTGGAGAGGGGGATGGCCACAGGGGACCCCTGCACTACCTGCCTGCGCCTAGTACTCTGCCTGTTGGTCACCCGTTCCCTTTCTTTCTGTCCAACCTCTACCTGCGGTGTGTTCAACTCCATAAGCGAACAAGGCGGGCTAAGAGGACGGAATGGAGCCTGCGCACGGCAAATGTTTGGAGGGGGAGGGGGGGAAGAAGGGGAAGAGAACATCTCGACAAACGATCCAGCCAGCTACGCAATAAACACGCAAAAAAACTGGAGCAACTCTGGCTTTGCAGCTATCTCTGCAGGACTGCCCGAGGCCTCCCTTTCGCAAATCAGTCTTCCGATGGGACAGGCATTTCAAAGCAAGTAACTGCTCCAAACAGTGCAGCAAAGTCTTCCTGAGGAGGGAGCCTCTTTTTTTCCCCAAACAGGACCAGGAGTTTTGTCACCTTTATGTTAGTTTGTTAAAATCAGAGCCCAGAAGGCCAGGATCTGCGAGCTGCATCCTGGCATTTACAATATTAAATTCAGCTTCTGTAGACCGGCACTGGTAAAGCTAGGCCCCTTCATACTGCGAGCTGGGCCTTTGAGAGTTCGCCAGTCAATGAGGGAGCATTCATGCTGCTGCTGCTGGGGTGGCACTTTTACCGGCGGTTTAACTTCGAGCTAGCTTTCGCTGTGTGAGGGGCCCAGGCTGTGGAGGGCCCAGGCTGTGAGAGACCCAGGCTGTGTGAGGGGCCCAGGCTCTGGAGGGCCCAGGCTGTGAGAGACCCAGGCTGTGTGAGGGGCCCAGGCTGTGGAGGGCCCAGGCTGTGAGAGACCCAGGCTGTGTGAGGGGCCCAGGCTCTGGAGGGCCCAGGCTGTGAGAGACCCAGGCTGTGTGAGGGGCCCAGGCTGTGGAGGGCCCAGGCTGTGAGAGACCCAGGCTGTGGGGGGGGGGGGGGGGGGGGGGTCCCAGGCTGTGAGGGACCCAGGCTGTTGGGGAGGGGGGGGAGCAGGCTGTGGGGGGGGGGGGCACCCAGGCTATGAGGGGACCCAGGCTGTGGGGGGGGGGCCCAGGCTGTGAGGGACCCAGGCTGTGGGGGGGGGCCCAGGCTGTGGGGGGGGGCCCAGGCTGTGAGGGACCCAGGCTGTGTGGGGGGGGGGGGGAGCAGGCTGTCGGGGGGGACCCAGGCTGTGGGGGGGGCCCAGGCTGTGGGGGGGGCCCAGGCTGTGGGGAGGAGGGGGGCAGGCTGTGGAGGGCCCAGGCTGTGGGGGGGCACCCAGGCTGTGGGGGGGCCAGGCTGTGGGGGGACCCAGGCTGTGGGGGGGGCCCAGGCTGTGGGGGGGCCCAGGCTGTGGGGGGGGCCCAGGCTGTGGGGGGGCCCAGGCTGTGGGGGGGCCCAGGCTGTGAGGGGGCCCAGGCTGTGAGGGGGCCCAGGCTGTGGGGGGCCCAGGCTGTGGGGGGAGCCAGGCTGTGGGGGCCAGTTATTGAAACTTATAAAATTCTAACAGGACTGGACAGACTAGGTGCAGGAAGGATGTTCCCAATGGCGGGGGAGTCCAGAACCAGGGGTCACAGTCTAAGGATAAGGGGTGAGCCATTTAGGACAGAAATGAGGAGCAATTTCTTCACCCAGAGAGTGGTGAACCTGTGGAATTCTCTACCACAGAAGGCAGTAGAGGCCAACTTATTAAATATATTCAAGAAGGAGTTAGATATATTTCTTAAGGCTAAAGGGATCAAGGGATATGGGGAGAAAGCAGGGACAGGGTACTGAGTTTGGATGATCAGCCATGATCTCATTAAATGGCGGAGCAGGCTCGAGGGGCCGATTGGCCTACTCCTGCGCCTATCTTCTATGTTATCAAAAATCCATATGAAGGAGGCCACAACAACAGCTTGAATTTATATAGCGCCTTTAACATAGCAAAACATCGCAAGGCACCTAAAGGGAGCTACTGCATCTATAAGTTAGCCATTGGGAGCAGGCTCATTGTCACTAAATATCCTGAAGGCTTAAAAGGTTTTCTATTTCTATTCTATGACTCTATGATGTAAAAGGCCTTTTTTCCCCCCATGAGGACTGGGCATGCACAGTACTTGTGGTTAACAACCCATTCTGGTTTCCGGGCAGATACATCACTGTTACTTACAGACAAGACAAGCATATTATACGTATCTAAAAAAGAGTTTTACATCTGTCCACATTAAGAATAAATTGCCCATGTAAATTTTCACGTTGCAATTACAACCTCCCCCCTGGTGGAGGCTGTCTTTTATAGACGTGGGCACAGGCATAATGCAAATACTGTAAGAAGAAAAGAAAGGCTTGCAATTATACAGCGCCTTTCACGATCACCGCATGTCCCAAAGCACTTTAAAGACAATGAAGTACTTTTTTTGAAGTGTAGTCACTGTTGTAATGTAGGAAACGCGGCAGCCAATTTGCGCACAGCAAGCTCCCACAAACAGCAATGTGATAATGACCGGATAATCTGTTTTAGTGATGTTTGTTGAGGGACAAATATTAGCCCAGGACACCGGGGAGAACTGCCCTGCTCTTCTTCAAAATAGTGCCATAGGATCTTTTACGTCCACCTGAGAGAGCAGACAGGGCCTCGGTTTAACGTCTCATCTGAAAAACAGCACCTCTGACAGTGCAGCACTCCCTGGGTACAGCACTGGGAGTGTCGGCCTAGATTTTTGTGCCAAAGTCTCTGGAGGGGGGGTTTGAACCCACAATCTTCTGACGCAGAGGCGAGAGTGTTACCCACTGAGCCACAGCTGACACAGTATAAAAATAAAGACAGAATGTACAACTTCTAATGGGGACTGAATTACAACTGCACACCCTGAACTAGCTATCTCGTTAGACTTTAGCCCGGCTTCATCTCAAGATGACACTCGGGGAGGGGTGAAATTAGTCTTCGCCAGTAGTGCGAAATGCCCTCAAAGCGAATCGGCAGCCTGTTTTACATTGTGCCCTGAACTCAATGGCGTTTTGACTCGCTATGACCCTATGGTCTACTGGCCCAGACCAATTTCACCTCCCCAGGTCGGGACTTCCTGAGTGCAACAGGAACGGTAGCATTGCGGTCACGTTACTGGGCTAGTACTCCAGAGGCCTGGACTAATGATCCGGAAACGTGAGTTCAAATCCCAGCAGTGGCAGCTGGGGAATTGAAGTTCAGTTAATTAAATAAATCTGGAATAAAAAGCTAATGGTGACCATGAATCTACCGGATTGTTGTAAAAACCCAACTGGTTCACTAATGTCCTTTAGGGAAGAAAATCTGCCGTCCTTACCTGGTCTGCCTATATGTGGTTGACTCTGAAAAGGCCTAGCAAGTCACTCAGTTGTCAAGGCGGCTCACCACCACCTTCTCAAGGGCAATTAGGGATGGGCAATAAATGCTGGCCTTGCCAGCGATGGCCAGATCCCGTGAATGAATAAAAAAAGATAGAAAGCACGATCATTGTGAAAAGTAAATCTCAGAAGGTAGTCTCAGAAATTCCACTCACGTATCAAAGCAGAGGAGGACTCCCGTCAGTGGAGTTTGGTGAGACAAGTGATGCACTCAGGATCTCAGAGCAAAGGGAGCAGAGTGAAGACGGAACTACCTCTCTCGCAGTCAGGGCGAACTGTTATATGGGACGGGCGTGCTTGGTTTGAACACCAGTAACAGCAGCATCAGTTCTGCCAATGTTCTCACTGTAACAGTGCGCTGTTTTCTAAAAAAAACAAGCTGTGGGTCTCGGGCATAACAGGGCCACAGGGAGTCTACCACTTTGAATCTTTCCACAGTCTACACAGGCACCGTTAGGTAAAACGCATACCATGAAAACGGACCTTAGCTGACTGAACAACTGCTAGTGCTGCAGCGCAATTCTACACATGTCGTCTGTTTATGGTGTCATTACCACTTCAGAGACTTGAGCACAAAGTCTCACTCCAGTGCAGTGCTGAGGGAGTGCAGCACTGTCAGAGGTGCCATCTTTCACGAGAGGTTAAACCGAGGACCCCGTCTGTCTTCTCAGGTGGATGTAAAAGATCCCACGGCACTATTTCGAAAGAGAGCAGGGGAGTTCTCCCCGGTGTCCTGGAGCCAGTATTTATCCCTCAATCAACATCATTAAAAACAGATGATCTGGTCATTATCACATTGCTGTTTGTGGGAGCTTGCTGTGCGCAAATTGGCTGTCGCGCTTTCTAAATTAGAACAGTGACTTCACTTCAAAAGTATTTCATTGGCTGTAAAGCGCTTTGGAACATCCTGAGGCCTGAAAGGTGCTATATAAATGCAAGTCTTTTTTTCTTTACGAGGCGCTCGCTGTCCCTTTGCAAACAGTAACACCTTCAAACTGCTGAAAAAAAATCCAAACTTTCCCCTTCCACGGACAAACTCCTGTACCCAGCTCCAAGCACAAAATCATTTAATTCCCTAAACATCTAAACCAGTGGGTTTCATATAGTTTTTAGGTGGTAGTCTCCCTGCAAATATCAACACAAATAGTGACACGCTGTCGGGGACCCTGTGAAAATATTGACATGATTGCAAAGCCCGCCGGAAAAGTTTGACATGCTTCTGGAGTCCCTCAGCAAATATTACAGCACAGGAACAGGCCATCCGGCCCAACTGGTCCGTGCCAGTGTTTCTGCTCCACCCGAGCCTCCTCCCGCCCCTACTTCATCTAACTCTATCAGCATAGCCTTCTATTCCTTCTGTCTCATGTACTTATCCCGCTTCCCCTTAAATGCATCTATACTATTCGCCTCAACTACTCCCTGTGGTAGCAAGTTCCACATTCTAACCGCTCTCTGGGTAAAGCGGTTTCTCCTGAATTCCTTATTGGATTTACGAGTAACCATCGAATATTTATGGCCCCAATTTTGGATCTTGACGGACGCACTCCCGGGGACCCCTCACCCTGCAAATACCGACAACACACTCTCAAGCACCACTTGCAGATACTAACAGGCTCCCAAGATCCCCTTGCAAGTATTGACATGCTCCAATGAACCATCTGCAAATACTGACTTGCTCCCAAGGGCCGCCTGTCTTAACTTCCATAAGACAGTGCCTGCTACCAAAGAGAAGCTTGGTTATTCGTACACAGCAACAGAAATAACAATCGTAATCTGACAAATGCAGAAATCTGACTGCCGGCCCAAGAGAAATCGGAGGACATGAGGGATTCACGGGACTCCAATATGAAACACTTCAGGAGGTTGGGAGATTTACTGGAATAATACCAGGGATGAGGGACTTCAGTTAAGTGCAGAGACGAGAGAAGCTGGGATTGTTCTCCTTGGAGCAGAGAAGGTTAAGGCGAGATTTAATAGAGGGGTTCAAAATCATGAAGAGTAAATAAGGAGAAACTGTTTCCACTGGCAGAAGGGTCGGTAACCAGAGGACACAGATTTAAAGAAGCAGAGGGGAGGTAAGGAAAAAAACATTTTAAGCAGCGAGTTGTGGTGCTCAGGACCGCGCTGCCTGAAAGGGCGGTGGAAGCAGATTCAATACAGGTACACTATCCCTTATCCGAAAGCCTTGTGACCAGCTGAGTTTCGGTTTTCGGAATTTTTCAGATTTCAGAAGGTATTATTATAAGACTGGGAAATTGGTATTTAATATAAATTTTAAAAGTTCAGGCTACCTCTTGCGACTGTTCCGTGTCTCATTCCCCTTCCTGCTTCTCTGGAAAGCCGGATATCGGCTGACTCCTACTAAGCTGGCCCGCAAATCAGGTCGGGGGTCGGGTGGGGGCGGGGGGGGAGAAAAGAATATCGGACGGGCCTCGGGTCGGGTCGGGTGGGGGGAGAAAAGAATATCGGACGGGCCTCGGGTCGGGTCGGGTCGGGTGGGGGGGGGGGGGAGAAAAGAATATCGGACGGGTCGGGGGTCAGGTCGGGTTGGGGGGGGGGGAGAAAAGACTATCGGACGGGCTGCTGCAGCTATCGGACGGGCCGCTGTACTGTTGGGTTCACTCTCCCGGTACCTCCTTCACACTGCCCGGCTCGGCCTGCAATCTCCTACCCAGGAGGGAACTCTGTGACCCTCTGCCCTGCTCAGCGTAAGTCGTGCGCCACTCTGGTCATGTCGTGCGCACAACTTACGCTGAACGAAAAAACTTTCGGTTTTTAGAGGTTTTCGGATAAAGGATAGTCTACCTGTAGTAACTTTCAAAAGAGAATTGGATAAATACTTCAAGGGAAAAAATTGCAGGGCTACGGGGAAAGGGCAGGGGAATGGGACTAAGTGGAGAGCTGATTGGCCTCCTCCTATGATTCGATGATCTTAATCACTGCTTCACATCAGAGATGTTAACACCTTTCCTCCACGCCAACCGACAGAGCTTTTATGTAAACAGAAACTGAAGAGATAAATTTTTACAATTTCTGGCAATCACCTCAATTCCCTTTGCAGCCCAGGCATCTGCTCTCACCTCTACTGTACCTGCCCGAACATCACAGGGCAGGATCCCTGGGTAATGCAGATTGTACCGCTGCCGATCCACCTGGATGAGCTTCAGGCTCTGCGCGTGCCTTTTGCAGGGTTGAGGGATGACAGAAACCGTGCAATGCGTTTTCAGTGTTGAAATGAAATACAGAGCTGTGTAATTACGGGTCTTCCCCGAGTTCTTCCTGCCAAAATCTGGTTAATATCCCAATAATAACTGCTGACAATGATAATAAGCACGCAATGCTTTGGACACCAAATACAACATTGGACAGCCAGGACACGAAGCTACAGAACAGTGCCTGCATTTCAAAAGTACTTTGGAACACCCTGAAGACGCAAGTTTATAGCGCTGGGGTTCTTCTCCTTGGAGCAGAGAAGGCTAAGAGGAGATTTGATAGAGCTTTTTAAAATCATGAAGCGTTTAGATAGAGTAAATAAAGAGAAACTGTTTCCAATGACTGAAGGGTCGATAACCAGAGGATACAGATTTAAGGTGATTTGGCATAAGAGGAAATACTTTTTTGCGCAATGGGTGGTTAGGATTTGGAATGCACTGCTTGATAGGGCGGTGGATACAGATTCAATAGGAGCCTTCAAAGGGGAATTGAATAAGTATTTGAAGGAGAAAGATTTGCAGGGATATGGGGAAAGAGCGGGGGAGCGGGACTGACTGGATTGCTCTTCGAAAGAGCCGGCGCAGACTCGATGGGCCGAATGGCCTCCTTCTGTGCTGTGCTGTGCTGTTCTATGATTCTTTCTAAATGCAAGTTCTTTCATCTACTGCATGACTCGTGTGCAGCAAAGCGGAGGCCCCTTCCACTGTGCACCTGTGATGGGCATCCCTTTACCTCAAACTTTCTACTGCTGAAATACATGCACAGGGGCGTAATTGGCAAAAGAACCAGAGGCGACATGAGGAAAAGAATATTTACGCAGCGAGTTGTTACGATCTGGGATGCACGGCCTGAAAGGGCAGTGGAACCAGATTCAATCGTAACTTTCAAAAGGGAATTGGATAAATACTTGAAGGGGAAAATTTTGCAGGGCTACAGGGAGCGAGATGGGGGAGTGGGACTAATTGGGGAGCTCTTTCAAAGAGCCGGCACAGGCACGATGGGCCGAATGGCCTCCTTCTGCGCTGTATCATTCCATGATTCTAGGAGCATCCCACTGCAGTACTTTACTGCCCTTCTGCACACAAGTGGATCCTCCATCCTCTCTTGCACCAGTGTGCAGTCACCCTCGCCCACGAACATTAGCATCCCATTACTTTACTGCTTGTGTGCACACAAGGGAAAGATTCCCTCTACTCCACCATCTGTGCACAAAGGCACGAAGCTGTTTTCCGTCGACCACCTGTGCAGAGATGAGCGACTGCCTCCGTTCTCCTGTCTCTCGTCATTCCCGGGATGTGGGCGTCGCTGGCGAGGCCGGCATTTATTGCTCATCCCCGAGTTGCCCCTTGAGAAGGTGGTGGTGGTGAGCTGCCTTCTTGAACCGCTGCAGTCCGTGTGGTGAAGGTGCTCCCACAGTGCTGTTAGGGAGGGAGGTCCAGGAGTTTGACCCAGCGACGATGACTGAATGTAAAAGTGGATTAGTGAGCATGTAGTGTGTTTGTGCTTATTGTCCTGTGCTGAGTAGGAATCTGATGCCATGACGCTAACGTGATGATTCATTGTTGGCATCATCAATGGTAATTCAATGTTTCTTGTTACCAAAATGAGCCAGTATCAGATCTTCTTATTTGAAAGAGTTCTTTTTGAACTCCAACAATTTACGACCGATTAAATCCCTGGCTAAGCAATGCTATCCACCTTTATGGCTTAAAATGCTGTAGTCTGTAGCACACAAGAGCTGGGTCTCGTTGAAGCTGCCCCGTGAATTCGCCCAGGGCTAAGTGGGCAATGCCTCCGCCTGGTGCAGTTCTGAGCCATTCACATTCCAAGTTTGACGACCTGATCTCAGCTCAGGTGCCAATAAGGTCCTGGCAAACTGGCCCCCGGTACCTCTGGGCTAAATAAAGGGGGAAGAAAACAGCCTGGATTCCTGCTCCTGATCGCTATCCGGTGGACCTTTGCGGGAACTATTCCAACGCACTCCTGGCTGGCCTCCCACGTTCTGCCTTACGCAAACTTGAGGCCATCCAAAACTCGGCTGCCCGTGTCCTAACTCGCACCAAGTCCCGTTCACCCAACACCTTGATTTTAAAATTCTCATCCTTGTTTTCAAATCCCTCCATGGCCTCGCCCCTCCCCATCTCTGTAATCTCCTCCAGCCCTACAATCCTCCGAGATATCTGCGCTCCTCTAATTCTGGCCTCTTGAACATCCCCGATCTTCATTGCTCCACCAATGGCGGCCATGCCTTCAGCTGCCAAGGCCCTAAGCTCTGGAATTACCTCGCTTAACCTCGCCGCCTCTCTTTCCTCCTTTAAGATACTCCTTAAAACCTGCCTCTTTGACCAAGCTTTCTGCCCTAATATTTCCTTATGTGGCTTGGTGTCAAAATTTTGTTCGATAACGCTCCTGTTGAAAGCGCACATGTATAAGCATCAAAGACCGAACCAAGCTCAGGGGGCATCCCCCCTTGTGTCAAACAGCCTGCTCCCACCGTCTGGGCTCACACGTGAAGAGGTCACCTGGGCCTAGGATGGATAGCAATCGTGGGGCCATACTTTAACGAGAGTCAGCGAGGAAGACAGGACACTGGAGCAGATGGGAATAAAAGGACGATATAGAATATCTACAAGTGTAGATTTCCAGGTCAGATTGATAGATCGTACAGTACAAAGACCCAGTGTTTATAAATTACACAGACATCGGTTCTGCGTCGCTTGTTCCTCAAACCAGTAGCTGCAAGTCTGATACCCGTGTGTTTCTGAAGAATTTCCGTCATGCGTAAGAGCACCAGCTGCTTTGTTATACGTGTCCTTTTGGCAATAACTGTGCAGAGCGGCATTACTTGACACTGCTTTAATCACCATCAAACACATCGAGTTGACAGGCCGACTGATTTTGCTCCGTACTGTTCACTCTCAAGAAATAAAAAAACAGCAGCAGCGTCCCGGGGTGAAGAGCGACTTCTCAAATGACCAATGCTACCGCACACGCACACACAGGAAGTAGCACAGATCTAATCAGAATCCATTGGGGACTGTGACACTTGGTTTTCAATTTTGTATTTCCAAGTTTAAATCCATAACATGGTGGATTAGTGCCAGCGAACAGCGAGACTGCTCCTGTTAGTGCTCTCGTTCACACGCCTCTTCTTGAAAAGAAAGACGACTTGCATTTCTATCTCGCCTTTCATGACCATTGAACATCCGAAAGCGCTTTCCAGCCAATGAAGTGTAGTCACTGTTGTAATGTGGGAATCGCAGCAGCTGATTTGTACACAGCAAGCTCCCACAAACAGCAATGTGATAATGACCAGATAATCTCTTTTAGTGATGCTGATCGAGGGATAAATATTGGCTCGGACTCTTGTGTCACACTCGGTCTCTGGCTCGGTCTGTGTGCGGGATGGGCGGGGAAGGGGAATCTCCTTGTCTTGACACACAGATTCCCTCACACACTTGCATACTCTCAAGTCCCCTGCGTGCTCATCTCCCTCTTAAGCAGATTATATGTTGGTATTTAGCGGAATGTTAGGAGTCGGTGGAAACCCTAATGTAAACGTGCTGGTTGGACTTGCTAAGGCTGGTGCTGGGAGAATCTGGGACAAAATGGACATTCAAAAACCCCCTGGCACGATTCGAAGAAACGCAGGGAAGGGTTCCCCGTGCCCCGGCCAACATTACTTCCTCAACCAAGAGCAGCAAAAGCGGATTAACCGGCCATTCGACTAGTTGTTATTTCTGGGATCTTGCTGCCGACATAACGCTGACTGCACTCACAAATTCATACCCCACTATTCAAAAAAGGTGGTAGAGAGAAAACGGAGAATTACAGACATCGGTAGTGGGGAAAATGCTCGAGTCCATTATAAAAGATGTAATAGCAGAGCACTTGGAAAACAGTGACAAGATCGGACAAAGTCAACATGGATTTACAAAAGGTAAATCGTGCTTGACTAATCTACTGGAATTTTTTGAGGATGTAACTGGTAAAATAGATAAGGGAGAACCAGTGGATGTGGTGTATTTGGACTTTCAGAAGGCTTTCGATAAGGTCCCGCATAAGATATTGGCGTGCAAAGTTAAAGCACATGGGATTGGGGGTAAGGTACTGACTTGGATGGAGAACTGGTTGGCAGACAGGAAGCAAAGAGTTGGAATAAACGGATCTTTTTCCGAGTGGCAGGCAGTGACTAGTGGGGTACCGCAGGGATTGGTCCTAGAACCCCAGCTATCACAATATATATTAATGATCTAGACAAGGGAACTAGATGTAATGTCTCCAAGTTTGCAGACGACACAAAGCTGGGTGGGCGTGTGTGCTGTGAGGAGGATGCAGAGAAACTCCAGTATGATTTGGACGGGTTGGGTGATTGGGCAGATGCATGGCAGATGCAGTATAATGTGGATAAATGCGAGGTTATCCACTTTGGTGGCAAAAAACAGGAAGGCAGATTATTATCTGAACGGCAATAGATTGAGAGAAGGGGAAGTGCAACGAGACCTGGGTGTCCTTGTGCACCAATCGCTGAAGGTAAGCATGCAGGTGCAGCAGGCGGTTAAGAAGGCAAATGGTATGTTGGCATTCGTAGCGAGAGGGTTCGAGTATAGGAACAAAGATGTCTTGCTGCAGTTGTACAGGGCCTTGGTGAGACCACACCTTGAGTATTGTGTGCAGTTTTGGTCGCCTTATGAGGAAGGATGTTCTTGCCATGGAAGGAGTTCAGCGAAGATTCACCAGGCTGATACCTGGGATGGCAGGAATGACGTATGAGGAGAGATTGGGTCGATTGGGCTTGTACTCGCTGGAGTTTAGAAGAATGAGAGGGGATCTCATTGAAACTTATAAAATTCTAACAGGACTAGACAGAGTAGATGCAGGAATGATGTTCCCGATGGCCGGGGAGTCCAGAACCAGGGGTCACAGTCTAAGGATAAGGGGTAAGCCATTTAGGATTGAGATGAGGAGGAATTTCTTCACCCAGAGAGTGGTGAACCTGTGGAATTCTCTACCACACAAGGCAGTAGAGGCCAATTTATTAAATATATTCAAGAAGGAGTTAAATATATTTCTTAAGGCTAAAGGGATCAAGGGATATGGGGAGAAGGCAGGGACAGGGTACTGAATTTGGATGATCAGCCATGATCTCATTGAATGGCGGAGCAGGCTCGAGGGGCCGAATGGCCTACTCCTGCTCCTATCTTCTATGTTTCTATGTTTCCCTGTGTAAGCATTTGGAGATGTTTCTGACAGACGCAAGACGTTATATAAATGCAAGTCTCTCTTTTACTACAGTTGTTTAACACATAAATAAACCTGTGTGCGTCACTGACCACCTCCCGCAACACCTGCCAAAGAAAAACACAAAACAACCATTTCAACTCGGCTCGCAAGAAAATAGCTGCACTGTACCCAACCGATAACAAGATCGATCTAATTCAGGCCTACATTCTTTATTTTAAACACATGCTGGTAGACCCACCAAAATAAATACCAGAAGTTCATTCTCCGTATCGTACAAGGCAGCCTTTCAAGTTCTGCCGTTTATTTACTCAGGTTAGATGTCACCCTTACCAATACTAGAGCAAGCAATCAGACAGCTTTATGATGCTTCGGGAGGCCTTCAACCCTCAGTAAGTACAATAGGATGGATTTCCCTTTTTATTGTGTCTGGGAAACCGGAGATCCCCAGGTGCAGTGTAGAGATATATTAAAAAAAAGGGACAGAGACCGCTCACGTCAAGTCTCCACCCCCTGTTTTTCACCCCGGGACGTCCTGGGGCTCCCCCGGGATATTTGAAGGGGCTTCCCACCTGTAGTAGGGTTTTAATGAGGCAGGAGAACGCACACCCAGGCTCCTGTCTCGCCCGCGAGCGTTGGGTGCCCCCGCAGAGAAACCCGGTGTAAGTGCCTGCGCCAGAACCCTTGCGGACCGGAGCATCTGCCAGGGTCCCGGGGTGGGGGGGGTAGGCCGAAGACTTTGCAGGTAGAATCATAGAATCTTACAGCAAGGGGGCCGTTCAGCCCGTCGTGCCTGTACCGGCTCTTTGAAAGAGCTCTCCAATTTAGTGCCCAACACCCCCAGCTTTTTCCCCAAAACTCTGCAAATTATGACCTCTTCAATAACAGGTCAGATTGCCTTTTGAAAGTTCCTGTTGAATCTGCTTCCAGCACCCTTTCAGGTAGTGCGTTCCAGATCACAACAACCCTCCATGTGAAAACATTTCTCCTCATTACCCCTCTAATTCTTTTGATGATTATTTTAAATTACTGACGCACTTGCCAGAGGGAACAGTTGCTCCCTACTTGCTTTATCAAAGCCCCTCATAATTTTGAATCCCTCTATTAGGTAGGTAAGTGATTTCCTCTTGAATCCCACCCCCGGAATGAGTAGAACACGCCATTGGCGGCAGGCAGCAATCCAGCTGCAGGCCTCTCGAGACCCGCAGGTGCACTCTTGTTTCCTGCCCTGGTCCGCTAGTGCAATGCAGTGTCCCCCGAACGTGCAAACTGTGGCATGTTATACTTTCTCACAGGCTCAGCACACCTGGGGTAAACGGACCCCAATGTGTGGATCTCCCCCTTCAACAACATGCATCTCTTGATCAGGCAGGCCCAGTGGATTTGTTTTTCTCCGTGCATCTGACAAGAATCAAGTGAAGCTGGGGAGAAAGATTCACAAGAACAAACGCTGGCTGCTGAAATGGCTGCCCGAAATATTGTACATGGAATTGCGAACATACAAAATTGGCGGTTAGGCAAAGACCAGCTGGTCCATCAAGCCTGTCCTGCACCGTGATGGCCAGAGCATTGTGTCTAAGCACTGCAGCATCCCCACCGCCATGTAATCTCCTGGAAAACAGAAAAAACCCAGAGCCAAATAGGAAAAAAAATACTCGAGAACTCCTCTCCGACCCCCCACAGGCAGTCAAAACCAGTCCAGGAGATCGCATGGATCAAATTATAGTATTTACAGCATAGAAACAGGCCATTCGGCCCAACTGGTCCGTGCCGGTGTTTATGCTCCACTCGAGCCTCCTCCCACCCCTCTTCATCTCACTCCATCAGCATATCTTTCTACTCCCTTCTCCCTCGTGTGTTTATCTAGCTTCCCCTTAAATGCATCGATACTATTCGCCTCAACCACTCCCTGTGGTAGCGAGTTCCACATTCTCACCACTCTCTGGGTAAAGAGGTTTCTCCTGAATTCCTTATTGGATTTATTAGTGACTATCTTATATTTAGATTTTGCGCACAGCAAGCTCCCACAAACAGCAATGTAATAATGGCCAGATAATCTGTTTTTAGTGATGTTGATTGAGGGATAAATATTGGCCCCAGGACACCGGGGAGAACTCCCCTGCTCCTCTTCGAAATAGTGCCGTGGGATCTTTTACGTCCACCTGAGGGGGCAGATGGGGCCTCGGTTTAACGTCTCATCCAAAAGACGGCACCTCCGACAGTGCAGCACTCCCTCAGCACTGCACTGGAGTGTCAGCCTAGCTTTTTGTGCTCAAGTCCTTGGAGTGGGGCTTGAACCTCACAGCTTTCAGAGGCTGAGAGGCGAGGGTGCTGCCCACTGAGCCATGGCTGACCCCGAGCTCTACTTGTCCCATACTTCACCCAAGCGAGGCAAAAGGTCCTCTGCCAATAACCCTCTGGGGGCTCTTCATGGGGGCTCTTCACTGTGCAGGCTTCATTCTGTCACCACATCTCCCTGGCAGAACACGCAGACTGATGATCAATAACATTCTGTTGGCAGACACACCCAGATACGCTGGTCTACTTGCAGAATAATGCTGCGGTCCCAAATGAACGTTTGTGCTGGGAAAGATGAGGGCAGGCAGCCCGAGATCCCCGCCTACAGAATAAACAACCATTGGAACCAACCGTGTCCAGAATGGTTGGAAATGTGTTCTTTGAGAGTAGTGGTGACCAGCTCGGTAAGATCTTCTGCGTAATGGGACTTCTGAGCTACTGGCTTAATTTTGGAGCACGAGCTTCTATTTGCATTCAGAGCGCATCAGCTTGGAATAGGACACAGAATTCAAAAGCAGAGGGGAGAGACAGCTATAATTCCCTTGGTGTGAAAACGCTAAAGCCGTCTGTGATTCGAGAGGTTGGCCCAGTCAATAAAAATCAGCCCCTCTCAATAAGTTAATGGGAAGTAGTACAAGCAAATAACGATACTTGAGTCCCCCTTTCCTACATTACAACACTGACTACACTTCCAAAAAAGTACTTCATTGGCTGTAAAGTGCTGTGTGATGTCCGGTGGTCCTGACAGGAGCTAGATAAATGCAAGTCAGTCTTTTCTTTCAATTATTCTCTGCCATACCATTCCCATCAAGTCTTGGGGACACGGGTATAAAGTACAATATTAATAATGGCCGGGCGATTCTGGGAGCATTTCCTACAATAGTTTTCTTTGTGCAGCTAACATTCTTTCAGCAGGAGGGAAGGGGCGGGGTTGTCTCGGGAGCAGTCCATATTTGCAGGGGACAGCCCCACACACACACACGCACACAAAGTTGGAAAAACCAGTGGTCTAAACGATTCACAGCTGCGGTTTTCAAGGCCATGGGAACTCTCGCTGGCGCCAACCGCACCGAGAGCAATCCTGAGGTAAATGGGGGGGAAATCACGCATGCACGTGCATACATACACACACCCGTAAATAAGTGTGAACGTCAAGTCCACAGGCATGTTCTAAACGTGGGCCGTGGTTGGCTATTTACCTCTCCTGTTGTAGAAGGGTGTCAATTCTCAAAATAAAAAATCATCTACGTTACGCAAAATTTTGCAAGTGCTTCCAAGTTCGCCATATTTTGAAAAGAAAAACTTCAACCTTTGACCCAATAGAAAGACTTGCATTTATATAGCGCCTTTCACGACCACCAGACACCCCAAAGCACTTTACAGCCAATGAAGTACTGTTTGAAGTGTAGTCACTGTTGTAATGTAGGAAACACGGCAGCTAATTTGCGCACAGCAAGCTCCCACAAACAGCATTGTGATAATGACCAGATAATCTGTTTTAGTGATGTTGATTGAGGGATAAATATTGGCCCCAGGACACCGGAGATAACTGCCCTGGCACTAGCAGGGCTCACGTGAATAAAGACTATTTGGTGAATTATTGGCAGCTTGTACTGGGGAAATAAAAAGGCAGAGCATTGAAGGGGGCAGACCGGGCCTCGGTTTAACGTCTCATCCAAAAGACGGCACCTCCGACAATGCGGCGCTCCCTCAGTACTGCCCTGGAGTGTCAGGCTAGATTTTTGTGCTCAAGTCTCTGGAGTGGGTCTGTGAACCCATAACCTTGTGACTCAGAGGTGAGAGTCCTACCCACTAAGCCACAGCTGACACTGACACTAGCAGTAACAGAAACTGCTAGCGGTGCTTCTGATAGTGTTACGAAATACCTGGTTTTAAAGGTTGCGTACCACAAACTCTGGTGAATTCCTTTTGGCTAATATTACCCCGTCCTCTTCTGTCTCCTCCACCCCACCCCTCCCACAAAGGCACCGACTCATTGCTGGGCTACAGTTCCACAGGCCCGGCTCGCCCTGGGGTACAGGGACACCCATATGCAAACTTATAGTTTAGGCAGGAGAGGGTGAATTGGACTGCAAGGCAGTCATATAGTTAAGTTTTAATTTGTGAAGGGTTCTGCAGAAAAATGCTCCCGCTGTTTACCTTCAAGGTTATTGCAAATGGTGTGGTGGAGGATATTTCAGCTCTTTCCTTTCAATGCTCTGCCTTTTTATTTCCCCAGTACAAGCTGTCAGTAATTCACCAAATGGTCTTTATTCACGTGAGCCCTGCTGGTGAACATTCGCAGGTTATCCCTTCATTGATGGGGAGGGGGGGAGAGCACCGTCAATTAATCCTCGTCTCAGTCAAGACCCACAGGTTATGTAGTGACATAACAGGGTGATACCGTATGACATTGATCAGGGCCAGAATGATCTCCTGGACTAGTTTCGATCGCCTAAGGGGGTCGGAGAGGAATTTCCCAGATTTTCCCCCACTAATTGGCCTGGGTTTTTAATGTTTTTTTTGGCCGATTATATGGCAGGGATGGGGAGTGTATGTTTAGCTCTGAGGAAAGATTGGATAGACTGGGGTTCTTTTCTTTGGAACAGAAGAGGCTGAGGGGCGAATTATTGAAATGTATAAAATGATGAGGGGCTGAGATAGAGTGGATAGGAAGGACCGATTTCCCTTAGCAGAGAGGTCAATAACCAGGGGGCAGAGATTTAAAGTCATTGGTCGAAGGATTAGAGGGGAGTTCACAGAATCACAGAAACCCCACAGTGCAGATAGAGGCCATTTCGGCCCATCGAGCCTGCACCGACACATATCCCACCCGATCCCCGTAACCCCACGTATTTAATCCCCCTAACACTAAGGGTCAATTTATCACAGCCAATCAACCTAACCCGCACATCTTTGGACTGTGGAAGGAAACCGGAGCACCCGGAGGAAACCCACGCAAACACGGGGAGAATGTGCAAACTCCACACAGACAGTCGCCCGAGGCCGGATTCGAACCCGGGTCCCTGGCGCTGTGAGGCAACAGTGCTAACCACTTGTTTCACCCAGAGGGTGGTGGGGGTCTGGAACTCACTGCCTGAAAGGGTGGTAGAGGCAGAAACCCTCATCACATTTAAAAGTACTTGGATATGCACTTGAAGTGCCGTAACCTACAGGGCTACGGACCAAGAGCTGGACAGTGGGATTAGGCTGGAGAGCTCTTTTTCAGCCGGCGTAGACACGATGGGCCGAATGGCCTCCTTCGGTGCCGTACATTTCTATGATTCTATGTATTTGTGAGGCACCAGACATTACAACTGTGTGGAGCGGGCTGGATGGACCAGGCAGTCATTTCCTCTCCGTCATTTGCCGTATGTTCATATTTCCCAACCCCTCCCCCCCTCTCCAGCAATCAATGGCCATGAAGCCCACTGTGCTCTCTGACCCCCCCCTCCCCTGCTAACACAGCGCTGACCGGGGTCTTATCCTGCTCCTGCTCAACAGAAAAAAGAACAGATTTCTTCATTCCCTGTACACACTGATGACAGCAGGAAGCAATTAGATGAACAGAATGATGCTGTGGCTAAAGTCTTCTTCAAAAACAAATTCAAGAATACCAACCCTAAAATGTAATTAAAGCCTCCATGTTACCCTAAGTGACAGCTTCACTCACTCAGTCTGAGCAATGTCTCTCAATGGTTTCATGCATCACCCTCAATTCTTCTGAATATTCAATCTAAATATTGAGAAGACCGAAGCCATTGTCTTCGGTCCCCGCCACGGACTCCGTTCCCTAGCCACCGACTCCATCCCTCTCCTTGGCCACTGCCTGAGGCTGAATCAGAATGTTCACAACTTTGGCGTCCTATTTGACCCTAAGCTCAGCTTCCAACTCCATATCCTGTCCATCACCAAGACCGCCTACTTCCACCACTGTAACATCGCTCGTCTACGCCATGCTTCAACTCATCTGCTGCTGAAACCCTTGACATGATTCAGTCATTCATGAAAGAAAGACTTATGAAATAATACTGAGCGGCCTGCGGGTGGCGCTGTCCAGGGAGAGTATAAACACTGGGGCACGGGCCCAGCTTGTGCAGGACATTCTTAACAGGAACTAGTGAAGGACACAACTAGACCTCCATGTTGTAAAATAATTGATTAAAGCTTTGTTTAACGCTTAGACCAAGTGCCTAGTAGTTTTCTTACGTCAACCCTCATCCATGCTTTTGTTACCTCTAGAGTCGACTACTCCAATGGTCTCCTGGCTGGCCGGCCTCCCACCTTGCACCCTCCATAAACTTGAGCTCATCCTGAACTCTGCTGCCTGCATCCTAACTCGCACCAAGTCCCATAACCACTCTGCTCACTGACCTACATTGGCTCCTGGTCTGGCAACCCCTCAATTTTAAAATTCTCCTCCTGGTTTTCAAATCCCTCCATGGCCTCGCCCCTCCCTATCTCTGTAGCCTTCTCCAGATAAACCCCCCCCCCCCCCGAGATCTCTGTGCTCCTCCAATTCTAGCTTCTTACGCATCCGGGCTTTTCATCACCCCACCATTGGCGGCCGTGCCTTCAGCTACATCGGCCCTAAGCTCTGGAATTCCCTCCCTAAACCTCGCCGCCTCTCTACCTCTCTCTCCTCCTTTAAGACGCTCCTTAGTGGCGTCAGGTGCTTGGGAATAGTACTGCGTATATGAATGGAATGAATGCTGCTTGTGAGAGCGCATATTATATTCAGGTTCCCACCCCACTTCCCAACAATGGAAGCTGCCAATTCACTGGCTGAGCAAATCACGATACTCCTGATGGCGTGACAGCCCCTGCACGGCCGACACTCATTTAAAACCAGGCAACCTGGACAGCCCAGAGAAAATGAGGCACTGGTTCCATCATGACTAACTGCTCAAGGTGCTTAACACAAGGGGACTAACGCCAGTTCATTCACAAATGTCATTAGGGATAGTTAGTGTACTGGTACCAGGAATAGGAAATTTGTGCCAATACGATTTCCATCACTCCACCATTGGCGGCCGTGCCTTCAGCTGCCTGGGCCCTAAGCTCTGGAATTCCCCCCCCAAACCTCTCCGCCTCTCTCTCCTCCTTTAAGACGCTCCTTAAAACCTACCTGTTTGACCAAGCTTTTGGTCACCTGTCCTAATATCTCCTTATTTGGCGTGGTGTCAAATTTTGTTTGAAACGCTGCTGTGAAGCGCCTTGGGACGTTTTACTATGTTAAAACCGCTATATAAATGTAAGTTGTTGCTGAACTGGGAAACAAGGGAGAGAACACGTCTGGACTGAAATGCTGATGAGTTGTTGTCTCAAGGGAGATCGCAAAATCTATCAGCAGCCATTGGACTCCCAACCAATCAGTAGCTTTGCCAGACAGCCAAACCTGTCTGCCTGCGTTGGATGAGTTGCACCAGTTTCTGGTCGTGCTGCCGAGAGGATGTTTCCCCTCATGGGGGAATCTAGAAACATAGAAGATAGGAGCAGGAGTAGGCCATTCGGCCCTTCGAGCCTGCTCCGCCATTCAACGAGATCATGGCTGATCATCCAAACCCTAGCACCCGGTCCCTACACCGACAGCCATCCCACCCAAGCCCTATCCCCATAACCCCACATATTTAATCCCCCCTAACACTAAGGGCCAATTTTTATCATGGCCAATCAACCTAACCAGCACATCTTTGGACTGTGGGGGCATAGTTTCAGAATAAGGGGTCGCCCATTTAAGATGGAGATGAGGAGGAATTTCTTCTCTCAGAGGGTCGGGAATCTTTGGAATTCTCTACCCCAGAGAGCTGTGGAGGCGGAGTCATTGAGTATATTCAAGGCGGAGATAGACAGATATTTGAGCTACAGGGGAGTCAAGGGTTATGGAGAACAGGCAGGAGAGTGGAGTTGAGGCCAAGATCAGATCAGCCATGATCTTACTGAATGGCGGAGCAGGCTCAAGGGGCCGAATGGCCGACTCCTGCTCCTATTTCTTATGTTCTTATAAATAGGATACATCTCAGTAGCATTCTGATACACTGGCCAATCTTTCCGATGACGTAGCTCTTCCATCTTCAGGGTCATACAATGGTGCGTTGGTGCCACTCGCCACGGTGATGGCCACTTAATTACCATTAATAACGGCAAACCTAGGATTGACTGATCAACATCAAACTTGCAAGAAATCAATTGGTCAAATGCAAGAGGCACAGCTTCTGAAAGATTGCCCAGTGTGGCAGAACACTGTAAATGAGAAAAAAAACCTATCTAATATTCAAGTGTTAAATCTCTTTTAGTGACCGGCTTAATAGTTTCACAAAGACAAAGCTTTGCCACGGAGCGGACGGGATAATTTTTCAATCTGAAAGCCATAGCACGAACAGAGCGTTACTGAGTGGCCAGTGAACCTCGGGGCAGTCTTTCTCAACGTGCTCCCCATCTCGGGCAGACACAAAAGGCCACCACCCAGAACCAGCAGCCTGTATCACAGCACCATTACAGTTAGTGCCCTTGTTTTCATCTTTAGGCCTGCCTGAACCATGTATATATATATGTTTTCCCTCTCTCTCTCTCCTTCCCCCCAGTTGCTCCCTCTCTCTCTTCCAACAACAACATGCCCTCAAAAAAGCCTCGGCACCGCCGGGCACCCCCAGCTAGTATATGTATATAAAAGATCTCTTGACACTATCCGAAGAGCAGGGGAGTTCTCGCCGGTGTCGTGGCCACTATTTATCAATCAACCAACACCACTAAAAAAAAATTATCTGGTCATTATCTCATTGCTGTTTGTGGGAGCTTGCTGTGCATAAATTGGCTGCCGCGGTTCCCTACATTCTAACAGTGGCTACATTTCAAAAGTACTTCATTGGCTGTAAAGTATTTTGGGACGTCCTGAGGTCGTGAAAAGTGCAAGACTTTCTTTCTTTGCAAAGACATCATTCACAAGAAGCATTGCTGCACTCCAATCTGCTTAGGTATCGCTCGAATCAATTTGGTCAGCTTGACCCCATGGTCACCAACAGGTAGACACATGGTTGTGGGAAGCCAATCATCTCAGCCCCAGGACATCGCTGCAGGAGTTCTTCAGGGCAGTGTCCTAGGCCCAACCAACTTCAAGTGCTTCAACAATAACCTTCCCTCCATCATAAGGTCAGAAGTCGGGATGTTTGCTGATGACTGCACAGTGTTCAGCGCCATTCACAACTCCTCAGATAATGAAGCAGTCCATGCCCGCATGCAGCAAGACCCGGACAACATGCTGATAAGTGGCAAGTAACATTCGCACCACACAAGTGCCAGGCAATGACCATCTCCAACAAGAAAGAGTCTAACCAATTTCCCCAAGACATTACCATCGTCTAATCCCCCACCATCAACATCCTGGGGGTCACCATTGACCAGAAACCTAACTGGACCAGACACATAAATACTGTGGCTACAAGAGCAGGTCAGAGGCTGGGTATTCTGCAGCGAGTGTCTCACCTCCTGACTCCCCAAAGCCTTTTCCAACACCGACAAGGCACAAGTCAGGAGTGTGATGGAATACTCTCCACTTGCCTGGATGAGTGCAGTTCCAACACTCAAGAAGCTCGACACCATCCAGGACAAAGCAGCCCGCTTGATTGGCACCCCATCCACCACCTTAAACATTCACTCCCTCCACCACTGGCGTACAGTGGCTGCAGTGTGTACCATCTACAAGATGCACTGCAGCAACTTACCAAGGCTTCTTCGACAACACCTCCCAAACCCGCGACCTCTACCACCTAGAAGGCAGCAGGCCAATGGGAACACTGTCAACTCCAAGTCGCACACCATCCCGACTTAGAAATATTATCAGCCGTTCCTTCATCGTCACTGGGTCAAAATCCTGGAACGCCCTCCCTAGCAGCACGTGGGAGCACCTTCACCACACGGACTGCAGCGGTTTAAGGAGGCGGCTCACCACCACCTTCTCAAGGGCAACTAGGGATGGGCAATAAATGCCGGCCTTGCCAGCGACGTCCACATCCCGGAAATGAACAAGGAAAAATTAAAAAATACACCAATGTGGGGTCAGACACTGTTTTCCGTCCTGTGAATGGCTCATCAACTAATGTTGTTATTGAGAGCAACATTTTTATTGTCCTTTGTTTCGGTATATCTTCAAAGGAATTTGAACGGTATATCTGGTACCAACAGTCTTTTGTAAATTGACAGTGGTGGGGCAGGCTGGGGCTCCACAACAGGAAACAGTCAAATAAGGAATTAGGAACTGTGTGTTTAAGGGTCAGCGGAGTGCTTAATGTAGGAGAAGTGCCTTTATTAGTTTCGATATTCTGAGAATAATATGAGAGGCGTAATTACTTTAAATCTACTAGTTGTTAATATTGTTTATTTAGCTGTTTACTGTTCAATAAATTTGACTAGTAGTTTATAGCTTAAATAAGAGGCGATCATCCAGTAAACCAGAGGAGTGAGAAATATTGGGCACATATGAAAGAAAGACTTGCATTTCTATAGCACCTTTCACGACCACCAGATGTCCCAAAGCACTTTATAATTAAGTACTTTTTGAAGTGTAGTCACTGTTTTAATGTAATAAATGCAGCAGCTAATTTGCGCACAGCAAGCTCCCACAAACAGCAATTTGATAATGGCCAGATAATCTGTTTTGATTGGCCAGGACACCAAGGATAACTCCCCTGCTCTTCTTCGAAATAGTGCCATGGGAGCTTTTACGGAGCCTTGGTTTAACGTCTCTCCGAAAGACAGCACCTCCGACAGTACGGCACTCCCTCAGCACTGCACTGGGAGTGTCAGCCTGGATTTTTGTGCTCAAGTCTCTGGAGTGGGACTTGAACCCACAACCTGCTGACTCGGCGATGAGAGTGCGACCCACTGAGCCACAGTTGACACTGTATGGGAAAAAATGTAGTTTTAAATTGCTGATCCGGATCCATTATTATGTGCAGCAGTACATACAGAGTTCATTACTGTTTCTGTGGGCTGCTGCTTCAAGATACAGAAATACATTTTGTTTTAGCAGGAAGAGGTGGATTAATATGCATCGAGTTTTGGTTTCCATCAAACAAAGGGAGATTAATATGCCCATATTGATTGAGACAGATGACTCCGCATTTAATCTGCTGACAACTGGATCATTATGGCAACAATTCAATCCAAGCGCCAGAGTCCTGTGCGTCTCTTCAAAGCACTGACTGGTTACAAGAATTCCTGTGCTGCAGTCTTTTACTGTGGCGTGTCTTCACAGGTTCTTAGAATCATACAGCACAGAAGGAGGCCATTCGGCCCATCGTGCCTGTGCTGGCTCGTGGAAAAAGCGATCCAATTAGTCCCACTTCTCCCACTCTTTCCCTATAGGCCTGCATTTTTTTCCATTTCAAGTATGCATGCAATTCCCTTTTGCAAGTTATTATTGAGTCAGCGCATTCCAGATTATCATAACTCGCCGATTTAAAAAAATGTCTCGTCATCTCCCCTCTGGTTCTTTTGCCAATGACCTTAAATCGGTGTCCTCTGGTTACCGACCCTCCCGCCAGAAGTCAAGTTTCTCCCTATCTACACTATCAAAACCCCTCCTAACTTTTGAACACCTCTATTAAATCTCCCTTTAACCGTCACTGCTCCTCCAGTCTTTCCTGGTAACTGAAGTATTGACAACGCTGAACCCAAGTACCTGGTGCAAAACTCAAAAAACCATAGCAAGTAAAGGCGCACTCCATGCAATGAACCCCGCTAAGGTGCGCAGCCACGCAGTAATCTCAAAGGTCCCGTGCAGGCCACTCACTGGCTCGTACACTGTAAATACCACGCAGGCACAGAAATTTAAAGGGACCGTGCATTAAAAGAAACAGGCTGCGCAGAAAAAAAAAGCACAGCTTACAGGGAACATTTTTGACTACATGCCGTGCAGAGCACGGGCTTGTTTACAGAGGTGGTCAGTGACCTTGAATGTGAAGAAAACATCTAGCGTAAAGATCCAAAATCTAACAGCGGCACGAAGGATACAGACCGCCTGCATTACTTGTATGGAAGACCACGGTGACTTTTCTGACTAAAACCCCTCAAAATCACAAGTAAAGACTGCTGTCTGTACAAACTTGCTTCTGAACTCTGCCCTCGCCCTTCAGCTTGTTGCAGCTTGAGCCATTTTCAATCGTTTGTCTCGTCTTTAACTTTTTTCGATGTTCAGCAAATCAATGGCATGCTCCACACGCGACTGAGAGGCAGCAAACATCAAGGACCACACACACCTGCAGGAAGTCCAGGCAGAATGTGGTGTCTGATGACAGGATGCCAACTAGTGTGCAATACGTCAGCTCCAAGGCTCAGCACGCGCACATTATTAACGAGCTGAGGCATCACAGGGAAGAGTCTCATTTCAGTGCGAAGCTCGGTTAATCCAGCCACCGAGTCCCCGCACCTCACAGGAACTGACCTAGGAACGGATCCCTCGGGAAGGACATTACTGGAGTAACACTCCAAGTCTCCGATGGGCATGCAGCGTTGAACAGAATCATTATCAAGCCAGTTTCGGTGACGCAACGGGCTAGCCGGTCACGAGCTGTCGATCGCAGAGCTCGCCCTTGCTTCTTCACAGGGTAACAACAAAAAATGAAGCGTTTTGCATCAGGTCATTGGCTTCTTGCTGTCACGGTCCGTGCCAAGTTCAAAACCTGGTACTGTACTCTCACAGGAAATAGCCCCACAGCTTGTTTAGAAACACAATAGCCTCAGAGCACGTGGCAGGTCCAAACCGAGTATCGGAGGGAGGGGGGGGACAAGCCACTGAATTCAAATACAAGAATCCAGTGGGGTTATCTTTTAATATCTGCTTGATTGGCAGCTCGGTTTTAGGTCAAGCGATATTTTTAAATCTCCTTTGTTCCAGTCCAATTCTGAAAGTCTATCTCGGGGCTGCTTCGCTTGAATCGAGTGGTCTGTCTGAGCCTATGGCAATGAAACAGCAGCAACAAAACACCGCATCAGGGACTGTGTGTCGGGGTAACTCAACAACAACAACTTATATTTCTATAGGGCCTTTAACCGAGTAAAACGTCCCAAGGCGCTTCACAGGAGCATTAGAAGACAAAATTTGATACTGAGTCACATGAGGAGATTTTAGGGCAGGGTCAAAGAGGTAGGTATAAAGGAGCGTCTTAAAGGAGAGAGAGGCAGAGAGAGGTTTAGGGAGGGAATTCCAGAGCTCAGGGCCCAGGTAGCTGAAGGCACGGCCGCCAATGGTGGAGCGATGGAAATCGGGGATGTTCAAGAGACCAGAATTGGAGGAGGGCAGAGATCTCGGGGGGTGAGGGGGGTTGTGGGGCCGAAGGAGATTACAGAGGGGCGAGGCCGTGGAGGGATGTAAATACAAGTTGTTGTTGAATTCTCTTGACACACAGTCTCTGATGCGGTGTTTCATTGCCACTGGCTTCAGACAGACCACTCGATTCAAGCAAAGCAGCCCCGAGATAGACTTTCAGAATTGGACTGGGACAAAAATGAGAATTTTTAAATCGAGGCAGCAGCAGCAGGCAGGACAGCATCTTATTTTCTGCCGTTTCGAGGTGGAATAGTTAATTACTGTAAATCTGTAGTGTGTCATTGCTACTGTTCACTTATCCAGTCGCTGTTTTAATACAGGAAACTTTGTGCTATCCGGCACCGACGGGACCGAGCTGTTGCCGTCCCATCAAAACTGCCGGACAAACCAGCGGTAATGTTAAAACATACGGAGCTTTTGAGCTCCGTATCTAGCAACAAACCCTGTTGCTTAGCAACAGCTTCTAAACAGTCGGCCGTAGCTTGCAGGCATCTCTGTAGCTAAGCAACAGCTTTAGCTAGACCTTGCAGAGCCTGACTGGTGAAAAAAAAGCAACGAAAAGAAAAAAAAACTTACTGAACCGACTCCTGAGTTTTGCCGGTGGATCGAGCATTCCGGACAGTTAACCTCCGGATAAACCAAAGTTTCCTGTAAATCTGTTTGGTAGTTTATAGCTTAAACCATGGTTTGGTAGTGCTTTTTTTCTACTGACCTTTAAAGTCAAAGGAAATCACGTAAGGGGTTGTTTTCTTTGAAACAGAGGAGGCTGAGGGGAGATTTAATTGATTCATAGAGTCATAACAGCACAGAAGGAAGCCATTCGGCCCATCAAGTCCGCGCCGGCTCTCTGTAGAGCAATCCAGTCAGTCCCATTCCCCCGCTCTATCCCCGTAGCCCTGCAAGTTTATTTCCCTCAAGTGCCTATCCAGTCTCCCCTTGGAAACATTGAGTATCTCCGCTTCCACCACCATGTTGGCCTTCGTAGCGAGTGGATTCGAGTACAGGAGCAAGGATGTCTTGCTGTAGTTGTACAGGGCCTTGGTGAGACCACACCTTGAGTATTGTGTGCTGTTTTGGTCGCCTTATCTGAGGAAGGATGTTCTTGCCATGGAGGGAGTGCAGCGAAGATTCACCAGACTGTTACCTGGGATGGCAGGAATGACGTATGAGGAGAGATTGGGTCGATTGGGCTTATACTCACTGAAGTTTAGAAGAATGAGAGGGGATCTCATTGAAACTTATAAAATTCTAACAGGACTAGACGGACTAGATGCAGGAAGGATGTTCCTGATGGCGGGGGAGTCCAGAACCAGGGGTCACAGTCTAAAGATAAGGGGTAAGCCTGCTCCTATCTTCTATGTTTTTCCGTCGGCAGCGAGTTCCAGGTCCTCACCACTCGCTGGGTAAAAAGTTTTTCCTCACGTCCCTCCTGTATCTCTTGCCCAAAACCTTAAATCTGTGTCTCCTAGTCCTTATACTATCAACTAGTGGGAACAGCCTTTCTCCGTCTAGCCTATCCAAACCGTCATAATCTTGTACACCTCTATCAAATCACCCCTCAACCTCCTTTGCTCTAATGAAAACAAATCCAGCTTCTCCAACCTGCCCTTGTAGCTAAGATCCCCCATCCCCAGAACAATTCTGGTAAATCTCCTCTGCATCCTCTCAAGGGCCTTCACATCCTTCCTAAAAAGTGATCAGAACTGGAAGCAATACTCCATTGAGAATTGAGTTGTATAAAATTATGAGGGGCCTAGATAGAGTGGCTAGGAAGGACCTATTTCCCTCAACAGAGAGGACAATAACCAGGGGGCATAGATTGAAAGTAAATTGGTAGAAGGATTAGAAGGGAGTGGAGGAGAAATGTTTCCACCCAGAGGGTGGTGGGGGTCTGGAACTCACTGCCTGAAAGGGTGGGAGAGGCAGAAACCCTCATTGCATTTAAAAAGTACTTGGATATGCACTTGAAGTGCCGTAACCTACAGGGCTACGGACCAAGAGCTGGAAAGTGGGATTAGGCTGGAGAGCTCTTTTCTGGCCGGCACAGACACGATGGGCCGAATGGCCTCCTTTGTGCCGTAAATTTCCATGATTCTATAATAATTATCTTCTCATTAGTGCTATATCATTTAAAATGTATAACTTACCTTTGATTTTTGAGTCAAAATGTGTCCCCTTTATAAGCTGCAGTGTAAGTCAATTCGGCAACTGGAGTTTGGTTAATGAACAGCCAACAATTCATATGCATTTTCAGTAAGTTGATTATCACACAGCGGGTCAAACGCATTTCTCTCCTTCCCCCCACACCGAACTTCAAATGAACCACCAGTCGGCTACTTTAAAAAGCAATCATTTTAAATATGATTTAATAATCTGCTTGAAAATGCTATGTTTTTCTTTGAAGGGAGTAGTTGCACAGCCACTGTGTGCATTTCCAGTGTGCCCAGTGTATGTCTACATAGCCTGTACCTGTGTTCCTGTGTTCCAATCAGAGACGTATAAAGGGGTCGAGATGGTGAACAGAAGTCAATGTTTCGGCAGTGTCATCCCAATCCCCGAGATACCTCACTGCCTTGGAACCTGCCCCAGTGTGCTAGTCCGCACACTACATTCACACTTTGCACTGTTTAACATCATTCACATGGATGACCAACTCCCACAAGTGGGTCATGTGAATTCGACGGAATTGGCGGCGTGACAAGCGATTCGGAGAGCGGAAAAATTCCCCGCAGTCTGCTTCCCTCTGCGCCGACCGACAGGGGTAAGCCATTTAGGACTGAGATGAGGAGGAATTTCTTCACCCAGAGAGTGGTGAACCTGTGGAATTCTCTGCCACAGAAGGCAGTAGAGGTCAATTCATTAAATATATTCAAGAAGGAGTTAGATATATTTCTTAAGGCTAAAGGGATCAAGGGATATGGGGAGAAAGCAGGGACAGGGTACTGAATTTGGATGATCAGCCATGATCGCATTGAATGGCGGAGCAGGCTCGAGGGGCCGAATGGCCTACTCCTGTTCCTATCTGCTATGTTTCTATAACGGAACGGTGGTCAGGTAGCGACAGCAACAACAGCCCGGATGAATTTAAGGGTTGTCAGGCATCGACTTGAGAGTGATAGAGGACACAGCACGCTAGGGGGTTAAGCTCGGCAGATACCTCTGACGTGTGAAACAGCGCATCCCTCAAGGGCGATGCAGTCTGTCAGCTTCATTTAGCACTCTGATGGATGGGTTTCTGTTAGCAACCAGTAAAGAGAGATGTTGTGGGGGTGGGGGGGGGGAAAGAGGGGATGGGTTATGCCAAAAACAATTCGAACCATGCTTTCATTATAATTTTATTGGTATCAACATATTATCAACAGTCTATTATTTCACACTGAACAATACACAAAACTTAAAAAAAAGACTTCATTTATGGAGCACCATATCAAATCGTTCACAAACATCTTAAACCACTTCATATACAGCAAGTTACAGTGCGGAGCAGTTGCTACGCAGGTGAACAGCAAGGCACTACACAGACAGCAAAGACACCATTGAGCAGTTAATCTGTTTGGTTGAGGGAGACAGTGGGAGAACTCGCTCTTCCTCTTGAAATAGGGTCATGTCATAGGATATTTAACATCAACATGTAGTGGCAGATGGGGCCTTTGTTTAACGTTTCATCTAAAGGATAGCACTTCTGAGAATGAAACATTCTCTCATCACTATGGCGTCAGTCTCGATTATGTGCTCAGGTCCTGGAGAGAACCCACAACTGAGAATACCATCAATGTAGCCAAGGTGACACTCGCCCTACGCTGTTACCATTTACAGAAAGAAAAGACTTACATTTATATAGCGTCTTTCACGACCTCAGGACGTCCCAAGGTGCTTTACGGGCAATAAAGTACTTTTTGAAGTGTAGTCTCTGCTGTAATGTAGGAAATGCACTGCTGCTTTGCGCACAGCAAGCCCCCCACAAACAGCAATGTGATAATCACCAGATAATTTGTTTTAGTGATGTTGGTTTGAGGGATAAATATTGGTCCAGGACATCAGGGATAACTCCCCTGCTCTTCTTCAAAATAGTGCCATGGGATCTTTTACATCCACCTGAGGGGCCTCGGTTTAACATCTCATCCGAAAGACGACACCTCCGACAGTGCAGCGCTCCCTCAGTACTGCACTGGAGTGTTAGCCTAGATTTCGCGTTCGCCTAGATTTCGCGTTCAAGTCTCTAGTGTGAGGCTTGAACCTACGACCTTCTGCCTCAAGAGGCGGAGGTTAAATGATTTCAAACATTGTGTGAGTTTTCTCTTGCTGAATGGGGGCTGAAGATCGAGAATGGGAATCCCACGGGACTCTATTTTGAGATGGGGATTGCAGGAGAGTCTGCCCGAGACTGGAGGAGCGGCGATAGACTTGTGGCCATATTCCTTGATCGTTCAACTAAGTTTTATAAGGGGAAGAATAAACCTGAAGGGAGTATTTCAAATATAGATCAAAAAAACATTATGTGGCCGTGGAATTAGTATTCTGAAAAGATATTTAAAGATGGTAATTTTTTAACCAGTTTTTGAAGTTCAATAGATTAATATATGGCATAGGAGACAAATTGAACTGTAATTTCTGAAGCTAATAACTGGTAAAGGAATAACTGTATGGTACAGAAGAATAATAATGATGGTGTTAATGCCTTTAATGTTGAAGCTCTTAGGCTGGCAGCTTCCTAGGGAGCTCCTTTGCTGTGCAACTCTATCCTTGGCCTTTTCCTGTTTACCTCGTGTCAGCTGTGGCTCAGTTTGTAGCACACTCGCCTCGGAGTCAGAAAGTTGTGGGTTCAAGTCCCACTCCAGAGACTTTGAGCACAAAAATCGAGGCTGACATCCCGGTGCCAGTATCAAGGAAGTGCTGCAGTGTCGGCGGTGCCGTCTTTCAGATGAAACGTTAAATCAAGGGCCCCTGTCTGCTCACTCAGGTGAATGTAAAAGATCCCACGGCACTAATTTCGAAGAAGAGCAGGGGAGTTCTCCCCGGTGTCCTGGCCAATATTTATCCCTCAATCAATGAACAAATTATCTGGTCATTTATCACATTGCTGTTTGTGGGAGCTTGCTGTGTGCAAATTGGCTGCCGTGTTTCCCACATTACAACAGTGACTACAGTTCAAAAAGTACTTCACGCATTGTACGATGCTTTGGAAAGGCGCTATATACATGCAAGTCTTTCTTTTTACTACCAGGACACATCTATCCTAATCTTGCTACGTAGCCAGGCCTATGTAACTTGAGTTTCCCTGTGTCCATTTGTGTGCGCGTTTTGGTTGCTGCTCCGGACCCGAGCCCATCACTTCGATTTTCTTCTTTTCTCTTTACCCCTCCCAGGCCCCCCTCCATAAAACCTACCTCTTTGGCCAAGCCTGTCGTAATATCTCCTTATGCGGCTCGGTGTCAAATGTTGTTTTATAACTCTCTTGTGAAGCGCCTTGGGATGTTTTACTACGTTAAAGGCGCTATATAAATACAAGTTGTTGTTTTTGTAATAAAACAAGAGGCAAGAGTGCTACCAGTGAGCCACGGCAGACACACACCGTCTCATGAACCGATTGCTTAAAGCAGGTCGAGATGGAAGGAGCTGCCTGGACTGTCAGCAGCTCCATGCCATGGCCCATCTGTTAAGATGCTTACTGGCAATTCAACCATCATTATCGACTGCCAATTACAGCTCTGCTGAGACCTTGGAATACCCAGAAATTGAAGAGTAATTCTTCTCAAGTTCTCTGTAGAATACCGACCTGTCCTCATCACTCTCGTTAGCTTTTACTGTGGCGCACAGTGACCAGGAAATGGGCTGAATTCTCCCTTAGCCCTTTCCAAAGTAACCCAACCCAACGTTCTCAGCTTATCTGCTGCTGAAACCCTCATCCAGGCCTTTGTTACCTCTAGACTCGACTATTCCAACACACTCCTGGCCGGCCTCCCACGTTCTACCCTCCGCAAACTTGAGGTCATCCAAAACTTTGCTGCCTGTGTCCTAACTCACACCAAGTCTTCTTCGCCCATCACCCCCTGTGCTCGCTGACCTACATTGGCTCCCGGTAAAGCAACGCCTCGATTTAAAAATTCTCAACCTTGTTTTCAAATCCCTCCATGGCCTCGCCCCTCCCTATCTCTGTAATCTCCTCCAGCCCTACAACCCTCTGAGATCTCTGCGCTCCTCCAATTCTGGCCTCCTGAACATCCTTGATTTTAATCGCTCCACCACTGGCGGCCATGCCATCAGCTGCCAAGGCCCTAAGCTCTGGAATTCCCTCCCTAAACCGCTCTACCTCTCTTTCCTCCTTTAAGACTCTCTTTAACCAAACTATTGGTCATTTGCCCTAATATTTCCTTATGTGACTCGAAGTTTGATAACGCTCCTGTGAAGCCCCTTGGGACATTTTACTACATTAAAGGCGCTATATAAATACAAGTTGTAGTTGTTCTTGCTGGGCGCATCCAGTGTATTGCCACCAATATACTATTGAAATGAAAAGCACGATACATTTGAACGTTGTGCCAATACACGGCTTTATTGGTGCTCTTCATTATTCCAAAGTGCTCTCACTGCCAGAGAGAGATCTGTAACTGCCAATATTTCAGCCTCATGTTAAATAAGTCAAATCGCTCGCTCCAGACACAACCCAATTACAATGCCAGGTGTTTTTGCATAATTCAGTGCACGCAAGGAAATTTTACGCACCCATCATTACACTTTACCCATTATAAACTAATTAGTGGGGGGGAGGTTTCTGGAGAGCAAATAACAGAAATGACAACGGAGAAGGTCATAGACTTAGGTAGCAGTGGGGAAATTAAAAAACAGAACGTGTCAGGAAGGGACAGAAGGTATGGAGTAAAAGGTAAAGTAGTAAAAGGGGAAAAAACAGGAACTAAGTGTCACAAAACATATTTGAAAGTTCTTTATCTGAATGCACGTAGCATTCGTAACAAAATGAATGAGTTAACGGCATGAATAACTACATATGGGTATGATCTTGTGGCCATTACAGAAACATGGCTGCAGGGTGACCATGACTGGGAATTAAACATACCAGGTTATTTAACAATCAGGAAGGACAGGCAGGAAGGGAGGGGAGGTGGGGTGGCTATGTTAATAAAGGAAGGAATCACTATAATACAGAGAAATGATATTGGGTCAAAGGAGCAGGATAGTGAAACAGTTTGGGTAGAGATAAGGAATAATAAGGGGAAAAAAACACTAGTGGGCGTAGTCTATACGCCTCCGAACAGTTGCAACTCTGTTGGACGGAGTATTAATCAAGAAATAGTTGAGGCTTGTAATAAGGGAACAGCTATAATTATGGGGGATTTTAACTATCATATTAACTGGACAAATCAAACTGGGCAGAGCAGCCTTGAGGATGAGTTCATTGAGTATATTAGGGATGGGTTTCTTGAGCAGTATGTAACTGAACCGACCAGGGGGCAAGCAACCTTAGATTTGGTCCTGTGTAATGAGACAGGATTAATTAAAAATGTCCTAGTAAAGGATCCCCTTGGAATGAGTGACCATAACATGGTTGAATTCCATATTCAAGTAGAGGGTGAGAAGGTTGGATCTCAAACAAGCGTGCTGAGCTTGAATAAAGGAGACTATGAAGGTATGAGAGCGGAATTGATTAGAGTGGACTGGGAAAATAGATTAAAGGGTAAGACGGTACATGATCAGTGGTGTACATTTAAGGAGTTATTTTACAACTTCCAAAAAATATATATTCCACTGAGGAAAAAAGGGTGTAAAAGAAAAGATAGCCATCCGTGGCTAAGTAAAGTAATTAAGGATAGTATCCGACTAAAAACAAGGGCATATAAGGTAGCCAAATGTAGTGGGAGGATAGAAGATTGGGAAGTCTTTAAAAGACAGCAAAAAATAACTAAAAGATTGATTAAGAAAGGGAAGATAGATTATGAAAGTAAATTAGCAAAAAATATAAAAACGGATAGCAAAAGTTTCTATACTTATATAAAAAGAAAAAGGGTGGCTAAAGTAAATGTTGGTCCCTTAGAGGATGAGACTGGGAAATTAATGGTGGGAAACATGGAGATGGCAATAACGCTGAACAAATATTTTGTATCAGTCTTTACGGTAGAGGACACTAAGAATATCCCAACACTGGACAAACAGGGGGCTCTAGGGGGAGAGGAGCTAAATACGATTAAAATCACTAAGGAAGTGGTACTTGGTAAAATAATGGGACTTAAGCCGGATAAATCCCCTGGACCTGATGGCTTACATCCTAGGGTCTTGAGGGAAGTGGCGGTAGGGATTGTGGATGCATTGGTAATAATTTTCCAAAACTCCCTGGACTCAGCAAAGGTCCCGGCAGATTGGAAAACTGCTAATGTAACACCCTTATTTAAAAAGGGTAGTAGGCAGAAGGCTGGAAACTATAGACCTGTTAGCTTAACATCTGTGGTTGGTAAAATGTTAGAGTCCATTATTAAGGAGACAGTAACGGGACATTTGGATAAACATAATTTAATAGGACAAAGTCAGCATGGTTTTATGAAGGGGAAGTCATGTTTGACAAATTTGCTTGAGTTCTTTGAGAAAGTAACATACAGGGTGGATAAAGGAGAACCAGTGGACGTAGTGTATTTAGACTTTCAAAAGGCATTTGACAAGGTGCCACACAAAAGATTATTGCTCAAGATAAACAATCACGGGATTGGGGGTAATATTCTGGCGTGGGTGGAGAATTGGCTCTCTAACAGAAAGCAGAGAGTTGGGATAAATGGTTCATTCTCAGACTGGCAATCAGTAACTAGTGGTGTTCCGCAGGGGTCAGTGCTGGGTCCCCAACTCTTTACAATCTATATTAACGATTTGGAGGAGGGGACCGAGTGTAACATATCAAAGTTTGCAGATGATACAAAGGTGGGAGGGAAAGTAGTGAGTGAGGAGGACATAAAAAACCTGCAAAGTGACATAGACAGGCTAAGTAAGTGGGCAGAGATTTGGCAGATGAAATACAATACTGGAAAGTGTGAGGTTATGCACTTTGGCAGGAAAAAATCATAGAGCAAGTTATTATCTTAATGGCAAGAAACTGGAAAGTACTGTAGTACAAAGGGATCTGGGGGTCCTGGTGCACGAAACTCAAAAAGTTAGTATGCAGGTGCAGCAAGTGATCAAGAAGGCCAATGGAATGTTGGCTTTTATTGCTAGGGGGATAGAATATAAAAACAGGGAGGTATTGCTGCAGTTATACAAGGTATTGGTGAGACCGCACCTGGAATACTGCATACAGTTTTGGTGTCCATACTTAAGAAAAGACATACTTGCTCTCGAGTCAGTACAAAGAAGGTTCACTCGGTTAATCCCAGGAATGAGGGGGTGGTCATATGAGGAGAGGTTGAGTAGATTGGGACTCTACTCATTGGAGTTCAGAAGAATGAGAGGCGATCTTATTGAAACATATAAGATTGTGAAGGGGCTTGATCGGGTGGATGCAGTGAGGATGTTCCCAATGATGGGTGAAACTAGAACTAGGGGGCATAATCTTAAAATAAGGGGCTGCTCTTTCAAAACTGAGATGAGGAGAAACTTCTTCACTCAGAGGGTGGTAGGTTTGTGGAATTTGCTGCCCCAGAAAGCTGTGGAAGCTGCATCATTAAATAAATTTAAAACAGAAATAGATAGTTTCCTAGAAGTAAAGGGAATTGAGGGTTACGGGGAGCGGGCAGGAAATTGGACATGAGTCTAGGTTCGGAATGGTCATGGCCCTGTGCGTAGTGGAGCGGGCCATGGGGCCGTGTAGCCTGGTTCTGCTCCTACTTCTTGTGTTCTAATTCTGTGTTAGATTTCAGGAGATGGTTTTATTCCTGTTCCTGGCTGGGGTGGAGATCGCCTTTACAGAAGGTAAGTACTGTAGAAAATATAGGGACAGAGTGATCTCCTGGAAGAGTTTCGATCGCCTAGATGGGTCAGAGAGGAATTTCCCAGATTTTTTCTCCCAAATTGGCCATTGGGTTTTTTACCTGGTTTTTCGCCTCTCCCGGGAGATCACATGGGTTCGGGTGGGATGGAGAGTGATAGAAGATTTGAGGTTAGGATCAGATCAGCCATGATCTTATTGAATGGTGGAGCAGGCTCGAGGGGCCGATTGGCCTACTCCTGCTCCTATTTCTTATGTTCTTATACTGGAATCCACATCACCGCATTGCTCCGACATATTCACATATAAACCCAAATGCTTGCAGTGCTCACTTTTGATCTAACACGTCAAGGACCAGAGTGGTCTAAGCGTTACAACATTGCTCCAGAGACAAGTGCTCTACAGAAAGTGCAAGCCCTTCCTTCGGAAGGTCTGTCTACAAACGGCAGGGCAACAAACGCCAATATAAGCAGACAAACACGTAATGGCAGGGGGATCAAGAACAAGGGTCGATCATCTTAAATCAGGAAGCACTTTTTCACACAAAGGGCAGCAGAAACCTGGAACTCTTTCCCCCCCCCCAAAAGACTGTGGATGCTGGGGTCAACTGGGGCTGTCAAGACCGAGACGGATAGACTTTTGTTGGAACATAAGAAATAGGAGCAGGGGTAGGCCATACGGCCCCTCGAGCCTGCTCCGTCATTCAATAAGGTCAAGGCTGATCTTCTACCTAGAACCATAGAATCATTGAATGGTTACAACACAGGAGGCCATTCGGCCCGTTGAGCCCATGCCGGCTCTGCAAGAGCATCTCAGCTAGTCCCACTCCCCCGCTCTTTCCCCGTAGCCCTGCAAATGTTTTTCCTTCAGGTACTTACCCAATTCCCTTTTCAAAGCCACGATTGAACCTGCCTCCACCACCTTTTCAGGCAGTGCATTCCAGATCCTAACCACTCACTGCGTAAAAGAGTTTGTCCTCATGTCACCTTTGCCAATTACCTTAAATCTGTGTCCTCTGGTTCTCGACCCTTCTGCCAATGGGAACAGTTTCTCTCTATCTGCTCTGTATAGGCCCCTCATGATTTTGAACACCTCTATCAAATCTCCTCTCAACCTTCTCTGCTCTAAGGAGAACAACCCCAGCTTCTCCAGTCTATCCACGTAACTGAAGTCCCTCATCCCTGGAATCATTCTCCTAAATCTTTTCTGCTTCCTCTCTAAGGCCTTCACATCCTTCCTAAAGTGCGGTGCCCAGAATTGGACACAATACTCCAGCCTAACTGTGCATGAACATTTATCCAATAGCGATCATAGCATGATCAAGTTCAACGTAGTGTTTCAAAGGGAGAAACGCGAAACAGCTAAGATTCAGGATGCGGCAGAGACTGTCCACAGTAAACTTGCCAAATCCGTTAATGGGTAAAACGACAGAAGATCAGTGAGAGATGTTTAAAAAAGTATTTAATATGATACACAAACAGTTTCTACCCCTGAGGAGCAAGAGCTCTAGTTGCCAAAAAAACAGCCATGGGCAACTAAAGTGGTCAGGGACAAACTTACAACTAAAGGAAAGGGCAGACAAAATTGCAAAAAATAGCGCAGATCCTGGCAAATGGGAAAGGTACAAAGAACAGCAAAGAATCACAAAACAGACAGTAAGAGCTACAAAAAGGGAGTATGAGAAGAAACTTGCAAGAGATATCAAAATCAATACAAAGAATTTTTACAATTACATTAGAAAAAGAGAGGGTGGTCAGGAGCAACGTTGGCTCCTTCAAAGCTGAAAGTGGTGATATTGTCAATGACAATGGGGAAATGGCGGACATGTTGAATAATTACTTGGCGTCAGTATTTACAGTATAAGAGGGCAGCAGGCCGGAAATCCCAAAGAAACTAATATTGAATCAGGGACAGGGACTCAATAAAATTAACATAAGTAAATTAACAGTAATGAAGAGAATAATGGCACTAATCAGTGACAACGCCCCAGGACCAGATGGTTTCCATCCCAGGGTATTAAAGGAAGTCGGTGAGCACATTGCAGATGCCCTGACTATAATCTTCCAAAGTCCTCTAGGTTCAGGACGGTTCCTTTAGATTGGAAAATTGCTCATGTCACTCCGCTTTTTAAGAATGGTGAGAGAGGGAAACCAGGGAATTATAGACCAGTTAGCCTAACATCTGTTGTCGGGAAATTGCTAGAGTCTATAATTACGGATAGGTGACTGATCACCTCAAAAAGTTTCAGTTGATCAGAGAGAGCCAACATGGATTTGTGAAAGGCAGGTCATGCCTGACAAACCTGACTGAATTTTTTGAGGAGGTGACTAAAGCAGTGGACAGGGGAATGTCTATGGATGTTATTTATATGGACTTCCAGAAGGCATTTGATAAAGTCCCACATAAGAGACTGTTATCTAAGGTAGAAGCCCACAGAACTAAGGGCAAATTATTGGCCTGGTTTGGAAATTGGCTGAGCGGCAGGAGACAGAGGGTAGGGATAATGGGCAGGTACTCTAATTGGCAGGATGTGACTAGTGGTGTCCCGCAGGGATCTGTGTTGGGGCCTCAACTATTCACAGTATTTATTAATGACTTAGATGATGGCATAGAAAGTCATATTTCCAAATTTGCCGATGACACAAAGATAGGCGGCATTGTAGATGAAAGCATAAAATTACAAAAGGATATTTATAGATTAAGTGAATGGGCAAAACTGCAGCAAATGGATTTCAATGTAGGCAAATATGAGGTCACCCACTTTGGACCTATAAACGATAGAACAGGGTACTTTCTAAATGGTAAAAAGCTAAAAACAGTGGAGGTCCAGAGAGACTCGGGGGGTCCAGGTACACAGATCATTAAAATGTCATGGACAGGTACAGAGAATAATCAAAAGGGCTAATGGAATGCTGGCCTTTATATCTAGAGGACTAGAGTACAAACGGGTAGAAGTTATGTTACAGCTATACAAAGCCCTGGTTAGACCACACCTGGAGCACTGTGAGCAGTTCTGGGCACCACACCTTAGGAAGGATATATTGGCCTTGGAGGGAGAGCAGCGTAGGGTTACCAGAATGATACCCGGACTCCAAGGGTTAAGTTACAAGGAGAGATTACACAAATTAGGGTTGTATTCCCTAGAATTTAGAAGGTTATGGGGTGATCTGATCGAAGTTTTCAAGATATTAAGGGGAACAGAGAGGGTAGATAGAGAGAAACTATTTCCGCTGGTTGGGGGTTCTAGGACTGGGGGCAGAGTCTAAAAGGGTGGTAGAAGTTTGAAACTCTCTTCCGCAAATGACAATTGATGCTAGATCGGAGATTGATAGCTTTTTGTTAACCAAAGGTATGAAGGGATATGGGTCAAAGGTGGGTATATGGAGTTAGGTCACAGATCAGCCATGATCTAATTGAATGGTGGAACAGGCTCGAGGGGATGAATGGTCTAACTCCTGTTCCTATGTTGAGCCTGAACCAGTGTTTTATAAAGGTTCATCATAACTTCCTTGCTTTTGTACTCTATGCCTCTATTTATGAAGCCCAGGATCCCTTATGCTTTTTTAAGCGCTTTCTCAACCTGCCCTGCCACCTTCAACGATTTTGTGCACATATACCCCAGACCTCTCTGTTCGTGCACCCCCTTTAGAATCTCAACTCCACTTTCCCCAGATCCCTTGATTCCGGTAGTACCCAAAAATCTATCGATCTCAGTCTTGAATATACTCAACGACTGAGCATCCACAGCCCTCTGGGGTAGAGAATTCCATAGATTCACCACCCTCTGAGTGAAGACATTTCTCATTTCATTCCTAAATGGCCGGCCCTGTAGCCTGAGACTATGACAGTTAGTTCTAGACTCTCCAGCCAGAGGAAACAGCCTCTTAGCATCTCAGGGTATCAGCAGCTGAGGTTGGGTAAGGGTATCAAGGGATATGGAGCTATGGCGTGTAAATGGAGTGGAGGTACAGATCAGCCCTGATCTAACTGAATGGCGGAGCAGGCTCGAGGGGCTGAATGGCCTCCTCCGGTTCCTAAGATAATCCTTAGCCTGCTACTTTGATGAACACATTAACCCACTTATTTTCTGTTAAATTAGCAGACAATGGAGTGCCAGTGGGACACACTGAACAGTCCAACCCTCGAACATTACCGACAGTAACTTCTAGGTTTAAAAGCAGTAAATATCGGAAATTGCCTGAGAAAGGGGACTTGGATTTCACTTCTGCGAGCTGCTGATCCGCGCTTTCGAGCTGGGGGGTGGCGATGATGGGGATAGCTCCAAGGGGGGGCCGGGGGGGGGGGGCGGGAGGGGGGAAGAGAATAAACAGCCTTTTCAGGGAAAAACAAAGCTGCAACTGTGGGTTTGTGGGAGCCGAAACAGAAAGTCAGTAACACTGCAAAGCACTTTACATTCTTTTACTCCGCGGCACCTTCAGGACCAGTCAGCGGGGAGCTCAGCTCTCCTGACCCTCCGCTGGGGAGAGCCAAAGCAAGTCCAACACAGGTCGGTTTGCAAACTGTACTGGGCACCGACCGCTAAGCACTAGTCTCTTATCTCTCTGTTTCACACGCACACACACACACACAGCTCTTTTTAGAACATGCTGACCTTGAGCATGTCAACGACCCGACTCGGCTCGGTATTTACTTCTGGCTTCTTTCACCTTTCCAGCCAGCCACTCTCGCCATCTATAGTCGCCAACCATCGAGGCCTTTCCCCTGCCCCCCACCACCACCCCATTCCTATTTTAAGCCAGCCTGTTGTGTTCCACCGATTCCCACTCGGGCTCAAAGAGCTGCTCCTGCGAGCAACAAAAATATTGAGAGTTTGGAGCACTGGGAAAATCACTCAGCCGACCAGAGGATGGAAATAGAACACCTCTTCCTGTTTACATCCCAAAAAATCTGGTGCGCTTTGACAGCAGGAAGAGGACACTCCATTTCTCACCAGGAAAATAATGGAAAATTACAGCATTGCACATGGGGCCCCAGAGAAGTGCTACTAAAGAATCTGTTCCGTAAATTCTTCAAATAGTTCAAAAATATCTCTACTTATTTGGTAAAACGAACTGAAAGGAGGTTGTTTTTGTCTTTGCAACAGTTTTAGTGAAAGAGAAGGCCATGTTCACATTTGTACAAGGTGTACTTTCTCATTTTACTGTGCGCAATCCACTGGGAATTCACACTGCAGGACCCACACAATGCAGATATGTCTTAAAGGCACAATCTTACTTCAGAAGCAAGCCCCGATTGAATAAGTTGTTTTTAATATTAAATGTTAAAAGTATTTTTTTTTTTAAAAAGCTCACCCTGAGTGGGAGGGTGGTAGTGGCCCTCCCCACTTGAGGTTCAATCCGTCATCGGGGTTAGATACCGACACATGTTACTGCCCTTGGCCTCTCCTACTCCCCCACCACTCCACACAAAAGCACAGGGAGTACTGGGCATGAGGACAAGCGAACAAAAAAAAAAGCAAGCTTTTGTGCGACCACTCGGGAATGCAGTGCCTACCCGCCGTGTGAGTTTATAAACACTTAGCCTTCCATAGAAGAAAACAACTTGCATTTGTATGGCACCTTTAATGTAGAAAAATAGCCCAAACCGCTTCACAGGGGCATCAGCAAAAAATTGGTCACTGCGCCAAAGGAGGAGATATAAAATTCTTAGAGGGCTTGACAGGGTAGATGCTGAGAGGCTGTTTCCCCTGGCTGGAGAATCGAGAACTAGCGGGGCAAGGTCTCAGGATAAGGGGTCGGCCATTTAGGACTGAAATGAGGAGGAATTTCTTCACTCAGAGGGTGGTGAATCTTTGGAATTCTTTACCCCCAGAGGGCTGTGGAGGCTCAGTCGATGAATATATTCAAGACAGAGATCGATAGATTCTTGGGCACTAAACGAATCAAGGGGCGTGGGGATAGGACGGGAAAGTGGAGTTGAGGTCAATGATCAGCCATGATCGCATTGAATGGCGGAGCAGGCTCGAGGGGCCGTATGCCCCACTCCTGCTCCTATCTCTATGTTTCTATGAATGGCGGAGCAGGCTCGAGGGGCCGTATGCCCCACTCCTGCTCCTATCTCTATGTTTCTATGAATGGCGGAGCAGGCTCGAGGGGCCGTATGCCCCACTCCTGCTCCTATCTCTATGTTTCTATGAATGGCGGAGCAGGCTCGAGGGGCCGTATGCCCCACTCCTGCTCCTATCTCTATGTTTCTATGAATGGCGGAGCAGGCTCGAGGGGCCGTATGCCCCACTCCTGCTCCTATCTCTATGTTTCTATGAATGGCGGAGCAGGCTCGAGGGGCCGTATGCCCCACTCCTGCTCCTATCTCTATGTTTCTATGAATGGCGGAGCAGGCTCGAGGGGCCGTATGCCCCACTCCTGCTCCTATCTCTATGTTTCTATGAATGGCGGAGCAGGCTCGAGGGGCCGTATGCCCCACTCCTGCTCCTATCTCTATGTTTCTATGAAGGGCGGAGCAGGCTCGAGGGGCCGTATGCCCCACTCCTGCTCCTATCTCTATGTTTCTATGAAGGGCGGAGCAGGCTCGAGGGGTTGTATGCCCCACTCCTGCTCCTATCTCTATGTTTCTATGAATGGCGGAGCAGGCTCGAGGGGCCGTATGCCCCACTCCTGCTCCTATCTCTAGGTTTCTATGAAGGGCGGGGCAGGCTCGAGGGGCCGTATGCCCCACTCCTGCTCCTATCTCTAGGTTTCTATGAATGGCGGAGCAGGCTCGAGGGGCCGTATGCCCCACTCCTGCTCCTATCTCTAGGTTTCTATGAATGGCGGAGCAGGCTCGAGGGGCCGTATGCCCCACTCCTGCTCCTATTTCTTATGTTGTGTTCTTATGTTAGCAGGATGGATCAGAAACCTGGTGAAAGAGATGGGTTTTAAGGAGAGTCTTAAAAGAGGAGTGCGAGTAGGAGAGGCAGGCGTTATCCAATTAAAAGCACTCCTTGCAACAGGCTAGGCACAAATTAATCGGGCATTATTTATCAATTTAAAACTTATTTCCCTTTTAGCTGCAGTCATATTAACATCCGATGGACATTGGACAGGATTGGAAATAATTCGCGATAACTGCATACTCGAGCAGACAGAGAGGTGGTAATAGGAACACCGAAACATTCAGAACAGGATTTCAGCCCCCTCTGTCCTGCTCCGTCATTCAAGTAGATCCTGGCTGATCAGCTAATGTAAATAAGGTCAAGTGTAACTCGACATGTTGTTAGAATTACAATCGCTCGATTGACAAATTCAAACCCTGTGTTTTTGTATAATTGGGAGACTAAGAGTAAGTGCTCGACACCACCAAGGTTAAAAAAAAAGGGCAACATCAATCAGGAAGTAGTGATTAGGTTAAACTTTGGATTTTAAAATAAATAGGAAGACTGGGAAGGGGAGGGTAAGGTGTTCCACAGACGGGATTCTAGAAAAAATGAGTTATAATATGAGGCAATGCAATGACTTCAACATTGAGAACACTGAATCCTAGCAATTAAAGCACAGAAGGAGGCCATTTAAAAAGAAAAAGTCTTGCATTTCTATCACACCTTTCACGACCACCGGACGTCCCAAAACGCTTTGCAGCCAATGAAGTACTTTTTGAAGTGGTCACTGTTGTAATGCAGGAAACACGACAGCCAATTTGCACACAGCAAGCTCCCACAAACAGCAATGTGATCATGAGCAGACAGTCTGTTTTAGTGATGTTGACTGAGGGATAGATATTGGCCCAGGACGCCGGGGAGAACGCCCCCTGATCATTTACGCCCACCTGACAGCGCAGGCGGGGCCTCGGTTTAACATCTCACCCAAGAGATGGCACCTCCGACAGCACCTCAGCACTGCACTAGGAGTGTTAGCCCAGATTTTTGTGCTCAAGTCTCTGGAGTGGGACTTGAACCCACGACCTTCTGACTCAGAGGTGAGAGTGCTGCCCACTGAGCCCCGGCTGACACTGGACTAATCTATTCTCATCCCAGTTTATTTCCTTTACTTTTTCTCCTTGTCAAATACCTATCCCAGTTCCTTTTAAATGACGTTATAATCTCAGCCTGAATTAGCACTTGTGATAATACCTTCTGGTCTCTTCTTAGGCAATCCCTCGGAACCGAGGATGACTTGCTTCCACATTAAAAATGAGTTCGCAGGTGACTGATGAGACCAATGCAGGGCCTACAGTCTCTGTCACAGGTGGGGCAGGCGGTGGTTGAAGGGGCGGGTGGGTGGGGTGCTTGGGTTGACGTGCGCTCCTTGCGCTTGGCTTCCGCTTGCTCCCGGCGAAGAGACTCGAGGTGTTCGGTGCCTTCCCGGATGCTTCTCCTCCACTTTGTGTGGTCTTGGGCCAGGGATTCCCAGGTGTCGGTGGGGATGTTACACTTTTTCAAGGAGGTTTTGAGGGTGTCCTTGAAGCGTTTCCTCTGCCCACCTGGGGTTCTCTTGCCGTGCCGGAGCTCCGAGTAGAGCGCTTGTTTTGGGAGTCTCATATCAGGCATGCGGACAATGTGACCCGTCCATCGGAGCTGATTGAGCGTGGTCAAAGCTTCGATGCTAGGGATGTTGGCCTGAGCGAGAACACTGACGTTGGTGCGCCTATCCTGCCAATGGATTTGCAGCCATGTTGCAATAATCCTTTGTATGTATATCTTTGTGTGTAAATCTCCTCACCTCCTGCTCGGCCCTTCTAGTAATAACCGAGGTTCTGCCTCTGCATTACAAATCCGCAGACCGGTGGAACCAGCCCATTACCACTTACCCTCTCAAAACCTTGCAGAATTCTGTAAACCTCTATTGGACCCCACCCCCCACCCCCCCCCCCCCCAACTCCTCCTTAACCTTTCTCTTCTGCATTTTTTTTTTTTAAGCCTTTCTTTGTAACAATAACCTCTCAATTCCAGTGAACCTGCGCTTTAGCTGTTCCGTGAAGTTCCGTGTTCCATATTTCGAAGAAGAGCAGGGGATTTATCCCCGGTGTCCTGGGACAATATTTATCCCTCAATCAACATTACAAAAAACAGATTATCTGCTCATTATCACATTGCTGTTTGTGGGAGCTTGCTGTGCACAAACGGCTGCCGCGTTTCCTGCATTCCAACAGTGACGCCACTTCAAAAAGTACCTCATTGGCTGTAAAGCGCTTTGGGACATCCGGTGGTCGTGAAAGGAGCTATATAAATGCAAGTCTTTCTTTTCTTTCAATTATTCTCTGCCATACCATTCCCATCAAGTCTTGGGGACGCAGGTATAAAGTACAATATTAATAATGGCCGGGCGATTCTGGGAGCATTTCCTACAATAGTTTCCTTTGTGCAGCTAACATTCTTTCAGCAGGAGGGAAGGGGGAAGAACAGGTGGTGTGGTGTATTTGCAGAAATACAAGAAAGGTTGCGGTGGAGAAAGGTTGGAGGTCCTGGTCAGCAGTCAACGAGCTGTCTTGCATGCTGTACGGGAGTGTAATGGAGGTGGTAGTAGATCTTCTCCAGATATGGAAGCAGGATAAAGCATTCCTTTAATAAGAGCTCTGGTATGTACAAGCAACAACTCAATGCTGAGCTAAAATTTTCCACTAACAGGTGTGCAGTCGAGGAAAGGGAAGCAAAGGATTTGTATTTATACAACTTCTTTCATAACTTCAGGAGATCCCAAAGCGCTTTATAGCCAATGAAGTACTTTTTGAAGTGTAGTCACTGTTGTTATGTGGCAACCATTTTGCACACAGCAAGGTCCCACAAATGATGAACTAAATGATGATAAATCTGTGTTCAATTATATTGTTTCAGGATTAAATGCTGGCCGGACACCAGGAGAACTCCCCTGCAAACTACTTTGAATAATGCCGTGGATAGATATATTTCTTAAGGCTAAAGGGATCAAGGGATATGGGGAGAAGGCAGGGACAGGGTACTGAGTTTGGATGATCAGCCATGATCGCATTGAATGGCGGAGCAGGCTCGAGGGGCCGAATGGCCTACTCCTGCTCCTATCTTCTATGTTTCTATGTTTCTGTTTCTATAGATGGGGCCTCGGTTTAATGACTCATCCGAAAGACAGTGCAGCACTCCCTCTAGGAAGGGAAGAGAGGAGAAGGGATAAAGAAAGGGAGGAAAAGAAAGAATTTAGGGAAAGAGGGAGTGAGGAGAAAAGGGGGGGAAGTGAAGAGAGGGGAGGGATGAAGTGAAGGGAAGAGGCAAGAGGAGAAAGGAGAAAAGGGGGAGGGAGTAAGAGGGAGAAAACGAGGAGAAACACAAATTGGTGAGGAAAACAAGTTCTTACTGTTCAATTATTAGTGGATATTCTATTTATTCCATGAATGATTCTGAAGGCTTATGTACATTTTCAAACTGGCCTGTTCTGTGCAGTTCTTTGCACAAGCTGCCGGTTTGGATTTTGTCGCAGGGATGTGATTGCTCACAGACTTGGAATGAGAACCTCTGGAGTGGTTTACATTTCAGGGAAGGTTGCAGGAAAACATTCTGTTACCATGTGGTGTTTACTCGGGAATATTAATAGTCCTTTAAGCTTTAAGCAAAGCTTTTGCTTTGTACGTCAGCTAGGAGTGCTCTGGTGGGATTCACAAGAATGCCAGGGAAGTTTCTCAATTAAATGGAAGCTGGTTATAGACCTGAATTCTGTTATTTCTGGAAATGATTTCCATGATGCAAGGTAAAAAATGCAGTGTTTTTCTACGCAAGTGTAATTGCTCAATGTTTTTCTATGTAATCCACGACATTGTTTTTATTCATTCCGGGATGTGGGCGTCGCTGGCAAGGCCAACATTTATTGCCCATCCCTATTTGCCCTTGAGAAGGTGGTGGTGAGCCACCTTCTTGAACCGCTGCAGTCCGTGTGGTGAAGGTACTCCCACAGTGCTGTTAGGGAGGGAGTTCCAGGATTTTGACCCAGTGATGATGAAGGAACGGCCGATATATTTCCAAATCAGGATGGTGTGTGAGTTGGAGGGGAACTTGGAGGCGGTGGTGTTCCCATGTGCCTGCTGCCCTTGTCCTTCTAGGTGGAAGAGGTCGCGGGTTTGGGAGGTGCTGCCAAAGAAGCCTTGGCGAGTTGCTGCAGTGCATCTTGTAGATGGTACACACTAAATGACACAAGGTAGAAGTTGGGGGGGGGGGGGGGGGGGAACATAACCCATCCCTAAAATTAAGGGTGGTGAGATGAAGGGACGCATGTTCCTTGCAGCGCTCCAGAAGGTGTGCCTGTGACCCACGTGTGTGTGTTGCTTGGAAAATCCCAATTCAGATTGTACAAGCCTAAGTTAGTAGCGAAGTGTTACTGGAAGGTTTGAAAGAAAAAGAGACTTACATTTCTGTACCACCTTTCACAACCACCGGACGTCCCAAAGCGTTTTACAGCCAGTGAAGTGTTTTTGAAGTGTAGTCACTGTTGTAAAGTAGAAAACACGGCAGCCAATTTGCGCACAGCAAGCTCCCACAAATAGCAATGTGAAAATGACCAGATAATGATTTTGATTGAGGGATAAATTATTGGCCAGGACACCGGGATTAACTCCCCTGCTCGTCTTCGAAATAGTGCCGTGAGGTGTTTTACGTCCACCTGAGAGGGCAGACAGGGCCTCGGTTTAACGTCTCATCCGAAAGTCGGCGCCTCCGACAGGGCAGCACTCCCTCAGCACTGCACTGGGAGTGTCAGGCTAGATTTTTGTACTCAAGTCGCTGGAGTGGGACTTGAACCCAGAACCTTGTGAGGTTACAGTGACCGAGACTCTGAACTGTGGCTTCTTCAATTAAAAAGCCACTCCGCTCGTCAAACCTTGTATGTCTGCTAGGAATGCTCTGGTGGCACACACAAGAATGTAAGGGAAGATTCGCAATTAATTGAAAGCTGGTTATAGGCCTGAATTCTGTTATTCTTGGAAATGATGTGCCGTGATGCAAGTTTATTCCATGCGAGTCTGGCTGTTTAGTCTGATTAAATTCTCGATCGGACACACAACTTAAAGTAGCACACAGCTGGTGCAGTATCCTAAAAACTGGACAGTTCCCTGAAAATCTGTTTTACTGAACGCACGGTGCTTTTAGATGGGAGTTTCAAAACGCCTCCGCGAAGGCAATGGCGGGCGGAAGGAGGAGCTGCGGGTAAGATCCTCTCAATTCAGAGGTATCGCAAAGCTGCCCCCAGTTGTTAAATATGCTTTTAACTGATTAGTTAGCTGCTGGTCTGATGCAAACTCTCGGCAAACATGCCTCGCACAACGCTTAATGTGATTGCACTAAATCATATGAAGTCAAAAGTCTCTCCATTAACCAAATTCAGTTTTTTCTTTTGAAGTGGTTGCTCGTCGCTCACTGCTTTTAAGGTTACAAGCAGAATTCAGCATCCCCCATCATTTACAGTCACTGCAGCAAACCCCTGATGGGCCCGTGTCAGCCATGGCTCAGTGGGTAGCACCCCGACCGGAGTCAGATGGCTGTGGGTTCACAGTCCCACTCCAGAGACTTGAGCACAAAAATCTAGGCTGAGACTCCCAGTGCAGTGCTGAGGGAGTGCTGCACTGTTGGAGGTGCCGTCTTTTGAATGAGACATTAAACCGAGGGCCCGTCTGCTCTTTCAGGTGGATGTAAAAGATCCCACGGCCACTATTTCGAAGAGGAGCAGGTGAGTTCTCCCCAGTGTCCTGGGGCCAATATTTATTCCTCAATCACTAAAACAGATTATCTGGTCATTATCACGTTGCGGTTTGCGGGAGCTTGCTGTGCGCAAATTGGCTGCCGCATTTCCCACATTACAACAGTGACTCTACTTCAAAAGTACTACATTGGCTGTAAAGCACATAGGGACGTCCGGTGGTCGTGAAAGGCCCTACAGAAATGCAAGTCTTTTTTTTGCTTCAATCCAACAAGGTGCATTAACAAGCCAAACATCATAGGAAGGTCGCAGGCTCAATCTATCTCACTCAGGGAGACAGTGGGATACGGGATTGGGGGAAATCACAACTGGTCTTAGTGTCCTGGGGTTTGGGAGAGAAAAAAAATGGGTAAGGGTCCCTATTCCTGATTTTGACCCAACAATCCGTTCTGGAAACGTGCGCGCATGGACACCAAGTGAACACAGGATCACTTGTGGCTATGACGGCAGTCAGAAATGGCCAGACTGGAACTGCAATATGTTGCGTCTTCACTTGGACTGATCCATGATCCAGAGCGTTGCAGTTGCAAAGACAGAAACTAGTCTGGGGCATTTGTATACTGCACAATGTCTGAAAATCTGGAGGTTGATTAAAGAACCATTGCAGCGTACTGCAGAGAGATTTGAAGATCCAGTGGCAGCAGTGACCTAACATTAAACATCCTTTCCCAATCGGAACTTGAACTCGACGGCATCACTGGATCTGCTCTCTCTCTGCTGAGTCAGCCTGTTTAGCAGACTTTTTATAGAATACACAGCATTGGTTTAAGGGGTATGGGGAGAGAGCGGGAATATGGTATTGAGATAGAGGATCAGCCATGATCACATTGAATGGCAGAGCAGGCTCGAAGGGCCGAATGGCCGACTCCTGCTCCTATGTTTCTATGTTTCTAATCCACAACCACTGCAGAGTTAAAATTCAATTGCTAGTTTTCATACATTGAAAAGGCTAGGTAAATGTGGTATATACTTCCTGGAGGTTAAGAGGTGATCTGTTTGAGGGGTTTCAAATAATTGAGGGAATCGACATGGTAGATAAGGAATGATTCTCCCTGTGAGGAGGAGAATACAGGGGACATGATTTTAGTGGAGCTAAACCAGCTAAAAGCAAATCCAGAAAAGGGATCTTTATGCAAAAGGTAACGAGAGGGTGAAATGTACTGCCTAGAAGGACACAGATACTGAATCAATTCTTGTGTTTAAAAGGGTGGTAGACAGTATTCCCTCTAATTATTTTACCAGGCTGTGCGGGCCATTCAAAATTCCATGCATGCGCGGTTTTTCCATTTAAAAACCGGCTCACCAGCTACGCGGGACCTCTAGACAGCTGCATGGCCGCACAGCTTAAAGGGAACACTGGTAGCAGATATTTACTTTTGGAACGGTATTAAGCAATATGAGAGAGGGCAGGGAATTGGGATTCAAAAGATAGAGCTGCCATGGCTTAAAAAAAAATGGCAGAGCAAGCTGGATAGATTGAACGGTCGAATCCTTCTCTGATCTCGCCAAAAGGCTTCAGCAGCATCAAAGCCGCTTAAAAAATGATTAGTCATCACTGCCAAGGCCCAAGTCCAGAACCCCTCACTAGTTTTCAGCAACATATTTGGAAGCCTTGCTGCACAGTAACATCGTTGTGAATGGCAGACAAGAGAGGGAGTGCTGGAGAAGTTTGAAAAGTACAAACTGGGTCACTTGAAACCCAACTCAGCAAATTCGCCACTTTGAGCTCCAAAAACGAATGGGATTTAATTGGAGAACTTTTTCGCATTGCTGTTTATTGTGTGAAGAAGGTTGATGCGAGTGCTGAAACATTGTGGGGTCAGGTTTCTGCTAGCTTTCAATGAATTATTACTTTGCCACATTCCTACAAGACAAGCTGCATCCGTGCCTTTGGGAAAAATACTGACAGGTAACTGCGAGGCCCAAACGTACACGTTCAGGAAGGGATCCTCGGACTGGAGGGGAGATGAGGAGACATTTTTCTTTAAACGCAGCGAGTTGCGCTGATCTAGAATGCACTGCCTGAAAGGGTGGTGGAAGCAGGTTCAGTAATGAATTGTGGCGTCAGCCGTGGCTCAGCGGGCAGCTCTCTCTCTCGCCTCCGAGTCAGAAGATCGTAGTTCAAGTCCCACTCCAGAGACTTCAGCGCAAAAATCTCGGCTGACACTCCAGTGCAATGCTGAGGGAGGGCAGCAGTGTCGGAGGTGCCGTCTTTCGGATGAGATGTTAAATTGAGGCCCTGTCTGCTCTCTAAGGTGGATGTAAAAGATCCCACAGCACTATTTCAAAGTAGAACAGGGGGGTTCTCCCCAGTGTCCTAGGCCAATATTTATCCCTCAACCAACATCACTAAAACAGATTACAGGAAACTTTGGTTTATCCAGAGGTTGTATGTCCGGAAACCTCGATCTAACGGCAGAAATCAGCAGCCGTTTTGGTTAGGTTTTTTTTCTTCTCCTAGCATTTTTTTTTAACAGTCAGGCTCTGGAAAGCATCTCTGTAGCTTAGCAACAGCTTCAGAGACGCTTCCAAGGTACGGGCCGAGTGTTTACAAGCTGTTGCTAAGCAACAGTGTTTGTTGTCAGATACGGAGATGAAAACCTCCTTATCCTTCAACATTAGCGCTGGTCTATCCGGAAGTTTTGATAGATCGGCAGCAGCTCGGTCCCGTCGGTGCCGGATATCGCAAAGTTTCCTGTACCTGGTCATTATCACATTGCTGTCTGTGGGAGCTTGCTATGCGCAAATTGGCTGCCGCATTTCCTACATTACATTTCCTACATTACAACACCTCAAAGGTGCTTCATTGGCTGTAAAGCGCAAAGACATGAAAGGCGCTATATAAATGCAAGTCTTTGTTTTCTTTTAATAACTTTCAAAAGGGAATTGGATAAATACTTGAAGGGGAAAAATGTGCAGGGCTACGGGGAAAAGCAGGAGCGGTGGGACTAATTGGATAGCCCATTCAAAGAGCCGGCACAGGCACGATGGGCCGAATGGCCTCCTTCTGTGCCATATCATTCCACGATTCTATATGAAACTGCAAAACCGGCTACGGGTGCCCACAGGAGACTTTAATAAACTGGCAAATGCTGATCTACAAAAGTTGATATATAAGTTGACAAATACCAGCAGGCATTCAAAACAGCCACAGAGCTGGTCTTCCTCGACACATCTACCGTGCGTGGGTTCAAATGCAATTTTGTTCCTCCCTCATTCGAAGTGCGGCGCAGGGTGTTGTCAGCTTTCTAAAACAATGCCGTCAGTGACCCACTCCACTGAGAGGCAGCAAAATGCCGCAACTCTTCGCTGAGTGTCAGCCTGTGGCTCAATGGGTCGCACTCTCGCCTCCGAGTCAGAAGGTTGTGGGTTCAAGTCCCACTCCAATGCTTTACTGTCGGACGTGCCACCTTTCAGATGAGACGTTAAACCGAGGTCCCCTTTGCCCTCTCGGGTGGACGTAAAAGATCCCACGGTGCTATTTTGAAGAAGAGCAGGGGAGTTATCCTCGGTGTCCTGGGGCCAATATTTAACCCTCAATCAACATCACTAAAAACAGATTATCTGGTCATTATCACATTGCTGTTTGTGGGAGCTTGCTGTGCGCAAATTGGCTGCCGCGTTTCCTACATTACAACAGGGACTACACTTCAAAAATTGGCTGTAAACACTTTGCGACGTCCGGTGGTTGTGAAACGTGCTATATAAATGCAAGTCTTTCTTTCTAACAATTCTGCTTTCCCTTTACGGTATCGTCAATGCTGCGGTTGGCTGCTCGTCTCCACCTGGCTGACCACATAGTGAAAGCTGAGTTAATGCTCATCCCCACAAAACAGCCATCGTTCACCTGCTCACGTGGTTAACCTTCCCTCAACTTCCGATCTCAGACGGGCTGACGGTAAGGGTGAGGCAACCGGGCTCAGTAACCTTGGGTCTTGCTGGGGGAGGGGAGGGGAGGGGCGCCATGGTGGGGTAAATCGACCAGGGCCCCCACTTCCGCTATCTGGCTAGCCCTGCAGGAAGTGAGGGCAGCTTCAGGCTCGGCTCCGACGGCCCCCTAAGATCCAATAACCTGCGGTCATTATCAGACTTCACGAGGGAATAACGGCCACTTGAGACCAGTTACGAGTGGCTGTGCAATCCTTGCGTAATGTACAGGAAACTCTCGATTTACCGGCACCTAAATAACCGGAAATCTGTGTTAACTGGCAAAATTCAGGAGTAGGTTCAGGTAAGTTTTACTTCATATTAGTGGCCGTTCCTGGATCTGTGGCTGTGTAACCGGGGTTCCTGCACATGTTGCTAAGCAACAGGGAAGCCTGGATCTTGTGGCCGGGGTTCCTGCACCTGTTGCTAAGCAACAGGAACGCCTGGATCTTGTGGCCGGGGTTCCTGCACCTGTTGCTAAGCAACAGGGAAGCCTGGATTTGTTGCTGTGTACGGAGCTCTCGTACCTTTTACTATACCTCTCTGTAATCCGGACTTTTTGATAAACCAGCACCACGCCGGTCCCGTCGGTGCCGGATAAAAAGAGTTTCCTGTAATCAGCAAGAAGTCCATGTTTTCGAGGAAGGAGGGATGAGAACCAACAGGAAAAGAAAAGAAGCCTTTTGTTTTGAAGTTGTGCACTTAGTTGGCTATTGCCTGCAGGTTGAAACACAGGGCACACTGACATCCTGCTTTTGAAGAAGAAGCATGACTGTACTGCCCCAAACCATCCGTTTGCAGCTTTGTCGTAGCTCAGTGATTTGTGGCACCTCCCTTTACAATCGGGCAGTGCAACCAGCTTACAGTGGAATCGATCCCAAGGACTGGCTTGCCGATGCTCTTATTCCTCTTAATTCATTTAGAGACCGTCCACAAACAACAGGCTCAGAAGAGGTTGTTTCCCCTGGCTGGAGAGTCTAGAACTAGGGATAAGGGGTCGGCCATTTAAGACCGAGATGAGGAGGAATTTCTTCACTCAGAGGGTTGTGAATCTTTGGCATTCTCTACCCCAGCGAGCTGTGAATGCTGAATCTTGGGTATATTCATGGCTGAGATCGATAGATTTTTGGACTCATGGGGAATCAAGAGATATGGAGATCGGCGGGAAAGTGGAGTTGAGGTCGAAGACCGACCGTGACAGTGTCAGCTGTGGCTCAGTGGGTAGCACTCTCGGCTCGGAGTCACAGGTTGTGGGTTCAAGTCCCACTCCAGAGACTTGAGCACAAAAATCCAGGCTGACATTCCAGTACAGTACTGAGGGAGTGCTGCACTGTTGGAGGTACCGTCTTTCAAATGAGGCGTTAAACCGAGGTCCCGTCTGCCTTCTCAGGTGGACATAAAAGATCCCATGGCACTATTGCGAAGAAGAGCACGGGGAGTTATCCCCAGTGTCCTGGGGCCAATATTTATCCGTCAATCAACATCACTAAAACAGATTATCAGGTCATTATCACATTGCTGTTTGTGGGAGCTTGCTGTGCCTAAATTGACTGCTGTGTTTCCTACATTACAACAGTGACTACGCTTCAAAACGTACTTCATTGACAGTAAAGCGTTTTGGCATGTCTGGTGGTCGTGAAAGGCGCTATAGAAATGCAAGTCTTTCTATTATCTTATTGAATGGCGGAGCAGGCTTGAGGGGCCATATGGCCTACTCCTGCTCCGAATTCTTATTGAGAGTAGGCAGGGTAGTTAATGCCATCAAGCATATGTAAAAATTTCCTTTTTACGGAAGGTACAGGTTATTAATCCCTTATCCGAAACCCTTGGGGCCAGATGTGTTTCGGAATTCGGAATTTTTCGGATTTCAGAACGGTAGGGGTATCTGCAGCTCTTTTTGACATTTTCACAGTGAAATTAAACTCAAAATCACAAAATAACAAAAAATATCAGAGAGCAGCAGACGCACGTGTGACTGGTAGCAGCACTGAGACACAACTGACGCCTCACACCTGCGTGGGTCAAGCATCGGCCGCGTCGGGTCATGTTTGGCGCCACTCGGGTCATGTCGTGCACACGAGTGACGCTCCACGAAAAAACTTTCGGTTTTCAGAGCTTTCCGAATTTCGGAATTGCGGATAAGGGATTGTGGACTTGTATTTTTAAGGGAAGGGTGTGGTAAACCACTTTTATCGTTCACTATCGTTACACTATGGTTATCACTGTTATATCGTTACACTATGGTTATCACTGTTTACACTGTTGTATCACTACACGAGGTCGCCTCTTGTCACGCTGTTATACCTGGGCTGACCACTGCTGACTCCGCCCATGGCTCCACCTACCTGCCCAGGTATAAAGGTGGTCGACTGGCTGGTATTCCTCCTTGTTGGATCCGATCACCCACGAGGGTGGGCTCTGTTATTTAGCCAATAAAAACCTATAGTTACTTTCTTAACTCGTCGCTTTTCATTGGATAAATTGATAGGTATATCAATTTTATTGGCTAAATTTTAAAATGTCGTTACCTGAGCAGCCAAACGACCAGTCAACGGAGCAGCCAAACGACCAGTCAGACGCCCAGCTACAACAGCCACAGCAGCCGGCCTGGCTGCGAGCCCTCCGACCACCGTACCTGGATCTAAACCCACAGGCAGCAAACTCAGCCCTCGACTTCGAACACTGGCTGAGCTGTTTCGAATCCTACCTGGGAGAATCCGGCGTGCCTCAGAGATCCAAGCTAAGAGTTCTGACCGCCCAAGTGAGCCCTAAAGTATTCGCACTCATCCGGGACCTTACTACATACGAGGCCGCCATCAACCTACTGAAACAACAGTACCGGAGCCCGGTAAATTCCATGTATGCCAGACATCTCCTAAGATCCCGCCCGCAACAGCCAGGAGAGTCTGTAGATGAATTTTTACAGGCGCTACAAACACTCGGCAGGGACTGTGACTTTAAAGCGGTAACGGCGGCAGAAAATACTGAAGATAATATCCGCGATGCCTTCGTGAAAGGCCTGCGGTCCGACTACTCACGGCAAAGACTGCTTGAAGCAAAGGACCTCGACCTGAACACAGCTGCAGCCCTCGCTCGCTCCCTAGAAGTGGCCCGTCGGGACCTCGAGGCGTACTCCAGGTACTGTAATTCGCAACCCTGGGACTCGGGACCGACCCCGACCGCAATACCCCTCGCAGCGCCGCCCCTGGGACCTGCCTCAGCGTCGGCGTCCCGGACCCGATCGGGACCGCCACCCCCGGTACCGGCTACGACATCGGACCCCCGCGATCGGGCCGCCGGCTGCTTCTTCTGCGGCCAGGCGAAACACCCGAGGTCGCGCTGCCCTGCGAGAAACGCGACTTGCTCCAGTTGCCAGAAGAAAGGCCACTTCGCTAAGTCCTGCAGAGGGAGAGCCACAGACACCAGCAGTGCCTCATGCGAGCTGTGGGGGCGGCCATCTTTCATCAAGGCCACAGATGCCAGTATCCCCTTGTGTGAGTCGTGGGGGCGGCCATCTTTGATCAAGGCCACCGACACCAGCAGTGCCACATGTGAGTTGTGGGGGCAGCCATCTTCTCCGCCATCTTACCCCACCTCGTGGGCGCCGCCATTTTACCCACCACACTCGACCGCCACCTCGCCTCCAGACCCGACCACCGCCTCACCCGCAGACTACAGCAGCTCGCTCAGCCATACACTAGCCTCCGTCACACTGGACCAAGCTCGCCCGCATCACCTGTCCAAGTCCATGATGGACATCGAAGTAAACGGCCACGCCACGACCTGCCTGTTCGACAGCGGAAGCACGGAGAGCTTCATCCATCCAGACACGGTGAGCCACTACTCCCTCACTGTCCGGCCAACGCGCAACCGGGTCTCGATGGCGTCTAGGTCCCACTCTACAGACATCAGCGGCTACTGTGTTGTGACCCTGTCGGTTAGGGGCACGGAGTATAAAAATTTTAAACTTCTCGTCCTGCCCCAACTCTGCGCGGCCGTCCTACTAGGGCTGGATTTCCAATCCCACCTTCAAAGTGTCACTCTAGCATATGGTGGACCCCTCCCCCCACTCACAGTCGACAACCAGCAGCCTTTAAACCGCCCACCGCGTACCACCTGCGGCCTATCCACCCTCAGGGTCCCGCCTCCCTCCCTGTTCGCCAACCTCACCCGCGACTGTAAACCCGTCGCCACCAAGAGCAGGCGGTACAGCGCCGGGGACAGAGCTTTTATTAGTTCTGAAGTGCAGCGCCTCCTGAAGGAGGGCATCATCGAGAGGAGCAACAGCCCCTGGCGCGCTCAGGTCGTAGTCGTCAAGACCGGCGATAAAAACCGCCTAGTCATCGACTACAGCCAAACCATAAACCAGTACACCCAGCTGGACGCATACCCCCTTCCCCGCATATCTGATATGGTCAATCAGATTGCACAGTACCGCGTATTCTCTACCATCGACCTTAAGTCGGCCTATCACCAACTCCCTATCCGCCCTGAGGACCGCCAGTATACCGCCTTCGAGGCGAATGGCCGCCTCTACCACTTCCTGAGGGTTCCCTTCGGCGTCACCAACGGGGTTTCGGTCTTCCAAAGGGAGATGGACCGGATGGTTGACCAGAACGGGCTGCAAGCCACGTTCCCCTATCTAGATAACGTCACCATCTGCGGCCGCGACCGGCAGGACCACGATGCTAATCTGGAGAGATTCCTCCGTACGGCCCAGCGGCTGAACCTCACCTACAATAAGGAGAAATGTGTGTTTAACACCTCGCGCCTTGCCATCCTCGGCTGCGTAGTAGAGAACGGAGTCATCGGCCCCGACCCCGAAAGAATGCGCCCCCTCATGGAGCTTCCCCTCCCCCACTGTCCAAAGGCGCTGAGGAGAACCCTGGGGCTCTTCGCCTACTATGCCCAATGGGTGCCCAATTATGCGGACAAAGCCAGACCCCTCATGAAGTCCACCTCCTTCCCCCTGACGGCAGAAGCGTGCGCAGCCTTCTCCCTCATTAAGGGAGACATTGCTAAGGCCACAATGCATGCGGTGGATGAGTCTATCCCTTTCCAAGTGGAGGGCGATGCATCCGACTTCGCCCTGGCCGCAACCCTTAACCAGGAGGGGAGACCAGTGGCCTTCTTCTCAAGGACCCTCCAGGGCCCCGAGATCCGACACTCTTCGGTCGAGAAGGAGGCCCAGGCGATCGTGGAGGCTGTACGACGCTGGAGGCATCACCTGGCAGGCAAACGATTTACCCTCCTCACCGACCAACGTTCGGTCGCCTTTATGTTTAATAACAAGCTGAGGGGCAAAATCAAGAACGACAAGATCTTGAGGTGGAGAATCGAGCTCTCCACCTATGATTATGATATCTTGTACCGGCCTGGTAAACTGAACGAACCCCCAGATGCTCTATCACGAAGTACATGCGCCAGCGTGCAAAGTGATAGACTGCAGACCCTCCACAACGACCTCTGCCACCCCGGGGTCACCAGACTTTACCACTTCATTAAGGCCCGCAACCTGCCCTACTCCATCGAGGAGGTCAGGACCATGACCAGGAACTGCCAAACCTGTGCCGAATGCAAACCGCATTTCTTTAGGCCGGACAGAGCAAGCCTGATCAAGGCCACCCGCCCCTTCGAGCGCTTGAGCATCGATTTTAAGGGGCCCCTCCCGTCCTCTGACCGTAATGTGTACTTCCTCAACATTATTGATGAGTACTCCCGTTTCCCCTTCGCCTTCCCCTGCCCAGACATGACCAGTACCACGGTCATCAGATGCCTGAACGACCTCTTCACCTTGTTCGGGTTCCCGAACTATATACATAGCGACCGGGGCTCCTCCTTCATGAGCGAGGAACTTCGCCAGTTCCTACTAGCGAGAGGTATTGCTGCAAGCAGGACCACCAGCTACAACCCCCGGGGGAACGGCCAGGTGGAAAGAGAGAACGTGACTGTCTGGAAGGCCGTTCTCTTAGCCTTAAAGTCTAAGGGCCTCCCAACCTCTCGCTGGCAGGAAGTCCTCCCGGCAGCGCTGCACTCCATCCGGTCACTGCTTTGCACTGCCATTAACGCCACCCCCCTTGAACGAATGTTTGTTTTCCCCAGGAAGTCGACTACGGGAACCACGCTACCAACTTGGCTGACCTCTCCGGGGCCCGTCTTACTGCGAAAGCACGTGAGGGCCCATAAAACGGACCCCCTGGTCGAGAGGGTGGACCTCCTGCACGCCAACCCCCAGTACGCCTATGTGGCATACCCAGACGGGCGGGAGGACACAGTCTCCTTACGAGACCTTGCACCCTCGGGCACCCCTGAGACACCACCATTACCCCCCACCACTCCCCCAGATCCAGCCCAGGTAGACGGCATGCCGGAACCCCACGAGCCTTCGCCGACCACGCAGACACCAGCATTAACGTCGGATACTGCATCACCGCCGCCGCTGCTGCGACGATCAGAAAGGCTTACGAGGCCTCCGGACAGACTGACATACCCGAACTGGTAGTACACTTCACCCCGCCGGACTCAAATCTAAACAAGGGGTGAATGTGGTAAACCACTTTTATCGTTCACTATCGTTACACTATGGTTATCACTGTTATATCGTTACACTATGGTTATCACTGTTTACACTGTTGTATCACTACACGAGGTCGCCTCTTGTCACGCTGTTATACCTGGGCTGACCACTGCTGACTCCGCCCATGGCTCCACCTACCTGCCCAGGTATAAAGGTGGTCGACTGGCTGGTATTCCTCCTTGTTGGATCCGATCACCCACGAGGGTGGGCTCTGTTATTTAGCCAATAAAAACCTATAGTTACTTTCTTAACTCGTCGCTTTTCATTGGATGAATTGATAGGTATATCAAAGGGAAAGTAAGCAACACAGTATTTTTCGGACTCCTGTGGAGGTGCCGGCCCATGACCATGTCACGGCATCAAATACAAGTACCTTGCACATTCCTGTGAACTTACTGTCTGTTTACAGTGCAACGTGAAGATGGATTTTTGATTGTTCACTTCACAAAGGAGTACGACTGATAGTTTTCAGTAAAGGGAACTGGAGGGTGACTGGACAACCTTTTCAATAAAATACAAATGGCTTTGAGCTGACTACGCAGTCAACATGGCTCTTGGTTTACGAGCAGCTTTGACCAGCGAGTCCCCGAACCCCTGATGCAAGGACAGCTTGTGATGTGACTTCATCAGAAAGGGACAGAATCTGTGGCATTGACGGGCATAAATAGCTGTCTCAGTCGGTCCCTTCGATAGTGCGGCGTCCAAATTTTAACCTTTGTGCCACTTGTGTTTCCCTGAGCCCTGCCCACGAAGCCCAAACAACTCGGCTGTTTTTGCGCTTATATTTCTAACGTCACTGGTTTGAAGTTTGTGGGCCTTGAGGTTTGGCGAAGGCTGCTCTAATCGTTGGTGAATAATGATGTTCTTATGATCTGTCAGCACAAGCAACTCAAAAAATACACAAATTGAAGGGAATCTTGAATGAAACCTCAAGTGTGACCCACCCCCCTCGCTCCATAATATCTTAAGTGGCCCACAATAACAAACAGCTCGGACACTCTTGGTTTGATAAATATGAGAGGAGACACTTTGACGAGCTCCTAAAAGAACATTTGCTTTAATAAAACGTAACTACAAGCTGGCAGCATTCTGCTTCCACCTCTTCCTCTTCAGGCTATAGGCTGAACTGCCAACTGCAAACCGCTCGATTGTATGGGAGCTAGTGTTGTTTATTTCTCAACACAGGATGGAAATACTGGCTTCAGTGGGCAGAGAGGCATGCTGCGTTATTGTTAGGTGACACAAGAGCACAGCAACTTCACTGCACCAGTTACTTGACGCCTACGTAATCTCTTCTCTGATCTTCAAAAGGAAGGTTAATGCAGCCAGCAATCAATGTAGTGCGGCCGGCATGTTCGGGGGCATGTCCTGTGCAATATGGAAACTCTCCAATCTGTCTAGTGGAGATTCAAATGTGTGTGGCACTCAGTCTGCACAAGGTGAGCCTTTCCACTCCACAACTAAACGTGGCATTGTGCAACACACACAGGGGCAACACGGATAGAAAGCACAATAACAGAAAACGCTGGAAACTCAGCAGGCCAGGCAACAAACCAAAACAAAGGGGTGGATAAAAAATATAAGTAAAAATGTAATAGGGGCCGAGGTTATGATCTGAAATTGTTGAACTCGATATTGAGTCCGGAAGGCTGTAAAGTGCCTAATCGGAAGATGAGGTGCTGTTCCTCGAGTTTACGTTGAGCTTCCGTGCAACAATGCAAGAGGCCAAGGACGGTGAGGTCCGAGTGGGAATGGAGCGGTGAATTAAAATGACAGGCGACCGGAAGCTCGGGGTCCACCTTACGGACTGAACGGAGGTGTTCCGCAAAGCGGTCACCCAATCTGCGTTTGGTCTCCCCAATGTAGAGGAGACCACATCGTGAGCAGCGAATACAATATACTAGATTGCAAGAAGTACATTACAGCCTTCCGGACTCAATATCGAGTTCAACAATTTCAGATTATAACCTCGGCCCCTATTACATTTTTACTTATATTTTTTATCCACCCCTTTGTTTTAGTTTTTCCCTCCCCCCCTTTCCTTTTTTTTCTCTCTCCCACATGGCAGCTGTCCCTCATTCTGCCAGAACATTTCACACCTAATCTAGAGCCGTCTTTTGTCTCCACTGTCCTATCACCATCTCGTCTGGTTTTGAATACCTCTTAATGTCTCTTCACTTCTTTTGTTCTCTCCCAGCCCTGCCTTTCGATCTATTTAATTTCCTTTCCAGTTTTGAAAAAGGGTTTCGACCCGAAACGTCGACTCTAATTTCTCTCCACGGATGTTGCCTGGCCTGCTGAGTTTTTCCAGCATTTTCTGTTGTTATTTCGGATTTCCAGCATCTGCAGTATTTTGTTATCGTACTGATAGAAAACATGCAGCTAATCTGATAGCACACACCAGGAGCTACCCGGCCATTCCCTCACCATTTGCTTATCGAGCTCTTCAGACACTGGGTGGATAACAGAACAATTCCAGGTGACACCATTCAACTGAAACCGTGGGCTTCCCTGCTCGGCGTCAGCCTGATGGGAGCACGACACTATCGGATGTGCCGTCTTTCGGATGAGACATTGAACAGTCTGCCTTCTCAAGTGGACGTAAAAGATCCCACGGCCACTATTTCCAAGTACACGGGGCCTCGGTTTAATGTCACATCTGAAAGACAGCACCTCCGACAGTGCAGCAAACATTATAAACAGGTTACCACAGAAACTGGGAGAATTCTGTGTGTTCCAGGTAGGAGGGCAAAGCTACTTCAATTCTTGACAAATCCATTTCAAGGAACCTCCTTTCCACAGTGGAGCATTTCCTCAGTGCACCGTGCATTGTCAAATCTCTGACTCCATTTTCACCATTTCCAGTGACAGTCGTGAGCAGTGTACGCAAGACTCAGAAGGAAAGCACTTGGATTTATGAAGCGCCTTCTCCTGCCTCTCGGGCACATCTCAAAGTGCTTCACGTGCAATAAATTACTTTGACTGCTGTGGCCAAATATGGAGCCGGTGTGTGCACAGCAAGATCCCACAAACACCAAATGGGATGAACGACCCATTTTTCTTGGCTTCTTCAGGTACCAACAAGGCTCACCGAGGAGAAAGCAAAATCTCGTGCACTCAGAGCCAGTCAGAATCTCCTCTTTAGACTCCCGACCTTCCCTGTTCCCTACATCCATGTCCATTTTGACTCACTGCAAGGAGCGGACAACCTTGATGTCTCGCTTTGAACCAAAGCACCGAACTTTCCGCTGCGACAATGAACAACCCATTAGCTCCCCAGACACAACTCTTCACAAGCAACAACCTTGTGCAAGGATACAGGCAGGAAACTGTGCAAACACGGCTAAGAATATTGCAACCTTCCATGGCACTGCTCACGGTCAGTAAGAACAGGTGCTGTTTAATAAAGGTCAGCATTATTGCACCGTGAAACGTACAATACAGCACGTCGCTGAGCTGGAGCTGCATGCAGGCTAGCTTGTCTCTTTATGGCCACACGATTCAATGGTGGTGAGCGAGGCAAATCCTGAGGTCAAGTGGAGAGCCAGCAGATTGGCAGCTGCTTGTAAATCCTTGGCTTCTCCCCAAAGTCAAAAGAAACGAGCGGGAAATGACTGGCTCTTCCCTTCTTTTCTCTTGTACCTTTTTACGTTAAGCGCAGAAATGTGATGCCTAAAATGGACAAGTCTCCAAACTGATGAGAGAGATAAAATGGATGGATGGATGGATGGACGAAACGCTCGGTTCTCTAAATATAACCGTTTGACATTGCGGGGTCAGCTGGCATAACTGTTTTTCCAGGAATTATTTTATTTTAAACTTCCACATCAGTGCCAAGAACAGCACAGCACTGCGAGGAAGCGTCAGCTCCTGGGAATCTCTCCACCAAACAGAAGACTGCTGCTTCATCCCACTGACAGCACACCATGAAACGCTGGCACTCAAAACCATCCCCCACGCCCCCCCTACCACCAGCCCCCCACCCCCCACAATAAAAAAACATGGCATTACTCCCTCCTCCTTGTTTTAACCTCAGAGGGAAACTTGGAACGGATCCCCTCGTGCTGTTGCTTTTCTGCCGAGTTTTGCGTTTGTGCCAGGCTTGTCCTGGGCGACAGCAGGCATCGGTAAACCCCAATTTAAAAGCGAGTAGGCGCACGCTTGCTCCGAGACCCTGGTGCACAGGCTCTGGTCGCTGATCCAGCAAATCCAGTCCAATATTCAAACTCGCCAGCAAGAGACAGGCACATAAACACCACCCCCCTTCCGCCCTGCCCCGCCCCCCCACTTCAAAAGGGAATGAGAACCTGCGACTCAAGATGGTGGGTTCAATTTTGCACCCCCGCCACCCCCAAAACCCCGGGGTGCGGCAGCCAACTGCTGCCCGCTTAAAATCAGTTCATAAAGCAAGCCTGGGGCCTTCTGGTCAGTGTGACGCCAATGCGCAGTCTTTCGCGACACAACTCTCATCAGAGGACGACTGCCATTTCACAGTCACCCGCTGCGGGTAACAAAATAAAACAATCCAAGGACCAGGAATTCTCCAGCCAACGTCGCAAAATTCAAATTCGGCATGCTTAAAAAACACAGGGGTAAAAAAAAAAAAATGTAATGCTTCCAAATCAACAGCGGTGTGCGAGAAACAAAAAGGGCGCAACTCTGATCGAACGAGAGCTTCGTCGAAAGCTCGATATAAAATGGCACAAAATTCCCCACAAAATGCAGCACGTCATTCGGCCATCCATTCGGTTTTCTCTCGGGTTAACGGGCACTGGGTTACAAAACCAAACCTGCACGCTTCCAGCCTCTTCTAACGTGTTCGATTTGTACCCCCGCCCACCCCGACTCCGCGCTCCGCCAGCTCCAGATGGACGCACACACGCACTCACCTGTAGTACCTGGACTGCAAATACGTCGAACACACGGCTTTGGACACGTGGCTGGCCGACCCGAAGTCGATTACTTTAACCCTGTAAGGCTGCCGAATGGGATCGACCAGCATGATATTCTCCGGTTTGAGGTCCGCGTGGATTAAACCAAGGCTCTTTAGTTTGTTCAGTGCAATGGCCACTTGCTGCAGGATCGGCCTGATCACCTTTAGGGGCAGTGGACTAAACTTGTTCTGCTTTAGAAAGTCATATAAATTCTGTTCCAACATCTCAAACACCAAACACGTATGATTGCGGTGCTGAAAGCACTCGTAGGCACGCACAAAGTTAAACTCGTCCGCGTTTTCGTTGCTCAGCCGTGCCAGGATACTCACTTCAATTTGCCCCTGCCGTGCGTACGAGGGGTGGTTTTTTAAAATTTTTATTGCCACGATCTCATTCGTCCCCCTCTTCCAGCATTTCACCACCTGGCCAAAGGTCCCGCGCCCGAGGAAGTCGAGGACCTCGTAGGTGTTCTTCATCGAGCACAGCACCTCATGTTGCATCAGATGGTAATCGCCGTCGCCGCTCGCGCTGTTTGGCTTCGAGGCGGTGGTCACCACGGTGACCGGATTCCCCGCGCCCGTCTGCAACATTGCCGGCATTATCGACAGCTCGTCCACAATTTGCATGGCGCTCCCTCGGTTGTCTAGCTCCTCACTCTTTCTCTTCAGTCCGCATCGCGGGTAGCTCTCCAGCGAGGTTAGACTGCCTCCCGGCCTCTCGCCCTGGGGTGCCACCGCCAGGGGTTGCTGCGGCGCCCGCGCTGCTGTGACCCCTGCGGCACAAGGTGGGTTCAACGCAACGGCACTCGCTGCTACCAGAAGGTTCTGTCCGCGGGGTCTCCCGGCGGCGTTCTTCAGCTGAAAGGAAGAGTTTGCCACGTGAGACGGGTGGGCAACGCCGAGGTTCCGTCCGTTCACGTAAGTCCGCGGATAAGTCCTCTCATGGTACGCGCATCTGCTTGGCTCGACTTTCAGTTTCTTCACACTACAAAAGGCACTTGTCTGAGTTTGATAAATGTGTGGTGGGCAGACCAAAACCTGTGAGGCCATACCTGCATGGGCAAAGAAAGAGAGAGATTAATGAATGGGCAGAGCACGCAACCTGTAGCCTTTCAAACGCCGACCTTGTGCTCACAACACAAAACCTCCGCTGGGGCCCTACTGTGTAGCGCGTGGCAATCCCCACTCAAATCCCAACCAGACCGCCAAGGCTTCTGCATCTCCGGTGGCCTGAGTTGGACAAGCTTCGGCAGGCTATTGTTAAATAAAATGTCGCACGGAAAGGCAGATAGATGGACCTGGTCCAAAATGGCCCCTTGGAATAAAATGTGCCACCTGTCAATCCATCATGGGAATCAACGGGGGCATTTCCCGCAACAGCCAACCCCTTTTCTTCAGTTTGAGATGCATTCCGAATGGCCTGCAAGAAGAGTGAGGAGGAAGGAACCCGCACATTTCAGTAAGGTGCTCCACGCACAATTAAACTATTAATTGAAACGCTTGCAAATCTATGTCATTACCCAAGTACGGCAGAGATCAACTCAAACAATGAAGGTACAGAGAAGGACACACCCGAAAAACCTTGCTTGGGACGGGCTTCGGGTTATTAACACTGGTTCAAATCACTGTTCCTTTCCAGCTGGGAGCGAGGTGAGCCAGTTCCCACTTGATTCGCGGAACACCTTAACTGCTTGGACTATTCAGCGGACACTGGCCCACCTGCACTCGAGGGAACTTCCAAAGAAAATTTAAAATATAAATAAGATCAGCATTACCAGCCAGTATACAATGGTCGCATTCTTAAAATGGAATGCATAACGGACCAGTATATAACGGCAACTTGGGTCACTGTTAAATCATCTGTGAGTGAGCCATTCAGATGTGTTGGGGCTGCACAAACCAGTGAGATATAAATTGATGTTACATGCTGCACACAACATATCCCACTTATCCTGAATTTCTCTGAAGGTGAGCCAGTCCAGCACAGGACGAACTCCCCAGCTCTTCTGGTGTCCTGGGATGTTTTACATCCACCCGCTTGAAGACTCAATCCGAAAAAAACGCCGAGAGCTCAGCACTCCCTCAGGACGGCACTGAAGCCGCCAGCGGAGGTCACGTGCTCAAGCTATGGAGCGGGACTTGAACCCACGACCTTCAGAGTCCGAGGCGCGAGGGCAACTACCACAGGCAAAGGCCCCGCGCCAATTCCTAGTGCCGTCAGAAAAACAGCCAAGATTAAGATCGATGAACTAAAAAAAAAGAGATTTCACCAGCAGATTCTTGATGGGAAGTAAATTTATTCTGAGAAAGGTTAAAAAAAAGACAATACATTCTTTCACCAGGAAGGAAACATGCTTGCCTCGCTTGAGTACACGCCAAGAACTTCCAGAGAATGTCAATACCAAATTTTAAAACTGTCAAAACTCTTTTAATTTACGACAACATTCACGAGCAGGAATGTCCTGCAGTCCGGCACATACATGTCCTTTAGAATATCCAATATCGATAGAAAAATCATTTCTGAAGGCGGCGTGTTAACAGAGTTATGTTCGGGCAAGTAAATGAAAAGAATTGCTCGTCCTACTGGGCAATGAGGTGATGGAAGTTAATGTCAAGCCAAGGGCCGATACATACAGCATTGTGCTGCGTTCTGCAACTGAATTTCAGCAGCCGTTGATGATGGCAGAGGAATAGGGCTACGTGCCCGACGGAAACTTCTCCTGTGTCACTCGGCACTCTACATCCTGCAATATAAATGCAGTGTCGGCAGGTACCAAGAGCCCACTGCATCACAGTGTGGTGTCACAAAGGGGGAACTCTAATCATCACACAAGTTTTCTTGTGTGTGTGTGTGTGTGTGTGTGTGTGTTTTTTTTTTAAACGGAGTGACTGCTGCCAACGAACCGGAAGCTACCAGAAGCTGTACAGAAGCATTCTGCGCGCAAATATCAGGTTCCCAAATATGAAAAAGTAACTTTCGCCACAACAGACAGAGGACCCGATAGCGATAAGCACACTCGGCGAGATACCATAAAACTCTCACAAACGGACAACATCCTAATACCAGCTTCCAGTCACATTTCCACGTTAAATTGTATTGGAAGTTTTAGCTGTTCATTCTGATGAATTAATCACACCACTGCCACCCTCTCTCTCTTCTCGCATTCCTTCTCCGCCCTCCCTCTCGCTTTCCTCCCCAGTCTCTCTGTCTAGCGCTCCTCTCTGTCTCTCCGCACTGTCTCTACTCTCTTTCTAAATGATCCTTTGCCCAGCCGATTAAATCCTCACATCCTGCGCCTGCATTCTGTTCACCAGCCGCGTGTTCAAACCACAACAGACAGGGGAGCCGATAGCGATAAGCACACTCCGAGAGTGCAATAAAACTCTCACAATCTGACAACATCCTAAATATCACCTTCCAGTCACATCACAGACCTCACAATAGCTGAAATTTCCACCCCTCGCCTTTCTCTCTCACCAATCTGTGGGACGTCCGGCGAGAGCAAATAAAAAACCACTGGAACTGCACCTGCACAACTGTTTTATTTCATTGGCCGCAGTCGCGTCCTTTTTAAAAACATTAATATCTTCCCCATGTAACCATCATTCATGCATGCCAAGGACAACTTGCATTTATATAGCGCCTTTACCATAGTAAAACGTCACAAGGCACTTCGCAGGGGTGTTGTCAAACAGGAAATATTAGGACAAGTGACCAAAAGCTTGGTCAAAGAGGTGGGTTCTAAGGAGCGTTTCAAAGGGGGAGAGACTGAGGTGTTTAGGGAGGGAATTCCAGAGCCTGGGGCCTGGGCAGCTGAAGGCACGGCCACCAATGGTGGAGCGATGAAAATCATGGCTGCCTAAGAGGCTAGAATTGGAGGAGCGCAGAGACCTCGGGAGGTTGCGGGGCTGGAGGAGATGGGGAGGGGGGCGAGGCCATGGAGGAATTTGAAAACAAGGTTAAGAATTTTAAAATGGAGGCGCTGACAGACCAGGAGTCAATGTAGGTCAGCGAGCACAGGGGTGATGGGTGAACGGGAATAACAACAGAAAACGCTGGAAAAACTCAGCAGGCCAGGCAACATCCGTGGAGAGAGAAACAGAGTCAACGTTTCGGGTCGAAACCCTTCGTCAGAACTGAGAAAAAAAGGCAGGAAATGAAACAGATTAAAAGACAGTTTGGGAGTTGGGAAATGGGGGAGGGGATGAAAGAAGAGACATTAAGAGATATTCAAGGTGAGACGAGATGGTAATAGGACAGGTAAAGAAACAAACAATGGCTCTAGATGAAGTGTGAAATGAGCTGGCAGAGTGAGAGACAGCTGCCGTGTGGGAGAGAGAAAAGGAAAAGGCACAAACCAAAAGTGTGGATAAAAAATATAAAAATATAATAGGGGCCGAGGTTATGATCTGAAATTGCTGAACTCGATATTGAGTCCGGAAGGCTGTAAAGTGCCTAATCGGAAGATGAGGTGTTGTTCCTCGAGCTTACGCTGAGCTTCCGTGGAACAATGCAAGGGGCCGCAGACGGTGAGGTCTGAGTGGGAATGGGGCGGTGAATTAAAATGACAGGCGACCGGAAGCTCGGGGTCACCCTTACAGACTGAACGGAGGTGTTCCGCAAAGCGGTCACCCAATCTGCGTTTGGTCTCCCCAATGTAGAGGAGACCGCATCGTGAGCAGCGAATACAGTATACTAGATTGCAAGAACTACAAGTAAATCGCTGTTTCACCTGGAAGGGGTGTTTGGGGCCCTGGACAGTGGGAAGGGGGGGTTTAAGGGCAGGTGTTGCATCTCCTGCGCTTGCACAGGAAGGTGCCAGGTGAAGGGGAAGGGGTGCTGGGGGTGATAGAGGAGTGGACTAGGGTGTCTCGGAGCGAGCGGTCCCTACGGAATGCTGAAAGGGGAGGGGAAGATGCATTTGGTGGTGGGATCACGTTAGAGGTGGCGGAAATGGCAGAGGATGATCCGTTGAATGTGGAGGCTGGTGGGGTGAAAGGTGAGGACAAGGGGAACCCTAGCGTGGTTCTGGGAGGGAGGGGCAGGGGTGAGGGCAGAAGTGCGGGAGATAGAACTGACATGGTCGAGGGCAGTGTCAACCACGGTAGAGGGGAATCCTCAGTTGAGGAAAAAGGAAGACATGTCGGAAGCACTGGTGTGGAAAGTGGCATCGTCGGAGCAGATGCGGCGGAGACGGAGAAACTGGGAGCATGGATTAGAGTCCTTACAGGAGGCGGGGTGGGAGGAAGTGTAGTCCAGGTAGCTGTGGGAGTCAGTGGGCTTGTAGTGAATATTGGTCGATAACCTATCCCCAGAGATGGAGACGGAGAAGTCGCGGAAGGGAAGGGAAGAGTCAGCGATGGACCATGTGAAGGTGAGGGAAGGGTGGAAATTGGAGGCAAAGTGAATGAAATTGTCTAGTTCAGGGTGAGAGCAGGAAGCGGCACCGATACAGTCATCAATGTGTCGGAAAAAGAGCTGAGGGAGGGGACCCGAGTAGGGCTGGAACAAAGAGTATTCCACATATCCCACGAAAAGGCAGGCATAGCTAGGGCCCATGCGGGTACCCATAGCAACACCTTTAACTTGGAGGAAATGAGTGGAGTCAAAGGAGAAGTTGTTCAATGTGAGAACAAGTTCAGCCAGGCGGAGGAGGGTGGTGGTGGATGGGGACTGGTCGGGCCTCTGTTCAAGGAAGAAGCGGAGCACCCTCAGGCCATCCTGGTGGGGGATGGAGGTGTAGAGGGATTGTACGTCCATGGTGAAAAGGAGGCGGTTGGGGCCGGGAAACTGGTGAACGGGACTTGGTGCGAGTTAGGACACGGGCAGCAGAGTTTTGGATGAGTTCAAGTTTATGTAGGGCGGAGGATGGGAGGCCGGCCAGGAGTGCGTTGGAATGGTCGAGTCTCGAGGTAACATGTCGTAGCGCTATTTGTCTGCCCTCAACTGATGCCCACACGTGCACGGGGCGGGTTCAACTGGCTAGCGGTCAGGAGGGGTAACGCCCCTACCAAGGTGTAGGCTGAATTCAGCTGATTCAGCACAGATTGGGGGGTAAGAACATGGCACCTTCCTGGTGTCCATGGCTCAGTTCCTCACTGGCTAAGATCACTTAAAGCTCAAGGGAAGTGTGCTGAGATAAGCCGCTTTACTGTTATGCATCCCAATGACTGCCAAAGGACATGAAATAGAAAACGGTCAAGGTTCCAGAATAGATCACAACAGGTTCTTATTAAAAAAAAACAGTTTAAGTCTTCAGTGGGCAGGAACGAAGTCGTTTCGGTGCCGAGTACAAAAGGTCGCTATTGACAACATCAAGTGATGAGCTTTGACTCTCTCAGAAGAAAGCTAAACGTCATGAAACGGCGATAAGCTCAGGAAGAGCAGCTAGGGAGCAAGGGGAGTCTCCCGTGCAGTGACACACAGCTCAGCCGGTGCCTGCAGTGTTCACTCAGTGTGTAGGAGTCCTTCATTACCAAGAACGCCAAGGCCCCAATGTTCAATTGTTTTTAGTAGAACAGGAAAAAGTGCTACCACCAGTAATTTTGTGAAAAATAAAATCAAATTACTAAAAATAATCAGATTTAACGTGAAATATCCGTTTATTTCCATCTTACTGCTGATTAAGGGGAAAAGATTACCTACCTGGTAGAGTCTTGGTCGTTCTTCAAGTAATGGCAAGATATTCACCACACACTGCGCTCCTATTCCCTCAAACCCTTGCTCAGGGTGGAATACTCTTCTTTGGTATACAAGTCAAAATAAATGGCAGCCATCTTTCATGCACAACAGCAGGAACAGTCTCGTGTTCAAAGCCAGGACAAATTAAAGGGACTTTAGTCCGTGTGAGAATTCCACATTCTGAACAGCAATGGAAGAACATAAGAAATAGGATCAAGAGTCGGCCATTCGGCCCCGCTCCGCCATTCAATAAGACCATGGCTGATCTTCGACCTCAACTCCACTTTCCCGCCCGATCCCCATGTCCCTTAATGCCCACAAATCTATCGATCTCAGCCTTGAATATACTCAATGACTGAGCATCCACAGCCCTCTGGGGTAGAGAATTCCAAAGATTCAAAGTGAAGAAATTCCTCCTTATCTCAGTCCTAAATGGCCGACCCCTTATCCTGAGACTGTGAACCCTAGTTCGAGACTCTCCAGCCAGGGGAAACAGCCTCTCAGCATCTGCCCTGTCAAGCCCTCTAAGAATTTTATACATTTCAATGAGATCATCTCTCATTCTTCTAAACTCCAGCGAGTATAGGCCCGTACTTCGTTGGGTCGAAGGGGCTTTGAGCAGTTTTGCTGGGGAAAGTGGTTGCAAACTGATCACGGTGTTCGAAAATGAAGGAGGACCCATTAAATTAGGCTGCTTCACAAAGCACGCCACTTCAAGCATGTGCATGTTAAATCAGTTTCCTCAGAACGCCAACTTCAATAACCAGCTACCCCAACCATCTCCGCAGCGCTCGTAGTTTAAACACAAATATTCAACAAATTTGTTGCGACAGTTTTAGTTTACGTAAAGGAGGTAACCGGGGAACGGCATAGATTATTAGAGCACCTTAGTGCTGTCAGAAGACTCACCCTTCAACCATTCTCCACACGCCCAGCGAGAAGAACCAATAACAACCCCACCTACTTTCCATTTTGTTTCTAAAACCACAGGAAGAACAGCGCAAACCCTTTAATAAAGAAAGACTTGAGTTATTCGGCGAAAACCAGGCTCCTTCTCTTGGTCACTGCTGTGCTCTGGGAAAGCAGAAGTTCGGAAATGTTTCAACTATATGCCACAGGCCTTAATACGGAGGCTCACCAAGAACATAGACGACTGAAAATTCCCAACAGTCATAAAAGATTGAGCTAAAATACAATCCAGAGGCACGCACAGCAACCGTACCCTCTTTTTTGCTGGTGTGCCTGCCATTTGCTGCTCATAGTCAGCTTGAACCAAAACATGCTAAGTTCGAGGTAACGGGAAAGAGGGGAAGCCAGCCAGGCATTGTTACAACACTTCCTGTTCAACAATGACTACCCAGGTTTCATTGTTTGTGATAAGTCTTTCAGGAGAGCAGCAAAGACCCCCCTGGAAAGTCCAGGCCAACCGTCCAAACTCTGGCACGTGGAAGCTGCAGCCATGCAAAATTTCACCAACGCCTCCTTTACACTGCAGGGCTGCCCCCCTCCCCGCGCTACCCGTGGCAGCAACCATGCAGAATCGATGGTCCAGCGCTCATGCATAAGTCAGACACTGAAACCCAACTGGGGGCAGGGATCTCACGGAGGACCCCAGACTTAAAGTGCAACGACTGGAAAATACGGACGACATGTGCTGGAAGCTCATGACCGGCTCTGAAATGTGAAAGAGGTATCTCGGACAACGAGGGACTGAGGAGGTGGTTGTAGAGAAAAATAATTCAGACCAGCGCACTGCTTACAATTCCCGAAATGGAACTCAACTACATTTGAACAACTTCTGCAATAGTTTTTAGCTGATAAACGCCTCAGTAATTTTGTGCAATATGTACTGCGTCTAATATGTAAGAACATAAGAAACAGGAGGAGTCGGCCATTCGGCCCCTCGAGCCTGCTCCGCCATTCAATAAGATCATGGCTGATCTTCTACCTCATCTCCACCTTCCTGAACTATCCCCATATCCCTTGATTCCCTTAATATCCAAAAATCTATCGATCTCTGTCTTGAATATGCTCAACGACTGAGTCTCCACAGCCCTCTGGGGTACAGAATTCCAAAGATTCACCACCCTCTGAATTTGTCCTCATCTCAGTCCTAAATGGTCGACCCCTTATTCTGAGACTGTGACCCCTGGTTCTAGACTCCCCAGCCAGGGGAAACATCCTCCCTGCATCTACCCTGTCAAGCCCTGTAAGAATTTTATATGTTTCAATGAGATCACCTCTCATTCTTCTAAACTCTGGAGAATATAGGCCTAGTCTACTCAATCTCTCCTCATAGGACAATCCCCCCATCCCAGGAACCAGTCTGGTGAACCTCTGTTGCACTTCCTCTATGGCAAGTATATCCTTCCTTAGGTAAGGAGACCAAAACTATACACAATACTCCAGGTGTGGTCTCACCAGGGCCCTATATAATTGCAGTAAGACGTCTTTACTCTTATACTGAAATCCTCTTGTAATAAAGGCCAACATACCATTTGCTTTCCTAATTGCTTGCTGTACCTGCACGTTAACTTTCAGTGATTCGTGTACAAGGACACCCAGGTCCCTCTGAACACCAACATTTCCCAATCTCTCAACATGTAAAAAGTACTCTGCTTTTCTATTTTTCCTACTAAACTGGATAACTTTACATTTCGCCACATTATATTCCATTTGCCATGTTCTTGCCCACTCAAATAGCCTGTCTATATCCCCTTGAAGCCTCCTTGCATCCTCCTCACAACTTAAGATTCCCACCCAGCTTTGTATCATCAGCAAACTTGGATATATTACATTTGGTCCCCTCATCCAAATCATTGATGTAGATTGTGAATAGTTGAGGCCCAAGCACTGATCCTTGCAGTACCCCACTAGTTACAGCCTGCCAACCCAAAAATGACCCGTTTAATCCCACTCTTTGTTTTCTGTTCGTTAACCAATCCTCAATCCATGCTGGTATATTACCCCCAATCCCATGAGCCCTAATTTTGTTTAATAACCTCTTGTGTGGCACCTTATCGAATGTCTTCTGAAAATCCAAATACCCCACATCCACTGGTTCCCCCTTATCTATTCTGTTAGTTACGAACTCAAAAAACTCCAACAGATTCGTCAAACACGATTTCCCTTTCATAAATCCGTGTTGACTCTGCCCAATCCTATTATTATTTTCTAAGTGCCCTGTTACCACATCCTTAATAATAGATTCTAGCATTTTCCCTACTACTGATGTCAGGCTAACTGGTCTGTAGTTCCCTGTTTTCTCTCTCCCTCCTTTCTTAAATACTGGGGTTACATTTGCTACCTTCCAATCTGCGGGAACCGTTTTAGAATCTATGGAATTTTGGAAAATGACAACCAATGCATCCACTATCTCTATAGTCACCTCTTTCAAAACCCTAGGATGTAGGCCATCAGGTCCAGGGGATTTATTGGCATTCAGTCCCATTAATTTCTCCAGTACTATTTTTTTACTAATACTAATTTCTTTCAGTTCCTCATTCTCGCTAGAGCCTTGGTTCTCCACTATTTCCGGGAAGTTTTTGCGTCTTCTTCCGTGAAGACAGACACAAAGTATTTGTTTAATTTCTCTGCCATTTCCTTATTCCCCATTATAATTTCTCCTGTCTCAGCCTGTAAGGGACCCACATTTACTTTTGCTAATCTTTTCCTTTTTACATACCTATAGAAGCTTTTATAGTCTGTTTTTATGTCTCTCGCTACTCGATACTTTTGCATTTACTTTCTGCCACGCGTGAGGAAATAATTTCAATGGGGTAATGGCAGAGGTGTCACAGTTAACAATGAGAGCTGATAACTGCCCCCACAAATATGTAATAATCAGTCTCGGGAGCGGACGTGTTCTTGGCCTCTCTGTTGCCCCTCCCACACTCTAGGCTTATCCTATGGGTTGTAGTGTTGTTGGACATCCCTTAGCCTCATACCAATCTCCAATCAAGAAGTGCCAAGCTCCCAGGCTTGTGCCAATGCAAAAGTGACAAGGGCAGGAGAGAGGAAAGAAAGCTCTTTCCCTTATTTTCATTCTTTCATCCCACCCTTCTACCTCCCACCTTCCACAGCTGCCCATATCCTGTTCCATACTACGTTCCGCCCGTCACCCCTGTTCTCACTGGTCTCAGTTCATCCGCTGCTGAAACCCTCATCCATGCCTTTGTTACCTCTAGACTTGACTATTCCAATGCACTCCTGGCTGGCCTCCCACATTCTACCCTACGTAAACTTGAGGTAATCCTAAACTCGGCTGCCCGTGTCCTAACTCGCACCAAGTCTTGTTCACCCATCGTCCCCTGTGCATGCTGACCTACATTGGCCCCCTGGTTAAACAATGCCTCAATTTCAAAATTCTCATCCTTGTTTTCAAATCCCTCCATGGCCTCGCCCTTCCCTATCTCTGTAATCTCCTCCAACCCCCCCACCCCACCCAACAAGATATCAGAACCCCTCTAATTCTGCCCTCTTGAGCATCCCTGATTATAATCGCTCAACCATTGGTGGCCGTGCCATCTGTTGCCTCGGCCCTAAGCTCTGGAATTCCCTCCCTAAACCTCGTCGCCTCTCTCTCCTCCTTTAAGACGCTCCTACCTCTGTGACCAAGCTTTTGGTCATCTGCCCTAATTTCTCCTTATGTAGCTCGGTGTCAATTTTTTTGTCTTCTAATACTCCTGTGAAGCGCCTTGGGACATTTTACTACGTTAAAGGCGCTATATAAATACAAGTTGTTGTTGTGGGTCTACAGTGACTGTCTGTCAACATATTAAATGTAAAATAACAACAGAAAACGCTGGAAAAACTCAGCAGGCCAGGCAACATCCGTGGAGAGAGAAACAGAGTCAATGTTTCGGGTCGAAACCCTTCTTCAGAACTGAGAAAAAAAGGCAGGAAATGAAAGAGATTAAAAGGCAGTTTGGGGGCTGGGAAATGGGCGAGGGGATGACAGAAGAGACATTAAGAGATATTCAAGGCGAGACGAGATGGTAATAGGACAGGTAAAGAAACGAACAATGGCTCTAGATGAAGTGTGAAATGCGCTGGCAGAGTGAGAGACAGCTGCCGTGTGGGAGAGAGAAAGAAAAGGAAAAGGCACAAACCAAAAGTGTGGATAAAAAATATAAAAATAATAATAGGGGCCGAGGTTATGATCTGAAATTGTTGAACTCGATATTGAGTCCGGAAGGCTGTAAAGTGCCTAATCGGAAGATGAGGTGCTGTTTCTCGAGCTTACGCTGAGCTTCCGTGGAACAATGCAAGAGGCCGAGGACGGTGAGGTCTGAGTGGGAATGGGGCGGTGAATTGAAATGACAGGCGACCGGAAGCTCAGGGTTACCCTTACGGACTGAACAGCGGTGTTCCGCAAAGCGGTCGCCCAATCTGCGTTTGGTCTCCCCAATGTAGAGGAGACCGCATCGTGAGCAGCGTTTACATATTAAATGTAAACCCCTTGTCCTCATCTTCAAATCTCTAAACAGCCTTACCCCACACTATCTCTGCAACCTCCTCCAGGCTTATATCCCCCTCCCATGCCCTTCAGTCCTCTTTATCTAGCCTCTTGTACATTCACCCCACCACAGGTGCCAGCACTTTCCCTCGGTTCTCCTCTCTGGAACTCCCTCCCTGAGGGCCTGTGCTTCTCCATTTGTCTCATCAGAATTCAACCAAGCTTTCGGTCACCCCTTCTTGAGAGGTCTGAGAGGTCTGGGGGCATATGTGCACAAATCGTTGAAGGTGCCAGGGCAGGTTGAGAAAGCAGTTAAAAAAGCTTACGGGATCCTTGGCTTCATAAAAAGAGGCATAGAGTACAAAAGCAAGGAAGTTGTGATAAGCCTTTATAAAACACTGGTCTGACCTCAACTGGAGTATTGAGTCCAATTCTGGACACCGTACTTTAAGAAGGATGTGAAGGCCTTAGAGAGGGTGCAGAAAAGATTTACAAGAATGATTCCAGGGATGAGGGACTTCAGTTACATGGATAGACTGGAGAAGCTGGGGGTGTTCTCCTTAGAGCAGAGAAGGTAGAGGAGAGATTTGAAAGGTATGCAAAATCATGAGGGGTCTAGACAGAGTAGAGAGGAAACTGTTCCAATTGGCGGAAGGGTTGCGAACCAGAGGACACAGATTTAAGGTGATTGGCAAAAGAACCAAAGGCGACATGAGGAAAGACTTTTTTACGTAGCGAGTGGTTAGGATCTGGAATGCACTGCCTGAAAGGGTGGTGGAGGCAGACTCAATCACGGCTTTCCAAAGGGAATTGGATAAGTACCTGAAGGAAAAAAATTTGCAGGGCTACGGGGAAAGGGCGGGGGAGTGGGACTAGCTGAAGTGCTCCTGCAGAGAGCCGGCACGGGCTCGACAGGCCAAATGGCCTCCTTCTGTGCTGTAACCATTCTCTGATTCTTAATTCAATTGCCCCACCAATGCCTATTTGCAAAGAGCCTTTTACATTAAAGGCACGACAGAAACGCAGCGAGTCCCACTTGGAGTCTGCCGCTGAAAGAACAGCAGCGTGGTCAACACTCAATTTCATGAAATAGTATTTTTTATTCATTCATGGGATGTGGGTGTCTCTGGCAAGGCCAGCTTTTAATGACCATCTCAAATTGCTCTCGAGAAGGTGGTGGTGAGCCACCTTCTTGAACCGCTGCAGTCCATGAGGTGACGGTACTCCCACAGCGCTGTTAGGTAGTGAGCAATGTTCCCTTTAAGCTAGCGGCCGCGCAGCGCTCTGCAGCACCCGTGCAGCCGGCTCACCCGTTTTTAATTAGGAAAAACTGCGCATGCGCGGTATTTTGAAGGGGCCGCGCACCCAAAAATGTTTTAAAGGGAACATTGGCAGGGAGTTCCACTGGATTTTGACCCAGCGATGATGAAGGAACATTACGGCCCTTTCTCTACTGTATGGGAACAGAGGGGAAAGTGAAAAAATCCTTCTAGCCCAGTAAACAGAGCCATTAAAATAGCACAAATTTAATAAATTGTTTTTTTTTAAATTGCAAGCATTGGCTGCTGCGACTGTGATCTGATCATGTGAAGGGCTCCTGTTCAAAATACTTGCACACAAAGAGTGATTAACACTTGGAATGGCCGTCTGAGTAGGACAATAGAGACATAACTCTGGAATCAGTCAGTAAGCAATTGGATGGCGTCACTGAATGGCCTCCTGCACCCGTACATCTCTGAGAAATCAACATTTGACTACACATGAAAGACAAAGACTTGCATTTATACGGCACCTTTCACGACCAGCGGACCGCTCAAAGCTCTTTACAGCCAATGAAGTACTTTTGAAGTGTAGTCACTGTTGTAATGCAGGAAACGCGGCAGCCAATTTGCACACAGCAAGCTCCCACAAACAGCAATGTGATAATGATTGGATAATCTGTTTTAGTGATTGGCCAGGACACCGGGTAGAACTCCCCTGCTCTTCTTCGAAATAGTGCCATGGGACCTTTTACGTCTACCCGAGAAAGCAGACGGGGCCTCGGTTTAGCGTCTCATCCAAAAGACGGCACCTCCGACAGCACAGCACTCCCTCAGCACTGCCCTGGAGTATCAGCCTAGATTTTTGTGCTCACGTCTCTGGAGTGGGACTTTAACCCACAACCTGCTGACTGAGAGGCGAGAGAGAGTGCTACCCACTGAGCCATGGCTGACACTGGATGGCGTCACTGAATGGCCTCCTGCACCCATACATCCCTGAGAAATCAACATTTGACTACACATGGCTGAACTCAAAACAGAAATGAACCTGTGCGGGTCTAATAGAGTCTCCGCCCAAAGCTTGCGATAATGATATCCACAGGATGTACCGGGTGCAAGGAAATTATAATAATAAGTACTCTTTCCAACCCAGGGATAACTTTCTGCCCATTTCCATTATTTCTTTAAGATATTTGGGTGATGTATTTTCAGGAGCATTTCAAAGCTGGCAACTCGCACCATCATTCATGCACTGAGAGAATAACCGGTTCATCGAGTCATGAAAACAACATATTGTGCCACCTGAGTGAATGTTAGTCAGGCGCAGAGTGTGGGGCACAAAGTCCAAAGCTACGAGACAGCCTCGCTAGTCACAAATGATTCAAAGTATTTCACAAACTAAGGCACTTTGGGGGGAAAATTCAATATTGCCCCGCTTGGGGCGCGATTATCGGCCGTGCACAAAGTTTAGCGCCTGGCGCTAATTATCGCCTCCGACTGCAAACTTGGCTTTTATCGCCCCCGGAGTTGATTGAAGCACTAAATCAGGCGCTACACACCTCTCTTAAGGCACAAAGGTCGAGGAGCAAGGCGCGAACTCGGAGCGCGGCACAGCGCAGGTGCTGTCAGTTAGCGATGGAACACAGACACATTGGCGCTGGACAGTTCTTAAAGGGGAGGTTGATCTTACTCTCCAGCCACACCCTGCTCATTGGAGCCTTGAATCTCGGCCTGGAGAGACCTGTGCCTAAATCTTGCAGCCAAACACTATGGAGAGAGCCAGGGAGCGAGCACAGCGCTTCAGCGAGCGGGCCTTGGAGGCTCTGGTTGGCGCGGTGGAGCGCAGAAGATCAATACTGTACTCGGAGAGTGGCAGGAGGCCTTGGCCGCGCGAGTACAGAAGAGTGTGGAGGGAGGTGGCTCAGAGAGTCTCCTCAAGCAGCATGGTGCCCAGGACCCATATACAATGTCGCAAAATGTTCAACGACCTCACTCGGGTAGTCAGGGTGAGTGGCTTTTTTTCAACACCTCTCCATCCCTCCACTTCAACCTCACTCTATGGCTAGAGGGTCTTAAAACCTCAATGCCCAACACTCATCCAACACCTATGGCCCTTTCATCAAACACACATGCACATTCCACACCTTGCATACAGTAAGGGCTATTCACCTACGGGAGGCACATCGGGCAAGACCATGGCTGTATATTTACTCAGATGCCGTCCTTTTTCTTGCAGGCCAAGCTATCTCATAATAGGAGACAGCAGCAACGGATGGGTGGCGGGCGGCCTCAGCTGCAACCCCTCAGCGATCTTGAGGCGCGTGTCTACAGGATTGTGGCAAGCCAGGTGATCGGTCCCGTCGCCACTGGAGACGCCGACCCGTTCTGGACAGCAATGGTAAGGTCATCACCTTTTTGTCCTCTCTCCTTCCACTTGTCCCTCACAACACCAGCCTTTGACACTTTCAATCCAACTTAGTAAATCGCTGCACTCATTCCTCTCTTACTGCCCCCCTGTCCTCACGCTAAAGCCACTCTTGTACCTCCCTGCTTTCAGATGGTGATTCACCAGGTGAGGAGATGGGCCCTCAAGCTGCCAGTGGGAGTGAAGCCACAGGCGAGGAGGAAGAGGAAGCCAGAGCATCAGCACCACCCTCTCCTGAGGAAGCCCATGCCCACACTGGGAACACGCCTTCCCTGGAGGGGAGCAGGGGGGAAGGGTCTGCTGAGGGTGAAGCTCCAGGACCCAGTGGGCTGCAGCAACGCGATGGGGGTAGGGAAGCTCGGAGGTCTTCTCCCTGGAGGGAGAGTAGGCCAGCGAGTCCTGCTGCACTGGATGCAGAGGAGGAGCAGCTCATCGCTGAAATGAACACCCAGGCAGTGGACATGCACACTGAGGTCATGGGTGCAGTGGGAAGGGTGCCCGATTGCATTGATGCACTGGCAAGGAGTGTGGAGCACTTCACTGTAGCACAGGCGGATGCCACGCAAATGTTTAGTGCTGCAATTCAGTCACTGGCTGCCGTGATCTAATCTCAGACTGCTCTCATGCAGACTCAGATTGAGGCCACGTGAGCACTGACTGCTGCCATCCTCACTGGTTCGGACACATTTCCCCGGGGCTCTCACCGTGCTGCAGCAGGCCAGCAATCTGTGCTCCAGCAGATTGCTCTGGATGCTGAAGTGCTGCCCCGTGGGAGTGCCAGTGTGTCAGTCGAGCAGGGAGTTGCTGTCCTCTCTCAAGATGACAGCATTCCTGCTGTCACCACTGTCACTTCTCCACTGCACTTGCCACCGCCTGTAGGACAGACTGCTGCCGCCCATGCAGAGTTGGTGCAGTCTGCAGCCGGACCCTCCAGGCCCAGAGCTGGTCGAGGCCGTCCTTCAAGGGCATCTGTAGTCTCAGGTTCTGACAATCAGCAGCCTTCCACTAGCCTTGCTGCAGCCACTGGGGTCCCATTACGGAGGAGCAGTAGGGTGGGAAGGGGGGGAAGTGCGCAAAGGAAGGAGATCACCCTCGAAGGGCAAAAAGTAGGAGGTGTGACAAAATGTTGGTCATTTTTTTTATTAAAGGCCGAGGTTCGTGGTCAAACTTTTGTTTAGTGTTTTGGACATTATCTCCAGGTTGTGAGAACCAGTTATGTTAATGACTTTTTTTGTGTTTCTTTCTATTAGTTTGTCATGAGGAAATGATGCACACAGAGTTTGTAAAATAAATAAGTTTTTATATTCAAAATGTACATGTTTGGAATCATTGCTGCCTTGGCCGGCTTAGGGGTTGCGGGTTGATTTAATTCATGTTGTTCTCAATGGCAGAAGCCATTTCCTCAGCAGGGGCCTAGAAGCGGCTTGCTATCAGCCGTTGACGGATGGCCCTTCCAGTTTCAACATTGTGGGCCTCCCTCCTACCTTGGTGCTGCTGATGATCATCCTCCTCCTGTTCCTCCTCTTCCTCCTCCTCCTCCTCCGGTGGTGCTCCAAGGCCTGGTGGCTTTGGCTGGGTCCTGAGGATTGCCAGGTTATGCAGTATGCAGCACACAACAACGAAGTGGGAGACTCGTTCAGGCCAGTACTGCAGGGCTGCTCCAGAATGGTCCAGACAGCGGAACCGTTGCTTAAGCACGTCGATTGTGTGCTCAACGATGTTCCTGGTAGCTTGATGGCTCTAGTTGTACCGCAGCTCAGCAGGGGTGTTGGGCATACGGAGTGGTGTCGTCAGTCAGGTGCACAGTGGATATCCCTTGTCCCCGAGAAGCCAACCACCTGGGTGCTGCGGTGCCTGGAAAAGTTCTGCCACAGTAGTCTGGCGCAGGATGTATGCATCGTGGCTGCTGCCGGGAAAACAGGCATTGACAGCGAGTATCAGCTGTCTGTGGTCACAGACCAACTGCACGTTTAAGGAATGGAACCCCTTTCGGTTGCGGAAATCCTCGGCATTCTCTTGCGGCGCCCGCAAAGCCACATGCGTGCAGTCAATAGCGCCCTGCACCATGGGGAAGGCCGCTATCCTCGCAAAGCCCAATGCGTGTTCATGCTGCTTGTCCGGGGTCACGGGGAAAGAGATGTGCTCTCGTCTCCTTTTATAGAGGGCATTTGTGACCTGACGGATGCAGCAATGGACCGCGAACTGGGAAATATTGGCGATGTCCCCAGTAGCTGATTGAAATGAGCCAGTGGCATAAAAGTTCAGAGCCACTGTGACCTTCACTGCCACCGAAAGAGATGTCCTGCTCTTCAGTTGAGGCTGCAGATCTGGCTGAAGCAGGTGGCAGAGCTCAGTGACCACCTCCTAGCTGAAGCGCAGCCTTTGCAAACATTGCTCCTCAGACATATTAATGTATGAGAACTGTTGGTGAAATGCCCTGGGAGGGTAAGGTCTCCTGTACAGAGGCCTGTTGGCCCTCCTCCGTCTGGCCATGATTGCCACTCTCTCTGCCAATCGGCCCATCGTGCCTGTGCCGGCCCTTTGAAAGAGCTCTCCGATTCATCCCACTCCCCTGTTCTTTCCCCATAGCCCTACAAATTGTTCCCCTTCAAATATTTGTCCAGTTCCCTTTTGAAAGTTACTATTGAATCTGCTTCCACCGCCCTTTTGGGCAGCGCATTCCAGATCATCATAACTTGCTGCATTATAGCATACTGGGAGGCCATTCAGCCCATCATGTTTGTGCTGTCCCTCCGAAACAGCAGTACCCCTATTCATCCATATACCTTTTTTCTCTTTTTCAAATATTTATCCACTTCCCTTTTAAAAGTCATTATGAATTCTACTCCCACCAGTGTTTCTGTTACAGCATTATATGTACTAAGTTCTATGTTCCCTGCATAGAATAAAAATCTCCTAACCTCTATCTTTTTCCTTCTGGTGACAACCTTGAATTGATGCTCTATAATTACCGACTCACCCACCAGTGGAAATAGTCTTTCCCTGTTTACATGATCAGATAATCTGGGAGGTTTTCAAGTGATGTCGGTTGAGGGATAAGTATTGGCCAGGAGTCCAGTGCTTTTCTTCAAAATAGTGCCATGGGATCTTATACGTCCACCCGAGAGAGCAGGTGGGGGCCTCAATTTAACGTCTCATTCAAAAGACTCCCTCGGTACTGCACTGGGAGTGCCAGCCTGGATGATGTGCTCACGTTTCTAGCGTGGGACTAACCCCACAACCTTCTGACTCAGGTGAGAGTGCCACCCACTGAGCCACGGCTGACAACTTAAAATTAACTTCCAAGATCGACAGAAGCAGCTGTGCCCTATTGGGTTTTTCTACTTATGCCCGCTCCAGCATTCTACAAATCTGCAGCAAAACAAACAGAGACAAATTCCACTGGAAGAGCAAGCATTCCAAAAGGCAACACCTCCTATTTCAAAGGCTACAAACCATTCAGAAGAGTGTCCCATCCCAGTCCCTTGGAGATCGACTGGATCGCAATCACTGGCTCCAAGTAAACATGTTGGACTTCGAACGTCAGCAACACAGCTACACAGAACAGTCCAACAGAATGCCAATTGTTGCCTCTCTGAATCGTCGATGATGTAAATTTTCGGAACAGTTTCAACGATAAAGAGCTGACAACAGCATTGTAAATGAAACAATGCTGTGTGCACCCAGTACTTCCCTCAGGTATTCCCCCCGCCACTTGCCCCCAGAAGACTTAACTTATCCACATGGTGATGTCTGCCCATTTCAGAACAAAAATAAATCAACGGCAACTCCAGGAAGGTACAGCAACACTACATCATACAGCAAGTGGAAACACAGAAAAAACCCCATCACTGGCCACAAACTCCCCCTATCTTGATAGAGTAAATAAGAAACTGTTTCCACTGGCCGGAAAGTCGGTAACCAGAGAACACAGATTTAAGATAATTGGCAAAAGGACCAGGGGGGAGATGAGGCAAATTTTTTTTTACTCAGTGAGTTGTTGCGACCTGGAATGCATTGCCTGTAAGGGCGGTGGAAGCAGACACAATAATCACTTTCAAAAAAGGAATTGGATAAATAATTGAAAAGAAAAAATTTGCAAGGGCTGTGGGGAAAGAGCTGTGATTTCCAGCAAAAAAAATGTCTTTTGTCTGTTCTTCTGTTTTTCATACAGACCCCAGCATCTGCAACATTTGACCCCTTGTGACCCCACCTCATTGTTCTTTGATGTAATGTTTTCCTGACTGACCTCTTTGGACACCATTCACACCTTTGATTGCTGTGATTATCTCTATGCCGAGGTGTGATAAATGGCAGTTAGAAAGATTACCTGTAATCATCTGACATTATTCTCTGACTATATAAGCTGTGTCTTTATGCATCTCTCCACTTCACCTGACGAAGGAGCAGCGCTCCGAAAGCTTGTGATTTCAAATAAAACTGTTGGACTATAACCTGGTGTTGTGTGACTTCTTACATTTGTTCACCCCAGTCCAACACCGGCATCTCCACACCAGGGAAAGAGCAGGGGAGTGGGACTGATTGGAGAGCTCTTTCAAAGAGCCGGCACAGACACGATAAGCTGAATGGCCTCAGTCTATGCTCTATGATTCTATGAAAAGGGTATTTAACCCATCTTGAAGCTGCCGGTGTCAAGTTACGGCAATCTGTCTGTTGCAGACCAATTTGGTGCAGAATCTCTCAACTTAGTTGGGATGCCAGTTTTGCCCAGTTTAATGCCAAATGCTTTGGTCACTGCTGCCAAGTCCGATCAATAGCGAAGGATTTGGTTGCTGTAAAGCAAGATTCAAACTAAGAGAGAACTGCAACAGGGATTCAGTGTCAAGGTAGAGGGTGGAATTTTTTTAATTATTTATTTTTATACCATTGGGTCTAATATAGTGGTTTGTACACGTAATGCGTTTGAGCCCTCTGCAAATATTGACACACTCACAGGGACGCCCTATGCTACCTTCTGAAAAGCAGCATTATCAACTCAGTCTGCTCTCTCAGGTGGACATACAAGATCCCATGGCACTATTTCGAAGAAGAGCAGGGTAGTTCGCCCCCGTGTCCTGGGCCAATATTTATCCCTCAATCAAAATCACTAAAAACAGATGATCCGCTCATTAGCACATTGCTGTTTGTGGGAGCTTGCTGTGCACAAATTGGCTGCTGCGTTTCCCACATTACAACAGTGACTACACTTCAAAAAGTACTTCATTGGCTGTAAAACGCTTTGAGACGTCTGGTGGTCATGAAAGGCGCTGTAGAAATGCAAGTCTTTCTATCAAAGGAAAACAGTGCTATCGTTGCAGAAAACGTTTTATATAGCAACAGACAGAGTAAACCAAATACAACAACAGCTTGCATTTATACAGCGCTTTTAATGTAGTAAAACGTCCCAAGACGCTTCACAGGTGCGTTATTGAACAAAATTTGACATCGAGCCACATAAGGAGATATTCGGACAGGCTTGGTCAAAGAGGTAGGTTTTAAGGAGAAGAGGTAGAGAGAGGCAGAGGTGTTTAGGGAGGGAATTCCAGAGCTTGGGGCCAAGGCAGCTGAGGGCACGTCCGCCAATGGTGCAACGATGAAAATTGGGGATGTGGAACTTGTTCCCTTGCCCCCGCACAGCCAGCTCACCGGCTTTTCAATAGGAAAAACCGCGCTTGCGCAGTGTTTTAAAGGGGCTACGCACGCAAAAGAAAAATTAAAGGGAACATTGCTTGGGGGTCCCCTTTGAGTCCATCTGGAGACCTCCTGTGGTCCACTGGACCCCAGTTTGAAAACATATGGTCCAATACTGGATCAATGTAAAATTTTTGGGCAGTTGGTTTTTTGAAGAAAATTGTATTTAGAAACAATTTTGATGCCGGCTTTTCACAACGTTTAGGAGGGACAGATACAAATGGTTTGCTCGTGTGACATTAAGCATCGCTAACTTCGAGACTAAAGGGTTTTTGAGAAAGCGCCCTCCTGAAAGTCTGCCATTTCCACCAAATATTTTTATATTTCCGTCCATTTCGACGGGATGAACCAGAGCAGCTTTTATACACGTGACATTCTATTGAAAGAAAGTCCACTCTGTGATGGGAATTTTAACTCCCAAAGTGGGCGGGTGAAATACCCACTCCATTCCCGCTCGGCTGCCATTTTAAAATGGCCGATTTTTCAGGCCTATAAAGGTGCCCATTCGGAGTCAGATGGGAGCCTCATATTTATACAAATCTGGTCCTGTTGAGTCAAGATGATACCGATACAATCTCAACCCGGAGGTACGTGGGGCATCCACTGCAGTAGCCCCGACAGCTGAAAGCAAAAAAAGGCCTTTCTAGGTATATTTTAAACTTTCGTCTGTTGGACCAGAAAGAGCAGCAGCGCTCCTCCAGGCCCCACAAGGAACGTGTTGGTTGTCCCACACTTACCTTACTTGGCAGCGGGCAGCTTGGAGCCCGCCCGACTTCCAGCCGTTTAGATCAGAGAGTCGTTAATGAGGCCGGGTCTTCTAGTGCCGCTCGCTGGGCCTCTTTCCCGCCCCCGGGAGTTAAAATTCCACCCATGCGTTAAAACTCAAGTCTTACGGCATCAGTGCGGAGCTAAAACAGCGATACTAAACTTGGGAGCCCGAGTCGGGAGCCACGGCCCTGACTGGCTCCAAAAAGCGAAGTGGAGCAAGACTACATCGTCCAGGGAGTCGTGCTTCGCTTCGCTCTGGTGGGGGGTTGAGCCCTATCGGACCCCGGCTGCATTTACACCACAACTGGAGCATCACTGTGCATCTATGCTGCAGTTACACCATGAATGTATTCTTTGTGTCACTGCAGGTGCACGACACAGTTAAAATACAGCCATCAAGGCCGCAGTCACTAAAAAACTCTGGTCCATATCGCCATTTGCTGTTGCCACTGCTGCTGCAACAGTGAACTGCTCTGCACCAAGCTGTCCTTTGTGAAGTTACAGGTCGTTACTGAAAATACTACACAACAGGGCAACAATTCACAGCCAGCATAATGTTTCATCTAGTCCGACATCAATCTTTACCGGGTAATAATGCTGAGGGTTAAATATCAAGCAAGCATTTTAAAATTTATTACTTATGAAAGCTCACACACTCTCGCCTAAGATCATGCGTGTTTGGACTTTGTGATCACAGTGTATCAGATTGTTTTGTTCTGTGTTTTAAACCCATATTTGTTACTGCGGGGTTTACCTCAGTCGATCATCACTGCTACTTAAGTATGGACGATTCATTGAATCTCTGAATCACTGAAAACAAGGATTCACTGAAACACTCGATGAATGAAAGATTCATTGAATCTCTGAATCTCTGAAAACAAGGATTCACTGAAACACGTTTTACTTACCTGGTTTGAGTATAAAAGTGATGGGGTAAGATTCAAGCTGTTCGCACACGCAGACTGCGCTGTAGTTTGTGGCCTTTCTAAATGGGCCCACTATGGTTGAGATTGAACTTCAATCAAAGGCCAAAGCAAAGATATGACACCAAGACTTGGAGCACTGAGTGACAGGAGCATGAGGTGCAAAAACAAAGCATATGTCAGAAGATGGATGGCCGGACATGTGTCGAGAGTTGTGTAAGGTTACAATCTCAGGCCACTGAGTCCATCACAAGCAATGAGGGCAGTTCATAACATTACCTAAACCCGACACAGCTGTGTCACAATGTTGAAATAAACTCCCTGCTCCTGAAACTGCACCACAAACAATGTATTTGTCTGCAATTCCACTTGGTGCTATTTTAGTGGATGAGTTAATCCAGCTGTTGTATTAAAAATAGCGACCGACATTCCATTGATATTCTACCTGTGGGTGGCATTGAGAGGGTAACGTTATGTGACACATTAAGCACAGTGGACTCAACTAAAGTTACCGTACTGAATCTTACCCGAGTGGCCAGATACAACAAGGAATTACTGTGCATGGTTTGTGGATTTAAAACTAAGATATTATTTAAAATAACTGTAACATAGTCCTCTGGCTCAAATCCAAGGAATAGCAACAGCTCAAAAGATTAAAATAGCCGTCTGTTTTTTTTTTAATTCATTGATGGGATGTGGGCGTCGCTGGCTAGGCCTGCATTTAATGCCCATCCCTAATTGCCCTTGAGAAGATGGTGGTGAGCCGCCTTCTTGAACCACTGCAGTCCATATGGTGTAGGTACACCCACAATGCTGTTAGGAAGGGAGTTCCAGGATTTTGGCCCAGCGACAGTGAAGGAACGGCGATACAGGTCCAAGTCAGGATGGTGTGTGGCTTGGAGGGGAACTTGTAGGTGGTGATGTTCCCATGCGTCTGCTGCCCTTGTCCTTCTAAGTGGTAGAGGTCGCGGGTTTGGAAGGTGCTGTTGAAGGAGCTTTGGCGAGTTGCTGCAGTGCATCTTGTAGATGGTACACACTGCAGCCACAGTGTGCCGGTGGTGGAGGGAGTGAATGTTGAAGGTGGTGGATGGAGTGCCAATCAAGCGGGCTGCTTTATCCTGAATGGTGTCGAGCTTCTTGAGTGTTGTTGGAGCTGCACTCATCCAGGCCAAGTGGAGAGTATTCCATCACACTCCTGACTTGTGCCTTGTAGATGGTGGAAAGGCTTTGGGGAGTCAGAGGTGAGACACTCGCCGCAGAATTCCCAGCCTCTGGCCTGCTCTTGTAGCCACAGTATTTATATGGCTGGTCCAGTTCAGTTTCTGATCAATGGTAACCCCCAGGATGTTGATAGTGGGGGATTCAGCGATGGTAATGCCATTGAATGTCAAGGGGAGATGGTTAGAGTCTCGCTTTTTGGAGATGGTCATTGCCTGCCACTTGTGTTGTGCGAATGTTACTTGCCACTTGTCAGCCCAAGTCTGAATGTTGTCCAGGTCTTGCTGCATATGGACACGGACTGCGTCAGTATCTGACGAGTCTCGAATGGTGCTGAACAGTGTGCAATCATCAGCGAACATCCCCACTTCTGACCTTATGATAGAGGGAAGGTCATTGATGAAACAGCTGAAGATGGTTGGGCCTAGGACACTGTCCTGAGGAACTCCTGCAGTGATGTCATGTGATTGAGATGAATGACCTCCAACAACCACAGCCAACTTCCTTTGTGCTAGATATGATTCCAACCAATGGAGAGTTTTCCCCTTGATTCCCATTGACTTCAGTTTTGCTAGGGCTCCTTGATGCCACACTCGATCAAATGCTGCCTTGATGTCAAGGGCAGTCACTCTCACGTCACCTCTTGAGTTCAGCTCTTTTGTCCATGTTTGGACCAAGGCTGTAATGAGGTCAGGGTCTGTTGATCAGTTGTTTGACAGCAGCAGGATCAAGCGCGAGCATGCCTCTTCCAAATCGTTAACAGGAACCCCACAAAATTCAACTACAGGAAACTTTGGTTTATCCGGAGGCTGTACGTCCGCAAACCTCGATCTAACGGCAGAAATCAGCAGCCGTTTTCTTCTAGCATTTTTTTTTAAACAGTCTCTGGAAAGCCTCTCTGAAGCTGTTGCTAAGCTACAGAGACGCTTCCAAGGTATGGGCTGACTGTTTACAAGCTGAGCAACAGTGTTTGTTGTCAGATACGGAGATGAAAACCTCCGTATCCTTCAACATTAGCGCTGGTCTGTCCGGAAGTTTTCATAGATCGGCATCACGCCGGTCCCGTCGGGGCCGGATATCGCGAAGTTTCCTGTATTCAGGTGAGAAAAACATTTGTTAAAAGATTAGTGTCAAAACCTTTCCCATCACCAAACTGAAGCCTCAACTGGGGCTGGCGGCCATTCAAGTTGATCACCTCAATTGCAACATCCACAACAACAACTTGCATTTATATAGCACCTTTAACGTAGCAAAATGCCCCAAGGCGCTTCACAGGAGCGTTTTCAATCACATTTTGACACTGCGCCACCTGAGATATTAGGGCAGGTGACCAAAAGCTTGGTCAAAGAGGCAGGTTTTAAGGAGCATCTTAAAGGAGGAGAGAGAGGCGGAGAGGTTTAGGGAGGGAATTCCAGAGCTTGGGGCCCAGGCAGCTGAAGGCACGGCAGTCAATGGAAATCAGGGATGGGAAGGAGGCCAGAATTGGAGGAGCGCAGAGATCGTGAAGGGTTGTGGGGCTGGAGGAGGTTACAGAGGTAAGGGAGGGGCGAGGCCATGGAGGGATTTGAAAACCAGGATGAGAATTTTAAATTTCTAATTTTCAAATCGCACTGCACGTTATTTGGTAGCAAAGGAGAAAGAAAGCTGGGCCACGATAACCAACCCGGGACAATCAACTCAGACACTGGGTTTAGGTCAGTGCCCCGCGTCAATACTTTATTGTAATGCTGCACTTCCAAAGACAAAAACAAAAGCTCTGCAGTTTCTATTTCCAATAACAGAACAACTGCAACGTAGAACTACCTTTACAGAGACAGGTGCATTGTACCCTCAAACTGTAGCCATGACAGGGCTGAAATCCCTCTGCTAAATTTATCCAAAAGCAAAATAGCTGGACTGCGGCTGTCTAAGTGGAGTTCCACTAAAATTAGCAAACACAGGAATTTCAGCCCCTGATTTTGTGTGCGACGCCGAAGTCCATATTTGGCTTCATGCGCTCACTGGTAGACCAGCTCCCAAAAAAAGCAAAGACTTGCATTTCTGCAGCACCTTTCACGACCAGCGGACGGCCCGAAGCACTTTACAGCCAATGAAGTACTTTATTTTGAAGTGTAGTCACTGTTGTAATGTGGGAAACGCAGCAGCCAATTTGCACACAGCAAGCTCCCACAAACAGCAATGTGATAATGGCCAGATAATCTGTTTTAGTGATGTTGGTTGAGGGGTAAGTATTGGCCGGGACACCGGGGAGAACTCCCCTGCTCTTCTTCAAAATAGTGCTGTGGGATCTTTTACATCCACTTCAGAGAGCAGACGAGGCCTCGGTTTAACGTCTCATCCGAAAGACGGCACCTCCAACAGTGCAGCGGACTCAGTACTGACCCTCCGACAGTGCAGCGCTCCCTCAGTACAGACCCTCCAACAGTGCGGCGCTCCCTCAGTACTGCCCCTTCGACAGTGCAGCGGACTCAGTACTGACCCTCCGACAGTGCAGCGCTCCCTCAGTACTGACCCTCCGACAGTGCAGCGCTCCCTCAGTACAGACCCTCCAACAGTGCGGCGCTCCCTCAGTACTGCCCCTCCGACAGTGCAGCGCTCCCTCAGTACTGACCCTCCGACAGTGCAGCGCTCCCTCAGTACTGACCCTCCGACAGTGCAGCGCTCCCTCAGTACTGACCCTCTGACAGTGCAGCACTCCCTCAGTACTGACCCTCCAACAGTGCAGCACTCCCTCAGTACTGACCCTCCGACAGTGCAGCGCTCCCTCAGTACAGACCCTCCGACAGTGCAGCGCTCCCTCAGTACTGACCCTCCGACAGTGCGGCGCTCCCTCAGCACTGACCCTCCGACAGTGCAGCGCTCCCTCAGTACTGACCCTCCGACAGTGCAGTGCTCCCTCAGTACTGACCCTCCGACAGTGCAGCGCTCCCTCAGTACTGCCCCTTCGACAGTGCAGCGCTCCCTCAGTACTGACCCTCCGACAGTGCAGCGCTCCCTCAGTACTGACCCTCCGACAGTGCAGCTCTCCCTCAGTACTGACCCTCCGACAGTGCAGCACTCCCTCAGTACTGGCACTGGAGTGTCAGCCTAGATTTTTCTCAAATATTTAGTCATATACACCAGGCGTACCCAAACATTTGGTCCTCAAAGGCCACTTTAAGTACAAGGTTGAAGTACATGTTCCACCAATTTGACTAAACCTCACATTGCTAGTACTAACACATTCCGGTGGTTGGATTGATGTGCAAATGAGGCAACACTACTGAGAACAGCCTGTTCCAAACCCCCACTGGCCCACAAACAGGACAAAGTCAGCAAACAAGGATTGGGTCAAGAACATAACAAATAAGAGCAGGAGTAGGCCATACAGCCCTTCACCAGTCAGTAAGGTCCTGGCTGATCTTCGACCTCAACTCCACTTTCCTGCCCGATCCCCATATCCCTGGATTCCCCTGGAGTCCAAAAATCTATCGATCTCAGCCTTGTATATACTCAACGACTCAGCATCCATTGACCTCTGGGGTAGAGAATTCCAAAGATTCACAACCCTCTGAGTGAAGAAATTCCTCCTCATCTCAGTCTTAAATGGCCGACCCCTTATCCTGAGACTATGTTCCAGACTCTCCAGCCAGGGGAAACCACCTCTCAGCATTTGCCCTGTCAAACTCCCTCAGAATCCTGTATGTTTCAATGAGATCACCTCATTGTTCCAAATCCCAGACAGTATAGGCTCAATCTACAGGGGTTAGATGGCTGGATTGAATTGAATGGGCTTTGGCAGCTGGATTCCGGAGCTGGAGTCCGTATCAGTTTGGAATATTAAAAATGAAGCCAATTAAGTGGCACGCGGGCATAATTGTTACTGAGATTGCAACTTTAAGGTTTTAAAAGTACTGCTTTCTCTTTCAATTCTTTCCTCAACGTGTCAGCCATGGTTCAGCGGCAGCACTTTCACCTTGGAGTCAGAGGGTCGCGGGTTCAAGCCCCACTCCAGTGACTTGAGCACAAAATCTAGGTTGACAATCCCAGTGCAGTACTGAGGGAGAGCTACGTTGTCGGGAGGTGCCGTCTTTCGGAGGAGACGTTAAACCGAGGCCCCGTCTGCCCTCGCAGGTGGATGTAAAAGATCCCACGGCCACTATTTCAAAGAGGAGAATGGGAGCTCGCCCCGGTGTTCTGGCCAACATTTATCTGTCAAACAATATCACTTTAAAAAAAATTATCTGGTCATTTATCTCATTGCTGTTTGTGGGAGCTTGCTGTGCGCAATTTGGCTGCCGCATTTCCCTACATTGCAAGTGACTTCACTTCAAAAGTACTTAATTGCCTGGAAAGGGCGTCCTGAGGTCGTAAAAGGCGCTATAGAAATGCAAGTCTTTTTTTTAAAAACATTGTCCCTACAGCCTGTAAGTTTTTTTTAATCAGTAACATGCCCAGCAGGGTTGCATAGTTAACAATTACTGTACTTTGCAGAAATCTGTACTGAATTAACCAGTCTTACACTGTGCCATCATGCACTTCATATTGATGGGATATTAAACAGGCGAGAGCTTATTTATTAATGTAATAAATTTACTCATTTAATTAGCAATTATTTATTAATACTTGAAGCATAAACAAATTGGCAAATTAGAACAGTATAATAATCGAGGATTTTGTGTTGACGCGGTTGCGGCTCAGGAGCAGCACTCGCGTCTGAGTCAGGCGGCTGTGGGATCAAGCACTACTACAGCGTTAAGCACATAGCTGATACTTTGGTGCGGTGCCGAGGGAGTGCTGCATTGGCACAGATGCCCTCTTTCAGATCAGGCATTAAACCAAGGCCCCAAGTGGCAGGATTGAAAGAGCAGTGGCGTATGCCTGGTGTCCTGGCGAACACTTACTCCTCAATCAGTGCCAACAAAAGCAAATGAACTGCTCTCAGTTGCCTATCGAGCAGCGACAGCATTGCTAAAGTCATGGGCTTGAGAAGCACTATGGGATGTCCTGAGGATGAGATAGGCACCATATTAATGCAGGTTCTTTTCTTTAAATGTAATGACTACATTTTATAAAGGGATATTACCCCTTTTCAGTGACTTTAGCAATTCCAAGAAATTACTTTAAACACACAAGTCTCTGATTGGACATATTCTACCTAGCTTTGCCTTCTCGTATGCCTTGCGGGATGCAGACAATGCCATAACCTTGCAAATGAGACCTCTTCAAGTACATTGTGATTGCCTTTTGAAAGTTCCTGCGGAATGTGACTCCACCACCCTTTCAGGTGGTGCGTTCCAGATCATAACAGCCAACTGTGTGAAAAAAATCATTTCCCCCTCTCGTTCTTTTGCCAATTACTTTAAATCTATGACCTCTGGCTACCAACCCACATATGCCAGAGGAAACCGTTTCTCCTACTTGCTCTATCAAAACCCCTCATCATTTTGAGCACCTCTATTAAATCTCCCCTTAACCTTCTCTGCTCTAATGAAAACAATCCCAGCTTCTCTAGTCTTTCCACAGAACTGGTATCATCCCTGTCAACCTCCTCTGCACCCTCTCCAAGGCCTTGACATCCTTCCCAAAGTGTACCCAGAATTGAACACAATACTCCAGCTGAGGCCTAACCAGTGATTTTATAAAGGTTTAGCATGACTTCCTTAGTTTTGTATTCAATGCCCCCATTTACAAAAGCCAATACGCTTTCTTAACCACCTTACCCTGCCACCTTCAAGGATTTGTGGAAATGTGCCCCCAGTTCCCTCTCCTCAAAATAGTACCATTTAGATTATACTGCCTCCCCATGCTGCTTCTCCCAAAGTGCATCAAAGATACAAGAAACAACAGAAGACCATGACATAGAACAAAGATAACCAGCGTTTCAAAACTTAACTTGACAAAGTTAAAGTATGAATCAGAATAATTTGAGTATGTAACTTGACAATTATGTACATCCCAACAGTAAAGTACCTTACTGTCTGTCTAGCTCAAATAATGTCATATTTCCAGACAAATTAGTTTATTAGCTGCATGTCACAAGCAATTCCCAATCAGGCAATCAATTATTGAAACGACTTGCTTTGAACTTGGGATCAAATGTCATTTACATCTCTCAGATTCAAAGCCAGGAATTGAAAATAAGATGAGCAAACCCATGCACTTTGATGGGGATCCATTTCATACTAATGTGTTTGACTCAGCACTTAAAATATGAAGACATTCTCTATTGATGACCAAATGAAACACAGCGTAGTCAGTCTCGTGGCTGTCACATCGGTGAAGTAAATAATACAGGTGCAAAGTTTTGGAGCGATAATCCAATGCCTCTCGGCACGGCAGTATGATAGTGAAGTTGCTGTCTTCTTCAAACCCTGCAGCATAGGCCTGGCTGTCCCGCAGCACAGAGAAAGCAGAGGAGCCACAATTCCTGGAATCATCTCTCAATGATGTCAACAATGTTCCCTTTAAGCTGCACGGCCGTGCGGCGCTCTGGAGCTCCCGCATGGCCGGCTCACCGGCTTTTAAATGGGGAAAAACCGCGCATGCCTGGTATTTTGAACGGGCCGCGCAGCCCCTTAAAAGGGCCACGCACCCACATAAAAAATTGATGGGAACATTGGATGTCAATGAAGCAAAATCGGGTGAAGACAGAAGGATAATCTGGGGGAACCGATCTGAAGAACAGAGGAGAAGATGCAATAGGGAGAATCGGAGCAGAGTCAGAAATTCCTATCGTTAAAAAAAAAATTACTCACCCCAACAGCCCTGGGTGAGAAGCTGCCTATCTGTTATGTGGGAGGCAAAGAGAAGGAAACGGATTAATAATGGAGTACACATTACAGTCATTGTTACAACAACTTGTATTTATATAGCGCTACACAGAGCGTCAAACAAAATGTGACACCGAGCCAGAGTCATAACCGAGTCATAGTCATAACGGCAGAGGAGGCCATTCGGCCCATCGAGTCCGTGCCGGCTCTCTGTAGAGCAATCCAGTCAGTCCCATTCCCCCGCTCTATCCCCGTAGCACTGCAGGTTTCTTTCCCTCAAGTGCCTATCCAGTCTCCCCTTGAAAACATTGAGTGTCTCCGCTTCCACCACTTCCGTCGGCAGCGAGTTCCAGGTCCTCACCACTCGCTGCATAAAAAAGTTTTTCCTCACATCCCTCCTGTATCTCTTGCCCAACACCTTAAATCTGTGTCCCCTAGTCCTTGTGCCATCAACTAGTGGGAACAGCCTTTCCCTGTCTAGCCTATCCAAACCCGTCATAATCTTGTACACCTCTATCAAATCACCCCTCAACCTCCTTTGCTCTAATGAAAACAAATTCAGCTTCTCCAACCTGTCCTTGTAGCTAAGATCCCCCAACCCCGGAACCATTCTGGTAAATCTCCTCTGCACCCTCTCAAGAGCTTTCACATCCTTCCTAAAGTGTGGTGACCAGAACTGGACGCAATACTCCAGTTGTGGCCTAACCAGCGCTTTATAAAGGTTCAGCACAACTTCTCTACTTTTGTACTCAATACCTCTATGAAACCCAAGATATGCTTTGTTAACTTTCAATATGTCCCGCCACCTTCAGGGACCTATGCACATTAACTCCCAGGTCCCTCTGTCACTGCACACTCTTTAAAACTGTGCCATTAAGTGTATATTGCCTCTCCCTGTTCCTTCTGCCAAAATGCATCACCTCACACTTCTCTGTATTAAATTCCATCTGCCACTTGTCTGCGCATTCTGCTAGCCCTTCTATGTCCTGCTGCAGTGGATTGGTATCATCCTCACTGTTTGCTACACCCCCAAGTTTGGTGTCATTGGCAAATTTAGAAATTTTACTCTGTATTCCAATATCCAGGTCAATATCAAAAAAAGCAGTGGCCCCAGCACTGACCCTTGGGGAACACCGCTGTCCACCATCCTCCAGTCTGAAAAACAGCCATTTACCACAACTCGCTGTTTTCTGTCCTTAAGCCAATTCCTTATCCAAGCTGCCACTGACTACCTATTCCGTGAGCCTCAATTTTGTTAACCAGCCTTCTATGTAGTACTTTGTCAAAGGCCTTCCTAAAATCCATGTAGATCACATCCATTGCATTCCCTTCATCGATCCTCCCTGCTGCTTCATCAAAAAATTCATGTTGATCATATTAGGACAGATGACCAAAAGCTTGATCAAAGAGGTAGGTTTTAAGGAGCGTCTTAAAGGAGGAAAGAGAGGTAGAGAGTTGGGAGAGAATACCAGAGCTTAGGGCCCAGGCAGCTGAAGGCACGGCCGTCAATGGTGTAGCGATAAAAGTCAGGCATGTGCAAGAGGCCAGAATTGGAGGAGCGCAGAGATCTCAGAGGGTTGTGGGGCTGAAGAAGATTACAGGGATGGTGGGGGCGAGGCCATGAAGGGATTTGAAAACAAGGATGAGAATTTTAAATTCGAAGCATTGCTGGACCGGGAGCCAATGTAGGTCAGCGAGCACAGGGGGTGATGGGTGAACGGGACTTGGTGCGAGTTAGGACACGGGCAGCCGAGTTTTCGATTAACTTAAGTTTATGTAGGGTAGAAGCTGGGAGGCCGGCCAGGAGAGCACTGGAATAGCCTGCCGGGGTCTACTTCCCCTCAAAGTCATCACCGTAAATCCTCACACTAGTCTGAATATGAAAATATAGTGACTGGAAAGCACTGGCCCTGCTTTGGCGCGAAGTCGACAGCCACACCTCGCCCACACTGCACTGTTTTTTCGTGCAAACCCAATTAAAGTAATCTCATTCTTAGTCACGTAACGTTTCGCTTTCATCAGGTGTCAGTCACTAATGTTGCTGCAGTCAGAGACAGGCGGGACTTCCAGGTATCGTGTTCGATGTTCCAAGAAACAAAAGCAGCATCACTTTTAACAGGGGAGTTTCACAGGAAGAGTTGTAAGGGGGGGAAGGGAGGGATAGAACGCAAGAGCGGTTGTAGTTACACCAATGTGGATCTTTTTATTCCAAAACCGTCCTCAGGATCTCTGTAAATCACACAACATATTCCAACCCTAAAAGTTCCCCAATTCAAGCACTGCAGGCTTAAAGTGATCTCACAGAACTCAGATTCCCTATAAATGCAAGCTTGTTCTTTCGTTCTTGGTACTACGGTGTTCTGATGTGCGGGTGCCATGCAGCCAGCAGGAAAACCAAAGTAAACCTGCCAGATATGCTCAGGACGGCCGCTGGGAATGCCTAGTTAAAAAAAAAAATCATCTGCCCAGGACCTGGCCTTAGTGAAAACAAGTAGGTTACTCTGGGATTGCCACTGACTGCACAATGTCAGAGGCGTTAGCACACTCGGGCACGTTGCTGGTTCTGTTACTGGACTAGTGATCCAGAGACCTGGACTAATGATCCGAAGACACGAGTCCAAATCCCATCACAGCAGCTGGGGAATTTAAATTCAGTTAATTAAATAAATCTGGAATAACTGTGCAGTTTTGGTCGCCTTATCTGAGGAAGGATGTTCTTGCCATGATGGGAGTGCAGCGAAGATTCACCAGACTGATACCTGGGATGGCAGGAATGACGTATGAGGAGAGATTGGGTCGATTGGGCTTGTATTCGCTGGAGTGAGAGGGGATCTCATTGAAACTTATAAAATTCTAACAGGACTAGACAGACTAGATGCAGGAAGGATGTTCCCGATGGTCGGGGAGTCCAGAACCAGGGGTCACAGTCTAAGGATAATGGGTAAGCTATTTAGGACTGAGATGAGGAGGAATTTCTTCACCCAGAGAGTGGTGAACCTGTGGAATTCTCTACCACAGAAGGCAGTTGAGGCCAATTCATTAAATATATTCAAGAAGGAGTTAGATATATTTCTTAAAACTAAAGGGATCAAGGGATATGGGGAGAAGGCAGGGACAGGGTACTGAATTTGGATGATCAGCCATGATCTCATTAAATGGCGGAGCAGGCTCGAGGGGCCGAATGGCCTACTCCTGCTCCGATCTTCTATGTTTCTATGTTTCTAAAAAAGCTAGTATCTGTAATGGTGACCATGAATCTACCGGATTGTCGCAAAAACCCAACTGGTTCACTAATGTCCTTTAGGGAAGAAAATCTGCCGTCCTTACCCGGTCTGGCCTATATGTGACTCCAGACCCACAGCAACGTGGTTGCCTCTTAACTACCCCTGAAATGGCCGAGCAGTTGTACCAAACTGCCACTGTGGGAGGACCTTCACCACACGGACTGCGGTGGTTCAAGGCGGTGGCTCACCACCACCTTCTCGTGGGCAATTAGCGATGGACTAGCAACGCTTACATCCCATGAACAAATTTTTTAAAAGCACTAAACCAACCCAATATAAAAGGAACCCAAGAGCAACCAAGAAACACATAATAATCTCCAACTTACACACACGGAACACACAGCAGCACTTGAGTAGGTTCTTTACAACAAGTGGCTGCCATCTTCGCCAACATAACAGTGACTGCACTTCAAAAGTAAACCATCGCTAGTGAAGGGCTCAAGGATGTCCTCAGACTGCGATAAGGAGCTTTATAAATGCAAAGTCTCAACCATTTGCCAGGTGCTAGCTTTTATCTCTGTCCCACCAGACGTCCTTCCTTCCCTCTCGAAGAGCACTTCGACGTCACAAAGTGCCGTCCCAGGTGGCCCAACCGCGAATTGTATTTTGCTGCAAATGTTTTATTGGGAAGTGGAGGGAATGAGAGGCATTCCATATTTTCCAAGAGTTATTCCATGAGTCAAGTTTAGTTGGGGGCGGGGGAAATGTGTTTAGATGAACGCACATGGCTCATAAATAAAGATCGGTGAATGATGGGGACCCCACCTGGCAGGACTTAAGAGTTGAAAGTAGAGTTGAATGAAATGAAATTTAAATGTTTGGCGCCAGTTACCTCAACTGGGAACTACTGCTGACTAACAACGGGTGATGTGACGTGCCTGGTCAGACAAGCAACCACAGGGGCTGTACTCAAAAGTCCAAACTGGAATGCAGCCCAGGGTAGGCAGGCTGAGAGATGCTCATTGCACAGTCCTAATGCTAAGAACTTGGTCCGCATTTGTCCTTATGCGGCTCGGTCTTTGTATCCATGTTAAGGCTTCTGCACTTTCTGTCGTGAACCTACATTCAAACAGGCCTCTGGATTTATCAGGCCGGCTGGTCATTGCTGTGCCAGAGGAGGAAAAAAAGGCAAGAAAAAGAAAGGACTTGCATTTCTGCAGCGCCCTTCACAACCTCAGAACGTCCCAAAGTGCTTTACAGCCAATGAAGTACTTTTGAAGTGTAGTCACTGTTGGAATGTAGGAGAAAGTATGGTATTTTGATTTTCACTAATCAATTTATATTGATGCACAGCATTGAGAAAAAATTGATTTTTGATTAAATAAAACACAAGTATTGTTTATGAAATATTGAATATTAATTTATCTGACTCATTTCGATCCGGGGCAGATTTCCCGATTGGTGATGTACCAATGCAAACTCTTAACCAGCTGGCACTAGGTTTTTCTGCAAGTGTTTTAAAAGACAAGGCATTAATCTTTGTGTGAGAATAGCATTTACAGGTTCCGTGATAATCACAGTTGCCACTAACCTGTACTTTTGAAGTGTAGTCAGTGTTGTAATGTAAAAAACAGGATAGCCAATTTGTGCACAGCAGGGTCAAAACAAACAGCAGAGAGATAAACAACCAGATCATCTATATTTAGTGCAACTAAGGTTCTGGGTTCGAGTCCCACTCCAGAGACTTGAGCACAGAAATCTAGGCTGACACTCCCAGTGCAGTGCTGAGGGAGCGCGGCACTGTCGGAGGTGCCATCGTTTGGATGAGATGTTAAACCGAGGCCCCGTCTGCTTTCTCAGGTGGACGTAAAAAGATCCCGTGGCACTACAGGAAACTCTCGTTTAAATGGCACCTAAATATCCGGAATTCTCTATTAACCGGCAAAATTCATACTCCGAAAATAACACCTCAATAACTGGAAATGTTGCCGAGTCCGAGTCTCCCGTGGTGGCCGAGTTAGTCAGTGGGGGTAGTTCTCCAAACTGCCGTTACTCGGCTTCTTGGCGCTGTCAGAAGTCGGAACACCTCAATAACAGGAGTCTGATTCTTTGTTTGTTAAAAATAACCTCGGTAGATAACCCTCTCAGTCATCCGGAATTTTTAATCAACTGGCAACACACCGGTCCCGTCGGTGCCGGATACCAAAGAGTTTCCTGTATTTGGAAGAGCAGGGGAGTTACCCCAGTGTCCTGGGGCCAATATTTATCCCTCAATCAATGTCACTGAAACAGATTATCTGGTCATTATCACATTGCTGTTTGTGGGAGCTTGCTCTGCGCAAAATGGCTGCCGCGTTTCCTACATTACAACAGTGACTACACTTCAAAAAGTACTTCATTGGCTGCAAAGCGCTTTGGGACGCCCTGAGGTCGTGACAGGTGCTGTAGAAATGCAAGTCTTTCTTTCTGTACTCACAAGAATGGGCCGCACTGCATTACTGGACAGACTAGATGCAGGAAGGATGTTCCCAAAGGTCGGGGAGTCCAGAACCAGGGGTCACAGTCTAAGGATAAGGGGTAAGCCATTTAGGACAGAAATGAGGAGGAATTTCTTCACCCAGAGAGTGGTGAACCTGTGGAATTCTCTACCACAGAAGGCAGTTGAGGCCAATTCATTAAATATATTCAAGAAGGAGTTGAATATATTTCTCAAGGCTAAAGGGATCAAGGGATATGGAGAGAAGGCAGGGACAGGGTACTGAATTTGGATGATCAGCCATGATCGCATTGAATGGCGGAGCAGGCTCGAGGGGCCGAATGGCCTGCTCCTGCTCCTATCTTCTATGTTTCTATGTTACTGAATGGAAACTCTGGCCAACACAGCGCACACACACACAAAGGACACGGCACCGAGAACAGCTTTGCGAAAGAAAATGGCTGGAGTTTTACCCTTTGGCCTACTTGAACTTTCGCCACTCCCCCCAGCCCCGAAACTTTACAATCCACTACTGAAGACATCAGAGTAGGAAATACTACGCGTTGTGTGTTTGGCGCAAGTTTTCCCATTTAAAAATTGCCATCAAATTACAAGTGTCTCCAAAATAAGATCAATGCGTCTGCACAACAAACAACCCTGTGATTCTTCAACTGCTCAGTGCTATCATGAGGAATGCGAGGTTGGTGTTTCTTGAAATCATTTCAAGTCATAACAGTCCTTGGTTGCTGGCCTCAACTGAACACTCCTCCTTCCCTCTCCAACTTCTTTCAGCCATAATTCAAAGTCTTAAATTTGGTCCATAATTAGAATTTTTTTTTAAAACACAGTAAACGGCGCATTAATCTTTCCACCAGTTATGATTCATTTTTGGTGACTGCAACACTTCAAAGCATCCAGCGACAGCCCATGAGCCAAGCTCCATCAATCCAGCCCATAAAACACAGGCAACTCAGAACAAAGATGTCAGCCGTGGCTCAGTGGGTAGCGCTGTCGCCTCCGAGTCAGAAGATTGAGAGTTCACGGTCCTACTCCAGAGACTTGAGCACAAAAATCTAGGCTGACACACCCGGCGCAGTGCTGAGGGAGTGCTGCACTGTCGGAGGGTGCCATCATTCAGATGAGATGTTAAACCGAGGCCCCGTCTGCCCTCTCAGGTGCACGTAAAAGATCCCACGGCACTAATTCGAAGAGCAGCAGGGAAGTTCTCCCCCCCACCCCCGGGGTCCTGGCCAATATTTACCCCATAACCAACATTGCTAAAAAGAGATTATCTGGTTATTTATCTCACTGCTTTTGAAGGCAGCTTGCTGTGCGCAAATTGGCTGCCTTATTTCCTACAACAGTGACTATACTTCAAAAATACTGCATTGGTTATAAAGCACTGCGGCACATCTTGACATCAAGAAAGAAAGACGACTTGCATTCATATAGCGCCTTTCATGACCTCAGAGCGTCCCAGAGCTCCTTACAGCCAATGAAGTGCTTCTGAAGTGGAGTCACTGTTCTAATATGGGAAACGTGGCGGCCAATTGTGCACAGCAAGCTCCCACAAACAGCAATGTGACAATGGCCAGATAATGGCCTAGAAATTCAGTCGCGTTTGCGCCCACTTATCGGCTATAGAGTGGTTTGCGCCGGAAGTTTTTTAGCGCCCGAAATTCAGTTGGTCCCTAACATCGGCGTTAGCCGGTAGCGCTGCGCCGGCACCGATGACGTCATCGGTGTGCGCAGCGCCCCGGTTCCAATGCTATTCCGTGCCGATGGCCAAATTCAGTTGCGGCCGCCTCGCCCGTAGCGGCCGCAAACAGCGTTTGAAAAACAGTGCCTTGCAGCTCCGAGAGGCTGGCGCATAAAGGTGGAGGGGCGGCCGGCCGCTTTCCCGGCGGCCGCCTGGCCGCACCTCCCTCCCCGGACTCCTGCACCAACCCCCCGCGGCATTGGTGTCTGACTCCCGCGAGCCCGGCACTTCTCCGTGGTGCCGGGCTCATTTGCCGGGGGAATCCAGCGGCGATCTCACGGCTGCAGGCAGCTCCTCCTTAAGAGAAGGAGGAGGCCTGCAGTACCCCAGCCTGCCGCACCGCATCGGGTGCCGCAGCGGCAGCTGGACACCTGAAACTGACTTTCATCGCCCCAAACGAGGCGGCCAAACCCTGCAATAGCGCCCGCCTCCGTCTTGGGGCGGCGCAACTGAATTTCAGGCGAGCGCTACGGGAATCCGGGCGAGCGCAAAATTTCGGGCACTAAAGGCCTGGCGCGGCGATACCGAATTTTTAGCCCAATCTGTTTTAGTGATGTTGATTGAGGGATAAACATTGGCCAGAACTCCCCCTGCTCTTCTTCAAAATAGTGCCAGTGGATAGTTTACGCCCACCTGAGAGAGCAGACGGGGACCTCGGTTTAATGTCTCATCCGAAAGACGGCACCTCCGACAGTGCAGCACTCCCTCAGTACTGCCCTGGAGTGTCAGCCTAGATTTTTGTGCTCGAGTCTCTGGAAAGAAAGGCAGTATATAAATGCACGTTTCTCTTTTTCTTTGCTTTCTATTTGTGCTTCTTTGCTGATTGTCTCGTTTGAATTGCATGGACCAGGGGGTTTGGAGAGGGCTGTCCTTCGTGCTGTCGCCTCACTGATGGACAAATCCTAATGCAGAACACCGAGACCTGTGAGGATCCACAGTTTTAGATAGGTGCAAGTAGATTTCAGCTTTACATGCGGTCCTCGTGGCACGCACTTCGACAGCCCACAAACACAAATGAATGTACGAGACCAGAAAACAGACCGGTGTGGCCCATCTGGGCATTCTCTGTGACTCAGAGCTATCTAATCCTACGGCACCGGTCACTCCCTCTATCAAATTTCTCTCCATATAACTCAGGCTTCAGTCTCTCCAGAGTGAAAAGTTAGCTGCAGATGCAGGAACGCAAACTCCAGCTCAGCAAATAACCGGGGCCGAGTTACTGCACAGCACTGAAACAAAAGCATGGCAACTTGCCAGGTTGTATCAGCCGTAGGTGTTTCTCCCTTCATCCCCAATCTTCCATTGTTTGACCGTCTACAACATCCCAGCACTGCCAGATGTACAGCCCGTGCATATAACAGACTCACCCATGTTTATAGAGAAACTGGAAATCAGGACGCAGAAGCGTGCTGCAACAACAGGCCTGGAAGAAGCGAGTCCTTTTAGAAAGCTCTACTCCTCGATAATTACACCTGGCTCATGGTTGCCTCTCGACAGGACAAGTTTCTACCCATATGAGGGGAGTGTCTGGTTTCCGGGGAGTCAGTATCCATGCAACAACCACAATTACATGCAACTGAACAGTCCAAATAGGCTCAATTTATCAAACGGTAGATTTACACAGCGCTTTTCACGGCCACCAGACGTCCCAAAGTGCTTTACAGCCAACGAAGTACTTTTTGAAGTGTAGTCACTGTTGCAATGTAGGAAGCGCAGAAGCCAATTTTGCGCACAGCAAGCTCCCACAAAACAGCAATGTGATAAATGACCAGATAATCTGATTTTTCAGTGATGTTGATTGAGGGATAAATATTGGCCAGGACACTGGGGATAACTCCCCTGCCTCGTCTTCAAAATAGCGCCTTGGGTTCTTTTACATCCACCTGAGAGGGCAGACGGGGACTCTGTTAACGTCTGATCCGAAAGACAGCACCTCCGACAGTGCAGCCCTCCCTCAGCACTGCACTGGGAGTGTCGGCCTGGATTCTGTGCTCAAGTCTCTGGAGTGGGGTTTGAACCTACAACCTTCTGACTCAGAGGTGAGGGTGCTGCTACCCACTGAGCCACGGCTGACACGTGCCATCTTTTGTAAGACGGCGGTTTGCCAAAACGGCATCAGAAATGCATTCCGGGTTCATCGAGGGGAAACTCCAGCATTCGTGGATCCGAAGTGCATTTGCTCAGCCTCACAGAACTCTTGAGCTTCACACAGTTGGACGTGATTCTTCCTTTGCTTTTCTGCTATCAATTACAATGTGTATCTTGTTTGTCCGGTTGGCAGGCAGGGCGGTATATTAGCAGGAAAGCCTGCATCAACAACGCTCCTAAACTAAAAGGTTACTTTTGTTTCATAACGAGGTTAAGATATTTTTGCATAACTATCCAGGTTCACACCATGCAGTAATTTGGCAAGTGCATAAGCTTGGGTGGCAAGTGGTATCTGCAGTGAAAGAGAAATAAAATGGAGGTATTTTTGACATTGGGTCAGGGAAGGTGTTTGGAGTCCAGCAGAGCGCAAAATGGTGCGGATTAAGGTGCATTTACACTACCAGATTAGTCTTGGCGTGGAGTGGCTGCTGCTTCGAACCGACACTCATCTTTCGTAGTGTATGGAGATGCCGGTGTTGGACTGGGGTGGACAAATGTAAGAAGTCACACAACACCAGGTTATAGTCCAACAGTTTTATTTGAAATCACAAGCTTTCGGAGCGCTGCTCCTTCGTCAGGTGAAGTGGAGAGATGCATAAAGACACAGTTTATATAGTCAGAAAATAATGCCAGGTAATCTTTCTAACTGCCATTTATCACACCTCGGCAGAGAGATAATCACAGTAATCAAAGGTGTGAATGGTGTCCAAACAGGTTAGTCAGGAAAACATTACATCAAAGAACAATGAGGTAGGGTCACAAGGGGTCAAATGTTGCAGATGCTGGGGTCTGTATGAAAAACAAAAAACAGACAAAAAAACATTTTTTTTGCTGGAAATCACAGCAGGTCCGACCTCCCAGTCGGGGAACACTTCAGCAGTCAAGGACATTCAGCCTCCGATCTTCGGGTAAGCATTCTCCAAGGCGGCCTTCGAGACACATGACAACGCAAAATCGTAGAGCAGAAACTGATAGCCAAGTTCCGCACTCATGAGGACGGCCTCAACCGGGATCTTGGGTTCATGTCACGCTACATGTAACCCCACCTGATGTAGGGTCATCCAGACTCGAGTCGTCGTTGGCTTGTTCTCTCTACACAGATGCGGCTGGACCTGCTGTGATTTCCAGCAAAAAAAATGTTTTTTTGTCTGTTTTTTGTTTTTCATACAGACCCCAGCATCTGCAACATTTGACCCCTTGTGACCCCACCTCATTGTTCTTTGATGTAATGTTTTCCTGACTAACCTGTTTGGACACCACTCACACCTTTTGATTGCTGTGATTATCTCTCTGCCGAGGTATAATAAATGGCAGTTAGAAAGATTACCTGTAATCATCTGGCATTATTCTCTGACTATATAAGCTGTGTCTTTATGCATTTCTCCACTTCACCTGACAAAGGAGCAGCGCTCCGAAAGCTTGTGATTTCAAATAAAACTGTTGGACTATAACCTGGTGTTGTGTGTCTTCTTACATTTCGTAGTGTAAATTGGGAGTTGGGGCCATACCTGCTTACATAAAATTTACAGCACAGATACAAGCCATTCGGTCCAAAGGATCCATGCCGGTGTTTATGCTCCACACGAGCCTCCTCCCACCCTACATCATCTCACTATCAGCATATCCTTCTATTCATTTCTCCCTCGTGTGTTTATCTAGCTTCCCCTTAAATGCATCTGTACTATTCGCTTCAACCACTCCCTGTGGTAGCGAGTTCCACATTCTCACCACTCTCTGGGTAAAGGAATTACTCCCGAATTCCTTAGTGACTATCGTATATTTATGATCCCGCGTGCTGGACTCCCCCGCAAGTGGAAACATCGTCTCTACATCTACCCTATCGAAACCCTTCATAATTTAGTTAATAAGTGAATTGCATTTTCCTGCAGCAGAGATATTCCGGAATGAAGGGGAGGAAAAGAAACCGCTATAACTACAGTTGTAGTGTTGATTCACCCTCATACCCATGAGGAGAGGGGCGAGATTAGCAAAGATTTCATTTTGATGCAGTCTGCACCAATATTCCCTGCAGGCTGCGCAGCGCTCCAGGGGCCCCGCGCAGTCGGCTTTTCAATGAGAAAAACCACGTATGCGCAGTATTTTGAATGGCCCACGCATTCCCTTAAAGGGGCCGCTAAGCGCCAAGCAAAATTACAGGGAACATTGGTTTGCACACAAGGCTAGGGCGAGGAGAGGGGGGGGTTGAAACAAAGACGTGTGAATAATTTCACCTACTACCTCCAGCGTACGAGAAGGGAACGCTGCCAGCCTGTGAGGAGGGCCCACACATCCCCAAGTGTAGATCCATTTCAGGATTTTCTCCACGGGCACCATCCCTTTTGTTCTCAATGCGCGCATACTTGGCGGATGTTTAGTCCCGATGCCCCAGCAGTGGCATATGTCCGCAGCAAGCAGGATGCTCACAGCAAGGAAACACAACTTGTTATGGTCGGTGCTCGCTTCCACCATCTGCTAATATGTTCTCCGTCTTCGGAGACTTCACCACACAACCTGGAGATGGTTAAATTAATAATGAAGAAAAAGGCTAGTGTGTGTGTGGGAGGGGGAGGGGATTAATATTACGGTCTGTTTCAACTAGAGGTGAGCCTGTCATGCGAACATTGCTCATGAACACTCAACTGACTGGTTTCGAATTTTAAACCCCCCCCACCACCCAAATAAATACTTACAACTATACAGCAAAACAGAATTTAATCTTCAAATGACCGTAGCTCTAGCACTGGGCAAAACCTTTGCAACGTTCTGAGTATATCTGGGGTTTGACTGGTCCCTGAGCGCTGCATATTGATTCTGTGATGATCTAATACAAAGTAATGAATACCTGGAAGTGACTGCAAAGCAGTAATCCAAACCCAAGGGTTCACGTGACATCAAAGCGCAAATGGCTGCTGACAGTCACTCTAATATTGGTCCCTGGCGCGCGTGCTGTCACTGTGCTCCACAATACAAGTGGATACTAAAGCTGACATCAGGGATAAATGATCACGGAGCCATGGACGTCTCCAGTTGGCATTCCTTTAACGCTGGCGGCAACCCATTTAGATTTTCGTTAAAATAAGACCAACTGGAAAATCCAGGCTCACTATTCCTCATTTATCAAACAAGAATTTGTAAGTATGGCCAGCAGATTTCCATGCCACATATGCAAAAATATTCAGTCCAATAATCCAACAGCACTAGCTCTGCCATCATTAAGACCATCCTTAAAATCCAACTCGTTGACCAAGTTGCTCTCCCCCTCACCCCCCGCCAATAAAGACTAACCATCTATTTCCATCTGATTACGCCTCCGTGAAGCGCCTCGAGACGGTTTCCTATGTTGAAGGCGCTATATAAATGCAGGTTGTTCTTGTTATTGTATCTAGTCATTGGGAATTTTGCTTCTGCCCCCTCCCCCCGCCACCCCAAGACTTTCTTCACCCCGTTCAGTTTTCCCATGAAGCCGAAGATGGGAATAGCCGATCAGAACAGAATAGTTGGCCAGTGCAGTCACAAACAAAATCCCACCCCACCTCAGAAATGTTCTCCATGTCGAGCTGCTTCAGATCCAGTTTGTAACGCAGAATTCTAATTTCTGAGCAGAGAGGCCACAGCTTCTCCAGCCTGCAGTGCATCTCCCAATTCAACCGGGAAGAGCAGTGCACCTCCCAAACCCACAACCTCTACCACCTGGAAGGACAAGGGCAGCAGGCACATTGGAACACCACCACCTCCAAGTTCCCCTCCAAGTTACACACCATCCTGACTTGGAAATATATCGGCCGTTCCTTCATCGTCGCTGGGTCAAAATCCTGGCACTCTCTCCCTAACAGCACTGTGGGAGCACCTTCACCACACGGACTGCAGCGGTTCAAGAAGGTGGCTCACCACCACCTTTAGCCTTGATCTTATTGAATGGCAGAGCAGACTCGAGGGGCAGTATGGCCTACTCCTGCTCCTATTTCTTGTGTTCTTATGTTCTCATGGGTAATTAGGGATGGGCAATAAATGCTGGCCTTGCCAGCGACGCCCACATCCCATGAATGAATAAAATAACTCCTGCAAACAAGGCTCCGGTCCGCTGCTTCACTATCCTGCATTCTTGCTGCAGACCAGGTCTTGAGATGCACAAACTCCTACACTCCCATTACTCTAGTCTGTTGAAGCTCTTCCAGCTCTTGGTGCCTCTCCCACCCGATCAATTTCAAGCCACTTTAAAATTCTTCCCCCCATATCCCTCGGAGGCCTCCCCCTGCCCTACTCTCGGGGTCTCTGCCTGGCTTATGGTCTCCCGACATGGACCTTTCACTCCTCTAACACTGGCCTCCCAAGCCCAACATTGGTGGCCACTCATTCAACTGTCCTCTTGATTTCACTGTGTGGTACCCTCCGTAATGCCACTTTCAATCCTGCTTTTGAAAACCTTCCCAAAAACCATCTCTTCCATCGTGCCTTTGCTTCCCTCAACCCCAAAATTCGATATTTTTTCCCTTTCTCCTGTGTTTGGCATCCACTATTCTGTTCTCCCAGTGTTAAGCATTTTGTGACATCTTCCTGCACAGAATAACCTCTGTGGCACTTTAGCTGTGTTACATTGGATTTTCCATAGAATTTTGCCTATAGAATTATAACAACTTGTATTTATATGGTTGGTAGTAAAATGTCCCAAGGCGCTTCACAGAACCGTTATCAAACAAAATTTGACACCAACCCACAGGAGGTATTTGGGCAGATAGGTAGATTTTAAGGAGTGTCTAAAAAGAGGAAAGAGAGGTAGAGAGGCGGAGAGGGTTTAGAGAGGGAATTGCAGAGGTTAGGGTCTGGGCAGCTGAAGGTACGGCCGCCAATGGTGCAGCGATAAAAATCGGGGATACGCAAGAAGACAAAATTGGAGGCGCGCAGATATCTCGCAAGACTATAGGCAATGTTCCCTTTAATTTGCGGTCTAAGTGCGCGGTCCCTTTAAATTTGCTGTGCGGCCACGCCAAGGGGGAAACATTGGTCGTAGGGCTGGAGGAAGTTACAGAGATGGGGGGGCGACCCATGGAGGGATTTGAAAACAAGGATGAGAATTTTGAAATCAAGGCGTTGCTTAACCGGGAGCCAATGTAGGTCAGCGAGCACAGGGGTGATGATGGGTGAAGGGGACTTGGTGCGAGTTAGGACACGGGCAGCAGCGTTTTGGATGAGCTTAAAGTTTATGGATTATTTCCTAAATTGGACTCTCTCCAGGATGTAGTGCAGAGAGGGGGGGGGAAAAAAAGCCCCACTGTTGTGTCTTATCCCTCACCACCCGCGGTGGAGAATTGCACCGAAAACACCGACAATCCAATCCAACCATTTTCAGCTTCCCCGCCGAGCAACAGTCACCGTGGTCATCCAGCAAACACCGCAATCATGTCTGCCTCATCACCACATTACAGCCAGTGCACTAACAAACACCAGCCGGCCACGCTGAACACTGCAGGAAAACAAGGGGCAACAACAACAGGCAAATAAGGACAGGTGAAGAGAAACAAACCACCTTAAAACTTGTTTTCGAAACTAGAAAAACCAAATAAGAAACGGGCCGGCCTCTCCCGCCGGGCTGTCACAAACTCAAATACCTCCAAATTCTCCTGGTCCACGTGCTTGATGTTTCGTCAACTCAGTCTCTGAACCTTGTCTCAGTGGCCGGCGTGTGAGGCCAGCTCTGCGGCTACAGCGAAGACTAGCACACATTTCTTTATGAGTGAAAGAGCGGCTTGGAGAGCCAAGGACGTTCCTGGTGGAATCAGCAATGTCGCGAGACACGAGCCGCACAGACCAAACACGTCGGCTCCCGCTTGTCGAGGACTTTCGGTGAGATCACAAACTACTTTTGTTTCTTAAGTCCAAAGTAAATACGGCCCTTCAAACTGATGCTTTCAGCACAGCTAGAAGATCAGTCAATCCTATAATCAGAACTAGGCTCGGAGACGCACACGGAGATCCGCAGCCACCTTCCCCATTACAGTTGGCAGCAAAAACACTGTCGGCATGCTATGAAATCACTTTGCATAGGAAACATGCTGGAATCTATAAATCAGGTACATTCCAATACCACAGTTAAAGCTCCACCGCCCCTCAGCAGAGTAAAACGGAATAATTTTATATTTCATATATCAAGGAAGGCTAAAAAGACACATAATTCTATACGTTGTACAAATGTGTCTCCAAAAGACAGAATTCTATAGCTTGTACAGAATGTCCCCAGGCAACAGGCCAGAACCAATACAATAGCAAAATACTGCGGATGCTGGAAATCCGAAATAACAACAGAAAACGCTGGGAACACTCAGCAGGCCAGGGCAACATCCGTGGAGAGAGAAACAAGAGTTAACGTTTCAGGTCGAAGACCTTTAGGCCTGGCCTGCTGAGTTTTTCCAGCGTTTTCTGTGGTTATTATGTTAGGCCAGGACCAATGTCTGGAGGAGGAAAGTGGTGGAAGAACTCAAAACTGCTTCTAGCCAGACTTGAACAGAACAGGAATGGCTTGCCAGAACTGGCCATATAGAGGTCTTCACTGAGATTGTGATGTTGTCTTGCTCCAAAGAGAATATCCTTCCAGCACCATTCATTGAGATTTCAGGTCTTGTGAACTGGGAGGAAATGTTTTTTTTTTTTTTAAATTTCCTACCTGCGCGTCAGCAGCATTTCAGTAGAAGTGACTGTGGGGTCTGACAGGACAAAGCCGCAAAGAGGGAATCGGATACGCTTGCAAACTTTTCTACACGAAAGCAGCCACGGTGGTTTACTGAAGTGACAAAAGCCTTTCAAAGTGAGGTTCCGATGGAAAAGCAGCAGGCACAGCAGCTTACAGGACAAGTCGGGGGGGGGGGGGGGCGCGCAGGCAGGAGGAGCGTGTTGCAGAGATCGGATGTCAGATCAGATTGAACATAGGCTAAAAGGGAAGGGCGTTCGCTTCCCCTCTCCCCCTTCGGCAGGGTTGGGCCTACTCCTTCACCTGTACAAACATTCGAGGGAATTACCGCAGGATTTTTGTTTCATGGGCTGGGGAGGAGATGCGGCGTCAGTGAAATTCATCCTCTTTCTAAGTCAGGAATGTACATCAAAGCTACTTTTAAAATCGTTGGGATTTTTTTCCTGGGATTCACCCTTCCGCTGCTGAAAAACCAAACATCTCACAGCAGAAGCTTCGAGAAGCACTTCAAGGAGTAAAACAAACAACTGCTCCCCTGCACTGGGACAGGTTCAATGGGTAGATTTTGCACTGGCCTCTGGAATCGATTCTCCAGTCTGCACACGCCCGTCAAGCAAAGCTCAGTGCCTGCAGCACAGCCTCGCAAAACCGGCCCTCAACTGCCTTGGAGTCAGAAGGTCGTGGGTTCAAGTCCCACTCCAGAGACTGGAGCACAAAAATCTAGGCCGACATTCTTGTGCCAGTGCTGAGGGAGTGCTGCACTGTCGGAGATGCCGTCTATCGGACGAGACGTTAAACCGAGGCCCCGTCTGCTCTCTCAGGTGGATGTAAAAGATCCCACGGCGCTATTTCGAAGAAGAGCAGGGGAGTTATCCCCAGTGTCCTGGGGTCAATATTTATCCCTGAACCAACACCACTAAAAAAACAAATGATCTGGTTCATTATCTCACTGCTGTTTGTGGGATCTTGCTCTGTGCAAATTGGCTGCCGTGTTTCCTACATAACAACGGTGACTACACTTCAAAAAGTACTTCATTGACTGTAAAGTGCTTTGGGACGTCCTGAAAGGCTCAATATAACTGCAAGTGCTTTCTTTCTTCAACTCACCAACATTTGGAAACACAAGGGAGTTTTCAATCGCTGGCACGAACAAGGACTACTTACATCGCAGGCGAATAATACCGCAATGCCGTCAGAGGGGACACAATGCAAGTGGAAGGAGTGTTGTCAACAGCTCCCCCAGTGACGGACTCCAACTCACCGTGGGCACAGCTATAGGACAGCAGGCAGTATATTAGTTTGTTACAAGATAACAATCTCTGCTCCTCTGAACTTGGGCTATGAGGACACTGGCAGAGCAGCATTTATTGCCCATCCCTACTTGCCCTGAGGCCAGTAAGTTCCAACCAAGTAGTCATGTGTAGGCCAGACCAAAGTAGGAGCAGCGAGTTCCCAACAACTCGCTTGGTCACAGTCTCTGGTGCCAGCTCACAAAGTGATCACATTTTTAATGTCAGCCAGTGGCTCAATTGGTAGCACTCTTGCCTCTGAGTCAGAAGGTTGTGGGTTCAAGTCCCCACTCCAGAGACTTGAGCACAAAAATCTAGGCTGACGTCCCGGTGCAGTGCTGAGGGAGTGCTGCACTGTTGGAGGTACCGTCTTTTGGATGAGGCGTTTATCCTTAAACATTTTTCCCTCAATCAACATCACTAAAAACAGACTGTCTGGTCATTGTCACATTGCGGTTTGTGGAGGGGCTTGCTGTGTGCAAAGTGGCTGCGCATTTCCGACATTACAACAGTGAATATACTCCAAAAAGTACTTCATTGACTGTAAAGTGCTTTGGGACATCCAATGGTCATGAAAGGCATTATAGAAATGCAAGTCTTTCTTTTTTTTAATTAAATTTCACAACACGTCATGGTGAGATTTGAACTAGGTTGCTAATAACCACCAGACTGCTATGCCCCTCCCTGCAGCGCTGAAATCAAGACTAATTGCACCAATTACTACTCCAATTCCTTCCTTCCACATCTATTATAATCCAAGCTTGGTGCCGCCCGATCACTCTCTCTCGATTTACCTCGCCTTCTGATCAATGTTCCCCGTCACTTTTTTTTTGGTGCGCGGGGCCCTTTAATTGGCCGCGCAGTAGGGTTGCGAAGGGGTGGAAAGTTACCGGTAAATTTTCCATGGGAAGTTTAGCTTGGGAATTTTGCCCAAAAAAGCACATGCTAGCATAATATTGTTTTTTTTTGGTATTTCTTTCATTTTTTTCCCCCAAAGGTCCTCTCTTAAAATTACTAACAGAGATGGAAACTTTATTATTAAGGAATTTCTTAATCAATATATGTTTATCTTCTTACTTGGCTTGTTTTAATAATTACAAGTTTTGTGTGTGACTGTGAACAAATGTATCCTGATTGGTTGGATGAGTGAATGGATGAGTGATTAGCTCCCTCTATTGGTGATGTAGCGTCGTGCGTGCACAGGTCATGCTTCCATCACATGGAGCATCAGGAAAAATTTACTCACCCTGTTGCAATCGTGCTGATCGACCGCAGTTCGACAGAGACGAATGCCCTTTATTTCTCTGCATAGAACAATGCCACGTTTACCGTCGGATGTGTGGAAGCATTTTACCCCAGGCATTAAAGATGGAAAGACTGTGTACATGTGCAAACACTGTACAAAGCCATATGTAAAGAATGCCACAAAGATGCAGCATTTATCCAAATGCAACAACTTCACTCAAAGCTCACAGCCGTCAGCCCAGAGTTCCTCTGCTTCCATTCAAGAAGATGATGGCTCACATTCAGCATCAGGCTCCTTATCATCAGCAACTCCTGGCTCTTTGATACAATGGATAACCATAGCCAGAAGAATGCAGAGGAGTGCCTTGCTCGAGCTGTATATGCGACAGGCTCACCCCTCATGCTCACAGCCAATGTGTACTGGAAGAGATTTTTCAATGTTATTCGCCCTGCATACTGTCCTCTCACCAGACATGCTTTGTCTACTTATTTGCTGGAGGCTAAGTATAACAGAGTCCAAGGAAAGCGCAAAGAAACAATAGAGATGGCAGACTGTGTTGCAGTTATCTCAGATGGGTGGTCAAATGTACGAGGGGAGGGCATCATAAATTACATCATCTCCACTCCTCTCCCAGTGTTCTTCAAGAGCACAGACACGAAGGACAACAGACACACAGGCATGTCTGGTGGGAGGACAGTATGCAGGGCGAATAACATTGAAAAATCTCTTCCAGTACACATTGGCTGAAAGCGGTCATCAACGATCTTGGATCACAAAAGGTCTTTGCAGTAGTTACTGACAATGCTGCGAATATGAAGGCTGCTTGGGCTCCAGTGGAGGAGGCCTACCCTCATATTACGTCTATTGGGTGCGCAGCTCATGGGCTCAACCTGCTCCTCAAGGACATCATGGGTTTGAGAACCATGGAAACATTGTACAAGAGAGCCAAGCAAGTTGTTAAGTAACAACAGAAAATGCTGGAAAAACTCAGCAGGTCAGGCAACATCCGTGGAGAGAAATTTGAGTTGACGTTTCGGGTTGGACCCTTCTTCAAAACTGGAAAGAAAAGAAACTAGATCGGAGGCAGGGCTGCGATCGGACAAAAGAATAAAAGAAACAAAAGAAGTAAAAGAGATTAGAAGCTAGACGAGATGGTAATAGGCTGGGATTAGGTGTAAAGTGTACTGGCAGGGCAAAAGATAGCTGCCAGGTGTGAGAGAGAAACAAAAGGAAAGGGGGGGGGGGGGGGGGGAAAGGAGTGGAACAATTACAAGAGAAAATAAAATGGGGGCCGAGCTTATGATCTGAAATTGTTGAACTCGATATTAAGTCCGGAAGGCTGCAGACTGCCTAATCGGAAGATGAGGTGCTGTTCCTCGAGTTTACGTTGAGCTTCCGTGGAACAATACAAGAGGCCAAGGACGGTGAGGTCCGAGTGGGAATGGAGCGGTGAATTAAAATGACAGGCGACCGGAGGCTCGGGGTCACCCTTACGGACTGAACGGAGGTGTTCCGCAAAGCGGTCACCCAATCTGCGTTTGGTCTCCCCAATGTAGAGGAGACTGCATCGTGAGCAGCGAATACAGTATACTAGATTGCGATAAGTACAAGTAAATTGCTGTTTCACCTGGAAGGGGTGTTTGGGGCCCTGGACAGTGGGAAGGGGGGAGGTATAGGGGCAGGTGTTGCATCTCCTCCGCTTGCACGGGAAGGTGCCAGGCGAAGAGAAAGGGCTGTTTGGGGTGATAGAGGAGTGGACTAGGGTGTCTCGGAGGGAGCGGTCCCTGCGGAATGCTGAAAGGGGAGGGGAGGGGAAGATACGTTTGGTGGTGGGATCACTTTGGAGGTAGCGGAAATGCCGGAGGATGATCCGTTGAATGTGGAGGCTGGTGGGGTGAAAGGTGAGGACAAGGGGAACCCTATCGTGGTTCCGGGAGGGAGGGGCAGGGGTGAGGGCAGAAGTGCGGGAGATAGAACTGACACGGTCGAGGGCAGTGTCAACCACAGTAGAGGGGAATCCTCGGTTGCGGAAAAAGGAAGACATGTCTGAAGCACTGGTGTGGAAGGTGGTGTCGTCGGAGCAGATACGGCGGAGGCGGAGAAACTGGGAGAATGGAAGTATGTCAGGGGAAAACAGGTAGTTGCAGCAATCTACAACTCCAAGCAAACGACAAAGAACAAGAACACCACACTGAAGCTGCCCAGCAACACTAGATGGGGTGGCGTTGTCATAATGTACAACAGCCTTCTGGAGGGTAAGGAGTCGCTGCAAGAAATGGCAATATCCCAGTCTGGGGATATGGAAACCACCATCAAGAAAATACTGCTGGATGATGTGTTTTGGGAGAGAGTGGTTAGCAGCCTTAAACTACTCTCACCAGTAGTATCTGCAATTGCTCAGATTGAAGGAGATGACGCTGTCTTGTCAGATGTCCTCAGGCTTTTTGCTGATTTAAAAGAACAAATCAGCATTGCCCTACCCACATCCCTGCTGCTCAAAGCAGAGGAGAAGGCAATTGTTCAATTCATACAGACGCGTCAAGAATTTTATGTCAAGCTGCAGCATACATGCTGGACCCAAAGCATGATGGGAGACCAATACTTTCTGGAGAACAGATCAACAGCGCTTACAGTGTGATTTCTACCCTCTCACGCCACCTCAATCTGGACATGGGCAAAGTTCTGAGAAGTCTGGCAAAGTTCTCTACCAAGCAAGGTCTTTGGAGTGGGGACGGGATATGGGAACCATGCGAGCATATCAGTGCACATACCTGGTGGAAGGGACTTTGTGCATCTGAGGCCCTGTCATCCATTGCATCGGTGATACTCCAAATCCCACCTTCATCAGCGGCCTCTGAACGAAACTGGTCACTTTTTGGGAATACGCATACAAAGGTGCGCAACAGGCTGACTAACAAGAGAGTGGAGAAACTGGTGGCTATCCGGGCGAACCTACAACTTATTGAGCCAGATACAGAAGTGTCCACCACACAGCTAGACACTGACACAGAGGAGGAAATGGACACATCAGAGCCAGAGTCAGAGAATCAGGAGGAGCAATGATAAGTAGAAGACTCAGCACGGTGGCATAGTGGTTAGCACTGTTGCCTCACAGCGCCAGGGACCCGGGTTCGAATCCGGCCTCGGGTGACTGTCTGTGTGGAGTTTGCACATTCTCCCCGTGTTTGCGTGGGTTTCCTCCGGGTGCTCCGGTTTCCTCCCACAGTCCAAAGATGTGCGGGTTAGGTTGATTGGCCATGATAAATTGACCCTTAGTGTTAGGGGGATTAAATACGTGGGGTTACGGGGATAGGGTGGGATATGTGTCGGTGCAGGCTCGATGGGCCGAAATGGCCTCTATCTGCACTGTGGGGTTTCTGTGATCTGTGATCTGTGACTCATGAGTAGAAGACTCAAAGGGACAAAATAAGGACAAATTACAGACTAAATAAGCTGACGCTCTTATTTTATTTTAGATGGGTCTTTTTTGTGGGGGTTCAATAAAGTTCAAAATTATAACCTAAATAAAGTTTTGAAAGCCTGTTTATATTTGTATGGAACAGTATGTCTATTTTGATGACAAAGATAATATAAGGGTCAGAGACAAAAACCATCAGTGTGCAAAAAAAATTCCCATAAATTCTCAAAATTCCCACGGAAAATTTCCTCTTTTAAAAATTCCCGGAATTCTGCAACCCTACCGTGCAGCCCATTCAATTTTCACGCACGCATGGTTATTTCCATTGTAAAGCCGGTGGTGAGTGGCCTGTGTGGGACTGCCAGACTGTCACGCTGCTTAGAGGGAACGTTGCTTTTAATCCTGCTCATGTCAAATAGGGTGGAGCCCTATAAAATGGTCCTCAGCCCTTCATCCTAAATATACAAAAAAACAGCTGCAAGCACATTTAATAATATACTGGTGAGCTATAAGCATTGTAACTCATCTCTACCCCAAATATAAAACCATTTTTGATGGGATTTTTTTCTCTTCCCTAATCCACGAGACAATCCTATTACTGCCCTGGGCAGCACGGTGGCATAGTGGTTAGCACTGTTGCCTCACAGCGCCAGGGACCCGGGTTCGAATCCGGCCTCGGGCGACTGTCTGTGTGGAGTTTGCACATTCTCCCCGTGTTTGCGTGGGTTTACTCCGGGTGCTCCGGTTTCCTCCCACAGTCCAAAGATGTGCAGGTTAGGTTGATTGGCTATGATAAATTGACCCTTAGTGTTAGGGGGATTAAATACGTGGGGATAGGGTGGGATATGTGTTGGTGTAGGGGTTACGGGGGTCGGGTGGGATATGTGTCGGTGCAGGCTCGATGGGCCGAAATGGCCTCTATCTGCACTGTGTGGTTTCTGTGATTTCTGTGAGACTGGCTAATTCAGTACATACGTGGGATCAAATTTAGTGGCCTCTTGGTCTGTAGGACTCGGAGATGGGGACTTTATCTCTAGGCCACCAGGATAGAACTATGACATTTCATACGCCCTCTTGCACCCTGCAGCTAAAAATAAACGTCAAGCAGAAAGGTGCTGCGACTCTGCTTTTCGGCACAGTGTGATTCTCCAGTCCCACTGTCAGCACTGCTTTACTAATGTGCAGCCCGGTCCGGGCAGCGGCAATCGGAGAAGGCGGCAGCAGTTCAGCCAGCTACGAAAGAGCTGGAGCAGCTGACAGTCGGATCGTAATCAATTGCATCTGCAATAAAGCTCCAATGATTTTCTTCCCCCAGCAACAAGGCATTTTTGGACTTGTGCTATTTCGACCACTTCCTGCCTAGTCCTCTGCTGCTGCCGGTGTCACGGCTGCAAACAGGTGTGCAACAGTAGCCCAAAGGGACACTCGCTACTATTTTAACGCTCTTTTTCTAAGGAAGCACCTGGCATCGGCTCATTAACTTTGCCGGCCCCCGTACTGCCCCAACAGCACAGCAATGAGAAAGAAAAAAAAAAGAAAGACTTGCATTTGTATAGCGCCTTTCACGATCTCAAGACGTCCCAAAGCACTTTATAGCCAATTAAATACTTTTTGAAGTGCAGTCACTGTTGTAATGTAGGAAACGTAGCCGCCAATTTGCGCACAGCAAGCTCCCACAAACAGCAATGTGATAATGACCAGATAATCTGTTTTAGTGATGTTGGTTGAGGGATAAATATTAGCCCTGGACACCGGGGAGAACTCCCCTGGTCTTCTTCGAAATAGTGGCCGTTGGATCTTTTACATCCACCTGAGAGAGCAGACGAGGCCTCGGTTTAACATCTCATCCGAAAGACGGCACCTCCGACAGTGCAGCACTCCCTCAGTAGTGCACTGGGAGTGTCAGCCTAGATTTTGTGCTCAAGTCTCTGGAGTGGGACTGTGAACCCACAACCTTCTGACTCAAGAGGCGAGGCTGCTGCCCACTGAGCCACAGGTCACAGGTCCTTGTCCTACTATTCAGCAAGGTATTGGAACCCTCAAACATGGCTTTACTTGGGTAATAAGCCAACAGGAGCCAAGGTAGTAACTCTGTGGTCTTCTGTTGCTGGAGTGCAGTTGGGGCCTAATAATCACTTAATACACAAACCTGTTAACTAAATGGCTGGAGACACTGACCCCAACTGAAACCCTCGAACCAATCTTTCGAAAAAGAGCTTTAAATCAGCTGGCATTTCAAATGGTTCGAAGAACATAAGAAATAGGAGCAGGAGTCGGCCATACGGCCCCCTCGAGCCTGCTCCGCCATTCAATAAGATCAGGGCTGATCTTCGACCTCAACTCCACTTTCCCGCCAGATCCCCATATCCCTGGATTCCCCGAGAGTCCCAAAATCTATCGATCTCAGCCTTGAATATACTCAACGACTCAGCAGCCACAGCCCTCTGGGGTAGAGAATTCCAAAGATTCACCGCCCTCCGAGCGAAGAAATTCCTCCCTCATCTCAGTCCTCAATGATATTCTGATACAAGTTTAAACATTTAGATGCTTATACAGCCTGAAAATACAGCAAGTAAAACAGCTGCCTTCAGCAATCTACACGCTCAAAAGTTTTTCACAAGCTCCAGAGGGAAAATGAAACCAAATAATCGCCGCCTATCGGGTTTATTGGCTTCAGTTCACTGGTGCAGACGAGCGCGCACAACTGTTTCAATAAATATTCCAATCGCTTCTAAAAATGTCTTAACGCAGGTTTCATTTACACTACAGCTGCAGCGTCAGTGTGCAACAGTTTCACTTCGCAGTGGCATTTAGTTGCAGTGTAAATGTGGGAGTCAGGGACTGATCTCGACTCCGGAGCCAAGTGCAGGCAGTCTCCCCCAGGAGCCGTTCCTCCACCATCGCTGGGTCAAAAAACCGTGAACTCCCTCCGTCACAGCACTGTGGGAGCACCTTCACCACACGGGACCGCGGCCATTCAAGAGGGCTGGAGCAATCCTGAATTAATCCCGCTCCCTTCCCATAGTTTCTGTATCTTGCTCTGATGCAATTATACATTTTTGTCCTTAAAAGATGCAGAGGTCTCTGCCTCGACCACTCCCCTTGGCAAAGCATTCCACGAACCAGCAACACTCTGTGTAAAGAAAGTTCTCTCAACCTCTGTCCTCGCTCTCATGGTGAGAATATTAGATTGAGGATCCCTCGTCACAGATTTCCCCAACCAGAGGAAATAGCTGTTTTCCTATTCACCAGGTCAGTCGGATGGACAGTACAGAGGGAGCGCCACACTCGCGGAGGGGCAGTACAGAGGGAGCGCCACACTCTCGGAGGTGCAGTACTAAGGGAGCGCTACACTTTCGGAGGGGCAATACTGAGGGAGCGCCACACTGTCGGAGGGGCGGTACGGAGGTAGCGCTGCACTGTCGGAGGGGCGGTACTGAGGGAGCGCTGCACTGTCGGAGGGGCCGTACTGAGGGAGCGCTGCACTGTCGGAGGGGCCATACTGAGGGAGTGCTGCACTGTCGGGAGGGGCGGTACTGAGGGAGCGCTGCACTGTCGGAGGGGCAGTACTGAGGGAGCGCTGCACTGTCGGAGGGGCCGTACTGAGGAAGCGCTGCACTGTCGGAGGGGCCGTACTGAGGGAGCGCTGCACTGTCGGAGGGGCCGTACTGAGGGAGTGCTGCACTGTCGGAGGGGCCGTACTGAGGGAGCGCTGCACTGTCGGAGGGGCAGTACTGAGGAAGCGCTGCACTGTCGGAGGGGCCGTACTGAGGGAGCGCTGCACTGTCGGAGGGGCCGTACTGAGGGAGAGCCACACTGTCATAATTTTAAAAGAAACTCCATTAAATCTCTTTGTGGCCTTCGCTGCTCAAGTGGAAACAGTCCCAGTATCTCGGGTCTCTCCTCATAACTATAGCTTCCCGTCCACTAACCTGTCACTGATGTAAGGGTTAACAATTTGCGATAATTATTCTCTGGTGAAGTTTGTTACAGGGAGCATTACAAAGTACAATAAAAGAAATGAGGCAAACACACGGAATTATTTCCTTATTCTCTTCCTTGCTGAAGAAAGCTCCAACTTCTCGAGGGCAATTAGGGATGGGCAATAAATGCTGGCCTTGCCAGCGAAGCCCACATCCCGTGAATGAATGGAAAAAAAAGCAGGGCGCTCAGGTTTTGGCTCCAGACTCTCAATGCAACATCTCAGCATCAGAAGTGAAACCACTTCACACACTATGATAAAAGCAGCCTCACTGCTCCTCGCTTCACACGCTAACACACGTTACAGTGCTCGAAGGGGATAAAATAAATAAAAGTGGATTTTTAAAGATAACAAAAATAAAAACACCCACAGGGACTTTCTAAAACTTCCCAGCCTGCTCAGCAGGTTGATGACATCAACAGGCAGGCCTGCTGCTTGCACGAGGAAGGTTTTACCAACCACATTTAACTCGGCTAAATACTGTGTCAGGGAAAGAAGTGGACTTGGCATTTACAGAGAATTAGATGGCATTTACAGCACAGAAAACGACCATTTGGCCTGGACAGACTAGATGCAGGAAGGATGTTCCCGATGGCGGGGAGTCCAGAACCAGGGGTCACAGTCTTAGGATAAGGGGTAAGCCATTTAGGACAGAGATGAGGAGGAATTTCTTCACCCAGAGAGTGGTGAACCTGTGGAATTCTCTGCCACAGAGGGCAGTGGAGGCCAGTTCATTAAATATATTCAAGAAAGAGTTGGATATATTTCTTAAGGCTAAAGGGATCAAGGGATATGGGGAGAAAGCAGGGACCGGGTACTGAGTTTGGATGATCAGCCATGATCTCATTGAATGGCGGAGCAGGCTCGAAGGGCCGAATGGTCTACTCCTGCTCCTATCTTCTATGTTTCTATGTAACTGGTCTATGCTGGTGTTTCAGCGAGTTCCACATTCTCACCACTCTCTGGGTGACGAAGTTTCTCCTGAATTCCTTATTGGAATGTGAACTCGCTAACACAGGGAGTGGTTCAGGCGAATAGCATAGATGCATTTAAGGGGAAGCTGGATAAACACGAGACAGAAAGGAATAGAAGGGTGTGCTGATAGGGTGAGATGAAGAGGTGTGGGAGGAGGCTGGTGTGGAGCATAAACACTGGCTCGGACCAGTCGGGCCGAATGGCCTGTTTCTGTGCTGTAAATTCTACGTCATTAACTCTGCAAAATACTATGTTGGGGAAAGAAACGGAACTTGCATTGATAAAGCACCTCAACATTTTCTCGGGGCTACCTAAAGCATTTAAAACTGCTGTTGCTGCTGGTATGTAAGCAACAGGGTATGGGAGTGCAGTGTGATGGAACTGGTCCAGTAACCTAGAAGTGGTAAGTGAATTCCTACCATGAGCCAGTTGCAAAGTAGAATTTAATAAGCGGGTCCTTAGTGGGCTCACGCCCCAGGAGAAAAACAACCATAAAAGCTGCTGGATTGTTGCCACACAAGAAAAACCCCAGCTGGTCTTCAGTGAAGAGAAGCTGCCGCTCCTGCACGTGACTCCAGCCTCACACAACATGGTTCTCGCTAATTGTTCTCAGGTGATTCTTAACATAGTCAGGGACCAGGCTGGCTTTCTTTTTTTTAAATTAATTCACGGGTTGTGGGCGTCACCGGCAAGGCAACCATTTATTGCCCATCCCTAACTGCCCTCGAGAAGGTGGTGGTGAGCCGCCATTTCCGAGGGGCCGTTGAGAGTCAAACCACATTGCTGTGGGTCTGGAGTCATATATAGGCCAGACCGGGTAAGGACGGCAGATTTCCTTCCCTAAAGGACATTAGTGAACCAGATGGGTTTTTACGACAATCCGGTAGTTTCATGGTCACCATTACTGACGCTAGCTTTTTATTCCAGATTTATTTAATGAACTGAATTTAAATTCCCCAGCTGCCGTGGTGGGATTTGAACTTGTGTCTCTGGATCATTGGTCAAGGCCTCCGGATTACTAGCCCAGTTACATAACCACTTGGTTCATACATATGCGGCACAAAAGTTTGCAGGTGACGGTGTCACATTCTAGTGGGATGGATGTGTCTCAAAACTGTTGTAAAGGGAGGAAGAAAGAGCAACAGCTTCAGCAGAAAGATTAACTTCATTTTTTTAATAATGAAACTTGATGAGACACATCAGTTTTCCCTAACTTTGTAAATACAGGATCTCACAACATTATCTTTCTATTGCAGCCGTATCGAGGATGGACACGGGATCAAAGGCGGCCCGCAACTTCCCTTCAAATCACCGGCATAAATCCGAGAGGGTTAAATAAAATGCCCACAGGGAGGGATTAGCCTCGAATTCCACCAACAATGGATGTTTCTTTTTATGCCCCTGCTAAAACCTATTACAGTCACGTCCTGACCTCTGAATGAGCAACTCTAGAAGCAGAGGATAATCAGCAAACACTTTAACACTCTGAACTGCGATAGCATGCCTGTGAATAAATAGATTTCAGCGAGTGTGGCAAAGTGGTCAAATGACGTCGCTTGCAGACAACAATCCTGATACTCCCGCCCGCCAGCAATTCCATTCTTTAGGCACGTTAGGCCAGGCAAGGATCAGCAGAGCACATCTGTGCATTTCCGCCTGTCTGCAGCCCCATTCTGCTTTAACCAGAAACACAAGGTACGGTAAACAGGCACGAAGGCTGACCCACCAGCTGTCACTCAAGCTAACCCCCCCTGCGGTATTATAGTGTGCCGGGAGATGAAATAGACTGCAGCAGGAAATCTGGGGGCATATTTTTTCCCAACTGGCACAGGTCCCCATACAAATGCTTAATGCACTCCCTCTGGACACTGTTTAAATGCTGCCGTTAACCTTTTCAGAGCCTGCACAGAGAGGGATTTAGCGCAAGTGCGTTATGTGTTCAAACAAAACAGCACCAGTTCGAAAATATACCCTCTGATGTCCAGTTGTTCCAAAATAAAATTAAAATTGATATTTCTTCCAAAAGAAAAAGTCAGACAAACTTGCAGCAATCACACCTGTTAATCCTTCAGTGAGGATTAACCACACATCTTGGCCACATCAGAACCGAGCTCATGTTTCTTATTAACGAAAACTCCAGCAAATATGGCGATCCAGCGGCACCATATATAAAATCTTACATCTGCACACACTTCATGTTCACAAAACCTTAGTTCCTGCCGTCAAGTTTGTGTCACGCTTTCAGATCAACTTTTTCCCCATTATAAATCCTTATGACCACATTTAGAATGAGAAGTGTGAGAAGTCACACACCACCAGGTTATAGTCCAACAGCTTTATTTGAAATCACAAGCTTTCGGAGCGCTGCTCCTTCGTCAGGAGAAGTGAAGAGGAGCATATAGGCACAGCATATATAGTCAGAGAGCACTGCCAGATGATTACAGGTAATCTTTCTAACTGCCCTTTATCCCACCTCGGCAGAGAGATAATCACAGCAATCAAAGGTGTGGATGGTGGGATAAAGGGCAGTTAGAAAGATTACCTGTAATCATCTGGCAGTGCTCTCTGACTATATATACTGTGCCTATATGCATCTCTTCACTTCACCTGATGAAGGAGCAGCGCTCCGAAAGCTTGTGATTTCAAATAAAGCTGTTGGACTATAACCTGGTGTTGTGTGACTTCTCACATTTGTCCACCCCAGTCCAACACCGGCATCTCCACATCAGAATGAGAAGTACCTGTGTAAACCTGTCAGTTAGGTGTCCTCCAGTTCCTCAGCCTGTACTGCAAAGAAACTCATCTGCTCCATCTGACTCGCCTTCTCTCCTTCCTAAACCGTAGAACAGCCCAGCACAAAAGGAGGCCATTCGGCCCATCGAGTCTGCGCCGGCTCTTTCGAAGAGCAGTCCGGTTAGTCCCACTCCCCCGCTCTTTCCCCATATCCCTGCAATTTCTTTCTCCTTCCAGTATTTATCCAATTCCCTTTTGAAGGCTCCTAGTGAATCTGTGTCCACCACCCGGTCAGGCAGAACATTCCAAATCCTAACCACTCGTTGTGTAAACCAGTTTTTCCTCATGCCGCCTCTGGTTCTTTTGCCAATCACCTTAAATCTGGGCCCTCTGGTTATCGACCCTTCAGCCATTGGAAACAGTTTCTCTTTATTTACTCGATCTAAACCCTTCATGATTTTAAACACCTCTATCAAATCTCCTCTTAGCCTTCTCTGCTCCAAGGAGAACAATTCGCTGCGAGTTTTGCTATTTAAATAATATAAAATCAAAATATTATATAAAAAGGACAGAATCTATGACTTTAAAATTGGGACTGAATTAAATCTGCGTGACCTGGCCTGTGAGCCACCAACCATGGCTCGCCTGAAGACTACATTTGGCCTTGGCTATCGATGTGAAGTGTCAGGGGAGAGTGGCTTGTATATTATATTATACATTTACAGCTTTTGGTCCCTTTGTGTGAATGAGAGGGTTTTTTCTTTGACCCAATTAGGATAGTTAGTGCTAGTTGCTGTGCAACTTGAGGTAATTAGAAGGCTGTGTGCATGCTTGAGTTGCTATGTAAATATATATTGATGCTTGATGCTGTGGCAATGTACTTCCAAAAGATAAACCAAATGTAAAGTAGATCCAGAAAGTTAAGTGATCAAACTGAGAATCGGAACGGGTCCAGAGACACCATGTTACACGGTGACATAGAAAAGAACAGCTCAATATTAAGTCATTTTTTCCCCCTGGGTTCCTAAATTTCACACTGATAATTCCTTAAAAAAAAGGGAAAAAAGACTCGCGCCTCTCATGACCTCAGGACATCCCAAAGCGCTTTACAGCCAATGAAGTATTTTTGAAGTGTAGTCACTGCTGTAATGTAGGAAACATGGCAGCCAATTTGCGCACAGCAAGCCCCCAGAAACAGCAATGTGCTAATGACCAGATAATCTGTTTTAGTGATGTTGATTGAGGGATAAAAATTGACCAAGACACCAGGGAGAACTCCCCTGCTCTTTTTTGAAATAGTACCATGAATCTTTTACGTCCACCTGATAGAGCAGACTGTGTTTAATGTCTCACCCGAAAGACGGCACCTCCGACAGTGCAGCACTCCCTCAGTTCTGCACTAGAGTGTCAGCCTGGATTTATGTGCTCAAGTGTCTGGAGTGGGACTTGAACCCACCACCTTCTGACTCCGAGGCGAGCCACGGCTGACACTGGGAGACCTTCCCTGTCGGCGCACTGAGCTCACAATGCTCCCGCTCTCCACCTGGGAAAGGTGTGTGACCAGGACAGAAACTGCCTGTAAAATTGACCTCTGTCCCTGGAACAAGTGCCAAAGCAAGCACAGCAACAACAAAAGAAAGCGCCCCTTCCAAAATAAATGATGCCTGTCCCAAATACATCGCACCTAAAAAAAAAACCAAAGTCTCACCTTACCACCCACATTCAAATCGCTCACCTCACAGCCACAAACCACCCGAACACTCAATCAGCTTTCTATTGCCCACTCGCTGACTCACACAGTCACCCCATTCATGGTTCCCTATGCAGAATATCCAAAACCATTCATTCACAAATCCCAGCGCTTTGGAGGCACCATGTTAAAAGGATCATTGTGACAAGGTGAAAGAAACAGGCAGGCAGTAGTTAAGCATGTGAAATCCCCTTCCCATTTCCTAAATGCTGGTGCTTTCCCATCTTCACTGCTCTACTGTACAAGAGACAGATCTTGAACCAGGCACAGACAGGCAAGCTCAGTCGACCAACGTTAACAGTGCCATACTGTCATACATAACAGGAGTAATTTAAGGGGGAGCTAAATAAGCACATGAGGGAGAAAGGAATAGAAGGATATGCTGATGGGGTGAGTTGAAGAGGGGTGGGAGGAGGCTCGTGTGGAGCATTAACACCGGCACGGACCAGTTGGGCCGAATGGCCTGTTCCTATGCTGTAAATTCGATGTAAAAGGGAGGCTCGATTAAAGTGCAGACACGCACATTATCTGTCCCAAATGAAAGAAGGTGCTAAACAATTTGACAACCTGACACCCGCTGTAGCATTTCTTAAATATTTTCACGAGCAAACAGACCAATGGCGCTACGGAAAGTGGCACGCTCTTTCAAATCGAGTTTCTGCAGCAGAATCCATTTTAGAAGTCAAACTGCTCCAAAACAAAGTCAAAAGGGATGCAAATTAATGCAAATACACAACAAACACCCCCCCCCCGCCCAAGAGGCCACAGCAGTCTGGGCACTTCAAGCATGTTAATCAACTTCTTACATGACAGCGTGCGATAAGAAGGGCAGGTTAAAGACCAGCGCATCACCCTACCCGTGAAATAGGTGCAGCTTCACGCACCACCTATCCCAATCGCGAGCAGTGCCAACACTCTGGGAGGCAGTATACACCATCGTAACAAAAGAAAAAAATCCTTGTGGCCAATTTCAGGAAAAACTCTGGGGAATTCCTCCCCAATTCTCTGATGCAATCGTGGAGATTACGGCCACCCTTGACACATCACTCGAAATACCTAACTATGCTCCCCACAACTTGTCCCAATGTCCTTAGGAAGAAAGGCCTGTACAAGAACAGTCATCGAGCCGGTTCCAAACGTCACAGACTTCATATCCCATTTCATCTCACATGCTCTCCAAAAGCAGTATCTGCCGAAAGTGGACCCATCACCTTCCTGAATTTATAACATCCTCCGCAGTGCAGTTTAAGGGGATAGACAGCGATTAAAGAGAAATCAAATAAAAACGGTAAAACGCTGGCCTTACACGACAGGTCAATCAGGCAGGTTAACGTTTCGAGCGGGTAGACTTGAATGTAGGGGCCTTACACGGCAGGTCAATCAGGCAGGTTAACGTTTCGAGCGGGTAGACTTGAATGTAGGGTCCACACCTCAAACTTTCACCTGTCTTTTCTCTTGACTGGCCTGCTATGTACTTCCAGCAATGTCCGTTTCCATAAGAACATAAGAATTAGGAGCAGGAGTAGACCATTCGGCCCCTCGAGCCTGCTCCGCCATTCAATAAGATCAGGGCTGATCTTCGACCTCAACTCCACTTTCCTGCCCGATCCCCGTATGCCTTGATTCCCCGAGTATGCAAAAATCTATCGATCTCAGCCTTCAATATACTCAACGACTGAGCCTCCACAGCCCTCTGGGGCAGAGAATTCCAAAGAGCCACATCCCTCTGAGTGAAGAAATCTCTCCTCATCTCAGTCTTAAATGGCCGACCCCTTATCCTGAGACTATGCCCCCTAGTTCTAGACACTCCAGCCAGGGGAAACAATCTCTCAGCATCTACCCTGTCAATCCCCCTCAGAATCTTATGTTTCAATGAGATCACCCCTCATTCTTCTAAACTCCAGAGAGTATCGGCCCAGTATACTCAATCTCTCCTCACAGGACAACCCTCTCATCCCAGGAATCAATCTATTATAGACAGGTGACATACAGTTTGTTCCCGTGGCATTAAGTCCATGTGCAGATCAACGCCGCATTTCCAAATTAGCTGGGATTGAAGAAAGTTCGGACTACCAATTTACTGTGCATAAATTCAATCAACATACCAAACGTGAACAGCCTTGTCCTCCACTTGTTTTTCTGAAACAATGCAATTTGCTTGTACAGTCCTTTACAGTGTAATGCTCTTTCCAACCGCTCACCCAGCAAGAACCGTTCCAAGTGCTTGCTTCTATGTACGACCTCACCACATCGCTCTGGAACGTCTGGAATCGCTTCACTTACAACATGTTACTCTGAAGCGTTGGTCGCGGTTGTCAGGTCGGCAACCATTTTTGCACACGGCAAGATCGTGCAAACGGCAACAAGCTGAGCGGCCAGTTAATCTGTTTCTGGTGGGACTGGTTGAGGGAGGGATGTTGAATTCGTGCATTATCAGTGTGTTACGTCTTTCAGTGACACTCTTGTTAAGCGGGACTCCCAAGAGAAGCACCCAGGCCTAGTCGCATAATCTTGTCGACTCCCTGTACCCAACACAAAGCTAGATAGCAAAAGCTCATGGTAGTATGGTGATTGCAGCAGGAAGAAGACTGAAGACCAGCGAATGAGGAATAGCAGGAAGCTGTTCTGAGGGACAACCATACTCTCGGGTTTCCAAAGTCATTAATAAACTGCTCAGATGTTGCTTGTCCAGCTCATGGCCTTCCAGCTTCGGGACACACTGCAAACTGCCCATCATTTTTGCAGATAACAGGAGCCAAGCAGATGCATAGCCTGAAGGCACAGGAGCTCGTCGGACAGTGCATCGCGAAACTGCAGTTCGCCCATAGGATTTACACACCACAAAACATTGTAGGAAGAAAATAGTCAGGAAAAAAAGGAACAACACAGATGAATGCATCGCAGCACTGGACAAAACATGCTGCACGCTACCGGTCAGTCAAACTTCACCCGCCGTGAAAACAAATGGCTTTCGTGCTCAGAACACAATCACTTTCACACTTGACACTCAACGATGCTCATTCACAATTTGCAGTGTCCCCTACCAAAGTGGTCCATTCGGATAAACATGGTTTATCTAGCGCTCCCAGTGTCTCACTAGAAGTCTTTTGGCTACGATTAACAAGTGGTTCCTCAGAGCTCTGAAGAGAAAAAGAAACATATTGAAAAGATTATCTAAAATGGCCTGCAAATGATCTGGAATTGTCTATCATGCATTGCTGAATTGGAACAGCGAGTGTCCGTGCTCTTGTTACAGCTTCAATGTGTAGCACACTGTTAACTTGTGCCAAATGATTATATTGGTAATCAAATACAGCATTATCCACACTCTGAAATTACAGGGTAGCAGTGGAGGTTTTGCAGCTCGCATTAGTCCATTCATTGAATTGAAAAGCCGTTTTTTTTTATTAACAATACTCTTAGAAAAAGTCTAATTTTGGCAGCTTAATCGCAATTTGGATCGATTGTGTCGCTCAATAAGCCTCCTCAAGCACTCCCATGAACATATTAACTGGCTCGACAGCACAAAAACAGCAGGCAGCACACAAAAACAGACGCAGTTCTTAAAGGGTGGCAGCATTTAGCCAAAACGTCCCAGCGAGCCACAACAGATTGTCGGGAACGCGGCGATGATTTTGATTCCTTAAACTATCGGGTCAACATCGCTAAAACAGATGATCTGGTCACTATCACATGGCTGTTTATGGGATCTTGCTGTGTGCAAATTGGTTGCCGCGTTTCCCTACATTACAACAGTGACTACACTTCGAAAGTACTTCACTGGCTCTAAAACGCTTTGGGACGTCCGGCGGTCGTGAAAGGTGCTGTATAAATGCAAGTCTTTATTTTTATTCTCAATGTTGCATAGATTCTTAAAGTAGGTCCACAAGGGGATAAAAGGGGGAGGGTTGTTCGATTTCTGTCCGTCTTTATCTGTATTTTACTGCATTTGTTGACTTACTACCACACCATTTCTGGTGCAGCCTATACTAATGTTTTACATAAGAAATAGGAGCAGGAGTCGGCCATTCGGCCCCTCGAGCCTGCTCCGCCATTCAATAAGATCATGGCTGATCCAATCTTGGCCTCAACTCCACTTTCCCGCTCTCTCCCCTCGACTCCCCTGTAGTTCAAATGTCTGTCAATCTCCGCCTTGAATATATTCACTGACTCCGCCTCCACAGCTCTCTGGGGCAGAGAATTCCAAAGATTCACGATCCTCTGAGAGAAGAAATTCCTCCTCATCTCCGTCTTAAATGGGCGACCCCTTATTCTGAAACTATGCTCCCTAGTTCTAGACTCCCCCACGAGGGGAAACATCCTCTCAGCATCTACCCTGTCAATCCTCCTCAGAATCTTATATGTTTCAGTAAGATCACCTCTCATTCTTCTAAACTCCAATGAGTATAGGCCCAACCTGCTCAACCTTTCGTCATACATCAACCCCTTCAGCCCAGGAATCAACCCAGTGAACCTTCTCTGCACTGCCTCCAATGCAAATATATCCTTCCTTAAATACGGAGACCACAACTGTACGCAGTGCTCCAGGTGCGGCCTCACCAGCGCCCTGTAAAGTTGCATCAAAACTTCCCTACTTTTATACTCCATAGCCCTTGCAATAAAGGCCAACATTCCACGAGCCTTCCTAATTACTTGCTGTACCTGCATGCTAACTTCTTGTGTTTCATGTACACAATGATAGCACCTTTTCACTTTTGCTACTTGCCACGGTCTTCCAGGGTAAAGGACAGGAGATTCCCAGGAGTGTTTGCTGGGGGTCCCAGACAGATAACAGTTTGAAAGCAAGTGCAATACTTGGATCAATTAAAAGGTACAGCAGGTTAGGTCATAGCCTCACAGCTCGATTGCTCCAGCATTGGTGGCCGTGTCTTCAGTCTCCGAGGCTCTGGAATTCCCTCCCTAAGCCTCTCCGCCTCTCTCTCTTGCTCCTCTTTAAAACCGACCTCTTTGACCGAGCTTTTGGTCGCCTGTCCTAATATCTCGTTATGTGGCTCGGTGTCAAATTTGGTTTGATAATCGCTCCGTGAAGCGCCTTGGGACGTTTTTACAACATTCAAGGCACCGTATAAAATGCAAGCTGCTGTCAGTGCTGTTGATGAAAATTTAGCACGGAAACATGACAGCGCGAGCACGTGGCTTCGAGCTCCTGTGATTCCAACGGCAAACTCGCTTGCTCAAGTTTTGTGCATCTCAGTCGGGTCATGGTGGAGTGGGGGTCTGGCGGAAGAAAGCCCCTACTAATGAAGTGAGATTTTGAGGGAAGGGGAAGCGAGTTTCCTAGTGTTGGGATCTGCAAGATCACAGCTTAAATAAACCAAAAGCAGAAGCACATCAGCATTTCATTGTAATATTTCTCAGTATATCCAGGGGCACTGGGATAAACTCATACAGATTTACACATCCTCCATGGCACCAGGGCCACACTGGCAGTAATTATCATTTACAGTTTTAATTGCTTAATGAGCACAGTTATTAGTGAACAATATATGCTTTTTTGTTGAACAAATGCTTCGCAGCATCAATCTAATAGGACTTTTGTTCCAAAGGATTCCTGAATGTATCACACCGTGATTCTATTTACAGCTGCAAGATAGTTATTAAATAGATATTCAAATGCCAGTATAATAATATGAGCTGCCCACTTATAACCAGAGCTTGCCCCAACTGAGCTTGAAACTTAAAATATATCAAAACACATATTAGTGAGCAAAACATGTGAAATGCTCTCCCTTCCCAGTCTACAGATATGATAAATACAGCACAAGCCTGCCTCACAAAGCACAACACCCTTCTCCTTTCGCCCCTATCACACTACACAAGGACCACCCATCTCCCCCATCACACTACACAAGGACCACCCATCTCCCCCATCACACTACACAAGGACCACCCATCTCACCCATCACACTACACAAGGACCACCCATCTCCCCTATCACACTACACAAGGACCACCCATCTCCCCTATCACACTACACAAGGACCACCCATCTCACCCATCACACTACACAAGGACCACCCATCTCCCCTATCACACTACACAAGGACCACCCATCTCCCCTATCACACTACACAAGGACCACCCATCTCCCCTATCACACTACACAAGGACCACCCATCTCCCCTATCACACTACACAAGGACCACCCATCTCCCCTATCACACTACACAAGGACCACCCATCTCCCCTATCACACTACACAAGGACCACCCATCTCCCCTATCACACTACACAAGGACCATCCATCCCCCCTATCACACTACACAAGGACCACCCATCTCGCCTATCACACTACACAAGGACCACCCATCTCCCCTATCACACTACACAAGGACCACCCATCTCCCCTATCACACTACACAAGGACCACCCATCTCCCCTATCACACTACACAAGGACCACCCATCTCCCCTATCACACTACACAAGGACCATCCATCCCCCCTATCACACTACACAAGGACCACCCATCTCCCCTATCACACTACACAAGGACCACCCATCTCCCCATCACACTACACAAGGACCACCCATCTCCCCCATCACACTACACAAGGACCACCCATCTCCCCCATCACACTACACAAGGACCACCCATCTCCCCCATCACACTACACAAGGACCACCCATCTCCCCCATCACACTACACAAGGACCACCCATCTCCCCTATCACACTACACAAGGACCACCCATCTCCCCTATCACACTACACAAGGACCACCCATCTCCCCTATCACACTATACAAGGACCACCCATCTCCCCCATCACACTACACAAGGACCACCCATCTCCCCCATCACACTACACAAGGACCACCCATCTCCCCTATCACACTACACAAGGACCACCCATCTCCCCTATCACACTACACAAGGACCACCCATCTCCCCTATCACACTATACAAGGACCACCCATCTCCCCCATCACACTACACAAGGACCACCCATCTCCCCCATCACACTACACCAGGACCACCCATCTCCCCTATCACACTATACAAGGACCACCCATCTCCCCCATCACACTACACAAGGACCACCCATCTCCCCTATCACACTATACAAGGACCACCCATCTCCCCCATCACACTACACAAGGACCACCCATCTCCCCTATCACACTACACAAGGACCACCCATCTCCCCTATCACACTATACAAGGACCACCCATCTCCCCCATCACACTACACAAGGACCACCCATCTCCCCCATCACACTACACAAGGACCACCCATCTCCCCCATCACACTACACAAGGACCACCCATCTCCCCTATCACACTACACAAGGACCACCCATCTCCCCTATCACACTACACAAGGACCACCCATCTCCCCTATCACACTATACAAGGACCACCCATCTCCCCCATCACACTACACAAGGACCACCCATCTCCCCTATCACACTACACAAGGACCACCCATCTCCCCTATCACACTATACAAGGACCACCCATCTCCCCCATCACACTACACAAGGACCACCCATCTCCCCCATCACACTACACAAGGACCACCCATCTCCCCCATCACACTACACAAGGACCACCCATCTCCCCTATCACACTACACAAGGACCACCCATCTCCCCTATCACACTACACAAGGACCACCCATCTCCCCTATCACACTATACAAGGACCACCCATCTCCCCCATCACACTACACAAGGACCACCCATCTCCCCCATCACACTACACAAGGACCACCCATCTCCCCCATCACACTACACCAGAACCACCCATCTCCCCTATCACACTACACAAGGACCACCCATCTCCCCCATCACACTACACCAGGACCACCCATCTCCCCTATCACACTACACAAGGACCACCCATCTCCCCCATCACACTACACAAGGACCACCCATCTCCTCCATCACACTACACAAGGACCACCCATCTCCCCTATCACACTACACAAGGACCACCCATCTCCCCTATCACACTACACCAGGACCACCCATCTCCCCCATCACACTACACAAGGACCACCCATCTCCTCCATCACACTACACCAGGACCACCCATCTCCCCTATCACACTACACAAGAACCACCCATCTCCCCTATCACACTACACAAGGACCACCCATCTCCCCCATCACACTACACAAGGACCACCCATCTCCCCAATCACACTACACAAGGACCACCCATCTCCCCTATCACACTACACAAGAACCACCCATCTCCCCTATCACACTACACAAGGACCACCCATCTCCCCCATCACACTACACAAGGACCACCCATCTCCCCTATCACACTACACAAGGACCACCCATCTCCCCCATCACACTACACAAGGACCACCCATCTCCTCCATCACACTACACAAGGACCACCCATCTCCCCTATCACACTACACAAGGACCACCCATCTCCCCTATCACACTACACCAGGACCACCCATCTCCCCCATCAAACAACACAAGGACCACCCATCTCCTCCATCACACTACACAAGGGCCACCCATCTCCCCTATCACACTACACCAGGACCACCCATCTCCCCTATCACACTACACAAGAACCACCCATCTCCCCTATCACACTACACAAGGACCACCCATCTCCCCCATCACACTACACAAGGACCACCCATCTCCCCAATCACACTACACAAGGACCACCCATCTCCCCTATCACACTACACAAGAACCACCCATCTCCCCTATCACACTACACAAGGACCACCCATCTCCCCCATCACACTACACAAGGACCACCCATCTCCCCCATCACATTACACAAGGACCACCCATCTCCCCTATCACAGCACCCAAGGACCACCCATCTCCCCTATCACAGCAGCCAAGGACCACCCATCTCCCCCATCACACTACACAAGGACCACCCATCTCCCCTATCACACTACACAAGGACCATCCATCTCCCCTCTCACACTACACAAGGACCACCCATCTCCCCTATCACACTACACAAGGACCACCCATCTCCCCTATCACACTACACAAGGACCACCCATCTCCCCTATCACACCACCCAAGGACCACCCATCTCCCCTATCACACTACACAAGGACCACCCATCTCCCCCATCACACTACACCAGGACCACCCATCTCCCCTATCACAGCACCCAAGGACCACCCATCTCCCCTATCACATTACACAAAGACCACCCATCTCCCCTATCACAGCACCCAAGGACCACCCATCTCCCCTATCACATTACACAAAGACCACCCATCTCCCCTATCACACTACACAAGGACCACCCATCTCCCCTATCACACTACACAAGGACCACCCATCTCCCCCATCACACTACACAAGGATCACCCATCTCCCCCATCACACTACACAAGGACCACCCATCTCCCCTATCACACTACACAAGGACCACCCATCTCCCCCATCACACTACACAAGGACCACCCATCTCCCCTATCACACTACACAAGGACCACCCATCTCCCCTATCACACTACACAAGGACCACCCATCTCCCCCATCACACTACACCAGGACCACCCATCTCCCCTATCACACTACACAAGGACCACCCATCTCCCCTATCACACTACACAAGGACCACCCATCTCCCCTATCACACTACACAAGGACCACCCATCTCCCCTATCACACTACACAAGGACCACCCATCTCCCCTATCACACTACACAAGGACCACCCATCTCCCCTATCACACTACACAAGGACCATCCATCTCCCCTATCACACTACACAAGGACCACCCATCTCCCCTATCACACTACACAAGGACCATCCATCTCCCCTATCACACTACACAAGGACCACTCATCTCCCCCCATCACACTACACAAGGATCACCCATCTCCCCTATCACACTACACAAGGACCACCCATCTCCCCTATCACACTACACAAGGACCATCCATCTCCCCTATCACACTACACAAGGACCACTCATCTCCCCCATCACACAAGGACCACCCATCTCCCCTATCACACAACACAAGGATCACCCATCTCCATCACACTACACAAGGACCATCCATCTCCCCTATCACACTACACAAGGACCACCCATCTCCCCTATCACACTACACAAGGACCACCCATCTCCCCCATCACAACACCCAAGGACCACCCATCTCCCCATCACACTACACAAGGACCACCCATCTCCCTTCTACCCTAACACACCACCCAGGGACCAGCCTGAAAGCGGTCAGCCTTGGCTCAGTGGTAGCAACCTCACCTCTGAATCAAGACATTCATAGGTTCAAACCCCACTCCAGACACTTGCACACATAATCTAGGCTGACACTTCAGTGCAGTACTGAGGGAATGCTGCACTGTTGGAGGTGGCGTCTTTCAAATGAGATGTTAAGAACAGGCCCCAGCTGCCTCAGGTGAACGTAAAAGATCACACGGAACTATTCGAAGCAGAGCAGGAGTGTTCTCCCCGTGTCCTGGTCAACACTTGTCCCTCAACCAGCATCACTGAAACAGATTATCTGGTCAATATCTCATTGTCGCTTGTGGGAGCTTGCTGTGTGCAACTCGGCTGCTGTGTTTCCCTACAACTCCAACAGCAACTACGCTTCAAGAATCTTCATTGCTGTGAAGCAATACGCGATGTTCTGAGGTTGTGAAAGGCGCTATATAAATCCACGCCTTGCTATCTTTCTTCCACACACAAGTCACTGTTCCTCCTCTCTGCCATTATATCACAGGGAGGCTCCCAATAGGAACTGCATGATTCACCACAGGGACAGAGGGACCGTTACCTCCAACCCCGATTGCCACTCAACAGCCTGCTGATTTCAGGGAATTCTGCCAGACTCAGGCACACCAACAGAGAGAGAAATGCCAGCATCCTCACCCTGGGAACCAGGAAAGGTAGAGGTGCACACCTCGGCTCTAGGTCCTAATGAGACAGTGGCTACAAATCTGAACACTTGCTGATTAATCCCACGCTCGAACGGCACCCCTCCCCTCCCCTCCCCCCCCCAGATTACAAGCAGAGTTTCTGCAGACCTCATGTTCCTCTGCAACTCCAGCACTCTTTGGAGCAGAGGAGGCTGAGGGGAGACTTGATTGAGGCGTATAAAATGATGAGGGGCCTAGATAGAGTGGATAGGAAGGACCTATTTCCCTTAGCAGAGAGGTCAATAACCAGGGGGCATAGATTTAAAGTAATTGGTCGAAGGATTAGAGGGGAGTTGAGGAGAGCTTGTTTCACCCAGAGGGTGGTGGGGGTCTGGAACTCACTGCCTGAAAGGGTGGTAGAGGCAGAAATCCTCATCGCATTTAAAAAGTACTTGAATATACACTTGAAGTGCCGTAACCTACAGGGCTACGGACCAAGAGCTGGACAGTGGGATTAGGCTGGAGAGCTCTTTTTCTGCCGGCGTACACGATGGGCCGAATGGCCTCCTTCTGTGCTGTAACTTTCTATGATTCACTGCTCATTCAGGCCTGGCCTAGCTGCAGCAACGGAATAATCAATAGACTGATACAGCATGCCACGCGTATCCTTATTTACGCAACACAAGCATAAATCAAGACTCCTGCACATCCAAGATCTGACTCACTCACAAAGCCCTGTCGAAGAACTGTGCCATACTCTTCGCTCCACACGAGCAGAACCTTCAAAACTGTGCAGGAGATGCTTCTGTATCCACTTTTATCATCTCCGTGCTCTTAATTTACTTCAGAGGAGGTCGCTCCTCCTCAAGACAGTGAAATGGCGCACGGCTGGGGGAGACCCTGAATCAGCGCGTAACTCGCAGAAACTAAAATCCAAACTGCGATAATCCGGATTCAAATTGGATCAGATTGCATGCACGATCTGTTCTAGTTCCTAACAGCACATTCATACAATCATAAAAATTTACGGCGCAGAAGGAGGCCTTTCGGCCCATCGTGTCCCTGCCGGCTGACAAAGAGCTCGCCAGCCTAATCCCACTGTCCAGCTCTTAGTCCGTAGCCCTGCAGGTTACGACACTTCAAGTGCATATCCAAGTACTTTTTAAATGTGATGAGGGTTTCTGCTTCGACCACCCTTTCAGGCAGTGAGTTCCAGACCCCCACCACCCTCTGGGTGAAAAAAGTTCTCCTCAACTCCCCTCTAATCCTTCTACCAATTACTTTAAATCTATGCCCCCTGGTTATTGGTCCCGCTGCTAAGAGAAATAGGTCCTTCCTGTCCACTCTATCTGGGCCCCTCATAATTTTATACATCTCAATCACATCTCCCCTCAGCCTCCTCTGTTCCAAAGAAAACAACCCCAGCCAATCCAATCTTTCCTCATCGCTAAAATTCTCCAGTCCTGACAACAGCCTCGTAAATCTCCTCTGTACCCTTTCTAGTGCATCTTTCCTGTAATGTGGTGACCAGAACTGTACGCAGTACTCGAGCTGTGGCCTAACTAGTGTTTTAATTCAGAGCACAAAGAATGAGAATGCACTCAATGTACAAGAAAATCCTCGGTATAACAAAGGGTTGCTAACTCCCTAGCGAATACACAGCAGTACTCAGTGTTCAAAGTTGATAAGGCAAAAAGCAATGGGATTATCGCAGATAGTCAAGTATGTGCTGTGCTCCACACCACTCCTATTGCACCTACTCTCACGTCACACACACACACACGCATGTACAGGTTACCTGAAGTCAATAATTACACTGTCCCCTTCAATCAGATTCTGAAGAGCCTTGCCTGCAGCTGATCCTTCACCGACTAGTGCCAGCGGAGATGAAATGAAATACTGGGGATCTGAAGTCACCACTGAAAATGTTCGCAAGGTGGGTTAATGGGACCCTGGCGAAGGGGCCCATCAAAAACATTACCGTCTAACTCCTAGCACCGAAACATGCACAAAATCAAATCTCTCCCCATTTCTGTTATGTATCCACGCAATGGAAACACAACTTCCTTTTTTTGTTGGTGAGGTGGTGTTGTTTAATGACTTGAGGTTTTTTTTCCTCTCGTTAACTAATCCCCTCCACCCTGATGAGTGAACAAACCGCCCTGTCATCATATTGCAGAGTTCAGCACAAACTGCTCAATAAACCCGGCAACGGCAAAAACTGTTGCTGTGCAACTGCAGTGGGTAAACAAGGTCATTGATCACAACTACCGCGCTTGGAGCTGATAACAAAAGAAAGCAAGCAATCGGATTATCCTTGTACCGGCACACAATGTGCCACGCTATAGGTCAGTCAATTATAGAGTGCATAGGATCACTGGCACCTTGTGGAAATACAGCCCAAATTACTTACACACACACTTCCAGTTCAGGCCATTCGGCTCAACCAGACCGTGTTTACCCTCTGTGGTAAACCACTGTTATTGTTGTTCACCGTTGTTGTTGCACACTGTTGTATCTATGCATGCCTCAGCTCGCTCCACCCACATGCCCAGGTATAAAGATGACTGCTCTGCAGCCCCCTGCCTTCTTGGAAACCAGTCAACCACGAGAGGCATGCTCTGTTCTTTGTTAATAAAAGCCTTTTAGTTACTCTCCGTCTTTTATGAGTAATTAATAGCTCATCACCCTGCATGCCAGAAAATAGTTCTAATCACACAATTGCCTGTCAGCCAGCGGCTCAGTGGGTAGCGCTCTCGCCTCGGAGTCAGAAGGTCGTGGGTTCAAGTCCCACTCCAGAGACTTGAGCACAAAAAACCTAGGCTTGACACTCCCACTGCAGTGCTGAGGGGGTGCTGCACTGTCGGAGGTGCTGTCTTTTGGATGAGATGTTAAACCGAGGCCCCGTCTGCCCCCTCAGGCAGATGTAAAAGATCCCGCGGCACTAATTTGAAGAGGAGCAGGGGCAGTTGTCCCCGGTATCCTGGGGCCAATATTTATCCCTCAACCAACATCACTAAAAGCAGATTATTTGGTCATTATCACATTGCTGTTTGTGGGAGCTTGCTGTGCGCAAATTGGCTGCCGCATTTCCTACATTACAACAGTGACTACACTTCAGAACCTACATCATTGGCTGTAAAGCGCTTTGGGACGTCTGGTGGTTGTGAAATGCGCTATAGAAATGCAAGTCTTTCTTTTATTTACCCACCCTGTTCCCAGCTCCGTCAACCCCCTTTCCTTCATCCAAATCTCCAATCTAATCTCGAATGCTGTCATAGTTTCTGCCTGAACCACTAACGCAGCCTCATAGCTCTCCGTCCGAAGGAGTTTGCAATCTCTTGTATCTATGGCCGCCACCCCCTACTCATTATAACGGCAAAAGACATAGTTCAGCTTAGCTCTTTAGGAAACCAAACGTTTGTCAACCCCAAGGTACGAGTTGGCAAAAAATGGCACATCTACCTTCTACTCTCGCCGTTAGATACTTCATGGCCAAAGGCACTTTAGCCAACTAGAGCGCATCGTGTACACATGCACACACTCCAGTTATCTACTCGTTACTTCTTGTGCCGTCCATTTGTGTTTCGCAGGAGAGGGCGACGATTCTGGGTAAGCTGCTGCTTCCAGACACGGACGGATGAAACCGGCCAATGCCCATCCAGCCCCACAGGCTGCCAATATTGGGACAGGGGGAGCAGAGCTGAGGCAACCAAGCTTTTAACAAAAATATTCTTCCCACCATCCGGTGTGAGGTTATTAATGCTCTAAGACACAAGTTTGTCCCTCCCCTCCCCTCCAACAGCAAATCAAAGAGCTGGGGGAGAGGGAGGGAGTCACCATCTTCCTTAAACTGGCCGACCCGCAAAAACCTCAACATCTTCATAATACAGTGGATTGAGAGGTCGCCCTCAACACGGTGCACGAGTAACAGTGCCAGGCTGCTCCGACATGTCCAGGAAGAGTGAGACAGAGGGCGGTACTGGCTGTCACTTCCAATTTACTGGCGCCAATGTTCCTGCTAATTGTTTTTTTTGGGCGCGCGGCCCCTTCAAATAACCGCGCACGCGTGTTTTTTTTTCCATTATACCACCGTTGAGCGGCCTGCGCGGCACCTGCAGATCACTGCGCGGCCGCGAATGGCGCACAGGGTGAGTTTGACCAGCGCGACAGGAGAGATGGAAAGGGGTTTTCTTACAATAGCGAAGATGTTAAGTACACGAGCCCACCACACGGTCACCTGTGTAACACAAAAACATGAAAAGTGCCGCTTCTAGTTAGGTATTAATCCAAAGCGAAAAGCGCCCGTGAGTACAGTGGCGTAGTGGTTATGTTGCTGGACTCGCAATCGAGAGCCCTGAACTAGTTAACCGGAGAACTTGCGTTCAAATCCCACCGTGGCAGTTTGAGAATTTGAATTTCATTTAAAAAAAATCTGGAAATAAAATGCTGGTAAGTGACCGTGAAGCTGTCGGATTGTCGTAATAACCCAATTGGTTCTTCACTAATGTTCCTTTAGGAAGGAAGGAAGGAAGGAAGCCTGCCGTCCTTACCCGGTCTGGACCTAAATGTGACTCCAGCCGCGTGGTTGGCACGCAGCTGCCTTCTGAAGTGGCCCAGCGAGCCACTCAGTTGTCAGGGCAACTAATGACGGGCAATAAATGCCAGCTTTGCCAGCGACACCCGCATCCCCGCAAATAATGATGTTAGGTACGGTACGGTTTATATTACTCCCTCCTGCTGAGGGAGAGGCCCATGAAGATAATGCGATGCAAAACTAATCATTTCGAATTGAATTCAGCGTTTATGGGAAGCCGGAAGCAAATCAGCTGCAGAAATCACGTTTCCATTTGAACACTTTCCACAATTTAACGAGGCACTTGCTCGGTCTGAACCTCAGGTGAACCCTTGGAGCAGACGCAGAAGGCAGCCACAGCAACGCTTCTTTAACCCTCCGAGTCCTGAAGGGGCTTTGGGATCAATACTGACAGGGTCGATGCTGAGAGGTTGTTTCCCCTGGCAGGAGAGTCTAGAAGCAGGGAGCATTGTCTCAGGATAAAGGGCCAGCCTTTTAAGACTGAGAGGAGGAGGAACTTCTTCACTCAGAGGGCGGTGAATCTTTGGAATTCTCTACCCCAGAGGGCTGTGGAGGCTCAGTCGTTGAGTATATTCAAGGCTGAGATCAATAGATTTTTGGGCTCATGGGGATCAAGGGATCTGGGGATCGGGCGGGAAAGTGGAGTTGAGGTCGATGATCAGCCGTGACCTTATTGAATGGCAGAGCAGGCTCGAGGGGCCATACGGCCGACTCCTGCTCCTATTTCTTATGTTCTTATGTAAAGCAAAACAGGTACAGATCAAAGATTGTGACCATTTTCAGTTCCTTTGTGTAGCACTTTGACTTGAATATACACAGCTCCAAGAATTAACAGCTCAACTCTTCTGCACAGGTTACGTGACAGAAGATCAGCTGTATAGGGCACGCACCCAAGAGATGATCTTCCCCACAATGAAAGCACCAATCATTTTACACCTACTTATATAAACACCCACCATGCAATTTTTCTTTATGCCTATCAGTTCCCCCAAGTGGTAAAAACGCTGCTATTCTCTCACTCCCATCGAGACATTGCAATTATACAACTAACCCGAACCGTCATAGAATTTTACAGCATAGAAACAGGCCATTTGGCCCAACAGGTGGTGCCGGGGTTTATACTCCACACGAGCCTCCTCCCACCCTACTTCATCTAATCCCCAAGTCATCCGTGGCTCAATTGGTAGCAGTCTCGCCTGAGTCAGGAGGTTCCAACTCCAGGGACTTGAGCACATAAATCTAGGCCGACACTCCCAGTGCCAGTGGGAGTGCTGCACTGTCGGAGGTGCCGTCTTTCGGATGAGACATTAAACTGAGGCCCCGTCTGCTCTTTCAGGTGGATGTAAAAGATCCCATGGCACTATTTCGAAGAAGAGCAGGAGAGTTCTCCCCGGTGTCCTGGGGCCAATATTTATCCCTCAATCAACATCACTAAAACAGATGATCTGGTCATTATCACAGTGCTGTTTGTGGGAGCTTGCTGTGCGCAAATTGGCTGCCGTGTTTCCTACATTACACCAGTGACCACACTTCAAAAAGTACTTCACTGGCTGTAAAGCACTTTAGGACATCCGGAGATCGTGAAAGGCGCTACAGAAATGCAAGCCTTTCTTTTTTTAACCCTATCAGCATACCCTTCCATTCCTTTCTCCCTCGTCTACTTATTTAGCTGCCCCTTGAATGCAGCAAACCAGAATATGTTCACCTTCCTAGATGGGCCTGGAAGAGTTAAGATTTCAGGAGTGCTATACTGTAGTCCGGTGAAACACGTGACTCGATTTGCAGCTGCAATGCTGCGCAGCCAGTAAGCTGAAACACTGATACTGTGATAGGACCGGCATTCTAGCCGAGGTTGTTCGTGGCTCGCTATCCGAGGGCTCGAGCTTCAAACCCCAGCCACTGGAAATTGCTCCCTTTGCGCTCACGTCGTGACTCACATTTTCAGCGGGTCGCAGTTTATTCAGCAGTGACCGCGAGCGAGCAATACTCTGCACAGTTCGAGTGAATCAATGCAACAGCTCCACGCCATGACCCGAACTGCAATCATTTCCTACTCCTGGCAAGGTCCTGTCTTGACAAGTCACTGCGTGACAGGGGAGGGGAGCCTCGAGCCAACTGCCCGGAGGTAAACCAATTTTCCCACCAAAGTGGGCAAGCGCCTCACCTCCTCTCTGCTGACGATACAGGTGATGTCAGCAATATGCCATGTGGAGAAATAACAGGCACACAAACCGTCCATGTAACGCTCTTACACAGCACTGCTTTACAACCCCCAGAATAACAACACTATCTGTGTATACGTGTGGCACGACACATGAAACAGACTGCCGTTTCCTGCCAACACTGCTTTGTCTTTTGACCTCGCTGAGGTCCCCACTACGGCTAACGATTCAGCATCAGAAACTCTGACAACATTTACACCGCACAGCGTATCTTAACACAGCGATTACCGAGCTTCACCAACTCACAGTTTGATATTCTGTTCCCATCACAGCTGCACATCAGGGAAAGAAGGGTGGGGGGGCGGTCCTGTCCTCTAAGTTAACCCCCCCCCCCCACCTCAGCCACACACCAATAACACAGAACCTGGCTCAGCCCGCAGGAGGCCCCTCTGGATACGATTGCAAGAACGGCACCCTTCAACGAGCACAGCTGTCAGGTCAACACCGGCAGAGGCCACCCCCACCGTCCCTCACCACCCTTCCCCCTGCAGACAGCTGGCTCAGAACTCACAGAAAAAAACACATGGACTTCCTTCCTCCCGAGACCTGAACTTGTTGTCATAGCAAAGCACAGTAAGGTCGGGCGGGCGGGCGGGGGGGGGGGGTGGGGTGAAGAGAGTCAAAGCTCGAACCAAAGCAGACCGAGAGAGAGCTCAACTGTTCACAGCTCGTTCCGAGTTGCATTCCCTTCCCGTTCGATCCCGATCTTTAAAGAATGCTTTCCTGGAATGAGTTCTTGCGTCTGTCGCTGCTCCGCAGCCCGGTTCCTCCCCGGGGGAGGCAAAGGAAGTCCAGAAGCTGAGCGGTCAAAAAAAGAAATATTCACCCCTTGAAAAGGCCTTGGGGATATTTACCTCTGTGTCACACCACAGGGGAAGCTTTCTCCGCCTGCTTGCTGATATCCAGGCTTTGGAAGGATCCAAGGACGTGATCACCAACGACTGGCACATTCCCAGTTTGTAAATCTACCTGTGCTGGCTGATCTAACTTTAGACTTGTGTTTCTTTCTGGAATGTTCTAGGCGGGTAAAAAAAGAGAGACTCATTTGCCATGACTGAGCGAACTCCCGTCGTGTCTCTGGAGTCGGTCAGCCACAAGCCCAAATAAAAGAAAGAGAGGGGTCATTGTCTCCACAATCACCCCCTCGCCCTGGCACTGAGCTGTCGCTCCAGCACTGTGAAGCTCACCCAGGAAGCTGGGCCCCGACAAAACAACCAGTTTTTTTTGCAATGCAACTGGAAACCACACGGCGCTGTGGGGAATCACATGAGATCATGTTTTAAAGTCAGCCAACACAACACGTCCCACATTCGCAAGGGTCCGAGTTCGGGCTCTGATCCCAAGCTCTTTTGGGATCCACAAATTCCCAGGAAAGGAGGAGGGTGGTCAGGAGGAATCACATTGTCAAAGAGCCTACTCACGGCTTGGGACAGGGGTCACCCGGCATTGTTTCAAAAAACAGCAGTATTGGTGGGGGGGGGTTTTTTTTTAAGATCTTTAAAACTTTTTTATATTTATTAATACGTTTAAAACCGGAGTTCCGGGTCCAGGTAACACGCCGAGCAGCGAGGCACTTAGCACAGATTGAACAAACAGGGACTCCCTCGGCCCGAGATGTTCAGAGAGGTCATCGCGTTTCTGCCGCTTGTTGGTTCAGTAGCATGTTGTTGCACACTGACAAACGTTCTCTGTAACGAGAGCACCGGGTCCCCGTTGGAAATCCGACCTTATTAGGGCAGGGGTGGAGGGGGTCCCTGGGACGGTGTGAACATTTAAATAGGGCCATGTTCAGAGCTATTCATATTTACAGCTAGGTCCTGCAGAGAATGCTAATGTTTACAGGGGGAGCCTGGGGAGAAGTTTTGGGGGTCCCAGGGAGAGTAATATTTATGGGGGGAGGTGTGGTCTCTCGGACGGTGTTGTTTATTGGGGTTCGTGGGAAGCATTTTTGTTTAGAGAATCTCAGGAAGGGTAATGTTTACATGGGGGGGGGGTGCGGGGGCTCGCAGAGGGGACTGTTTTCAGAGTGGACGGGAAGGGTAACATTTACAGGGGGTCTCCGGGTGGATGTTTACAGGGGGGTCACTGGGAGTACTGTTCAAAGCGATCTCGAGGAGGGGGTTGTTTACAGTGGGGATTGGGGGGGATCAGGGGGGAGGGGGGATCAGGGGGGAGGGGGGATCGGGGGGGATCAGGGGGGGTGGGGGGGATATCAGGGGAGGCGGGGGGGTGGAGATCAGTGGGGGTGGGGGGAGATCAGTGGGGGTGGGGGGGGGAGATCAGTGGGGGTGGGGGGGAGATCAGTGGGGATGGGGGGGGAGATCAGTGGGGGTGGGGGGGGGAGATCAGTGGGGGTGGGGGGGGAGATCAGTGGGGGTGGGGGGGGAGATCAGTGGGGGTGGGGGGGGGAGATCAGTGGGGGTGGGGGGGAGATCAGTGGGGGTGGGGGGGGAGATCAGTGGGGGTGGGGGGGGGGGAGATCAGTGGGGGTGGGGGGGGGGAGATCAGTGGGGGTGGGGGGGGGGAGATCAGTGGGGGTGGGGGGGGGAGATCAGTGGGGGTGGGGGGGGGAGATCAGTGGGGGTGGGGGGGGGGAGATCAGTGGGGGTGGGGGGGGGAGATCAGTGGGGGTGGGGGGGGGAGATCAGTGGGGGTGGGGGGGGGAGATCAGTGGGGGTGGGGGGGGGAGATCAGTGGGGGTGGGGGGGGGAGATCAGTGGGGGTGGGGGGGGAGATCAGTGGGGGTGGGGGGGGGAGATCAGTGGGGGTGGGGGGGGAGATCAGTGGGGGTGGGGGGGGAGATCAGTGGGGGTGGGGGGGGAGATCAGTGGGGGTGGGGGGGGGAGATCAGTGGGGGTGGGGGGGGGAGATCAGTGGGGGTGGGGGGGGGAGATCAGTGGGGGTGGGGGGGGAGATCAGTGGGGGTGGGGGGGGAGATCAGTGGGGGTAGGGGGGGGAGATCAGTGGGGGTAGGGGGGGGAGATCAGTGGAGGGGGGGGAGATCAGGGGGGGTTTGGGGGGGAGATCGAGGGGGGATCGAGGGGGGATCGGGGGGGGAGGGGGGATCGGAGGGGAGGGGGGATCGGAGGGGGGAGGGGATCGGGGGGGGGATCGGGGGGGGAGGGGGGATCGGGGGGGGAGGGGGGATCGGGGGGGGGAGGGGGGATCGGGGGGGGGAGGGGGGATCGGGGGGGATCGGGGTGGGGAGGGGGGATCGGGGTGGGGAGGGGGGATCGGGGGGGAGGGGGGATCGGGGTGGGGAGGGGGGATCGGGGGATCAGGGGGGGAGGGGGATCAGGGGGGAGGGGGATCAGGGGGGAGGGGGATCGGGGGGAGATCAGGGAGGGAGGGGGGATCAGGGGGGGAGGGGGGATCAGGGGGGGAGGGGGGATCAGGGGGGGAGGGGGGATCAGGGGGGGAGGGGGGGATCAGGGGGAGAGGGGGGATCAGGGGGGGAACCAGGGGGGGTAGGTGGAGGGGGGAATCAGGGGGGGGGAGGGGGGAATCAGGGGGGAGGGGGAGGGGGGGATCAGGGGGGCCTGAGGGGGGGGATCAGGGATCAGGGAGGGGAGGAGGGATCAGGGGCGGAGGAGGGATCAGGGGCAGGGGGGGGATCAGGGGCAGGGGGGGGATCAGGGGCAGGGGGGGATCAGGGACAGGGGGGAGCAGGGGGGCAGAGGGGGAAGGGGGATCAGGGGGAGGGGGGATCAGGGGGGCAGAGGGGGAGGGGGGATCAGGGGGGAGGGGGGAATCAAGAGGGGAGGGGGAATCAAGAGGGATGGGGGGATCAAGGGGGGAGGGGGGATCAAGGGGGGAGGGGGGATCAAGGGGGGAGGGGGGATCAAGAGGGGAGGGGGATCAGGGAGGAGGGGGATCAGGGGGGAGGGGGGATCAGGGGGAGGGGGAGGGGGTGATCAGGGAGGGGGTGATCAGGGAGGGGGGGATCAGGGAGGGGGGAGGGGGTGATCAGGAAGGGGGGAGGGGGGTGATCAGGGAGAGGGGAGGGGGGTGATCAGGGAGGGGGGTGATCAGGGGGGAGGGGATCGGGGGGAGGGGATCAGCTCAGGGGGTAGAGGGGGATCAGCTCAGGAGGGAGGGGGCGATCAGAGGGGATCAGGGGGTCATGGTACAGTTTGAAGGGGTCAGGGATCACAGACAGAAGTGTGAAGCCCCACGTTGCCAAACAGGTTGGGTGAAGTTTTACTGTGGGGAGTTTGGGGGGTGAATCTGTCGGTTGAAGCCCCCCTCCCTCTCTCTCTCCCCCTTACCTTGACGGGGAGCGGAGCGGTGCGGCGCTGCCGATCCCGGAGCCGATCCCGATCCCGCGCTGTGGAGCCGAGCCGCGCCCGCACCATGGCTCGGCTCAGCCCGCCGCCGCCATCGAGCCCGCCCGCCCGCTCGCGGTGGGAGTGAGTGAAAGGCCGGGGAGGAGGAGAGGAGGGCAGGCCCAGGCCCGGGCCCGGCCCCGCGCCTCAGCCGCGCTGCCGGCTGGGCGGCGCCATGGCCGGCCGGGCGGGTGAGGGAGGGAGGGTGGGGAGAGGTTCAGGGAGACGCGAGCCCGCTCGGCCGCCGCTCGCAGCCCGAATCACACAACAACAACAACAACATGTCCGGCCGCGGCCTCAGCCCGTCTGAGGGAGCGCATCGCGCCGGCGCACTGCGGCCCGGGGCGGGGCCTGGGGAGGGGCGTAGCCAGAGCGAGGGGCGGGGCCAGAGTGCGAGGGGCGGGGCTATGGGCGGGGCGAGATGGTGATGGGCGGGGCCAAACTATGGGGGCGGGGCCGGAGGGTGAGGGGCGGGGCCAGAGCGCGGGGCCGGGGCGTGGTCTTGGGAGAGGGGCGTGGCCAGGGAATGGGCGGGACGAGGGGGAAGGGCCAGCGAGTGAGGGGCGGGGCCTCAGGGGAGGGGCGGGGCCAGAGGGTGAGTGGAAGGAAAGAGCAGGTGAAAGAGGAAAGGAGGGGAAAAGGGAACAGAGCAGAGAAATGGGGAGGCAAAGAGAGGGGAAATGGATGGGGAAAGAGGGAGAGAATGGGGAAAAAAGAAGGGAATCTGCAAATGGGGGGGCAATGGATGGGAAGAGGAAAGTGGAGGGAATGGGGATAAAAGGGGAGGGGAAAGTGGAGGGGAGGGCATGGGGGTGATGAGGGGAATGGAAAGAAGAGGGGATTGCAACAGGGAGGGGAAAGGGGTGGTAAGGGGAGGGAGATGGTAGGGGAACATGGAAAGGGAAAGGATTGTGAAGGGAGGGGAGAAGAGGGAGAACGAATGAAGGGAGGGAGGAACGACGAGGGGAGAGGGAATATAAGGTAGGAGAGAGAGGGTGAAGGAGGAAGGGAGAAGCAAAGGTAGGCTGGGACGGGGAGATTGAGGGAGAGAGGAGGGGAGGGAGGAGGAAGTGAAAGAGGAAATGGAAGTTGAGAGAGAGGGAGGGTGGAAGGAAAGTACAGGCAGTGGAGGGAGGAAGGAAAAAGGGAGTAAAGAAGAGGGATGGGGTGAGAGGGAGGGAGGAAAACAAGAAGAGGGAGAGGAAGGAGAACGGAAGAGTGTAGGGGGCAGGGTAAGAGAGGAGGATGGAGATCAAGAAAGGGTAGTGAAAGGAGAGATGAGGGAAGTAGGGAAGGGGAGCGGGAGGATGGATGGAGGGGAGAGGGAGGTAGGGGAGTAGGCAGGAGGAACAGAGAGGAGGCATGAGGTGGGGAAGATGAGGGGGAAGAGGCAGAGACGGGAGGGGAGATGGGTCGAGGAGGAGGGAGGTGACGGAGAGCTGGGAGGTGTGATATCACTTTGGAGCATTTGTCTTTTTCACGGACTAAGATACAACCTGTGCAATTAATCGCAGTTGTCTTTCTGTGATAGAAATTGATCACTTGTTAATAATTAATTAAAAGGTAAAACTTGTCTGAAATAAAGTTTTGAAAAGTCAACCTCCAGTTTGTTTTGAAATTGGTTGGAAAAAGTAAAGGAACTCTGAAATCCTCAGTTCAGGAAAACCTATTGAGAAATCTACAAACTGCCGAAGCTCAGAATCCACAGTCCGTAAACCTTGCATAGAATGACGTAGAATGTACAGCACTGAAACAGGCCATTCGGCCCATTTGATCCATGCCGGTGTTTATGCTCCACATAAGCTTCCTCTCAACCTACTTCATCTAACCCTGTCAATATATCCGTCTTTCAGATGAGACATTAAACCGAGGTCCCCGTCTGCTCTCTCAGGTGGACGTAAGAGATCCCGTGGCACTATTTTGAAGAAGAGCAGGGGAGTTCTCCCCGGTGTCCTGGGGCCAATATTTATCCCTCAATCAACATCACTAAAAAAAAACAGATTATCTGGTCATTATCACATTGCTGTCTGTGGGATCTTGCTGTGTGATAATTGGCTGCCACGTCTCCTACGTTACAACAGTGACTCCACTTCAAAAAGTACTTCATTGGCTGTAAAGCGCTTTGGGACGTCCGGTGGTCGTGAAAGGCGCTATAGAAATGCAAGTCTGTCTTTTTTTTTCTTTTTCTGTTCCTTTCTCCCTCATGTGTTTGTCCAGCTTCACCGTAAATGCATCGAACTTCCTTCAACACTTCTGGGGGAAATATCTTGTCACAGCTAGGGACAATTTGAGAAATTGAAGTAAAATAATGAAGTTATTAAAAGATACAAAATATAATACAACAGGTAAATGTAATCACGTCATTCTGCAATATTTATTTTTTGATGTTTAATTATCTTTAAAACATTTTCTTTGATATTAGAAATTTCAGCTACTGATCAGACAAATTGCAACCAGAATTATTTTCAGAAAGATTTTGAGTGGTTAATTGTTTTTTATATCTTGGTGGGTTGGACTGGCTGGTCATTGAGAATTTATTCTTTGCATAATTTCGCTAATTGCTTCTCACTGGCAGTTTCCTAACTGCTTTATGCGCTTTCGATTCATACTTTCCCGATCCCCGTCAGTTCTGATTAACTCAAGTTAAATCTGCAGCAATCAGCAAAGTCTTACTGCAAAAACCTGACCGCAAAAGTGACAATGAGAAATAAGCATGATGTAGAAGAAGTGCATGATAGAAGCAATCCCTTAATATAATATAGATCGACAGATATTGGCCTAGAAATTGGTTCGCACGGGTGTGTTGGTGTGAACAGGGGGCAGGGAATGTTCCCTGTGCCGGAATTGGGTAGGCCCAAGACACACCCAATATTGGGCCCAATTTTGCAAGGAGGTCCTCATTCGGCCCATTATTTGCATATGCAAAGAGACCATTGTCTCTTTCAGGCGCGGGCCCATGACCCCTCTATTTTTTGCCTTAACCAATATGGCGGACGGCGCACGTTCAGAGCGTAATGAGCAAGCAGTGCCCCGTGCGCCATATTGGATGCTTAGGTGCCTGTTTTTTGCGCCGTTGAATCTCTACGCCATGGCTTCTATTTGGTTCTGTTTTCATGCTGGATGATCAGTTGGTGCAGAGAGGAATTGTCTCTGTCACCCATATCCATATCCTCATCGATTTGGATCAACAGTTGTTGGGTGAGTGCAGAACAAGGGGGCATAACCCTAAGATCAGAGCTAGGCCATTCAGGGGTGATGTCAGGAAGCAACTCTTCAGTCAAAGGGTAGTGGAAATCTCAAACTGTCTCCTCCAAAAAGCTGTTGAGGCTGTGGGGGGTCAATTGAAAATGTAAAAACTGAGATCGATAAATTTTTGTTAGGCAAGGGGTATTAAGAGTTATGGAACCAAGGCGGGTAAATGGAGTTAAGATACAGATCAGCCGTGATCTAATTGAATGGCGGAACAGGCTCGAGGGGCTGAATGGCCTCCTCCCATTCCTATGTTTCACCAAGACTATAGGTTTATCGAGAAAAATCTGCAGGTGGTTCCTGCGAAATGCTACAAACAACACATGTTATAAAATGTACAGAGGAAAAATATAAATTAAAAATAATTGAGTATACATATCAGTATATTCCACACAATAGTTGAGGGATAAATGTTGGCCCAGGACACTGGGGAGAACTCTCCAGCTCTTCTTCGAAATAGTGCCATAGTCAGACTGGAGAATTACAGGATGAACCAGCGAAAAAGTTGTTACTGTTTCGAATTAAATAAAATTCAAGTGTTTGAATCAGAAATTGAGATCCAAAAACTGCTATTTGAATACTTATTATGTTTCACGGCAATAATTTGCCAATTGTAATTTTAAAATGCTTCCTCATTTGCATATTTCTCTTTCTACCCATTTCTCTTTGATGGGAGATTAGCATATTTTTCATCATCTTTTATTAATATGGACTCCAGATTGTTCTGAAGAAGCGTATGTATTAAACATGTTTTGGGAATAGTCCTCTAATCCGATGAATTTTAATTTTGAAAATAAATAAGAGAGTTGGAACTCAGTGCCACCTCCCTCCACACACAAAGAAAGAAAGACTTGCATTTCTATAACGCCTTTCACATCCTCAGGACATCCCAAAGTGCTTTACAGCCAATGAAGTACTTTTTGAAGTGTAGTCACTGTTGCAATGTAGGAAACACAGCAGCCAATTTGCACACAGCAAGCTCCCACAAACAGCAATGTGATAATGACCCAATCATCTGTTTTTTGGTGATGTTGGTTGAGGGATAAATATTGGCGAGGACACAGGGGAGAACTCCCCTACTCTTCTTCAAAATAGTGCCGTGGGATCTTTTACATCCACCTGAGAGAGCAGACAGGGTGGCAGTTCAACGTCTCATCCGAAAGACGGCACCTCCGACAGTGGAGCGCTCCCTCAGTACTGCACTGGGAGTGTCAGCCTGGATTTTTCTCTCAAGTCCCTGGAGTGGGACTTGAACCCACAAACCACTGAATCCGAGGCAAGAGTGCTACTCACTGAGCCATGGATAAGTTAATATAGCACCGGCGGACACTCCATTCAGTCCACAAGCGCGATTCCGAGCTTCTGGTCGCCTATCATTTTAACTCTCCACCCCACTCCCACTCTGACCTCTCTGTCCTCGGCCTCCTACACTGTTCGAATGAAGCTCAATGGAAGCTCCAGGAACAGCACCTCATCTTTCGACTAGGCACTTTACAGCCTTCCGGACTCGACATTGAGTTCAACAATTTCAGATCCTAACCTCTGCTCGCAATTTTTCAGAAAGCAGGTGCTGGTAATGATTCTATTGTTGTCATTTCCAGCTCCTCCGACCTATCTTTTGTTTCTTTTCTTCGCCCATTACCAGCCCCTTTTGCCTCGCACCATTGTCCCTTTTGTCATTTAATCTCTCCTGCCTCCCACCCTATCACAGACCTTCCCTTTCATTCTTTCCTCCCCTCCCACCACCTTTCCCTCCCTCTGTACTTGCTTAAAACCTGTAACATCTCTAACTTAGAACATAAGAAACAGGAGCAGGAGTTGGTCATACGGACCCTCGAGCCTGCTCTGCCATTCAATAAGATCATGCCTGCTCTTTAACCTCAACTCCACATCCCTACCTGATCCCCACATCCCTTGATTCCCTTAGAGTCCAAAAATCTATCAATCTCAGCCTTGAATATACTCAATGGCCCAGAAATTAGGGTCGGGGGCATGCCGCGCGTGCAAGCCCCCGATGTGCACTCACCCGGCGCGCCAACATCTGAAGCCTGGGCCTGCTTGGAATTCCTGTCACTGGCCCGGTTCAGCTGTCGGCGCGCTGTGCTTGCCTGATCCAGCGGCGTAGCTAGTGCGATGTGCCGGTTGGGATCAGGTGAGCACTGTGCAGCCAATCAGGGGAGGGGAAACTTCATTCATGAGTTTGATAGTAAGAACTGTCAAACTCATGAAAAGTACGGGCGCCCAAAAGACTAGTTTAACTTTAAATAAAATTTTAAAAAAACATCCCAATAATTAGATAAACTATAAATAACTTTAAAAAACTATTTTAAACAATTAATCAAATTTTTGAAAAAATAATTTTTTACGAAATCGGGTCTAAAAATAGACTTACCTTACTGTAAAGTCCTTAAAAACAATAAAGCTGTGGAAAAAATGTTATAATTTTAAATAATAGACCACTTACCTTAAAGAATCAAGTCCTTACACCTTTTTATATGTCTAAAAAGTTCAGGCCCTTGCACACGGGCAAACCTGTCAAAAAGAAGGAAGTTCAACGCGTGCGCACAGAGTCCTGCGCGCACGCATTGGACCTCTGAACCCCTTGGAGGAAATGCCGGTTTCCCGCGCATGCGCTGTGCATGCTGAAATCCGGCACTTCCAACTGTGGTGTATGTAACCTGTTCCACCTTAAGAGAACTACCTTAAGAGATGTACTACTTTCTCTTGGCTGCTGTATACTGTAATACCGGTGGTGACCACACCGGTATATAAACGTTGTGTAGGGATTTGCTGGGCAGTTCAGCCCTGACCTCTGAATAGTAAAGACCTGTTAAAAGTTATTTTTGTGGTCTGTGTCCAGTGATTTATAATAAGCATAACTGGGACACACAGACTTAACAGTGGCGACGAGTCCGATCTTACCCTGTGGCAGTTTTACATCCAAGGCAGCTTCATCCTCAGAACGGGCGTCGAGAAGAGGCATCCGCCCTCACCATCCTGCTGAGCACCATCGCACGGGAGGCATTGAGAACCCGGGTTAAAAAGAAAAATTCTGACCACGAAGCCCTCCATCAGCGACAGGCAGTGATCATCCCTTCTACCACGGTGGTGGGTAAGCCGATCAGCGACACGAGCAGAAAGTCGGCCGCGTTGACTGTGGAGTGGGGGAGGGAAAACGGAGGAAAAAGGGCGGAGAACTCGACCACGGCCGGTGAAAAGGGCCGGGCTGCAATCGAGGCCGAGAGGCGCAGCGACTGGGGCAGCTTAAGGCACGAGAGCCGCGGAGAACTCAAATGCAGCCGGTGTAAAGGACCGGCCTGCATGCGGGGCTGAGAGGCGCAACAGCAGGGGAAGCGTGAATGCCCACGGGAACCGCGGGGGAGTAAAAGCAGCGTCGGGGAATTGAGAACCGCTGGGGAGGTGAGAACGGCAGCAGCACGGCAATCGCCATTGCAGCCAGTGGGGGAAGAAGGCAAACGCGGGAATCCGCCATTGTAGTCGGTGGGGGAAGAAGACGAGCGCAGGAAAGACCGCCAAGTGCGGGAAGCCGCCATTTTAGTAGGCGGGGGAAGAAGACAAGCGCGGGAAGCCGCCATTTTGAGAAAAAGAAAAATTTAAAAACTTGCAAGGATGCCTAAACATGGGAACATTAATACCTTTGATAGCGATATCGAAGATTGGACCACGTATGCAGAACGCATGGAAGTTTATTGTAAAGCAAATAAGGTACCAGATGATGAGAAAGCACTAACCTTATTAAGCTCAATGGGTGCGAAGACATACGGGCTATTGAAGCACCTTCTATCACCAGATAAACCAGCGGATCAGACTTTCGCGAATATTGTTACTGTCCTGAAAAATCATTTAAACCCCACGCCGCTGATGATAGCGGAACGATTTAAATTTTACAGAAGAACGCAGCTGAAAGACGAAAGCAACGCTGAATTTTTAATTGAACTGCATAAGCTATCAAAGTACTGTCAGTTTGGAACAGGACTAGCAGATGCGCTGAGAGATAAATTTGTGTGTGGATTGTTAAAAGAAGGAACACAAAAGCGACTGCTTGAGGAGAATGATCTTACGCTTGATAAAGCTGTCACTATTGCAGCATCGCACGAAGCCGCAGCGAGAGGCACTGCGGAAATGCAGCTACGGTCACCAGAACTCAGCACCAATCAAATGGTCTTGGGTACAGTAAAATGTTATCGTTGTGGAAAGACAACGCACGATCAGAACCAGTGCTCGTTCAAAAATCAGGAATGCAGAAAATGTGGCAGGCTTGGTCACATAGCTAAAGTATGCCGGTCAGGAAAGAAGACCAGCAACAAAAAGTCACCGCAGGAAAAGTACAGAAAGGTACACAAGGTGACAGAGAACAGTTCGAACGAACAGAAGTCAAATTCAGACTCCAGCAGTAATGAACTGGGTAGTCTAAGAGTACACAATGTTGGTAATGAAGCAGACCTCCAAACAATCTGGGTCACACTTCAGATAGCAGGAGTCCAAGTGAAGATGGAATTGGACACTGGATCGGCATTGACGGTCATGAATAAGCAAGATTACAAAAGGTTATTCCCACATATTCCCCTATGGGATACGGAGATTGTATTGAAAACATACACGGGGCAAAGAGTATACCCCATCGGGAAGATAGAGGAAAAGGTGGTCCACAAGGGCAAAGAAAGCCGAGGAATGGACTTATATGTGCTACCTGAGGGAGGTCCACCACTACTGGCATGGGAGTGGATTAGGAAAATAAATATGGACTGGCATTCCTTAAAAGCACTAACGGTAGATTCCGGTAAAAAAGATGCCAAACCTAAACGATTGTCCAGAATATTGGACGATGCTAAAGAGGTGTTCCAACAGGGACTGGGAACACTGAGAGGAATTACGGCAAACATCAAGGTTGAAGAACATGCAAACCCGAAATTTTTCAAAGCCAGACCGGTACCTTATGCGATACGACCTGCTGTGGAAGCTGAGCTGGAAGGGCTAGAACGTTCAGGAGTACTGTCTAAGGTAGACTGGAGTGAGTGGGCCACGCCCATTGTTCCCGTCATGAAGCGTTCATCGAGCAACAAGCCGGGGGAACCGGGGAAGGTTCGCATCCGTGGAGATTTCAAGATCACTGTTAATCCGGTGCTTCACATGGTGCAGTATCCGCTTCCGCGGATTGAGGATATCTTCGCTTCGTTGTCTGGCGGGAAACACTTCACCAAGATAGACCTGGCGCAGGCGTACTTACAGATGGAAGTTGAGGAAGAGTCACGCCAGTATCTCACGATCAACACGCATAGAGGCTTGTACCGGTATAATAGACTGGTTTTTGGAGTGGCATCGGCTCCAGCAATTTGGCAGAGGGCCATGGAGCAGGTATTACAGGGAATTCCAGGCACACAATGTTACCTGGACGATATTCTGATTACAGGAGATGATGACGAGGAACACCTTGCAAATTTGGAACTGGTGCTCACCAGATTGAAAGAATATGGACTTCGAGTTAATCGCCAGAAATGTGAGTTCTTTCAGAAGCGGATCTCGTACTGTGGTCATGTCATTGACCAGGAGGGGCTTCATAAGTCTCCTGACAAGATCGAAGCTGTTGTGAAGGCTCCCGCTCCGGATAATGTATCCCAGTTGAGGTCGTTCCTAGGGTTGATTAACTATTACCATAAGTTTCTGCCAAATTTATCCACGGTGCTGCACCCGCTGAACGCTCTTTTGCAGAAGGGAGTACCATGGAAGTGGAGCGAGGACTGTAAGAGGGCCTTTCGCAAAAGCAAGGCATTGATCACCTCAGAGGAAGTGTTGGCTCACTTCAACCCAACGTTTGGCTTGTGATGCTTCTCCATATGGTATTGGGGCAGTACTCTCACACAAGTTGCCAAATGGCCTGGAGAGGCCAGTTGCGTTCGCATCCAGATCATTGACCTCCGCTGAGTGCAACTATGCTCAGATAGATAGGGAGGCTCTCAGCCTTGTGTGGGGAGTAAAGAAGTTTAATCATTACCTGCAGGGCCAAAAGTTTACGCTTCTGACAGACCACCAGCCGTTGGTATCCATTTTTAACCCTAAGAAGTGTGTTTCGGTGATGACAGCACAGAGACTCCAGAGATGGTCCCTTTTCCTAGGGGCACATCAATATCAGATCGAATTCAAAGGTACAAAGCAGCATGGTAATGCTGATGGGCTGTCGCGCCAGCCACTACCTACAGAGGAGGAGGCACCGACGGTTGACCCTGTTGAGTTATTTCACTCGACCATCATCGAATGTTTACCAGTCACCAATGCAAGTATTGAAAGAGAAACCAGGAATGACCCGACACTGTCCCGGGTCTACGAAGTGACAGTGAAGGGCTGGCCAGCACATGGTGATCCACTGTTACCGGCATTCTCAGCAAGACGAGACTAGCTGTCCGTCTGTCAAGGAACATTGATGTATGGAACAAGGGTGATTATTCCCCCTAAGTTAAGAGAGAGAGTTCTAAAGGAACTGCATGAAGGTCATCTGGGGGGAGTCAAGATGAAAAGCCTTGCTAGGGCTTATGTGTGGTGGCCGGGTATCGACCAACAGATAGAGGATCTGACGAAAAGCTGCTCAGGGTGCCAAAAAGTGCAAAATGCACCTCCGATTGCACCGCTGCATCCATGGGAATGGCCTTCAACCCCGTGGCAACGTGTACATATTGACATTGCTGGTCCATTCATGGACTCCATGTTTTTAATTGCGGTGGACGCACATTCTAAATGGCCAGAAGTGATTAAGATGACTACCACTACCTCGGAAAAGACGATCGCGGTGCTAAGAACGATATTTGCAAGAAATGGATTGCCAGAACAAATATGCTCAGACAACGGACCGCAGTTCGTGTCAGAAGAATTCCAGAAATTCATGAAGAAGAATGGGGTGAAACATTATACCTCTGCCCCATATCATCCGGCTACAAACGGGTTGGCCGAGAGATTTGTACAAACGTTCAAAAAAACAATAAAGGCCATGAGCGAAGATCAGATTCCACTACAACACAAGGTGGACAAATTCCTACTGGCATATCGAAACGCCACTCATGCAGTGACAAACCAAAGTCCTGCCATGATGTTCTATAACAGGAGGTTGCGGTCCAGGTTGGACTTGTTAAAACCAAATGTGCGGAGGGAAGTTGAAAACAAACAGTTCCAGCATATAAATAACAAGACCATTCGGAGTTTCGAAATAGGACAACCAGTGTTAGCCCGGGACTATAAAAACGAGAAATGGCAATCTGGAACAATTCGGGCCAGACAAGGACCCCTGATGTACACGGTAGATATTGGTGAAAATGTAATATGGCGTCATGCTGACCAACTGGTAGAATCGAGAACAAGGGTCGAACCCAGGGTTACGGCAGAGACAACCGTGGAAGAAGTTAGTGAACCTGAAGCATCTACCTCAGAAGTGAATGTACCTGAGGATGATGTCCGATCCATAAGAGATCAACTACATAAGTCACCACAGCAACGAGAATCAGAGACCCCTGAAAGGCGTTATCCAACTCGAATCAGGAGGCCTCCTCAGAGACTGAATCTTTGAACTGTTTTGCATGAAGTTGTATATATATATATCTATATGTTATTATGTTATGTTAAATGGGGATATAACTGTTAAGCTAAAAAGGGAGGATTGTGGTGTATGTAACCTGTTCCACCTTAAGAGAACTACCTTAAGAGATGTACTACTTTCTCTTGGCTGCTGTATACTGTAAATACCGGTGGTGACCACACCGGTATATAAACGTTGTGTAGGGATTTGCTGGGCAGTTCAGCCCTGACCTCCGAATAGTAAAGACCTGTTAAAAGTTATTCTTGTGGTCTGTGTCCAGTGATTTATAATAAGCATAACTGGGACACACAGACTTAACACCAACGGGCCCACGCGTGAGTACCCCGTCCGTACTCACGCGTTGGGACCGGAATTACTGGCCCAATAACTGAGCCTCCACAGCCCTCTGGGGCAGAGAATTACAAAGACTCACAACCCTCTCAGTCAAGACATTTCTCCTTATCTTAGTCCTAAATGGCCGACCCCTTATCCTGAGACTATGCCCCCTAGTTCTAGATTCTCCAGCCAGGGGAAACAGCCTCTCAGCATCTACCCTGTCAAGTCCTCTCAGAATCTTATATATTTCAAAGCGATCACCTCTCATTCTTCTAAACTCCGCATAATATAGGCCCATTCTATTCAATCTCTCCTCATACGATAACCTTCTCATCCCAGGAATCAATCTAGTGAATCTTCATTGCACCACCTCTAAGGCAAGTATATCCTTCCTTAGGTATGGAGACCAAAACTGTGCACAGTACTCCAGGTGTGGGATCACCAGGGCCCTGTACAATTGCAGCAAGACTTCCTTACTCTTATACTCCAACCCCCTTGCAATAAAGGCCAACATACCATTCGCCGTCCTAATTGCTTGCTCTACCTGCATGTTAACTTTTTCCAGTTCTGACGAAAGGTCACCGACCTGAAACGTTAACTCTTTTTTTCGCTCTCCACAGATGCTGCCTGACCTGCTGAGTATTTCCCGCATTCTCTGCTTTTATACCGGAGGACATTATTGGCCATGATCCTGCCATAACGCTAGCTCTCCCTCTCCGGGAAAATCTGTCCTCATGGCTGCTTTAGTCAGGTTTATTTTTAATTTTGAACAGTCAGCAGTTTTTGCAGGTCTTGGAAGGTACGTGTCTGGGTTTGGACCTTGTGAATCAAGATCCTCTGTGAATGACTAACCTTACTGTTAGTCATAAGCATTTACCGAAATTACCTCACTAATATTAATTTACCTGAGGCAAGATTCCTGAAATATTTTGGGGGTGATTAAAGGAGTCGACAACAAAGATGTCGAGCTTAGTGATTAGGTTAATAAACTGAAATTAAATAAAACCTCACATTGCTTCTGGGACCTTTCAGTCAACGGAACATAATTGGTGTTTCTTTCACTGCCTCTCAACAGACTTGCTGAGAATCGAACTTTCATGTGAAGACCTGTTAGTTACTTTTTTTCTCTGGTAACAATACTATGATGTAACGCTGGTGTGTCCTCCAGTAATTCTATCCTGACCAGGCTGGTTAAAGGCACACACACAGTGGGTGGCAAAAAAGTTCAAAAGCAGATTTGGATGTTTCTGAGTTCAATATAGGAGATCTCCAGGGTATATCAACAGTTGTTTTCCTCTCATGTAAAAGGAAGAGCTATTTTCAGAAAATAATATAGAATCATAAACATTTACGGCACAGAAGGAGGCCATTCGGCCCATTGTGTATCCAGCCTAATCCCACTTTCCAGCTCTTGGTCCGTAGCCCTGCAGGTTACGGCACTTCAAGCACATATCCAAGTACTTTTTAAATGTGATGAGGGTTTCTGCCTCGACCACCCTTTCAGGCAGAGAGTTCCAGAACCCCACCGCCCTCTGGGTTTTAATATCTGGGTTGTATTATTATTTCCCACCCCTTTAATGTCACAATGAAGGTGCTTTCAATCCATACACGTTTGGCAGGATATTGGACTGTTGTAGAGAGACAGAGGCGGAAGGATAGCAAACTGAGAAAAACTTTGACAATGTACAGACTTAGTGAACATAACCTGGCGATCGAAAAAGGTAGACACAGGAAGACCCGGCTACCAAGAGAGGACAGGATATGCTCTCACTGCAGTCAGGGAGTGGTGGAGACAGAGATGCACTTCCTCACAGCTTGTAGAAAATATCAGGGCATAAGGGAGAATTTCTACCCAAAATTCACAAAAATATGCCCGGATTTCAGAAATTTGAATGACGACCAAAAACTCCCATACCTACTAGGGGAAGAGAGAAATTGTGTAACACTAGCGGCACACTATGTTACAGCTTGCCATAAACAGAGGGACAACCACTAAATATAAGAAAAGAGTATATATAAATTATATGAAAGTATATTTATACACTCAGGGATATATCTGTTTATACACTGTATGGATAGATCTGTATTTTTGTGAACAAACATGAATGTTTTTCGATGCTTTGGCAACATAAGATGTAACTTGTCATCATGCCAATAAAGCGATTTGAATTGAATTGAAATTGAATTGAATAGTCCCGGGAGGGGTGGGTTGCAGCAGGTAATGGGGTAGGGGCGGTGGCGGGGGTGGCGGGGGAGTGGGGTGGCGGCAGGGGAACAATCACGAGGACTGTGGATGTTGGGGGAGCTTTTTTTTGCTCCTCCCGGTCCCACATGTAGGTTTTTTATTTTTTAAAGTTTTTTTAAAATTCGCTGCACTTTAGTTAGCTTAGACGGCAGAGGCTGCTGAAGAAACTTGAGCAGGAAGGCCCTCTCTATTTTTTTTTTAAAAAGCATTTATTAAGCAATTCACAAGGTATCATGCCACCACAAGTGCAAGCTCAGGTACTTCGCCTGAAAAAAACCTGAGAATGTAAAAGAAAGATTTGCATTTCTGTAGCACCTTTCATGACCACCGGACGCCCCAAAGCGCTTTACAGCCAATGAAATACTTTTGAAGTGTAGTCACTGTTGTAATGTGGGAAACGCAGCAGCCAATTTGTAGACAGCAAGCTCCCACAAACAGCAATGTGATAATGACCAGATAATCTGATTTTTAGTGATGGTGGCTGAGGGATAACTATTGGCCCAGGACACCGGGGAGAACTCCCCTGCTCTTCTTCAAAATAGTGCCGTGGGATCTTTTACGTCCACCTGAGAGAGCAGACGAGGCCTGGGTTTAACATCTCATCCAAAAGACGGCTCCTCTGACAGTGCGGCACTCTCTCAGTACTGCACTGGAGTGTCAGCCTAGCTTTATGTGCTTAAGTCTCTGGAGTGGGACTTGAACCCACAACCATTCTGACCCAGAGGCAAGAGTGCTGCCCACTGAGCCACAGCTGACAATATACAGGCACCACTGCTCCTCAAACCTCAGCTACAGACATTGGACACAGGGCACTTACTACATTTATGTAACCCTATAGATGCTGTCCTGCACTGTATAGGCCTGTATATTAAATATCTGCAAAATGGGAACAAAAACATGCATACACAGTGACTGCCCCGCTCCATTTTTGTGAGGAGCCTTAACGTAAGTGTGAGGCTCCACATAAGTAAGGAACCTAATGCCAGGTTTAGGCATCCACCATGGTTGCCTGAAATAAGGCTCGACCCAATTGGGCTGGGCTCACCATCATGGAGGATGGGGATATTCATGGAGCCTCCTCCTCCCATAGAAACATAGAAGATAGGAGCAGGAGTAGGCCATTCGGCCCCTCTAGCCTGCTCTGCCATTCAATGCGATCATGGCTGATCATCCAACTTCAGTACCCGGTCCCTGCTTTCTCCCCATACCCCTTGATCCCTTTAGCCTTAAGAAATATATCCAACTCCTTCTTGAATATATTTAATGAATTGGCCTCTACTGCCTTCTGTGGTAGAGAATTCCACAGGTTCACCACTCTCTTTAGTTGGTTGTTTAATGGTCTACCACCATTCATGACTGGATGTGGCAGGACTGCAGAGCTTTGATCAGATCCATTGATTGTGGGATCGCTTAGCCCTGTCCATAGCATGCTGCTTCCGCTTTTTAGCATGCATGTAGTCCTGTGTTGCAGCTTCCCCAGGTTGGCGCCGCATTTTTAGGTATGCCTGGTACTGCTCCTGGCATGCTCTTCGACACTCCTTATTGAACCAGGGTTGGTCCCCTGGCTTTATGGTAATGGTAGAGTGAGGGATATGCCGGGCCATAAGGTTACAGATTGTGGTGGAATACAATTCTGCTGCTGCTGATGGCCCACAGCGCCTCATGGATGCCCAGTTTTGAGTTGCTAGATGTGTTCTGAATCTATCCCATTTAGCACGGTGGTAGTGCCACACAACACGATGGAGGGTGTCCTCAGTGTGAAGACTGGACTTTGTCTCCACAATGACTGTGCGGTGGTCACTGCTATCAATGCTGTCATGGACAGATGCATCTGCGACAGGTAGATTGGTGTGGATGAGGTCAAGTAGTTTTGTCCCTCGTGTTGGTTCTCTCACCACCTGTCGCAGGCCCAGACTGGCAGTTATGTCCTTCAGGACTCGGTCAGCTTGGTCAGTAGTGGTGCTACCGAGCCAACCTTGGTGATGAACATTGAAGTCCCCCACCCAGAATACATTCTGTGCCCTTGCTACTCTCAGTGCTTCTTCCAAGTGGTGTTCAACATGGAGGAGTACTGATTCATCAGCTGAGGGAGGGCGGTAGGTGGTAATCAGCAGGAGGTTTCCATGCCCATGCTTGACCTGAAGCCATGAGACTTCATGGGGTGCAGAGTCAATGTTGAGGACTCCCAGGGCCACTCCTTCCTGACTGTATAACACTGTGCCACCACCCCTGGTGGGTCTGTCCTACCGGTGGGACAGGACATACCCAGGGATGGTGATGGAAGAGTTTGGGACATTGGCTGAAAGGTATGATTCTGTGAGGATGACTATGTCAGGCTGTTGCTTGACTAGTCTGAGACAGCTCTCCCAATTTTGGCACATGTCCCCAGATGTTGGTGAGGAAGACTGTAATGTCTGTGTGTAATTGAGACACGGACTGCAGAAGTTGGTTATAACAGGTGTTTACTGAATGGAGACAAAACTGGAACTACTATACAAAGTTACTGCACAGGCTTATATACAGGGGTGGTCACTACTGGTACTGCAGTATACAGGGGCTGCAGAATACAGTTCCTTCTTCAAGGTACATACACTACAATTCCTCCACTTTTAGCTAAACAGTACATAACATTCAATTAATAATTAAATAACATATTTACAATTACAGTTGCTATATACATTAGCTGAAGTTAATCAATTATAAATTCAGTCTTTGAGGAGGCTTCCTGATTCTGTCCGGATAACGCCTCTTTGGGGTATCAGGTTCTTCTGGCAAAGTTGATTCGGGATCAACGTTGTTGTTTGGTTTGTCTGCTTCCAATATCACCGATTCTGAGGTAGATGCAATTGGTACTTCGGTTTCATCACCAGGTGTATAGGATCGTGGTGTAGATTTGACGTTTACCAGTGACTCTAGAATCTGGTCAGCATGGCATCTTACAATGCTCTCTCCAACGTCCACGATATACATTAGAGGTCCTTGCCATGTGCAGATCGTTCCTGGCTGCCATTTCTCTGTGCGGTAGTCCCGGGCCAAAACTGGTTGACCTATCTTGAAACTCCTGGTTGGCCTTTCATTCATATTCTGAAACTGCCTGTTCTCCACATCTCTTCTGATGTTTGGCTTAACCAAATCCAAGCGGCATCTTAGTCTTCGATTGAAGAACATCATGGCTGGAGTTTGGTTGGTAACCGCATGTGTCGCATTCCGGTAGGCAAACAAGAAGTTATCCACCTTGTGTTGTAGGGGTATGTCTTCATTACACATTGCCTTGATAGCCTTCTTGAATGTTTGAACGAACCTCTCAGCCAATCCATTGGTGGCTGGATGATATGGGGCAGGTGTGTAATGCTTAACACCATTGTTCTTTAAGAACCTCCGGAACTCTTCAGACACAAACTGTGGTCCATTGTCGGAGCAAATCTGTTCAGGCAGCCCATTTCTGGCGAATATGGTTCGTAAGACTGTGATAGTTTTTTCTGTGGTGGTTGAGGACATTTTTATTACCTCTGGCCACTTTGAATGTGCATCCACCGCAATTAAAAACATCGAGTCCATAAATGGACCAGCAAAATCAATGTGTACCCTTTGCCATGGGGATGAGGGCCACTCCCATGGATGTAGAGGGGCTTGTGGTGCGGCGTTTTGGACCTTCTGACATCCTGTACAGCTCTTGGTCATCTCTTCGATTTCTCTATCGATTCCCGGCCACCACACAAACGCTCTGGCTAAGTTCTTCATTTTTACCCCTCCCAGATGACCCTCATGAATCTCATTGAGCACTCTATCCTTCAATTTGGGTGGAATTACTACTCTGGATCCACACATCAAGGTTCCTCGGCACACTGACAGCTGTTCTCTTCTCGGCGAGAATGCTGGCAACAGTGGTTCGCCATGTGCTGGCCATCCCTTCACCATTAAATCATAGACCCTGGAGAGTGTCGGGTCATTTCGTGTTTCCTTTTCTATGTTTGCATTCGTCACAGGTAGACATTCGACTATGGTCGAGTGGAATATCTCCACAGGATCCACTGCAGGTGCTTCTTCCACCGTCGGCAACGGTAGGCGCGACAATCCATCAGCATTCCCATGCTGTTTAGTTCCTTTGTACTCGATGTCATATTGGTGTGCCCCTAGGAAAAGGGACCACCTCTGTAGCCGTTGTGCTGTCATTATCGGGAAGCCCTTCTTAGGGTTGAAAATGGAGACAAGAGGTTGAAGATCAGTTAGTAGAGTAAATTTCTGTCCGTGCAGGTAGTGATTGAACTTCTTCACCCCCCACACCAGGCTGAGGGCCTCTCTGTCAATCTGGGCGTAGTTACGCTCGGCTGCAGTTAACGAGCGTGACGCAAGAGCTATTGGCCTCTCTGAACCATCAAGGGATTTATGTGACAGTACCGCTCCAACGCCGTAGGGAGACGCATCACACGCCAATCTTATCGGTAGTGATGGGTTGTAGTGAGCCAATACTTCTCTTGAAGTGATCAGGCCTTTACACTTCTGAAAGGCCCGCTTACATTCATCGCTCCATTTCCATGCTACTCAAGTTTGTAGCAGGGCGTTCAGTGGGTGCAGAATTGTGGACAAATTCGGCAAAAACTTATGATAGTAATTCACCAATCCGAGGAATGACCTCAGTTGCGACACATTTTCAGGCGCTGGAGCCTTAACTACCGCTTCAATTTTGTCAGGGGACTTATGTAACCCCTCTTCATCAATCACGTGGCCACAATGCGATATTTGTTTCTTAAAAAACTCGCACTTGGGGCAATTGGCTCGTAGCCCATGTTCTCTTAGTCTAGTGAGCAGCTGCTCTCGGCTGGCAAGGTGTTCACTGTCATTTTCACCTGTCACTAGGATGTCGTCCAAGTAACACTGAGTCCCCGGAATCCCTTGCAGGACTTGTTCCATCGCTCTTTGCCATATAGCCGGGGCTGATGCTACTCCGAATACCAGTCGATTATACTGGTAAAGACCTTTGTGAGTGTTTATCGTGAGATAGTTCCAAGAGGATTCTTCAACTTCCATCTGCAAATATGCTTGCGCTAGGTCAATTTTTGTAAAACGTTTCCCTTCAGATAGTGAGGCGAAAATATCTTCTATCCTCGGAAGAGGATACTGTACTGTGTGAAGGACTAGGTTCACAGTCACCTTGAAGTCCCCACAGATGCGAACCTTCCTTGGCTCCTCAGACTTATTGTTTAACGTTTTCTTCATGACAGGAACGATGGGTGTCGCCCACTCGCTCCAGTCTACCTTAGATAACACGCCTACATTCTCCAGATTCTCCAGCTCTGCCTCGACGGCTGGGCGAATTGCATACGGTACCGGTCTTGCTTTGAAAAACTTGGGAATTGCATTCTCTTCTATTTTTATCGAGGCGGTTACGCCTTTAAGAGTTCCCAGTCCTTGTTGAAATACCTCTTTAGCGTTAGCTAAGATTTTTGACAATCGTCCAGGTGTGATGTCGTCATCCTTTTTACCAGCCACAGTCAGTGCCTGAATGGAGTGCCAGTCTAAACTTATCTTTCTGATCCATTCACGACCCAATAACAGTGGTCCACCATCTTGCAGTATGTACAGATACAATTTCTGTATTTCCTTGCCGTTGTATTCGACAGGCACCCTTATTTTCCCTCTGGGGTATACTTTCTGCCCCGTATATGTCTTCCAGACAATGGATGTGTCTTTCAAGGGTATGTGTGAGAATAGCCGCTCGTAGTCTCGTCGATTCATGACGGTCAGGGCTGATCCTGTATCCAATTCCATTTTGACTTGGGACCCTGCTATCATGAGGGTGACCCAAATGGTTCGGTGATCCTCTTTTGCGATTACGTTGTGTAGTTTGAGACAGCTTAGTCTCTTGTTCCCGGATTCACTATCACTCTTCTGGTCTTCGGAACTACTGTCCATCATCTTTTGTACTTTCCTGTACTGTTCCTTAGTAGTCTTTTTGTTGTCATTAGTCTTCTTCCCGGACCTGCAAACTCGTGCAATGTGTCCCATCTTTCCGCATTGCCTGCATGTTTTGTCCTTGGACCAGCAGTCCTTCTGGTCATGGGTTGTTCTGCCGCAGCGATAACATTTTTCAAATCCCCGTGTCATTTCATGGGTGCCGTATTCCTGTGGCTTTTGCTGTATTTCTGCAGCTCCCCTTGCTGCGGCTTCGTACGATACTGCCACGCTGAAAGCCTTATCTAGCGTCAGCTCTTTCTCTGAGAGTAACCTCTTCTGGGTTCCTTCACTCAGGAGTCCACAGACAAATTTGTCCCGTAGGGTATCTGCCAGTCCTGCTCCGAACTGGCAGTGCTTTGATAGCTTGCGTAGTTCCATAAGGTAATCAGCATTGCTCTCATCTTTATGCTGATTTCTCTTGTGGAATTTAAATCTTTCTGCTATCAGCAGCGGTGTAAGATTTAGGTGTTCCTGTAGGATATCAACAATTTCATTAAAACTCTTCGCCATCGGTTTGACTGGAGTGATCAGGTTCCGCAATAGGCCGTACGTTCTTGCGCCCATTAAATTTAGTAGTGCCGATGCCGTTTTCTCATCGACTACTTCATTTGCCTTGCAATATACTTCGACTCTTTCCACATACGTGGTCCAGTCTTCTATTGCATTATCGAAGGCAGTAATATTGCCAGGCTTCGGCATCTTGGAGATCTAAGATGGCGCCTCCCGCGCTTTGCCTTCTTCCCCGATTGAACAAAATGGTGCCACCCACGCTTTGCCTTCTTCCCCGCTGGATTAAGATGGCTCCTCCCACGCTGCTGCCAACGCCGCTCTCCGCGGTCCCCGTGGCAAACTGCAGCTCCTCGCGGCTTTCTGCGCTTCTAATTTCTTTTTCTTTTATTTTAATTACTGTTCCCGTCGTCAGAGCAGACCCTATGGGACACTTCCCTCCCTCTTCTCGGGTCTGTACACTGCCCGGCTTCATAGCACCGGCCGCGCCCTGTGTGCTCCACCCTCTCTCTCTCCTCTTCCCGACAACGCTGCTCGGCCCCGTTGAAAAGCCACCCGATCGAGCTCTAGCCCGCCGCAGCCCAGGAAGGATCAGTGTACTACCTGCCACCAGCCCGATTAGCTGGAACACCATAGACTGGATAACCAAGCCCAGCTCTCGACAGCCTCTCCTGCAAATCTTCGAATTCGATGAATCAGAGGGCGGTTGCCCACGGTCGACGCCCGTTTCTTCTGTTTGTTTTTTTTTGGATATCTTCCTTCTGGCTTCAACCTCTAATAACTTTGCTTCAGGGATGGATCCCCGTGAGGTGGTGCAGAACTGTAGGTAAGTTCGGATCTGTTCGTCGCCAATGTAATGTCCGTGTGTAATTGAGACACGGACTGCAGAATCACAGAATCACAGAAACCCCACAGTGCAGATAGAGGCCATTTCGGCCCATCGAGCCTGCACCGACACATATCCCACCCGATCCCCGTAACCCCTACACCAACACATATCCCACCCTATCCCTGTAACCCCACGTATTTAATCCCCCTAACACTAAGGGTCAATTTATCATAGCCAATCAACCTAACCCGCACATCTTTGGACTGTGGGAGGAAACCGGAGCACCCGGAGAAAACCCACGCAAACACGGGGAGAATGTGCAAACTCCACACAGACAGTCGCCCGAGGCCGAAGTTGGTTATAACAGGTGTTTACTGAATGGAGACAAAACTGGAACTACTATACAAAGTTACTACACAGGCTTATATACAGGGGTGGTCACTACTGGTACTGCAGTATACAGGGGCTGCAGAATATAGTTCCTTCTTCAAGGTACATACACTACAAAGACTTTGCAGGTTCGACTGGGCTGGGTGTGGCTTTGTCATGTCCGATGCCGGTGGCGAGGTCGATGCCGGGTGGTCTGTCTGGTTTTATTCTCATTGTTTTTCATAGTGTTTTTTTTTTACAACTGAGTGGCTTGCTAGGCCATTTCAGAGGACAGTTAAGAGTCAACCACATTGGGTCTGGAGTCACATATAGGCCAGACCAGGTAATCTGACCCGGCCAATTACCGTCCCATCAGTCTACTCTCAATCATCAGCAAAGTGATGGAAGGTGTCGTCGACAGTGCTATCAAGCGGCACTTACTCAGCAATAACCTGCTAACTGACGCCCAGTTTGGGTTCCACCAGGGCCACTCAGCTCCTGACCTCATTACAGCCTTGGTCCAAACATGGACAAAAGAGCTGAACTCAAGAGGTGAGGTGAGAGTGACTGCCCTTGACATCAAGGCAGCATTTGATCGAGTGTGGCATCAAGGAGCCCTAGCAAAACTGAAGTCAATGGGAATCAAGGGGAAAACTCTCCATTGGTTGGAATCATACCTAGCACAAAGGAAGTTGGCTGTGGTTGTTGGAGGTCATTCATCTCAATCACATGACATCACTGCAGGAGTTCCTCAGGGCAGTGTCCTAGGCCCAACCATCTTCAGCTGTTTCATCAATGACCTTCCCTCCATCATAAGGTCAGAAGTGGGGATGTTCGCTGATGATTGCACACTGTTCAGCACCATTCGAGACTCGTCAGATACTGACGCAGTCCGTGTCCATATGCAGCAAGACCTGGACAACATTCAGACTTGGGCTGACAAGTGGCAAGTAACATTCGCACCACACAAGTGCCAGGCAATGACCATCTCCAACAAGCGAGACTCTAACCATCACCCCTTGACATTCAATGGCATTACCATCACTGAATCCCCCACTATCAACATCCTGGGGGTTACCATTGATCAGAAACTGAACTGGACCAGCCATATAAATACTGTGGCTACAAGAGCAGGCCAGAGGCTGGGAATTCTGCGGCAAGTGTCTCACCTCCTGACTCCCCAAAGCCTTTCCACCATCTACAAGGCACAAGTCAGGAGAGTGATGGAATACTCTCCACTTGCCTGGATGAGTGCAGCTCCAACAACACTCAAGAAGCTCAACACCATTCAGGATAAAGCAGCCCGCTTGATTGGCACTCCATCCACCTTCAACATTCACTCCCTCCACCACCGGCGCACTGTGGCTGCAGTGTGTACATTCTACAAGATGCACTGCAGCAACTCGCCAAAGCTCCTTCAACAGCACCTTCCAAACCCGCGACCTCTACCACTTAGAAGGACAAGGGCAGCAGACGCATGGGAACATCACCACCTACAAGTTCCCCTCCAAGCCACACACCATCCTGACTTGGACCTGTATCGCCGTTCCTTCACTGTCGCTGGGCCAAAATCCTGGAACTCCCTTCCTAACAGCATTGTGGGTGTACCTACACCATATGGACTGCAGCGGTTCAAGAAGGCGGCTCACCACCATCTTCTCAAGGGCAATTAGGGATGGGCACTAAATGCAGGCCTAGCCAGCGACGCCCACATCCCATCAATGAATAAAAAAAAAGGACAGCAGATTTCCTTCCGGAAAGGACATTAGTGAACCAGATGGGTTTTTACGACAATCCGATCATTTCATGGTCATCATTACTGACACTAGCTTTTTATTCCAGATTTATTTAATTAACTGAATTTAAATTCCCCAGTTGCCGTGGTGGGATTTGAACTCACGTCTCCAGATCATCAGTCCAGGCCTCTGGATTACTAGCCCAGCACCATGACCACGATGCTGGGTTCAGTTGTAATGGAAGATATTATAAATATGAAATGAAAAATGGCTGCTTGCGGAGTCAAGATGTCTTCCACATAAAATGTTGGCTAGCATAATTATGGATTTCAGTATGCAGATTGGTCACTTTTATCTGCTCTTCAAAATGAAAGATGAGAAATAGCAACTTTGAGTAATTACGCTACAAGTAAGCTTGGCACAGCTTGGAAGGTTTCCGCCCAGAATATCATAGAATAGAATCATAGAATCATAGAATGGATACAACACAGGAGGAGGCCATTCGGCCCGTCGAGCCCATGCCGGCTCTCTGCAAGAGCACTTCAGCTAGTCTCACTCCCCCCGCCCTTTTCCCGTAGCCCTGCACATCTTTTTCCTTCAGGTACTTATCTAATTCCCTTTTGAAAGCCACGATTGAATCTGCCTCCACCATCCCTTCAGGCAGTGCAATCCAGATCATAACCACTTGCTGCGTACATTTTTTTTCCCTCATGTCGCCTTTGGATCTTCTGCCAATCACCTTAAATCTGTGTCCTCTGGTTCTCGACCCTTCCGCCAATGGGAACAGTTTCTCTCTAACTACTCTGTCTAGACCCTCAGGATTTTGAACACCTCTATCAAATCTCCTCTCAATCTAATATTTTAATACACGTTATCAGTCGACTCTGACAGGTTAAAAGTGATATACATTTCACCCTGACTAGGCTGGAGCGGTCATGCTGCTCAGAGTATTTGATTGCTGAAGCTTAAGATGTTTCACTTTGCTCCACCATTGAATTCCTGTCAAATCTGGCGGTTTGTGACTATAACAACAGATGGTGGTATCAGGGCACTTAGAAAATTATAACATGATTAAGCAGAGTCAACATGGTTTTATGAAGGGGAAATTGTGTTTGACAAATTTATTACAGTTTTTTGAGGATGTAACAGCAGGGTAGATAAAGGGGAACCAGTGGATGCAGTATATTTGGATTTCCAAAAAGCATTCGATAAGGTGCCACATAAAAGGTTATTACACAAGATTAGTGTAGTGTATGTGCCTTTAAGAGCCCCAGGTGTGCTGTAATGCCAGTAATTGCCACTCGGGCTATATAAGCCTGTATATTGTGTATATCCGTTAGAACCCCCCCCCACAGACTTTGCTTAGTAAATACCTATGAACCAACTCCTGTCTTCAGTGTCATTATCAACACACGGACACTACAGTGGCGACGAAGTGGAAACGGACTTACCTGCAATTCGGCAGCACCTCAAGGACATCGATTCCTTGGGCGTCCAGAAGACTCAAGGAAGTGAGAGAAGCTGTGGTTTCACCAGCTGGCCAAGCTGATGGCAGGTACTGCGCTAATCCTTCCTGGGTGTCAGGCTGGGGCTCCAGCGGCTGGCTCTACAGCTGAGACAGGCAGCGAAATCGGAGGCAAGCAATAACAGACTGGGAGGGAGCACTCGGGAGACGGCCGGCGCGGCAAGCAGGTCAGCGTTCAGACCTGGTGAGAAACTCCGGCAGGAACGAGTCTCCAACAGTAAATTTAAAAAAAAGAACGGAAACCGCAGTAAACAGCGTTGTCATCGGCAGCAGCGGCAGGAAAGCGCGGGAAGCGCCATATCTTTGCTGCAGAAAAGAAAAAAAAGCGCGGGAAGCGCCATATCTTTTCTGAAATGCCTAAGTCTGGCAATATTGATGCTTTTGATAGCGAAATAGAGGATTGGACCACATACGTGGAAAGAGTAGAGGTATATTGCACTGCAAATGGAATAGAAGATGAAAAAAAAGCTTCAGTACTTCTGAACTTAATGGGCGCAAAGGCATACGGGCTGTTACGAAATTTAATCACTCCAGCCAAACCAAAGGACAAGAATTTTAAAGAAATTGTTGATACCCTGCAGGAGCACTTAAACCCAACACCGCTGCTGATAGCGGAACGATTCAAGTTCTTCAAGAGAAATCAACACAAGAATGAAAGTAACGCTGATTACCTAACCGAATTAAGAAAGCTATCAAAGTACTGCCAATTCGGGGCAGGACTATCAGATTATCTTTGAGACAAATTCGTTTGCGGTCTCTTAAGTGAAGGAACACAAAAAAGGCTGCTTTCTGAAAAAGATTTAACATTGGACAAAGCTTTCAGTATGGCTGTATCATATGAAGCAGCAGCAAGAGGAGCTGCAGAGATACAACAAAAGACACAGGACTTCGGCACCCATGAAATGACACAGGGTTTCGAAAGATGTTATCGCTGCGGCAGATCCACCCATAACCAGAGGGACTGCTGGTTCAAGGACAAAGCATGCAGGCAATGCGGAAAGATTGGACACATTGCACGGGTATGCCATGGACAAAATAAATCCACAGACAGAAAAAAAAAATCAATAAAGAAAAGTACAGGAAGGTACAAATGATGACGGACAGTAGCTCCGAAGACCAGAAGAGCGATAGCGACTTTGAAAACAAGAGACTAAGCTGTCTCAAATTACATAATGTACTTGCCAAAGATGATTACCAAACCATTTGGGTTACCCTCACGATAGCAGGGTCCCCAGTTAAAATGGAGCTAGATACAGGATCAGCTCTAACTGTAATAAATCGACGGGATTACGAGAGGCTATTTTCGCATATACCTCTAAAAGACACATCCATTATCTTAAAAACATATACGGGGCAGAAAGTATACCCCAAAGGAAAAATAAGGGTGCCTGTTGTATACAACGGCAAAGAATAACAAAAGTTGTATTTATACATTCTACAAGATGGTGGTCCACCGTTGTTGGGACGTGAATGGATCAGAAAGATACGTTTAGACTGGCACTCCATTCAGGCACTGACGGTGACCAGTAAGAAAAAAAACAATGATGACATCATACCTGAACGATTAAAAGACATCTTGGCCAACGCCAAAGAAGTGTTTCAAGAGAAACTAGGAACCTTGAAAGGCATCACCGCCTCAATAAAAGTGGAAGATGCAGCAATTCCCAAATTTTTTAAGGCAAGACCGGTGCCATACGCAATACGTCCGGCAGTCAAGGCAGAGCTGGAGAATTTGGAAAAAGCAGGCGTATTATCCAAAATAGATTGGAGCGAGTGGGCAACACCCATCGTTCCAGTCATGAAAAAAGCACTGAATAAAGATAAATCTGAAGGACAGAGAAAAATTTGCATCTGTGGAGACTTCAAGGTGACTGCAAACCCGGTCCTTCACACAGTACAGTATCCTCTTCCGAGGATAGAAGATATTTTCGCCTCACTATCCGGAGGGAAATGTTTCACCAAAATTGACTTGGCACAGGCATATCTACAGATGGAGGTTGAGGAGGCCTCTAAAAAGTATCTCACGATAAACACACACAAAGGCCTGTACCAGTACAATCGACTGGTTTTTGGAGTAGCATCAGCTCCAGCTATCTGGCAAAGAGCTATGGAGCAAGTCCTGCAAGGGATTCCGGGGACTCAATGCTACCTAGACGACATCCTTGTAACAGGAGAAAACGACAACGAGCACCTTGCCAATTTGGAGCAGGTGCTCACTAGGCTGAAAGAACAGGGCCTACGAGCGAATCGCCCCAAGTGCGAATTTTTCCAAAATCAGATATCATATTGTGGCCACATAATTAATAATGAAGGGTTGCATAAGTCACCTGAAAAAATTGAAGCGGTCATAAAAGCCCCAGCACCTGAAAATGTTTCACAATTAAGGTCGTTCCTGGGATTAATAAATTACTATCATAAATTTTTACCGAACTTACCAACTCTTCTACACCCTCTTAATGAACTTCTACAAACAGGAGTGATTTGGAAATGGAACGAAGACTGTAAACGTGCCTTCCATAAATGCAAAGACTTAATCACATCCGAAGAAGTTTTGGCCCCTTACGGCATAGGAGCAGTATTATCCCATAAATTCCCTGATGGCTCAGAACGGCCGATAGCTTTTGCGTCACGCTCATTAAACTCAGCTGAGCGTAACTATGCCCAAATCGACAGGGAAGCACTCAGCCTGGTATGGGGAGTGAAGAAATTCAACCATTACCAACACGGACAAAAATTTACCTTGTTGACTGACCATCAACCCCTCATCTCCATATTCAACCCTAAAAAAGGTGTTCCCATTATGACAGCGCAAAGGCTACAGAGGTGGTCCCTTTTTCTAGGGGCACACCAATACAACATAGAATACAAAGGATCAAAACAGCATGGGAATGCTGACGGTTTATCGCACCTACCGTTGCCAAAGGTAGAAGGGGCACCTACAGTAGACCCAGTAGAGATGTTCCACTCTACCATAGTGGAATGTCTACCAGTAACAAATTCTGCCATTGAAAGGGAGATGAGAAATGACCCGACTCTCTCACGGGTCTACGATTTAACAGTGAAGGGATGGCCAGCACATGGCGAACCACTGTTGCCAGCATTCTCGCAAAGAAGAGAACAGCTGTCAGCGTGCCGAGGAACCTTGATGTGTGGATCCAGAGTGGTAATTCCACCCAAACTCCAGGATAAAGTGCTAAAGGAGCTTCACGAGGGGCATCTGGGTGGAGTGAAAATGAAGAACCTAGCTAGGGCGTTTGTATGGTGGCCAGGTATCGATGGAGACATCGAAGAAATGACCAAGAGCTGCCTAGGATGCCAGAAGGTCCAAAACGCTCCACCACAAGCCCCTCTACATCCATGGGAGTGGCCCTCATCTCCCTGGCAAAGGGTGCACATTGACTTTGCTGGTCCCTTTATGGACTCAATGTTCTTAATCGCGGTTGATGCACACTCCAAGTGGCTGGAGGTAATAAAGATGTCCTCCACCACCACGGAAAAACCATCACAGTATTAAGGACCATATTTGCCAGGAATGGGCTGCCGGAACAGATATGTTCTGATAATGGACCGCAATTTGTGTCCGAAGAATTCAGAAAGTTCTTAAAAAACAATGGGGTTAAGCACTACACGTCCGCCCCATACCATCCCGCTACCAATGGATTGGCTGAAAGGTTTGTCCAGACCTTCAAGAAGGCCATAAAGGCCATGGGTAATGAAGACATAAAACTTCAGCACAAGGTGGATAACTTCTTATTCGCATACAGGAATGCAACACATATGGTTACCAACCAAACTCCCGCCATGATGTTCTTCAATAGAAACCTAAGATGTCGGCTGGATTTGGTCAAGCCCAACATCAGAAGGGACGTGGAGAACCGGCAGTTTCAAGGCATGAATGAAAGGTCAACTAGAACCTTCCAGATAGGTCAACAAGTTTTGGCCCGGGACTACCGTACCGAGAAATGGCAGCCTGGAACTATCTGCACACGACTAGGACCACTGATGTATACCGTGGACATCGGAGAAAGCATAATAAGGCGCCATGCTGACCAAATCATAAAGTCATCCGAAAAGGGACAACCTACACCACAACTCTATACATCTAACGATGAAGTAGAGATACCCATATCTACCTCCGATCCGGTGATACTGGAACCCGATGAACCCGACACTGGCATTCAAGCCGAATCAGCCTTGCCAGAAGAACCTACTACACCACCAGAAACTACTACACCCCCGAGGCGTTATCCGGACCGAGTCAGGAAGCCTCCTGAGAGACTGACTTATAATTAATTAACTACAGCAATGTATATTATTTTGCTTATAACATGTAATTAATAATTACTTAAAATATGATGTACTGGTTAGCTAAAAGGGGAGGAATTGTAGTGTATGTGCCTTTAAGAGCCCCAGGTGTGCTGTAATGCCGGTAATTGCCACTCGGGTTATATAAGCCTGTATATTGTGTATATCCGTTAGAACCCCCCCCCAGACTTTGCTTAGTAAATACCTATGAACCAACTCCTGTCTTCAGTGTCTTTATCAACACACGTGTTAAGTCTGTGTGTTCTAGTTATTGTTAATAAGAATCACTGCACACAGACCACAAGAGTAAATTCAACAGGTCTTTACTAGTCGGAGGTCAGGCTGAACTGCCCAATAAATCATTACACAGCACTTATATACCGGTGTGGTCACCACCGGTATTACAGTATACAGCAGCCAAGATAAAGTAGTGCATCTCTTAAAATAGTTCTCTTAAAGGTGGAACGGTTACATACACCACAATCCTCCCTTTTTAGCTTAACAGTATATATTCCCCATTAAACATAACATAATAACATATATACACAACTTCATGTAAAAACAGTTCACAGATTCAGTCTCTGAGGAGGCCTCCTGATCTGAGATGGATAACGCCTTTCAGGGGTCTCTGGTTCTCGTTGCTGGGGTGACTCAGCTAGTTGATCCCCTATGGATAGGACATCATCATCAGGTATATACACTTCTGAGGTAGATGCTTCAGGTTCACTAACTTCCTCCACGGTTGTCTCTGTCGTAACCATGGGCTCGACCCTTGTTCTCGATCCCACCAGTTGGTCAGCATGACATCGCATTACATTTTCACCAACATCTACCGTGTACATCAGGGGTCCTTGTCTGGCCCGAATTGTTCCAGATTGCCATTTCTCGTTTTTATAGTCCCTGGCTAACACCGGTTGTCCTATTTCAAAACTCCGAGTGGGCTTGTTATTGATATGCTGGAACTGTTTGTTTTCGACTTCCCTCCGCACATTTGGTTTTAACAAGTCCAACCTGGACCGCAACCTCCTGTTATAGAACATCATGGCAGGACTTTGGTTTGTTGTTGCATGGGTGGCGTTTCGATATGCCAGTAGGAAATTGTCCACCTTGTGTTGCAGTGGAATCTGATCTTCGCTCATGGCCTTTATTGCCTTTTTGAACGTCTGTACAAACCTCTCGGCCAGCCCATTCGTAGCTGGATGATATGGGGCAGAGGTATAATGTTTCACCCCATTCTTCTTCAGGAATTTCTGGAATTCCTCTGACACGAACTGTGGTCCGTTGTCTGAACATATTTGCTCTGGCAATCCATTTCTTGCAAATATCGTTCTTAGCACCGCGATCGTCTTCTCCGAGGTAGTGGTAGTCATTTTAATCACTTCTGGCCATTTAGAATGTGCGTCCACCGCAATTAAAAACATGGAATCCATGAATGGACCAACAAAGTCAATATGTACACGTTGCCATGGGGTTGAAGGCCATTCCCATGGATGCAGCGGTGCAATTGGAGGTGCATTTTGGACTTTTTGGCACCCTGAGCGGCTTTTCGTCAGATCCTCTATCTGTTGGTCGATACCCGGCCACCACACATAAGCCCTAGCAAGGCTTTTCATCTTGACTCCCCCCAGATGACCTTCATGTAGTTCTTTTAGAACTCTCTCTCTTAACTTAGGAGGGATAATCACCCTTGTTCCATACATCAATGTTCCCTGACAGATGGACAGCTGTTCACGTCTTGCTGAGAATGCCGGTAACAGTGGATCACCATGGGCTGGCCATCCCTTTACTGTCAATTCGTAGACCCGGGACAGTGTCGGGTCATTCCTAGTCTCCCTTCCAATATTTGCATTGGTGACAGGTAAACATTCGATGATGGTCGAGTGAAATAACTCCACCGGGTCAACCGTCGGTGCCTCCTCCTCAGTAGGTAGTGGCAGGCGCGACAGCCCATCAGCATTACCATGCTGCTTTGTACCTTTGAATTCTATCTGATATTGATGTGCCCCTAGGAAAAGGGACCATCTCTGGAGCCTCTGTGCTGTCATCACCGAAACACCCTTCTTAGGGTTAAAAATGGATACCAACGGCTGGTGGTCTGTCAGCAGTGTAAACTTCTGGCCCTGCAGGTAATGATTAAACTTCTTTACTCCCCACACAAGGCTGAGAGCCTCCCTATCTATCTGAGCATAGTTGCGCTCCGCGGAGGTCAATGATCTGGATGCAAATGCGACTGGCCTTTCCAAGCCATTTGGCAACTTGTGTGAGAGTACTGCTCCAATACCATAAGGAGAAGCATCACAAGCTAAACGAATAGGTAGCGTTGGGTTGAAGTGAGCCAACACTTCCTCTGAGGTGATCAATGCCTTGCTTTCGCGAAAGGCCTTCTTACAGTCCTCGCTCCACTTCCATGGTACTTCTTTCTGCAAAAGAGCGTTCAGCGGGTGCAGCACCGTGGATAGATTTGGCAGAAACTTATGGTAATAGTTAATCAACCCTAGGAACGACCTCAACTGGGATACATTTTCCAGAGCGGGAGCCTTCACAACAGCTTCGATCTTGTCAGGTGACTTGTGCAGCCCCTCCTGGTCAATGACATGACCACAGTACGAGATCCGTTTCTGAAAGAACTCACATTTCTGGCGATTAACTCGAAGTCCATATTCCTTCAATCTGGTGAGCACCAGTTTCAAATTTGCAAGGTGTTCCTCATCGTCATCTCCTTTAATCAGGATATCGTCCAAGTAACATTGAGTGCTTGGAATTCCCTGTAATACCTGCTCCATGGCCCTCTGCCAAATTGCTGGAGCCGAAGCCACTCCAAAAACCAGTCTATTATATCGATACAAGCCTCTGTGCGTGTTGATTGTGAGATACTGGCGTGACTCTTCCTCAACTTCCATCTGTAAGTACGCTTGCGCCAGGTCTATCTTGGTGAAGTGTTTCCCGCCAGACAATGAAGCAAAGATATCCTCAATCCGCGGAAGCGGATATTGCACCGTGTGAAGCACCGGATTAACCGTGATCTTGAAGTCTCCACAGATGCGGACCTTCCCCGGTTCCCCTGGCTTGTTACTCGATGAACGCTTCATGACGGGGACAATGGGCGTGGCTCACTCACTCCAGTCCACCTTAGACAGTACTCCTGAACGTTCTAGCCCTTCCAGCTCAGCTTCCACAGCAGGTCGTATCGCATAAGGTACCGGTCTGGCTTTGAAAAATTTTGGGTTTGCATGTTCTGCAATCTTGATTTTTGCCGTAATTCCTCTCAGTGTTCCCAGTCCCTGTTGGAACACCTCTTTAACCTCATCCAATATTCTGGACAATCGTTCAGGTTTGACATCTTTTTTTCCGGAATCTACCGTTATTGCTTTTAGCGAGTGCCAGTCCATATTTATTTTCCTGATCCACTCCCGTCCCAGAAGTGGTGGACCTCCCTCAGGTAGTACATATAAGTCCATGCCTTGGTGTTCTTTGCCCTTGTGTACCACCTTGACTTTTATCTTTCCGATGGGGTATACTCTTTGCCCCGTGTATGTCTGCAATACTATCTCCGTATCCCGTAGGGGAATATGTGTGAATAACCTTTTGTAATCTTGCTTATTCATGACCGTCAACGCCGATCCGGTGTCCAATTCCATCTTCACTTGGACTCCTGCTATCTGAAGTGTGACCCAGATAGTTTGTAGGTCAGCTTCCTTACTCACATTGTGAATTCTCAGACTACCCAGTTCCTTGCTGTTGGAGTCTGAATCCGAATTCTGTTCATCCGAACTCTTCTCAGCCACCTTATGTACCTTTCTGCACTTTTCCTGCGGTGACTTTTTGTTGCTGGTCTTCTTTCCTGACCGGCATACTTTAGCTATGTGACCAAGCTTGCCACATTTTCTACATTCCTGATTTTTAAACCAGCATTGGTTCTGATCGTGTGTTGTCTTTCCACAACGATAACATTTCGCTGTACCCAAAGCCATTTGATCTACGCTGAGTACCGCTGCCTTCAGCTGCATTTCCGCAGTGCCTCTCGCTGCGGCTTCGTGCGATGCTGCAATAGTGACAGCCTTATCAAGTGTAAGATCATTCTCTTCAAGCAGCCGCTTTTGTGTTCCTTCTTTCGACAATCCACACATGAATTTGTCTCTCAGTGCCTCTGTCAGTCTTTCCCCAAACTGACAGTATTTCGCTAGCTTACGCAGTTCAATTAAATACTCCGTGTTGCTTTCCTCTTTCAGTTGCGTTCTCGCATAAAATTTAAATCGTTCCGCTAACATCAGCGGTGTGGGGTTCAAATGATTTCTCAGGACAGCAACAATATTAGCGAAAGCCTGATCCGCCGGTTTAGCTGGTGATAAAAAGATGCTTCAATAGCCCGTATGTCTTCGCACCCATTGAGTTTAGTAAGGTTAGTGCTTTATCTTCATCTGATATTTTATTTGCCTTACAATAAATCTCTATGCGTTCTACATACGTGGCCCAATCTTCAACATCGGGACCGAAATCGTTGATGTTACCACGCTTAGGCATCCTCGCAATCTTCTTGAGAAACAAAAAGAAATTTTTATTTTATTTTTTTCAAAATGGCGGTTTCCCGCGCTTGTCTTCTTCCCCCGCCTATGAAAATGGCGGCTTCCCGCGTTTGCCTTTCTCCCCCGCTGGCTGTAATGGTGATTGCCATATTGCTGCGTTCGCCCTCCCCAGCGGTTCTCAAATCGTGCCTCCCAGCCCCTCTTGCAGTCCGGTCCTTTCCCCCGGCTGCGGCTGAGTTCTCCGCGTTTTTTTAAATTTTATCCCGCGCTTCGCGGCCTCGGTAGCTGCCCGGCCTTTTTCCCCGGTCGCGGTCGAGCTCTCTCTCGACGCTGTTGCGTCTCCCAGCCCGCTTGCAGCCCGGTCTTTTACACTGGCTGCGTTTGCATTCACCGCGGCTCCCGTGCCTTACGCTGCCCCAGTCTCAGCGCCTCTGGCCCCGACTTCTGTCCGGCTCTTTTCCCCGGCCGTGGTCAAGTTCTCCGCCCTCATATCCTCCGTTTTTCCCTGCCCTACTTCACAGCCAACGTGGCCGACTTGCTGCTCGTTGCTGATCGGCTTACCCACCACCGTGATAGAAGGGGTGATCACTGCCTGTTGCTGATGGAAGGCTTCGTGTCAGGATTCTTCCTTGCTCTTCAGACCTGAGTCTTTTCTCAGCAGGATGATGAGGGCGGATGCCTCTTCTCGACGCCCGTTAAACTGCCTTGGATATATCTCTGCCGCAGGGTAAGATCGTCATCGTTGCCACTGTTAAGTCTGTGTGTTCTAGTTATTGTTAATAAGAATCACTGCACACAGGCCACAAGAGTAAATTCAACAGGTCTTTACTAGTCGGAGGTCAGGCTGAACTGCCCAATAAATCATTACACAGCACTTATATACCGGTGTGGTCACCACCGGTATTACAGTATACAGCAGCCAAGATAAAGTAGTGCATCTCTTAAAATAGTTCTCTTAAAGGTGGAACGGTTACATATACCACAACACGGACACTACAATTAGGGCTCATGGGGTTGGGGATAATATATTAGCATGGATAGAGGATTGGTTAATGGACAGAAAACAGAGAGTAGGGATAAACAGATCATTTTCAGGTTGGCAGGCTGTAACTAGTGGGGTGCCACAAGGATCAGTGTTGGGGCCCCAGCTATTTACAATCTATATTAATGACCTAGATGAAGGGACCGAGTGTCATGTATCCAAGTTTGCTGATGATACACAGCTAGGTGGGACAGTAAGCTGTGAGGAGAACACAAAGGGCAGGATTTTCATTGGGCCGTGGAGGCAGGATTGGAGGCGTGTGGGGGGTTAAAATCGCGAAATCGGGGGGCACGAACCCATCCTGCCCCCAACCCACCTCCATGCCAGTTTCAAAGGAGCCGGGTACCCGACCCGCACTGGGACCCGCCTCCCCGAGGTGGGAAGGGGATTAGTGCCAATTAGCTGCTTGTTAACAGGTAGCTAACAGGCAGTTTTTAGCCTAATCCCTATTTTCATTGGTGAAATGTGGGATTCCCGATGGCTCCAAACCACGCCAAATTAGCAAGGCGGGCCGTCGGGCTGAAGGGCTTGGAGGGGTCGAGATGTCCAGTGTTCAGGTGAGTGATGGGTGCATGAGTGCAAAGGTAAGTGTGTTTGGTGTGTATAAAGTGTTTAAAGAAGTTTTACTTACATGTTCTTACATTTACAGCCTTCCTTCCTTCAGATCTCGGGAGTCCCTCATCTCACCGGCACAGAAAGCAGAATGGTCGCGAGCTGTCAAAAGTTCCAGCATTCAGCGTTCTGTTCCGGGGAGATCTCTAAATCAGCCTGAGAGGAAGGAATTAACCTGGAGTACAGATTGTCAGTGTTTGACAGCTTCAAACAGCTGTGAAACGTTGATATTTCATCTGTCAAAAGGTCTTGGCACCTGTTGCTGGGCGGGCTCAGCAAGGTCAATCAAATCAAAATCGCGTGAGTTGGCTAGAACTCGATGGAGGCGGGACTACAACCCTGAAAGTTGTAGTCCCGTCTCCTACCCGCCTCCTCAATGAAAATCCAGCCCAGAGAGTCTGCAAAGGGATATAGATAGACTAAGTGAGTGGGCAGTAAGTTGGCAGATGGAGTATAATGTGGGGAAATGTGAGGTTATTCACTTTGGTAGGAAGAATAGAAAAACAGCATATTTTTTAAATGGTGAGAAACTTTCAAATGTTGGTGTTCAGAGAGATTTGGGTGTCCTCGTGCAAGAAACACAGAAAGCTAGCGTGCAGGTACAGCAAGCAATAAGGAAGGCAAATGGCATGTTGGTCTTTATTGCAAAGGGGTTCGAGTACAAAAGTAAGGAAGTCTTGTTACAATTGTACAGGGCCTTGGTGAGACCACACCTGGAGTACTGTGCACAGTTTTGGTCTCCTTATCTAAGGAAGGATATACTTGCCTTGGAGGCGGAGCAAGGAAGGTTCACTAGATTGATTCCGAGGATGAGAGTGCTGTCCTATGATGAGAGATTGTGTAGAATGGGCCTTTATTCTCTGGCGCTCAGAAGAATGAGAGGTGATCACAGTGAAATATACAAGATTCTGAAGGTGATGACAGGGTAGTTGCTGAGAGGTTCTTTCCACTGGCTGGAGTGTCTACAACTAGGGGGCATAGTCTCAGGATAAGGGGTCGGCCATTTAAGACCGAGATGAGGAGGAATTTCTTCATTTAGAGGGTTGTGAATCTTTGGAATTCTCTGCACCAGAGGGCTGTGGATGATGAGCTTTTGAGTATATTCAAGGCTGAGATCGATAGATTTTTGGACTCATGGGGAATCAAGGGATATGGAGATCGGGCGGGAAAGTGGAGTTGAGGTCGATGATCAGCCATGATCTTATTGAATGGCAGAGCATGCTCGAGGGGCCGAATGGCCGACTCCTGCTCCTATTTCTTATGTTTTTATGTTCTTATGTGACCGGTGAGCACTTTGGGGCAAAATGTTTTCCAAAGGAACAAACCTTTCACTTGATTCGGGCAACTGAAGTGATTCATAGAATCTTACAGCACAGAAGAAGGCCATTCGGCCCATCATGCCTGTGCTGGCTCTTGGAAAGAGCCGTCGTGCTCAGTCCCACCCCCGCTTTGTGTCCGTATCCCTGTGAGTTCCTCATCCTCAAGTACCTGTCCAACTTTGTTTTAAAATTATTTATGAAATCAGCTTCCACCACCTTTTCAGGTGGAGCATTCCAGTAGATGGGAAGTGAAGTTCAAAAATAGCTTAGGGTTTTCAATTCTGATTCAGTTAAACTGAAGTGTTCTCTTGTGGCAGAGCCATCAAAGGACTCAGATCGTTTGTATATAATTCCTTTAACAACATGTTAGCTACAGCCTGAGTCTGTATCTTTATTTATGCTGTTTAACTGTACAGAGCGTGGTTACTTTAACAGCGCGGCTAAAACGATGACGTGATTGTCACTAGGAAAAACCTGGGTTGATAAATGAAAGCCAAATTGTGTTTGACTAATTTTTTTTAAATTTAATTCGTTCCTGGGATGTGGGCATCGCTGGCAAGGCCATCATTTATTGCCCATCCCTAATTGCCCTAGAGAAGGTGGTGGTGAGCCACCTTCTTGAACTGCTGCAGTCCGTGTGGTGAAGATACTCCCACAGTGCTGTTAGGGAGGGAGTTCCAGGTTTTTGACCCAGCGGTAATGAAGGATCGACCGATATATTTCCAAGTCAGGATGGTGTGTGACTTGGAGGTGATGGTGTTCCCATGTGCCTGCTGCCCTTGTCCTTCTAGGTGGAAGAGGTCGCGGGTTTGGGAGGTGCTGCTGAAGAAGCCTTGGCGAGTTGCTGCAGTGCATCTTGTAGATAGTCCACACTGCAGCCACGGTACGCCAGTGGTGGAGGGGGTGAATGTTTAAGGTGGTGGATGGGGTGCCGATCAAGCGGGCTGCTTTGTCCTGGATGGTGTTGAGCCTCTTGAGTGTTATTGGAGTTGCACTCATCCTGACATTTGCCTTGTAGATGGTGGAAAAGCTTTGGGGAGTCAGGAGGTGAGACACTCACCACAGAATACCTAGCCTCTGGCCTGCTCTTGTTGCCACAGTATTTATGTGGCTGGTCCAGTTAAGCTTCTGGTCAATGGTGACCCCCAGGATGTTGATGGTGGGGGATTTGGCGATGGTAATGCCGTTGAATGTCATGGGAAGGTGGTTAGATGCTCGCTTGTTGGAGATAGTCATTGCCTGGCACTTGTGTGGCGTGAATGTTTCTTGCCACTTATCAGCTTAGGGTTTTCAATTCTGATTCAGTTAAACTGAAGTGTTCTCTTGTGGCGGAGCCACCAAAGGACTCAGATCGTTTGTATATAATTCCTTTAACAACATGTTAGCTACAGTCTGAGTCTGTATCTTTATTTATGCTGTTTAACTGTACAGAGCGTGGTTACTTTAACAGTGTGGCTAAAATGTGATGACGTCACGCCATTCATCACGTGATTCCCCACTGGCGGGAAAACGTGATGACGTCATGGCGTCAGCCACGGGACTGCAGGGGCAGTCCTCGTGGAGCCTCCAGAGAGAGCAGACCTACATTCAATGTTATCCTGCAGTTTCTTGTTAAAACCTGTTTGTTTCATTAAAGTTCGTTTTGTTTGATCGCCTGAGTAGAACTCAGTCTTTTAGTTAGGAGCCCACGTTCCTACATTGGTGACCCCGACTTTCGCAAATGGTTTTCGCGGAAGATCTTCAGCATGGAAATGAACGCCATAACTCTGAAACTGCCACAGTTCTGGGAGCAACAACCAGCCGCGTGGTTTATCCAGGCTGAAGCCCAGTTCGCCATCAGGAACATCGTCGCGGATCAGACCCGTTATTACTACGTGGTCTCTGCCCTCGATAGCGCCACTGCCTCGCGGATCGTCAGCCTCCTCGGTAGTCATCCTACTGACCGCAAGTATGATACGTTAAAGGCGCGGTTGCTACAAGTCTTTGGGCTCTCGAAGTCAGAACGCGCTCGCTGGCTCCTTGCTATGCCCGGCCTCGGGGACTCCAAACCATCCGAGCTCATGAGCCAAATGCTCACGCTCTTAAGTGCCGAACCGGAATGCTTCCTCTTCCGGGAGCTATTCCTCTGCCAACTGCCGGAGCACGTGCAGGCTGCCCTAGCCAGGTCCGAGGTCACAGACTGCGCTGAGCTTGCTGCCGAAGCAGATAAGATTTTCACAGTAACCCAGCAGTGCTGCGCGGCCACGAGGCGCCCATCCCCCACAGACGCGGCTCCAGCTCCTCTTGCAGCGGGCTGGTGCTCCTACCACGCCCGTTTTGGCGCGAAAGCACGACGCTGCCGCTCTCCCTGCAGCTTTTCGCCCAAAACAAAAACAAAGCTCCTGCAGCGTTCCTGGCGAAGGAGGACCGGGTCTAACGGGCGCTCCGCGGCTGCGATGGCCATCGGATCTTCGGGGAAACTTCTTTACATCACCGACTCCCTATTGGGTCGACCTTTCCTTTGCGACACCGGGGCGCAGTGTAGCATCCTACCTGCGTCGAATCTCGATATGCAAGCTGGGGACCACGGCTTTTCCCTTGTGGCGGCTAATGGCGCAGCCATTCGAAGTTTCCGAAAGCGACAGGTCCAAGTGTGTTTCGGTGGTCAGCGCTTCCATTGGGAATTCGTCACGGCCACAGTCTCATAGGCCATCCTAGGGGCAGATTTTCTGTGTGCCAACGGCCTCCTCGTCGATGTCCGGCACCGCCGGTTGATCAACGCGGCCGCCTTCCACTCGATTCCGTGCCACCACGGTACTGCCGTGTCGCGCTCTATCGCCTGCGCGTTCCCATCTCCGGATGACTTCACTCGGCTCCTCGGAGAGTTCCCGGAACTGACCAGGCCCACTTTCTCCTCCTCGGCCACGAAGCATGGTGTTGAACATCATATCACCACTACTGGCTCCCCGGTTTATGCACGGGCTAGAAGGCTCGAACCCGGCAAGCTCGCGGCTGCGAAAGCGGAGCTCGACACGATGGAGCGGCTGGGGATTATTCGCCGGTCGAATAGTCCCTGGTCTTCGCCTCTCCACGTTGTTCCGAAACCGGGCGGCGGCTGGCAGCCATGCGGCGACTACCGACGCCTGAATGATGCCACTAATCCTGATCGGTACCCGATCCCGCATATTCAGGATTTCTCGGCCCATTTGGCGGGAAATTCTATCTTTTCAAAAGTCGACCTCGTCCAGGGGTATCACCAGGGTCCCGTGCACCCGCAAGACGTCCCGAAAACCGCAGTCATCACCCCTTTCGGCCTTTTTGAGATCCTGCGGATGCCGTTTGGCTTGAAGAACGCGGCACAGACTTTCCAGCGCTTGATGGACTCCGTGCTCCGAGACCTAAACTTCATCTTCGTCTACCTCGACGACATTCTCATTGCCAGCGCTAGCAAGGAAGAGCACATCTGCCATTTGCGTACCCTCTTTATACGCCTCAGTCAGCACGGTTTGATCATCAACCCGGCCAAGTGCCAGTTCGGCCTGCAGCGGATCGATTTCTTGGGACACCGCATCACATCAGACGGTGCCGTCCCCTTACTGACGAAGGTGGAAGCTGTTACCTCTTTCCCGCGCCCGCCAACCGTCAAGGCCCTGCAAGAGTTCCTCGGGATGGTCAATTTCTATCACCGATTCGTCCCTAAGGCGGCTCAGCTTATGCAGCCTTTGTACGGGGCCCTCAAGGGCAAGTCCGGTAAGGATCCAATCAGCTGGACGGCCCAGATGGACCAGGCGTTCGTCAACACCAAGAGCGCTTTGGCCAACGTAACCATGCTGGTGCACCCACTTCCAGGTGCCACCATCGCCCTTACCACCGACGCGTCAGACTACGCTATCGGCGCAGTGCAGGAGCAGTGGGTGAACGGCACGTGGCAACCGCTGGCGTTTTTCAGTTGTCAACTACGGAGAAATGAAAGAAAATACAGCACCTTCGATCAGGAGTTGCTGGCCCTTTTTCTAGCCATCCGCCATTTCCGGTTCTTATTAGAAGGACGTCCCTTCATGGCTTTTGTCGACCACAAGCTTCTAACGTTCGCCATGGCCAAGACCGCCGAACCGTGGTCAGCTCGTCAACAACGTCACCTGACGTTTATTTCTGAATTTACCACGGACATTCAACCTGTGTCTGGTAAAGATAACCTGGTAGCGGATTGCCTCTCCCGCGCGACGGTCCATGCGGTTCACCTGGGGATTGACTACGCCCTCATGGCTGCGGATCAGGCCTCGGACCCAGAGGTCCAATCATACAGAACCGTCCCCTCTAGTTTCCAAGCGACCGACGTCAGTTTCCAGGCCGCAGGCACCACGCTCCTTTGCGACGTCTCCATGGGCATTCCCCGACCTATCGTGCCAGTCGCATGGCGCCGGAAGGTGTTTGACGCCATACACGGGTTGTCTCACCCTGGTATGAAGGCTTCACAACGGCTAATGTCGGCGAAGTTCGTCTGGAAGTGTATGCACCTCGATGTCCGTGACTGGACCAACACCTGCGTGGTCTGCCAGAAGGCCAAGGTCCAGCGTCATGTAAAAGCTCCAGTGGCTACAATCGCTGTTCCGGAGCATCGTTTCGACCACGTGCATGTGGATCTTGTGGGGCCACTTCCGCCTTCCCATGGTTATATGCATCTCCTCACCATGGTGGACCACACCACTAGGTGGCCAGAGGCAATTCCTTTGGTTTCCACCACTTCGGCAGACGTCGCTAGAGCTTTGATCTCCTGTTGGGTTGCTCGTTTCAGGGTACCGGCGGACATCTCCTCCGATCGTGGGCCACAATTTTCCTCGGAGCTCTGGAACACTGTAACTCAGGGGCTCGGCACCAAACTTCATTGCACCACCGCCTATCATCCACAGGCGAACGGCCTGTGCGAGCGATTCCACAGGTCGCTTAAAGCTGCCCTACGGGCCAGTCTTCAAGGTGCGGGATGGGTGGACAGACTCCCATGGGTCCTTTTGGGTCTTCGTACGGTGCCCAAAGAAGACCTGCAATCGACCTTGGCAGAACTCATTTGTGGCCAGCCGCTCCGAGGACCAGGGGATTTCCTCCCTTCTCCCACAGAGCCATGGTCCGCCTCCCAGCAACTCGTCAGCCACCAGGAAGCGGCCAGCTGCTTCGCTCCGGTGCCTACATCAAATCACGGCCTACAGAGCTCCCACGTGCCAGCTGAGCTGAAGAACGCCAAGTACGTGTTTATCCGCCACGCGCTCACCGGGATCCGCTCAAGCCCCCTTACACTGGTCCTTTCCGCGTCATCGAATCAGGAGACAAATCCTTTTCGGTCGACATCGGAGGAAAGCCGGATCACATTTCGGTGGACCGGTTGAAGCCGGCTCACTTGGACCTGGACCGCCCAGTCGTCATCGCTCAACCGCCGAAACGTGGCCGACCGCCCGCAGCCGCCGTGCCAGATCAACCACAGCCGCCCGCCAGCTCGACCACACCCGCCGCGCCAGCTCAACCACAACCGCCTGCCAGCTCGACCACCGCCCATCAGCTTCCTCTGCAGGCTTACCAAAGTCGCTTGGACAGACTTGTCAGGCCTCCTCGACGCCTCACTTTTGCTGTTAAAGATAATTCTGGGGGGGGGGGCGCATGTGGCGGAGCCCCCAAAGGACTCAGATCGTTTGTATATAATTCCTTTTAACAACATGTTAGCTACAGCCTGAGTCTGTATCTTTATTTATGCTGTTTAACTGTACAGAACGTGGTTACTTAAACAGTGCGGCTAAAACGTGATGACGTCACGCCGTTCATCACGTGATTCCCCACTGGCGGGAAAACGTGATGACGTCATGATGTCAGCCACGGGACTGCAGGGGCAGTCCTCGTGGAGCCTCCAGAGAGAGCAGACCTACATTCGATGTTCCACTGAATCACAGAAACCCCACAGTGCAGATAGAGGCCATTTTGGCCCATCGAGCCTGCACCGACACATGTCCCACCTGATCCCCGTAACCCCTACACCAACACATATCCCACCCGATCCCCGTAACCCCACGTATTTAATCCCCCTAACACTAAGGGTCAATTTATCATAGCCAATCAACCTAACCCGCACATTTTTGGACTGTGGGAGGAAACCGGAGCACCCGGAGTAAACCCACGCAAACACGGGGAGAATGTGCAAACTCCACACAGACAGTTTATTGTTAAAACCTGTTTGTTTCATTAAAGTTCATTTTGTTTGATCGCCTGAGTAGAACTCAGTCTTTTAGTTAGGAACCCACGTTCCTATACTCTCATCATAAGAAAGTGAAATCAACTGTCCCTCCCTAATGTGAAAATCATCTTGTAATTATATTTGACTCAGTGACGGGTGGTCGGGGATAAGCTGCACGAAGCGCACTGCATCAGCTAAGATCGGGAAACAAAGTCTGCCTTTAACGTTGCTAGTGATTCACAGTATAACCTTAGGGTAGGTGTGAGGTAAAGCTACTATGCATTGATGCTGCAGCTGTTGTGTAGATACAACTTAAAAGGATTAGGGAGTAAAACATTTGAGATCTTCCTGTGTGCCCGATCGTCAGTAATGGACTGTGATCTTATCCAGTTTGTTCACCCATCACCCCACTTGTGCTCGCTGACACACTCCTTGTTTTCAAATCCCTCCCTGGCCTCGCCCCCCCTCCCTATCTCTGTACCCTCCTCCAGCCCTACCACCCCCCGAGATCTCTGCGCTCCTCCGGTTCTGGCCCCTTGCGCACCCCTGACACCCTTCGCTCCACCATTGGCGGCCGTGCCTTCAGCTGCCTGGGCCCTAAGTTGTGGAATTCCCTCCCTAAACCTCTCCGCCTCTCCACCTCTCTCTTCCTTAAAAACCTACCTCTTTGACCAAACTTTTGGTCACCTGGCCTAATATCTCCTTCTTTGGCTCTATGTCAATCTTGCCTTATTGCTCTCCTGTAAAACTCCATGGGATGTTTTACGTCAAATGAGCTATATAAATGCAAATTGTTGGTGGTGTTGTCTGTCCACAAGAGAGTCATTGTTGTCATCCTCAATGCAAAATTAGCCTAGGTGCTGAAAATCAGACCCGGGGCTTTAGTTGCCAGAAAGTTTAACCAGTCATTCATCTCATTGCTGTTTGTGGGATCTTGCTGTATTCAAAATGGAGTTGCCTACTTAACAATAGTCACTGCACTTCAAATTAATTCAATGTGTGAAGCACTTAGCGATGTTACCGAGAGACACAATCAGGTGATGGATCAATACAAGTCTCTCGACTCAAATTGCAATTGAATTATTAAGTAATGTTGTCTGCAGCCTGATCTGTTGACTCACTGCTACATTGAGGCAGAACATTATTCATACATTAGCAACAGAATCGCGATGACTTTAAAGTGATATCTGCTCCGTGCAGTAAAAGAAAAAAAAGACTTGCATTTCTCCCACGCCTTTCACAACCTCAGGACATCCCAAAGCACTTTACAGCCAATGAAGTACTTTTTTTGGAGTGTAGTCACTGTTGTAATGTAGGAAACGCGGCAGCCAATTTGCCCTGAGACTCCAACTGTCATCGACAGTGCTATCAAGCAGCACTTACTCACCAATAACCTGCTCACTGAGGCCCAGTTTGGGTTCCGCCGGGACCACTTGGCTCCAGACCTCATTACAGCCTTGGTCCAAACATGGAAAAAAAAGCTGAATTCCCAGAGGTGAGGTGAGAGTGACTGCCCTTGACATCAAGGCAGCATTTGACCGAGTGTGGCATCAAGGAGCCCTATAAAATTGAAGACAATGGGAATCAGGGGAAAATCTCTCCACTGACTGGAGTCATACCTAGCACAAAGGAAGATGATTGTGGTGGTTGGAGGCCAACCATCTCAGCTCCAGGACATCGCAGCAGGAATTCCTCAAGGCAGTGTCCTAGGCCCAACCATCTTCAGTTGTTTCATCGATGACACCTTCCATCACTTTGCTGATGATTGAGAGTAGACTGATGGGGCGGTAATTGGCCGGGTTGGATTAGTCCTGCTTTTTGTGGACGGGACATACCTGGGCAGTTTTCCACATTGTTGGGTAAATGCCAGTGTTGTCGCTGTACTGGAACAGCTTGGCTAGAGGCACGGCTAGTTCCGGAGCACAAGTCTGGCTGATGTACTTTGAGCACGCTGAGGGGGCGTTTGGGGGGCGATAACTTTTAAAAGTTTGGAAAATTAGCGACAGGCGCTATGTTTTTCTAACTTTTAAAAAATTCGGGTTTCTCGCTGCAAGAGGGAGGTGGAGCGCTAAATCAAGTGCGCCACTTCCCTCTTGGAGCGCGAGCGGCAGCAGGTGGGGCGGTGAGTTCTGCAGCGCTGCACACTGGGCCGGGTAGCGCCGCCGCGTTGGAAAGCTCCTTCGCTCCCTTAAAGGGAAGGGCCATTGCTGCAGGCTCTGCAACAGAAACGGCACCTACCTGGACAAGGGAGCGGCGAACCCACGCGATCAGCTCAGAGTGCCGGGCAGGAACCCGCGAAAAATAAACGGCTCGAAAAAGTTTTTTTTACTCTAACCCGGCCACCTCGCCTTTAAGCATTGCCCCCGAAGCGGCCGGCCACCCGATGCACGTCCCCCTGAAGCGGCTGTTGTTTCCGCCCGGCGTTGCCTCAGGGGGGCAGAATTGAACTTCGGGCTCGGGGCGCTACCGGGGCCATGCGCGGCCAGATGACGTCACGATCTCCGGCCGCAGGTGGGCGTGGCGGTTGGGGGTACCGCCGCCGCAAACCGGCTGGTGAATTTCGCGAGCGGCGGTTAAATCGCCGCGCCTGGGCAGTAAGACCTTAGCCCCCCCCGAAGCGATAACGGGAGGTGCTAAGGCACCGAATTTCTAGCCCTCTGAGACTCCAACTGTTAGAGATTCCAAAACTCTAACTTTTAATTCTTCCAGGAAGGTTCCTCAGCCGAGGGTTGGATTCTATCATTGTAATCTGTGCCCTTGAAAAGCCTTGTTGCTGTGCAAATAGAAGAGAAGGGTCCAGTAATAGTAACTGAAGCGGGATTTCGCTAACTGTGGTTAGAGCTGATAAGCTGTCGTCATGCTCTGGTTTCCCAAAAAGCTTTAACCCTTGCACTTCTTCATAAAGCAAAACCCCACGTCAGTCCCGTTCATTTACAACCTCTCTGTTGTCACTCCGCTCTGTGTTTTTGCTTTTGATTATTTTGGTTACTACCCTGACATAAATAGTTTCCATGGAAGTTAATGTGAGGTTGAAGGTCACAGTTGAAAGGGGTAGCTTGGCCCTGACTATAATCAAAAGTAATTTGTAGCCACTTGTCAGCTGTGGCTGAGTTGGTAGCCTCTGAGTCAGAAGGTTGTGGGTTCAAAATCCCCACTCCAGAGACTTGAGCACAAAAATCCAGGCTGACACTCCCAGTGCAGTGCTGAGGGAGTGCTGCACTGTCGGAGGTGCCGTCTTTCGGATGAGATTTTAAACCAAGTCTGCCCTCTCAGGTGGATGTAAAAGATCCCACGGCACTATTTCGAAGAAGAGCAGGGAAGTTCTCCCTGGTGTCCAGGGGTCAATATTTATCCCTCAATCAACATCACTAAAACAGATTATCAGGTCATTATCACATTGCTGTTTGTGGGATCTTGTTGCGCACAAATTGGCTGCCGTGTTTCCTACATTACAACAGTGACTACACTTCAAAAAGTGCTTCATTGGCTGTAAAACGCTTTGGGACGTCCGGTGGTCGTGAAAGGCGCTATAGAAATGAAAGTCTCTCTTTCGCTTGCTGCAGTGTTGGCCTTTTGAAGTTCTCCTTGTATACTGCCATTATTTAATGGCGACACACCAACTTCCACCCTCTCCCCAGAACTTTTAAACCATGTTAAATACATGGATGTTAATGAGCGCATACAATACGCCACGGTTAATGTGAGCGGTCATAGGAAAGCAGCACATGTTAAAGGCGTGAGCTCACTCCCCAAACTTTCAAACCAAGATTGTTGATTCGTAGCAGCAGTTGGAGGTGGAGGGGGCGGGGGGTGGGGTGGGGTGTTCGATCGGCACAATTCTTATACGCTTCAGTGGCTGATCCATTGCTGGATTGGCAGATGGAAGGACGGCTCTTGTAACAGTAGCAAGAGATTGAGTTTCAGTTGTGCCGAGTTAAACCAGTGGGGTAGAGGCAGGACTTTCAGGAATGAGAAAGGGGAGTGGGATTTTCCATATCTTGTGGGGGCAGAGCGGTGGGGGGTAACTGTTAGTTTTGTCTCGGATCATTGTCTCTAATTGTCACTAGGAAAAACCTGGGTTGATAAATGAAAGCCAAATTGTGTTTGACTAATTTTTTTAAAATTTAATTCGTTCCTGGGATGTGGGCATTGCTGGCAAGGCCATCATTTATTGCCCATCCCTAATTGCCCTAGAGAAGGTGGTGGTGAGCCGCCTTCTTGAACTGCTGCAGTCCGTGTGGCGAAGATACTCCCACAGTGCTGTTAGGGAGGGAGTTCCAGGTTTTTGACCCAGTGGTGATGAAGGATCGACCGATATATTTCCAAGTCAAGATGGTGTGTGACTTGGAGGTGATGGTGTTCCCATGTGCCTGCTGCCCATGTCCTTCTAGGTGGAAGAGGTCGCGGGTTTGGGAGGTGCTGCTGAAGAAGCCTTGGCGAGTTGCTGCAGTGCATCTTGTAGATGGTACACACTGCAGCCACGCTGCGCTGGTGGTGGAGGGAGTGAATGTTTAAGGTGGTGGATGGGGTGCCGATCAAGCGGGCTGCTTTGTCCTGGATGGTGTTGAGCCTCTTGAGTGCTATTGGAGTTGCACTCATCCAGGCAAGTGGAGAATATTCCATCACACTCCTGACATTTGCCTTGTAGATGGTGGAAAAGCTTTGGGGAGTCAGGAGGTGAGACACTCACCACAGAATACCTAGCCTCTGGCCTGCTCTTGTTGCCACAGTATTTATGTGGCTGGTCCAGTTAAGTTTCTGGTCAATGGTGACCCCCAGGATGTTGATGGTGGGGGATTCGGCGATGGTAATGCCGTTGAATGTCATGGGAAGGTGGTTAGATGCTCGCTTGTTGGAGATAGTCATTGCCTGGCACTTGTGTGGCGCGAATGTTTCTTGCCACTTATCAGCCCAAGCCTGAATATCGTCCAGGTCTTGCTGCATGCAAGCATGGACTGCTTCATTTTCTGAGGAGTTGTGAATGGAACTGAACACTGTGCAGTCATCAGCGAACACCCCACTTCTGACCTTATGATGGAGGGAAGTTCATTGATGAAGCAGCTGAAGATGGTTGGGCCTAGGACACTGCCCTGAGAACTCCTGCAGCGATGTCCTGGGGCTGTGATGATTGACCTTCAACCACCACAACCATCTTCCTTTGTGCTAGGTATGACTTCAGCCAGTGGAGAGTTTTCCCCTCGATTCCCATTGACTTCAGTTTTACTAGGGCTCCTTGATGCCACACTCAGTCAAATGCTGCCTTGCTGTCAAGGGCAGTCACTCTCACCTCACCTCTGGAATTCAGCTTCTTTTTTCATGTTTCAACCAAGGCTGAGTTCTTTGATGAAGTAACGGAGAGGGTTGCTGAAGGTAGTGCGGTTGTTGTGTATATGAACTTTCAAAAGGTGTTTGATAAAGTACCGCACAATAGGCTTGTTCGCAAACTTAAAGTCCATGGGATTAAAGGGCATGGCTATGAAATTGGCTGAGAGAGACAAAACGCAGAGTTTAGTGGTGAACGGTTGTTTCTTAGACTAAAGGAAAGTTTACACAGAAACATAGAAGATAGGAGCAGCAGTAGGCCATTCGGCCCCTCGAGCCTGCTCCGCCATTCAATGAGATCATGGCTGATCATCCAAATTCAGTACCCTGTTCCTGCCGTCTCTCCATATCCCTTGATCCCTTTAGCCTTAAGAAATATATCCAACTCCTTCTTGAATATATTTAATGAATTGGCCTCTACTGCCTTCTTTGGCAGAGAATTCCACAGGTTCACCACTCTCTGGGTGAAGAAATTCCTCCTCAACTCTGTGTTAAATGGCTTACCCCTTATCCTTAGACTGTGACCCCTGGTTCTGGACTCCCCGACCATCGGGAACATCCTTCCTGCGTCTAGTCTGTCTAGTCCTGTTAGTTTTGATGAGATCCCCTCTCATTCTTCTAAACTCCAGCGAGTACAAGCCCAATCGACCCAATCTCTCCTCTGCCATCCCAAGTATCAGCCTGGTGAATCTTCGCTGCACTCCTTCCATGGCAAGAACATCCTTCCTCAGATAAGGAAACAGTGGTGTTCCCCCAGTGTCGGTGTTGGGACCATTGCTGTTTTTGATATATATTAATGACTTGGACTTGGGTATGCAGGACATAATTTCAAAGTTTGCAGATGACACGCAACGTGGAAATGTAGGAAACAATGAGGAGGATAGTAACAGACTTCAGGAGGACACAGACAGATTGGTGAAATGGGCAGATGCAATTGAACACAGAGTAGTGTGAAGTTATGCATTTTGGTAGGAAGAAGGAGGAGAGGCAATATGAACTAAATGTTACAATTTTAAAAGGGCTCCAGGAACAGAGGGACCTGGGGCTGTATATACACAAATCTTTGAAGGTGGCAGGACAAGTTGAAAAGGCTGCTAAAAAAGCATACGGGATCCTTGGCATTATAAACAAAGACATAGAGTACAAAAGCAAGGAAGTTATAAATCATTGGTTAGGCCCCAGCTAGAGCATTGGTTCCAATTCTGGGCACCACACTTTAGGAAAGATGTGAAGGCCTTAGAGAGGGTAGAGAAGAGATTCACTAGAATGGTGATAACTAGAAGGGATAAAGGACTTCAGTCATGTGGAGAGACTACAGAAGCTTGGATTGTTCTACTTAGAGCAGAGAAGGTTAAGAGGAGGTTTAATAGAGGTGTTCAAAATCTTGAAGGGTTTTCATCGAGTAAATAAGGAGAAACTGTTTCCAGTGGCAGGAATGTCATAACAAGAGAACACAGATTTAAGATATTAGACTAAAGAACCAGAGGAGAGATGAGAATTTCTTTTAGCAGCAAGATCTGGAATGCACTGCCTTTATAAAACACTGGTTCGGCCTCAACTGGAGTATTGTGTCCAATTCTGGGCACCGCACTTTAGGAAGGATGTGAAGGCCTTAGAGAGGGAGCAGAAAAGATTTACGAGAATGATTCCGGGGCTGAGGGACTTCAGTTACGTGGATAGACTGGAGAAGCTGGGGTTGTTCCCCTTAGAGCAGAGAAGGTTGAGAGGAGATTTGATAGAGGTGTTCAAAATCATGAGGGGTCTGGACAGAGTAGATAAGAGAGAAACTGTTCCCTTTGTTGGAAGGGTCGAGAACCAGAGGACACAGATTTAAGGTGATTGGCAGAAGAATCAAAGGCAACATGAAGAAAAACTTTTTTACGCAGCGAGTGGTTATGATCTGGAATGCACTGCCTGGAAGGGTGGTGGAGGCAGACTCAATTACAGCTTTCAAAAGGGAATTGGATACGTACCTGAAGGAAAATAATTTGCAGCACTACGGGAAAATGGCGGGGGAGTGGGACTAGCTGAAATGCTCTTACAGAGAGCCAGCATGGGCTCAACAGGCTGAATGGCCTCTTTCTGTACTATAATCAGTCTATGATTCATTCTATGAAACAGTGGTGGAAGGGAATTAGATGTATACTTGAAGGGAGAAATTTGCAGGGCTACGAGGAAAGAACAGGGGGGAATGGGACTAATTGGATAGCTCTTAAATTTTGCTAAAACTGTGAGTCTGGGATGGGAAAGAAATGCGGTAGAAGGGAGAGAGTTGAATTCTTTGAAGAGGTAACAGAGAGAGTAGACAAGGGTAATGTAATAGATGTAATATATGTAGATTTCCAAAAGGCCTTCAATAAGATACCACATAATAGACTAATGAATAAGGTCAGAGAATGCGGAGTCAGGGGACAAGTAGCAGAGTGGCTAGCGGACTGGCTGAAAGTCAGAAAACAGAGAGTAAGGGTAAAGGGTAGCTATTCAGAGAGGCAGAAGGTGGGAAGTGGGGTCCTACAGGATCAGTGCTGGGACCACTGTTGTTCACAATTTATATTAATGATTTAGATTTTGGAATCAAAAACACAACTTCTAAATCTGTGTATGACACAAAATTGGGAGAGATAGATAACACTGAGGAGGACTGCAACAAATTACAAGAAGACATTAATAAACTTGCAGAATGAGTATATAATTAGCAAATTAATTTCTACAGATAAATGTGAGTTATTACATTTTGGTAAGAAAAATAAGGAGGTCACATATTACTTGGAAAATCAGAAGCTAAATGGGGCAGAGGAGCAAAAGGACCTCGGAGTACAAATACACAAATCACTAAAAGTTGCGACACAGGTTAATAAGGCAAACCAAGTGAAGGGATAATTACAGTCCTAGCCCTTTTGGGCTATCCCAGATCAGGCATATTCCCCAGACATTCACCTTCAACTTAAGTTAGAGATAGCCGAATTCCATAAGACGCTTAATTGGGTCTAAAGTTTCAGGCTATCTTTCCCTAAAGGAAAGGAATGACTGAAGATGTTACCGTCCTCCAGATAGCATCTTTAATAAGTTTAACTAGACTGTAACCTTCTGGATATTATGAGAGTCCGGAAACCCCCCCCCCAGAATTCTGCAACTCCTTACAAAAGAGTATACAGAATTTGTGGGTTCGCGAGTCTATACAGAATTACTCTTTGAGACTATTCTAAAAATATATAGTTTTATGTAAGAGCCAACATTCAGTTAACATCTGTTGAATCAGTCACAACATTAACAATTCAAAATACAATTAGCTTACATTTCTTATTTTTCAGAGATCCTTATTCTCAAATCTTTACTTCGTTACATTTCTTATTTCTTACTTATTTCTAAATCCAGAACATCCACCAAAATCAATCACTTTGACTTCCGGAGACTCATAGTTAAAGACTTACAGAGATGCCTCTGAAGAGTTGAGAAACGCTTTGCCCGTTCAGCGAGTTCTGACTTTTCTGTTAAAAACGTCTTATTTTTATACCCTTTTGACAGTGGTTTCTTCTTTGATGTTCTCTGCTGATGTCAGCTAATTGTCGTTATTAATACCTCTTTTGAATGCTTTCTATCTTACTATCAATTCAACTATTGCATGCATAATTATTTCTCTACCTTTAAGTGTTTCAAAAACCATCATAAAAACAATGACAGCAATGGTTTCTGTTTGATGTCATTCTTATCGAAGATTCTTCATTCAGTTCTTAATATTGGCTTTACTGGCTTTTAGCAGACATTTTGACTCCGTGGCGATCCAAGTTTAATACAAACACAATGCAGTTGCTTGGTTTATCTATTGAAGTCATATTTTCAAAGCCTACTTGTTGGTATTATATTTACAATATGTAAATCAAAACCATTTTAACTGTGTGTTTACTTGTTTTCTAGCTATCTCAATTGGTTGCATATTTAATCTTACAGTTCCTGTTTTCCAAGTTTAACATAAAACTATTTGACCAGCATGTGTTTCTTTACTTGATGTCATGTTTTCAAAGGCACATGCCTCTTTTAATGTTTGTATTTCTGTTTTATGTGTTAACTTATAACACCTTAAACTGGGTCTCTCATTGTGTTCGTTGCAAACCATAGACTTTTCAGAAGCACCAATGGTTTGCTTCAATCTTTCATTGTTTTAGTATATTTAACTAATTCCCATTTCAAAGCTTGTTTACAACTTTGTTATCAACTGATCTTTTCTCAGAAGCCTGTATTTCTGTTTACAGCCTGTGTCTCCAAGGCTTTTCAGACTTTTAAACCCAATATATTCTGTATTAATAATATCAGAATTCTGTTCATAGTATCGTGTATTTCTCTGTATCATGGCTATTCCTTAACACCCCAGCCTTGACCAAAAGATGAGCTTAAAACTTCAGGGCAGAGTTTGGTCAATATTGCTCATGAGGTTACAATAGCATATTAATTTCACGAGATGTACAATCATGAGCTACATGAAAATTCCTTTGAAGTCATCCTAGGACAATGTTTTGTCTTATTAATGATGATAAGTACATAGTCATGCAATGAGCGAAACAACAATGTCCTTAGAATGTCCAATCAGTAGATGTACGTTCCGTAGAGATGAGTTATTCATACGAATCAAGAAAACGTCAGTTGAAACTAGTTGAAGCTTTACACGCTGTTCCTTTGATCCGGTGTGTGTACCGATGCGTGTTGTCGTTAAGGCCATACCAGGCACTTAGTTGATTCCTTCTTTATCCGCAGTGTCTTCCTCCTTCACTGAAGTAACTCGTTGATCTTTCCTTGTTTCGGTTGTTGCTTTTCGCAAATCCATTTCCTGATGTGCTGCTAAGCAATGTGTAGAAGTGTCGGTGACACCTCCTGACTTCCCATCGTCAGTATTTCGATTGCATCCATTTCCTGTGTCGTGCTCCAAGCTGGGTCTTTAAAGACAGCGTACGACTGCACCTTGTATTGTTCCTCCTTTTCGGTATCCCGCAGGACATCTTTTGATATTGTCTATGGAGACATTTTTAAAAAGATGCTTGCCATTCGGCTGGCTAATATGTATTTGAACCGTTCTTTCGTTAATAACAGACTGTATTTGAACAGGATTTTTCCACTTTGGTCTTAAACCAGGTTTCTGCTCGAACTTCTTTTCCTGTACCCGTTCTCTTACTATGGGTTGCCATACTTTATTTGTCAATTTTTTCTGCCTATCTGCTTCCCTTATCCTCTGATCAATTCGATGAATCTCTTTTGTTACTTTTTTTTAATCTAACTGTCGCTGTTGGGTCAAGGACTCAGTGTGTGTAGAGGCAATAAATGAACTATGGGTAAGCAGTGTATGCATCTCAATCCCATACATCAAATAATATGGACATAAGAACATAAGAACATAAGAAATAGGAGCAGGAGTAGGCCAATCGGCCCCTCGAGCCTGCTCCGCCATTCAATAAGATCATGGCTGATCTGATCCTAACCGCCAATCTACTATCACAGAACCATCTCCTGAATCTAACAGAATTAGACACACGAAATAGGAGCAGGATCAGGCTACACGGCCCCTGGGCCCGCTCCGCTGCCCACAGGGCCTTGACCGATCCGAACCTAGACTCATGTCCAAATTCCTGCCCGCTTCCCATAACCCTTTATTCCCTTTACTTCTAGGAAACTGGAGTTTCTTAGGAGACACTGTCCCTGATGCAGATGTGGGCACATTATTGAGTGATAGCTGTACTTCCGGAATGCTGGTGGTTCACTTATTTCCCTGATTCTCAACATATTATACAAAGGATTTGGAACTGCAGAGGATAGAAAAAATATTTACATGGATGATACCAGAACTGAGAGGTTATGCCTATCATGAAAGGATGAACAGGCTGGTCCCTTTTCTCTTGAAAAGAGGAGACTGAGGGGTCACCTTTAAAATTATGGAAGATTTTGATAGAGTAGACACAGAGAGAATGTTTCCACTTGTAAGGAAGAGCAACACTAGAGGCCATCAATATAAGATAGTCACCAAGAAATCCAATAGGGAATTCAGGAGAAACTTCTTTACCCAGAGAGTGGTGAGAATGTGGAACTCGCTACCACAGGGAGTGGTTGAGGCAATTTTTTTTTTATATTCGTTTTATGGGATGTGGGCGTCACTGGCAAGGCCAGCATTTATTGCCCATCCCTAATTGCCCTTGAGAAGGTGGTGATGAGCCATTTTCTTGAACCGCTGCAGTCCGTGTGGTGAAGGTACTCCCACAGTGCTGCTAGGGAGGGAGTTCCAGGATTTTGACCCAACGATGATGAAGGAACGGCGATATACTTCTAAGCCAGGATGGTGTGTGACTTGGAGGGGAACTTGGAGGTGGTGATGTTTCCATACGCCTGCTGCCCTTGTCCTTCTAGGTGGAAGAGGTCGTGGGTTTGGGAGGTGCTGCCGAAGAAGCCTTGGCGAGTTGCTGCAATGCATCTTGTAGATGGTACACACTGCAGCCACGGTACTCCGGTGGTGGAAGGAATGAATGTTTAAGGTGGTGGATGGGGTGCCAATCAAGCGGGCTGCTTGTGTGGCGAGAATGTTACCTGCCACTTATCAGCCCAAACCTGAACGTCGTCCAGGTCTTGTTGCATGCGTGCATGAACTGCTTCATTATCTGAGTTGTGAATGGAACTGAACACTGTGCAATCATCAGTGAACATCCCTCTTCTGACCTTATGATGGAGGGAAGTTAATTGATGAAGCAGTTGAAGATGGTTGGGCTTAGGACACTGCCCTGAGGAACTCCTGCAGAGATGTGATGATTGACCTTCAACCACCACAACCATCTTCCTTTGTGTTAGGTATGACTCCAGCCAGTGAAGCATTTTCCCCCCAATTCCCATTGACTTCAGTTTTACTAGGGCTCCTTGATGCCACACTCGGTCAAATGCTGCCTTGATGTCAAGGGCAGTCACTCTCACCTCACCTCTGGAATTCAGCTCCTTTGTCCATGTTTGGACCAAGGCTGTAATGAGGTCGGGAGCTGAGTGGTCTTGGTGGAACCCAAACTGGGCATCAGTGAGCAGGTTATTGGTGAGTAAGTGCCACTTGATAGCACTGTCGATGACACCTTCCATCACTTTGCTGATGATGGAGACTAGACTGATGGGACGGTAATTGGCCGGGTTGGATTTGTCCTGCTTTTTGTGGACAGGAAATACCTGGGCCATTTTCCACATTGTCGGATAGATGCCAGTGTTGTAGCTGTACTGGAACAGCTTGGCTAGAGGCGCAGATAGTTCTGGAGCACAAGTCTTCAGCACGACAGCCGGGATGTTGCCGGGGCCCATAGCCTTTTCTGCATCCAGTGCGCTCAGCCGTTTCTTAATATTACGTGGATGTTGTGTATGTAACCTGTTCCACCTTAAGAGAGCTTAAGCCTGTTCCACCTTAAGAGATGTACTACTTTCTCAGGCTGCTGTAGACGTAATACCGGGGGTGAACACACCGGTATATAAGCACTGTGCAGTAATCTTGTATTCAGTATAGTCCCTACCTCCAACCAGTAAAGACCTGTTTTTATTGTTACTCATTAGTCTGTGTTTTAATTAACTAAATAATTCACAGACTTAACACTGGCGACGAGTCAGGTTCTTACCCTGCGGCAGTTATTCCACGGCGGTTGAAGAGAGGTTTCAAACCTCACCACTCACCACCCCACTGGAAGCGACAGGCATTAGGACCCTGAAGCCTCCATCAGCTTGTGAACCGGAGTAAAGACAGGACTGGGGAAGAGAGAGGTACAGGGCGATAGCGATCGGCAGATAAGGGCCGGGCCGGGCCGCTTTCAAGTGCGAGGCGCAGCCGGGCCATCGATCGCATCCGCTGATAAGGGCCGCACTCGGGGGCTGAAGGGAGACGGCGTCGGGGGACGGGTGAAGACCGCCAAGCGCGGGAAAACCGCCATTTTGTGGGCGGAGGACGACGGCAAGAGCGGGAAGCCGCCATCTTTGATAACAAGTAAAGAAAATAAAATCTGAGAAATTGCAAATCTACAATGCCTAAACACGGGAATATTAGCACCTTTGATAGTGACCTCGAAGATTGGGCCATATATGTTGAAAGAGTAAAAAATTATTGTAAGGCCAATAAAATTCGTGACCAAGATAAAGCTCTAACATTATTAAATTTAATGGGTGCGAAGACATACGGGCAATTGAAACACCTGTTATCACCAGATGAACCGGCGGATAAGACGTTCGATGAGATTGTTACTGTCCTGAAAGATCATCTAAACCCCACGCCGCTGATGCTAGCGGAACGATTTAAATTTTACGACAGAAGGCAGCTACAGCATGAAAGCAATGCTGAATATTTGCTGGAATTGCGTAAATTAGCGAAATATTGCCAGTTTGGAACGGGACTGACAGAGGCACTTCGAGACAAATTTGTGTGTGGTTTATTTAAACAGGATACACAAAAGCGACTGCTCGAGGAGAATGAGCTGACGCTTGAGAAGGCGGTCACTATGGCAGCAGCACACGAAGCCGCAGCGAGAGGCACGGCAGTAATGCAGCTACGGTCACCGGAGCTCAGTGCACACAAATTGGGTGTGAGTTCTGGCAAATGTTATCGTTGTGGAAAGACAACGCATGATCAGAACCAGTGTTGGTTTAAAAACCAAGAATGTAGAACTTGTGGTAGGCTTGGACATATAGCTAGAGTATGCAGGTCAGCGAAGAAGACCAGCAACAAGAAGTCACCGCAAGGGAAATACGCAAAGGTACACAAGGTGGCCGAACAGGAGTCCGATTCAGACGCAAGCAGTATTGAACTGGCTAGCTTAAGGGTACTCAACGTTGGTAAGGGTGCAGACCTCCAGACAATTTGGGTTACTCTTCAGATAGAAGGAGTCCAAGTAAAAATGGAATTGGACACTGGATCGGCATTGTCGGTCATGAATAAGAAAGATTACAGAAGGTTATTCCAACATATTCCCCTACAGGATACGGAGATTATATTGACAACCTACACGGGGCAGAGAGTGTACCCCATCGGGACAATAAAGGTTGCAGTGGCCAACAAGGGCGAAGGAAGTCAAATAATGGACTTATATGTGCTACCGGAGGGAGGTCCACCACTACTAGGCCGGGAGTGGTTTAGAAACATAAATATGGACTGGCATTCGCTAAAAGCCATAAAGAGTGAGAACTCGGTGCAGATAATCAGCCCAGACTCTAGAACTGATGATGGTAAGACCAACCCATGTGCAAAAGACAAAGTTTCAGCACAGAATTCCACTGAGCAACAACAACATAGTTTAACAGAGAATTCTGAGTCTGTCAAGTCTACTGATATGCACATTTTTGAGGGACACTGGGCTCGAACTCAACTCCATTTCAAACTACAACAGCAATTAGAACAAATGATTCGCCGTTTTGAGCAAGAGATGAATGAAATAAAAAAGTTCTTTGTTACAGAGTGGGAGAATCTGGAAAGTCAACAGAAGCAACTGATGGAGAAAATGGAGCAGGAGCACACCAACCATCTGTGCGAGGAGGCCGAACGAATCAAAGCTGATTCAGGTTCTGAAGGTGCGTGCCATAATCTGGTGTCAGAAGAGTTAACGGTCAGCCAACTCCTTCATATGCTGAGGGACAAGACTCTGAAATGGGAAAAACTTGAACACGAGCTGCGATCTTCAAAGGAAAAGGGTTCGGAGCTCTCAAAAGTCATTGAGATGGCTGATGTGACGACACAGACTGAAACGACTGCAACAGAGCAGCCATTGGATGCCAAAAGTACGCTGACTCACGTCAATGTAGAACAACAGACCGCTGAAACAGCTGCTCACCGCGGTAGCGGGATTGCATAGTCCGATCAATCAATCTCCAAAGGAAGTTGAAGTACTAAAATCACAAATGAGGTCACTAGTAAACGACTTGCTGAAAGCCCAGAAAAAGCTGGATGCAGAGGTACACATGAAGAAGTCTCTTCAGGAAAGATGTCTGGATTTGGAACAAGAGCTGGCTAACGTCCAGCTGGGTATGGAGGAAATAGACGACCCTCTCACTGGTCTAGCTCAGGACGACACCGAATATTACCATGACCTGGTGGACGACACCGAATATTACGATGTCCTGTCCTGCCCAGCTTGTAACTTCGACTCCCAAAGTGCAGAAATCATGGAGGAGCACCAAAAGTCTACGGAACATCGGGAGAAGCTGGCTCTACGACGGAAACAGGAGGAAGAGAAGGAGGAACTGCGCATGCAGCTGTGGCAGCTGACAATGGAGCCCAGAGAGTCTCCAAGAAGCAGAAAAGGAAAAGTAAAAACAGAAGATGACCCATCTGAACCATTATCACCTCTACCAGATCACACACGTGGTCCCTCCGAACGGAGCCAAATCAGTTCGGAAGTTCAAGCTGTTAAATCCATGAAAGGACTATTAAATGAGTAACGTGAACCGACTACACCACAGAGATTGAATCTGTGAACTGTTTTCCGCAGAGACTGAATCTGTGATATGTTACGTTAAACATGAAGTTATATATGTATATATGTTATTACGTTATGTTAAATGGGGGGGATGACTATAAAGCTAAGAAGGGAGGAGTGTTGTGTATGTAACCTGTTCCACCTTAAGAGAGCTTAAGCCTGTTCCACCTTAAGAGATGTACTACTTTCTCAGGCTGCTGTAGACGTAATACCGGGGGTGAACACACCGGTATATAAGCACTGTGCAGTAATCTTGTATTCAGTATAGTCCCTACCTCCAACCAGTAAAGACCTGTTTTTATTGTTACTCATTAGTCTGTGTTTTAATTAACTAAATAATTCACAGACTTAACAGTGGAGTGAATTGAATTGGCTGAAGACTGGCTTCTGTGGTGGTGGGGTCCCCAGGAGTAGGCCGATATGGATCATCCACTCGGCACTTATGGCTGAAGATGGTTGCAAACACTTGTCTTTTGCACTCACGTGCTGGGCTCCACCATCATTGAGGATGGGGATATTCATGGAGCTTCTTCCTCTCGTTAGTTGTTTAATGGTCCACCACCATTCACAACTGGATGGGGCAGGACTGCAGAGCTTTGATCTGATCCGTTGATTGTGGGGTCACTTAGCCCTGTCTATAGCATGCTGCTTCCGCTTTTTAGCATGCATGTAGTCCTGTGTTGCAGCTTCCCCAGGTTGGCACCTCATGTGGCACCTAAGCCTGGTGCTGCTCCTGGCATGCTCTTCTACACTCCTTATTGCACCGAGGTTGGTCCCCTGGCTTGATGGTAATGGTAGAGTGAGGGATATGCTGGGCCATGAGGTTACAGATTGTGGTGGAGTACAATTTTGCTGCTGCTGATGGCCCACAGCACCTCATGGATGCCCAGTTTTGAGCTGCTAGATCTGTTCTGAATCTATCCCATTTAGCACGATGGTAGTGCCACACAACACGATGGAGGGTCTCTTCAGTGTGAAGTCGGGACTTCGTCTCCACAATGACCGTGCAGTGGTCACTGCTGCCAATACTGTCATGGACAGATGCATCTGTGACAGGTAGATTGGTGAGGACGAGGTTTTTTCCCTCATGTTGGTTCTCTCACCACCTGCCCAGAATGTTAGTTATGTCCTGCAGGACTCAGCCAGTAGTGGTGCTACCGAGCCACTCTTGGTGATGGACATTGAAGTCCCCCACCCAGAGTACATTCTGTGCCCTTGCTACTCTCAGTGCTTCTTCCAAGTGGTGTTCAATATGGAGCTGAGGAGAACTTTGCAGGGTCGACTGGGCTGGGTCTCCGTAGCTGATGTCGATGCCGGGTGATCTCTCTGGTTTCATTCTTTTTTGTAGCAGTTTGTTACAACGGAGTGGCTTGCTAGGCCATTTCAGAGGGCAGTTAAGAGGCAACCACATTGCTGTGGGTCTGGAGTCACATATCGGCCAGACCAGGTAAGGACGGCAGATTTCCTTCCCTAAAGGACATTAGTGATCCAGATGGGTTTTTACCACAATCCAACAGTTTCATGGTCACCATTACTGATACTAGTAATTATTCCAGATTTATTTAATTAACTGAATTTAAATTCCCCATGGGGTGGGATTTGAACTCACGTCTCATAGAATCGTAGAATCATAGAAAGTTACCGCACGGAAGGAGGCCATTTCGGCCCATCGTATCCGCGCCAGCCAACAAAGAGCTATCCAGCCTAATCCCACTTCCCAGCTCTTGGTCCGTAGCCCTGCAGGTTACAGCATCCCAAGTGCACATCCAAGTACTTTTTAAATGTGGTTAGGGTTCCTGCCTCTACCACCCTTTCAGGCAGTGAGTTCCAGACCCCCACAACCCTCTGGGTGAAGAAATTTCCCCTCAAATCTCCTCTAAACCTTCTACCAATTACTTCAAATCTATGCCCCCTGGTTTTTGACCCCTCTGCTAAGGAAAATAGGTCCTTTCTATCCACTTTATCTAGGCCCCTCATAATTTTATATACCTCAATAAGGTCTCCCCTCAGCCTCCTTTGTTCCAAGGAAAACAGACCCAGCCTATCCAGTCTTTCCTCATAGCTAAGATTCTCTACTCCCAGCAACATCCTTGTAAATCTCCTCTGTACCCTCTCTAGTGCAATCACACCTTTCCTGTAATGTGATGACCAGAACTGCACGCAGTACTCTAGCTGAGGCCTAACTAGTGTTTTATAGAGTTGAAGCATAACCCCCCCCCCCTGCTCTTGTATTCTATGCCACGGCTAATAAAGGCAAGCATTCCGTATGCCTTCTTAACCACCTTATTTTTTTTATTTATTTTTTTTTTTAAACCCCACAGTGCAGATAGAGGCCATTTCGGCCCATCGAGCCTGCACCGACACATATCCCACCCGATCCCCCGTAACCCCTACACCAACACATATCCCACCCTATCCCTGTAACCCCACGTATTTAATCCCCCTAACACTAAGGGTCAATTTATCATAGCCAATCAACCTAACCCGCACATCTTTGAACTGTGGGAGGAAACCGGAGCACCCGGAGGAAACCCACGCAAACACGGGAAGAATGTGCAAACTCCACACAGACAGTCACCCGAGGCCGGATTCGAACCCGGGTACCTGGCCTGCTACCGTCAGGGCTCTGTGGACATGCACTCCAAGGTCCCTTTGTTCCTCTGCACTACTCAGTGTCCTACCATTTAATGTGTATTCCCTTTCCTTGTTAGCCCTCCCCAAATGCATTACCTCACACTTCTCCAGATTGAATTCCATTTGCCACTGTTCTGCCCACCTGACCAATTTATTGATATCTTCCTGCAGTCTACAGCTTCCTTCTTCAGTATCAACCACACAGCTGATTTTAGTATCATCTGCAAACTTCTTAATCATACCCCCTATATTCAAGTCTAGATCATTGATATATATCACAAAAAGCAAGGGACCCAGTACTGAACCCTGCAGAACCCCACTGGAAACAGCCTTCCAGTCACAAAAACACCCATCAACCATTACCCTCTGCTTCCTGTCTCCGAGCCAGTTTTGAATCTCTGGATCATTAGTCCAGGCTTCTGGATTACTAGTCCAGTGACATTACCACTATGCTACCATTCCCCTATATATAAATAGCATAGTTGCATTTAAAGGGAGGCTAGACAAGCATGTGAGGGAGAAGGGAATAGAGGGTTACGCTGATAGAGTTAGATGAGGAAAGACGGGAGGAGGCTCGAGTGGAGCATAAACGCCGGCATGGACTGGTTGGGCCGAATGGCCTATTTCTGTGCTGTATATCCGATGTAACACCATCTCCATTGTATGCGCGTTTAGATGGGTCTGTGGGGTGTTGGTTATTGGCCATCAAATGAAAAACAAATTTACAGATGTAGAGTTAGCACTGGGAAATGGATGGGACACAGAGGGATGGCGTGAGGTGAATTTTAGTTGCACTGCTCCCTCCTTTGTGGTGTCTCTGCTGGCATTGATTTGATTTCGATCAGGATGTGCTCTCCCTTGTGTTCAATTGACGTGTTCTTTGTGGTTTTGTTCCTCACAATTTTCGTCTGTGGGTACTTTGATAAAACCGCCCATCCTGACACCAACCGTGTACCTGTGGCAGAAGAAGAAATTACACACAAAAATCACTGGATTGCAACAAGGACAATGACAGGCATTTTATAGCTCCCCTCGTATAGTAAAGCCTTTCACAATGGGGAGAGGAGGACACCGAGTGAAGATGGGACAGATTAAGGGGTGGGTGAAATATCAACAACACAGGATGGAGAGAGATGCTTTGAAGGTAGCGAGATGAGGTAACAAGGCAACATGTTTTGGGGTGAATTCCAATGAGCAGTGGTTTGATAACTGTAAGACTGACCTCTGGTAGTGGAGCTGGAGGATGGGGGGGCGGGGAATGGTGTGGCGGGGGGTGAGCAGTAAATGCAGAGTCAGGACAGCAGAGACTGCAGGCTAAGGGCAAATGGCCAGAGATGTTGACGCTGATGGGGTGGAGCAAGACTTTGGAGGGATCTCAATTCCCAGACCAGGACCTTGGAGTCAATTTTCTAGAGGACAGGCGGCCAGCGAAACTTTACAAGGACGAGGGGTAAGGAAATGGCTCTCTGATAGTGACTGATCTAATCCAGTAATTCCTTCAGATGTTGCAATATGGCACGAGGTTTCAGCAGTATTTCGTGTACTGCTCAGGGCCACACTTGCATCAACACTGATAAACCCTCAGCTGAACCTGACAACCCAACAGCACTTTCCCAATAGTCCAACATTTCATAAGAACATAAGAACAATAAGAAATAGGAGCAGGAATAGGCCACTTGGCTCCTCGAGCCTGCTCCGCCATTCAATAAGATCATGGCTGATCTTGGGCTCAAAGCCACTTCCCCGCCCGCTCCCCATAACCCTTCACTCTCTTGTAAAAATCTGTCTATCTCCACCTTAAATATATTTAATGACCCAGCCTCCACGGCTCTCTGGGGCAGAGAATTCCACAGATTTACGACCCTCTGAGGGAAGAAATTCCTCCTCATCTCAGTTCTAAACCTGTTCCGATTGTTTTCTCTCCAACCTTTCTCCTGAGTAGGTGTGATGGGATACTCCCTGTCTCCAACTCCCTCTGGAAGACTTGTATTTTCCCTCACTCTGCTGGCTCTGTGCATTCTATTTAAAACACTTGTATTCGGTTTTTCCAATGAGGAAGATGAATTTTGAGTTTTGTAGCTCAGGAAAAATCGATTGAGGGAATCCCACCAATTATCATAGAAGCATACAGCACAGAAGGAGGTCATTCGGCCCATCGTTTCTGTGAAGGAGCTATTCAATTAGTGCCACTCCCCTGCTCTTCCCCCATAGCCCTGCAAATTTCTCCTTTACAAGTATACATCCAATTCCCTTTTGAAAGTGAACACCTGGGCCAGTGTCAGGAGCTGTGTGAGCAGGTACCAAGCTCGGCCAATGCAGCTCCGGTGGTACCACTGCCGAGGAGGAAGATCCAAGCCGTGAATGTCCACTTGTGGGGGGCCCCAGGAAATATCAGTAACCGCACTCCAGGCCTCGGCCTACCTGCGGGTAAAGTTCACAGGAGATCTGGCAGTGACAACAAGTGAAGCACTCGACCCTGCTGCGCCTCAGTGTTACAGGACCTGTTCAAATGTTCACACGGTGGAATCCGCTCGATCTACCCGCTGGGACAAATGATGACTGCAGCCCGCTGCCCATTCCAGCCATTCCCCATCTGCTGCTGCTCCATTACAGCACAGAACGGCACCATTTGGATTGTCCACCTGCGCCCAGTGCAAGCTCTTCAACTGATGCCACCTAATCCTTAACCTTTCCCCGTCTCCTCTTACACTCTTCCTTTTCAAATGACAAAAGGCACATCTCTGAAAGAAAGTTACAGGACTGCCACACAGAAACACTAAAGAACGAACAGAGGTCAGTTAAAAAAATCCAAGACTTCAATCAGCTAAGGGAAGAGTTCAGGGTTTGGTCAGTGAGGGTCAAGAGTGAGGGACCTGAGAGTGGGGCTCAGTAATCAGCAGTAACCAGCTTCCAGGCCCCAGATTACCTGTGCGCAATGCCATGGAAGATCTACTAGTGATAACAAAATGAACTATTCCACCCTTCTGTGCACCAATATTACTGTATCTGTTAAACTGTTCATATTGTTCGTTATGACTTTCACAAATGATAATACAAGATAAACAGATTAAGACAAATCTTTCAATCTCCACAGCCGTCTGTCTAATCTGCTGATTGGTGATATTTTCCTTGTTTGTGTTCTCTTCACAAAGCAAAGTTGTTCAGAGGTTCGAGCCGACCGCATTCACTCCTGGACAGATCAGCCGGTTAGTCACAGTCAGTGCAGCTCCCTTTTCCTTCATTTAAGCTGGTTGTGCCACCTCCTGCCTCACAATTGACCCAGTTTACAAACCTGTTGTGACGTCTGATCTCAGTGTGTGATGGGCTGTGTGAGGGTCAGGCTTGCCCTGTGATGCCCTGTCAAGTTAAAGGGGCCTCACCTTGAAACAGTGTTTGGAAAATCTTAAAATTGGAGTTGAGCTATTCAGGATTAAATCAAGAGGAGCCTTGTTTCACACGTAAAGTGTAGCAGAAATCTGGAACTCTCGCCCCCAAAAGGCCGTGGATGCTTCAAGCCTGAAGTCTTTGCTCTTCGGGCCCCCTACTTTTGTGCATCTCCTCCCTTCCCTTTGACGGCCAATATCAAGCCACCTTGGGGTTGCTCTCTCTGAACTTTCTACCTCCTCGCAACCCATCTTTTTTCCCAAGCTTTTGCTCACCCTTCCTTCCTGCCTTGGTGTCCATTTGCGTTAAGCTTATCCGCGAAGTGCCTTGGGATGTTTTTTACATAAAGATAATATATTCATGCAAGTGGCTATTGTTGTTCTGGCTGGAGGGAAAATATAACTCACTGCGCCTGGATCATTTTCCGATCCAACTAATTCCACCCCACCCCCCCCCACCCCGCCCACCCCCCCCGCCCCACCCACCCCACCCCCCCCACCCCACCCACCCCGCCCCACCCACCCCGCCCCGCACTGCTCCTTTCCAGGCAACCACTGACTTCTTCCTGGGTTACGGTTCTGCTGGTGTAAGCTGCCCTCCAGCAAAAGGAAAAAAACAAGAGAGACTTTGCATTTCTATAGCGCCTTTCATGACCTCAGGACGTCCCAAAGCGCTTTACAGCCAATGAAGTACTTTTTGAAGTGTAGTCACTGTTGTAATGTAGGAAACACAGCAGCCCATTTGCGCACAGCAAGCTCCCACAAACAGGGACGTGATAATGACCACATAATCTGGTTTTTAGCGCTGTTGGTTGAGGGATAAATATTGGCCGGGACACCGGGATGACTCCCCTGCTCTTCTTTGATAAGTGTCATGAGATGTTTTATGAGAGGGACCTCAGTTTAATGACTCATCCGAAAGACGGCACCTTCGACAGTGCAGCGCTCCCTCAGAACTGCACTGGGAGTGTCAGCCTAGATTGGGTGCCAAGGTTTCTGGAGTGGGACTATGAACCCGCCCACAACCTTCTGACTCAGAGGTGAGAGTGCTGCCCACTGAGCCACAGCTGACACCAAGTGGCCACGCTTCTATTTATGAGTCTAAACAGTGCGCGCGGGCGGCCTATTGGACAACCAAGCCTGGCTCGATTCTCACCTCATGTCCACCTTCAACAGAAGGACAGCGATTAGTATTTTCCCCCTTTTCTGAATACCTGAGGTCATTTTTGTAGCCCTTCTGTCTGCACTGAGATCAGCAAACCCAGCACAAACTCAGAATCAAGTTTACGATCTTCCATTTCAGAATATGATCCCAATTTGAGTGAATAAGTGGGCATGATGGCAAGATGCAGAGGAAAGTATCCACCATTATCATTCCCTGCAACAGACCATTGGAGACTCGGGGCTAGATTTTCAGTATAGACAGTTTTGGGGCGCTAACCTTAGCGCCCGCCCGAAGTTAGCGCCCGCCCCAAAGAAGCGCCCCGTTGCCGGGAATTCAGTGGCTTCGCCCTAAGAGGTTGGTGGAGCGCTAAAAGAGGTGTTCCACTACTCTCTTTAGGTGCTAAGCCGGCGGTCCAGAGGGATAGCGCCCAGGCGGGGCGCAGCGCGGGTGCGGTCATTTTTGGACTGACAGCAGACCCCGTGGCGCCGACCAGCTCTTAAAGGGGGAAGGGACGAATTGGTCTGCTGCCACGCCCTGCACACTGCAGCCTTGCAAAGAGGCCTCAACACTGCTGCTCAGCCCCAGGGAGTCATGGCAACGCCAGAGAAGGCCCGTCAGCGTGCCCTGCGCTTCTCAGAGGGTGATCTGGACATAATGGTCACAGCTCTGGAGGTGAGGCGCAAGATCTTGTTCCCAGAGAGTGGGAGGAATCCAACCCACCACGACTACACCAAAGCCTGGAAGCAGATCGCCCAGAGGGTGACGTTCACCGGCGATGCCCCCAGGACCCACAAACAATGTCGTAAAAAATACAACGATCTGACCAGGATTGTCAGGGTGAGTAGCCTTTCCAGTCTCCTCCTCATTCTTGCATGTACACCTGACATGATGGGCAAAGGGAGCTGAAAGTCCTATTGGCCAGCCCTCAGACAGCAGCATTGGGACAGTCATGAGCATCACATGGCCATTTGGCACTCTACACTTTGTCCAAGCTATTCCACCATGGGAGGCTGTGCACACTACATCAGGGCTTCACTCTGTCCAAGCTATTCCACCATGGGAGGCAGTGCACACTACATCAGGGCTTCACTCTGGCCAAGCTATTCCACCATGGGAGGCAGTGCACACTACATCAGGGCTACACTGCGCACTTACAGCCCGTCCTTTCTCTTGCAGGCTAAAGTAGCCTTTAATCGCCAGGCCCGTGCCAGGGGTGGCTGCGCCAAGCTGCAGAAGCTCACTCGGCTGGAGGAGCGCGTGTGTGTGCTCATGGGAGCCCGTGTGATCGTCCCCACAGCGTGCGGTGTATCCGACCCTCCACTGCCCGGCAATGGTAAGGACCTCGCCTTTTGGCCCTCTCGCGTCGCACTGGCCCATCCGAGCTACCTCCTTTGCCACTGTCCCACCAATGCGCTGAATGCCACCAGTCCTAACTCCCTCGCTGACGCCGTCTCCTCACTCTGAAGCTACTCTTGTGCATTCCTGCTTTCAGCTGGTGACGACCAGGACCCTGAAGCTGCCAGTGACAGCACCTCCGAGCAGGAGGAGGAGGAGGAGCAAGCCGGACCATCGGGGGAACAGTCACGTCCCGCAGGAGAGGAGGAAATGCTTGACACCTCCTCACTGGACGAGTGCCTGGAGGAACTGTCGCAGGGCAATGCAGCTTCTGGGACCAGTGGCGTCCAGCCACCCAGGAGCCGTGCGCGTGGCCCGCGGCCTTCCCCCAAAGGGGGGAAGGATCAGAGGGGAGTGCTGCTGATCGGCACACTCGCCGCCACCAACGTGGCAAGGGTCCCTTAGTTCGGCCCCCTCCTCCCCAGCGGGAGAGTCGCGACTCCAGTCCGGACACCTTCACCTCGGAGGAGGTGCGGAAGCTGGATAAGATGGCTGAGGATTCGGACCGGCACCACACGGAGCTCATGAGCGTGGTGGGGCGCATGCCTGAGGCCATCGAGTCGCTGGCGACCAGTGTGCGCGAGTTCGGGGCAGCAACTGCCGCGAGTGGCCGCATGCTGACTGATGCCGTCAAGACCCTGGCGGATGTGATGCGCGCGCACACCAGGACAACAGGGGCACTCACTGCTGCCACACGCGCTGTCTCAGGCAGGCATCGCCAGGGCAGCTGCCGCGCTGGACCATCCCAGCAAGCCGCCCCTCGGCTGATTGTTGCGGATCCTGCAGTGCGGGCCCGGCCGAGTGCCACCGCGCCACAGCACCAGCCAGCGCATCCCAGACGCCAGCTGGCCCACATTGCGCCATTCGTCGCCGCCATTCCCCCACTGGGGCATCAAGGGCAAGCGGCTGCAGCTGATGGTGGCCAGGCTCAGGTGCGCCACTCAGCAGATGGCCCCTCGAGGCCCAAACGCCGTGTAGGCCGCCCCCCAGCGGCATCTGGCGGAAGGGCATCTGAGCCTCAGGCACCTTCCCCCAGCCTCGCAGCAGCCACTGGGCAGAGCTTGCGAAGGAGCAGCAGGCCGGGCAGGGGAGGCAAAAGGCTGGGCAAGGTCTCGCCCTCGCGGGCCACTCAGTAGAGGGTGTGGCCAGCTTTCCTTTTATATGGCAGTGGCCATCTTTATTTTGCCCATGGTTGTGTTGTTGGAGGGCTTATTTTTTGCGTTAGGCCGACGTTGAGGCCCGGTTTGAAGAAAGGTGGAGTGACTCCTCCCCAGTTTGTGGGAGTGAGTCGTTTGTTGGGCTTTTTGTGGGGCCCGTTTATTGTTTTTGGGGATTCATGTGGGAAGGGCTTTTCATTTTTGTGTAATAAAAAATTATCTTTATTCATGCAGTCTCCATGGTTGTTCTTCTTAGTGTTTGTTGGCTTCGCCGGCTGAGGGGTTGCGGAGCGGCTGCATTCATCTTCCCTCATGGCCCCTGGCCATTCCCTGACAGGGGGCTTAGAAGTACCGTGTAATAAGGTGGCGTCGTGCGGCCCTTGGCCCTGGTCGCTCCCTCCTGGGAACGTACTCCTGCTCCTCCTCCTCCTCCTCCTCATGCTCCTCCTGCTCCTCCTCCTGAGGTGCTGGTCCAACGTCAGGTGGCAGTGCCTGAGTCCTGCGGATAGCCAGGTTGTGTAGCATGCAGCAAACCACCACAAATTGGGAGACCCGGTCCGGCGAATACTGGAGAGCTCCTCCGGAGCGATCAAGGCAGCGGAACCGCTGCTTGAGGACCCCAATAGTTAGCTCGATGATGTTGCGGGTGGTTTGATGGCTCTCGTTGTAGGCCTCTTCAGCAGCGGTCCTGGGCGCGCGGAGCGGGGTCATGAGCCAGGTGCACAAAGGATAGCCTTTGTCCCCGAGTAGCCATCCTCTTGGGGGAGGCTGTGCCTGGAACATGTCATGCACAGTACTCTGCCGCAGGATAAAGGCATCGTGGCTGCTGCCTGGGAAGCTGGCATTGACTGCCATGATGCGCTGCTTGTGGTCACACACCAGCTGCACATTCAGAGAATGGTAGCCCTTCCTGTTGCGATACTGCTCGCCATGCTCCAGAGGGGCCCGCAAAGCCACATGCGTACAGTCAATGGCGCCCTGCACCAAGGGGAATTCCCCGAGTCTGGAAAATCCCAATGCGCGCTGATGCTGGCTCTCCAGGGCCATGGGGAAGGAGATGAATTGGCTTCTCCTTCTGAACAGTGCTTCGGTCACCTGGCGGATGCAGCGATGCGCGCCGTACTGGGAGATGTTTGCTATGTCCCCAGCAGCGTATTGGAAGGAGCCGGTGGCATAGAAGTTCAATGCCACCGTCACCTTCACTTCCACCGACAGAGGCGTCCTGCGCCTGAGCTTTGGCCGCAGATCTCGGCAAAGCAGGTGGCAGATCTCTGCAATCACCTCCTTTCGGAATCGGAGCCTTTTAACACATCGCGCGGCACTCGTGTTTAGGTAGGAGCGCTGCTGGCGGTATAGCCTGACTGGGTAAGGCCTACGTGGCCGACGCCTGTAGCCCCCTCTGCCTCTAGCCAGGGCTGCCCCTCTTACAATGCGTCTGCGAGCCCTACGGACATGGAGCTGCAGCTCCGCGTTGGCACCCCATGCAACCCCCATCAAATCCTGGCAAACACTCAAATTTCCAAAAGGCCACTTGCAGCGCTCTGGCCTGAGTCCAAAAATACCTGAGCTCTTGCTGCTTGAAACCAGTTAGCTATCCTCCTTGTTGTGTCTCCAGAAATGCGTTGCACAAGAGTGTTTTCTGAAAAAAGGCTGGCCTTTATACTGGAGAGCACGTCCCCTTTAATTTGCGCCCCCCGGGGCCCGCGCTGGTTGTGTTGCGTTCCTTTTTCCAAACGCTCCGGCCGCCAGCCGCACAATGGGGCGGTCCGACTGAAGTTTGGAATCGGGGCGCACAAAGGGCGTTGCACGAGGATGTGACGTCATTTTCTGCGCGTGCATCCGGGCGGGCGCTAAACTTTGCGCCGGCGCTAATGGGCAACTTAATTTGGGGCGGGGCGCAAACTGCGCTGCGCACGGGCGCTACACGCATAGCGCCCGAAAATCACTTCTCTTAAGGCGCTAACTGCTGGCGCTATCAACTGAAAATCTAGCCCTTAATCTTTCACTTGTGAAGCCCCGCTGTGATGCGATATATCTAGGGCAGGATATTAATCTAACTCTTCCACAGATAGTTAATTGTAAGCACTAAACCCTGAAGAATTCAGGATGTCTTCCCACTCTGCCTCTGAAAGCTCCTTCCCCAGAATCCCCCACTATATACGTTGCACGGCAATGTTCACATACATAATCTCGCAACATTACGGGGGAAAAATTCAGTTGGTAGCGCCACCCATTAGCGCCTTAAGAGGGCGCCAAGTGGGGCGCAAACCAACTAGCGCCCAGGCACGGCGATATCTGCGCCTCTCGCGAAATTGACCGGACATTTTGCGGTGGCGCTAAACACTACCGCCATGATCTCCTGCGCCGGCAGATCGTGATGTCAGTCGAGTGCACAATGCCCCGATAGCGCCCTGGACCAGATATTGAGTGGTGCCCCCTGCCTTAACTCCTGCCGCTAGCAACGACAGGTTGAGGGGAGCGTTTTGCAGTCGGGAAGCGACTGGGGGAGCGCTATTTAAAGGTGACCGCTTCCTGCCTTTTTTTGTTGGTGACATTTTTGCACCACGCATTCTGAGAGAGAGAGAGACTTCTGGAGAGATTCTACACTGTGTGAAGGAGTTTTGGGTACTGAGCAGCACTTTGCAGGTTCATTTTGATTTGCCCTTCCTTGTACCTATTTAGAAGAGACTGTGGGGGCTGCACTCTGAGCTCTTTCCCTGGGTCTCTCCATTGTTCTTTCCAGCAGATTTGATGTACAGGCCTCTCCAGGCCGAGACTCAAGGCTGCAATGAACAGGATGTGGATGGAGAGCAAGTACGCCCCTCCCCTTTAAGATAAAAACAGAAAATGCTGGAGAAACTCAGCAGGTCAAGCAGCATCTGTGAAGAGAGAAACAGAGTTAACGTTTCAGGTCGATGACCATTCATCAAAACTCTCCTTTAAGAATTGGCCGGTGCCAGTATGTCTGTGTTCCATTGCTGACTGACATCACATGAGCTTCGCCAGCGCTGTGAGTTAGCGCCTCGCTCCTCGGCCTTTGCGCCTTAAGACAGATGTGAAGCGCCTGATTTAGCGCTCCAATCACCTCCAGGGGCGATAAAAGCCAAGTTTGCAGTTGGAGGCGATAATTAGCGCCAGGCGCTAATCTTTGCGCCCGGACGATAATTGCGCCCCAAATGGGGCGATACCGAATTTCTCCCCCTACGTGTACAATAGATTGCCAAATTCAGTGACAGCATTGATATCTAAGTCCTTTACGTCAAGTGTCAGTGTGATGCCAATGAGGCGATGCTTTCATTAACTGGCACTACTTTTAACTTAACGCTTAGTCTATGTTTATCAACTCACTTGCCTTGAGGTACATTTACCTCTCTGCATAAACTTGGTTTCTAACTGTGGCTTATAATACCAGTCTAGTAGAAAAGATTCTTGTTAATTTACACACAGGAGTATTAATAGCACTCATGATTCCCAGTGGTGGTTTGTGATATTAATGTAATTCATGAGGAAGTGATAAAACTTTTTTAAAAAAACACAGGTTCGGCCCCAGCTGGATCATTGAGTCCAATTCTGGGCAGCACACTTCAGCAAGGATGTCAAGGTCTTAGAGAGGGAACTAGAATGGTACCAGCGCTGAGGGACTTCAGTTATGCTGAGAGACTGGAGAAGCTGGGGTTGTTCTCCTGAGAGTAGATAAGGTTAAATAGGGGTGCTCAAAATTATGAGGAGTTCTGATTGAGTGGAAAAGGAGAAACTGTCTCTATTGGCAGGAGGATCGGTAACCTGAGGACACGGATCTAAGATAATTGGCAAAAAAAATCCAGGGGGAGGTGAGGAAGAATTTTTTTTACACAGCAAGTTGTCATGATCGGAAAGTTGGAGTTGAGGTGGAATAATTAGCCATGATCTTATTGAATGGCGGAGCAGGCTCGAGGGGCCGAATGGCCTACTCCTGCTCCTAATTCTTATGTTCTCATGATCTGGAATGCTCTGTCTGAAGGTGGAGGTGGAAGCAGATTCAACAGTGACTTTCAAAAGGGAAGTGGATATACATTTAAAAAGGAAAATTTGCTGGGCTACGGGGCAAGAGCGGGGTGTGGCGGGGGGGGGGGCGGTGGTGAGACTAATTGGAGAGCTTTTTCAAAGAGCTGGCACAGGCACGATGGGCTGAATGGCCTCCTTCTGTGCTGCAAGATTCTGGTGCTCAAACAGCATAATCAGCACGAGTTTGAAGGCCGCTCATCATACAGTCAAGGTCATTCAAGTATCATGGATATATTCCTGATAGAGTGAAGCTGACAGTTTTCAGAAAGAAAAAATATATTAGGGTATACAGTACTTTGCTCAAGTAATTTTAGTGAGTGAGTAGACACGAGTGTAAGGCGTTGGATAATTTCTCAATAAAATTGGTGAACAGGGAAAACTGTAACTTATTCTGCATAGAAAAGGCTAATAAACTCACAGGGCTAGAAATTCAGCAGGCTTTGCGCCCAGTTTTCGCCCAAAGAGGGCTTTTGCGCCACTTGCTGAGCTTTCGCCGATATTCAGCGCTGCGGTAATGGCGGCGTTAGCCAGTAACGCTGCGCCGCCACCGATGACGTCATCGGTGTGCGCAGTGCCCCGCTACCGCCCCGCTACCGGCCCGACCGCCATATTTAGTTGCGGCCGCCTCGTCCGCAGCGGCCGCAAACAGCGATCAGAAAACGGGGCCGTCCTGTAGCCTTAGTGGGGCGCTTTAAGGTGGAGGTGCGGCCGGCCGCTTTTTCGGTGGCCGCCTGCCCGCACCTCCTTCCCCGGCCTCCTCCACCCCCCCCCCCCCCGCGGCATTGCCGGCTGCTTTCCGCGAACCCGGCACTTCTCCGTGGTGCCAGGCTCATTTGCCGGCACTATCCAGCGGCGATCTCCCCGTTGCAGGCACCTCCCCCTTAAGAGAAGGAGGAGGCCTGCAGTACCGCAGCCTGCCGCTCCGCAGCGGGTGGCGCAGCGGCGCCTAGAGCGCTGAAATTCAGTTTCAGCGCCCCAAGCAGGGGCGGGCACACCCTGGAATAGCGCCTGGTTCCGACTTGGGGCGCAAAAACTGAATATCTGACGGGCGCAACTGGCTCCGCGCTCAGCGCTAACTTTTGGGCGCATGCCAGCTGGCGGGCCCAAAGTGAATTTCTAGGCCACAGTGCTTCAGCTTGTTATGATCCTGTCCAATTACCTGCTCACGAAGAAGAGCATAGGGGGCGTTCTCCCCGGTGTCCTGGGCCAATATTTATCCCTCAACCAACATCACTAAAAAACAGACTATCTGGTCAGTATCTCATTGTTGTTTGTGGGAGCTTGCTGTGTGCAAATTGGCTGTCGCGTTTCCTACATTACAACAACAGTGACTGCGCTTCAAAAAAGTACTTCATTGGGTGTTAAGCGCTTTGGGACGTCCTGAGGACGTGTAAGGTGCGATATAAATTCAAGTCTGTAGCAGAGCCACTGAGGGAATCTGAACAACTGTACATAATTCCCCTTAACGATGTGTTGGCTACAGACTAAATCTGTACCATTGTATATACTGTTTGCATGTACAGTGCGCGGCCCCTTTAAGAGCGCGGGCAAACGCGATGATGTCATGCCGCTAATCACGTGATCACCCAAACACGGGAAAAACGTGATGATGTCATGACGCCATCCACGGGACCGCCCAGGCAGTCCTTGTGGAGCCTCCGACCTGTTAAGACCTGTATTCATAGTTCTCTTGCATCAATCTGTTTAAACTCGTTAGTTTGACATTAAAAACCTTTTTGATTGATTGCCTGCGTCGAACTCAATCTCTAGATAGGAATTTGACCATTCCTACAAGTCCTTATTAATGGAGGCAGAACAGGAGCCTACATTACAACAGTGATTACACATTCGGTGGTAGAGGAAGTGACACAGACGTGTGGAATAAAGCTACGCTAAAGCAGAAGGAAAGCAATGACGGGAGGCCCTTTCACCCCCACGGTCTCCAGACCGTAACACTCCCTTGATGATGTCTCAGAAAAGTCCTGTTTAAGAAGACATTAAGGAAGCACAGAAGGAATCCTGGGGTAGAAATTAGTCCTCGAGGCGCCTGTTTCCTGGAGCAAAAACGAGGGCACAAATGACCAATTTCACATGTTCATGCCCCGTGCCTCAAGGACGCCTAAAGTACGCCCTGTGATGAAATATTCCATTCATCACTGCCTGTGACTGTGGTTGGTTTCAGGTTTCCCCTCACCATTGTATTGCCTGTGACTGTGGTTGGTTTCAGGTTTCTCCTCACCATTGTATTGTATATCGGAATGTATGGAATGTGTTGTGTGTAGGGCTCCGCCCATACCTGGCCTCTATGTAAGCCAGCTCAGTCTGGCCTCATATCCAGTACTGCAGAGCTCCAGATGGAAGATACCTCTCTCCACTGCGTGTTATCTTCTAAGTTAATAAAAGCCTTGTTTTGTTCCGCTAACATCGAGTCTCGGGATTATTGAGGCACATCAATTTTATTAACTTATTTTTCAGCACAATGGATCAACTCCTGAAACCCGAACGTTTGGATTTGGATCAGCATGCTCTGGACGCATCAGCACGCTTCGGACACTGGTTTATGTGTATGGAATTCTTCCTGGACAATTCCGCAGCCGTCAAAGACGCTACGGACGCTGCGAGTATGAAACTCGGAATTCTGCGGAATTGGGTAAGCCACCGGGTTTACCCCCTCATCCAAGACGCCGACATGTACCTGGCCGCCTGCGACATCTTAAAGGCGCATTACCAGCAGCCTACGAATGAGATGTATGCTAGGCATCTGCTCGCCACTCGCGCTCAGCGACCTGGGGAATCGGTGGAGGAGTTCCTAGGCACCCTGAAAATGCTTGGCAAAGACTGCAAGTGCCGAGATGTAAAAGCCGCAGTGTACACCGACGAGCTTGTTCGCGATGCCTTTATCACAGGCCTCAGCTCCACTTACATCTGGCAAAGACTGCTGGAAAAAACGGGATTGGACCTGAAACAGGCTGCGGACACCGCGCGATCCCTGGATGTGGCCCAGAGAAACTCGGACGCCTACTCTTCAGCCCGCGCCGTCCACGCCGCCACGTGTGCACCAAGGGCGCCGCCATCTTGGAAGGCATCTTCCCCGCCCGGCAGCCCGACACCGTCGGGGCCCCGCTCTCCCCCCAGAAGCCCTACGACAGCCGCGACGCATCGGGGACCCAACTGCTACTTCTGCGGGCAGCCAAAGCACACCAGAAACCTGTGCCCGGCGAAAGGCACCACCTGCTTTAAGTGCGGTAAGAAGGGGCACTTCGGGAAGGTGTGCAGAGGGAACCCCGCCGGAAAACCAAAACCCGCCACCGCCACGTGTGCGCCGTGGGAGCGGCCATCTTGGACGCCATCTTGCCCGACCTCGTGGGGTCCGCCATCTTGTGAGCAGACAGCGTGGACGCCATCTTGTCTCGATCAGGGCCCTACAGTGGCATCGGTCACAGTGGACCAGACCAGGCCCCACCCGCTATCCAAATCAATGGTGGACATCGAGGTAAACGGGTGCCGGGTTAAATGTTTAATTGACAGCGGAAGCACGGAGAGTTTTATCCACCCTGAACTGGCACAACAACTCTCCCTAAAGGTGGTCCCTACTCGGGGTACCATCTCTATGGCTGATAAAACCCAGACATCGACCATTCTGGGTTACTGCACGGTACAATTGTCCGTTAACGGGACTGTATACGATAATTTTAAAGTATTAATCATGAAGAATCTATGCGCGAGCGTGATCTTGGGCCTGGATTTCCAGTGCAACCACCAAAGCATCACGCTCAAGCACGGTGGGTCCCAGCCACCCCTCACAGTGCGCGGCCTGGCTACCCTGAAGGTAAAGCCGCCTTCGCTATTCGCGAACCTTACCCCTAACTGCCGGCCAATAGCGACCAAAAGCAGGAGGTACAGCTGGGAGGACAGGTGGTTTATCGCGACCGAGGTAGACAGGCTCCTGAAAGAGCGCATTATTGAATGCAGCAATAGCCCGTGGCGCGCCCAAGTGGTGGTGGTAAGGGGTAGCGAGAAGAAACGGATGGTGATCGACTATAGCCAAACGATCAACAGGTACACCCAACTAGACGCCTACCCGCTACCCCGCATATCAGAAATGGTGAACCAAATCGCCCAATACCGGGTGTTCTCCACCATCGACCTCAAGTCAGCGTACCACCAGCTCCCTATCAGACCAGAGGACCGCCCGTACACCGCCTTCGAGGCGAACGGACGCCTCTACCAATTCCTCAGAGTCCCCTTTGGGGTGACGAATGGGGTCTCGGTCTTCCAGAGGGAGATGGATCGCATGGTCGGTGACCACCACTTGCAGGCAACCTTCCCCTACCTTGACAACGTCACCATCTGCGGTCACAACCAGCAGGATCACGACTCGAACCTCGAGAGGTTCCTGAAAACCGCACAAAAACTCAACCTCACCTACAATGAGGACAAGTGCGTTTTCAACACCACGCGCCTCTGCATACTAGGCAGCGTGGTGGAGAATGGGGAAATCGGACCAGACCCCGACAGATTGTGCCCCCTACGGGAGCTGCCCCTGCCCAACACTCCCAAAGCCCTGAAAAGGTGCCTGGGGTTATTTTCTTATTATTCCCAATGGGTCCCCAACTACTCCGACAAAGCCCGCCCCCTCTTGAAAGCATCCTCTTTTCCGCTCTCTGCTGAGGCCCACGCTGCCTTCAAAAGCATTAAGCAGGATATTGAGCGGGCCACGCTACAGGCAGTGGACGAGAACACTCCATTTCAAGTGGAAAGTGATGCGTCTGACTTTGCCTTGGCGGCCACCCTCAACCAGGCGGGGCGGCCCGTAGCTTTCTTCTCGAGGACCCTCCAAGGGCCCGAGATCAGACACTCCTCCGTGGAAAAGGAGGCCCAAGCCATCGTGGAGGCAGTGCGCCACTGGCACCACTACCTAGCCGGCAAACGCTTCACCCTACTTACCGACCAGCGGTCGGTAGCGTTTATGTTCAATAATAAACAGAGGGGGAAGATCAAAAATGATAAGATTCTTAGGTGGCGGATCGAGCTCTCCACCTTCGAGTATGACATCATTTACCGGCCAGGGGCCCTTAACGAATCCCCAGATGCCCTCTCACGAGGGATGTGTGCCAGCGCCACCGGGGATCGGCTACAGACCCTCCACAACGACCTCTGCCACACAGGGGTCACGCGGCTGTTCCACTTCATAAAGTCCCGCAACTTACCCTACTCGATTGAGGAAGTTCGGTCTCTGACCAGGAACTGCCGCACTTGCGCTGAGTGCAATCCTCGGTTCTACCACCCTGATAGAGCCCACTTAATCAAAGCTACACGGCCCTTTGAGCGGCTCAGCTTAGATTTCAAGGGCCCCCTCCCGTCCGTCGACCGCAATGTTTACTTCCTGAACATTGTGGACGAATACTCCCGGTTCCCATTCGCCTTCCCCTGCCCAGACATGACCAGCGCCACGGTCATTAAATGCCTCAACAGCCTGTTCTGCCTGTTCAGTATGCCGAGCTACATCCACACGGATAGGGGGGCGTCCTTCATGAGTGAAGAGCTACGCCAGTACATGCTGTCCAGGGGTATCGCCACGCGCCGTACCACCAGCTACAACCCCCGGGGTAACGGTCAAGTGGAGCGAGAGAACGGGACAGTATGGAAAGCAGTCACTCTAGCTCTAAGGACCAAGGGCCTCCCTATCTCCCGCTGGCAGGAAGTCCTCTCAGATGTGCTCCATTCGATACGGTCGCTATTGTGTACTGCCACTAATGCCACGCCTCATGAACGAATGTTTAGCTTTCCCCGGAAATCCACCTCAGGCGTATCCATGCCGTCATGGCTCTCCACCCGAGGTCCGGTATTCGTGCGAAGGTATGTGAGGGGCCATAAGACGGACCCTCTTGTGGAGCCAGTGCACCTACTCCACGCCAACCCCCAATACGCGTATGTCCGGCACGCCGACGGAAGGGAGGACACCGTGTCAATAAAAGACGTCGCCCCAGCCGGTAACGACAACAACCACGGCAATAGCAGCAACAACGACCACAGCAACTCTTACTCACCCACTACTCTTTCATCACCCCCGGAAGAACATCGACCAACGGCACCCCCACCAACTACCCCTTCAACAACCCTGGCGGCACCCCCGGCAGAGACCCAGGAGGCCACCGGGGACACCCAGCCGACACCCGCGACACCACAACAGCCACGTCGGTCGCAGAGGACTACCAAACCCCCGAACAGACTAAATCTATAGAAGGGGTGAATGTGATGAAATATTCCATTCATCACTGCCTGTGACTGTGGTTGGTTTCAGGTTTCCCCTCACCATTGTATTGCTTGTGACTGTGGTTGGTTTCAGGTTTCTCCTCACCATTGTATTGTATATCGGAATGTATGGAATGTGTTGTGTGTAGGGCTCCGCCCATACCTGGCCTCTATGTAAGCCAGCTCAGTCTGGCCTCATATCCAGTACTGCAGAGCTCCAGATGGAAGATACCTCTCTCCACTGCGTGTTATCTTCTAAGTTAATAAAAGCCTTGTTTTGTTCCGCTAACATCGAGTCTCGGGATTATTGAGGCACATCACGCCCAACACCATATTGGCCTCAGACAATTTTCAGGCCTCCTGGGCGGACGCCTACAACAGGAGTTCGGCCTCTTGCAGATGCTAATGAGGCCCCTAACACTTGTTTACGGTCCGCTAATGCCGTCAGAATTTCATGCCAACCGTGCTCCTAAAAGTTCCCATTTATCAGTGAAGTGATATGCATCTGGTTCTCAAGCTGTCTGCCCCAGGTTTCATAGAATCATAGAATGATACAGCACAGAAGGAGGCCATTCGGCCCATCGTGCCAGTGCTGGCTCTTTAAAAGAGCTATTTAATTAGTCCCACTCACCCCGCTCTTTCCCGATAGCCCTGCAAATATTTCCTTTTCAAGTATTTATCCAATTCCCTTTTGAAAATTACTGTTGAATCAACTTCCACCGCCCTTTCAGGCAGCGCGTTCCAGATCACAACAACTCGCTGCGTAAAAAAAATTCTCTTCCTCTCCCCTCTAGTTCTTTTGCCAAACACCTTCAATCTGCATTTCCTGTGGTTTACAACCCTTCTGTTACTGGAAACAGTCTCTCCTCATTTACTCTATCAAAGCCCTTCATGATTTTGAACACCTCTATTAAATCTCCCCTTAACCTTCTCTGATCCAAGGAAAGCAACCCCAGCTTCACTAGTTTACATGGGGACCTTCCTTGTAGTCTCTTCTCTATCTTGGTTTTAAAACTCTCATCCTTATTTTCAAACCCCTCCCTGGCCTTGCCCCCTTCTCCCCATCTCTGTGACCTTCTCCAGCCCTACAGCCCCCCGAGATCTCTGCACTCCTTCGATTCCAGCCTCTTGCGCACCCCCGAGTTTAATCGCTCCACCATTGGCGGCCGTGCCTTCAGCTGCCTGGGCCCCAAGCTCTGCATTTCCCTCCCTAAACCTCTCCGCCTCTCTACCTCTCTCTCCTCCTTTAAGACGCTCCTTAAAATCTACCTCTTTCTGCTCTAATGGCCCAGAAATTCAGGTCGGAGACTCCCCGCGGGTGCAAGCCCCCAACCTGCACTTACCTAGCGCGCCGGCCGTTGTGCTGTGGGCCCACGTGGGATTCCGATCCTGGGCCTGCTCCAACTGCCGGCGCGCAGTGCTTGCGTATCCCAGGGGCGCAGTTAGATCGAAGCATCCCCCGGGATCACATGGGCCATGGAGAGCCAATGGTAGCAGGGAATCTGTATTCATAGGTTTGACAGGAAGAGCTGTCAAATCTATGAATACAATCCAGCCCCAAAGCATCACTAAAACTTCAAATACATTTTTTTTAAATCACATTTTTAAAATAACTATAAATTACATAAAATAACTATTTTAAACAATAATTTAAATTTTTGAAAAAATTAATTACAGTTTTTAACAGGGCTAAAAATAAACTTACCTTTCTTTAAAGTATTTAAAAATAATAAACCTGTGGAAAAAATGTTTTAATTTTACTTAATTCACCATTTACCTTGTTAAAAGCAGGCCTTACGCCTGCTTTTTAAAAACGTAGCTCCTGGAGACTTACCCGCCCGGAGAAACCTGTAAAAAAAACAGAAGTTCCAGGCGTACGCGCTGCCTCTCCGGCGCGCGCGTTCGACCTGTGAACCCCTTCCTTTAAGGGAACGGAAGTTCCGGTTTCCCGTGTATGCGCAGTGCATGCACAAAACCGGCACTATCGTTAGGCCTACGCGTGAGTACCCAGCGCGTACTCACCCGTGGGGACCCGAATTTCTGGCCCAACGTTATCTCCTTATGCGACTCGGTGTCAATTTTTTTTGCTAACACTCCTGTGACACGCCTTGGGATGTTGTGCTACGTTTAAGGTGCTGTATAAACACAAGTTGTTGTTGTTGTCTCATATGTAAGTAGAAACTTAAAGACCTATTCAAAATAAGGTTTCTAGTTTCACAGCAGTTGTTCCTCTCGAAGGTTCTGTTCTCCCATTAGCCTTCTTTGGGTCATTTTACATTGACAAAACCTTTTGTGCCCAATACCATGAGTCATTCTAGAATATCTCCAACTGTTTGTCACCTGTTCCTCTTCTGTGAAGAACTAGCAGCTCGGATTTCATTCAATCTATAGAGAAGGCGTTTAAAGAGTCTTCGTGTTAAAGGGACACCGTCTTTTTTTTAAAAGTGTTTGAGGCGAGGTGAGGAGAATTTTTTTACTCAGCGAGTTGTGATCTGGAACGCGCTGCCTGAAAGGGCGGTGGAAGCAGATTCAATAGTAACTTTCGAAAGGGAATTGGATAAATACTAGAAGGGAAAAAAATTGCAGGGCTACAGAGAGCAGACAGGGGAGTGGGACTAATTGGACAGCTTTCTCAAAGAGCCGACACAGGCACGATGGGCCGAATGGCCTCCTTCTGTGCTGTACCATTCTATGATTCCACGATCTATGATTCAAACCATGTTTGGTTTATCTGCAGATAAAGAACGCAGTGATGCAAATCTCACTGACTTGCACCAATGCAGCATTTGCATGTGATATCACCAGTTCTTCTGGTTTTGTTTTCTCTTTCGAGCAGTTTATTCCTGCTCTCTCATAGAAACATAGAAACATAGAAGATAGGAGCAGGAGTAGGCCATTTGGCCCCTTGAGCCTGCTCCGCCATTGAATGCGATCATGGCTGATCATCCAAATTCAGTACCCTGTCCCTGCCTTCTCCCCATATCCCTTGATCCCTTTAGCCTTAAGAAATATATCCAACTCCTTCTTGAATATATTTAATGAATTGGCCTCTACTGCCTTCTGTGGTAGAGAATTCCACAGGTTCAACACTCTCTGGGTGAAGAAATTCCTCCTCACCTCTGTCCTAAATGGCTTACCCCTTATCCTTAGACTGTGACCCTGGTTCTGGACTCCCCAACCATCGGGAACATCCTTACTGCATCTAGTCTGTCCAGTCCTGTCAGAATTTTATAAGTTTCAATGAGATCCCCTCTCATTCTTCTAAACTCCAGCGAGTACAAGCTCAATCGACCCAATCTCTCCTCATACGTCATTCCTGCCATCCCAGGTATCAGCCTGGTGAATCTTTGCTGCACTCCTTCCATGGCAAGAATATCCTTCCTCAGATAAGGCGACCAAAACTGCACACAATACTCAAGAGGTGGTCTCACCAAAAGCCCTGTACAACTGCAGCAAGACATCCTTGTTCCTGTACTCAAACCCTCTTGCTATGAAGGCCAACATACCATTTGCCTTCTTAACCGCCTGCTGCACCTGCATGCTTACCTTCAGCGACTGGTGCACAAGGATGCCCAGGTCTCGTTGCACTTCCCCTTCTCCCAACCTATTGCCATTCAGATAATAATCTGCCTTCTTGTTTTTGACACCAAAGTGGATAACCTCGCATTTATCCACGTTATATTGCATCTGCCATGCTTCTGCCCAATCACCCAACCTGTCCAAATCATACTGGAGTTTTTCGGCACCCTCCTCACAGCACACACACCCACCCAGCTTTGTGTCGTCTGCAAACTTGGAAATATTACATCTAGTTCCCTCGTCCAGATCATCATGAATATATATTATGAATAGCTGGGGTCCAAGGACCGATCCCTGCGGTACCCCACTAGTCACTGCCTGCCACTCGGAAAAAGAGCCGTTTATTCCAACTCTTTATTTTCTGTCTGCCAACCAGTTCTCTATCCAAGTCAATACCTTGCCCCCAATCCCATGTGCCTTAATTTTACACGCTAATCTCTTCTGCGGGACCTTATCGAAAGCCTTTTGAAAGTCAAAATACACCACATCCACTGGTTCTCCCTTATCTATTTTACCAGTTAAATCCTCAAAAAATTCCAGTAGATTAGTCAAGCACGATTTACCTTTTGTAAATCCATGTTGACTTTGTCCGATCCGGTCACTGTTTTCCAAGTGCTCTGCTATTACATCTTTTATAATGGACTCTAGCATTTTCCCACTACCGGTGTCAGGTTCACCGGTCTGTAATTCCCCGTTTTCTCTCTACCACCTCTCTCTCTCTCTCTCGTTCACTATCGGGTGTGTAGGGGTTGTTGGTTGGGTGGTCGGTTTGGCCCGGGCCTGACCCAGTGGACGTTTTCGAGGCGTCCCCACACTCCCACTCAGTTCTGACACTGGGATCCTACCAGGCAGCTGATGCGCAGAATAACAAGCTCGAGACAGACAAGCAGGTGAAAGGTTCAAATAATAATGGTTTTATTGAGAGAAAAATAAAACAAAACAAGCAAGCAGAGAAATTAATAGGTTCACCGATACTAAACCAAGGCTACAGCTCTATACACTTTAAAAAGAGAAAAAAAAAAGGAATACTATATATTCAAAACAGAGGGCACGCGAGTGCGGGAAGGAGTACGACACATCGAGGGGTATCACACATTAACACTCCCCTTAGCCTTATCCCCACCTCCTACACTATCCCTAACCTAGGTCGAACTAAAGGGGGGTCAGACTCTCATGCTCACCCAACACATTGGAACAAAGGCCTTTCGGTTGTCCTGGGACTGCAGCTTTAGTTGGTCTGGCCTGGTAAAGTTCAGTGTGCACTGGCCACACACTCTCCCATCAGTCAGGTAGTGGATCTTCCTCCTTGGCTGGGCGAAAAGGCTTCCCTCCTGGGTCGGGCTGCGCCGTTTAGCGAGGCCCGCTCTGGGCTCCGGTCCGTACCGGGATGGTGCACTCCGTCCCGTGTCTTCCTGGTTCCACTCTGAATCCCTGCCTGAGGTGGTGGGCACGGGCGGGGGGGGGGGGGAACAGTCAGGTTTAAATCGCGAGGCAGTACGGACCGGGAGCTTCGCCTGCTTACCAAAGCATGGGCCTGCTGCGCATAGCCTTCACCGTCTTGGAGACTGCTTCTCCCAGTAGAGTCCTCGAAGTTTCCCTTTTGCAGCGAAGTCCCAGGATGAAATCGAAGTGAAGTGTAGAAGCTGTCTCTCCCGAAGTGTGTTCCAAGTCGAAGTGTCTCGAACTGCTCTCTCTGTCTGCTTACTAAAAACAGTTATACTCTCTCGATCTGCCTTGCCTCCCCCAGATCGAGAGGTGTCCCAGGTTACTTCGTTAACTGTAAATGGCTGCAAAACGGCCGATTTCCCACTAACGGCCTTATCACTGGCCCTCATTGTTTTTGGTTTCAGTCACACAATGGTGTCTCTGGTGCCTAGTCCTCTAAAACGGTTTCTGATATGATTGGATCTGTTAGGATGGGCCCGATGATGGTTTTAACTAGCTTAACCCTGATTGCTGTGCAACCAGGTTCATTGTTCTTACCGGCCTACTGGCGACTTGCTATTACATATTCAATTCCATGTCTGGCCTGGAATCCACATAGGGACTGTGGAATTCCAGGCCCTGTCTCCAGTCTTGTTGCTGGGGAGAAAAATGACTCACTTCCAGCAGCTTTCTGGTCACGTGTCCCAGAACTCCATTTTGTACGTTTAAAAAGTGGCCAACTTTGTTTGATTCGGAAAGCAGGTGAGGTGGGGGAATTTTGCAAACTCCCTACAGGTGCTACTCCTGCCCTGATTCCACCCGCCCGTTCCTGAAACCCCCTCTTTCAGTACCTCTGCCTTGCCAGCTCACCCCCACCATCAAAAGCTGTCGCAAGACCGCTGTTCCAGATCACAACTCACAGCGTAAAAAAAAAATTCTTCTCATCTCCCCCTCTGATTCTTATCCAATTATCTTAAATTTGTGTCCTCTGGTTACCGACCCTTCTCTTTGATGCTACTTTTGACCCAGCTGCCCCGCTCACCCCCACCCTCACCCCACCCCACCCTCCCCCTCCCACCCCCCCACCTCCCGCCCCCGCCCCCCCCCCCCCCCACCACCCCACCTCTGGATGTCAGAGGTCAGGAGTCTCGGGACAGGCAGCGATTATGGTGAGTATTTTCCGTTTTTTTACGGTTGGTTTTCTCCCAGGCAGCTAGCGATGGCAAACCAATGGCAGGGATCTGAAACAGGCAAAGTGATTAACACCTGCTTCAGGCGTGGGTAGAAGACGCCTCATGTCTGTACTTTACAAATATGGCGAGTGGCGCTCTGCCAGTGGGAAATGCGCGGAATCGTCCTGCCTGCCATTTTGGGGCCATAGGAGGCTGCGTAGCATCTGAAAAATGGGCAGTAAGCAGCCCAATTTAACCCCTATTGTCTTTTGGATGAGACTTTAAACCGAGGCCCCGACTGCCCTCTCGGGTGGACGTAAAAGATCCCACGGCACTATTTGAAGAAGAGCAGGGGAGTTCTCCCTGGTGTCCTGAGGCCAATATTTACCCCTCAACCAACATCACTAAAGCAGATTATCTGGTCTTTATCACATTGCTATTTGTGGGAGCTTGCTGTGTGCAAATTGGCTGCTGCATTTCCTACATTACAACAACAGTGACTCCACTTCAAAAAGTACTTCATTGGCTGTAAAGCGCTTTGGGACGTCCGGTGGTCGTGAAAGGCGCTATAGAAATGCAAGTCTCTCTTTGCTCCAGTCAGTCCCACCAGTTTTTTCTTCCCTGGGGTTGAATTATTCCATCAGTTGATACCGTGACACATGAGCACACCTGCGGCTGGCACTTTAGATTCTCCTGATCAGTCACCTGTGGCCATTCAAACCCGATACCATCTCCTTAATGCCTTGCCGCACAGCTACTCAGACTTTCATTCACTTGCACAACCATTAAACATCTTTGATTTTCAATTATCAGTCCCTCGAATCTCTACATGCAAAGCCCGCCACTCTTCAGTGATCATACCTCAACATTAATTTCCATTCAAAAGGCTGTACTTATCAACATAACAAAAACATTCAATACTGAAATAGCAGTCAATTAAGCATTAATGAATAACAAGGCATGGACTAACGATGAACACACTCTACTGAGCGGCAGACCTGAAGTATAGGATCTGCCTCAGGAAGACTGGATTATTTTTAAGGAACTAACTCAATAAAAAGAGAATTTATTTTTTAAGTGAGGTGGTCCGAGTGGCGCTTCTACAGTCGGAATACTTGCCGGGTTTATAATGAATTCACACATCAGGCATCAGTCACAATTTGTTGGGAAACATCAACTTTTTCAAGGGTTTTTGATAAGTTTCTAGAGAGCCTCATCAACTGATTTTCTTGGGACTACAGTTTACACAGCAGAAGGAGGCCATTCAGCCCATCGCGTCTCATAGTCATAGAGTCATAACGGCACAGAAGGAGGCCATTCGGCCCATCGGGTCCGTGCCGGCTCTCTGTAGAGCAATCCAGTCAGTCCCATTCCCCCGCTCTATCCCCGTAGCCCTGCAAGTTTATTTCCCTCAAGTGCCTATCCAGTCTCCCCTTGAAAACATTGAGTGCTGGATTTTGCCAGGCCCGAGGAGGCGGGAGTGGAGGCGAGTGGGGTGTTAAAATTGCAAAAAGTGGCGGGCGGGCCCCCGCCCGACCCCGCCTCCATCCCACCTCCAAGAAATGTTCCCAAATGCGTGGTTTCTGATCTCGTCTCCGTCCCGCCTCCAAGAGGCGGGATAGGCCCTTAAGGCCCTTAACAACCACTAAATTGCCTCTATAACCCCATTTTGAGAGGCTTTTCCGATTTTAACACGTTTCCCACGTGAGTCACGTCTCCCCTGAAACACGATGGTGAAACCTGGCGGTAGCACAATTGGATTGCTGACTATCAGCTGCAGCTCCACCATTAAATAGGAGATTTGATCAGTCATCATTTGCAGGTGGCAGGACTTTGTTGTCTCAGGTCTGGGGAAACTTTTAGCAGGCCTAACCACAGCTGTGGAAGTTTGGAGCCTGACACCCATCTCCAGTGTGACCTCCTGGGAAACCTCTCTCTCCATCTCAACTGAGGCATCTACCAGAAGCATGGGAACCATTTATTTCCTTTCCTCCTGGACATCAGATTTGGACAAAGACCAGCCGCGGCAGCAGCAGAACCATGAACAACAACTGCACCAACAGCAGCAGCAACAACAGGAGCGCCAAGCTGCTGCTCACCCATCTGAAGCTGCACAGGCCAGAAGGCACCAGCCCATGGAAGCACGTCGGTGCAGGAGATACCCCCCAAACAGGGTCTACAGACAGAGGATCAGCTACCTCAACATGAGTGAGCAGCAGTGCCAAAGGCGGCTCCGACTTTCGCGAGAGGTAGTGGGTGACATCTGCGCAATGGTGCAGCAAGACCTGGAGCCCAGAGGAGCAGGTGGACACCCCTTACCAGTGGCCGTCAAAGTCACCACCGCACTCAACGTTTTTGCTTCAGGCTCATTCCAGGGGTCAGCAGCAGACATCAGCGGCATCTTCCAGGCGGCCGCACACGCTTGCATCACGCAGGTAACCGATGCCCTCTTTGCCATCGCGCACAATCACATCCATTTCTCCAAGGGTCAAGCAAGTGTCATGGCGCGTGCGGTTGGATTAGCTAATCTGGCAGGTTTTCCAAGGGTGCAGGGCGTCGTTGACTGCACACATGTGGCCCTTAAGGCACTCCATCATAATCCAGGTATTTTTGTCAACCGCAAGGGCTTCCACTCCGTCAACATGCAGCTGGTGTGTGACCACCAGTAGGAAATTTTGCATGTTTGTGCCAAGTACCCTGGCAGTTGCCATGACTCCTTCATACTGCGCCAGTCTAGTGTGCCTCCGCTCTTCAGTCCGCCAGACCAACTTAACGAATGGCTACTTGGAGACAAGGGCTATCTCCTGAAGACGTGGCTAATGACGCCATTGAGGAGCACACCTAACGAAGCTGAGGAGAGCTACAACTCCAGCTACATTTCCACCAGATCCATAATTGAGCAAACTATCGGCATGCTGAAGATGCGCTTCAGATGCCTGGATAGATCAGGTGGAGCCCTGCAGTACTCAGCAGCCAGGGTCTCCAGAATCATCGTGGTTTGCTGTGCACTTCACAACATGGCACAGCTTCGTGGCTTGCAGATTCCTGAGGACCAAGTGGCTCCTCACATATCCTCCTCAGATGAGGAGGAGGAGGAGGGGGAGGAGGAGGAGAGCGAAAATGAACATCTTGCAGAGGCCCATCTACCAGCGGCAGCAGTATGCGAGAACATTGCTGCCTGGGATGGGTGGGGACTCTGGTGGGTCTCTGACCAAGGGCTCTGCAGTGGCATGGAAGTGTGAGCGCTTGGAGAGGAGCCCCCACTTCCTTGATGTCTGCCACCAACTTCTCTCTCATGGTCCAGGTCCCCCTCAGCGCTTGCAAGTGGCTTGAGAGCACCTTGCTGCACATCAGGGGGGCCATAGGGACCCGTATCTGCACTGGCAGTCCTACTCAGAAGAACTTCCATGAAGGTCTGGTTTCTCTGTTCAATAGCTGACCATCGCTCCTCCAGAGATGTCAGTCTATCCTGAACACTCACCATGTTTTCCACACTCCGGCGACTTACTGCCTCTATGGCATTAACCAGCCTTTCCACAGAGGTTGCCATCCTTTCCATAGTGCTGCGTTCATGCACCAATGACTCCACAAAGGCTCTGCTCATGTTCGCGATGGACTCCTCCATTCGCTCCACACTCGCAGCGACCCTGGAGACAAAACCTGCCAGAGACTCCTGTACCTGTTCCTGGAGTTCCAGCACCGCTGTTCTTCTGGATGGACCCAGAGGCAGAGGGTCGACATGCAGCTGAGCCGAGCTGGCAGAGTCCTGCGCCCTCCGACTAGGACTCTCCACTGCTGTCCCTGTCTCCACAATCTGCTGATACTCACTTGTGAGCTGTGATACACCAGGTGGCAACACTACTGTATCTCGCGATGGTCCCACCGAGGTGTGAGCATCTGTGCTGGTGCTGGGTTGGCTGAATTCTGCTGATGCTGCATCCTCAGAGGTTGCAGCTGCCTCTGAGGAGTCTGGAGACTCAGGCTGATTCTCCTGGATAGTGGGGACGGGTGCTTGCGATGGTCCTGTGGGGGAGTAAAGGAAAGAGTCAGAGATGTGAGGCCAAGGTTACATGCACATTGAATATTGCAGATGATCATAAGTCCATCTGTTAGAGCTTCAGAATCATTATCAGTGACTCATGCAATGTCAATGAGAGAGATGAAAAACTATTCTGTCACCAGCTTTCTCTGATGTACCCGTCTGTCCATCCCCCACTTGCGCCTCATCCTCGAGTCCCACGATCTCCAGGGCCGCCTCCTCCCAGGGTGTGAGCTGGGCTACTGAGGGTGGCCCTCCTCCTGTCCTCGCTCTTTCCCTCTTATTGTGAGCTCTCTTTTCCTGCAATGAGGGAGACAAGTGGAGTTTGAGTGAGAATGAAGGAGTGAGTGTAGAGATTCCATAGCATAAATGCTTAGAAGGAGACAAAGATGGAGTGAGTTGACAAGACCAAGGGCCCTCCCTGTGTTTTGTAAGTTGTTTTCATAGCATCACAGTGATAGGGAGTGTGAGGGCTGCATAGTCGAATAGTTAGGTGAATGTGACCATAGAGAGAGAGGGAATGGGTAAGGGTGCAGTGATGTCAGTGTCAAGTGGGATGTGGAGGAAGAGGTTGCTAAAGCTGAGTGCTGGTGAGGAGAGGCAATGGGGATCAGATTGAGGGTGATGGCAAAATCATACTCACTTTTCCAGTGCGCAGAAGGTCATGAAACCTCTTCCTGCACTGAAGCCAGGTTCTGCGGATGAGGGACAACGAGTTCACCTCCTGGGCCACCTGGATCCACACTGCCTTGGTCTGCTGGGGAGGCTTCTTCCTCCCTGAAGAAGGGAAGAGCACCTCCTTATTAGCTCTTGCTCCCTCCACCAAAGCTTGCAGGGTGACGTCATCAAACCTGGGAGCAGACTTAGGTCTCCCGCTGCTCATTCTGCCTCCAGGTCCCTCTCACTGCAAAGGCCAAAAGGTTGGCAGTCTGCAGAAGAAGCAAGGCTTCTTGCAGACCTTAAATGCAGCAGCAATGATGATGTCATTGGAGGCGAGTTTCAGATTGAAAAAACGAATTGGGCCATGGGTTCCCACACGCTGGAACTCAATTGCCCAATTATGTGAAAATCGCATCAATCCCCCACATCGATTTGGAATCGGGTGGATAACACGAAAAGCGGATGACACGACCCCAACCTGCCCCAATGACAAAATCCAGCCCTGAGTGTCTCTGCTTCCACCACTTCTGTCGGCAGCGAATTCCAAGTCCCCACCACTCGCTGCGTAAAAAAGTTTTTCCTCACATCCCCCCTGTATCTCTTGCCCAAAACTTTAAATCTATGTCCCCTAGTCCTTGTACCATCAACTAGTGGGAACAGCCTTTCCCCGTCTAGCCTATCCAAACCCATCATAATCTTGTACACCTCTATCAAATCACCCCTCAACCTCCTTTGCTCTAATGAAAACAAATCCAGCTTCTCCAACCTGTCCTTGTAACTAAGATCCCCCATCCCCGGAACCATTCTGGTAAATCTCCTCTGCACCCTCTCAAGGGCCTTCACATCCTTCCTAAAGTGTGGTGACCAGAACTGGACGCAATACTCCAGTTGTGGCCTAACCAGCGCTTTATAAAGGCTCAGCATACCTTCTCTACTTTTGTACTCAATACCTCTATTTATGAAGCCCAAGATCCCATATGCTTTGCTAACCACTCTCTCAATATGTCCCGCCACCTTCAGGGACCTATGCACATTAACTCCCAGGTCCCTCTGTCCCTGCACACTCTTTAAAACTGTGCCATTAAGTGTATATTGCCTCTCCCTGTTCCTTCTGCCAAAATGCATCACCTCACACGTCTCTTTGCTGAAGCCACCCAAAACTACCCTAAATAGATTATCTGGTCATTTATCACATTGCTGTTTGTGGGACCTTGTTGTGTCGCGTTTCCTACATTACAACACTTCAAAAGTATTTAATTGGCTGTAAAGCGCTTTGGGACATCCTGAGGTCGTGAAAGGAATTAGATTAATGCAAGTTACATCTTTAACTTTCTTTAATCCCACTGCCTTGCTCTCTCCGCAAAGATCTATAACATCATCTCCTTCAAATATTTACCCAGTTTTCCTTTAAAAGATGCAGTGGTCTCTTCTCAACTATCTGCATCAAAAAAAATTCTCCGAACCTTTACTGTCATCGCAATCATTTTAAGTTGATGATCCTGATCCCCCCAATCAGAGGAAATAGTCTTCAGATATTCACTCGAAAAATCAAAAACCCTTCACTATTCACTCCTGGAGCACTGCGTGTAATTCTGGTGGCCATATTATAGAAAGGCTATAGAGGCACTGGAGTGGGTGCAGAGAAGATTTACAAGGATGATACCAGAAATGCGAGGTTATACCAATCAGGAAAGGATGAACAGGCTGGGTCTCTTTTCTCTTGAAAAGAGAAGGCTGAGGGGTGACCTAATAGAGATCTTTAAAATTATGAAAGGGTTTGACAGAGTCAATACAGAGAGAATGTTTCCACTTGTGGGGAAGAGCATAACTAGAGGCCATCAATATAAGATGGTCACCAAGAAATCCAATAGGGAATTCAGGAGAAACTTCTTTACCCAGAGAGTGGTGAGAATGTGGAACTCACTACCACAGGGAGTTGTTTAAGCGAATAGTATCGATGCATTTAAGGGGACGCTAGACAAGCATATGAGGGAGAAGGGAATAGAGGGTTATGCTGATAGAGTTAGATGAGGAAAGACGGGAGGAGGCTCGAGTGGAGCACAAACACCGGCATGGACTGGTTGGGCCGAATGGCCTGTTTCTGTGCCGTATATCCCATGTAATCCTGTGTAATTTAAACCTTTAAACAGGCTCAATGGTTTCGGAGTCCAGCTGTGTCTACTTTTAGTCCCTTCACCTCATAAAGGACAATGTGACTTTGGAGAAGGTGCAACAAGGATGATCTCGGCCGAAGAGCGGCGAGCTGTGAAGGTAGACTTGATGCCTTGGGTTTGTACTTGATGGAGAAAAGGAGACTTGGAGCGGATGTGATCCAGGGATTTAAAAATATTCAAGGTAAAGGCAATGGGGGTAATTTTTATCTTCACCAATTCAATATCTGAATCAGCAAGAACAAATCATCCTTTTTTATGAACGCTCTTTTAATAAAACTATTATATCCGCAAATTTTCAGAAAATTAGAACTTGTTTTGAATTTATCTGTTGCAATCAAATTAACACACAAATTAGATTCAATTAGCAATCAATTCGTATCTTTTCCCATTCAACAGAATATATAATACTGTCCAAGTTTCAGACACAGTTTTCTCTATAAATCAACCGTTGAGTCCTATTAAACTGGCAGATCACCCGCCCATTGTGTAATCAATGGGATGAAAATTGGACGGGTTCCACAATGGGCTGAAGATGGTCTCCTCCCGATTAATGCCCAAGTCATGAAGGTGAAAATGACTCCCAACAAAAACAGCAACTTGCATTTATATGGCACCTTTAACATAGCAAAACGTTTCAAGGCGCGTCACAGGAGTGTTATGAAACAAAATTTGACACCGAGCCACATAAGGAGATAATGGGCCAGAAATTCGGGTCGGGGGCTTCCCACGGGTGCAAGCCCCCGACCTGCACTTACCTTGCACGCCAGCCGTTGTGCTGTGGGCCCGCGTGGGATTCCAATCCTGGGCCCGCTCCAAATGCCGGCGCGCAGTGCTTGCGTATCCCAGGGGCGAAGTTAGTTCGCAGCGTCCCCCGGGATCACGTGGGCCATGGCGAGCCAATCGGAGCAGGGAATCTGTATTCATAGATTTGATAGGAAGACCTGTCAAATCTATGAATAGAGAACGACCCCAAAACCTAAGTAAAACTTCAAATACATTAAAAAAAAATCACATTTTTAAAAGAACTATAAATTACATAAATTAACTATTTTAAACAAAATTTAAATTTTTGAAAAAATTAATTAAAGTTTATAACGGGGCTAAAAATAAACTTATCTTTCTTTAAAGTATTTTAAAATGATAAACCTGTGGAAATTTAAAAAAATTTTTACTTAACCTCTTACCTTGTTAAAAGCAGGCCTTGTGCCTGCTTTTTTCACTCGCTGCTGCTAGGGACTTACCCGCACGGAGAAACCTGTAAAAAATCGGAAGTTCCAGGTCTACACGCTGCCTCTCCAGCGCACGCGTTTGACCTCCAAAATCCTTCCTTCAAGGGAACAGAAGATCCGGTTTCCAGCGCATGTGCAGTGCATGTGCGAAACCGGCACTTCCATTGGCCTTACGGGTGAGTACACAGCGCGTACTCACCCGTGGGGACCCGAATTTCATTAGGACAGATGACCAAAAGCTTGGTCAAAGAGGTAGGTTTCAAGGAGCGTCTTAAAGGAGGAGGGAGAAGTAGAGCGGTGGAAAGATTTAGGGAGGGAATTCCAGAGCTTAGGGCCCAGGCAGCTGAAGGCACGGCCGCCAATGGTGGAGCGGTTAAAATCAGGGATGCCCAAGAGTCCAGAATTAGAGGAGCACAGATATCTTGGGGGGTTGTGGGGCTGGAGGAGCTTACGGAGATGGGGAGGGACGAGGCCATGGAGGGATTTGAAAACAAGGATGAGAATTTTAAAATCGAGGCGTTGCTTAACCGGGAGCCAATGTCGGTCAGCGAGCACAGGGGGTGATGGGTGAACGGGACTTGGTGCGAGTTAGGACACGAACAGCCGAGTTTTGGATGATCTCAAGTTTACGTAAGGTAGAACATAATGACCTTCAATGCAAAAGTAGATAGTGCGTTTGAGGTGTTGAGGCAGGTCGAACTAGGGGCCACCTATATAAACCAAGGGGGCAGAGAATTAAGGTTGGAAGTGTGGACGTTTTGCAGAGGGTGATTGTCCAACGGGGTTAGGGAAGACTGATACTTTGCAGCCCTTCAAGGAGGTGATAGATGGACTTCAGGAAAATAGGTGATCACAGCAAATGGAAGGTAATGAATGGGTTTGGGAACCAGCTGGGGCTAGCACATGTGGGGCCAGAGAGGCATCCTGGATTGGCCCAGGTATCTGGGAGCGGGAGGAAGGGGGATTAATATACGGGATAAAATCAACCAAAGGTTAGGAGTGAGCACATATGGACCTGGTAGCCTTTTCTCATCCTGGACACACAAACATAAACACGTTGCTCTTATGTTGGCATTCCGCTATCAGCTTACACAGTGTGTGTTGGTTCAATACTGTAGACATACACAGACCCTTAATTCTTAATTCTTAATTTCGATATATATTGAAATGCTTTGCCTGGCCAAAAGGTTTTTTTCAAAGTGAAATATAGAGTTGTCACTGATAAGGTGACATGGACTTTGCTTTGATAGACAACAGAGATAAACAAACTCCCTTAGTTTTGCAGACAGCGTGTCTCTGATGACTTTTCGGAGGTTAAAGGGGAGATGTCAAACCTTAAAAGTTTTGAAATGCAGAATACGACGTAACCCATGAACCCAGCCAAGTGGTTTTCTGCCACTCCCACTTTTGTAAACTTTAGGGGGGAAAAATTCATTTGGCTTGCGCCTCCCGTTAGCGTACTAAGAGGGCGCTAATGGGGCGCAAAACAACTTGCGCCCGAGCGCGGCGATGTTTGCGCCGCTCGCGAAATTGACTAGAGTTTTTGCGGCGGCGCAAAAGTTTAGCGCCTTGATCTCCTGCGCCCGCAGATTGTGACGTCAGTCAAGCGTGCAATGCTCCGGTGGCGCCCCGGACCGGATATTGAGTGGCGCCCCCTCCTTTCTGCCTGGCGCAAGCAGCGACAGGGAGACTGGAACGTTTCCCAGTCGCTGTGGGGCTGGGGTGGGGGGGGTGGTGGGGCTGCCATTTAAAGGCGGCCTCTTCCTGGCTTTTCTGTGGTAGATATTTTTGCACTACTCGTTCTGACAGAGAGAGAGATTCTGAGAGAGAGAAGGAGAGACTTCTGCATAGAGTCAACGCTGTGTGAAGTAGTTTTGGCTACTGAGCATCACTTTGCAGGTACTTTTGTTTTTGACCTTCGTTACTTTGATTGCCAAGAGACTCTGGGGGCTGCAGTGATTCGGGGCGTCGTCCTGCGCCTGCAGAATCGGAGGCAACAGAGACGCAGAGAGAGAGTGGCAATCATGGCCAGACGGAGGAGGGCCAACAGGCCTCTGCACAGGAGACTCTACCCTCCCAGGGTATTCCGGGAACAATTCTCCTACATTCATTTGTCTGAGGAGCAGTGTTTGCGCAGGCTGCGCTTCAGCAGGGAGGTGGTCACTGAGCTCTGCCACCTGCTGCAGCCAGATCTGCAGCCTCTACTGAGGACCAGGACATCTCTGTCGGTGGCAGTGAAGGTCACAGTGGCTCTGAACTTTTATGCCACCGGCTCCTTTCAAGCAGCTACTGGGGACATCGCCAATATCTTCCAGTTCATGGTCCATTGCTGTATCCGCCAGGTCGCAAATGCCCTCTGTAAAAGGAGACGCCAGCACATCTCTTTCCCAATGTCCCGGGCCAAACAGCATGAACGCGCATTGGGCTTTGCGAGGATAGCGGGCATCCCCATGGTGCAGGGCGCCATTGACTGCACGTATGTGGCATTGTGGGCACCACATGAGAATGCAGAGGTTTTCCGCAACCGAAAGGGGTTCCACTCCTTAAACGTCCAGTTGGTCTGTGACCACAGACAGCTGATACTCGCTGTCAATGCCCGCTATCCTGGCAGCAGCCACGATGCATTCATCCTGCGCCAGACTGCTGTGGCAGAACTTTTCCAGGCACCGCATCAGCCAAGTGGTTAGCTTCTCGGGGACAAGGGTAATCCACTGTGCACCTGGCTGATGACACCGGTCCGTAACCCCAACACCCCTGCTGAGCTGCGGTACAATGAGAGCCATCTCATCACCAGGAACTCCATTGAGCAGACGATCAGCGTGCTCAAGCAATGGTTCCGCTGTCTGGACCACTCAGGAGGAGCCCTGCAGTACCCTCCTGAGCGAGTCTCCCTCTTCATAGTTGTGTGCGGCATGCTGCATAACCTGGCAATCCTCAGGACCCAGCCAATGCCACCAGGCCTTGGAGCACTACCGGAGGAGGAGGAGGAAGAGGAGGAGGATGATCATCAGCAGCACCAAGGCGGGAGGGCGACCCACAATGTTGAAACTGCAAGGGCCGTCCGTCAACGGCTGATAACAAGCTGCTTCTAGGCCCCTACTGAGGAAATGACTTCTGGCATGGAGAACAATATGAATGAAAGCAACCCACAACCCCAAAGGCGGCCAAGGCAGCAATGCTTCCAAAGGCCAAACCTGTACATTTTGAATGCAAAAACTTTTTATTTTACAAACTCTGTGTGTGTCATTTCTTCATGACAAACTAATAGAAAGAAACACAAAAAAACAGTCATTAACATAACTGGTTCTCACAACCTGGAGATAATGTCCAAAACACTAAACAAAAGTGTGAACACGAACCTCGGCCTTTAATTAAAAATTGACCAACATTTTGTCACACCTCCTACTTTTTGCCCTTCGAGGGTGATCTCCTTCCCTTGCGCACTTCCCCCTTCCCACCCTACTGCTCCTCCGTAATGGGGCCCCAGTGGCTGCAACAAGGCTGGTGGAAGGCTGCTGAGTGTCAGAACCTGAGACTGCAGATGCCCTTGAAGGACGGCCTCGACCAGCTCTGGGCCTGGAGGGCCCGGCTGCAGACTGCACCAACTCTGCATGGGCGGCAGCAGTCTGTCCTACAGGCGGTGGCAAGTGCAGTGGAGAAGTGACAGTGGTGGCAGCAGGAATGCTGTCATCTTGAGAGAGGACAGCAACTCCCTGCTCGACCGACACATTGGCACTCCCACGGGGCAGCACCTCATCATCCGGAGCAATCTGCTGGAACACAGATTGCTGGCCTGCTGCGACGCGGTGAGAGCCCCGGGGAAATGTGTCTGAACCAGCGATGATGGCAGCAGTCAGTGCTTGCGTGGCCTCAATCTGAGTCTGCATGAGAGCAGTCTGAGATGGGATCATGGCAGCCAGTGACCGAATTGCAGCACTAAGCATTTGCGTGGCATCCGCCTGTGCTACAGCGAAGTGCTCCACACTCCTTGCCAGTGCATCAATGTAATCGGGCACCCTTCCCACTGCACCCATGAGCTCAGTGTGCATGTCCACCGCCTGGGTGTTCATTTCAGCGATCAGCCGCTCCTCCTCTGCATCCAGTGCAGCCGGGGAGAAGGCCCCTGAGCTTCCCTAGCCACATCGCGTTGCTGCAACTCGCTGGGTCCTGGAGCTTCACCCTCATCAGACCCTTCCCCCCTCCTCCCCTCCAGGGAAGGCGTGTTCCCAGTGTGGGCATGGGCTTCCTCGGGAGAGGGTGGCGCTGATGCTCCGGCTTCATCTTCCTCCTCGCCTGCAGCTTCACTCCCACTGGCAGCTTGAGGGCCCATCTCCTCAGCTGGTGAATCACCATCTGAAAGCAGGGAGGTACAAGAGTGGCTTTAGCGTGAGGACAGGGTGGCAGTAAGGGAGGAAGGCGTGCAGCAATTTAGTAAGTTTGATTGAAAGTGTCAAAGGCTGGTGTTGTGAAGGACAAGTGGAATGAGAGAGGAGAGAAAGCTGATGACCTTACCATTGCTGTCCAGAATGGGGTTGGCTTCTCCAGGGGAGACGGGACCGATCACCTGGCTTGCCACAATCCTGTAGACCCGCGCCTCAAGATTGCTGAGGGGTTGCAGCTGAGGCCGCCCTCCACCTGTCTGTTGCTGCTGTCTCCTATTATGAGATAGCTTGGCCTGCAAGAAAAAGGACGGCATCTGAGTAAATATACAGCCATGGTCTTGCCTGATGTGCCTTCCATAGGTGAATAGCCCTTACTATATGCAAGGTGTGGAATGTGCATGTGTGTTTCATGAGAGGGCCATAGGTGTTGGATGAGTGTTGGGCATTGGGGCTTTAAGACCCTCTGGCCATAGAGTGAGGTTGAAATTGAGGGATGGAGAAGTATTGAAAAAAAGCCACTCACCTCGACGACCCAAGTGAGGTCTTTGATTTTTTTGCGACATTGAGTATGGGTCCTGAGCACCATGCTCCTGGAGGAGATGTGCTGAGCCACCTCCCTCCACATTCTTCTGTACTTGCACAGCAAAGGCCTCCTGCCACTCTCAGGGAAGAGTATAGATCTTCTGCGCTCCACCGCGTCAACCAGAGCCTCCAAGGCCCGCTCGCTGAACCGCTGAGCTTGTTCTCTCACCCTCTCCATAGCCCTTGGTTGGAAAATGTAGTCACAGGTCTCTCCAGGCCGAGATTCAAGGCTCCAATGAGCAGGGTGTGGCTGGAGAGCAAGATCGACCCTCCCCTTTAAGAACTGGCCGGCGCCAATGTGTCTGTGTTCCATCGCTAACTGACAGCACCTGCGCTGTGCCCGCGCTCTGAGTCCGTGCCTCGCTCCTCGGCCTTTGAGCCTTAAGACAGGTGTGTAGCGCCTGATTTAGCGCTACAATCACCTCCAGGGGCGATAGAAGCCAAGTTTGCAGTCGGAGGCGATAATTAGCGCCAGGCGCTAAACTTTGCGCCCGGCCGATAATTACGCCCCAAACGGGGTGATACCGAATTTCTCCCCCTAGGAGTGAATGAACGATTTTGGGCTGTGATAAAGACAACTAATGGATAGCCACACTGATATACCTATCAATTCATCCAATGAAAAGCGACGAGTTAAGACAGCAACTATAGGTTTTTATTGGCTAAATAACAGAGCCCACCCTCGTGGGTGATCGGATCCAACAAGGAGGAATACCAGCCAGTCGACCACCTTTATACCTGGGCAAGTAGGTGGAGCCATGGGCGGAGTCAGCAGTGGTCAGCCCAGGTATAACAGCGTGACAAGAGGCGACCTCGTGTAGTGATACAACAGTGTAAACAGTGATAACCATAGTGTAACGATTTAACAGTGATAACCATAGTGTAACGATAGTGAACGATAAAAGTGGTTTACCACATTCACCCCTTGTTTAGATTTGAGTCCGGCGGGGTGAAGTGTACTACCAGTTCGGGTATGTCAGTCTGTCCGGAGGCCTCGTAAGCCTTTCCGATCGTCGCAGCAGCGGCGGCGGTGATGCAGTATCCGATGTTAATGCTGGTGTCTGCGTGGTCGGCGAAGGCTCGTGGGGTTCTGGCATGCCGTCTACCTGGGCTGGATTTGGGGGGGTGGTGGGGGGTAACGGTGGTGTCTCAGGGATGCCCGAGGGTGCGAGGTCTTGTAAGGAGACTGTGTCCTCCCGCCCGTCTGGGTATGCCACATAGGCGTACTGGGGGTTGGCGTGCAGGAGGTCCACCCTCTCGACCAGGGGGTCTATTTTATGGGCCCTCGCGTGCTTTCGCAGCAAGACGGGCCCCGGAGAGGTCAGCCAAGTTGGTAGCGTGGTTCCCGTAGTCGACTTCCTGGGGAAAACAAACATTCGTTCATGGGGGGTGGCGTTAATGGCAGTGCAAAGCAGTGACCGGATGGAGTGCAGCGCTGCCGGGAGGACTTCCTGCCAGCGAGAGGTTGGGAGGCCCTTGGACTTTAAGGCTAAGAGAACGACCTTCCAGACAGTCGCGTTCTCTCTTTCCACCTGGCCGTTCCCTCGGGGGTTGTAGCTGGTGGTCCTGCTTGCAGCAATACCTCTCGCTAGTAGGAACTGGCGAAGTTCCTCGCTCATGAAGGAGGAGCCCCGGTCACTATGTATATAGTTCGGGAACCCGAACACGGCGAAGAGGTCGTTCAGGCATTTGATGACCGTGGTACTGGTCATGTCTGGGCAGGGGAAGGCAAAGGGGAAACGGGAGTACTCGTCAATGATGTTGAGGAAGTACACATTACGGTCAGAGGACGGGAGGGGCCCCTTAAAATCGATGCTCAAGCGCTCGAAGGGGCGGGTGGCCTTGATCAGGCTTGCTCTGTCCGGCCTAAAGAAATGCGGTTTGCATTCGGCACAGGTTTGGCAGTTCCTGGTCATGGTCCTGACCTCCTCGATGGAGTAGGGCAGGTTGCGGGCCTTAATGAAGTGGTAAAGTCTGGTGACTCCGGGGTGGCAGAGGTCGTTGTGGAGGGTCTGCAGTCTATCAATTTGCGCGTTGGCGCATGTACTTCGTGATAGAGCATCTGGGGGTTCGTTCAGTTTACCAGGCAGGTACAAGATCTCATAATCATAGGTGGAGAGCTCGATTCTCCACCTCAAGACCTTGTCGTTCTTGATTTTGCCCCTCAGCTTGTTATTAAACATAAAAGCGACCGAACGCTGGTCGGTGAGGAGGGTAAATCGTTTGCCTGCCAGGTAATGCCTCCAGCGTCGTACAGCCTCCACGATCGCCTGGGCCTCCTTCTCGACTGAGGAGTGTCGGATCTCAGGGCCCTGGAGGGTCCTTGAGAAGAAGGCCACCGGTCTCCCCTCCTGGTTAAGGGTTGCGGCTAGGGCGAAGTCGGATGCATCGCTCTCCACTTGGAAAGGGATAGACTCATCCACCGCGTGCATTGTGGCCTTAGCAATGTCTCCCTTAATGAGGGAGAAGGCTGCGCACGCTTCTGCCATCAGCGGGAAGGAGGCGGACTTCATGAGGGGTCTGGCTTTGTCCGCATAATTCGGCACCCATTGGGCATAGTAGGCGAAGAGCCCCAGGGTCCTCTTCAGCGCCTTTGGACAGTGGGGGAGGGGAAGCTCCATGAGGGGGCGCATTCTTTCGGGGTCGGGGCCGATGACTCCGTTCTCTACTACGCGGCCGAGGATGGCAAGGCGCGAGGTGTTAAACACACATTTCTCCTTATTGTAGGTGAGGTTCAGCCGTTGGGCCGTACGGAGGAATCTCTCCAGATTATCATCATGGTCCTGCCGGTCGCGGCCGCAGATGGTGACGTTATCTAGATAGGGGAACGTGGCTTGCAGCCCGTTCTGGTCAACCATCCGGTCCATCTCCCTTTGGAAGACCGAAACCCCGTTGGTGACGCCGAAGGGAACCCTAAGGAAGTGGTAGAGGCGGCCATTCGCCTCGAAGGCGGTATACTGGCGGTCCTCAGGGCGGATAGGGAGTTGGTGGTAGGCCAACTTAAGGTCGATGGTAGAGAATACTCGGTACTGTGCAATCTGATTGACCATATCAGATATGCGGGGAAGGGGGTATGCGTCCAGCTGGGTGTACCGGTTTATGGTTTGGCTGTAGTCGATGACCAGGCGGTTTTTATCGCCGGTCTTAACGACTACGACCTGGGCACGCCAGGGGCTGTTGCTCCTCTCGATGATGCCTTCTTTCAGGAGACGCTGCACCTCAGAGCTAATAAAAGCTCTGTCCCCGGCGCTGTACCGCCTGCTCTTGGTAGCGACGGGTTTACAGTCGCGGGTGAGGTTGGCGAACAGGGAGGGGGGCGGAACCCTGAGGGTGGATAGGCCGCAGGTGGTACGCGGTGGGCGGTTTAAAGGCTGTTGGTTGTCGACTGTGAGTGGGGGGAGGGGTCCACCGTATGCCAAAGTGACACTTTGAAGGTGGGATTGGAAATCCAGCCCTAGTAGGACGGCAGCGCAGAGTTGGGGCAGGACGAGAAGTTAAAATTTTTTATACTCCGTGCCCCTAACCGACAGGGTCACAACACAGTATCCGCTGATGTCTGTTGAATGGGACCTCAACGCCATCGAGATCCGGTTGCGCGTTGGCTGGACAGTGAGGGAGTAGTGGCTCACCGTGTCTGGATGGATGAAACTCTCCGTGCTTCCGCTGTCGAACAGGCAGGTCATGGCGTGGCCGTTTACTTTGATGTCCATCATGGACTTGGACAGGTGATGCGGGCGAGCTTGGTCCAGTGTGACGGAGGCTAGTGTATGGCTGAGCGAGCTGCTGTAGTCTGCGGGTGAGGCTGTGGTCGGGTCTGGAGACAAGGTGGCGGTCGAGTGTGGTGAACAAAATGGCGGTGCCCACGACGTTGCATAAAATGGCGGAGAAGATGGCCGCCCCCCACAACTCACATGAGGCACTGCCGGTGTCGGTGGCCATGATCAAAGATGGCCGCCCCCACGACTCACACGAGGGGATACTGGCATCTGTGGCCTTGATGAAAGATGGCCGCCCCCACAACTCGCATGAGGCACTGCTGGCGTCTGTGGCTTTCCCCCTGCAGGCCTTTGCGAAGTGGCCTTTCTTGTGGCAGTCGGAGCAGGTCGCGTTTCTTGCAGGGCAGCGCGCCCTCGGGTGTTTCGCCTGGCCACAGAAAAAGCAGCCGGTGGCCCGATCGCGGGGCTCCGATGTCGCAGCCGGTACCGGGGGGGCCGTCCCAATCGGGTCTGGGATGCCGATGCTGAGGTAGGTCCCAGAGGCGGCGGTGCGAGGGGTATTGCGGTCGGGGTCGGGCCCGAGTCCCAGGGTCGCGCAGCACAGTACCTGGAATATGCCTCGAGGTCCCGATGGGCCACTTCCAGAGAGCGAGCGAGGGCTGCAGCTGTGTTCAGGTCGAGGTCCTTTGATTCGAGCAGTCTTTGCCGTGAGTAGTCGGACCGAAGGCCTTTCACGAAGGCATCGCGGATATTCTCTTCAGTATTTTCTGCAGCCGTTACAGCTTTAAAGCCCGTAAAAATTCATCTACAGACTCTCCTGGCTGTTGCGGGCGGGATCTTAGGAGATGTCTGGCATACATAGAATTTACCGGGCTCCGGTACTGCTCTTTCAGCAGGTTGAGGGCGGCCTCGTATGTAGTAAGGTCCTGGATGAGTGCAAATGCTTTAGGGCTCACTTGGGCGGTCAGAACTATTAGTTTGGATCTCTGAGGCACGCCGGATTCTCCCAGGTAGGATTCGAAACAGCTCAGCCAGTGTTTGAAGTCGAGGGCTGAGTTTGCTGCCTGTGGGTTTAGATCCAGGTACGGCGGTCGGAGGGCTCGCAGCCAGGCCGGCTGCTGTGGCTGTTGTAGCTGGGCGTCTGACTGGTCGTTTGGCTGCTCCGTTAAAGACATTTCAAAATTTAGCCAATAAAATTGATACAACAGTGTAAACAGTGATAACCATAGTGTAACGATATAACAGTGATAACCATAGTGTAACGATAGTGAACGATAAAAGTGGTTTACCACACACACAGGATGAGTTAATGTGAACGTTTGACTGCTCAAGCAGTTCAGACTGAACATTAGAGGAACATTTCACTATCGCTGAAGGATTGATTTACTGCAAAAGACAAGGAAAGCTGTATAAAACACAGCGGCTAAAGAATATCGGCGCTGCAGTCAGAAGAAGGTGGTGTGGCCAGTCATCTCGCCTACGAGGATCAGGCTGCTGTGGGAAGGAGGGGCCTGGTCGGTCGTTTCGCTCACGAGGACCTACAATCAACGCCGGACTGATCATCAGCGGGTGATTGTATGTATGATTTCCTCTAACGTTATTGGTGGACTGCTCGAATAGTGGTTGGGGTTTTCAATCTGTCTTAGGAACAATTAAAGGTTAAAGGCAGAACCCGCGTGTCTGGCGTAATTTCTCATAAGTCTCAAGTCCGAACTCTATAACCTACTGGACGAGGTGAGGGGTCATTCCGCATCTCTTACAATACAGCCACCAAAAACATCAAAATAAAGTTCCCGGAGTTTTTAAGGCCTGTGGCCATGAAGACCTACATTATACTGGGTGCTTCCCAACTGCTGCTGATCTTCTTGGAGCCATTAACCGTGCTGTTTGGGCAAGAGGGCTGTTTTGGTCATGACGCCGTTATGCACACATGTGTCCCACTCTCCCCGCTATAACTCTACCTCGCGCAGGCACTACTTGACTCGAGCACACTGGCGAAAATGTCGCTGCTGATCTGCGAAGTAGAGTGGCCCACCACAGGAACAGCGGTCGCAGTGTCAGATCTCAGTGCAGGGGAGTGGGACAATTGGCTCGTTCCCTCGAGGCCCAGTCTGCAATATAAAAGCAGTTTAGTGGAACTGCTAACCATGACTTACAAAAGCAAAATACTGCGGATGCTGGAAACCTGAAATAAAAACAGACAATGCTGGAAATACTCAGAAGGTCAGGCAGCATCTGTGGAGAGAGAAACAGAGTTAACGGTTCCAGGTCGATGACCTTTCGTCAGAACTGGAAAAATTTGGAGATGGAACAGGATGTCCTGAGATCGTGAAAGGCGCTATAGAAATGCACCTTAAAACCTGTTCCAGCTCCAACTTTTTCCAGCTCTGACGAAGGGTCATCGACCTGAAACGTTAACTCTGTTTCTCTCTCCACAGACGCTGCCTGACCTGCTGAGTAGCTCCAGCATTTTCTGTTTTAATTGCTAACCATGACTTAGTGGCCCCCACATCCTGGAGCATAGGGTATTGCATGTTTGCCATTTACACCACTTTGACTACAACAGCCTCACATCTAGGTGTTTGGAATTAGGTATTAATTGAACTGAGGTTTATTGAGACACAGACCTTTTGAGGCACTGTTGTTGACTATCAGGTAGCGTTTGACCTCTGATGCCCGCCTTGGTCACATTCAGTCCTTCAGGGGATATCTTCCCCTACATTACAACACTGCCTACACTTCAAAAGTGACCGCTTTGCGGAACACCTCCGTTCAGTCTGTAAGGGTGACCCTGAGCTTCCGGTCACCTGTCATTTCAATTCACCGCCCCATTCCCACTCAGACCTCACCGTCTGCGGCCTCTTGCATTGTTTCACGGAAGCTCACCGTAAACTCGAGGAACAGCACCTCATCTTCCGATTAGGCACTTTACAGCCTTCCGGACTCAATATTGAGTTCAACAATTTCAGATCATAACCTCGGCCCCTATTACATTTTCATATTTTTTATCCACACTTTTGGTTTGTGCCTTTTCCTTTTCTCTCTCTCTCCCACACGGCAACTGTCTCTCACTCTGCCAGCGCATTTCACTCTTCATCTAGAGCCATTGTTTGTTTCTTTACCTGTCCGATTACCATCTCGTCTCACCTTGAATATCTCTTAATGTCTCTTCTTTCATCCCCTCCCCCATTTCCCAGCCCCCAAACTGCCTTTTAATCTGTTTCATTTCCTGCCTTTTTTTCTCAGTTCTGAAGAAGGGTTTCCACCTGAAACGTTGACTCTATTTCTCTCTCCACTGATGTTGCCTGGCCTGCTGAGTTTTTTACAGCGTCTTCTGTTGTTACTTCAAAAGTACTTCATTGGATAATTGCCTCATCTACTCCACGTGGTGAAGGAAAATAGATTCTGCCCAGTGGGGATTGGCAACCCATCAAATGTGTTTTAAAATGAAACCATTAAAATAAAATTAACTTCTTCCTTTGCTAAGTTCTTATCTTTCTTAATGATACGTGACTGGGGGTCCACTGCAATGTGCCAGGGTGATAATGATTAGCCAGTGTGCCGTCTATCGCATTAAGCTGACTCACGGAAGCTCCCTTGTCGATGCTTGGAATTGCATTTTGAACATTTGCCGATCAGTCAAGTGACCAGGTCTTCACGTACTGAATGCCAGAATGATCCCTAACAGGGTAAAGTAGTGAGAATGAACACAAACCTGATCCGAGCATAGATTTCCAGTGTTTCATTCAAGCTCACACGATACAGAACACCTGGTCCAACCGAAACATCACCTGGTAAATTAGTTCTGCATTTAATACAATTTGCATCCTGTCCAGAATAATAGGACTTCCCATTTTCCTTAACTGATACTGAAAATGGAGATGTTCTCACATTCTCCAATATTAAAGAATTATATAATTTTTTTTCAGAATGCCAGGTGAGAGAAATAAGTTTGTGGGTTCAAACACCACTCCAGAGACTTGAGCACAAAATCTAGGCTGACACTCCCAGTGCCAGTACTGAGGGAGTGCTGCACTGTCAGAGGTGCCGTCTTTCGGATGAGTCGTTAAACCGAGGCCCCGTCTGCTCTCTCAGGTGGATGTAAAAGAGCCCGGGGCACTATTTCGAAGAAGAACAGGGGGAGTTCTCCCTGGTTTTCTGGACCAATGTTTATCCCTCAATCAACATCACGAAAACAGATTATCTGGTCATTATCATGTTGGTGTTTGTGGGAGCTTGCTGTGCGCTAATTGGCTGCCACGTTTCCTACATTACAACAACAGTGACCGCACTTCAAAAAAAAGTACTTCATTGGCTGTAAAGCGCTTTGGGATGTCCTGAGGTTGTGAAAGGCGCTATAGAAATGCAAATTTTTTCTTCCTTAGTTGGAAACAGATACTGATGTTTACAATCCAGTACAGCTATTTTTACATTTTTATTGAAATAAGCCTTAACCACTAATCCCTCAATCACTGTAGCTCGCAGCGATCACTTAGTCGGGATTCAAAATGTATGGCTACGTAATAACAAAATAGGGCTTAACAGCACAGTGTGGTCCCTGAGGAAGACACATGGGAAAAAGAACTACTGTAGTCAGAACCGTGGAGACAGACCAATTGACATGTGGTACAATTGTGCTTGAAACAGCAACAAATGTTGGATGGTCTGACAGCTCTACTGCTAAAATGCCAGGCTTCCAACCAACTACTCACAAGTAATGCTCCCTCTAATTTTGTTTGGGTGCGCGGCCCCTTTTAGGAGCTGCGCGCGGCCCCTTCAAATTTCCCTGCATGCGCGGTTTTCCCACTGTGAGGCCGGCAAGCGGCCTGCGTGGGACCACCAGAGGGCGGCGCGGCCGCGCAGCTTAGCGGGAACGTTGCGCACAAGTTCAAATCCCAGTCTTGTCTGGTAACTGCACTCATCTGGTATCAGCCCTGGCTGAGGGGGGAGGGAAGGAATGTTTAGCCACGAGGGTCCAGCTGGTCTTTTCCTGCCCGTCAATTTTGTATAAAACAGATTATCTGGTCATTGTCACATTGCTCTTTGTAGCAGCTTGAGCACATAATCCAGTCTGAGGGAGTGCTGCACTGTCAGAGGTGCCATCTTTCGGATGAGATGTTAAACCAAGACTCCGTCTGCTCTCTCAGGTGGACGTAAATGATCCCACGGCCACTATTTCAAAGACGGACAGGAGAGTTCTTTCCAGCGTCCTGGGCCAATATTTATCCATCAATCAACATCACTAAAACAGATAAGAACATAAGAACATAAGAAATAGGAGCAGGAATAGGCCCTTCGAGCCTGCTCCGACATTCAATGAGATCATGGCTGATCTTCTGCCTCGACTCCATTCACCGGCCCTATCGCCATATCTCTTGATGCCCTTACTAGTCAGAAATCTATCAATTTCTGTTTCGAACATACCCAATGACTGAGCCTCCACAGCCCTCTGGGGTAGAGAATGCCATAGATTCACCACCCTCCGTGTGAAGAAATTTCTTCTCATCTCAGTCCTGAATGGCCTACCCTTTATCCTGAGGCTGTGGCCCCTGGTTCTAGACTCCCCAGCCAATGGAAACACTCTCCTAGCATCCACCCTATCAAGCTCTGTAATAATTTTGTATACTTCAATGAGATCCCCTCTCATTCTTCTGAATTCACGAGAATACAGGCCTAGTTTACACAATCTCTTCTCACATGACAGTCCTGCCATCCCAGGAATCAATCTCGTGAACCTTCGTTGCACTCCCTCTATGGCAAGTATATCCTTCCTTAGGCAAGGAGACCAAAATTGTACACAGTACTCCAGGTGTGGTATCACCAAGGCCCTATATAACTGGAGTAAGAATTCTTTACTCCTGTACTCAAATCCTCTTGTAATGAAGGCCAGCATACCATTTGCCTTCCTAATGGCTTGCTGTACCTACACATTCACTTTCAGTGACTCATGTACAAGGACACCCAGATCCCTTTGAGCATCTGCATTCCCCAATCTTTCACCATTTAGGAAATACTCTGATTTTCTGTTTTTTCTACCAAAGTGGATAACTTCACATTTATCCACATTATATTCCATCTGCCATGTTCTCGCCCACTCACTGAGCCTGTCGAGATCCTCTTGAAGCCTCTTCACATCCTCTTCACAACTGACACTGCCACCTAGCTTTGTATCATCAGCCAATTTGGAAATGTTACATTTTGTCCCCTCATCCAAATCATTGATATAGATTGTGAATAGCTGGGGCCCAAGCACCGATCCTTGCGGTATCCCACTAGTCACAGCTTGCCATCCTGAAAAAGACCCGTTTATCCCTACTCTTTGTTTTCAGTCTGTTAACCAATTCTCAATCCATGCTAGTATATTACCCCCAATTCCATGTGCTGTAATTTTGTTCACCAACCTCTTGTGTGGGACCTTATCGAAGGCCTTCTGAAAATCCAGATACACCACATCTACCGGTTCCCCTTTGTCTACTCCACTAGTTACATCCTCAAAGAATTCCAATAGGTTTGTCAAACAGGATTTCCCCTTCATAAATCCATGTTGACTCTGCCCGATCTTACTATTAGTTTCTAAGTGCCCAGTTATTGCATCCTTTATAATAGATTCCAGCATTTTCCCAACTACTGATGTGAGGCTAACAGGTCTGTAGTTCCCCGTTTTCTCTCTCCCTCCTTTCTTAAATAGCGGGGTCACATTTGCTATCCTCCAATCTGCAGGAACCGTTCCAGAATCTATAGAATTTTGGAAGATGACAACCAATCGTCCACTATCCCAATGGCCACCTCTTTCAAAACCCTAAGCTGTAGGTCATCCGGTCCTTGGGATTTATCGACTTTTAGTCCCATTAATTTTGCTAGTACTGTTTTTTTACGAATAATAATCTTTTTAAGTACCTCATTCTCGCCACACCCTTGGTTTTCTCGTATTTCTGGGAGGTTTTGTGTCTTCCTCCGTGAAGACAGAAACAAAGTATTTATTTAATTTCTCTGCCATTTCCTTACTCCCCATTATAAATTCTCCCGTCTCTGACTGTAAAGGACCTACATTTACCTTCGCCAGTCTTTTCCTTTTCACATACCTATAGAAGCTTTTACAATCCGTTTTTATATTTTTCGCTAATTTGTGCTCATATTCCATTTTCCCTTTCTTTATCAATTTCTTGGTCCCCCTTTGCTGATTTCTAAAAAGATCCCAATCCTCAGGCTGACCGCTTTTTCTGGCAACTTTATAAGCTTCCTCCTTTGACTTAATACTAGCTTTAATTTCTTTTGTCAGCCACGGTTGGATCACTTTTCCTTTTGGGTTTTTATGCCCTAGAGGAATATATGTTTGTTGCAAATTATGCATTATTTCCTTGACTGTTAGCCATTTGATTATCTGGCCATTATCACACTGCTGTTTGTGGGAGCTTGGCTGCCACGTTTCCTACATTAGAACAGTGACTACACTTCAAAAATGTTTCATTGGTTGTAAAGTGCTTTGGGATGTCCTGAGGTCGTGAAAGGCGCTATATAAATGCAAGTCTTTCTTTTTATTGGGTGAGCGGTACTGGTTTGTGGATGAACAATGAGACTGAGTGCTGCGTAGTAGAGCAGCGCATTGCCTCAATGGGGCGGGACAATGTGGCATCGCTGGGCCAGGGAACTGTTACCTTAGTAGGCCAGAGAGTGACACTGATGGCGGCACCAATGTTCCCGTTAATATTTTTTTGGGTGCGCGGCCCATTCAAAATACCGCACATGCGCGGTTTTCCCCATTGAAAAGCCAGCGAGCTGACAGCACGGGAGATCCAGAGAGCTCTTAACGGGAACATTGGGTGGCACTGGGGAATTCTGTGACCTGGAACATTCCTTTCACTTAGGTAGGAAGCAGTGGAGAATCCAAAGAGAGCTGACGAGAGGAGGAGAATGGATTTTTTTTTGGCACTCATAGCAGCTCCAAACAACAATAACTTGCATTTATGTAGCACCTTAGACGTAGTAAAACATACCAAGGTGCTTCACCTTGACATTCAACAGCACTACCACTGCCGAATCCCCCACCATCAACATCCTGGGGGTCACCATTGACCAGAAACTTAACTGGACCAGCCACATGAATACTGTGGCAACAAGAGCAGGTCAGAGGCTGGGTATTCTGGGGCGAGCGTCTCACCTCCTGACTCCCCAAAGCCTTTCCACCATCTACAAGGCACAAGTAAGGAGTGTGATGGAATACTCTCCACTTGCCTGGATGAGTGCAGCTCCAACAACACTCAAGAAGCTCGAAATCATCCAGGACAAAGCAGCCCACTTGATTGGCACCCCTTCCATCAACTTAAACATTCACTCCCTCCACCACCGGCGCACCGTGGCTGCAGTGTGTACCATCCACAAGATCCACTGCAGCAACTCGCCAAGGCTTATTCGGCAGCACCTCCCAAACCCGCGACCTCTTCCACCTAGGAGGACAAGGGCAGCAGGCGCATGGGAACACCACCACCTCCAAGTTCCCCTCCAAGTCACACACCATCCTGACTTGGAAATATATCGGCCGTTCCTTCATCGTCGCTGGGTCAAAATCCTGGAACTCCCTCCCTAACAGCACTGTGGGAGCACCTTCACCACACGGACTGCAGCGGTTCAAGAAGGCGGCTCACCACCACCTCCTCAAGGGGGCAATTAGGGATGGGCAATAAATGCTGGCCGTGCCAGCGATGCCCACATCCCAGGAACGAATATAAAAAAAAACACCCGCAGCACCGCGTAGAAGTGTCAGCCTAGATTAGGTGGTCGTCTGTAGTAGGGCTTAGAGTCCACAACCCACTGACTTATAAGAGGAGAGTGCTACCAGCTGTGCCAAACTGGCATTAAAGGGACTATTTGACATGAATCAGTCATTCATGAAAGAAAGACTTATGAAATAATACTGAGCAGCCTACGGGTGGCGCTGTCCAGGGAGAGTATAAATGCTCAGGCATGGGCCCAGCTTGCGCAGGACATTCTTAACAGGAACTAGTGAAGGACACAACTAGACCTCCATTTTGTAAAACAGTGATTAAAGCTTAGACCAAGTGCCTCGTAGTTTTCTTACATCACTATTCATGAGGGATATTTCTGTTTCTGCAATAAAGTAGGTGCTATGTTTATAATCTCTCTCACTTTACAGCCTGATAACGCCTCAGTCACACCGTACAAAGTCTGTGTGTTGAGATAGTCACCCTATGGTGCAACGGAGAAACTGCCATAATATCTTTATTAGCGCTGTACAAATATGTACAAATAACTTGCAAGCTGGAACCCGGTGAATAATCAGTGAAGTCACAGAGGTTATTGGAAGAAAGTTGGAAGGCATGTATGCCACTATCTTGGAACAATGTGGGAAAATGTGAGGTTATCCACTTTGGTAGGAAGAATAAAAAAGCAAAATATTATTTAAATGGAGAGAGACTACAGAATGCGGCGGTACAGAGGTATCCGGGGGTCCTCGTACATGAAACACAAAAAGTTAGCATGCAGGCTTTATTGCAAGGGGGATGGAGTATAAAAGTAGGGAAGTCTTGCTACAACCATACAGTGTGTTGGTGAGACCGCACCTGGAGTACTGCGTGCAGTTTTGGTCCCCTTATTTAAAGAAGGATATACTTGCATTGGAGGCAGTTCAGAGAAGGTTCACGAGGTTGATTCCTGGGGTGAAGGGGTTGCCGTATGAAGAAAGGTTGAGCAGGTTGGGCCTATACTTATTGGAGTTTAGAAGACTGAGAGGTGATCTTATTGAAACATATAAGATTCTGAGAAGGCATTGACAGGGTAGATGCAGAGAGGATGTTTCCCCTCATGGGAGAATCTAGAACTAGGGGGCATAGTCTCAGAATAAGGGGTCGCCCATTTAAGACGGAGATGAGGAGGAATTTCTTCTCTCAGAGGGTCGTGAATCTTTGGAATTCTCTACCCCAGAGAGCTGTGGAGGCGGAGTCATTGAATATATTCAAGGCGGGGATAAACAGATTTTTGAACGATAAGGGAGTCAAGGGTTATGGGCAGGGAAGTGGAGTGAGGCCAAGATCAGATCAGCCATGATCTTATTGAATGACGGAGCAGGCTCGAGGGGCCGAATGGCCTACTCCTGCTCCTATTTCTTATGTTCTTATGTAACATCACCAAGTCATTCAGCACCAGAACCTTGACTGATATTCGGGCCCATTTGCTCACCGTATACGACTTACTTTATTAACAGCCACAGGTACCATTTCCACAGGTCAATCTCAGTATTATATTTAAATGCACCAAATGATGCCCATTCTCTATTCAACAAATGTGTCAGCCGTGGCTCAGGGACCTCTGAGTCAGAAGTTCGTGGGTTCAAGTTCCCACTCCAGAGACTTGAGCACAAAAACCTTGGCTGACACTCCAGTGCAGTGCTGAGGGAGTGCCGCACTGTCGGAGGTGCCGTCTTTCGGATGAGATGTTAAACCCAGGCCCCGTCTGCTCTCTCAGGTGGATGTAAAAGATCCCACAGCCACTATTTCGAAGAAGAGCAGGGGGAGTTCTCCCCGGTGTCCTGGGCCAATATTTATCCCTCAATCAACATCACTAAAACAAATGATGTGGTCACTATCACATTGCTGTTTGTGGGAGCTTGCTGTGCACAAATTGGTTGCCGCGTTTCCTACATTACAACAGTGACTACACTTCAAAGTACTTCATTAGCTATAAAGCACTGTGGGACGTCTGGAGCTCGTGAAAGGTGCTGGAGAAATACAAGTCTTTCTTTATATATGACTTTGTAGTGTAATGTTCTCTTTCAGACAGAAAGCATAACTGGTTCTTAGTTCTTATATTGATTTTACTCTACACACCCCAATTCTTGGACTATTTGTGTCCTATGTAAAGAAAGAAGACTTGCATTTATATAACGCCTTTCACGACCAATGAAGTACTTTCGAAGTGTTGAAATGTAGGAAACGTGGCAGCCAGTTTGCACACAGCAAGCTCCTGTTGAATCCGTAAATCTTAAGGTATGGTGTTCTTCAATAACTAGACGGAGGCTGTAGATTAACAATCAACAGGTGTTTACTGGAGGAGGGTAGTCTAAAGACTAACAGTACAGATGCCTGCTCAAGGCTTATATACAGGTGTGGTCACTGCCGGTACTACAGTATACAGGAGCTGTAAAAGTAGTTCTCTCTTAAAGGTACATACACTACAATTCCTCCCCTTTTAGATTAACAGTACCCATAACATTCAAATAACAGTTAACACTTTAACATGCACATTTAACTGAAATAGTCCATTTATAGATTCAGGCCTAGAAATTGGGTTTTGGCTTAGCCAGGGCTTTAGCGCCGGAAATTAGTGCCGGCGCTAAGTCCCCTGCGCGCGCCAAAAATTCAGTGGCGCCGCGCCCAAACGGCTGCCGGCGCTACTGAAGGGTCTTAGCGCCTGGAAAAGGGCGCTAACTGCCGTTTCGCGCCGGAATTCCGGCGCTGCGGCACCCGATGCGGTGCGGCAGGCTGGGGAAGTGCAGGCCTCCTCCTTCCGTTAAGGAGGAGCTGCCTGCACCCGGCCGCGGCCCGCGCAAATCTGCTTAAAAATGAGCCCGGCACCTCGGACAAGTGCCGGGCTTGCATCTGTTCCGGGGCGGGGGGGGGGAGAAGTCCGGGGAGGGAGCTGCGGGCAGGCGGCCGGCGGGAAAGCGGCCGGCCGCCGCGGGGCCTTTAATGCGCCGGCGCTAACTGCAGTAAGGCACCTCTGACAAAACGCTGGTTGCGGCTGCCACGGGCGAGGTGGCCGCAACTCAATTTCGGAGTTCGGGCGGGTTACCACGGCAACCGGGATGCTGCGCACACCGATGACGTCATCGGTGCCGGCGCAGCGCTACCGGAGCAACGCCGATTTAGGGCCCCAGGGAATTTCACTACTGGCCATAACTCCGGCGCAAGGCCCTCTAGCGCCTCAAATGAGGCGCTAAGGCTACTGAATTTTCAGCCGTCAGTCTTTGGAGCGGCTTCCTAATCCTTTCTGGATAGCGCCTTTCCTGAGTGTCTTGTTCTTGGTGCGGAGGCGACTCTGGCCCCTTTTCGTCAGTTAGTTCATCAGTTTCCGCTGCTACTGTTTCTGGGGTAGATGCTACCGGTATGTTGGGTTCATCCCCAGGTACGCGAGACATGGGGTTGACTCGTTCCTGTGACGCTAGGATCTGGTCGATGTGGCATCTCACAATGTTCTCCCCGACATCCACTGTGTACATTAGTGGCCCCTGCCGTGTGCATATCGTTCCGGGTTGCCATTTCTCTGTTCGGTAGTCGCGGGCCAAGACTGGTTGTCCTACATTGAAGCTCCTTGTCGGCTTCTCATTGATGTGCTGGAATTGCTTATCCTCAACATTTCTTCGCACATTTGGTCTGAGCAAATCCAGACGAGATCTCAACCTTCGGTTAAAGAACATCATGGCCGGGGTCTGGTTGGCAACTGCATGTGTCGCATTTCTGTAGGCTAACAGGAAATTGTCCACCTTATGCTGTAGTGGAATGTCATCATCGCACATGGCCCTTATTGCCTTTTTAAAGGTTTGTACGAACCTCTCAGCCAATCCATTTGTGGCTAGATGATACGGGGCGGATGTGTAATGCCTTACCCCATTCCTTCTCATAAATTTCCGAAATTCTTCGGACACAAACTGTGGTCCGTTATCAGAGCAAATCTGCTCTGGCAAGCCGTTCCTGGCAAATATGGTCCGTAGGACTGCAATCGTTTTCTCTGTAGTGGTGGAGGACATTTTGATCACCTCAGGCCATTTCGAGTGCTATTAAGAACATTGAGTCCATGAATGGACCAGCAAAATCAATATGCACCCATTGCCATGGAGAGGAGGGCCACTCCCATGGGTGTAGAGGGGCATGTGGTGGTGCATTTTGGACCTTCTGGCATCCTGAGCAGCTCTTTGTTAGGTCCTCGATTTGTTGATCGATCGCCGGCCACCACACATAAGCCCTAGCAAGGCTTTTCATTTTCACCCCTCCCAGATGGCCTTCGTGAAGTTCATTGAGCACTCTCTCCCTTAACTTGGGTGGAATTACCACTCGGGATCCACACATCACTGTCCCCTGGCATACCGACAGCTGTTCTCTTCTGGATGAGAATGCTGGCAACAGTAAGTCGCCATGTGTTGGCCATCCCTTCACCGTCAAATCATATACCCGAGACAGTGTCGGATCATTTCGGGTCTCCTTCTCTATATCCGCGTTAGTTAGCATTTTTGACAGTCGTCCAGGTGTGATGTCATCATCCTTTTTGGCCTCAACCTTCAGTGCCTGTATGGAATGCCAATCTAATTGTATCTTCCGGATCCATTCACGTCCTAGTAGTGGTGGTCCTCCATCTGGCAATACATATAGGTCAATTTTTGGTATTTCCTGGCCTTTGTATATCACGTTCACCCTTATTTTTCCTTTGGGCTAGACTTTTTTGCCCCGTGTACGTCTTCAAGACAATCTCTGTAGCTTTCAAGGGTATATGTGAGAATAGCCGCTTGTAGTCCCTTCGGTTTATGACTGTTAGGGCTGATCCTGTGTCCAATTCCATTTTCACTTAGACTCCGTCTATCTTGAGCGTGACCCAGATAGTCTGGTGATCCTCCATTTTGATTACATTATGTAGTTTCAGGCAACCCAGCTCCTTGCTTTCGGAGTCTGTATCACTTTTCTGTTCGTCTGAACTACTGTCCATCACCTTATGTACCTTTTTGTACTTCTCCTGTGGAGATTTCTTGCTGCTGGTTTTCTTCCCTGACCTGCAGACTCTTGCTATGTGTTCTGCTTTTCCACACTGTCTGCAGACTTGGTCTTTGAACCAACAATCCTTCTGGTCATGTGTTGTTCTGCCGCAGCGATAACACTTCCCTGCTTCATGTGACATTTCATTGGTGCCATATTCTTGCGGTCTCCGTTGTATCTCTGCAGCGCCCCGTGCGGCTGCTTCGTGTGATACTGCCATGCTGAAAGCCTTGTCCAGCGTAAGATCCTTTTCTGATAGAAGCCGTTTCTGGGTTCCTTCACTTTGAAGCCCACACACAAACTTGTCCCTTAACGTATCTGCTAGTCCCATTCCAAACTGGCAGTGTTTCGATAGCTTGCGCAGTTCCGTTAAATACTCAGCATTACTTTTGTCTTTCTGCTGGTTCCTTTTGTGGAACTTAAATCTTTCTGCTATCAGCAGCGGTGTGGGGTTTAAGTGGTCCTGTAGGATTTCCACTATGCTTTTGAAATCCTTATCCACTGGCTTCTCTGGGGTTATTAGGTTTCGCAGTAAGCCATACGTTTTTGCACCCATGGAATTTAGCAAAACCAGTGCTTTCCTGGCATCTGGCACTTCATTCGCCTTGCAGTACACCTCCATGCGTTCCACATATGTCGCCCAATCTTCGACTTCATTGTCGAACGCAGTGACACTGCCACTGTTCGGCATCCCTGGGTGTGGTTAGACTTTCTAAAATGGCGTCTCCCGCGCTCTCCCTTCTTCTTCGCTGGCTCAAAATGGCGTCTCCCGTGCTTTCCTTTCTTCTCCGCGGCTCAAATGGCGCGCTCTCCCTTCTTCTCCGCAGCTCAAATGGTGTCTCCCGCGCTCCCTTTCTTTCCCCGCGGATGCTGCTCCACCCTTGAGCCCTGGCTGCGCTCTGCGCGTTCTCCTGTGCCTCTCTCGTTGCCACCGCTTGGTCCTGAACCCCGGCTGTGCTTTACCCTCTCTCTCTCTTACCCCGTCGATGCTGCTCGGCCTTTTCTGTGCCGTCGGTCGGCTCTAGCCGCCGCTGTCCGGTAAGGGTCTGCGCTGTACCTGTTGCCAGTCTGTTGCTGGATCGTCGTGGCTGGAGAACCAAGCCCAGCTCTCAACAGCCTCCCCTGCGATGTTCACTCTCTCTGCCGGGTGACTGGGCGGTTGCTCGTGGTCGACGCCCGTGCTTCTGGCCTCGACTTTCTTCCACCGTCCTCCCGGAGCGAATCCTTGGAAGTAAATGCAGAGTTGCAGGTAGATTCGAATCGACCTCGTCGCCACTGTTGAATCCGTAAATCTTAAGGTATGGTGTTCTTCAATAACGAGACGGAAGCTGTAGATTAACAATCAACAGGTGTTTACTGGAGGAGGGTAGTCTAAAGACTAACAGTACAGATGCCTGCTCAAGGCTTATATACAGGTGTGGTCACTGCCGGTACTACAGTATACAGGAGCTGTAAAAGTAGTTCTCTCTTAAAGGTACATACACTACAGCTCCTACAAACAGCAATGAGATAATGACCAGATAATCTGTTTCCTCAGTGACATCGACTGAGGGATAATAATTGGTTCGGGGAGAACTCCGCTGCTCTTCTTCGAAATAGTACCGTGGGATCTTGTACATCCACCTGAGAGGGCAGACAGGGCCTCGGTTTAATGTCTCACCTGAAGGCCGGCATCTCTGACGGTGCAGCACTCTCTCAGTACTCAAGTGAGTACCCTTGTGCCCAAATCTCTGGAGTGGGGCTTAGAAACCACAACCTTCTAACTCAGAGACAAGAGTGTTATCACTGAGCCATGGTTGAGAGCTAAGTATGGAAAGATGATGGTGCAGAACTCTTTAGATGGAGAGAAACTATTTCCGCTGGTTGGGGATTCCAGGACTAGGGGGCAGAGTCTTAAAAATTAGAGCCAGACCTTTCAGGAGTGAAATTAGGAAACACTTCTACACACAAAGGGTGGTAGAAGTTTGGAACTCTCCTCCGCAAATGGCAATTGATGCTAGATCAATTGTTAATTTTAAATCGGAGATTGATAGCTTTCTGTTAACCAAAGGTATTAAGGGATATGGGGCAAAGGCGGGTATATGGAGTTCGGTCACAGATCAGCCATGATATCACTGAATGGTGGAACAGGCTCGAGGGGCTGAATGGCCTCCTCCTGTTCCTATGTTCCTTTGTTCCTAGAACTATGGAAAATTTATTAACATGTAATAATAGTGTTTGGGGAGCGGTACAGCCGGAGGCACCTGGTCATAAGTCACCTAACAGGAGTTCCTTCACAATCTTTTTCATGCAGATGCTCTCTTTAGAACACATCTCTACATTTAAGAGTGTCATACAACACTCAAGTATCGGAATATAAAATTGTACCTACCGCCTTGGCCAAGCTTTTGGCCATCTGCCCTAATATTTCCTTTTGTGGCTCAGGGTTTAATTTATTTGATAACGCTCCTGTGAAGCGCCCTGGAACTTTTTATTACGTTAAAGACGCTATAGAAATGCAAGTTGTTATTGGTGGATCAGACATATGGTTAAATTCTTGCTCGATGAAATGAAAGCTCCAGTCTTGGGGATTGTAATGTTTCAGTGTGTGCAGCGAGCAGGGAGGAAGGGATTCGAGTAGGGAGTTTTCGGAGAGATGGGGCATGGAGCTGGCTGGGGAATGATGAGTTTGAGGAGCTTAGAGAGGAAAGGGAGTTGGGAACGTTGGATAGGTCAAGGATAGCCTGTTGCTGGCGAGGGCTACAAGAGAGCTTTTGCCTGGAGATTCCTCTGTTGCTTCAGGAAAGGCTGAACAGGCTGGGGCTCTTTCTCTAGAAAAGAGAAGACTGAGGGGTGACCTGATAAAGGTCTTTAAGGTTATGAAAGGGTTCGATTGGGTAGACGTAGAGAAGATGTCTCCACTTGCGGGTGAGACCAGAACTAGGGGCCATCAATATAAGAGACGGGAGTAACTAGGACTCTCTTCAGGGAGTCAAGGATTACAAAGTAGCTGTGGCCATCTTATGAGTTTGAGGTGACAGTGAGCCATACCTCCACGTGGTCCCGCTGGGCAACATTTCGATGTTGGCTAAACGATTGGCCGAGTAACTCAAAACAGGCAAGGTAAGCACCACTGCCTCAACCTATTACGAGTTACTGCAGGGCTTTTGAGGAGGCCGCTCAAGCCTGTTAGTCTTCCGCCTTAATGTTGGGGAGTCAAGGGTTAAGATGTGGCTGTGGCCATCGTCTGAGTTCTAAGTCACAGTGAGTCGTACCTGTACATGGTCTCGCCAGGCAACAGGCTGATGGCCGAATAACTCAAAGTATGATCGGCGGCGATCATGCTTCCCGCAGGAGGGAAGAGCAAACCTAAGAAAAATGGTCCTTTTTGTTCCCCATCGGGTGTTCAACCGGGGATGGGGGTCCCAGACAAAAGCCCTGCGTCAGACTCGCTCCCACAGGGCTGAGCAAACCAGGCTCTGCCAATCAAGTTCATGACCAGGCGAGAGTAAAGACGATTTGAACGCAACCGACAGCGGTAAATCAACTCTGGACAGGAAGTCGCCGCCATTCCAGGGGACCAGGGGCCACGAGACGATTCTTCAAGTTGATGACGCCAATGAGGACATTGAGGAGAAGCACCTCTAGAAACAGTGGAAGAGACTGCACTGTCCAGAAACTGTCCGAGGTTTCACTACCAGAGCCCCAAGTTGTGGGCATGGAAGCAGGTCGGATTCCACACATGGGGTGTGAGTGTAAATAGTTGTTATTGTTGTACCTGGTTGGTTATTTGTTTGTTATCGTTAAATACGATGGCAACAAGAGCAGGTCAGAGGCTGGGTATTCTGTGGCAAGTGTCTCACCTCCTGACTCCCCAAAGGCTTTCCACCATCTACAAGGCACAAGGAGTGTGATGGAATACTCTCCACTTGCCTGGATGAGTGCAGCTCCAACAACACTCAAGGCTCAGAGGGTGTAGAATTCTTAAAGTGCATCCAGGAGAGCTTTATGAGCCAGCATGTAGAAAGTCCTACAAGAGAGGGGGCGGTACTGGACCTAATTCTAGGGAATGTGGCCGGCCAAGTGGAAAAAGTGCTAGTAGGTGAGCACTTTGGTGATAGTGACCATAATATGGTAAGATTTAAGGTGGTCATGGAAAAGGACAGGGATGGGCCGGAAATAAAGGTTCTAAATTGGGGGAAGGCCGATTTTAATAGGATAAGGCAGGATCTGGCCAAAATGGACTGGGATCAGCTACTTGTAGGAAAATCCGCATCGGAGCAATGGGAGGCTTTCAGAAGGGAGATTGAGATCATACAATGGCAACATGTTCCCGTAAAGGTCAAGGGTGGTTCCAAAAACCACAGGGAACCTTGGATGTCAGGGGATATACGAGAATGGATTAGGAAAAAAAGGAGGGCTTTTGGTAGATACAAAAGGCTAAAGACGGAGGAAGCCCTAGAGGAGTACAAAAAGTGCAGGGGGATACTTAAAAAAGAAATTAGGAGATCAAGGAGGGGCCATGAAATAACACTGGCGAGCAAAATAAAGGAAAATCCGAAGATGTTTTATAAGTATATTAAGGGTAAGAGGATAACTAGGGAAAAAATAGGGCCCATTAGGGACAAAAGTGGCAATCTGTGTGTGGAGCCGGAAGATGTAGGAGGGGTTCTAAATGAATTTTTTGCATCTGTTTTCACTATGGAGAAGGACGATGTAGACATAGAAATAGGGCGGGGGGACTGTGATATGCTCGAACATATTAACATCGAGAGGGAGGAGGTATTGGCGGTTTTAGCTGGCCTAAAAATGGATAAATCCCCAGGCCCGGATGAAATGTATCCCAGGCTGCTGTGTGAGGCAAAGGAGGAGATTGCGGGGGCTCTAACACATATATTCAGGACCTCTCTGGCCACAGGGGATGTGCCAGAGGACTGGAGAACCGCTAATGTAGTACCACTATTCAAGAAGGGTAGTAGGGAAAAACTGGGGAACTACAGGCCAGTGAGCCTAACATCAGTGGTAGGAAAATTATTGGAAAAAATCCTGAGGGACAAAATTTGTCTCCACTTGGAGAGGCAAGGATTAATCAGGGATAGTCAACATGGCTTTGTCAAGGGAAGATCATGTCTGACTAATTTGATTGAATTTTTTGAGGGGGTGACTAGGTGTGTGGATGAGGGTAACGCAGTGGATGTGGTATACATGGATTTCAGTAAGGCCTTCGATAAAGTCCCGCACAGGAGACTGGTCAAGAAGGTAAGAGCCCATGGAATCCAGGGTGCCTTGGCACATTGGATACAAAACTGGCTTAGTGGCAGAAGGCAGAGGGTGATGGTCGAAGGTTGTTTTTGTGACTGGAAGCCTGTGGCCAGTGGGGTACCACAGGGATCGGCGCTGGGTCCCTTGCTGTTTGTGGTCTACATTAATGACTTGGATATGAATGTAAAGGGTATGATCAGTAAGTTCGCAGATGATACAAAAATTGGTAGGGTGGTAAATAGCGAGGAGGGTAGCCTCAGTCTGCAGGACGATATAGATGGGTTGGTCAGATGGGCGGAACAGTGGCAAATGGAATTTAACCCGGAAAAGTGCGAGGTGATGCACTTTGGGGGGACTAACAAGGCAAAGGAATACACAATGAATGGAAAGACCCTAGGCAAGACGGAGGGTCAGAGGGATCTGGGTGTGCAAGTACACAGATCCCTGAAGGCGGCGGAACAGGTGGATAAGGTGGTAAAAAAGGCATATGGGATACTTGCCTTCATTAGCCGAGGCATTGAATATAAGAGCAAGGAGGTTATGATGGAGCTGTATAAAACACTGGTTAGGCCACAGCTGGAATACTGTGTGCAGTTCTGGTCACCACACTACAGGAAGGATGTGATCGCGTTGGAGAGGGTGCAGAGGAGGTTCACCAGGATGTTACCAGGGCTGGAGCGCTTCGGCTATGAAGAGAGACTGGGCAGATTGGGTTTGTTTTCCTTGGAGCAGAGGAGGCTGAGGGGGGACATGATTGAGGTGTACAAAATTATGAGGGGCATAGATAGGATGAATGCTGAGGAGCTTTTTCCCTTAGTAGAGGGGTCAATAACTAGGGGGCATAGATTCAAGGTAAAGGGCGGGAGGTTTGGAGGGGATTTGAGAAAGAACTTTTTCACCCAGAGGGTGGTTGGAGTCTGGAACTCACTGCCTGAAAGGGTTGTGGAGGCAGAAACCCTCGCAACATTTAAGAAGCATTTGGATGTGCACTTGAAATGCCATAGCATACAAGGCTACGGGCCAAATGCTGGAATATGGGATTAGATTAGGCAGGGCTTGATGGCCGGCGCGGACACGATGGGCCGAAGGGCCTCTATCCATGCTGTATTACTCTATGACTCTATGACTCTATGACCATCCAGGACAAAGCAGCCCGCTTGATTGGCACCCCATCCACCACCATAAACATTCACTCCCTCCACCACCGGCACACCATAGCTGCAGTGTGGACCATCTACAAGATGCACTGCAGCAACTCGCCAAGGCTTCTTTGGCAGCACCTCCCAAACCCACGACCTCTACCACCTAGAAGGACAAGGGCAGCAGGCGCATGGGAACGCCACCACCTCCAAGTTCCCCTCCAAGTCACACACCATCCTGACTTAGAAGTATATCGCCGATCCTTCATCGTTGCTGGGAAAATCCTGGAATTCCCTTCCTAACAGCGCTGTGGGACCACCTTCACCACATGGACTGCAGCGGTTCAAGAAGGCGGCTCACCACCACCTTCTCAAGGGCAATTAGGGATGGGCAATAAATGCTGGGCCTTGCCGGCGATGCCCAGATCCCATAAGCGAATTTAAAAAAGGGATGTTTGTTATGATAATGCGTGTCTGTTATAATAAAGCTTCGTTCGCATCAGATGATGACTAAAGGGAGATTAACCTCAACCTCACGACACTGACTCAGTCTCGCCTCTGCCTTGGTGCTGGCTTTCATGTTCGGTGGGACCCGTGCCGGCTGCCCGTATTCACGAACGATCTACCCGGTCCTCCCCAACACCTGGGAACCCACAGCCCTCCTTGGCCTGTGATGACTCACTGGACATTGACACCGTGGACAAGCCAAATAAAGACTCTACATAGGCACTCGTTTAATGGGAGTTGACCCACGAGTGTACTCAAATAGTCACTAATAAATCCAATAGGGAACTCAAGAGAAACGTCTTTAAAATAAAGACTTGCATTGATATAGCACCTTTCACAACGTCCCAAAGTGCTTTGCAGCCAATGAAGTACTTTTGAAGTGCAGTCTCTGCTGTAATGTAGGAAACCTGGCAGCCAATTTGTGCACAGCAAGATCCCAAAAACAGCACTGTGATAATGACCAGATAATCTGTTTTAGTGATGTTGATTGAGGGATAAATATTAGCCAGGACACCGGTGATAATTCCCCTGCTGTCCTTTGAAATAGTGCCATGGGATCTTTTACATCCACCTGAGAGAGCAGACGGGGCCTCGGTTTAACGTCTCATCTGAAAGACGGCACCTCTGACAGTGCAGCGCTCCCTCAGCACTGCACTGCGAGTCTCAGCCTAGATTTTTGTGCTCAAGTCTCTGGAGTGGGGACTGTGAACCCACAGCTGTTGTGACTCAGAGGTGAGAGAGTGCTACCCACTGAGCCACGGCTGACAGAGAGTGGTGAGAATGTGGAACTCGCTACCGCAGGGAGTGGTTGAGGCGAATAGTATAGATGCCTTTCAGGGGAAGCTGGATAAGCACATGAGGGAGAAAGGAATAGAAGGATGTGCTGATAGGGTGAGATGAAGAGGGGTGGGAGGAGGCTCGTGTGGAGCATAAACAACGGCACGGACCAGTTGGACCGAATGGTCTGTTTCTGTGCTGTAATACTGCTTCCAGGTGCTAGGCTGTACACGTGGGGTCGGGGTGCGGGGGGGGGGGAGGGGGGAATGTGGGTTGGGGGGGATGTCGGCAGGGAGAGGGGGTGGGGGGAGAGGAAGCTAACCTATTCAAATGCCACATAATGTAAGAAAAGAGGCAGAGTGTCAATATTGGTGAAGGAGGGAATAGATGGTGCAGAAACAACATGTGCAGCAAAAAGAGGCACACACAGAGTTAAGATGGTGAGAGCTGAAAGATAAAAAAAGAGATGGTCACATTAATGAGGGTTGTTTGTCGTGGGAGGGAAATACGAGAGGACAGACCAAGGAGATGAGTGGGGATAATGACATTCATGTTGGCTGATTCTAATTATTTTCTTTGCTTGTTTAGTCATTTCATCTTTAATTTAAAGATTCCAAACATTTCCCTATTTTCACCCTTATAACAAGAGGGTGCAGATTTAAGGTGAAAGAACCAGAGGCGACCTTAGGATTTGGAATGCTCTGCCTGACTGGGCGGTGGACACAGAGTCAATAGGAGCCTTCAAAAGGGAATTGGATAAATACTGGTCATGATCACATTGCTGTTTGTGGGGGCTTGCTGTGTGCAAATTGGCTGCCGTGTTTCCTGTAATGATATCAGCAAATAGAGATGGTATTTGCCTGTTCGATTATGATGCCTTAATAGCATGTTTGCATGTATTGATTGCTTGTGCCTGACCAGCAGAGGGCATGTGACCGAGAGAAGCAAGGCAGTTAGTTTTAGTTTCAGTTTCGTTCTAGATGCATCACAAGCATCGTGTCTCCTGTAAAGCTGTATAAAGAGTTGAACAGACTTTAGATTAAAAGTCATTCTCTTTCATAAATGTCTCGTCATTGAACCCACAAAGAAATCAATACATTTCCTACATTACAGCAGTGGCTACACTTCAAAAATACTTCATTGGCTGTAAAGTGCTTTGGGATGTCCTGAGGTCGTGAGAGGCGCGAGTCTTTTTTTCCCCTTTTTTTTAAGGAATTATCAGTGTGAAATTTAGGAACCCAGGGGGAAAAAATGACTTAATATTGAGCTGTTCTTTTCTATGTCACCATGTAGCATGGTGTCTCTGGACCCATTCCGATTCTCAGTTTGATCACTTAACTTTCTGGATCTACTTTACATTTGGTTTATCTTTTGGAAGTACATTGCCACAGCATCAAGCATCAATATATATTTACATAGCAACTCGAGCATGCACACAGCCTTCTAATTACCTCAAGTTGCACAGCAACTAGCACTAACTATCCTAATTGGGTCAAAGAAAAAACCCTCTCATTCACACAAAGGGACCAAAAGCTGTAAATGTATAATATAATATACAAGCCACTCTCCCCTGACACTTCACATCGATAGCCAAGGCCAAATGTAGTCTTCAGGCGAGCCATGGTTGGTGGCTCACGGACCAGGTCACGCAGATTTAATTCAGTCCCAATTTTAAAGTCACAGATTCTGTCCTTTTTATACAATACTTTGATTTTATATTATTTAAATAGCAAAACTCGCAGTGAATTGTTCTCCTTGGAGCAGAGAAGGCAAAGAGGAGATTTGATAGAGGTGTTTAAAATCATGAAGGGTTTAGATCGAGTAAATAAAGAGAATCTGTTTCCAATGGCTGAAGGGTCGATAACCAGAGGGCCCAGATTTAAGGTGATTGGCAAAAGAACCAGAGGCGACATGAGGGTAAACTGGTTTACACAACGAGTGGTTAGGATTTGGAATGTTCTGCCTGACCGGATGGTGGATACAGATTCACTAGGAGCCTTCAAAAGGGAATTGGATAAATACTGGAAGGAGAAAAAATTGCAGGGATATGGGGAAAGAGCGGGGGAGTGGGACTAACTGGATTGCTCTTCGAAAGAGCCGGCGCAGACTCGATGGGCCGAATGGCCTCCTTCTGTGCTGTGCTGTTCTATGGTTCTATAAAAGTAAAAATATAATGGTGAATCTACAAGACCGCTGTTGGAGTACCGTGGGCAGTTATGGGCTCCACGCTATGGGAAGGATGTTGAGGCAGTATTGAGGGACAGCGCAGATTGACTATGATGCTTCCTGCTATGAGGAAATACAAATACAAAGAAAGACTTGAAAAATCGGGAAGCATTGCAGCTGATTGAGGAGCTTGGTGTCAGGGGCGAGCGGAACTTAGTGCCGGTAGGTTGTGGGTGGCTCAAATCTGGGCAAAGCGGACTTTATGGAGGGTGGATACCAGGAAGCTGTGGAATAGAGGTGCTGAAAGTATAGATACATTTTTGAAAGTGGCGGGATTGAAGTTGGGATGGAGGCGAGCGACATCGAAGAAGGAAGTAAGCGGTCTTGGTGATGGACAGGATATGAGGGTCTGAAACTCGGCTCCGGGTACAACAGGACGCGAAGGTTGCGTACAATCCGGTTCAGTCGAAGCTAACAGCCATTGGAGTGGAAGTTTTTTGTCAGGAGGGGGGAGCCAATGGCTTTGATCTCGCAGCACGGAGGTGGTTGTGGTGTGAGGGAAGTGATGAAGAGGTAAAGCATCATCCACATACAGGTGGAAGCTGACCCACTGCTTATGGATGATGATGGGAAAGGAAAACTCGGCTACCCGTGTCCTCACTCGCACCAAGTCCCGTTCACCCATCACTCCTGTGCTCACTGCCCGTGTCCTCACTCGCACCCAGTCCCGTTCACCCATCACCCCCTGTGCTCACTGCCCCGTGTCCTAACTCACACCCAGTCCCGTTCACCCATCACCCCCTGTGCTCACTGCCCCGTGTCCTAACTCACACCCAGCCCTGTTCACCCATAACTCCCTGTGCTCACTGCCCCGTGTCCTAACTCGCACCCAGTCCCGTTCACCCATCACCCCCTGTGCTCACTGCCCCGTGTCCTAAATCACACCCAGTCCCGTTCACCCATCACCCCATGTGCTCACTGCCCCGTGTCCTCACTCGCACCCAGTCCCGTTCACCCATCACTCCTGTACTCACTGCCCGTGTCCTCACTCGCACCAAGCCCCGTTCGCCCATCACTCCTGTGCTCACTGACCGTGTCCTCACTCACACCCAGTCCCTTCACCCATCACCCCCTGTGCTCACTGCCCCGTGTCCTAACTCACACCCAGTCCTGTTCACCCATCACCCCTGTGCTCACTGCCCCGTGTCCTAACTCACACCAAGTCCCGTTCGCCCATCACCCCCTGTGCTCATTGCCCCGTGTCCTAACTCGCACCCAGTCCCGTTCACCCATCACCCCCTGTGCTCACTGCCCGTGTCCTCACTCGCACCAAGTCCCGTTCGCCCATCACCCCCTGTGCTCACTGCCCCGTGTCCTAACTCGCACCGTGTCCGGTTCACCCATCACCCCCTGTGCTCACTGCCCCGTGTCCTAACTCACACCCAGTCCCGTTCACCCATCACTCCTGTACTCACTGCCCGTGTCCTCACTCGCACCAAGTCCCGTTCGCCCATCACTCCTGTGCTCACTGACCGTGTCCTCACTCACACCCAGTCCCGTTCACCCATCACCCCCTGTGCTCACTGCCCGTGTCCTCATTCGCACCAAGTCCTGTTTGCCCATCACCCCCTGTGCTCACTGCCCGTGTCCTCACTCGCACCAAGTCCCGTTCGCCCATCAGCCCCTGCGCTCACTGCCCTGTGTCCTAAATCAAACCCAGTCCCGTTCACCTATCACCCCCTGTGCTCACTGCCCCGTGTCCTCACTCGCACCAAGTCCCGTTCGCCCATCACTCCCTGTGCTCACTACCCCGTGTCCTAACTCATTCCAGTCCGGTTCACCCATCACCCCGTGCTCACTGCCCCGTGTCCTAACTCACACCCAGTCCCGTTCACCCATCACCCCCTGTGCTCACTGCCCCGTCTCCTAACTGAGACCCAGTCCCGTTCACCCATCACCCCGTGCTCACTGCCCCGTGTCCTAACTCACACCCAGTCCCGTTCACCCATCACCCCCTGTGCTCACTGCCCCGTGTCCTAACTCGCACCCAGTCCCGTTCACCCATCACCCCCTGTGCTCACTGCCCGTGTCCTCACTCGCACCAAGTCCCGTTCGCCCATCACCCCCTGTGCTCACTGCCCCGTGTCCTAACTCGCACCGTGTTCGGTTCACCCATCACCCCCTGTGCTCACTGCCCCGTGTCCGAACTCACACCCAGTCCCGTTCACCCATCACCCCTGTGCTCACTGACCCGTGTCCTAACTCACACCAAGTCCCGTTCACCCATCACCCCCTGTGCTTACTGCACCGTGTCCTAACACACACCAAGTCCCGTTCACCCATCACCCCATGTGCTCACTGCCCCGTGTCCTCACTCGCACCCAGTCCCGTTCACCCATCACTCCTGTACTCACTGCCCGTGTCCTCACTCGCACCAAGTCCCGTTCGCCCATCACTCCTGTGCTCACTGACCGTGTCCTCACTCACACCCAGTCCCTTCACCCATCACCCCCTGTGCTCACTGCCCCGTGTCCTAACTCACACCCAGTCCCGTTCGCCCATCACCCCCTGTGCTCACTGCCCCGTGTCCTAACTCGCACCCAGTCCCGTTCACCCATCACCCCCAGTGCTCACTGCCCGTGTCCTCACTCGCACCAAGTCCCGTTCGCCCATCACCCCCTGTGCTCACTGCCCCGTGTCCTCGCTCGCACCCAGTCCCGTTCACCCATCATCCCCTGTGCTCACTGCCCTGTGTCCTAAATCAAACCCAGTCCCGTTCATCCATCACCCCCTGTGCTCACTGCCCCGTGTCCTCACCCGAACGAAGTCCCGTTCGCCCATCACCCCCTGTGCTCACTGCCCCGTGTCCTAACTCGCACCAAGTCCCGTTCACCCATCACCCGCTGTGCTCACTGCCCCATGTCCTAACTCATACCCAGTCCTGTTCACCCATCACCCCCTGTGCTCACTGCCCCGTGTCCTAACTCACACCCAGTCCCGTTCGCCCATCACCCCCTGTGCTCACTGCCCCGTGTCCTAACACACACCCAGTCGCGTTCACCCATCACCCGCTGTGCTCCCTGCCATTGTCCTCACTCGCACCCAGTCCCGTTCACCCATCACCCCCTGTGCTCACTGCCCCGTGTCCTAACTCACACCCAGTCCTGTTCACCCATCACCCCCTGTGCTCACTGCCCCCTGTCCGAACTCACACCTAGTCCCGTTCACCCATCACCCCCTGTGCTCACTGCCCCGTGTCCTAACTCACACCCAGTCCCGTTCACCCATCAGCCCCTGTGCTCACTGCCCCGTGTCCCAACTCGCACCCAGTCCCGTTCACCCATCACCCCCTGTGCTCGCTGACCCGTGTCCTAACTCACACCAAGTCCCATTCACCCATCACCCCCTGTGCTCACTGCCCGTATCCTAACTCACACCAAGTCCCGTTCACCCCTCACCCACTGTGCTCACTGCCCCGTGTCCTAACTCGCACCGAGTACCATTCACCCATCACCCACTGTGCTCACTGCCCGTGTCCTAAATCGCACCAAGTCCCATTCACCGATCACCCCCTGTGCTCACTGCCCGTGTCCTAACTCACACCCAGTCCCGTTCACCCACCACCCCTGTGCTCACTGCTCCGTGTCCTAACTCACACCAAGTCCCGTTCACCCATCACCCCCTGTGCTCACTGCCCGTGTCCTCATTCGCACCAGGCCCTGTTTGCCCATCACCCCTGTGCTCACTGCCCCGTGTCCTAACTCACACCCAGTCCCGTTCACCCATCACCCACTGTGCTCACTGCCCCGTGTCCTAACTCACACCCAGTCCTGTTCACCCATCACCCCCTGTGCTCACTGCCCCGTGTCCTAACTCACACCCAGTCCCGTACACCCATCATCCCCTGTGCTCACTGCCCCGTGTCCTAACTCACACCCAGTCCCGTTCACCCATCACCCACTGTGCTCACTGCCCCGTGTCCTAACTCACACCCAGTCCTGTTCACCCATCACCGCCTGTGCTCACTGCCCCGTGTCCTAACTCACACCCAGTCCCGTTCACCCATCATCCCCTGTGCTCACTGCCCCGTGTCCTAACTCGCACCCAGTCCCGTTCACCCATCACCCCCTGTGCTCACTGCCCCGGGTCCTCACTCGCACCGTGTCCGGTTCACCCATCACCCCCTGTGCTCACTGCCCCGTGTCCTAACTCACACCCAGTCCCGTTCACCCATCACCCCTGTACTCACTGACCCGTGTCCTAACTCGCACCAAGTCCCATTCACTCATCACCCACTGTGCTCACTGCCCGTGTCCTAACTCACACCAGGTCCCGTTCACCCATCACCCCCTGTGCTTACTGCACCGTGTCCTAACACACACCAAGTCCCGTTCACCCATCACCCCATGTGCTCACTGCCCCGTGTCCTCACTCGCACCCAGTCCCGTTCACCCATCGCTCCTGTACTCACTGCCCGTGTCCTCACTCGCACCAAGTCCCGTTCGCCCATCACTCCTGTGCTCACTGACCGTGTCCTCACTCACACCCAGTCCCTTCACCCATCACCCCTGTGCTCACTGCCCCGTGTCCTAACTCACACCAAGTCCCGTTCGCCCATCACCCCCTGTGATCACTGCCCCGTGTCCTAACTCGCACCCAGTCCCGTTCACCCATCACCCCCTGTGCTCACTGCCCGTGTCCTCACTCGCACCAAGTCCCGTTCGCCCATCACCCCCTGTGCTCACTGCCCCGTGTCCTCGCTCGCACCCAGTCCCGTTCACCCATCATCCCCTGTGCTCACTGCCCTGTGTCCTAAATCAAACCCAGTCCCGTTCACCCATCACCCCCTGTGCTCACTGCCCCGTGTCCTCACTCGCACCAAGTCCCGTTCGCCCATCACTCCCTGTGCTCACTACCCCGTGTCCGAACTCATTCCAGACCGGTTCACCCATCACCCCGTGCTCACTGCCCCGTGTCCTAACTCACACCCAGTCCCGTTCACCCATCACCCCCTGTGCTCACTGCCCCGTCTCCTAACTGACACCCAGTCCCGTTCACCCATCACCCCGTGCTCACTGCCCCGTGTCCTAACTCACACCCAGTCCCGTTCACCCATCACCCCCTGTGCTCACTGCCCCGTGTCCTCAATCGAACGAAGTCCCGTTCGTCCATCACCCCCTGTGCTCACTGCCCCGTGTCCTAACTCATACCCAGTCCCGTTCACCCATCACCCGCTGTGCTCACTGCCCCGTCTCCTAACTGACACCCAGTCCCGTTCACCCATCACCCCGTGCTCACTGCCCCGTGTCCTAACTCACACCCAGTCCCGTTCACCCATCACCCCCTGTGCTCACTGCCCGTGTCCTCATTCGCACCAAGTCCTGTTCACCCACCACCCCTGTGCTCACTGCTCCGTGTCCTAACTCACACCAAGTCCCGTTCACCCATCACCCCCTGTGCTCACTGCCCTCTGTCCTAACTCACACCAAGTCCCGTTCATCCATCATCCCCTGTGCTGACTGCCCCGTGTCCTAACTCACACCAAGTCCCGTTCACCCATCACCCCCTGTGCTTACTGCACCGTGTCCTAACTCACACCAAATCCCGTTCATCCATCACCCCCTGTGCTCACTGCCCGTGTCCTCATTCGCACCAAGTCCTGTTTGCCCATCACCCCCTGTGCTCAGTGCCCCGTGTCCTAACTCACACCCAGTCCCGTTCACCCATCACCCACTGTGCTCACTGCCCCGTGTCCTAACTCACACCCAGTCCCGTTCACCCATCACCCTCTGTGCTCACTGCCCCGTGTCCTAACTCACACCCAGTCCCGTTCACCCATCACCCCCTGTGCTCACTGCCCCGTGTCCTAACTCGCACCCAGTCCCGTTCACCCATCACCCCGTGCTCACTGCCCCGTGTCCTAACTCACACCCAGTCCCATTCATCCATCACCCCCTGTGCTCACTGCCCCGTGTCCTCATCCGAACGAAGTCCCGTTCGCCCATCACCCCCTGTGCTCACTGCCCCGTGTCCTAACTCGCACCAAGTCCCGTTCACCCATCACCCGCTGTGCTCACTGCCCCATGTCCTAACTCATACCCAGTCCTGTTCACCCATCACCCCCTGTGCTCACTGCCCCGTGTCCTAACTCACACCCAGTCCCGTTCACCCATCACCCCCTGTGCTCACTGCCCCGTGTCCTAACTCACACCCAGTCGCGTTCACCCATCACCCCCTGTGCTCGCTGCCATTGTCCTCACTCGCACCCAGTCCCGTTCACCCATCACCCCCTGTGCTCACTGCCCCGTGTCCTAACTCACACCCAGTCCTGTTCACCCATCACCCCCTGTGCTCACTGCCGCTGTCCTAACTCACACCTAGTCCCGTTCACCCATCACCCCCTGTGCTCACTGCCCCGTGTCCTAACTCACACCCAGTCCCGTTCACCCATCAGCCCCTGTGCTCACTGCCCCGTGTCCCAACTCGCACCCAGTCCCGTTCACCCATCACCCCCTGTGCTCGCTGACCCGTGTCCTAACTCACACCAAGTCCCATTCACCCATCACCCCCTGTGCTCACTGCCCGTATCCTAACTCACACCAAGTCCCGTTCACCCCTCACCCACTGTGCTCACTGCCCCGTGTCCTAACTCGCACCGAGTCCCATTCGCCCATCACCCACTGTGCTCACTGCCCGTGTCCTAACTCGCACCAAGTCCCATTCACCGATCACCCTCTGTGCTCACTGCCCATGTCCTAACTCACACCCAGTCCCGTTCACCCACCACCCCTGTGCTCACTGCTCCGTGTCCTAACTCACACCAAGTCCCGTTCACCCATCACCCCCTGTGCTCACTGCCCGTGTCCTCATTCGCACCAGGCCCTGTTTGCCCATCACCCCTGTGCTCACTGCCCCGTGTCCTAACTCACACCCAGTCCCGTTCACCCATCACCCACTGTGCTCACTGCCCCGTGTCCTAACTCACACCCAGTCCTGTTCACCCATCACCCCCTGTGCTCACTGCCCCGTGTCCTAACTCACACCCAGTCCCGTTCACCCATCATCCCCTGTGCTCACTGCCCCGTGTCCTAACTCACACCCAGTCCCGTTCACCCATCACCCACTGTGCTCACTGCCCCGTGTCCTAACTCACACCCAGTCCTGTTCACCCATCACCGCCTGTGCTCACTGCCCCGTGTCCTAACTCACACCCAGTCCCGTTCACCCATCATCCCCTGAACTCACTGCCCCGTGTCCTAACTCGCACCCAGTCCCGTTCACCCATCACCCCCTGTGCTCACTGCCCCGGGTCCTCACTCGCACCGTGTCCGGTTCACCCATCACCCCCTGTGCTCACTGCCCCGTGTCCTAACTCACACCCAGTCCCGTTCACCCATCACCCCTGTGCTCACTGACCCGTGTCCTAACTCGCACCAAGTCCCATTCACTCATCACCCACTGTGCTCACTGCCCGTGTCCTAACTCACACCAAGTCCCGTTCACCCATCACCCCCTGTGCTTACTGCACCGTGTCCTAACACACACCAAGTCCCGTTCACCCATCACCCCCTGTGCTCACTGCCCGTGTCCTCATTCGCACCAAGTCCTGTTTGCCCATCACCCCCTGTGCTCAGTGCCCCGTGTCCCAACTCACACCCAGTCCCGTTCACCCATCACCCACTGTGCTCACTGCCCCGTGTCCTAACTCACACCCAGTCCCGTTCACCCATCACCCCCTGTGCTCAGTGCCCCGTGTCCTATCTCACACCCAGTCCCGTTCACCCATCACCCCCTGTGCTCACTGCCCCGTGTCCTAACTCGCACCCAGTCCCGTTCACCCATCACCCCGTGCTCATTGCCCCGTGTCCTAACTCACACCCAGTCCCATTCACCCATCACCCCCTGTGCTCACTGCCCCGTGTCCTCACTCGAACGAAGTCCCGTTCGCCCATCACCCCCTGTGCTCACTGCCCCGTGTCCTAACTCACACCCAGTCCCGTTCGCCCATCACCCCCTGTGCTCACTGCCCCGTGTCCTAACTCAAACCCAGTCGCGTTCACCCATCACCCCCTGTGCTCGCTGCCATTGTCCTCACTCGCACCCAGTCCCGTTCACCCATCACCCCCTGTGCTCACTGCCCCGTGTCCTAACTCACACCCAGTCCTGTTCACCCATCACCCCCTGTGCTCACTGCCCCGTGTCCTAACTCACACCCAGTCCCGTTCACCCATCAGCCCCTGTGCTCACTGCCCCGTGTCCCAACTCGCACCCAGTCCCGTTCACCCATCACCCCCTGTGCTCGCTGACCCGTGTCCTAACTCACACCAAGTCCCATTCACCCATCACCCCCTGTGCTCACTGCCCGTATCCTAACTCACACCAAGCCCCGTTCACCCCTCACCCACTGTGCTCACTGCCCCGTGTCCTAACTCGCACCGAGTCCCATTCACCCATCACCCACTGTGCTCACTGCCCGTGTCCTAACTCGCACCAAGTCCCATTCACTGGTCACCCCCTGTGCTCACTGCCCGTGTCCTAACTCACACCCAGTCCCGTTCACCTACCACCCCTGTGCTCACTGCTCCGTGTCCTAACTCACACCAAGTCCCGTTCACCCATCACCCCCTGTGCTCACTGCCCGTGTCCTCATTCGCACCAGGCCCTGTTTGCCCATCACCTCTGTGCTCACTGCCCCGTGTCCGAACTCACACCCAGTCCCGTTCACCCATCATCCCCTGTGCTCACTGCCCCGTGTCCTAACTCACACCCAGTCCCGTTCACCCATCATCCACTGTGCTCACTGCCCCGTGTCCTAACTCACACCCAGTCCTGTTCACCCATCACCCCCTGTGCTCACTGCCCCGTGTCTTAACTCACACCCAGTCCCGTTCACCCATCATCCCCTGTGCTCACTGCACCGTGTCCTAACTCGCACCCAGTCCCGTTCACCCATCACCCCCTGTGCTCACTGCCCCGGGTCCTCACTCGCACCGTGTCCGGTTCACCCATCACCCCCTGTGCTCACTGCCCCGTGTCCTAACTCACACCCAGTCCCGTTCACCCATCACCCCTGTGCTCACTGACCCGTGTCCTAACTCGCACCAAGTCCCATTCACTCATCACCCACTGTGCTCACCGCCCGTGTCCTAACTCACACCACGTCCCGTTCACCCCTCACCCCCTGTGCTCACTGCCCCGTGTCCTAACTCACACCGAGTCCCTTTCACCCATCACCCCCTGTGCTCACTGCCCGTGTCCTAACTCGCATCAAGTCCCATTCACCCATCACCCACTGTGCTCACTGCCCCGTGTCCTAACTCACACCCAGTCCCGTTCACCCATCACGGCCAGTGCTCACTGCCCCGTGTCCTAACTCACACCCAGTCCCGTTCACCAATCACCCCCTGTGCTCACTGCCCCACGTCCTAACTCGCACCGAGTCCCGTTCACCCATCACCCCCTGTGCTCACTGTCCGTGTCCACACTCGCACTGTGTCCCGTTCACCCATCACCCGCTGTGCTCACTGCCCCGTGTCCTAACTCACACCCAGTCTCGTTCACCCATCACCCGCTGTGCTCACTGCCCCGTGTCCTAACTCACACCCATTCCCGTTCACCCATCACCCCCTGTGCTCACTGCCCCGTGTCCTAACTCACACCCAGTCCCGTTCACCCATCACCCCCTGTGCTCATTGCCCTGTGTCCTAACTCACACCAAGTCCCCTTCATCCATCACCCCCTGTGCTCACTGCCCCGTGTCCTAACTCACACCAAGTCCCGTTCACCCATCACCCCCTGTGCTTACTGCCCCGTGTCCTAACTCACACCCAGTCCCGTTCACCCATCACCCCCTGTGCTCACTGCCCGTGTCCTCATTCGCACCAAGTCCTGTTTGCCCATCACCCCTGTGCTCACTGCCCCGTGTCCTAACTCACACCCAGTCCCGTTCACCCATCACCCACTGTGCTCACAGCCCCATGTCCTAACTCACACCCAGTCCTGTTTACCCATCACCCCCTGTGCTCACTGCCCCGTGTCCTAACTCACACCCAGTCCCGTTCACCCATCATCCCCTGTGCTCACTGCACCGTGTCCTAACTCGCACCAAGTCCCATTCACTCATCATCCACTGTGCTCACTGCCCGTGTCCTAACTCACACAAAGTCCCGTTCACCCCTCACCCCCTGTGCTCACTGCCCCGTGTCCTAACTCCCACCGAGTCCCTTTCACCCATCACCCCCTGTGCTCACTGCCGCGTGTCCTAACTCACACCCAGTCCCGTTCACCCATCACCCCCTGTGCTCACTGCCCCGTGTCCCAACTCGCACCCAGTCCCGTTCACCCATCACCCCCTGTGCTCGCTGACCCGTGTCCTAACTCACACCAAGTCCCATTCACCCATCACCCCCTGTGCTCACTGCCCGTATCCTAACTCACACCAAGTCCCGTTCACCCCTCACCCACTGTGCTCACTGCCCCGTGTCCTAACTCGCACCGAGTCCCATTCGCCCATCACCCACTGTGCTCACTGCCCGTGTCCTAACTCGCACCAAGTCCCATTCACCGATCACCCTCTGTGCTCACTGCCCATGTCCTAACTCACACCCAGTCCCGTTCACCCACCACCCCTGTGCTCACTGCTCCGTGTCCTAACTCACACCAAGTCCCGTTCACCCATCACCCCCTGTGCTCACTGCCCGTGTCCTCATTCGCACCAGGCCCTGTTTGCCCATCACCCCTGTGCTCACTGCCCCGTGTCCTAACTCACACCCAGTCCTGTTCACCCATCACCCCCTGTGCTCACTGCCCCGTGTCCTAACTCACACCCAGTCCCGTTCACCCATCATCCCCTGTGCTCACTGCCCCGTGTCCTAACTCACACCCAGTCCCGTTCACCCATCACCCACTGTGCTCACTGCCCCGTGTCCTAACTCACACCCAGTCCTGTTCACCCATCACCGCCTGTGCTCACTGCCCCGTGTCCTAACTCACACCCAGTTCCGTTCACCCATCATCCCCTGAACTCACTGCCCCGTGTCCTAACTCGCACCCAGTCCCGTTCACCCATCACCCCCTGTGCTCACTGCCCCGTGTCCTAACTCACACCCAGTCCCGTTCACCCATCACCCCTGTGCTCACTGACCCGTGTCCTAACTCGCACCAAGTCCCATTCACTCATCACCCACTGTGCTCACTGCCCGTGTCCTAACTCACACCAAGTCCCGTTCACCCATCACCCCCTGTGCTTACTGCACCGTGTCCTAACACACACCAAGTCCCGTTCACCCATCACCCCCTGTGCTCACTGCCCGTGTCCTCATTCGCACCAAGTCCTGTTTGCCCATCACCCCCTGTGCTCAGTGCCCCGTGTCCCAACTCACACCCAGTCCCGTTCACCCATCACCCACTGTGCTCACTGCCCCGTGTCCTAACTCACACCCAGTCCCGTTCATCCATCACCCCCTGTGCTCACTGCCCCGTGTCCTATCTCACACCCAGTCCCGTTCACCCATCACCCCCTGTGCTCACTGCCCCGTGTCCTAACTCGCACCCAGTCCCGTTCACCCATCACCCCGTGCTCATTGCCCCGTGTCCTAACTCACACCCAGTCCCATTCACCCATCACCCCCTGTGCTCACTGCCCCGTGTCCTCACTCGAACGAAGTCCCGTTCGCCCATCACCTCCTGTGCTCACTGCACCGTGTCCTAACTCACACCCAGTCCCGTTCGCCCATCACCCCCTGTGCTCACTGCCCCATGTCCTAACTCAAACCCAGTCGCGTTCACCCATCACCCCCTGTGCTCGCTGCCATTGTCCTCACTCGCACCCAGTCCCGTTCACCCATCACCCCCTGTGCTCACTGCCCCGTGTCCTAACTCACACCCAGTCCTGTTCACCCATCACCCCTTGTGCTCACTGCCCCCTGTCCTAACTCACACCTAGTCCCGTTCACCCATCACCCCCTGTGCTCACTGCCCCGTGTCCTAACTCACACCCAGTCCCGTTCACCCATCAGCCCCTGTGCTCACTGCCCCGTGTCCCAACTCGCACCCAGTCCCGTTCACCCATCACCCCCTGTGCTCGCTGACCCGTGTCCTAACTCACACCAAGTCCCATTCACCCATCACCCCCTGTGCTCACTGCCCGTATCCTAACTCACACCAAGCCCCGTTCACCCCTCACCCACTGTGCTCACTGCCCCGTGTCCTAACTCGCACCGAGTCCCATTCACCCATCACCCACTGTGCTCACTGCCCGTGTCCTAACTCGCACCAAGTCCCATTCACCGGTCACCCCCTGTGCTCACTGCCCGTGTCCTAACTCACACCCAGTCCCGTTCACCTACCACCCCTGTGCTCACTGCTCCGTGTCCTAACTCACACCAAGTCCCGTTCAACCATCACCCCCTGTGCTCACTGCCCGTGTCCTCATTCGCACCAGGCCCTGTTTGCCCATCACCTCTGTGCTCACTGCCCCGTGTCCGAACTCACACCCAGTCCCGTTCACCCATCATCCCCTGTGCTCACTGCCCCGTGTCCTAACTCACACCCAGTCCCATTCACCCATCATCCACTGTGCTCACTGCCCCGTGTCCTAACTCACACCCAGTCCTGTTCACCCATCACCCCCTGTGCTCACTGCCCCGTGTCCTAACTCACACCCAGTCCCGTTCACCCATCATCCCCTGTGCTCACTGCCCCGTGTCCCAACTCGCACCCAGTCCCGTTCACCCATCACCCCCTGTGCTCGCTGACCCGTGTCCTAACTCACACCAAGTCCCATTCACCCATCACCCCCTGTGCTCACTGCCCGTGTCCCAACTCGCACCCAGTCCCGTTCACCCATCACCCCCTGTGCTCGCTGACCCGTGTCCTAACTCACACCAAGTCCCATTCACCCATCACCCCCTGTGCTCACTGCCCGTATCCTAACTCACACCAAGCCCCGTTCACCCCTCACCCACTGTGCTCACTGCCCCGTGTCCTAACTCGCACCGAGTCCCATTCACCCATCACCCACTGTGCTCACTGCCCGTGTCCTAACTCGCACCAAGTCCCATTCACCGGTCACCCCCTGTGCTCACTGCCCGTGTCCTAACTCACACCCAGTCCCGTTCACCTACCACCCCTGTGCTCACTGCTCCGTGTCCTAACTCACACCAAGTCCCGTTCACCCATCACCCCCTGTGCTCACTGCCCGTGTCCTCATTCGCACCAGGCCCTGTTTGCCCATCACCTCTGTGCTCACTGCCCCGTGTCCGAACTCACACCCAGTCCCGTTCACCCATCATCCCCTGTGCTCACTGCCCCGTGTCCTAACTCACACCCAGTCCCGTTCACCCATCATCCACTGTGCTCACTGCCCCGTGTCCTAACTCACACCCAGTCCTGTTCACCCATCACCCCCTGTGCTCACTGCCCCGTGTCCTAACTCACACCCAGTCCCGTTCACCCATCATCCCCTGTGCTCACTGCCCCGTGTCCTAACTCGCACCCAGTCCCGTTCACCCATCACCCCCTGTGCTCACTGCCCCGGGTCCTCACTCGCACCGTGTCCGGTTCACCCATCACCCCCTGTGCTCACTGCCCCGTGTCCTAACTCACACCCAGTCCCGTTCACCCATCACCCCTGTGCTCACTGACCCGTGTCCTAACTCGCACCAAGTCCCATTCACTCATCACCCACTGTGCTCACCGCCCGTGTCCTAACTCACACCACGTCCCGTTCACCCCTCACCCCCTGTGCTCACTGCCCCGTGTCCTAACTCACACCGAGTCCCTTTCACCCATCACCCCCTGTGCTCACTGCCCGTGTCCTAACTCGCATCAAGTCCCATTCACCCATCACCCACTGTGCTCACTGCCCCGTGTCCTAACTCACACCCAGTCCCGTTCACCCATCACGGCCTGTGCTCACTGCCCCGTGTCCTAACTCACACCCAGTCCCGTTCACCAATCACCCCCTGTGCTCACTGCCCCACGTCCTAACTCGCACCGAGTCCCGTTCACCCATCACCCCCTGTGCTCACTGTCCGTGTCCACACTCGCACCGTGTCCCGTTCACCCATCACCCGCTGTGCTCACTGCCCCGTGTCCTAACTCACACCCAGTCTCGTTCACCCATCACCCGCTTTGCTCACTGCCCCGTGTCCTAACTCACACCCAGTCCCGTTCACCCATCACCCCCTGTGCTCACTGCCCCGTGTCCTAACTCACACCCAGTCCCGTTCACCCATCACCCCCTGTGCTCATTGCCCTGTGTCCTAACTCACACCAAGTCCCATTCATCCATCACCCCCTGTGCTCACTGCCCCGTGTCCTAACTCACACCAAGTCCCGTTCACCCATCACCCCCTGTGCTTACTGCCCCGTGTCCTAACTCACACCCAGTCCCGTTCACCCATCACCCCCTGTGCTCACTGCCCGTGTCCTCATTCGCACCAAGTCCTGTTTGCCCATCACCCCTGTGCTCACTGCCCCGTGTCCTAACTCACACCCAGTCCCGTTCACCCATCACCCACTGTGCTCACTGCCCCGTGTCCTAACTCACACCCAGTCCTGTTTACCCATCACCCCCTGTGCTCACTGCCCCGTGTCCTAACTCACACCCAGTCCCGTTCACCCATCATCCCCTGTGCTCACTGCACCGTGTCCTAACTCGCACCAAGCCCCATTCACTCATCACCCACTGTGCTCACTGCCCGTGTCCTAACTCACACGAAGTCCCGTTCACCCCTCACCCCCTGTGCTCACTGCCCCGTGTCCTAACTCCCACCGAGTCCCTTTCACCCATCACCCCCTGTGCTCACTGCCCGTGTCCTAATTCGCACCAAGTCCCATTCACCCATCAACCACTGTGCTCACTGCCCCGTGTCCTAACTCATACCAAGTCCCGTTCACCCATCACCTTCTGTGCTCACTGCCCCATGTCCTAACTCACACCCAGTACCGTTCACCCATCACCCCCTGTGCTCACTGCCCGTGTCCTCACTCGCACCCAGTCCCGTTCACCCATCACCCCCTGTGCTCACTGCCCCGTGTCCTAACTTGCACCGAGTCCCGTTCACCCATCACCCCCTGTGCTCACTGTCCGTGTCCTAACTCACACCCAGTCCCGTTCACCAATCACCCCCTGTGCTCACTGCCCCACGTCCTAACTCGCACCGAGTCCCGTTCACCCATCACCCCCTGTGCTCACTGTCCGTGTCCACACTCGCACCGTGTCCCGTTCACCCATCACCCGCTGTGCTCACTGCCCCGTGTCCTAACTCACACCCAGTCTCGTTCACCCATCACCCGCTTTGCTCACTGCCCCGTGTCCTAACTCACACCCAGTCCCGTTCACCCATCACCCCCTGTGCTCACTGCCCCGTGTCCTAACTCACACCCAGTCCCGTTCACCCATCACCCCCTGTGCTCATTGCCCTGTGTCCTAACTCACACCAAGTCCCATTCATCCATCACCCCCTGTGCTCACTGCCCCGTGTCCTAACTCACACCAAGTCCCGTTCACCCATCACCCCCTGTGCTTACTGCCCCGTGTCCTAACTCACACCCAGTCCCGTTCACCCATCACCCCCTGTGCTCACTGCCCGTGTCCTCATTCGCACCAAGTCCTGTTTGCCCATCACCCCTGTGCTCACTGCCCCGTGTCCTAACTCACACCCAGTCCCGTTCACCCATCACCCACTGTGCTCACTGCCCCGTGTCCTAACTCACACCCAGTCCTGTTTACCCATCACCCCCTGTGCTCACTGCCCCGTGTCCTAACTCACACCCAGTCCCGTTCACCCATCATCCCCTGTGCTCACTGCACCGTGTCCTAACTCGCACCAAGCCCCATTCACTCATCACCCACTGTGCTCACTGCCCGTGTCCTAACTCACACGAAGTCCCGTTCACCCCTCACCCCCTGTGCTCACTGCCCCGTGTCCTAACTCCCACCGAGTCCCTTTCACCCATCACCCCCTGTGCTCACTGCCCGTGTCCTAATTCGCACCAAGTCCCATTCACCCATCAACCACTGTGCTCACTGCCCCGTGTCCTAACTCATACCAAGTCCCGTTCACCCATCACCTTCTGTGCTCACTGCCCCATGTCCTAACTCACACCCAGTACCGTTCACCCATCACCCCCTGTGCTCACTGCCCGTGTCCTCACTCGCACCCAGTCCCGTTCACCCATCACCCCCTGTGCTCACTGCCCCGTGTCCTAACTTGCACCGAGTCCCGTTCACCCATCACCCCCTGTACTCACTGTCCGTGTCCTCACTCGCACCGTGTCCCGTTCACCCATCACCCCCTGTGCTCAATGCCCCGTGTCCTAACTCACACCCAGTCCCGTTCACCCATCACCCCCTGTGCTCACTGCCCCGTGTCCTAACTCACACCAAGTCCTGTTCACCCATCACCCCCTGTGCTCCCTGCCCCGTGTCCTAACTCACACCCAGTCCTGTTCACCCATCACCCCCTGTGCTCACTGCCCCGTGTCCTAACTCACACCCAGCCTCGTTCACCCATCACCTGCTGTGCTCACTGCCCCGTGTCCTAACTCACACCCAGACCCGTTCACCCATCACCCCCTGTGCTCACTGCCCCGTGTCCTAACTCACACCCAGTCCCGTTCACCCACCACCCCTGTGCTCACAGACCCGTGTCCTAACTCGCACCAAGTCCCATTCACTCATCACCCACTGTGCTCACTGCCCGTGTCCTAACTCACACCAAGTCCCGTTCACCCCTCAGCCCCTGTGCTCACTGCCCCGTGTCCTAACTTGCACCGAGTCCCTTTCACCCATCACCCCCTGTGCTCACTGCCCGTGTCCTAACTCGCACCAAGTCCCATTCACCCATCACCACCTGTGCTCACTGCCCCGTGTCCTAACTCACACCCAGTCCCGTTCACCCATCACGCCCTGTGCTCACTGCCCCGTGTCCTAACTCATACGAAGTCCCGTTCACCCATCACCCCCTGTGCTCACTGCCCCGTGTCCTAACTCACACCCAGTCCCGTTCACCCATCACCCCCTGTGCTCACTGCCCCGTGTCCTAACTCACACCCAGTCCTGTTCACCCATCACCCCCTGTGCTCACTGCCCCGTGTCCTAACTCACACCCAGTCTCGTTCACCCATCACCCGCTGTGCTCACTGCCCCGTGTCCTAACTCACACCCAGACCCGTTCACCCATCACCCCCTGTGCTCACTGCCCCGTGTCCTAACTCACACCAAGTCCCTTTCACCCACCACCCCCTGTGCTCACTGCCCGTGTCCTCATTCGCACCAAGTCCTGTTTGCCCATCACCCCTGTGCTCACTGCCCCGTGTCCTAACTCACACCCAGTCCCGTTCACCCATCACCCACTGTGCTCACTGCCCCGTGTCCTAACTCACACCCAGTCCCGTTCACCCATCACCCCCTGTGCTCACTGCCCCGTGTCCTAACTCACACCCAGTCCCGTTCACCCATCACCCCCTGTGCTCACTGCCCCGTGTCCTAACTCGCACCCAGTCCCGTTCACCCATCACCCCCTGTGCTCACTGCCCCGTGTCCTCACTCGCACCGTGTCCCGTTCACCCATCACCCCCTGTGCTCACTGCCCCGTGTCCTAACTCACACCCAGTCCCGTTCACCCACCACCCCTGTGCTCACAGACCCGTGTCCTAACTCGCACCAAGTCCCATTCACTCATCACCCACTGTGCTCACTGCCCGTGTCCTAACTCACACCAAGTCCCGTTCACCCCTCACCCCCTGTGCTCACTGCCCCGTGTCCTAACTTGCACCGAGTCCCTTTCACCCATCACCCCCTGTGCTCACTGCCCGTGTCCTAACTCGCACAAAGTCCCATTCACCCATCACCACCTGTGCTCACTGCCCCGTGTCCTAACTCACACCCAGTCCCGTTCACCCATCACGCCCTGTGCTCACTGCCCCGTGTCCTAACTCATACGAAGTCCCGTTCACCCATCACCCCCTGTGCTCACTGCCCCGTGTCCTAACTCACACCCAGTCCCGTTCACCCATCACCCCCTGTGCTCACTGCCCGTGTCCTCACTCGCACCCAGTCCCATTCACCCATCACCGCCTGTGCTCACTGCCCCGTGTCCTAACTCACACCCAGTCCCGTTCACCCATCACCCCCTGTGCTCACTGCCCCGTGTCCTAACTCGCACCAAGTCCCGTTCACTCATCACCCCCTGTGCTCACTGCCCCGTGTCCTAACTCGCACCCAGTCCCGTTCACCCATCACCCCCTGTGCTCACTGCCCCGTGTCCTAACTCGCACCGAGTCTCGTTCACCCATCACCCCCTGTGCTCACTCTCCGTGTCCTCACTCGCACCGTGTCCCGTTCACCCATCACCCCCTGTGATCACTGCCCCGTGTCCTAACTCACACCCAGTCCCGTTCACCCATCACCCCCTGTGCTCACTGCCCCGTGTCCTAACTCACACCCAGTCCCGTTCTCCCATCACCCACTGTGCTCACTGCCCCGTGTCCAAACTCACACCCAGTCCCGTTCACCCATCACCCCCTGTGCTCACTGCCCCGTGTCCTAACTCACACCCAGTCCCGTTCACCCATCACCCCCTGTGCTCACTGCCCCGTGTCCTAACTCGCACCCAGTCCCGTTCACTCATCACCCCTGTGCTCACTGACCCGTGTCCTAACTCGCACCAAGTCCCATTCACTCATCACCCACTCTGCTCACTGCCCGTGTCCCAACTCACACCAAGTCCCGTTCACCCCTCACCCCCTGTGCTCACTGCCCCGTGTCCTAACTCCCACCGAGTCCCTTTCACCCATCACCCCCTGTGCTCACTGCCCGTGTCCTAACTCGCACCAAGTCCCATTCACCCATCACCCCCTGTGCTCACTGCCCCGTGTCGTAACTCACACCCAGTCCCGTTCACCCATCACGCCCTGTGCTCACTGCCCTGTGTCCTAACTCATACCAAGTCCCGTTCACCCATCACCCCCTGTGCTCACTGCCCCGTGTCCTAACTCACACCCAGTCCCGTTCACCCATCACCCCCTGTGCTCACTGCCCATGTCCTCACTCGCACCAAGTCCCGTTCACCCATCATCCCCTGTGCTCACTGCCCCGTGTCCTAACTCGCACCGAGTCCCGTTCACCCATCACCCCCTGTGCTCACTGTCCGTGTCCTCACTCACACCGTGACCCATTCACCCATCACCCCCTGTGCTCACTGCCCCGTGTCCTCACTCGCACCAAGTCCCGTTCACCCATCACCCCCTGTGCTCACTGATCTCCATTGGCTCCCAGTCCAGCAACGCCTCGATTTTAAAATTCTCATCCTTGTGTTCAAATCCCTCTATGGCCTCGCCCCTCCCTATCTCTGTAATCTCCTCCAGCCTCGACAAACCCCCCCCGCCCCACCGAGATCTCTGCGCTCCTCCAATTCAGGCCTCTTGAGCATCCCTGATTTCATTCACTCCACCATTGGCGGCCGTGCCTTCAGCTGCCTGGGCCCTAAGCTCTGGAATTCCCGCCCTAAACCTGTCCACCTCTCTACCTCTCTCTGCTCCTCCTTTAAGACGCTCCTTAAAACCTACCTCTTTGACCAAGCGTTTGAGCACCTGCCCTTATTTCTCCTTATGTGGCTCGGTGTCAAATTTAGTTGGATAACGCTCCTGTGAAGCACCTTGGGATGTTTTACTGCGTTAAAGGAGCTATATAAATGCAAGTTGTTGTTGTTGGTGAAGACGAGGAAGAGTAGTGGGCCAGTGATAGGTTCTTAGGGAAGTCTGGAGGTGTCAATGCAGCAGTGGGAGAACAGTCACGGGCTGTGTGGGAAATGGTAGGAGTGGATCCAGGAAATGGGTCAATGCTTCTGTTAAAATAGTGGGGAGAGAATTTGATGTGAATGCATCACACAATAACTGACATGAATCTTGTCATTCATGTGGAAATGACTCATGTAATAATACTGGGCGGCCTGCTGGTGGCGCTGTCCAGGGAGAGTATAAATACACGGGCATGGGCCCAGCTTGCTGAGAATATTCTTTTACAGGAACTAGTGAAGGACACAACTAGACCTCCATGTTGTAAAACAGTTGATTAAAACCTTGTTTAACGCTTAGACCAAGTGCCTAGTCGTTTTCTTACGTCAATAACCTTGCTGACAATCGTTTCAATATCCTTATTGGAAAACCAAAAATGTATGACATGGAATTAGGGTTGCCAACCTGCCTGGAGTCTCCGGGAATTGAAGATTAATGTCCGGCACCCTGCTGTGAGCAAAAACCAGGAGAAAGATCACTGCGGCATTAAACAAATGGTGTGCTTTTGTTTCATTCTCTTTGAACACTTTTACTTATTAGTTTAAACATTTTTGGAGCTGACGTTAACCCTACTTGCTCAGCAGAAACCTGGCAGTTAAAATCGCCCTGGCTCTTAACCTGTCCGAAAGCCGCCACGATTGCAAAACTTGCAATTTTAACCCTGCTCCCCTGAGCAGGCAACAAGGACAGACACCCGAAATCAATAGGGTCCTTCTTTACACGTGCATGTTGAGAGGGAGGAACTGAAAGAAATCAGTACAGGAAACTTTGTTGTATCTGGCACCGACGGGACCGAGCTGTTGCCGATCTATCAAAGCTGCCGGACATACAAAGATAATGTTGAAGCATACGGAGGTTTTCATCTCCATATCTGACAACAAACACTGTTGCTTAGCAACAGCTTGTAAACAGTCGGCTTGTACCTTGGAAGCGTCTCTGTAGCTTAGCAACAGCTTCAGAGAGACTTTCCAGAGCCCGACTGTTGAAAACAAAGCCACGAGAAGAAAAAAAACCTAACAAAACGGCTCCTGATTTCTGCCAGTAGATTGAGGTTTCCGGACATACAACCTCCGGATAAACCAAAGTTTCCTGTATTTGTAGGGAAATGGTGTTAGGGAAATTGATGGGATTGAAGGCCGATAAATCCCCAGGGCCAGATAATCTACATCCTAGGGTACTTAAGGAAGTGGCCCTAGAAATAGTAGATGCATTGCTGGTCATCTTCCAAAATTCGATAGACTCGGGAACAGTTCCCATGGATTGGAGGGTAGCTAATGTTACCCCACTATTCAAAAAAGGTGGTAGAGAGAAAACGGGGAATTACAGACCGGTAAGCCTGACATCGGTAGTGGGGAAAATGCTAGAGTCCATTATAAAAGATGTAACAGCAGAGCACTTGGAAAACAGTGACAGGATCGGACAAAGTCAACATGGATTTACAAAAGGTAAATCATGCTTGACTAATCTACTGGAATTTTTTGAGGATGTAACTGGTAGAATAGATAAGGGAGAACCAGTGGATGTGGTGTATTTGGACTTTCAGAAGGCTTTCGATAAGGTCCCACATAAGAGATTAGCGTGTAAAGTTAAGGCACATGGGATTGGGGGTAAGGTACTGACTTGGATAGAGAACTGGTTGGCAGACAGGAAGCAAAGAGTTGGAATAAACGGGTCATTTTCCGAGTGGCAGGCAGTGACTAGTGGGGTACCGCAGGGATCGGTGCTAGGACCCCAGCTATTCACAATATATATAAATGATCTAGATGAGGGAACCAAATGTAATATCTCCAAGTTTGCAGACGACAAAAAGCTGGGTGGGCGTGTGTGCTGTGAGGAGGATGCCGAGAAACTCCAGTGTGATTTGGACAGGTTGGGTGGTTGGGCAGATGCATGGCAGATGCAGTATAATGTGGATAAATGCGAGGTTATCCACTTTGGTGGCAAAAACAGGAAGGCAGATTATTATCTGAACGGCAATAGGTTGGGAGAAGGGGAAGTGCAACGAGACCTGGGTGTCCTTGTGCACCAGTCACTGAAGGTAAGCATGCAGGTGCAGCAGACGGTTAAGAAGGCAAATGGTATGTTGGCCTTCATAGCAAGAGGGTTCAAGTACAGGAACAAGGATGTCTTGCTGCAGTTGTACAGGGCCTTGGTGAGACCACATCTTGAGTATTGTGTGCAGTTTTGGTCGCCCTATCTGAGGAAGGATGTTCTTGCCATGGAGGGAGTGCAGCGAAGATTCACCAGGCTGATACCTGGGATGGCAGGAATGAGGTATGAGGAGAGATTGGGTCAATTGGGCTTGTACTCGCTGCAGTTCAGAAGAATGAGAGGAGATCTCATTGAAACTTATAAAATTCTAACAGGACTAGACAGACTAGATGCAGGAAGGATGTTCCCGATGGCCGGGGAGTCCAGAACCAGGGGTCACAGTCTAAGGATAAGGGGTAAGCCATTTAGGACAGAGATGAGGAGGAATTTCTTCACCCAGAGAGTGGTGAACCTGTGGAATTCTCTACCACAGAAGGCAGTGGAGGCCAATTCATTAAATATATTCAAGAAGGAGTTAGATATATTTCTTAAGGCTAAAGGGATCAAGGGATATGGGGAGAAGGCAGGGACAGGATACTGAGTTTGGATGATCAGCCATGATCTCATTGAATGGCAGAGCAGGCTCGAGGGGCCGAATGGCCTACTCCTGCTCCTATCTTCTATGTTTCTATGTTTCTATGTCGCGGCCCGATGACATCATTGAGACCCGACTGTAATTTTAACTGAGGCCCAAGCGGGGAAATCCACCTGGAGTTAAAAATGGGGCCGAGTCTGTTCACTTTCCAATTATCGCAGGAAGGCGGTGCCCTGTGAGGATGGACATGTCGGGCGACCAATGGCGGGGTGGCTGGAGGACGTGTGACGAAATCTCCCGGAAAACATCCAATCAGAGCTGGTGACCCGACATGGAATGAACATTTTGAACAAATAAAGGTGTTTCTAAGGAAATAATAAAGGGGAGACATTGGGCTGGATTTTCATTGAGGAGTCGGGTAGGAGGCGGGACTATAACTTTCGGGGTTGTAGTCCCGCCTCCATCGAGTTCTAGCCAACCCACGTGATTTTGACTTGATTGACCTTGTTGAGCCCGCCCAGCCGGCTCAGCAGCCTATAATTAAGGGCCACCCGGCAACAGGTGACGTCACAGATTGAAATTTAATCTGTCAAGACCTTTAGACAGATGAAATATCAGCGTTTCACAGCTGTTTGAAGCTGTCAAACACTGACAATCTGTACTCCAGGTTAATTCCTTCCTCTCAGGATGATTTAGAGATCTCCCCGGAACAGAAAGCTGAATGCTGCGATTTTTGACAGCTCGCGGCCATTCTGCTTTCTGTGTCGGTGAGATGAGGGACTCCTGAGACCTGAAGGAAGGAAGGCTGTAAAGGTAAGTAAAAGTTAGTAGAACTTCTTTAAACACTTTACACAGCCCAACCACACTTACCTCTGCAGTCATGCACCCATCACTCACCTGAACACCGGACATCTCGACCCCTCCAAGCCCTTCAGCCCGACGGCTCGCCTCGCTAACTTGGCGTGTTTTGGAGCCGTCGGGAATCCCACACTTCAACATTAAAAATAGGGATTAGGCTAAAAACTGCCTGTTAACTACCTGTTAACAGGCAGTTAATTGGCACTAATCCCCTTCCCGCCTCGGGGAGGTGGGTCCCAGTGCGGGGCGGGTATCCGCCTCCTTTGAAACTGGCATGGAGGCGGGTTGGGGGCGGGATGGGGTCGGGACCCCCGATTTTGGGATTTTAACCCCCCACACACCTCCAATCCCGCCTCCACGGCCCAATGAAAATCTAGCCCATTGTCTCACAAAACCTGGAGCAAAAGGAATAATTGACCCTGATTTTGCGTTAAGAATAATGGTGAGGCTATCAGCGCTCGCCGTTACTATGGAGTAAATCGGACAGCAACTCCCGGGGTCTGCACAAGTGCAGTAAACGCGGAGATAGGAAGTTGCTGGCCGAGTTACCCCGCTTCTTCACAAACCTCAGCATTAAAAAACATGAAGGGCGGGAAGTTACGATACTTAGCCACTAGTTACCCACTAAACACGCCAGAAAAAGTTAGGGCTGGTTCATTCAGGAGTCAGTGGTGTGATAAATCTTAACTACTGCCAATCAACCTCTCTGGCCCCAAAAATTTAATTTTACAAGTGTGGAGACTCATTCCATCAGAATTTAGTCATTGTTGGAGATTTAAAAAAAAATTAAAAATTAAAATAGTTTTTTTCTTACTTTTTCTTTCTGTCTCTTTTATCCACCTTTCCATCCCTTTATTTTGCTTTCTGTACATGATTTTACACTGAATTAAATATTCTAACTTGCACTTCCAGGTTTAGACTCTGCGTGCCTCAGTGAGGATTCTGCAATCTGATTGGTTGAAGAGCCACGCTGTTGCTCGTCCTGCTCACACAGGTCCCCCTGTAGAGGGCGCTGTGCTGAAATGGATCTCCAGTGACCGCAAGTTGCTGCTCCAAAGCCCATGAAGAGTCTGTGGGCAGCTTAAGCGCAATGAACGGCGAGCGCTGCTCTTTCGCCGCTGACTGCAAAAATTCGGACTGATGTTATTCGCCTCTGGACCGATCCTGTAAATGCAGATCACGAGAAGGGATTGGGTGTTCACTCACCAATTGAAAAGCTTCAGTGGACTGATAATTCACAGTAAAATGCAGACAACTGGGCACTAGGAACGGTCCCGGGAGAGTTGTAACATAAAAGTAATAATTTCGCAGCCCCATTGGAATCTGCTGTGGCCACACTAGGCTGTGGCACAGGACCTCGGCAGCTGTTTTGCACCATCCTCCCAAGGTGGGTTACCTTAATGGAGGTGGAAAACTTAGTCGCGAGCCCGCGCACAATAGATAAAATAACCTGAACCCAGAAAATTGGCGAGGTTCAGGAGAACGTTTTTGAAAAAAAACCGGGAACACTTAAATCCACCCGAGCAGGTAGGTGGAGCCTTATTTTAGTATCTCATCCGAAAGACAACACCACCACCGGCAGTGCGGCACTCCCTCAGCACTGCACTGCAGTATTGCCTTGGATTGCGGGCTCAAGTCCTGTAGGGGGAGATTAAACCAACAACCTTCTGCCTCACAGACAAGAGTGCTCCCGACTGAAGCAAAGATGACACTTGCCCTTGGTACATATTAATATGTTGGACCAGAATATTGCCTAAGCAAAGTATCTCTACCTACAGTTGATACCAAATAGACAGAACAGCCAATACTGAGAAATATGCAACCAGATTCAGAAGGATTTAGTAAGTAAACTATAATGGGAATAAAAGCTTGCGGGTCACAGCCCTACAAGCCCCAATTTTTCTTTTTATTCATGGGATGTGGGCGTCGCTGGCAAGGAGGGCATTTATTGCCCATCCCTAATTGCCCCCTTGAGCAGGTGGTGGTGCACCACCTTCTTGAACCACTGCAGTCCATGTGGTGAAGGTACTCCCATGGTGAGTTTGTCATAGCGGTTCACAGTGGAACTGAGTGTCTCGCTCGGCCATTTCAGAGTCAACCACATTGCTGTGGGTCTGGAGTCACATATAGGCCAGACCGGGTAAGGACGGCAGAGTTCCATCCTTAAAGAACATTAGTGGACCAGATGGGTCTTACGGCAATCCGGTAGTTTCATGGTCACCATTACCGATACTGGCTTTTTATTCCAGATTTATTTAATTAACTAAATGTAAATTCCCCAGCTGCCGTGGTAGGATTATGAACTCACACCTCTGAATAATTCGTCCTTTAGATTATTAGTCCAGTAACATAATCACTGTGCTACTGTTCCTTCCGATTGCTGATAAGTGCTCCCATCGTACAAAGTTCTACAACTGGGACATGAACAGATAAATTGTATCTACGGCCAAAGGAAAGAGTGGTAGCAGAGTTACTACAGAATGTTCCAACCGGAGATAAATGGAGGTCCATCGGATTGAACGAGGTTTGTGCGCTGGAGTAGTGCCAAGGCTTTGGTATGTGGCTACTACAAAGATTCTGTGGCCGGCATTTTCACTGAACGACGCGTCGGCAGCGGTGGAGCCCTGGAGTGTGTGGGGGGCCTGGAGTGTGTGGGGGGTCCCTGGAGTGTGTGGGGGGCCCTGGAGTGTATGTGGGACCCTGGAGTGTGTGTGGGGGGCCCTGGAGTGTGTGTGGGGGGCCCTGGAGTGTGTGTGGGGGGCCCTGGAGTGTGTGGGGGGCCCTGGAGTGTGTGTGGGGGCCCCTGGAGTGTGTGGGGGGCCCTGGAGTGTGTGTGGGGGGCCCTGGAGTGTGTGGGGGGCCCTGGAGTGTGTGGGGGGCCCTGGAGTGTGTGTGGGAGGCCCTGGAGTGTGTGTGTGGGGGCCCTGCAGTGTGTGGGGGGGGCCTGGAGTGTGTGTGGGGCCCTGGAGTGTGTGGGGGGCCCTGGAGTGTGTGTGTGGGGCCCTGGAGTGTGTGTGGGGGGCCTTGGAGTGTTGGGGGGGGGCCTGGAGTGTGGGGGGGGGCCTGGAGTGTGTGGGGGGGCGTGCCCTGGAGTGTGGGGGGGGGCTGGAGTGTGTGGGAGGGGCCCTGGAGTGTGTGGGGGGGGGCCTGGAGTGTGTGGGGGGGGGCCTGGAGTGTGTGGGGGGGGGGCCTGGAGTGTGGGGGGGGGCCTGGAGTGTGTGGGGGGGCCCTGGAGTGTGGGGGGGGGCCTGGAGTGTGTGGGGGTCCCTGGAGTGTGTGGCGGGGCCTGGAGTGTGTGGGGGGGCCTGGAGTGTGTGGGGGGGTGCCTGGAGTGTGTTGGGGGGGCCCTGGAGTGTGGGGCAGGGCCTGGAGTGTGGGGGGGCGCCTGGAGTGTGTGGGGGGGGGGCCTGGAGTGTGTGGGGGGGGGGCCTGGAGTGTGTGGGGGGTGCCTGGAGTGTGTGGGGGGGGGCCTGGTGTGTGTGGGGGTGGCCCTGGAGTGTGTGAGGGGGGCCCTGGAGTGTGTAGGTGTCCCTGGAGTGTGGGGGGGGGGGAGGCTGGTGTGTGTGGGGTGCCTGGATTATGTGGGGGGGCCCTGGAGTGTGTGAGGGGGGCCTGGAGTGTGTGAGGGGGTCCCTGGAGTGTGTGGGGGCGGGGGCCTGGAGTGTGTGTGGGGGGGCTGGAGTGTGTGGGCGGGGCCTGGAGTGTGTGGGGGGCCTGGAGTGTGTGGGGGGGTCTTGGAGTGTGTGGGGGGCCTGGAGTGTGTGGGGGGGGGGCGCCTGGAGTGTGTGGGGGGCCTGGAGTGTGTGGGGGGGTCTTGGAGTGTGTGGGGGGCCTGGAGTGTGTGTGGGGGGGCCTGGAGTGTGTGGGGGGGGGCCTGGAGTGTGTGGGGGGCCTGGAGTGTGTGGGGGGCCTGGAGTGTGGGGGGGCGCCTGGAGTGGGGGGAGGCCTGGAGTGTGTGGGGGGGTCCTGGAGTGTGTGGGGGGGGGTGCCCTGGAGTGTGTGGGGGGGCCTCATTCGGGAAACCCATTCTTCCAGGTTTCCCGACCTCACAACAGCAAACCCCACCCCCAGCCCCAGGCCAAAAACACAAGATGCAGGAAACGCACAGCAGGTCTGTTAGCATCTGTACAAAAGAAGACAGCTTAACATACAAAACATAAGAATTAGGAGCAGGAGTCGGCCGTACGGCCTCTCGAGCCTGCTCCGCCCATTCAATAAGATCATGGCTGATCTTCGACCTCAACTCCACTTTCCCGCCCAATGCCCATATCCCTTGATTCCCCTCGAGTCCAAAAATCTATCAATATTGAATCTGCTTCCACAACAGATCCAGCGGCACCATACAACTATTCCAAGATTAAACGTGCTACAAGTGTAGGTTACCATAGCCATGTGTTAGTTCGGACTGGGCATTGTAATATATGTGGGTAGAACAAATGAAGGACAGAGCCACGAGTTGCTAGTCCATGTGCTTGCTTTATTAGGCCAGAGCGAACTGAGCATGCTCATACTAAACCATGTGGCAAACCATGTGATAATACATTACACTGCTTTCCCCCTTAAACGAATTGTGTGTATTCACCTCTCAAATGCAACAAAACTATGGTGCCACCTTTCCCAGCGTTACATGTACCACCTAACAAAAATTCCTGGCTTTTTTTTTAAACGAACTACAAATCCAGTTTAATAACAGGTTTGCGGAGCCTTCCTGATCTCCTTACTGAAGGTTTTGGTGTTGAACCAATTTTCGGGCTGTTTTTGTTTTGGCTCCGAACTCAAAGATGATCCTGTTTCTATCTCAGTTACTGAAGTCTGAACAGACTCAAACTCATGTACGTGTTCATGATAAAGTGGTTCAAGATCACTGTCCAATCCAGGCCAGTAAACAAAGCTTCTTGCATTTGATTTCATAGTGACGATCCCTGGATGTTCAGTATGAAGTTTGGTCAGAATTCTATCTCTCAACGAAGTAGGTACTATTATGTCCGTGTATAATTGAGACACAGACTGCAGGAGTTGATTATAACAAGTCTTTACTGAATGGAGACAACCTGGAAACTGAAACTACAGGAGCCTGCTAGGGCCTTTTATACAGGGGTGGTCACTGCCGGTACTGCAGTCTGAGACCAGTCATTCCCTTAAAGGTACATACACAACAATTCCTCCCCTTTTAGATAAACAGTACATAACATTCATTTAACAACTAAATAATAACTAATTACAATTACAATTACGGTTGCTAGATACATTGGTTGAAGTTAAGCAATTATAAGTTCAGTCTTTGAGGAGGCTTCCTGATTCTGTCTGGATAACGCCTCTTTGGGGTATCAGGTTCTTCTGGCAAGGTTGAGTCGGGATCAATGTCGTTGTTTGATTCGTCTGCTTCCAATATCACCGATTCTGCAGTAGATGCCATTGGTACTTCGGTTTCATCGCCAGGTGTATCAGATCGTGGTGTGGAGTTGACGTTTTCCAGTGACTCTAGAATCTGGTCAGCATGGCGTCTTACAATGCTCTCTCCAACGTCCACGGTATACATTAGAGGTCCTTGCCGTGTACAGATCGTCCCTGGCTGCCATTTCTCTGTGCGGTAGTCCCGGGCCAAAACTGGTTGACCTATCTTAAAACTCCTGGTTGGCCTTTCATTCATATTCTGAAACTGCCTGTTCTCCACATCTCTTCTGACGTTTGGCTTAACCAAATCCAAGCAACATCGTAGTCTTCGATTGAAGAACATCATGGCTGGAGTTTGGTTGGTAACCGCATGTGTCGCATTCCGGTAGGCAAACAAGAAGTTATCCACCTTGTGTTGTAGGTGTATATCTTCATTACACATTGCCTTGATAGCCTTCTTGAATGTTTGAACAAACCTCTCGGCCAATCCATTGGTGGCTGGATGATGTGGGGCGGATGTGTAATGCTTAACACCATTGTTCTTTAAGAACCTCCGGAACTCTTCAGACACAAACTGTGGTCCATTGTCGGAGCAAATCTGTTCAGGCAGCCCATTCCTGGCGAATATGGTTCGTAAGACTGTGATAGTTTTTTCTGTGGTGGTTGAGGACATTTTTATTACCTCTGGCCACTTTGAATGTGCATCCACCGCAATTAAAAACATCGAGTCCATAAAGGGACCAGCAAAATCAATGTGCACCCTTTGCCATGGAGATGAGGGCCACTCCCATGGATGTAGAGGGGCTTGTGGTGGGGCGTTTTGGACCTTCTGGCATCCTGTACAGCTCTTGGTCATCTCTTTGATTTCTCTATCGATTCCCGGCCACCACACAAACGCTCTGGCAAAGTTCTTCATTTTTACCCCTCCCAGATGACCCTCATGAAGCTCATTGAGCACTCTATCCTTCAATTTGGGTGGAATTACTACTCTGGATCCACACATCAAGGTTCCACTGCACACTGACAGCTGTTCTCTTCTCGGCGAGAATGCTGGCAGCAGTGGTTCGCCATGTGCTGGCCATCCCTTCACCGTTAACTCATAGACCCAGGAGAGTGTCGGGTCATTTCGTGTTTCCTTTTCTATGTTTGCATTCGTCACCGGGAGACATTCGACTATAGTTGAGTGGAATAACTCCACTGGATCCACTGCCAGATCTTCTTCCACCGTTGGCAATGGTAGGTGCGACAATCCATCAGCATTCCCATGCTGTTTAGTTCCTTTGTACTCGATGTCATATTGGTGTGCCCCTAGGAAAAGGGACCACCTCTGTAGCCGTTGTGCCGTCATCATCGGTACGCCCTTCTGAGAGTTGAAAATGGAGACGAGAGGTTGATGATCAGTTAGTAGAGTAAATTTCAGACCGTGCAGGTAGTGATTGAACTTCTTCACCCCCCACACCAGGCTGAGGGCCTCTCTGTCAATCTGGGCGTAGTTATGCTCGGCTGAAGTTAATGAGCGTGACGCAAAAGCTATCGGCCTCTCTGAACCATCAAGGAATTTATGCGACAGTACCGCCCCAATGCCGTAGGGAGACGCATCACACACCAGTCTTATCGGTAGTGATGGGTTGTAGTGAGCCAATACTTCTCTTGAAGTGATTAGGTCCTTACTCTTCTGAAAGGCCCGCTTACATTCATCGCTCCATTTCCATGCTACTCCCGTTCGTAGTAGGGCATTCAGTGGGTGCAGAATTGTGGACAAATTCGGCAAAAACTTATGGTAGTAATTCACCAATCCGAGGAATGACCTCAGTTGCGACACATTTTCAGGCGCTGGAGCCTTAACTACCGCTTCAATTTTGTCAGGGGACTTATGCAACCCCTCTTCATCAATCACGTGACCACAATACGATATCTGTTTCTTAAAAAACTTGCACTTGGGGCGATTGGCTCGTAGCCCATGTTCACGTAGTCTAGTGAGCACCTGCTCTAGGTTGGCAAGGTGTTCACTGTTATCTTCACCTGTCACTAGGATGTCGTCCAAGTAACATTGAGTCCCCGGAATCCCTTGCAGGACTTGTTCCATCGCTCTTTGCCATATCGCCGGAGCTGATGCTACTCCGAATACCAGTCGATTATACTGGTAAAGACCTTCGTGAGTGTTTATCGTGAGATACTTCCTAGAGGATTCTTCAACCTCCATCTGCAAGTATGCTTGTGCTAGGTCAATTTTTGTAAAACGTTTCCCTCCAGATAGTGAGGCGAAGATATCTTCTATCCTTGGAAGAGGATATTGTACTGTGTGAAGGACTGGGTTCACCATCACCTTGAAGTCCCCACAGATGCGAACCTTCCTTGGCTCCTCAGACTTATTGTTTAATGTTTTCTTCATGACAGGGATGATGGGTGTCGCCCACTCGCTCCAGTCTACCTTAGATAACACGCCTGCATTCTCCAGATTCTCCAGCTCTGCCTCGACGGCTGGGCGAATTGCATATGGTACCGGTTTTGCTTTGAAAAACTTGGGAATTGCATCCTCCTCTATTTTTATCGAGGCGGTTACGCCTTTAAGAGTTCCCAGTTCTTGTTGAAATACCTCTTTGGCGTCAGCTAAGATTGTTGACAATCGTCCAGGAGTGACATCGTCATCCTTTTTACCAGCCACCGTCAGTGCCTGAATGGAGTGCCAGTCTAAACTTATCTTTCTGATCCATTCACGTCCCAATAACGGTGGTCCACCATCTTGCAGAATGTAGAGATACAATTTCTGTATTTTCTTGCCGTTGTATTCGACAGGCACCCTTATTTTTCCTCTGGGGTATACTTTTTGCCCCGTATACGTCCTCAAGACAATGGATGTCTCTCTCAAGGGTATGTGTGAGAATAGCCGCTCGTAGTCTCGTCGATTCATGACGGTTAGAGCTGATCCTGTATCGAATTCCATTTTGACTTGGGACCCTGCTATCGTGAGGGTGACCCAAATGGTTCGGTGATCCTCTTCTGCGATTACGTTGTGAAGTTTGAGACAGTTTAGTTTCTTGTTCCCGGATTCACTATCGCCCATCTGGTCTTCAGAACTACTGTCCGTCATCTTTTGTACTTTCCTGTACGGTTCCTTAGTTGCCTTTTTGTTGTCATTGGTCTTCTTCCCAGACCTGCAAACTCGTGCAATGTGTCCCATCTTTCCACATTGCCTGCATATTTTGTCCTTGGACCAGCAGTCCTTCTGGTCATGGTTTGTTCTGCCGCAGCGATAACATTTTGCAAATCCCCGTGTCATTTCATGGGTGCTGTATTCCTGTGGCTTTTGTTTTATTTCCGCAGCTCCCCTTGCTGCTGCTTCGTACGATATTGCCACGCTGAAAGCCTTATCTAGCGTCAGCTCTTTCTCTGAAAGTAACCTCTTCTGGGTTCCTTCACTCAGGAGTCCACAGACAAATTTGTCCCGTAAGGTATCTGCCAGTCCTGCTCCGAACTGGCAGTGCTTTGATAGCTTGCGTAGTTCTGTAAGGTAATCAGCATTGCTCTCATTTTTATGCTGATTTCTCCTGTGGAATTTAAATCTTTCTGCTGTCAGCAGTGGTGTAGGATTTAGGTGTTCCTGTAGGATAGCAACAATTTCGTTAAAACTCTTCGCCTTCGGTTTGGCTGGAGTAATCAGGTCCCGCAATAGGCCGTACGTTCTTGCGCCCATTAAATTTAACAATACTGATGCCTTTTTCTCATCGGCTATTTCGTTTGCCTCGCAATATACCTCGACTCTTTCCACATACGTGGTCCAGTGTTCTATTGTATTATCGAAGGCAGTGATATCGCCAGTTTTAGGCATCTTGAAAATCTAAGATGGCGCCTCCCGCGTTTTGCCTTCTTCCCCGATTTAACAAAATGGCGCCTCCCACGCTTTTGTCTTCTCCGCTGTTGCTAGCGCTGTTGCTGGCATTTTATGCCTTGATGGCGACGCCCTATGGTCTTCGCGCACTTCCCCCCCGCGCTGCTGCTAACGCCGCTCTCCGCGGTTTCCGTGGCAAACTGCAGCTCCTCGCGGCTTTTTGCCCGTTTAATTTAATTTTTTTTATTTCCTCGTCGTTGGAACAACCCTGCGGGACTCTTGCCTCCCTCTTCTCGGGTCTGTACGCTGCCCGGCTTCGTAGCACCGGCCGCGCCCAGTGTGCTCCACCCTCTCTCTCTCTCCTCTTCCCGACAACGCTGCTCGGCCCCGTTGCAAGCCACCCGCTCGAACTCTAGACCGCCGCAGCCCAGGAAGGATCAGTGTACTACCTGCCACCAGCCCGATTAGCTGAAGCACCATCGACAGGATAACCAAGCCCCGCTCTCGACAGCCTCTCCTGCAAATCTTCAACTCCGCTGACTCAGAGGCGGATGCCCACGGTCGACGCCCGTTTCTACTGTTTCTTTCTTCCTTCTGGCCTCGACCTCTGATAACTTCGCTTCAGGGATGGACCCCCATGAGGTGGTGCAGATTGTAGGTAAGTTCGTATCTGCTCGTCGCCAGTATTATGTCCGTGTATAATTGAGACACGGACTGCAGGAGTTGATTATAACAAGTCTTTACTGAATGGAGACAACCTGGAAACTGAAACTACAGAAGCCTGCTAGGGCCTTTTATACAGGGGTGGTCACTGCCGGTACTGCAGTCTGAGACCAGTCATTCCCTTAAAGGTACATACACAACAGGTACCACCACTCTGTTTCCCCACTTGATACAACCTTGCTCACAAGACAATTCAGTACGACGGTTATGGCATGGTTTCAACTCTGTGTCCAGGCACTGATCAGTCCATCCATTCAAGGTGTTTTCATTCACTCTTTTCAGTACTGAGTCGTTTTGAGTCTCATCTGCAATCTCAGTTGCATTCACGGGAAAGTCTTTGTCAACTGCACCTAGCGTGAAAATCGCACCTTCACTCCCAACACACGAGTCTTCATGTGGCAACATGGACAAGGCACCTGCAAGTGCATTTTGCTTTGAAGTGGATATTCAATCATGTAGTCAAATTGTAACACCACTGCCCAATTTTGCATTCTTGATGCAGCCATGGCAAGGATGGTAGATTTGGGCCCCAATATTGCTAGGAGCGGTTTGTGATCAGTTATCAGGGTAAACTTTCTGCCGATCAGGAACTGTTGGAATTTCTTGATTCCAAAGACTATGGCGAGTGCTTCATTTTCAATATGCGCGTAGTTTCTCGCTCTTTGTGAGGGTTCGCGATGCGAACGCGTTTGGCTTCTCTTGGCCATCATCCATTACGTGGCTTATGAAATCTTATCCATTGCAGCGATAACAATTCACTGAACTGCTCTCACCGATATGCTTTTGACTCGGTCTCACAGCTTTAGGTTTGGCGATGACTTTGTGACTGTGGACCTCAGCTGCACTAGTCACTTGAGTTGAACGGAGCTCCCCAGCATTCTTAGACACCATCTCCATAGATAAGGCAATTTTGCATGCTGTGTCAAACGTTAGGTTTGGAATGTTCAGTAACTGGGACTGTGTGCGCTCATCCACCAGTCCACACACAAACTTATCTCACAACATATGATCCAAAAATGTGTCGAAGTTACAATGAAAAGACAGGTTTTTAAGAGCTACAATGTCCTCACCGATGGTTCCACTTTGTTTTTGGTTTCTGGTACTAAACTTCTAGCTCTCTGATATTTCTAATGGTTTTGGGTCGAAATGGTCCTCAGGTTTCTCGACAATGTCTTCAAATGACACGTCCTTCACTTTCCCTGGCGCGAGTAGGCTTGTCAACATTCCGTAGACATCTGGCCTGATCTCCGTTAGAAAAATTGCTTTTTTACATTCACGAATTACTTTATTTTGAGCTTGAACATTCTCATCTGCGTCTTTGGTCTCAATAATATTATTGGCCCTAAAAAAATCTCCATCCGCTCAATGTAAGAACTGAATGGTTCGCGAGCTTGGTCATACAGGCCGAGGCTTCCGATCAATCCCATAGGTGCGGCCATGATTGTCCCGATCCCGTTGAACAGTGACTCAGCCGCTACCTGTGTACCTGTGAGAATCAGCGCCGCTGTTGCTGTGTATACATACACACGAAGGCAAAGCACAGATGATTCTGCTTCAGCATTAACAGTAAAACATCGCAAAAATTCAGTTTAGGTGTCACAAATTCACCTTAAACTTGTCCACTCTAAGGTTGAGCACTGTGTCCTTCCATGATCCCTAAAAATGGCTTTGGGATCCCATCCTTGGCGCCAAAATGTAATATATGTGGGTGGAACAAATGAAGAACAGAGACACCATGAGTTGCTAGTCCATGTGCTTGCTTTATTAGGCCAGAGCGAACTGAGCATGCTCATACCAAACCATGTGACAAACCATGTGACAATACATTACACCCTTAGAGCTCAAAAATCAATCGATCTCAGCCTTGAACATATTCAACGACTCAGCATCCACAGCCCTTTGGGGTAGAGAATTCCAAAGATTAACTTTTCGGGTCTAACCCCATATCAGAATTTAGAGACTTTGCGGTTTTTCTTTCAAACCCCAAAGTGTAACGGCCCTGGGTATAAACTTGTTCGATCATGTTTGTTACTGCAGACTTGTGCCGGTGGAAGAAATGAAGCAGAGTTCAACAACAACAACACCAACAAACAACATCATAGAACGAAAAAGAAAGACTTGCATTTCTATAGCGTCTTTTACGACCACCTGACGTCCCAAAGCGCTTCACAGTCAATGAAGTCCTTTTGAAGTGGAGTCACTGTTGTAATGTAGGAAACGTAGCAGCCATTTTGCGCACAGCAAGCTCCCACAAACAGCAATGTGATAATGACTAGATTATCTGTTTTAGTGATGTTGATTGAGGGATAAATATTGGCCAGGACACCGGGGATAACTCCCCTGCGCTTCTTCGAAATAGTGTCATTGGCTCTTTTAAGAACATAAGAACATAAGAAGTAGGAGCAGGAGTAGGCCATACGGCCCCTCGGGCCTGCTCCGCCATTCAATAGGATCATGGCTGATCCGAATCTAGACTCACCTCCACTTCCCTGCCCTTTCCCCGTAACCCCTAATTCCCTTATCTGCTAGGAAACTGTCTATCTCCGATTTAAATGCATTTAATGTCGCAGCTTCCACAGCTCTCTGGGGTAGCAAATTCCATAGATTTACTACCCTCTGAGTGAAGAAGTTTCTCCTCATCTCAGTTTTGAAAGGGCAGCCCCTTATTCTTAGATTACGCCCCCTAGTTCTAGTCTCACCCGTCAGTGGAAACATCCTCCCTGCATCCACCCGATCAAGCCCCCTCACAATCTTATATGTTTCGATAATATCGCTTCTCATTCTTCTGAACTCCAATGAGTAGGGTCCCAACCTACTCAACCTTTCCTCTTTACGTCAACCCCCTCATCTCCGGAATCAACCGAGTGAACCTTCTCTGAACCGCCTCGAGAGCAAGTATATCTTTTCTTAAATATGGAAACCAAAACTGCATGCAGTATTCCAGGTGTGGCCTCACCAATACCCTGTATAACTGCAGCAAGACTTCCCTGTTTTTATATTCCATCCCCCTTGCTATAAAAGCCAAGATTCCATTGGCCTTCCTGGTCACCTGCTGCACCTGCATACTAACTTTTTGTGTTTCATGCACCAGGACCCCCAGATCCCTTTGTACTGTAGCACTTTGCAGTTTCTCTCCATTTAGATAATAACTTGCTCTTTGATTTTTTCTGCCAAAGTGCATAACCTCACACTTTCCAACATTATATTGCATCTGCCAAATATCTGCCCACTCACTTAGCCTGTCTATGTCCTTTTGCAGGTTTTTTATGTCATCCTCACTCATTGCTTTCCCTCCCATCTTTGTATCGTCGGCAAACTTGGATATGTTGCACTCGGTCCCTTCCTCCAAATCGTTAATGTAGATTGTAAAGAGTTGGGGTCCCAGCACTGACCCCTGTGGAACACCACTAGTTACTGATTGCGAGCCCGAGAATGAACCATTTATCCCAACTCTTTGTTTTCTGTTAGAAAGCCAATCTTCCACCCATGCCAGTATATTACCCCCAATCCTGTGATTTCTTATCTTGATCAGTAATCTTTTGTGTGGAACCTTGTCAAATGCCTTTTGGAAGTCCAAATACACTACATTCACTGGTTCCCCTTTATCCACCCTGTATGTTACATCCTCAAAGAATTCAAGCAAATTTGTCAAACATGACTTCCCCTTTGCATCCACCTGAGAGAGCAGGCGGGGCCTCAGTTTAACATCTCACCCAAAGGGCGAAAAGTTAAACTTTGCCCATTCTCTGTATGAGAGGTTGAACCGAGACCCTCTCTGCCTGTTCTGTTCGTTCAGATCATCGTAAGAAATGCCAACAGCCCACCGGCAAAGACTAGTGAAACATCGGGCCTCGTGTAAGTGGGTCCAGGGTTGGAGATCGGAGAGTGAGGCAACACAGGGGTGAAGGTCCAGAGATCGGGGCAAGGCAATGCGTGGCTGGGGATCCATGGATCGGGGGTCAGGGGATTGGGGGGGCAAGGAAGCCCGGGGTCGGCGTCAAGGAATGGGGGCGAGAAAGCGCGGGGTCGGGGGTCAGGAGATCGGGGGCGAGACAGGGCGGGGTCGGGGGTCAGGAGATTGTGGGCGGGGCAGGGCGGGGTCGGGGGCCAGGGGATCGTGGGCGGGGCAGGGCGGGGTCGGGGGTCAGGGATCATGGGCGGGGCAGGGCAGGGTCGGGGGTCAGGGGATCGTGGGAGGGGCAGGGCGGGGTCGGGGGTCAGGGGATCGTGGGCGGGTCGGGGGTCAGGGGATCGTGGGCGGGGCGGGGCAGGGCAGGGTCGGGGGTCAGGGGATTGTGGGCGGGGCAGGGCGGGGTCGGGGGTCAGGGGATCGTGGGCGAGGCAGGGCGGGGTCGGGGGTCAGGGGATCGTGGGCGGGGCGGGGCGCTCTTACCAAGGGTTCTACAATGAGCCAAGGCTACCGCAAGGTTTATTATGATGGGCCAATGCGACATTGGACTTCAGATAGAGCCTGTTGCAGAGTACGGCAGTAAAATATTAGTCTCCTAGTATAGCGTATTTGTTTTATTTACTTCTCGTGTTCAGCTACCCTGGAGATAGCTACAACACTCGTTTAGCTAACACTGACAGAGCCTTTATAAAGTAATCTAAGAGCAGCCAGCTGGAGGGTAAAGTTCAGTTTAAACCTATCATGGGTAGAAATTAGTTTGAACAAGGTATTATTGGGAAAGTTACTAGAGAAAAGAAAGAAAGTCCTCAGGAGATCCCAAAGCGCTTTACAGCCAATTAAATATTTTTTAGGGTAGTTGTTATGTAGGCAAACACAACAGCCAAGTTGCACACAGCAAGATCCCACAAACAGCAATCAGTTTTTGGTCGTGTCAGTTGAAGGAGGAATGTTTTCTTAAATTCATTCATGGGATCTGGGCATCGCTGGCAAGGCCAGCATTTATTGCCCACCCCTAATTGTCCTTGAGAAGGTGGTGGTGAGCCGCCTTCTTGAACCGCTGCAGTCCGTGTGGTGAAAGTACTCCCACAGTGCTGTTAGGGAGGGAGTTCCAGGATTTTGACCCAGTGACGATGAAGGATCGACGATATATTTCCAAGTCAGGATGGTGTGTGACTTGGAAGAGGACTTGGAGGTGGTGGTGTTCCCATGCGCTCTTGTAGCCATGTTATTTATGTGGCTGGTTCAGTTAAGTTTCTGGTCAATGGTGACCCCCAGGATGCTGATGGTGGGGGATTTGGCGATGGTAATGCTGTTGAATGTCAAGGGGCGGTGGTTAGACTCTCTCCTGTTGGAGATAGTCATTGCTTGACACTTGTGTGGCACGAATGTTACTTGCCACTTATTAGCCCAAGCTTGAATGTTGTCCAGGTCTTGCTACGTGTGGGCACGAACTGCTTCAATATCTGAGGAGTAGTGAATGGCGTTGAACATTGTGCAATGATCAGCGAACATCGCCACTTCTGAACTTATGATGGAGGGAAGGTCACTGATGAAGCAGCTGAAGATGGTTGGGCCTAGGTCACTGCCCTGAGGAACTCCTGCAGCAATGTCCTGGGTGTTATGTTCATTAATAAATAGACATTCTTATTATGAACACAGCTAGCTTTTGCTAGTTACTTTATTGAGCACATATGGACTTGTACAGCATCTTGTAGAGGCTTCCATCTTGACTGCTGCCTTGTGGGTAGCCTAGCCTCATGGGTAAAGTAGTCTTAATATAATATATAGCTGGGTAGTGTAGTCTTATACATACAGCTATATACAGCTCTACGGCTCCACCTAGTGTCCACTATAGAATGACATGCTATTGATCACGACATCCCCCTTTCTTTGAGGTTTAACAAAATCAATATCAATCAACTTTCAAGAAAACAATAAAGATAATATCAGTAACACTTTTGTTAGTGCTCTATAAACATAAACATTTTCAAAACAGTCAACACATTTTCAAAGCTTTACATTGTACTCAAAGATTAAGTCTATCAGGCTCTTTTACTTCACGTGTGGCTCTTCTCAACACGGGTAAGTCTGATGTGTCTTCATGAGATTGTTCTGGTGGTGAATGACAAGATGCATTTGCGGCATTGTCATCAATCTGGTCTTGAATAGTCTCTTGTGTTTTTAGGAGGGAACGGCGGTTCCTCCTGAGAATCTGTCCTTCCTCAGTTCTAACAGTGTATGACCTTGGTCCTACTTCCTCAAGAACTGTAGCTTTCCTGTTCCATGCATCTGGATCCTCAATCCTGACAACATCATCCTTTGTCAATGGTTTGAGAGTTTTGGATGACCTGTCATAGTATGATTTCTGTTTCAGCTTTAACAGTTGAAGTCTCTGTCTCAGTTCCTCACTTTGCTGTTCTTTTGCACAGCAGGGTAGCGTGGTGCGCAACTTGCGACCCATTAGTAGTTCAGCAGGTGAAGAACCACAGTCTAAAGGTGAGGCTCGGTAGCTCAGCAGGGCGAGATAAGGATCAGACTTGCTTTCTGTCGCTTTCTTCAGTAGCTGCTTGAGAACTTGAACACCTTTCTCTGCCTTACCATTTGACTGAGCATACAAAGGACTGGATGTGATGTGCTGAAAGTCATAATGTGCTGCAAACTGTTGCCACTCCTTACAGTTGAAGCACGGACCATTGTCGCTAACGGCAATCCTGGGAATTCCATGTCTGGCGAAGATGGATTTCACATGCATTATGACACTGCTTGCTGTGGTGCTTGAGAGCAGTGCCATCTCAGGATAGTTAGAATAGTAGTCAATCACTATTAGATAGTCTTTACCATTTAAATGAAAAAGGTCCATACCAACCTTTTGTCATGCTGCTGTTGGTATGTCAGCTACTATCATTGGTTCCTTTGCTTGTTTGTTTTGGTGTTTCTGACATGTCTCACATTTGCCTATCATGTTCTCAATGTCCTTATTCATGCCAGGCCAATAAACAGTGTCTCTTGCTCTCCATTTGCATTTTTCAATTCCGAGGTGTCCCTCATGAATCCTTTTGAGCATGTCTTGACGTAGAGCCTGTGGAATGACTATTCTGTTCTGTTTTAGTAATAGTCCACTTGCGACACTCAATTCTGACCTTATGTGAAAATATTTTGGACAGGAACCTTTTGGCCAACCATTGTGAATGTTCTCTATTACTGTTTGTAATACTGTATCTTTTACTGTTTCTTCTGCTATTTGCTTTGATTTTGTGTCTGACACGGGCAGCGCAGCAGTGACCATACTCACATGAACATCCACGTCTTCTTCAGTAGAGCTCACATGACTCATTGTGGGTGCTCGGGATAGTGCATCTGCTAACACTATGTATTTGCCTGGTGTGTAGATCAGTTCAAAGTCATATCTTTGCAGCTTCATCATGAGTCATTGAATCCTTGGAGACATCTCATTCAGGTTTTTTTTTATGATGGCAACCAGAGGGCTGTGGTCTGTCTCAACTGTGAAGGTGGGAAGTCCATATATGTAGCCATGAAACTTTTCTAGTCCAACTACCAAGCCTAGACATTCCTTTTCAATCTGGGCGTATCGACACTCAGTATCAGTCATAGACCTGGAGGCATAGGCAACAGGCTTCCAATCTTCACCCTCTGCTTGTAGCAAGACCGCACCTAGGCCATCTTTTGATGCATCCGTTGACACTTTGATTCTTTTGGTTGGGTCAAAGAAGGTGAGTACAGGTGTGGTTGTCAGCACTGTTTTGAGGTTTATCCACTCTTGTTCATGTCTTTCTGTCCATGTGAACTCATTTGTTTTATGTAGCAGGTCTCGCAGACAGGCTGTCTTGGCTGACAAGTTAGGAATGAACTTTCCAATGAAGTTTATCATCCCCATGATGCGTAGCACTCCTTTTTTATCAGTGGGTCAGGGCATTTTGAGTATGGCATTTACTTTTTCCATATCTGGCTCTATTCCTTTACCAGATAGATTATCTCCTAGGAAAGTGATTTCCTGGACGTCAAACTGACACTTGGCTTTGTTGAGCTTCAGTCCATTCCAGCGTATGCTCTGTAGCACTTTAGTCAGTCTCTCATTGTGTTCTTTCAGTGTGGAGCCCCAGATGATGATGTCATCAACATAGACCCGAACTCCTTCCAGACCTTCAATTATGTGTTCCATCGCTCTATGAAAGATTTCAGATGCAGATATTATCCCGAAAGGCATTCTGAGGAAACAATACCTGCCAAATGGTGTGTTGAAGGTACAGTATTTGGTGCTCTCTTCATCCAGTTTTAGTTGCCAAAATCCTTGTGAGGCATCGAGCTTTGTAAAGTATCTGGCACCTGACATTTCACTGGTGATTTCTTCTCGCTTGGGAATCTGGTAGTGTTCACGTTTTATGTTTGCATTTAAGTCCTTTGGATCCATGCATATTCTTAGATCATTGTTCTTTTTCTTTACACATACCATGGAGTTAACCCAGTCTGTTGGCTCTTCGACTTTCCTGATGACTCCTAGTGTGGTCATTCTGTCCAGTTCATTCTTGAGCCGGTCACGCAGGGGTGCTGGAACTCTTCGTGGAGCATGTACCACTGGTTGAGCATCCTGCTTTAGCTGGATCTTGTAAGTGAATAGTAGAACTCCAAATCCTTTGAACACATCCTGGAAATTATTCACTACAGAATCCACCGAGTCATCTGGTCTGCTTATGGCACAGTTTATACGGTAGACTCTTTTGACCAGTTCTAAGTCCTCACAAGCTTTGTCACCCAGTAGTGAATCAAGCCTTTCAGCCACAACAGAAAACATGAGATGATGCACTTTGTCTTTGACTGTCACTTTAAGTCTGCATACACCTAAGCTATCTATTTTCTGTCCATTATAGTCCTTCAGTAGTACTGACTTTTTCTGTATTTTGGGCTTTTCTTTCATATTGTTAATGTCACTCATACTGATTAAGTTTGCTTTTGCCCCAGTGTCTAGTTTCAAGGTAACTAATGCTCCATTTACCTGCAGTGGGATCATCCATTTGTCCTCTTTTACTGCATTAACTTTATGTTCAGCATTGTCCATTTCTGAGGGCTGCACATTTTCTGTATCCTTTTTGATATTGTCACAGGACACCATTCCTACAAAAAATGTCTCACTTAAATCAGTGTCCTCAATTACATTAACTCGTTGCCCTTTCTTAGTTTGTACTTTTGAAAAGCATTGTTTGGCAAAGTGATTCTTTCCATTACACTTTGTGCACATTTTTCCAAACGCTGGGCATTGTCTTAACTAGTCATAGAGTCATAGAGTCATAGAGTTTTACAGCACAGAAAGAGGCCCTTCGGCCCATCGTGTCTGCGCCGCCCATCCATCCCTGTCCAGTCTAATCCCATTTTCCAGCATTTGGTCCATAGCCTTGTATGCAATGGCATTTCAAGTGCTCATCCAAATGCTTCTTGAATGTTGTGAGGGTTCCTGCCTCTACCACCCTTTCAGGCATTGAGTTCCACATTCCAACCACCCTCTGGGTGAAAAAGTTCCTCCTCAAATCCCCTCTAAATCTCCTGCCCCTTACCCTGAATCTATGCCCCCTTGTTATTGACCCCCCTACTAAGGGGAAAAGTTCCTCTTTGTCTACCCTATCTATGCCCCTCATCATTTTGTACACCTCAATCAGGTCCCCCCTCAGCCTTCTTTGCTCCAAGGAAAACAACCCCAGCCTGTCCAGCCTCTCTTCATAGCTGAGGCGCTCCATCCCAGGTAACATCCTGGTGAATCTTCTCTGCACCCTCTCCAAAGCAATCACATCCTTCCTATAGTGAGGCGACCAGAACTGCACACAGTACTCCAGCTGTGGCCTCACCAGCGTTTTGTACAGCTCCATCATAACCTCCCTGCTCTTATATTCTATGCCTCGGCTAATGAAGGCAAGTATCCCATATGCCTTTTTAACCACCTTATCTACCTGTTCCGCTGCCTTCAGGGATCTATGTACATGTACACCAAGGTCCCTCTGACCCTCTGTACTTCCTAGGGTCCTACCACTCATTGTGTATTCCCTTGCCTTATTTGTCCGTCCAAAATGCATCACCTCGCACTTTTCAGGGTTAAATTCCATTTGCCACTTTTCCGCCCATCTGACCAACCCATTTATATCGTCCTGTAGCCTGAGGCTTTCCTCCTCACAATTTACCACCCCACCAATTTTCGTGTCATCTGCGAACTTACTGATCATACCTTTTACATTCTCATCCAAATCATTTATGTAGATCACAAACAACAAGGGACCCAGCACCGATCCCTGAGGTACCCCACTGGACACAGGCTTCCAGTCACAAAAGCAACCTTCGACCATCACCCTCTGCCTCCTGCCACTCAGCCAGTTTATGATCCAACGCGCCAAGGCACCCTGGATCCCATGGGCTCTTACCTTCTTGACCAGTCTCCTATGTGGGACTTTGTCAAAAGCTTTACTGAAGTCCATGTAAACCACATCCACAGCATTTCCCTCATCCACCCCCCTAGTCACCCCCTCGAAAAATTCAATCAGATTTGTCAGACATGATTTACCCTTGACAAAGCCATGCTGACTATCCCCGATTAATCCTTGCCTCTCCAAGTGGAGACTAATTTTGTCCCTCAGAATTTTTTCCAATAATTTCCCTACCACAGATGTTAGGCTCACTGGCCTGTAATTCCCTGGTTTATCCCTGCTACCCTTCTTGAATAATGGTACTACGTTAGCTGTTCTCCAGTCCTCTGGTACATCCCCTGTGGCCAGAGAGGTTCTGAAAATTTGTGTCAGAGCCCCTGCAATCTCCTCCTTTGCCTCCCACAGCAACCTGGGATACATCTCGTCTGGGCCTGGGGATTTATCCACTTTTTGGCCTGCTAAAACCGCTAGCATCTCCTCCCTCTCGATGCTAATATGTTCAAGTATGTCACAGCCCCCTTGCCCGATTTCTATGTCTGCATCGTCTTTCTCCATAGTGAACACAGATGCAAAAAATTCATTTAAAACCCCGCCTACATCATCTGGCTCTACACACAGATTGCCACTTTGGTCCCTAATGGGCCCTACCCTTTCCCTGGTTATCCTCTTGCCCTTAATATACTTATAAAACATCTTAGGATTTTCCTTTATTTTGCTCGCCAGTGTTATTTCATGGCCCCTCCTCGCCCTCCTAATTTCTTTTTTAAGTATGCCCCTGCATTTTTTATACTCCTCTAGGGCTTCTTCCGTCTTTAGTCTTTTGTAACTGCCAAAAGCCCCCCTTTTATTTCTAATGCATTTTTGTATATCCCTTGTCATCCAAGGTTCCCTTTGCTTGTTGGTCCCACCCTTGACCTTTACAGGAACATGTTGGCGTTGTACTCTCTCTATTTCCCTTCTGAAAGCCTCCCACTGTCTTGATGTGGATTTTCCTATAAGTAGCTGCTCCCAGTCCACTTTGGCCAGATCCTGCCTTATCATATTAAAATCGGCCTTCCCCCAATTTAGAACCCTTATTTCCGGGCCGTCTTTGTCTTTTTCCATGACCACCTTAAATCTCACCGAATTATGGTCACTATCGCCAAAATGCTCTCCTACTGACACTTCCACCACTTGCCCGGCTACATTCCCCAGAATTAGGTCCAGTATCGCCCCCTCTCTTGTAGGACTTTCTACATGTTGGCTCAAAAAGCTCTCCTGGATGCACTTTAAGAATTCTGCACCCTCTAAGCCTTTCACACTCTGACTATCCCAATTTATATTGGGGAAGTTGAAATCCCCCACTATTATTACCCTATTATTTTCGCACTTTTCTGAGATTTGCCTACATATCTGTTCCTCTATCTCCCCCTGACTATTTGGGGGCCTATAGTACACTCCCAGCAAAGTGCTTGCCCACTTTTTGTTTTTAAGTTCTACCCATATGGCCTCATTAGAGGAACCCGCTAATATATCATCCCTCCTTACAGCAGTAATTGACTCCTTAATTAATATTGCAACACCCCCTCCCCTTTTACACCCCCCTCTGTCTCGCCTGAAGATTCTATACCCCGGAATATTGAGCTGCCAGTCCTGACCCTCCCTCAACCATGTCTCCGTGATAGCAACAATATCGTACTCCCATGTGTTCAACAACAACTTCAGTTCATCCACCTTATTTGCAAGACTCCTTGCATTAAAATAAATGCCTTCCAGCCCTGCCATATTCTCTTTTGCCTTCACATATTTGCTTTGCCTTCCCAGCTGACTTGTTTTTCCCTCTGTATTTGGCTGTAAATCACCCCCTACTATAGCTCCACTCTGTACCCCATCCCCCTGCCAAGTTAGTTTAAACCCCCCCCAGCAGTGCTAGCAAACCTCCCCGCAAGGATATTGGTTCCCCTCTGGTTCAGGTGTAAACCGTCCGACTTGTACAAGTCCCACCTTTCCCAGAAGCAGACCCAGTGATCCAGGAAACTAAAGCCCTCCCCCCTGCACCATCCCTTTAGCCACGCATTCATCTGTTCTATCTTCCTATTCCTATACTTACTAGCACGTGGCACCGGGAGTAATCCAGAGATTACAACCCTTGAGGTCCTGCTCTTTAATCCTTCACCTAGCTCCCTAAATTCTTGCTGCAGGACCTCATCCCTCTTTTTACCTATGTCGTTGGTACCAATGTGGACCACGACCACTGGCTGTTCACCCTCCCCCTCCAGAATGCCCTGCAGCCGCTCAGTGACATCCTTGACCCTGGCACCAGGGAGGCAACAAACCATCCTGGATTCACGTCTACGGCCACAGAAACGCCTATCTGTTCCCCTTACTATAGAATCCCCGACCACTATTGCTCTCCCACTCTTTTTCCCCCCTTCCTGGGCAGCAGGAGCACCGCCAGTGCCAGGAAGTTGGCTGCTGCTGCCTTCCCCTGGTGAGTCATCCCCCTCAACAGTATCCAAAGCGGTATACTTGTTTGAAAGGGGGATGTCCGCAGGGGTTCCCTGCACTACCTGCCTGCCTTTGTTGCTCCGCCTGATGGTCACCCCCTGTGCTGCCCTACCCTGAGGCGTGAACAACTCGCTAAACGTGCTATCCACGAGCCTCTCAGCATCGCGTATGCTCCAAAATTCATCCACCCGCAGCTCGAGCGCCACAATGCGGTCTACAAGTAGCTGCAGCTGGATGCATTTCCCGCACACATGGTCGCCAGGGACACTGGCAGCGTCCCTGATTTCCCACATAGAGCAGGAGGAGCAGAACACGGGTCTGAACTCTCCTGCCATGACTTACTCCTTTAATTAATCTAAAAATTTATTCAATACCCCAGTTACAGGTATACTCTAGGGCGCTTTATTTACCAACTGTCCTCACCACAACAGAGCCCCTAGAAATTTAACACCACAGAATTCAAGCTTGCAATGAAAAGAGAGAAATACTCACCAACCAATCACTTACCTGCTCCCTGGTGACGTCACACCCCGATTACTTTTTACCTCCCTGCAACTACCGAGCTCACAGACTGGAGTTTGGTATGCCTCTCCTGGCCTCGCTGCCGCTTTTATTGCCGCCGCCGAGTCTCCCACAGGTCCCGCCTCTCGCTGCCTGCCGCCGCTGCTCTGAGGCCTCTCCTGGCCTCGCTGCCGCTTTTATTGCCGCCGCCGAGTCTCCCACAGGTCCCGCCTCTCGCTGCCTGCCGCCGCTGCTCTGAGGCCTCTCCTGGCCTCGCTGCCGCTTTTATTGCCGCCGCCGAGTCTCCCACAGGTCCCGCCTCTCGCTGCCTGCCGCCGCTGCTCTGAGGCCTCTCCTGGCCTCGCTGCCGCTTTTATTGCCGCCGCCGAGTCTCCCACAGGTCCCGCCTCTCGCTGCCTGCCGCCGCTGCTCTGAGGCCTCTCCTGGCCTCGCTGCCGCTTTTATTGCCGCCGCCGAGTCTCCCACAGGTCCCGCCTCTCGCTGCCTGCCGCCGCTGCGTTTACAATTAAAAATTTCATCCTCCGATTGATTTTCATTTCTGTTCTGCCCATGTTTCTTCCCCTTATAGGACACAGCACCGACAGCAGCATTATCACTCATTACAATCGCATCATTATTGATTTCACTGAAAGTCTGCGCGTGCTTTCGAGCTAGCTCACTGGCTTGGCATATTTTCACCGCATTTTCCAAATTTAGTTCGGTTTCTCTCAACAGACGTTCCCTGACTTTTTTATCATGAATACCAAACACAATCTGGTCACGAATCATGGATGCTTTGAGCTCAGAGAAATTACATGTCTGTGCTTTCAGTTTCAGATCAGTTATAAAGCTATCAAAAGTCTCATTTTGTTGCTGTGTCCGAGAACGGAAGATGTATCTTTCATACGTCTTATTCTTTTTGGGAGAACAATGTGCATCAAATTTCTGTAGCACATTGTCTAATTTGTCTCTGTTCTCCGCTGGATTAAATACAAATGTATTAAATACCTCTATCGCCTGTGGGCCTGCAACCGTAAGCAGCAACGCTATCTTCCTTGCGTCTGGCTTCATACTGAATCCGATGGCTGCAATGTAGAGTTCGAATTGCTGTTTAAAAGTCTGCCAATTGTAGTCGATTTTTTCTGTGAGTTTCAAACGCTCTGGTGTCTTCAAATTCTCCATGTCGCTTTTCACAATTTTCAGCAGATCTTCACCACCCTGGTACCATGTTATGTTCATTAATAAATAGACATTCTTATTATGAACACAGCTAGCTTTTGATAGTTACTTTATTGAGCACATGTGGACCTGTACAGCATCTTGTAGAGGCTTCCATCTTGACTGCTGCCTTGTGGGTAGCCTAGCCTCATGGGTAATGTAGTCTTAATATAATATATAGCTGGGTAGTGTAGTCTTATACATACAGCTATATACAGCTCTACGGCTCCACCTAGTGTCCACTATAGAATGACATGCTATTGATCACTACACTGGGGCTGTGATGATTGACCTCCAATCACCACAACCATCTTCCTTTGTGCTAGGTATGACTCCAGCCAGTGGAGATTTTTCCCCCTGATTCCAATTGACTTCAATTTTACTCGGCCTCCTTGATGCCACACTCAGTCAAATGCTGCCTTGATGTTAAGGGCAGTCACTCTCACCTCCCCTCTGGAATTCAGCTCCTTTGTCCATGTTTGGACCAAGGCTGTAATGAGGTCAGGAGCCGAGTGGTCTTGGTGGAACCCAAACTGGGCATCAGTGAGCAGATTATTGGTGTGTAAGTGCCGCTTGATAGCACTGTTGACGACACCTTCCATCACTTTGCTGATAATTGGGAGTAGACTGATGGGGCGCTGATTGGCCGGATTGGATTTATCCTGCTTTTTGTGGACAGGACATACCTGGGCAGTTTTCCACATTGTCGGATAGATGCCAGTGTTGTAGCTTAATGGAACAGCTTGGCTAGAGGCGCGGCTAGTTCTGGAGCACAAGTCTTCAGCACGATAGCCGGGATGTTGTCGGGGCCCATAGCCTTTGCTATATCCAGTGTGCTCAGCCATTTCTTGATATCACAGAGTGACCAAGGCTGGGAATTCAACATCCAGGGGTATTCAATATTCAGGAAGAACAGACAAAAAGGAAAAGGAGGTGGGGTAGCATTGCTGGTTAAAGAGGAGATTAACACACTAGTAAGGAAGGATATTAGCTCTGATGATGTGGAATCTGTATGGGTAGAGCTGAGAAATACCAAGGTGTGGTGGTACCGCTACAAAGGGGCAGAAAATGTTAGTGGGAGTTGTATACAGACCCCCAAACAGTAATGCTGAGGTTGGGGATGGCATTAAACAGGAAATTAGAGACACGTGCAATAAAGGCACAGCAGTTATCATGGGTGACTTTAATCTACATATAGATTGGGCTAACCAAATTAGTAACAATACCGTGGAGGAGGAATTCCTAGAATGTATACGGGATGGTTTCCAGGACCAATATGTCGAGGAACCAACTAGAGATCAGGCTTTCTTAGACTGGGTATTATGTAATGAGAAAGGGTTAATTAGCAATCTTGTTGTGCGAGGCTCCTTGGGGAGGAGCGATCATAATATGATCGAATTCTTCATTAAGATGGAGAGTGAAGTAGTTGACTCAGAGACTAGGGTCCTGAATTTAAATAAAGGAAACTACTGTACGATGGTATGAGGCGCGAGTTGGCTCGGATGGATTGGGGAACGTTACTTAAAGGGTTGACGGTGGATAGGCAATAGCAAACATTTAAAGATCGCATGGATGAACTACAGAATTTGTTCATCCCTGTTTAGCATGAAAATAAAACAAAAATGGTGACTCAACCGTGGCTAACAAGGGAAATTAGGGATAGCATAAGATCCAAGGAGAGGACATATAAATTGGCCAGGAAAAGCAGCAAACCTGAGGATTGGGAGCAGTTTAGGATTCAGCAAAGGAGGACAAAGGGATTAATTAAGAGGGGGAAAATGGAGTATGATAGTGAGCTTGCAGGGAACATAAAAACTGACTCTAAAAGCTTTTATAGATATGTGAAGAGAAAAAGATTGGTGAAGTCAAGCGTAGGTCCCTTGCAGTCAGAATCAGGGGAATTTATAATGGGAAACAAAGAAATGGCAGACCAATTGAATACATACTTTGGTTCTGTCTTCACAAAGGAGGACACAAATAACCTCCCAGAGATGTCGGGGAACATAGGATCTAATGAGAGGGAGGAACTGAATGAAATCAGTATTTGTAGGGAAATGGTGTTAGGGAAATTGATGGGATTGAAGGCTGATAAATCCCTAGGACCTGAAAATCTACATCCTAGGGTACTTAAGGAAGTGACCCTAGAAATAGTAGATGCATTGCTGGTCATCTTCCAAAATTCTATAGACTCTGGAACAGTACCCATGGATTGGAGGGTAGCTAATCTAACCTCACTATTTAAAAAAGGTGGTAGAGAGACAACGGGGAATTATAGACCAGTAAGCCTGACATCGGTAGTGGAGAAAATGCTAGAGTCCATTATAAAAGATGTAATAGCAGAGCACTTGGAAAACAGCGACAGGATCGGACAAAGTCAACATGGATTTACAAAAGGTAAATTATGCTTGACTAATCTACTGGAATTTTATGAGGATGTGACTGGTAGAATAGATAAGGGAAAACCAGTGGATGTGGTGTATTTGGACTTTCAGAAGGCTTTCAATAAGGTCCCGCATAAGGGATTAGCGTGCAAAGTTAAAGCACATGGGATTGGGGGTAAGGTACTGACTTGGATAGAGAACTGGTTGGCAGACAGGAAGCAAAGAGTTGGAATAAACTGGTCTTTTTCCGAGTGGCAGGCAGTGACTAGTGGGGTACCGCAGGGATTGGTGCTAGGGCCCCAGTTATTCATAATACATATTAATGATCTAGACAAGGGAACTAGATGTAATATCTCCAAGTTTGCAGCCAGCACAAAGCTGGGTGGGCGTGTGTGCTGTGAGGAGGATGCCGAGAAACTCCAGTATGATTTGGACAGGTTGGGTGGTTGGGCAGATGCATGGCAGATGCAGTATAATGTGGATAAATGCGAGGTTATCCACTTTGGTGGCAAAAACAGGAAGGTAGATTATTTTCTGAATGGCAATAGATTGGGAAAAGGGGAAGTGAAACGAGACCTGGGTGTCCTTGTGCACCAGTCGCTGAAGGTAAGCATGCAGGTGCAGCAGGCGGTTAAGAAGGCAAATGGTATGTTGGCCTTCATAGCGAGAGGATTCGAGTACAGGAGCAAAGATGTCGCTGCAGTTGTACAGGGCCTTCGTGAGACCACACCTTGAGTATTGTGTACAGTTTTGGTTGCCTTATCTGAGGAAGGATGTTCTTTCCATGGAGGGAGTGCAACAAAAATTCACCAGACTGATACCTGGGATGGCAGGAATGACGTATGAAGAGAGATTGAGTCGATTAGGCTTATATTTGCTCAAGTTTAGAAGAATGAGAGGGGATCTCATCGAAACCTATAAAATTCTGTCAGGTCTGGACAGACTAGATGCAGGAAGGATGTTTCTGATGGCAGGGGAGTCCAGAACCAGGGGTCATAGTCTAAGGATAAGGGGAAAGCCATTTAGGACTGAAATGAGGAGGAATTTCTTCACCCAGAGAGTGGTGAACCTGTGGAATTCTCTGCCACAGAGGGTGGTGGAGGCCAGTTCTTTAAATATATTCAAGAAAGAGTTGGATATATTCCTTGAGGCTAAAGGGATCAAGGGATATGGGGAGAAGGCAGGGACAGGGTACTGAGTTTGGATGATTGGATTACGGGGTTACGGGGATAGGGATGGCTGTCGGTATAGGGACCGGGTGCTAGGGTTTGGATGATCTGCCATGATCTCGTTGAATGGCGGAGCAGGCTCGAGGGGCCGAATGGCCTACTCCTGCTCCTATCTTCTATGTTTCTATGGGCTAAAAATTCAGTTTGGGGCGCCAAGCTCGCCTGGGCGCCGGAATTACCGCTGCGCGCGGAGCCACTTGCGCCATCGGGATATTCAGTTTCTGCGCCCCAAAAGGAAGCCGGCCGCTAAACGAGGCTTCCTGCGCCCCGCTTGGGGCGCTGAAACTGAATATCAGCGCGCAAAGTGCCGCAGCGCCACCCGCTGCGGCACGGCACGCAGCGGTACTGCAGGCCTTCCTCCCACTGTTAAGGGGGAGGTGGCTGCAACAGCGCGATCCCCGCTCGCGAGTGCCGGCAAATGAGCCCAGCACCAAGGAGAAGTGCCGGGCTCTCGGGAAACAGCCGGCAATGCCGCGGGGGGGGGTGGGGGGGGGGTGTAGGAGGCCGGTGACGGAGGTGCGGGCAGGCGGCCGCCGAAAAAGCGGCCGGCCGCACCTCCACCTTAACTCGCTCCACTACCACCACAGGTTGGCCCCTGTGTACCGGTCGCTATTTGCGGCCGGCGCGGAAGAGGCAGGCGCGACCTAATATGGCGTTCGGGGTGGTAGCGGGGTGCTGCGCACACCGATGACGTCATCGGTGGCGGCGCAGCGCTACAGGCTAACGCCGCCATTAGCGCCCCGCTAAATATCGCGGTGGTTGTGGCCAGTGACGCTAAAGCCTCTGAGTGGCCTCTTTGGGCGCAAACTGGTGGCGCAAGCAACTGAATTTCTAGGCCTATGTTTCTATGTATTTACATAGAAACATAGGCCTAGAAATTCAGTTGGTTGCGCCAGCCGGTAGCACCTTAGGAGGAGTAGATGTCGGGCGCTAGGCGGCTAGCGGCCGGGCGCAGCGCGATCTGCGCCTCGCCCCAACTTCACTCATGATTTAGCGGCGGCGCAAATTCTTTGCGCGCGCTCAGCTGCGCGCGCAGATCATGACGTCATTTCCTCGTGCAACGCCCTTTGTGCGCCCCCAACCGGAAATTCAGTCGCGATGCCCCATTGTGCGCCTGGCGCCCCTAGCGACTGTTAGAGTGGAACGGTGCTCAGTCGATGCGGGGCGCGGGGGGCGCAAATTAAAGGGCACTCCTCCTGCACAATAAAAGGCTGCCATTTCGCAGCACTCCTTCTTGAGAGACGGATCTTTGCAGAGAGACCAAGGTAGAGAGCTTTCTGCTTTGGCCCAACACTCGGACAGGTACTTGTGGCTTCAGGCCACAGCTTTCCACTTGTCTTTGCCTTCATTGACATATCATTGTTTACCAGCATATTATGGGGGCTGCAATGGGTGCAAACGCTGGCTTTCTCAATTGCATCCAAAGGGCTCACAGACGCCGTGAGAGAGTGGCAGCCCTGGCTAGACGGAGAGGGGGCAACAGGCGTCGGGAAAGGAGGCCTTACCCACCCAGGGTATACCACCAGCAGTTCTCCTATCTCAACATGTCTGACGAGCAGTGTGTTCGGAGGCTGCGATTCAGAAGGGAGGTGGTCACAGAGATCTGCCACCTGCTTGGCGGTGATCAGCAGCCACAGCTGAGGAGCAGGACGTCTCTGTCGGTGGCAGTGAAGGTGACGGTGGCTCTCAACTTCTATGCCACCGGCTCCTTCCAATCCGCTACTGGGGACATTTCCAACATCTCCCAGTTCGCCGTGCATTGCTGCATCCGCCAGGTGACCAATGCCCTTTTCAAAAGGAGACGTCAGTTCATCTCCTTCTCCATGGCCCTTGCCAAGCAGCAACAGCGTGCAATGGGCTTTGCACCATTCGCGGGCTTCCCCATGGTGCAGGGCGCCATTGACTGCACGCATGTGGCTTTGCGGGCACCTCTGGAGAATGCCGAGGATTACCGCAACCGGAAGGGCTACCATTCGCTGAACGTCCAGCTGGTGTGTGACCACAGGCAGCTCATCCTAGCTGTCAATGCCCGCTTTCCAGGCAGCAGCCATGATGCCTTCATCCTGCGACAGACTTCTGTGGCAGACATGTTCCAGGCCCAGCCTCACCCACGAGGATGGCTTATCGGGGACAAAGGCTATCCTTTGTGTACCTGGCTGATGACCCCGCTCCGTGCGCCCAGCACCCCTGCTGAAGAGGGATACAATGATAGCCATCAAGCGACCAGGAACATCATCGAACAAACAATCGGCGTCCTGAAGCAACGGTTCCACTGTCTGGATCGTTCCGGTGGAGCCCTACAATATTCGCCGGAGCGAGTCTCCCACTTCGTGGTCGTTTGCTGCATGCTGCACAACCTGGCTATCCGCAGGACTCAGCCACTGCCACCAGACATTGGAGGACCACCTGAGGAGGAGGAGGAGGAGGAGGAGGACCAGCACAGGAGGGTGGCAGAAAGTGCAAGGGCCGCCCGTCGCCGGCTTATTGAACGTCGGTTCTAGGCCCCCTCTCAGGGAATGGCTTGTGCCAATGTCAGCAGATGAATGTAGCCGCTCCACAAGCCCTCAGCCGAGCAGGGCAACCCGGACTTTACAAAAAAACCATGCACAGTGCAATTTAAGAACAATAATTTATTGCAAGCCTCTGCCCTTCCCACATTACATCCTCATGTGGAGAAGCCCCCTCCAAAAACACAAAACTACCAGTCTCGGCCTTACAAAAAGAAAGAAAGACACCAGTCTCGGCCTTACAAAAACACAACTGCAACAGTCTCGGCCTTACAAAAAGAAAGAAAGACACCAGTCTCGGCCTTACAAAAACAAAAAAAGACACCAGTCTCGGCCTTACAAAAAGAAAGAAAGACACCAGTCTCGGCCTTACAAAAACACAACTACACCAGTCTCGGCCTTACAAAAAGAAAGAAAGACACCAGTCTCGGCCTTACAAAAACACAACTACACCAGTCTCGGCCTTACAAAAAGAAAGAAAGACACCAGTCTCGGCCTTACAAAAACACAACTACACCAATCTCGGCCATACAAAAAGCACCAGGCATTTGTGCATACCTTCTACTTTTTGCCCTGCGAGGGCGATGCCTTTCGCATCCTTGCCTGGCCCCTGCCCGCCCTGCAGCTCCTCCTCAATGGGAGCCCAGTGGCTGCAGCAAGGCTGGGGGAAGGCTGCTGAGGGGCAGATGGCGAGACGGCAGATGCCCTTGGGGGTCGGCCAGCACCTGCTCTGGCCTTGGAGTGGCCGGCTGCTGACTGCTCCAACTCTGGCTGGGCGGCAGCAGTCTGTCCAGAGGCTCGTGGCAGCTGCAATGGCGGAGTGGCAATGTTGGCTGCAGGAATGGTGCCAACCTGGCAGATCGCAGGTGCTCGCTGGTCACCTGAGACATTGGCACTCGCACGGGCCAGCACTGCAGCATGCGCAGCAAACAGCTGAAGAACAGACTGCTGGGCTGCTGCTGCGCGGCGAGTGCCCTGGCGATGCCTGGCTGATCCAGCGAGGGTGGCAGCAGTTAGTGCCCGTGTGGCCCTGGTCTGTGTCCGCATGACAACAGCCAGTGAATGGACGGCACGACTGAGCACTTGGCTCGAAGCCGCCTGTGCTGCCGCGAAGTCCTGTAGACTCCTGGCCTGTGCTGCACTGAATTGATCCAGACTCCTGGCCTGTGCTGCTCCAAATTGCTGCACACTCCTTGACAAAGACTCAATGGAGTCAGGCATCCTTGCCACTGCAGCCATGAGCTCATTGTGCCTGCGCTCAGCCTGGACGGCCATTCCCTCCAGGAGCCGCACCTCCTCTGCGCTGACCGTCGCAGGACTGGAGACCGCACTCACCCTCTGGGGAGAAGTCCGCCGAGCTTCCCCACCCCTCCCGCGTTGCTGCAGGCCGCTGGGCCCCGGAGCTTCACTCTCCTCCGACCCTTCCCCCCGGCTCCCCTCCAGGGAAGACGTGTCCCCTACATCGCCATGGGCTGGCGCGGCTGAGGGTGGCACTGATGGGCCGGCTTCCTCTTCCTCCTCCTCGTATTCCGAAGCGCTGACAGTGGCAGCTTGAGGGCCCGCCTCCTCACCTGGCGATTCACCATCTGAAAGCAGGAAGGCACAAGAGTAGCTTTAGAGTGAGGACAGGGCAGCAGCGAGGGAGGCATGAGTGGTGCCATTCACTGCATTGGTCGGACAGTGGCAAAGGATGCTGATCTGAGGCGCAAGTGGAACGAGCGAGGTCAAAAAGGTGATGCCCTTACCATTGGTGCCCAGAACAGGGTCGGCATCTCCACTGGTGACGGGGCCAATCAGCCGGCCTGCCATAATGTGCTCCACACGCTGGTCGAGGTCGGAGAGCTCTTTTACGTCAGGATGGCCTCCCCCGGTGTCAGTTTGTTTCCGCCGGTTGTGCGCCACCTTGGCCTGCAAGAGAAAGGATGGCCTCTAAGTACAGTGTGAAGCCCTGATCTTGTCTGCACTGCCTCCCATGGTCGAATAGCTTGTACAGTGTGTAAAGTGCTGAATGTGCAAGTGATTTTCATGACAGTCCCATAGCTGCTGGATGAGGGCTGGCCATTAGGGCTTTCAGGTCTCTTTGCCCATAAAGTGAGGTGCACATGCAAGGATGAGGAGGACACTGGAAAGGGTACTCACCCTGACAACCCGAGTGAGGTCGTTGAACTTTTTCCGGCATTGCACAGGAGTCCTGGCAACCACGCTGTTGGAAGACACCCTGTTTGAGACCTCCCTCCAGGCTTTCCGGTAGGCGCTGGGCAGCGGCCTCTTGCCACCTTCTGGGAACAGAACATGGCGCCTGTGCTCCACTCCGCCAACCAGCAGCCTCAGGTCACCGTCGCTGAAGCGCTGCGCTCTCTCCCTGGCCTTCTCCATAGCCCTGGGCGTTGTGCAGATGAAGCTGAAGTGGTCAGGCCTAGGTTGAGGGCTGCAGTGTGCAGGGCGTGGCAGGCAAACAAATCCACCCTCCCCCTTTAAGAGCTGACCGGTGCCAGAGTGTCTGCCGTCAATCAACAACTTGCCGCACCTGCGCTGCGCCTGGCCTCGGGGGTATCGCTCAGCACCGCCGCTTAGCGCCTAAAGATAGTCGTGCATCGCCTGTTTTAGCGCAGCAGCAACCTCTTGGGGCGATGCGACTGAATATCGGCGAAGGTGGCGCGACTTTGCGCCGGGCGCAAACTTTAGCGGCCCGCACCGACTTTACCGCCCCAAAAGTGGCTATACTGAATTTCTAGGCCATAGAAACATAGAAGATAGGAGCAGGAGTAGGCCATTCGGCCCCTCGAACCTGCTCCGCCATTCAATGCGATCATGGCTGCTGATCATCCAAATTCAGTACCCTGTCCCTGCTTTCTCCCCATATCCCTTGATCCCCTTAGCCTCAAGGAATATATCCAACTCTTTCTTGAATATATTAATGAATTTGCCCCTACTGCCTTCTGTGGTAGAGAATTCACAGGTTCACCACCTCTGGGTGAAGAAATTCCTCCTCATTTCTGTCCTAAATGGCCTACCCCTTATCCTTAGACTATGACCCCTGTACTGGACTCCCCCGCCATCGGGAACATCCTTCCTGCATCTCGTCTGTCTAGTCCTGTTAGAATTTTATAAGTTTCAATGAGATCCCCTCTCATTCTTCTAAACTCCAGCGAATATAAGCCTAAGCGACCCAATCTCTCTTCATATGTCATTCCTTTAGATGCTCCTTAAAACCTGCCTCTTTGAGCAAGCTTTTGGTCGCCTTTCCTAATATCTCCTCATGCAACTCGGTGTCAAATTTTATTGATCATCGCTCCTATGAAGCATCTTGGGACGTTTTACTACGTTAAAGGCGCTATATAAATACAAGCTGTTGATGTGTCAAGCAACCCATAGCCAAATAAAAACCCATGCCCTTTTGCTAAATCTGGAAACTCTTTATCTTCCCAAAATATTATTTCTGAAAAAGCTGTCCGTTTGGATTTGAAGCTGATGGAGTTTAATTCTATGCTTTAGCTTTTTGACATCATGACATGCAGTGAAATACTCCTACTTATAATCTCTTCAGCCTCAGTAGTCACTGTGGGAAGAGATGAGGCATCTGGTCATGTGGCGACAACCATGCCAATACCCACACCGCCAGATACATGTGAATGTGTCTTTGTGACACCCCACTCCCACCCCCACTCCCACCCCCACTCCCACACCCCACCCGCATCCCCACCCCAATCCCACCCCACCCCCACTCCCACCCCAGCCCCACCCCCACCCCCACCCCAACCCTCACTCCCACCCCCACCCCCACCCCCACCACACCCTCTCACCCCACCACCCACCCCCCACCCACACCCCCACTCCCACCCCCACCCCCACCCCCACCCTCTCACCCACCCCACCCCACCCCCAATCCCACCCCACCCCCACTCCCACCCCAACCCCCACCCCCACCCCCACCCTCACTCCCACCCCCACTCCCACCCCCACCCCCACCCCCACCCTCACTCCCACCCCCACTCCCACTCCCACCCCCACCCCACCACCACCACCACCCTCTCCCCCACCCCACCCCCACCACCACCCTCTCCCCCACCCCACCCCCACCCTCTCCCCCAACCAACCCCCCACCCCCACTCCCACCCCCCACCCCACCAACCCCCACCCCCACACTCCCACCCCCACCCCCACCCACACCCCCACCCCCCACCCCCCCACCCCACCCCCACCAACCCCCACCCCCACACTCCCACCCCCACCCCCCCACCCCCACTCACCCACCCCCACCCCCCACCCCCACCCCTCCAACCCCCACCCCCACCCCCACCCCACCAACCCCACCCCCACACTCCCACCCCCACCCACACTCCCACCCCCACCCCCACTCCCACCCCCACCCCCACCCCACCCCCACTCCCACCACCACCCCCACTCCCACCTCCACCCCACCCCCACCCCCACCCTCTCCCCCACCCCCACCCCACCCTCTCACCCACCCCACCCCCACCCTCTCCCCCACCCCACCCCCACCCTGTCCCCCCACCCCACCCCCACCCCCACCCTCACCCCCACCCCACCCCCACCCCCACCCTCTCCCCCAACCCACCCCCACCCTCTCCCCCACCCTCACCCCCCACCCACCCCCCCACCCACCGTCAGAGTCCACTGTCTAAATATCCTATTCTAACAACAACAACAACTTGTATTCATGTAGCACCTTTAACCGTCCTACGGTGCTTCACAGGAGCGATTGTCAAACAAAATTTGACACCGAGCCACAAAAGGAGATATTCGGACAGGCGACCAAAAACTTGGTCAAAGAGGTAGGTTTTAAGGAGCGTCTTAAAGGAGGAGAGAGAGGTAGAGAGGCGGAGAGGTTTAGGGAGGGAATTCCAGAGCTTAGGGCCTCGGCAATAGAAGGCACGGCCACCAATGGTGGAGCGATGGAAATCGGGGATGCGCAAGAGGCCAGAATTGGCGGAGCGCGGAGATCTCAGAGGGTTGTATTCTAAGGTTATCGGTACAGGGTCAGCAATAGCAGGAGTGCCAGGTAACTGCGGTAAGAGTTGGTATCTGACCCTCCTGGCTCATTGTAAAGAACTCTGTGCAAACGACCCTCTATCAGCAATGTCGCTGTTCTTGAATCAGACAGCGCCAGAGAGAGAGCAAAGTTCCATTCAATGGTATAATATGTCATTTATTTGGTTTAACTGTAACCTGGAGGCAACTTGAGGATAAAAAGGCTTTTTTATTTTAAGCTTTTTGCATCTGAAGAAAATTCAGAAATGATCACCAGCTTTATTGCTTCGTAGGAGCAAGGAAAACCCCATTCAGCCCATCAATCCCACTCCGGTCACAATCAAGTGTTGTCAGTTGTGGCTCAGTGGACTTCTGACATTAGGGAGGTTGTGGGTTCAAGCCCCAGCTCCAGAGTCTTCAGTGCAAAAAATCTAGGCTGACACTCCCAATGCAGTACTGAGGGAGTGCTGCCTCTCGAAGGGGCAGTACTGAGGGAGCGCTGCACTGTCGGAGGGGCAGTACTGAGGGAGTGCTGCACTGTCAGAGGGGCAGTACTGAGGGAGCGCTGCACTGTCAGAGGGGCAGTACTGAGGGAGCGCTGCCTGTCGAAGGGGCAGTATTGAGGGAGCGCTGCACTGTCGGGAGGGGCAGTACTGAGGGAGTGCTGCACTGTCAGAGGGGCAGTACTGAGGGAGCGCTGCACTCTTGGAGGGGCAGTACTGAGGGGAGCGCTGCACTGTCAGAGGGGCAGTACTGAGGGAGTGCTGAACTGTCGGAGGGTCAGTACTGAGGGAGTGCTGCACTGTCAGAGGGGTAGTACTGAGGGAGTGCTGCACTGTCAGAGGGGCAGTACTGAGGGAGTGCTGTACTGTCGGAGGGTCAGTACTGAGGGAGCGCTGCACTGTCGGAGGGGCAGTACTGAGGGAGTGCTGCACTGTCGGAGGGGCAGTACTGAGGGAGCACCGCACTGTCGGAGGGACAGTACTGAGGGAGTGCTGCACTGTCAGAGGGGCAGTACTGAGGGAGCGCTGCACTCTCGGAGGGGCAGTACTGAGGGAGTACTGCACTGTCAGAGGGGCAGTACTGAGGGAGTGCTGCACTGTCGGAGGGGCAGTACTGAGGGAGTGCTGCACCATTGGAGGGGCAGTACTGAGGGAGTGCTGCACTATTGGAGGGGCAGTACTGAGGGAGTGCTGCACTGTCAGAGGGGCAGTACTGAGGGAGCACTGCACTGTCAGAGGGGCAGTACTGAGGGAGTGCTGCACTGTCAGGGGGCAGTACTGAGGGAGCACTGCACTGTCAGAGGGGTAGTACTGAGGGAGCACTGCACTGTCAGAGGGGCAGTACTGAGGGAGTGCTGCACTGTCAGGGGGCAGTACTGAGGGAGCACTGCACTGTCAGAGGGGCAGTACTGAGGGAGTGCTGCACTGTCAAAGGGGCAGTACTGAGGGAGCGCTGCGCTGTCGGAGAGGCAGTACTGAGGGAGTGCTGCACTGTCGAAGGGGCAGTACTGAGGGAGTGCTGCACCATTGGAGGGGCAGTACTGAGGGAGCGCTGCACTGCCGGAGGGGCAGTACTGAGGGAGTGCTGCACTGTCGGAGGGGCAGTACTGAGTGAGCGCTGCACTGTCGGAGGGGCAGTACTGAAGGAGTGCTGCTCTGTCGGAGGGGCAGTACTGAGGGAGTGCTGCACTGTCAGAGGGGCAGTACTGAGGGAGCACTGCACTGTCAGAGGGGCAGTACTGAGGGAGTGCTGCACTGTCAGAGGGGCAGTACTGAGGGAGTGCTGCGCTGTCGAAGGGGCAGTACTGAGGGAGTGCTGCACTGTCGGAGGGGCAGTACTGAAGGAGCACTGCACTGTCAGAGGGGCAGTACTGAGGGAGCACTGCACTGTCAGAGGGGCAGTACTGAGGGAGCACTGCACTTTCAGAGGGGCAGTACTGAGGGAGTGCTGCACTGTCGAAGGGGCAGTACTGAGGGAGTGCTGCACTGTCGGAGGGGCAGTACTGAGGGAGTGCTGGACTGTCAAAGGGGCAGTACTGAGGGAGCACTGCACTGTCAGAGGGGCAGTACAGAGGGAGTGCTGCACTGTCGAAGGGGCAGTACTGAGGGAGTGCTGCACCATTGGAGGGGCATTACTGAGGGAGCGCTGCACTGTCAGAGGGGCAGTACTGAGGGAGCACTGCACTGTCGGAGGGGCAGTACTGAGGGAGTGCAGCACTGTCGAAAGGGCAGTACAGAGGGAGTGCTGCACTGTCGAAGGGGCAGTACTGAGTGAGCGCTGCACTGTTGGAGGGGCAGTACTGCGGGAGCTCTGCGCTGTCGGAGGGGCAGTACTGAGGGAGCGCTGCACTGTCGGGGGGCAGTACTGAGGGAGCGTTGCACTGTCGGAGGGACAGTACTGAGGGAGTGCTGCACTGTCGGAGGGGCAGTATTGAGGGAGTGCTGCACTGTCAGAGGGGCAGTACTGAGGGAATGTTGCAGTATTGGAGGGGCAGCACTGAGGGAGAGCTGCACTGTCAGACGGGCAGTACTGAGGGAGTGCTGCACTGTCGGAGGGGCAGTACTGAATGAGCGCTGCACTGTCGGAGGGGCAGTACTGAAGGAGTGCTGCTCTGTCGGAGGGGCAGTACTGAAGGAGTGCTGCTCTGTCGGAGGGGCAGTACTGAGGGAGTGCTGCACTGTCAGAGGGGCAGTACTGAGGTAGCACTGCACTGTCAGAGGGGCAGTACTGAGGGAGAGCTGCACTTTCAGAGGACAGTACTGAGGGAGCGCTGCACTGTCAGAGGGCAGTAGGGCAGTACTGAGGGAGCACTGTACTGTCAGAGGGCAGTATTGAGGGAGTGCTGCACTGTAAGAGGGGCAGTACTGAGGTAGTGCTGCACTGTCGGAGGCGCAGTAATGAGGGAGCGCTGCACTGTCGATAGATGCCGTCGTTCAGTTGAGACATTAAACTGAGGCCCCGCCTGCTCTCACTTCAAAAGTATTTCATTGGCTGTAAAGCGCTTTGGGACATCCTGAGGTCGTGAAAGGCGCTATAGAAATGCAAGTCTTTCTTTTTATCTATATTCTACCATAGAGCTTCACCCTTCCACCATCTGTAAGTGACACTGGGGGGTCATTTTAACTTTGGACGATAATATAAAATGGACGATATTGATTTAGCCGCCCGTTAAAACATTTTAATTTCGGTTAACTTTAAAGGAATTTTAAAGGTGTTTAAAATCATGAAGGGTTTAGATCGAGTAAATAAAGAGAAACTGTTTCCAGTGGCTGAAGGGTCGATAACCAGAGGGCCCAGATTTAAGGTGATTGGCAAAAGAATCAGAGGCGACATGAGGAAAAACTGGTTTACGCAGCGAGTGGTTAGGATTTGGAATGCGCTGCCTGACCGGGTGGTGGACACAGATTCACTAGGAGTCTTCAAAAGGGAATCGGATAAATTGGAGAAAAATCTGCAGGGATCCGGGGAAAGAGCGGGGGAGTGGGACTGACTGGATTGCTCTTCGAAAGAGCCGGCGCAGACTCGATGGGCCGAATGGCCTCCTCCTGTGCTGTACCGTTATATGATTCTACGATTCACCGCTGGGCGGAATGGTTTTGAAGTTTCACGGTCTGACGTCTGGCAGGTTTGTTGCGTGCTCACCTTCGCGAGCCGCAATGACCGAGTGGTTCGAAGATCTCCTGAAGCCGGGTAGGCCTTGCGCTGTATTGTGACTCTCCACGGGCCTGATGGAGCCCAAGCTGAAGGCCGGCGACAGAAATATCACCGCGTTGCCCCTGTTTAGATTTCCTTCGGTGCAATAGCTGGAACTGACAGTTGTCGAGCGCATTCAATTACTTAGGTCTGCAGCTGTCTAGACTGGGGCAAGTTACAGCTTATAACACCATTAATCTGCTTTCCCCTCCCAAAATCGATGGGAATTCAATCTGCTCTGTTCATCCCCTGCCTCACGATGCAGCCTTTTTAAACCCTGCTCAGTTCTGCTTGCCTGTCTGTGCTGCCATCAAATAATAAAGTCAGTCAAACTTGGAGAACTGCATGAAATTATTGATCGGCTCGGAATGGATCGAGCAGCTTGAACTCTGACCCCTCTGTGCTCGCTCGCTAACTACATAAATCCTTCGTTCCATTGCGCCAATATGCTGTGCACAATTCTACTGCTAAAGCTGCTCGTCCATTGTCAGGACAGTGCTGTGTCGGCGCTTTTCTACCTGACGGGCGAGCAATGGACTGCATTGTGATTATGGATGATGTTGGTAAAACAAGGGGTGGGTCCACGTGACCGGGAGAGTCATTGGATGAAATAAACACAGAGCAGGCTGGCTGGAAGGGGAAATCAGTTTTCACAATATAAGCAAGCGCTTTCGCTGGACTTTACACAAGGGATTCATCTATCGCTGTGTCAGCTGTGGCCTAGTGGGCAGCACTCTCTCACCTCAGAATATGGAAGGTTGTGGGGTCGCAAGCCCCACTCCTCAAGACTTCCCTGCAAAAATCTAGGCTGACACTCCCAGTGCAGCACTGAGGGAGCGCCGCACAGTCGGAGTAACCAGATCCCGCTGCACTATTTCAGTAGAATAGCAGGAGAGTTCTCCCTGGTGTCCTGGGGCCAATACTTACCCCTTAAGCAACACCACTAAAAGTGTTGTGTCGGTACCTTTCTACCTAGACACAATTTAGGACTCAGAACTCAGAGATTCAAACATGAAGGCCTAGAAATTCAGTATAGCCACGTTTGGGGCGTTACAGCCGGGCGGCCGCTAAAGTTTGCGGCCGGCGCAGCTTCACGCCACCTTCGCCGATATTCAGTGGCATCGCCCCAAGAGGTTGCTGCTGCACTAAAGCAGGCGATGCACAACTATCATTAGGCGCTAAGCTGGCGATCCGGTGCGCTAACACCGAGGACAGGCGCAGCGCAGGTGCGGCGACTTGCTCAATGAAGGCAGACACGCTGGCGCCGGTCAGCTCTTAAAGGGGAAGGGTCGACTTGTTTGGCTGCCATGCCCTGCACACTGCAGCCCTGAAGCAAGGCCTGACCATTGCTGGTTCATCAGTTCCACGCCCTCAACCATGGGGAAGCCCGCTATTCTTCCAAATCCGATTGCACGCTTTTGCTGCTTGTCCAGGGTCATGGGGAAGGAGATGTACTGACGTCTCCTTCTGAAAAGGGCATTGTTCACCTGGCGGATGCAGCAATGTTCCGCGAACTGGGAGATGTTGGCAATGTCCCCAGTAGCGGATTGGAAGGAGCCAGTGGCATCGAAGTTGAGAGCCACCGTCACCTTCACTGCCACTGACAGAGACATCCTGCTCCTCAGCTGTGGCTGCAGATCTCTGCGAAGCAGGTGGCAGATCTCAGTGACCACCTCCCTTCTGAATCGCATCCTCCAAACACACTGCTCCTCAGACATGGTCAGATATGAGAACTGCTGGCGGTATACCCTGGGTGGGTAAGGCCTCCTGTGCCGACGCCTGTTGGCCAATCTCCGTCTGGCCATGACTGGCACTCTCTCACGGCGTCTCTGATCCCTTTGAATGCAATGCAGAGAGCCAACGTTTCCACCCATTGCAGCCCCCATTATATGTGGCGACTCAAGGCTATGGCACTGAAAGTGAAATCCAAGTGCAAAGCTCTGGCCTGAAGCCACAAGTACCTGTGCGAGTGCTGAGTCAAAGCAGAAAGCTCTCTGCCTTTGTCTCTCTCCAAATATCCGTCTCTCACACAGAGGGATTGGCACAAAATGGCTGCCACTTATACGGCAGGAGGAGTCCCCTTTAAATAGCGCCCCCCGCGCCCCGCAGCGACTGGGAACCGTTCCCCTCTACCAGTCGCTGGGGCCGCCAGGCGCAAAGAAGGGCGGCGCCACTGAATTTCCGGTTTGGGGCGCACAAAGGGCGTTGCACGATGAAATGACGTCAGGATCTGCGCGCGCAGCTGAGCGCGCGCAAAGGCTTTGCGCCGCCGCTAAATCGTGAGTGAAGTTGGGGAGAGGCGCAGATCGCGCTGCGCCCGGGCGCTAGCTGCCTAGCGCCCAACATCTCCTCCTCCTAAGGCGCTAGCGGCTGGCGCAAACAACTGAATTTCTAGGCCGAAGTGCTTTATTGGAAGGAAAGGAAGTTCTGGCAAGTTCCGAACAAAGAGAGCTAAACTTAACCAAGAGAACACCCAACCATTTATCTCCTGTGACAGCGCCACCACAGGCGGGAGGAGAGCACACAATACATAACATTTCCTCCCCTCTTAAATGGAAGGTCCACATTATTCCTCAATAGGTAAGTCACTTTCAATACACTCAACTAACCTAAGGTAGAGGTAGACTGCCTCAAACCCTGACTTTACCCTGGGGTTTATTCTGCCCCAGTCTTGTGGGTAAGTCACTAAGCCTACAGATCCAAGCGTCTTGGAGGCCTCCGCTCTCTGACAGGATACCGGCGGTCATCGCTGGCTTCCACAGCAGTAGGCATCGACACAGGCCTGGATGGAGAAGGTGCCTGTGTCAGTTGAAAGTCGGTAGTTTGCACAGGTGGAACAGTCTCTTTGACTTCCTGTGTTGGAGAAGAACACTGTGGCAAAGGATGCTGGTTTGCGGTATCATCTGGAAACAGTTCAGGCCAACCAGCCGTTGGAGCCTCTGTGGCTGTCTCTGCTCCTAGCAACAGTTGATCTGTGTGTCTTCTCCAGACGACGTCCTCAGCAGTCTCAACCGTGTAAGACACAGGGCCCGTCTGCGTGATCACCGTAGCAGGAGCCCATTTCGGTCCAGTGTTGTAGTTTCGAGCTAGGACGTGCTCTCCCGGATGAAACCGTCTCTCCTTGGCTCTTTTCTCTCTCTTTTCAACTTGAGCTTGTTGTTGACGATGGACAACCTGCTCTGCCCTTGGAGGTTTGAGTAAGTCAAAACTTGTCCGCAACTGCCTCTTCATCATGAGCGAAGCGGGGGAAGTTTTGGTTGTGGCATGCGGCTCGTTCCTGTAGGACAACAGGAAGCTGTTCAGACGTTGGTGGATTGAGCCCTGACCTTGCGATGCCTTCAAGGCGTGCTTCAAAGTTTGCACGAACCTTTCTGCCTGGCCGTTAGTAGAGGGATGATAGGGCGCAGACCTGATGTGTTGGACACCATTCACATGCAGGAAGGTTGCAAACTCCTGTGATACAAATTGTGGACCATTGTCACTTACGAGTTGTTCCGGTGAGCCATAACGGCTGAACATCTCACCAAGTTTCTCAATTGTTTTCTCTGCCGTGGTAGACCTCATCACAGCGACCTCCGGCCACTTGCTACGAGCGTCCACAACCACCATAAACATCTTCCCTTCGAAAGGACCGGCGAAGTCCACATGTACTCGCTGCCACACTTCTGCAGGCCAATCCCAGGGGTGTAGGGTTGCCAGCTGTGGAACATTCCGGACCCTTTGACATGGGGAACATGTTTTGGCTTTCTCCTCAATATTCCCATCGAGACCTGGCCACCAGAAGTAGCTTCTTGCCATTTCCTTCATCCGAACCATCCCACTGTGGCCTGTATGAAGTTGTTGCAGTATAGGTTCCCTCAGAGGTGGCGGAATGATGACACGGCGTCCCCAAAGAAGACAACCTGCCTGGACGGAGAGCTCATTTATTTTTGAAACGTAAGGTTTCAAACTAGGAGAATCTCCTATCGCTCTCCCTCGAATGACATCGTCCATTACCTCAGACAGGACTGGATCGTTGCGGGTGTACCTTCGCACCTGAACTGCAGTGACAGGTGCTCCCTCCACTTGTCTAAAGTAGAAGATGTCTATCTGATGAGGCTCTGGGGGAGTAACAGGCAAGGGTAGCCTCAAGAGACCGTCTGCGTTGCCGTGCAAGTCTGATTTGCGATATTTGATGTCGTATGTGTGTCCTGACAACAGTAAAGCCCACCTTTGCATCCTGCTTGCAGCGAGAGATGGAATTCCGGTGTGGGGCCCGAAGATTGAAGTCAATGGACGGTGGTCTGTCAGGAGTGTGAACCTTCTCCCAAACAGGTACTGATGAAATTTTCGAATTCCAAAAACGATTCCCAAGGCCTCGCGCTCGATCTGCGCATAGTTACTCTCGGCCTTGTCAAGGTGCGTGATGCGAAGGCGATAGGTTTCTCTTCACCCGACGGCATGCTGTGGGATATGACTGCTCCCACACCATATGGTGATGCATCACATGCTAGCTGCACGGGTAGCTTTGGGTCGAAGTGTGTCAGGACCTCCGAATTCAGCAATGCTTTCTTTGCTTGGGCGAAAGCTTCGTTGCGCAGTTCAGTCCATTTCCATGTTTTGCCTTGACATAGCAACTGATGTAACGGCTTCAGCAATGTTGCTAAGTCTGGAATAAACTTCCCATAGTAGTTAAGTAGCCCCAGAAATGAACGTAACTGACTCACATTCTGGGGTGCTGGGGCCTCCACGATCGCCTTGACCTTTGGCGGCGCCTTATGCAGGCCAGTAGCGTCAATCACATGCCCCAGGTACTCAACTGACGACTGAAAGAATTCACATTTGTCTTTACGAACTCTGAGTCCGTACTCTTTCAGTCGTTGTAGTGTCGCATCCAAGTTCAGAAGATGATCCTCCTCATTTGTCCCAGTGACAAGGATGTCGTCCAGGTAGCACTGGACTCCTGGCAGTCCACTCAAAATCTGATCCATTGCCCTTTGGAATAGAGCAGGGGCCGACGTAATTCCAAACGGAAGGCGGCAGTACCTGTATAGCCCCTTGTGTGTCACAATTGTCAGCAGCTCCTTTGATTTGTCATCGACATGCATTTGTAGATAAGCCTGGCATAAGTCTATTTTGCTGAACTTTTGCCCTCCGGCCAGGCCCGTAAAAAGATCATCAATGAGGGGAAGAGGGTACTGTTCCACAGACAGCACCGGGTTAATAGTCACTTTAAAATCCCCGCAGATTCGAACAGATCCATCCTTTTTCAGGACAGGAACAATGGGTGTGGCCCATTTGCTCACGCTCACAGGCTCCAGGACTCCACTCTCGACTAAGGCCTCCAAGTTAGCCTCAACTTTTGGCCTGATTGCATAGGGTACAGGTCGGGCTTTGTGAAACTTCGGCTTGCTGTCAGGTTTAATGTCCAGTCTCACGCTGATCTTTTTCATGCTCCCAAGTTCCCCATTGAAGAGTTCTGCATGTTTGTTTAACACTGCAGTCAGACCTGACTCCCCTTTTGACATCATGCGGACTGCAGGCCAGTCCAGCGTGATTTTCTCTAGCCACACACGTCCCAGTAGCGATGGGTAATTTCCCTTTACCACATATAGTGGCAGTTTTGCAGTCTGTCCGTTCAATTTAACTGTCACCTCAATGACACCTCTCATGGCCACAGGTTCGCCGGTATATGTCTTTAGCACAATGTTTGTTGGCTGAAGGGTAAGATGCTTTAGCATTTTGTTGTAGACAGTGTCTGAAACAAGGGACACAGCCGCGCCTGTGTCCACCTCCATCCGCACTGATTGTCCCTCCACCAGTGGTGACACCCAGTAGCCATTTGAACAACCTGCAACCGTCAGTATATGCACCTCTTCCTCCTCAGAGGTGTCGCTCCCCTCTGTTTTGCTTGTTCCATCATACTGCACTGAATGAACACTCTTTTTCCTCTCTTGTCCAAATACAGACATTTTGCTTCCATGCTTCCCAGCTCTGTCTGTTCTTTTTTTACCTCTACAGGCGCGTTCAATGTGACCATTTTTGCCACAATTTCGGCATTCCAGCTCCGTACACCAGCAGTCATTAGCGTGATGGCTCGTTTTCCCACAACGGCAACATGTTCCGTTCCACGCACCTTTAGGCTCAGACGACACCTTGTGAACTCTCCCTGTTGAACTCAACTGGTGAGCCTCCTTTTCCGCCATCTCCATGGAGACACTAACTTCAATGGCCTTTTCAAGAGTAAGGTTGTCCTCAGTAGGAAGGCGCTTCTGTGTGGCTGCATTTTGCAGACCACACAAAAGTCTGTCTCTAATGGTGTCATTCAGCACCTCCTTGAACTGGCAGTGTTCCGACAACCTTTTTAAAGCAGCAATAAACATCGTCACTGATTCCCCCTCCTCTTGATTCCGTTTGTGAAATCTAAATCTCTCAGCAATAACCAGAGGTTTTGGTGAAAAATGTGCTCCAAGAATTTCCACTAGTTGCTTATATGTTTTAGTTCCTGGCTTATCTGGCTGCACGAGGCTGCGAAGTAAATTGAAAGTCTTCGGCCCGATTACACTCAAAAAGGTAGGCATGACCTTTTCATTTGCCACCGCACTCGCCAATACAAAATAGTCAAAACGTTTCGTATATGCGCTCCATTGCTCCACATTTTCATCAAAATCACTGATGTTTCCTAATATAGTAGCCATCTCACGTTTCAAATTAAATTTTCTGTTTACTCACTGCACCCGTAACGTACGCAGATTCATCCGCTCCTCGTTGCCACTTGTTGTGTCGGTACCTTTCTACCTAGACACAATTTAGGACTCAGAACTCAGAGATTCAAACATGAAGTGCTTTATTGGAAGGAAAGGAAGTTCTGGCAAGTTCCGAACAAAGAGAGCTAGACTTAACCAAGAGAACACCCAACCATTTATCTCCTGTGACAGCGCCACCACAGGTGGGAGGAGAACACACAATACATAACAAAAACAGATTATCTGATCATTATCACAGTGCTGTTTGTGGGAGCTTGCTGTGTGTAAATTGGCTGCTGCGTTTCCTACATTACAGCAGTGACTACACTTCAAAAGCACTTCATTAGATGAAAAGCGCTTTGGGGATGTCTTGAAGAAAGTTTTTTTCTTTCTTTTACAACAGTATTCTTTTGCGAACCAAGTGGAACTCACACAACGAGCCACCTCAAGGACTGGCGGGTGTCCGTTCCTGTACGGTTCGACGTCGGAGGTCCCGCTAGTGTTCCTGTAGCACCTTTCTGACCAACGTCAGTAGTGCAAGAATCAATGGACTTTTACCTCATCTACTTGTCACATTCAACATGTCGTTTTGGGACACATAAAAGACACAACTTGCACTTTATAGAACGATCTTAATTTAGCAAGTGTCGTGAGTTGCTTTGCGGACTTCAAGCAGCCATAAGGGAGTTAGAAGAGGTGACCCAAAGCATGGTGGAAGGATGGGGGAATAAGAAGTCTTTTAAAAGTAGGGAGGGAGGCATTGAGACATCAATATAGCATCTACAATTTGGTACATTGTGCAGCCAGAACCAACATCATTTCCTCATCTGTGGATCTACGTCTCACTTGAAATCATTTGGACAACAAGCAAGTAAAAGAAAACTGAGAGGTTATACCTATCAGGAAAGATTGAACAGGCTGGGGCTCTTTTCTCAAAAAAAAAGACTGAGGGGTGACCTTTAAGATTATGAATTGGTTTGATAGGGTAGACGTGGAGATGATGATTCCACTTGCAGGCGAGACCAAAACTAGGGGCCATAAATATAAGACTGTGGCAGAGCCACTGAATGACTCTGGGCAACTGTATATAATTCCCTTTAACGATGTTCTAACACCAGCCTAAGCCGGTACCATTGTGTTAGACATTACTGTGTTTTGTATATAGTGTTTGTATGTACGGGGCGTGGCCCCTTTAAGAGCACGGGAAAATGCGGGCAAACGCGATGACGTCACGTCGCAAACCACGTGACTGTCCGGGCAGTCCTCGTGGAATCTCCATCTTGTTAAGACCTGCTTTCGTGGTTCTCCTGTATCGATCTCAACAAACTGTTTGAACTCGTTTAGTCTTACATTAAAGACCTGTTTGATTGATCTCCTGAGTCGACCTCAGTTATTGGTTAGGAATTCGACAATTCCTACAAGACAGTCACTAATAAATCCAATAGGGAATTCAGGAGAAACTTCTTTGCCCAGAGAGTGGTGAGAATGTGGAACTCGCTACCACAGGGAGTGGTTGAGGCAAATAGCAGAGATGCATTTATGGGAAAGTTAGATACGAACTTGAGGGAGAAAGGAATAGAAGGATATGCTGATAGTGAGATGAAGTAGGGTGGGAGGAGGCTCGTGTGGAGCAGAAACACCGGCACGGACCTGATGGGCTGAATGGCCTGTTTCTGGGCTGTAAACACTCTGGAATACTTTACAAAACCAAAATGGCTGCCTAGAATGACACAAACTCCCATCATTGAGCCACAGGTAAGAGCGCATATGAACATATGAAAAATGAAGGACAGGGAAAGATCCTCTGGTCCAGCCAGCCAGCCCCACACAACTGTGATATCACAATATATATACACTCTCCAACCCAGCCATGTGATGTCCTGGGAGAGGCGAAACACCAGATAAGAACCCAGGCCAATTTGGGGGGGGCAAAGAAACATCTGGGAAATTCCTCTCCGACCCCCTAAGGCGATTGAAACTAGTCCAGGAGACCACCCAGGCCCTGAGCTGACAACACGCCCCCGCACCTAGGATCCACACGCTTAGACTGAAAGACCCAGGGCTTGTGCTTTATAGCATGAAGGCCCATACTGTGACCGCACAACCTCCATTGTGCCAAGGGGCATAAGAGTTAAAGGGGGTGTTGGTTGGCATATTGGGCGGGCGTGGACAAGCCAAGTTCTTGGAGCAGCCTGCGGTTTTTGAAACCTTCTGAAACTGTTACTGCGGTAAGTGAACGAGTGAGCTTGTACTGCGCTGCCGTCAGTGATTGGCCGCTGCAATGCAACTACTTGTACCGGCCGTCAGATTTATAGCCTGGTCAGGCCGCCACTTGCACCGTTGCAACGTCCCTCCACCAATGAGCACGGGGAGGTAAAAAATAAATAAAGAATTTGTATTTCTGCAGCGCCTTTCATGACCTCAGGACGCCCCATAGCGCTTTACAGCCAATGAAGTACTTTTTGAAGTGGAGCCACTGTTGTAATGTAGGAAACGCGGCAGATGATTTGCGCACAGCAAGCTCCCACAAACGGCAACGTGTTAAAGACCGGATCATTTGTTTTCAGGTGCTGGTTGAGGAATAAATATTGCCACAGGACACCGGGGAGAACTCCCCCTGCTCTTCTTCGAAATAGTGCCGCGGGATCTTTTACGCCCACCCGAGAGAGCAGACAGGGGCCTTGGTTTACAATCTCACCCGAAAGACGGCGCCTCCGACAGTGCTGGTCCCCCACTAGATACTGTACCAGTGCTCAGACCCCCTTCAGGAAAGTAAACTGTGAGCACGCCCACCGACATTTCGCTATCCTGGACTGTGCGGCAATCTCCACAGATACTGCCGCTGATTCAGCACAAGCTTAATCCCCCTCTATCTCAGGCTGGAGGCATCGCTCTTGCAAGATGCTGATATTACAAGGTTTTGAACCCAGGAGCTGATGCAATATTCTGAACAGGTCAGTTAATGATTAACAGCAAGATGCACACCAGAAAGAAAAGAAAGACGTGCATTTCTCCAGCACCTTTCACAACTTCGGGACGTCCCAAAGCACTTTACAGCCAATGAAGCACTTTTTGAAGTGTAGTCACTGTTGTAATGTAGGAATCGCAGCAGCCAATTTGCGCACAGCAAGCTCCCACAACAGCAACGTGATAAATGACCGGATCATCTGTTTTTGTTATGTTGATTGAGGAATAATTTTTGGCCCAGGACACCGGGCAGAACTCCCCTGATTGTCTTCGAAAGACGACACCTCCGACATTGCAGCGCTCCCTCACCACTGCACTGGAAGTGTCAGCATAGATTTTTGTCAGAAAATCTTTTATTTTAGACTTTTGTGCTGTAGTCTCTGGAATGCGATTTGAAACCCACAACGTTCATGAACTCAGAGGTGAGAGTGCTGCCCACTGAGCCATGGCTGACACCAGGGGTCGAAGGAGCTAGGAAGTTATTGTTGGCAATGTTAGTGGACGGATGAGCGATATGTTCGAGCCACACTCGTCCGCCTGCTATTTCGACCTCTTTATTTTAAACCCCTCTGATACACTTCATGAGGAATAAAAGACCTTTGTGTGAAAGCCCTAAGAGGGAGAAATTCGGTATCGCCCCGTTTGGGGCATTAACTTTTGAAACCGCAAAAAATTAGCGCCAAGCGCTAATGAGTCTGAGCTTCCCCTAAATTGGACGTTTGCGCTCCAGGAGAGACCTGGAGCGCTAAATCAAGCGCTAATGACCTCAGTGGGGCGCTACCAGCAGATCGATAATGAATTTCAGGTGCAATGCAATCGGGAATAATAGTTCACACTGGCTCCTTCCAGCTCTTAAAGGGGAGGTTGCATCATTGTGCAGATCCTCATTATTAGCAGTGCTGGCTGTGAAAGTGACCTGCAAACAACAACTCAATCCCCTGCTCGTGATGGGTGATCCCACTCCCAGGGAGAGAGCTCGTCGTTTCATGGATGAGACATCGGAAGCATTGGTGGCGGGAGCGGAGTGAAGGAGAGCAATGCTATTCCCGTACACTGGAAGGAGGCCATTGCCCCAGGTATTTAGGGCAGTGTGGAGGGAAGTGGCCCAGGAGGTCTCGGCCAGTAGTGTGGGCGAACGCAGCCTGACACAGTGCCGGAAGAAATTTAGCGACCTCACTCGGGTGGTCAAGGTGAGTACATGCTTCAACAGGTCCTACATACCACCATCTGAGCCTCAGTCTGCAGAAACTGCACAACTGCACAAACCACCATGCCCCCACCACTCACCCACCAAGCATCTGCATCTACTTAAACTCACATCCACATCTCACACCTTGTCTACAATCACAGCTATTCAACTACGGCAGGCACATCTCCCAAACACATAGCTGGACTCTGACTCACACACATTAGTCTCTCTTGCAAGCCAAGATAGCAGGTGGTGGGCGCCATGGCTGTCGGCGACGTCGACCCCCTTGGAGGTAACAATGGTGTGGTATCTTGAGGTGTCCATAGATGGAGACGGACACAGGTTAACTCCGTAACATGGTTTAATCAACACTTGCACATAAAAGCTTCTGCCATGAGGCAGCAAAAACAAAAAGTACAACAGTACAGACCAGACTTAACTCAGGAGACCAATTGCCACAGCACCACCTGGTGGATCAGGTTACTCATAACCTCCCAGGTTACTACACTCCTCCCCCCTTAAGATTGCCGTATGCAATTCTTAAACAATAACCCTTACTAGGTACTACGTTTTAATTAACCAGTATGCTCTAACCATGGTTAACCCCTGATTATTTAACAGGTTTGTATTAGTCTTTCTGGTTGCTTGCGAATCCTTTGTGAACGTCTTAATTCCACTTGTGGTGGATTCTCAGATTCACTCGCACTTGAGATTGGAGTAGTCTCTGATGTTGGTTTTACTCTGTCCCGCTGTGGCCTGGCAGTACCAGTGTCCACTGGCACCTTATAATCCGTGCTGGGTCCTGGAACAGCCTCCTCTACTGCCCTTTGTTCCATCTGAGGCAGTTCCCCCTGCTGCCGGCTGAAAAGCTGATCCACATGCCGACAAACCCCTTGACCATCCCCTAGTAACACGGAGTATGACACAGGTCCTGTAATGTCCTGGATTAATCCTGGTATCCATTTAGGTCCATAGCCGAAGTTCCGGGTGTACACAGAGTCCCCTATGGCGAAATGGCGAGCTTTAGTATGTTTGTCATGGTACGCTTTTTGGTTTGTTTGTTTTGTCTCAACCTTGCTTTTGAGATCTGGGTGTATCAGGTCTAACGTGCACCGCAACTTTCTCCCCATCATCAACTCAGCCGGAGAAAGCCCCGTGGTCGCTTGGGGTGTTATGCGATAACTAAACAAGGCTCTATTGAGCTTGGTCTCCAGGGTGTCACCTGAGCTCTTCCTCATGAGCTCCTTAAAAATCTGCACGGCTCGCTCGGCTAACCCATTTGAGGCTGGGTGATATGGAGCCGAGGTGACATGTGTGATTCCATTCCTTACCATGAATTCTTTGCTCCCTTCACTAACAAAACACTGTGCATTGTTGGATACAATCATTTCTGGAATACCATGCGTGCTGAAGCTGTTCCTGAGACAATCCAGTGTGGCATCAGTCGTTGCAGATCTCACTGGATAAACGTCGATCCACTTTGAGTGAGCGTCTACCAGCACCAAAAACATTTTGCCCATAAAAGGTCCCGCATAGTCCATGTGAATTCTCCTCCAGGGTTTGCTCGGCCACTCCCAGGGATGGAGTGGTGCCCCGGCAGGTGCTTTCCTCTGTTCCTGACATATAGTGCATGACTTTACCTTTGACTCAATTTCAGCATCCAAGTTAGGCCACCACAGGTAGCTCCTAGCCAGTCCTTTCATTCTAGTCATTCCTGGGTGCGATTGATGCAACTGTTCCATCAAAGTAGAGCGTCCCCGCTCTGGGACTATGATGCGGCTCCCCATAGCACACATCCATCTTGGACACTGAGCTCGTGCTGTCTCTGTCTGTACGGCGCGAACTCCCGTCCCTCACGGTAATCTGGCCAGCCTTTCAACACATACTCACGGACTCTTGACAGAACGGGGTCCTTGGCTGTCCAGCCCTGGATTTGCATTGAAGTCATCAGGGGACTGATCTCCTGATCCAGCATCAGGACGTGCTCCTCAGGGGAAGTACTGCGAGGAGATTTTGAGAGGGGCAGGCGGCTGAGAGCATCAGCGTTCCCGTTTTCCTTGCCGGCTCTGTACGTGATCACATATTCATAGGCTCTTAGTATTACTGCCCATCTCATTATTCTCTGTGATGCCATTTGAGGCACCGCTTTCATCTCATTCAGTAAGCTAATAAGAGGCTTGTGGTCAGTACTGATTACAAACTTCCTCCCATATATGTACTTATGGAATTTCTTTACTCCAAATATAATGGCTAACCCCTCTTTATCAAGCTGTGAATAGTTCTTTTCCACAGCTGTGAGCGTGCGTGAAACAAACCCGATGGGCCTTTCCGCTCCATCTGGCATGCGGTGGGCCAACACTGCCCCCACTCCATAGGGTGATGCGTCGCAGGACATTATCAGCTCCTTCTTCTCGTCGTAATGCACTAACACCCTGCTGGACTGAAGTAGCTCCTTTGACTGCTGAAACGCTTTCGCTTGCTCTGGCCCCCAACGCCATGGCTCCTCCTTTCTCAGCAGTTTGTGCAGGGGTGCCAGCAGCATCGATAAGTTTGGAAGAAACTGGTTATAATAATTCTGGAGCCCTAGGTAGGCTTTCACTTCAGTCACTGAGGTGGGTGCAGGTGCATCCTGCACTGCCCACACTTTCCCTGGTAATGGATGGAGGCCTGTGGCATCCACCCGATGTCCCAGGAATGTAACTTCCTTCTCCATGAAACTACACTTACTTCATTTCAGGCATAGCCCCGCCTCTTCCAGCCGCTGTAGCACTTTGCCCAGTGTTGTTACGTGATCCTGATCGTCACTTCCTGTTAGCAGAATATCATCTAAGTACACGGCCACCTTTGGAATGTCCTGCAGAATGCCCTCCATAGTCCGTTGGAATATTGCTGGGCTAGAACTGACACCAAATGGTAACCTGGCATACGTGAACAGCCCCTTGTGCGTGTTCACTGTGACAAACTTTTTTGATTCTTCATCTAGCAATATCTGCTGATACGCATGACTCATGTCCAGTTTGCTGAATCTTTTTCCCCCAGCGAGTGATGTTAACATGCCCTCCATTCTCGGAATGGGGTACTGTTCCAGTGATGATACTCTGTTCACTGTTAACTTATAGTCACCACACACCCTTATGTTACCGTCGGGCTTCAATACCGGGACTATTGGTGCCGCCCAGTCTGAAAATTTCACTGGTTCTATTACTTTGTCCTTTAGCAGGCGATCTAGTTCCGCCTCAACCTTGGTTTTCATTGCAAAAGGTACCGACCTTGGTTTAAAGAAACGAGGCGCGGCATCACTGGCTACATGAACCTTGTCTGTGGCTCCCCTTAAGGTGCCCAGTTCGTCCTTGAACACTAACTCATGCTTCATCAGCACTTCTTGCAGTGCCTCTGTACTGTCCTCCATTTTATTCATTGCCTGCCAGTCCACACTCAACTCACTGATCCACCCTCGCCCTAACAGGTTTGGCCCTGACCCTGCTACCACTACCACCGTAAGCTCTTTGGTGACTCCTTTGTGTTCCACTTGCACTTCGGCCGCCCCCAAAATGTCCACCTTCTGTCCTGTGTATGTTTTGAGACTAATGGGGCATGTACCTAGCTCTGGTACTTTTGCTTCCCCCCATAGCTTGGCGTACTCAGTCTGCGACATTATGGTTACACTACATCCGGTGTCAATCTCAAACTTTACTTGACCTCCGTTCACTATCAAATACTGAGTGAGAGGGGGTACGTTGGGCCTTGAAGTGTCTATACTGTATACAGTGAAAACCTCCTCACTAGACTCACTAGACTCTTCCTCCTCTTGTATGTAATTTGCCCGCTTTGTGTACTTCTCCCTCCCCCCTTTAGCATGCTTTGCCCCTTTAGCACTGCTTCTCTCACTCACTGCCCTTTTACCGACTTTCTTTAAGTGCCCTATTTTTCCACAATTGTGGCACTTTGCCTTTGCAAACCTGCAGTCCTTTGCATAATGGCTTGTCCCGCCACATCGGTAGCAATCCCCAACCCCGACTGGTGGACATTTCGCGCCAGCTTCCATCTTGAAAACAGCTCCTCCCACTGGTTTACTCTATTTCTCCTTGCTCATACTGTTTAAGTCCTTAATGTCCTTGTTAGACGTCTCCATGGCTTGTGCTTTTTTAAGTGCCATCTCAAACATTAATCCTTCTTCTGACAGCAACCTTTGCTGTATACTGTCGTCGTGCAAATTTGGCTAGGGTAAATAAAATTAGAGAGTTAAATACGTGGCTCAAAGCCTGGTGTGGGAGAAATGGGTTTTGCTTCCTGGGACACTGGCATCAGTACTGGGACAGGAGAGAGCTGTTCCGTTGGGACGGACTTCACTTGGCCAGTGCTGGGACTAGAGTCCTGGCGAATTGAATAACTAGGGTGTAGAGAGGGCTTTAAACGAATTAGTGGGGGGGAGGTTTTAAGAGAGCGAAAAATAAAAATGACAGCGGAGAAGGCAATAGAGCAAGGTAGCAGTGGGGGAATTAAAAACCAGAGTGTGTCAGGAAGGGACAGAATGTATAATGATAAAGGTAAAGTAGTAAAAGGGGTAAAAGCAGGAAAAAATGGTCAGAAAACATATTTGAAAGTTCTTTATCTGAATGCACGCAGCATTCGTAACAAAATTGACGAGTTGACGGTACAAATAACTACACATGGGTATGAACTGGTGGCCATTACGGAAACATGGCTGCAAGATAATCATGACTGGGAACTAAACATACAAGGGTATTTGACAATTAGGAAGGACAGACAGGAAGGAAAGGGAGGTGGGGTTGCTATGTTAATCAAGGATGGAATCACTGCAATAGTCAGAAATGATATTGGGTCAAAGGATCAGGATAGTGAAATAGTTTGGGTGGAGATAAGGAATAAGAAGGGGAAAAAGTCACTAGTGGGCATAGTCTATAGGCCTCCTAACAGTGGCAACTCTGTTGGTCGGAGTATAAATCAGGAAATAGTTGGGGCTTGTAATAAGGGAACAGCTATAATCATGGGGGATTTTAACTTTCATATTGACTGGACTAATCAAATTGGGCATGGCAGCCTTGAGGAAGAGTTCATAGAGTGTATTAGGGACGGGTTCCTTGAGCAGTATGTAACTGAACCAACCAGGGGGCAGGCAATCTTAGATCTGGTCCTGTGTAATGAAACAGGATTAATAAAAAATGTCCTAGTAAAGGATCCCCTTGGAATGAGTGACCATAATATGGTTGAATTCCAAATTCAGTTGAGGGTGAGAGAGTTGGATCTCAAACCAGCATACTGAGCTTAAATAAAGGAGACTATGAAGGTATGAGAGTAGAATTGACTAAAGTGGACTGGGAAAACAGATTAAAGTGTAAGACGATACAAGAGCAGTGGTCCACATTCAAGGAGATATTTCACATCTTTCAAGATAAATATATTCCACTGAGGAAAAAGGGGAGTAAAAGAAAAGACAGCCATCTGTGGCTTAGTAAAGTAATAAAGGATAGTATCCGACTGAAAACAAGGGCATATAAAGTAGCCAAATCTAGTGGGAGGATAGAAGATTGGGAAGCATTTAAAAGCCAGCAAACAATAACTAAAAGATTAATTAAGAAAGGGAAGATAGATTATGAAAGTAAACTAGCAAAAAATATAAAAACAGATAGCAAGAGTTTCTACAGCTATATAAAAAGAAAAAGGGTGGCTAAAGTGAACGTTGGTCCCTTAGAGGATGGGACCGGGAAACTAGTGGTGGGGAACATGGAGATGGCAAAGACGCTGAACAAATATTTAGTATCAGTCTTTACAGTAGAGAACACTAAAAATATCCCAACACTGGACAAACAGGGGGCAATGCGGGGGGGGAGGAGCTAAAGACGATTAAAATCACTAAGGAGATGGTACTCAGTAAAATAATGGGACTTAAGGTGGATAAATCCCCCGGACCTGATGGCCTACATCCTAGGGTCTTGAGAGAAGTGGCGGTAGGGATTGTGGATGCATTGGTGATTATTTTCCAGGACTCCCTGGACTCAGGAAAGGGCCCGGCAGATTGGAAAACTGCTAATGTAACACCCTTATATAAGAAGGGAAGTAGACAAAAAGCTGGAAACTATAGACCAGTTAGCCTAACATCTGTGGTTGGCAAAATGTTGGAGTCCATTATTAAGGAAACAGTAACAGAGCATTTGGATAAACATAATTTAATAGAACAGAGTCAGCATGGTTTTATGAAGGGGAAGTCATGTTTGACAAATTTGCTCGAATTCTTTGAGGATGTAACATACAGGGTGGATAAAGGGGAACCAGTGGATGTAGTGTATTTGGACTTCCAAAAGGCATTTGACAAGGTTCCACACAAAAGATTACTGATCAAGATAAGAAATCACGGGATTGGGGGTAATATACTGGCATGGGTGGAAGATTGGCTATCTAACAGAAAACAGAGAGTTGCGATAAATGGTTCATTCTCGGGCTGGCAATCAGTAACTAGTACTGTTCCGCAGGGGTCAGTGCTGGGACCCCAACTCTTTACAATCTATATTAACGATTTGGAGGAAGGGACCAAGTGCAACATATCCAAGTTTGCCGACGATACAAAGATGGGAGGGAAAGCAATGAATGAGAAGGACATAAAAAACCTGCAAAAGGACATAGACAGGCTAAGTGAGTGGGCAGAGATTTGGCAGATGCAATATAATGTTGGAAAGTGTGAGGTTATGCACTTTGGCAGAAAAAATCAAAGAGCAAGTTACTATCTAAATGGAGAGAAACTGCAAAGTGCTACAGTACAAAGGGATCTGGGGGTCCTGGTGCATGAAACACAAAAAGTTAGTATGCAGGTGCATCAGGTGATCAGGAAGGCCAATGGAATCTTGGCTTTTATTGCAAGGGGGATGGAGTATAAAAACAGGGAAGTCTTGCTGCAGTTATACAGGGTATTGGTGAGGCCACACCTGGATTACAGCGTGCAGTTTTGGTTTCCATATTTAAGAAAAGATAAACTTGCTCTCGAGGCGGTTCAGAGAAGGTTCACTCGGTTGATTCCGGAGATGAGGGGGTTGACGTATGAGGAAAGGTTGAGTAGGTTGGGACTCTACTCATTGGAGTTCAGAAGAATGAGAGGCGACCTTATCGAAACATATAAGATTGTGAGGGGGCTTGATTGGGTGGATGCGGGGAGGATGTTTCCACTGATGGGTGAGACTAGAACTAGGGGGCATAATCTAAGAATAAGGGGCTGCGCTTTCAAAACTGAGATGAGGAGAAACTTCTTCACTCAGAGGGTAGTAAATCTATGGAATTTGCTACCCCAGAGAGCTGTGGAAGCTGCAACATTAAATACATTTAAAATGGAGATAGACAGTTTCCTAGCAGATAAGGGAATTAGGGGTTACAGGGAGAGGGCAGGGAAGTGGACGTGAGTCTAGATTCGGATCAGCCATGATCCTATTGAATGGCGGAGCAGGCCCGAGGGGCCGTATGGCCTACTCCTGCTCCTACTTCTTATGTTCTTATGTTCTTATGTCATTAACTCCACATACTAGTCTGTCCCTTAACATGACTGTGAGCGTATTTTCAAAATTACAGTCCTGTGCGAGCTTCCGAAGCTCCTCCACATACTCAGTAACGCTTTCTTCTGGCCTCCTAACCCTCGAATTAAATTTCCATCTCTGTACTATTTCACTAGGTTTCGGATTGAAATGATTCTTTAGTGGACTCACCAACTCGTCAAAAGATCTTTCTCCTGGCCACTCTGGGCTCAGCAGATTCCTCATCCGTGTATAGGTTTGCGCTCCCACACAACTCAGTAAAATGGCCCTTTTCTTTTCAGCACTGTCCACCTCGTTTGCCATAAAGAAATGGCTCAGTATTTCACAATACTCCTCCCAAGACTGCGACTTGCTGTCAAAAGGTGCCACGGAGCCTGCCGTTCCTGCCATCCTTGGAGTCCGGTCACTTCAGCCAAAAAAATCAAACTCCGTTTCGACTCCCACGGCCTAGCCTCGTGCTTTTCCGACTAGTTTGCTAACCAACCCGAGCACCTCTTCCGAATACTCCATAACTATGACTGATCCACCAAAACTTTTCCGTCCTTTATTCTCGTCGCCATATGTGGCATCTTGAGGTGGCCATAGATGGAGACGGACACAGGTTAGCTCCGTAACATGGTTTAATCAACACTTGCACATAAAAGCTTCTGCCATGAGGCAGCAAAAACAAAGAGTACAACCAGTACAGACCAGACTTAACTCAGGAGACCAATTGCCACAGCACCACCTGGTGGATCAGGTTACTCATAACCTCCCAGGTTACTACAAACGGTATGTTCAGCCCCTCTCCTTCTCTCATCCCACTTCCCCCTCACACCACAAACCTTTCTCACTTTCCATCTGCTGAGACTGTCTGCATTCCTTGCTCCATTCCTGCCCCCCTGCCCTCACCTTAACACGAGTCTTGTGCCTTTATGCTTTCAGAGAATCAGCAACCAGATGACCAGCCTGTCCCTGAGACACCACAGAGAGCAAGGAAGGAGAAGAGGAGGAGGAGCAAAGCACCGCGTCACTGCATCTCTCACCCGCAGGCACCACCTCAGATCCTGGCACTACGCGATCTTTAGAGGCAAGTTTAGTAGAGGGGTCAGCACAGGGTGATGCACCGAGGATGAGTGAGCTGCGTTAAGCCCAGGGGGAAAGGGTAGCTCGGGAGTCAACTCCCCAGAGAGTGAGTTCACGCACGAGTTCTGCTGCACAGGACTCAGATGAGGACCTCGATGGAGAGGCGTTCACAAGAAGGGTGATGGGCATGCACACGGAGATGATAGGTGCAATGGCAAGGGTGCACGAGAGCCTTTCGGCAATGGTAAGGAGTGTGGAGGAGTCCGCCTCCAACATTGCACAGAGCTCTGCGCACACCATGGAGCCCAGGATTTCCACTCTGCAGAGTGTCATGGGCGATGTGGCAGCATCCATTGCAGCACAGGCGGAAGCGACGCAACGTCTTAGTGCTGTAATGCAGTCAATGGTTGCTGCCATCGAGTCTCAGACTGCCCTCATGCAGTCTCAGCTGGATGCCACGCAAGCTCTGACCGCTGCCATCGTCACTGGGTCCACCACAGTCCACCGGGGATCGCACGGTGTCACAGCAAGCCCACAACTTGTGCTCCAGCAGATTGGTAGGGATGCTGAGGTGCTGCCCCGGGGGAGTGACAGTGTGTCAGTCGAGCAGGAACCTGCTGTCCTCTCTCAGGATGACAGCATTCCTGCTCCCACCACTGCCACTCTGCCGTTGCCCTTGTTGCTGCCTGTCATCCAGCCAGCCCAGACTGCTGCCGCCCATCATGAGGTGGTGCAGTCTACAGCCGGGCCTTCCAGGCCCAGAGCTAGTCGAGGGTGTCCTGCAAGGCCATCTGTAGTCTCTGGCACCGACACTCAGCAGCCTTCCACCAGCCCTGCTGCAGCCACTGGGGACAAACTATGTAGGAGCAGTAGATTAGGAAAAGGCACAGTAAAGAGGGCAAGTAAGGGTCTGCACAAGGGTGATTAGTTAATATTGTTGTTGTATATATGTGTTCACTGAATGTTGATAAGTTTATTATTGGAATGTTGCAGATTTGGTGCAGTGTCTCATTTCAGTTTTGAGGTGTGCTATAGAATGAGAAATTGATGGAATGATGGGGACGTGCTGAGCAACCGGGAAGTGGCCTTGAATTCATTGGAACCGAAGTCTGATGAGGCGGTCATGGACCACCCTTCCACAAGGCCGATTAAGTGGCGGCCTCCTCTATTACTGTTGTTCGTGCTCCTGTTCCTCCTCCTCTTCCTCCTCCTCCTCCTCCTCTTCCTCGTCCTCATCCTCCTCCTCTTCCTCATCCTGAGGTGGTGTGGCTATGCCTGGTGGCAATGGCTGCGCCCTCATAATGGCCAAGTTGTGGAGCAGACGACGACGAAAAGGGACACCCGCTCCAGCGAGTACTGGAGGGCTCCTCCTGAGTGGTCAAGGCAGCGGAACTGTTGCTTGAGCACCCCCATGGTCTGCTCGATGATGTTCCTGGTGGCAGCATGGCTCTCATTATATGAGTGCTGGGCAGGTGTGTTGGGGTTGCGGGGGGGATTCATGAGCCAGGTGGAAAGCAGATAGCCCTCGTCTCCGACCAGCCAGCCGTGAGCTTGATGCGGTGGCTGGAACAGAGCTGGCACACCGGTCTGGCACAGAATGAAGGCATCGTGGCTGCTGCCAGGATAGCGGGCATTGATGGTCAGGATTCACTATGTGTGGTCGCACACCAACTGCACATTAAGTGAGTGGTAGCCTTTGCGGTTACGGAAGACCTCAGGATTGTTATGTGGTGCCCGCAAAGCCACCTGGGTGCACTCAATGGTACCCTGCACCATGGGGAAGCCCGCTATCCTGGCAAAGCCACATGCACATTCGTGCTGTTTCTCTCTGGTCATGGGGAAGGAAATGTAATCCCTTCTCCTACTGTACAGAGCATCTGTGACCTCGCGGATGCAGCAATGGTGGCAAACTGCGAGATGTTAGCTATATCTCCTGCTGCACACTGGAAGGATCCGCTGGTGTAGAAATTGAGGGCGACGGTGACCTTGACTGCCACTGAGAGAGCCGTGGTGGTCCTGATCTGAGGCTCAAGGTCTGGCTGCAGGAGGTGGGAGAGCTCTGTGACCATGTCCTTGGTGAAGCGGAGCCTTCTCAGATACTGTTCCTCAGTGTGATTGATGCAGGAGAAATGCTGCCGGAATACCCTGGGAGGGTAAGGCCTCCTGTTGAGAGCCCTGTTGGCCCTCCTCCCTCTGGCCACATTTTGCAATCTCTCTCTCTGCCTCCGCTGCCTCTGATGGTGACGCTGGAGGGCGAGGTCCAGTGCCAGTACAGCCCCCATTGAAGTATGGAAATGCTGCACTTCCAAATCTCACCTTTATAAAATAAATAGTTATTTTTGCTCTAATGTCCTTTAAGGTCCCCAGCCCTTGTTGGAGCACCTCTGGTGTTTTTGCCAATATTTTCGACAGCCTGCTTGTAATGGTTGTATCATCCTTGGTGGTCTCTACTTTTAACTCGTGTATCGACTTCCAGTCGAAATGGATTTTTCTTATCCATTCCCTACCCAAAAGTGGTGGTCCACCGTTTGGTAGGACGTATAAATAAAGTCCTGGCACTTTTCTGCCGTTGTATTTAACTGTTACTTGCATTTTTCCCTTCGGGTAAACTTTTTGTCCCGTATATGTTTTTAATTTAATTCCCGTATCCTTTAAGGGAATGCGTTTGAACAGCCTGTTATAATCTTGTTCATTAATTACTGATAGGGCTGAACCCGTGTCCAGCTCCATATTAACTTCGACGCCTGCTACCTTCATTTTAACCCACATTGTGCTGTGGTCCTCCGTTTTGTCTACACCATATAACTTGAGACATCCCAAACCTTTAGGCTCTGCTTTTGTGCCTTCCTGTGACTCGTCTGAGCTACTGTCAGACATCTTATGTATTTTTGTCCTTGCCTTGGTACTGCTCGGACTGCCCCCACTATTGGGTTTCGTACCCGACCGACAAACTTTCGCTATATGCCCCTTTTTCCCACACTGCCGGCATATTTTATCACGAAACCAACAATTACTTTGGTCGTGGGTGGTTTTGCCACAACGGTAGCATTTACCTTTGTGAAGTGTCACCTCATGGGTGTCATAGCAGGTTGTGTTTTGTCGCATTTGAGCAGCACCCTGTGCTGCTGCTTCATGGACCGATGCTATTTCAATCGCCTGATCTAGGCTGAGCTGTTTCTTGGCTAGCAACCGTTTTCGTGTACTCTCATTTAACATGCCACAGACAAATCTGTCTCTGATCGCGTCCGCCAAAAAGGCTCCAAACTGGCAATGTTTGGACAACCTTCTGAGCTCAGCCAAATAGGCTGCCTGCGACTCATCATTCCTTTGGTCGCGTCTGTAGAAGCGGTACCTTTCCGCTATAAATGGTGGCTTAGGGTTTAAATGTTCCCTTAACGTATCAACAATTTGGGCATACGTTTTGTCTGCTGGCTTTTCTGGAGTAAGAAGATTCCTCAGCAGGCCGTATGTTTTTGCTCCCATAAAATTTAATAAGGTTGCTGCCTTTTCGTCATCTTTCACCTTGTGTACTATGCAATAAAGTTCATGCCTTTCGACACAGGCATCCCACTCTTCTGTGTCCTCAACAAATTCTGACAACCAACCTTCTTTAGACATTTTAAATTGCTGAAGAGCTTTTCCCGCCTTTGTCCACTAGATGGCGTTTTTTAAATTTTTTAATTTAAACTGCTGAAGAGAAAAAACTTTTCCCCTTTGTCCACTAGATGGCGTTTTTCCCGCCTTTTCTCCTGCTGCTGCTAACGACCTCTCTCCAGCTTCGTTATTTTTGGCCCTTGCAGCTCCCGTTATTGCCACCGCCGCTATTAACAAAGACCTTCCCCTCTCGTGGCTTGCTAGTCCTCGTGGCTCCGTTTGTTCCTCAGATCGCCTGCCCGTTCTGGCCCTTGCAGCTCCCGTTCCCCGGGAAGGATTTCAGTTTACCTGGCCCTGGGTGGACTTTTGCCCCGTGGCTGGAGCGCCCGTTCAGCCTCTTCTCTCAGCTGCTGCAGCTTCTGTTGGAACCCTCTCTCTCTCTCTCTGTTGCTGCTGCTCCTCCCAAACCTGGAGTGCTGGGCGGTTTCCTTTGGTCGACGCTGGACTCTGCAGGCTGGCTGGTAAGAAGCCTCTCTCCTTCTCTCTCCATACTGCTGCCGTTCCTTTGTTGCACCGTGTACTGGTGAGTTCGAACCTTACTCGTCGCCAGTGTAAAGTATGTGTCTATACTTAATCCAATAATGAAGAGACAGCTTGGAAGATTCAACCTAGGTCTTTACTTAATACCAACAGGCGGGAACTGAGGGGAGATCAGTACCCACAGTACTATTTATACCCCTATGGCCAGGAGTGGTACAATGGTATCACTACGCCCTACAAAGTAGTGCCGCCCTGGCCATAGGTTTAAAGTAACATACATATTACATACACAACAGTTACTGCCGCCGCAAACCTACAGTTCAATTTCGCGGGCGTCGGTACTATGGCTGCACCCGGTCGCAAAGCCGGTAGTGCACCGTTAGCACCCCCCCCCGAGGCGCTAACGGGAGGTGCAAAGGTGCCCAATTTCTCCCCCTGTGTGTTTGCCAGCACAGACAACAACAACAACAAGAAGTTGCATTTACAGGAAACTCTTTTTTATCCGGCACCGACGGGACCGGCGTGCTGCCAGTTGATCAAAAAGTCCGGATTACAGAGAGGTATACTTACTAAGGCACGAGAGCCCCGTACACGGCCACAGGTCCAGGCGTCCCTGTTGCATGGCATGGCAACAGGTGCAGGAACCCCAGTTACACGGCCACAGATCCAGGAACCCCAGTTACACGGCCACTAATATGAAGTAAAACTTACCTGAACCTACTCCTAAATTTTGCCGGTTAAGAGAGATTTCCGGTTATTTAGGTGCCGGTAGAAAGAGAGTTTCCTGTATGCAGCGCCTTTAATGCAGTAAAACATCCCAAGGCGCTTCACAGGAGCAATTATCAAACAAAATTTGACACCGAACCACATAAGCAGATATTAGGACAGGCGACCAAAAGCTCGGTCAAAGAGGTGGGTTTTTAAGGAGCGTTCCCTTTAAGCCGCTCGCCGCATGGCACTCTGGAGCTCCCGCGGAGCCGGCTCAAGGGCTTTTATATTGAAATAAAACCGCGCGGGGCGTGGAATTTGGAATGGGCCACGCAGCCCCTCCAAAAAATTAGAGGGGACGTTGCCCTTGGCCGGACTAAATTGGAATCCAGAATCCCAGCAATTTTCCAAGTGGCTCTTTCGGAATCTATCACAGTGACTGTGGACAGAGAGACAAGGCTGGGTCCATACTGGCATTAGTTCCCGGGGAGGTGAGCAGTCAATCGTTACTGAAACGTGGCTCGCCCAGTGATAGAGAGTGCCGCGATGGCTATAAACAAAGCCCTTGCTTTCTTTCTTGGGCTGGGTCCTATAATTAACTTTCATTCAATCCGAGCAAGGTAATTACCATTCCTGCGATGTGCCTCCGCTCGGGAAGCACTTGTTGAGACTGCTTCAGTCACGTTCCGTGTTGCTGCCGGGCTCCTGCCCTTCCTGAGCCAAAGAAAGCACAGCAGGGCTGAACGCAGTCTGGGCTACGGTGGCGCAGTGTTGATGTTTACGGGACGAGTAACCTGGGGGACTGGATTTAACGATCCAGTACAGAATGAGCGTTCAAATCCCACCACCCGCCCCCTCCCCGCCACCCCCAAGGCTGCTGCAAATTTGCCATCCTTTGTTTCTTAACATAGAAGATAGGAGCAGGAGTCGGCCATTCGGCCCCTCGAGCCCGCTCCGCCATTCAATGAGATCATGGCTGATCATCCAAATTCAGTACCCTGTCCCTGCTTTCTCCCCATATCCCTTGATCCCTTTAACCTCAAGAAATATATCCAACTCCTTCTTGAATATATTTAATGAATTGGCCTCAACTGCCTTCTGTGGTAGAGAATTCCACAGGTTCACCACTCTCTGGGTGAAGAAATTCCACCTCATCTCTGTCCTAAATGGCTTACCCCTTATCCTTAGACTGTGACCCCTGGTTCTGGACACCCCAGCCATCGGGAACATCCTTCCTGCATCTAGTCTGTCCAGTCCTGTTAGAATTTTATAAGTTTCAATGAGATCCCCTCTCATTCTTCTAAACTCCAGCGAATATAAGCCTAATCGACCCAATCTCTCCTCATACGTCATTCCTGCCATCCCAGGAATGAACCTGTCCCATTAACATCTCCTTTTGCCTTGAATAGCTCTTAATGTTTCTTTACCTCTCCTGCCTTCTATCCTATCACAGACCTTCCCTCTTGTTCTTTCATCCCCCTCCCCCCTTTCCCAGCCCCTAAACTTGCTTAAAAATCTGCTCCATTTCCTGCCTTTTTCCAGTTCTGATGAAAAGTCATCGACCTGAAACGTTAACTCTGTTTCTCTCTCCACAGATGCTGCCTGACCTGTTGAGTATCTCCAGCATTTTCAGTTTTTATTGCAAATTTGTACACAGTTCTAAAAAAAAACAGCTGGAAAAAAAAAACTGGTCTCGGCAAAAGTGACCACGAAGCTGTCGGATTGTCGTAAAAACCCAAGCCATGGAAGGAGTTCAGCGAAGATTCACCAGGCTGATACAGGAAACTTTGGTTTATCCGGAGGTTGTATGTCCGGAAACCTCGATCTAACAGCAGAAATCAGCAGCCGTTTTGGTTAGGTTTTTTTTCTTCTCCTAGCATTTTTTTTAACAGTCAGGCTCTGGAAAGCATCTCTGTAGCTTAGCAACAGCTTCAGAGATGCTTCCAAGGTACAGGCCGAGTGTTTACAAGCTGTTGCTAAGCAACAGTGTTTGTTGTCAGATACGGAGATGAAAACCTCCATATCCTTCAACATTAGCGCTGGTCTATCCGGAAGTTTTGATAGATCGGCAGCAGCTCGGTCCCGTCGGTGCCAGATATCGCGAAGTTTCCTGTACCTGGGATGGCAGGAATGATGTATGAGGAGAGATTGGGGCGATTGGGCTTATACTTGCTGGAGTTTAGAAGAATGAGAGGGGATCTCATTGAAACTTATAAAATTCTGACAGGACTAGACAGACTAGATGCAGGAAGGATGTTCCCGATGGTCGGGGAGTCCAGAACCAGGGGTCACAGTCTAAGGATAAGAGGTAAGCCATTTAGGACTGAGATCAGGAGGAATTTCTTCACCCAAAGAGTGGTGAACCTGTGGCATTCTCTACCACACAAGGCAGTAAAGGCCAATTCATTAAATATATTCAAGAAGGAGTTGGATATATTTCTTAAGGTTAAAGGGATCAAGGGGTATGGGGAGAAAGCAGGGACAGGGTACTGAATTTGGATGATCAGCCATGATCGCATTGAATGGCGGAGCAGGCTCGAGGGGCCGAATGGCCGACTGCTGCTCCTATCTTCTATGTTTCTATGTTGGTTCATTGATGTCCACTAAAGGGGAGGAAACCTGCCGCCCTCACCCGGCCTGGGCCGATATCTGACTCCAGTCCCACATCGACCTGGTTGACCCTTAACTGCCCTCCGAAGCGGCCTAGTGGGCCACTCTGCTCAAGGAAGCTAGGGACGGAAAATAAATGCCAGCGATGCCCAAATCTCGAGAATGAATAAAAACATAAACAATAGGTTGGCTTGAAATTATCTTTTTATGCAGCGAGTTGCCACGGTGTGGAAGGTGCTGCCTGGAAGGGCAGTGGAAGCAGATTCAGGGGAATTGGAGAAATACATGAAAAGGAAAAATTCGCAGGGCTTGTGGGGAAAGAGCGGCGGGCGGGGGGGTGGGGGAGTGGGACTAATTGAATGGCTGAATGGCCTCCATCTAAAATTGTATAAGAGAGGGAGGACTTTGAACAAAACATACACCCCAAAGACTTCTACCCTTGTTAAATTTCACAGCAAACATTAGCACCATTAGATTTACCAGCATGGTTCCAGGGATGGGGGGATCTTAGCTACTAGGACAGGCTGGAGAAGCTGGATTTGTTTTCATTAGAGCAAAGGAGGTTGCGGGGTGATTTGATAGAGTTGTACAAGATTATGACGGGTTTGGATAGGCTAGACAGGGAAAGGCTGTTCCCACTAGTTGATGGTACAAGGACTAGGGGACATAGATTTAAAGTTTTGGGCAAGAGATAAAGGGGGGATGTGAGTAAAAACTTTTTTACACAGCGAGTGGTGATGACCTGGAACTCGCTGCCGATGGAAGTGGTGGAAGCGGAGACACTGAATTCAATTCAATTCAATTTTATTTGCCATATGTACTAGTACAATGGAATGCTTACTCCCCGTAGGGACACGTCAGCTATTTTTACAGCGCCGCATTCAGAAAGTCAATTCTTTGGCATCCAATGGCAGTGGGAGCACGATGTCCCTCAGCCGCTCCGTCCTCCTCGTCACCGCGGCCTCCTCCTCACTGTTGCCGGCTCAGCTCCACGTGTGGTGGCCTGCTTCTCCCGCTCACCCTCTGGCCACCATTCCCGGCTCCCCTCCTCCCAGTCGGACTGCGAGTCATTGTGGCTGCTACTGCTGCTCGATGCGCTGCGCTGCCTCCGCCTGACTCGCCGAACACATCCTCCGGTCGCCGCGGCCTCCACCTCACCGTCGCCGGCTCCACGGTCCGAGGGCCTGGGCCTGCTTCTCCCACTTCCCGTCTGGCCTCTGGCCGCCATGCTCTGCTCCCCTCCTCCCAGACGGAATACTTCCCCTCTGAGGAGCAGCCAGCCGACGTGCTTTAGCAGGGCGACGTGGCTGCTGCTGCGTCCCGATGCGCTGCGCTGCCTCCGCCCGACTCGCCGAACACCTCGCTCCGGTTGTTTTCAAGGGGAGACTGGATAGGCACTGGAGGGAAATAAACTTGCAGGGCTACAGCGGAGGAATGGGACTGACTGGATGGCTCTACAGAGAGCCGGCACAGACTCGATGGGCCAAATGAAAGACTTGCATTTCTATAGCACCTTTCACAACCACTGGATGTCTCAAAGCGCTTTACAGCCAATGAAATACTTTTGAATGTAGTCACTGACTTCTGATGACGGCAATCAATTTACACACAGCAATGCAATAATGATCAGACAATCTGTTTTTTTTAAGTACAGTAATATTGTTTGAGGGATAATCATTGGCCCAGGAAATCCTCCCCTGCTCTTCTTCGAAATATTGCCGTGGGATCTTTTACACCACCTGAGAGCGCAGACAGGGCCTCAGTTTAACATCTCATCTGAAAGACGGATCCTCTGACAGTGCTGCACTCCCTCAGTGCTGCACTGGGAGTGTCAGCCTAGCTTTATGTGCTCAAGTTTCTGGAGTGGGATTTGAACCCACTACCTTGTGACTCAGAGGCGAGTGTACTACCCACTGAGCCCCAGCTGACACCGAATGGCCTCCTTCTGTGCCGTTATGACTCTATGACCTCATTACTCAGGAATGATCACCTTTAGCGGGAGACCTTTATATGAGTGAGAAAGACTCATAGCATCAGTGGGTTGCAATGTACTGTAAGAATTTCCAGTGAAGACAGGAATAAACTGGTAACGCAGCTCATTATAGATTTTCTCTGGAGCTAAATTATCTGGAATGTTTTATGGTACAACAATAAGTTGGCTGGAGCGAGATCATGTTTCCCAGCAGACACTGTCAGAAGGCAACAGCCTATCACTGGCACTATGCTACCAGTTGAGTTTCCGAACACAGAGTGTAAACTGCAACCTTCCTAAATGCGTGGGAGAATTTTCTGATTTAAATTCTCGGCAGAATTACAGAAATGTAGGGCACTGCAGTACGTTCCTTGTGAAATGGATACAGGGCTATGGGGAGAGAACAAGAAGGGTATTGGATTAGTGTAGCAAAAGAGCTGGCCCAGAAAAGAGGGGACGAATGACCCCCCTTCTGTGCTGTAAACTTCCCTGCTTCTCAGAGTTGAAATACCCTGTTTCGGTATGCAAATGCCAGTCTTATAGGATAAATTAACGACATTAGCCAACAAATGGGGTTTGGGGCAGGAGTGTCTAAGTTTCTTATCTCTATATCCATGTCCTCTCCATCACCAAGACCGCCCTCCGTAGTGCCGCCTGTCTCCGCCCCCTGCCTCAGCCCATCAGCTGCTGAAACCCTCGTCCATGCCCTTGTCACCTCCAGGGTTGACTATTCCAATGCACTCCTGGCCGGCCTCCCACCTTCCACCCTCGATGAACTTCTGCTCATCCAAAACTCTGCTGCCCGTATCCTAATTTCCAACAAGTCCCGTTCACCCATCACCCTCTGTGCTCGCTGATGGACATTGGCTCCCAGTCCGGCACTGCCACAAATTTTAAATTGGCATTCTCGTGTTCAAATCCCTTCATGACCTCGCCCCTCCCTCTCTGTAACCTCTTCAGTGTCAGCCGTGTCTCAGTGGGTAGCAGTACCCTCGCCTCTCAGTCAGGAGGTTGTGGGTTCAAGTCCCACTCCAGAGACTTGAGCACAAAAATCTAGGCTGACACTCCCAGTGCAGTGCTGAGGGAGTGCTGCACTGTCGGAGGTACCATCTTTCAGATGAGATGTTAAACGGAGGCCCCGTCTGCTCTCTCAGGTGGACGTAAAAGATCCCGTGGCCACTATTTCGAAGAAGAACAGGGGAGTTTATCCCTCAACCAACATAACAAAAACAGATTATCTGGTCGTTATCACATTGCTGTTTGTGGGAGCTTGCTGTGCGCAAATTGGCTGCTGCATTTCCTACATTACAGCAGTGACTACACTTCAAAAATACTTCATTGGCTGTAAAGCTCTTTGAGACGTCTGGTGGTCGTGAAAGGCGCTATAGAAATGCAAGTCTTTTTTTTCTTTTTTTTTCTTCCAACGTTCCCTGGAATTTATTTTTTGGGCTGCACGGCCCCTATAACCAACCGGCTGTGCTTCCCATTTAAAATTCCGCACACATGTGGTTTTTTCCCAATTGAAAAGCCGGCTCACCGGCTGCGCCGTGCGGCCGCGCACCTTAAAGAGATGGTTGCCTACAAACCTCCGCGGTCTGTGCACTCCTCCAAATTCCGGCCTCTAGCGCAGCCCCGATTTTCTCCCATTCTCTGGATTTGCATATCCAGTTACGTAACCCCTGCACTGTCGCACTCCATTAGGTGGCTTCTGTTTAATCACCAGGTATTAAGTGTTCTTCCAGGAAAGTGTAATTCGACTGGTACCTGTATTCCTGGCAGGCTCATTAATATCAGGGAGTTGCCGGGAGTGAGATCTATATATGAATACTAAAAGGACCAGGTACATCGGGCAGCACGGTGGCATAGTGGTTAGCACTGTTGCCTCACAGCGCCAGGGACCTGGGTTCGAAGCTGGCCTCGGGTGACTGTCTGTGTGGAGTTTGCACATTCTCCCCATGTTTGCGTGGGTTTCCTCCGGGTGCTCCGGTTTCCTCCCACAGTCCAAAGATGTGCGGGTTAGGTTGATTGGCTATGATAAATTGACCCTTAGTGTTAGGGGGATTAAATACGTGGGGTTACGGGGATAGGGTGGGATACCGATGTCAGGCTTACCGGTCTATAATTCCCTGTTTTCTCTCTACCACCCTTCTTAAATAGTGGGGTTACATTAGCTATCCTACAATCCATGGGAACTGTTTCAGAGTCTATAGAATTTTGGAAGATGACCAGCAATGCATCTATTATTTCTAGGGCCACTTCCTTAAGTACCCTAGGATGTAGATTATCAGACCCTGGGGATTTATCGGCCTTCAATCCCTTCAATTTCCCTAACACCATTTCCCTACAAATACTGATTTCATTCAGTTCCTCCCTCTCATTAGACCCTATGTTCCCCGACATCTCTGGGAGCTTATTTGTGTCCTCCTTTGTGAAGACAGAACCAAAGTATATATTTAATTGGTCTGCTATTTCTTTGTTCCCCATTATATATTCCCCTGATTCTGACTGCAAGGGACCTACGCTTGATGTGGCAGGTTTGGGCCAGTACCGCATAGATTTACATATTATTTACAGTGCAGAAACAGGTAATTCAGCCTAATGGGTCCAAGCTCCTTCCACCTCTCTTCATTTCACTCTATCAAGATATCCTTCTATTCCTGGTGTTTATGCTCCACACGAGCCTCCTCCCACCCCCTCTTCATCTCACCCCATCAGCATAACCTTCTATTCCCTTCTCCCTCATTTGTTTATCCCTTATAGCTTCCCCTTAAAGGCATCTATACTATTCGCCTCAACCACTCCCTGTGGTAGCGAGTTCCACATTCTCACCACTCTCTGGGTAAAGAAGTTTCTCCTGAATCCCCTCTTGGATTCATTATTGATTTAGTGTTTAGGATTGATTAATACGCTTGAACTAGGTATCGATTATGCTTTTTCAGGACTTCCTCGGTCTAATATTGGTGGCTATTAGCTCTTGGGGGCATGGGGGGAGGTGAGTGCTGTTCACTGTGTACAATTCGATGGCTCCTTATAGCCATCAGCCTCTCCACTGAAAGGGCGCGATCGAGCAAAACTATTTGGTTTAACGAGGCAAAATATTCAGGATTGCTTCATATTACAGTTATAGGTTATGGCAGAAGAAAAACTGGCAGAACAAGTCTCGTCCGGCAGAAGCACACCTATCGCAAAGGGCAAACACCGTGCGGCATTGATGGATTGCTGAGGCATCCGTGGACGAGATCAGAAGCATTTCCGTATTCGTGCTTAACAACAACAGCAACGTGCATTTATATAGCGCCTTTTACACTGCAAAAATGTCCCAGGGCGCTTCACAGGCGCGTTATTAAAAAGAAATCTGACATCGAGCCACAGAAGGAGATATTCGGACAGGTAAAACCAAAAGCTTGGTCAAAGAGGTCGGTTTTAAGGAGTGCCTTAAAGGAGGAGAGAGAGAGGTAGCGAGGTGGAGAGGTTTAGGGAGGGAATTCCAGAGCTTAGCGCCCAGGCAACAGAAGGCACGGCCACCAATGGTGGAGCGATTAAAATCGGGGGATGCGCACGAGGCCAGAATTGGAGGAGCGCAGAGATCTCGGAGGGTTGTAGGGCTGGAGGAGGTTACAGAGATAGGGAGGCCACATGGCCACAGAGGGATTTGAACACAAGGGCGAGAATTTTAAAATCGAGTTTTGCCGGACCGGGTGCTAACGTAGGTTTGGAGGAGCGTCTTAAAGGAGGAGAGAGAGGTGGAGAGGCGGAGAGGTTTAGGGAGGGAATTCCAGAGCTTAGGGCCCAGGCGGCTGAAGGCACGGCCGCCAATGGTGGGGCGATGGAAATCAGGGATGCAGAAAGTCTCAAGGTAGTATACAAAAACAGTCCTTCCCTGATCGTGCAGGCTCACAAAATCCAAAAAGAGCACAAGCCAGTGAATAGGAAACACAAGCCCAAATAGGACTGAGCTGTTTGTGCCTCGAGTGATTAGCCGCCAGGGCTCAGGGTAGGGGTGGCCAACCCTCCGGGATTGGCCTGGAGTCTCCAGGAATTGAAGATTAATCTCCAGGAGACTGCCGCCTGCAAAACCCCGGGGAGAAAAACAATAAGTGGCAGTAAAAATAATTGTGCGTGGGCTTTTAATTTAATTTTCTTGGAACCCTAGTTATAAAAATATTGGCGATGGGCTGTTTGATTGACAGTCAAGAATCATCCAATCAGGCGACGAAGAGTTTGTTAGCTTTCTGATTGGCCATGGGAAGGTGGGACGCCGCGAGGATGGACAGGTTGGGCGACCAATGACGGCAGTGCGGGGGGGGTGTCGGCGGTGGCTGGAGGTCACGTGATAAAACCTCCAGGACTATGTCCAATCAGAGTTGGCAACCTGAGTCCCCGGAGCCCAGGGTCAATATCCCAGTCCGATGTGACCTTACTCCCCGGTCCGAAAAAGGAACATCGGCGCTGGCAGGCAAAGGGAGAAATTGTGTGAAACAAAAATAAAGTAAAGTCATTGAACAGTTTTGTATGGGAAGATGAATCGCACATGGAAGCTGAGCAGAATATCTTCGACAGCTTTAGGCTGCCCTCTGGTGTTGTACAGCGCTTATAACAAACAACCCTCAAAGAGGGCTTGATAACTAAATCTGTACAACCAGTCCTTTCCTGGCTACAGCAATGCACGCTGTTGCCTAACTAGAAAGAAAGAACTTGCATTTACATAGTGCCTTTCACGATCTCAGGACGTCCCAAAGCGCTTTACAGCCAATGAGGGAGCGCGGCATTGTCGGAGGTGCCGTCTTTCAGATGAGACGTTAAACCGAGGGCCCCCGTCTGCCCCCTCAGGTGGGCGTAAAGGATCCCACGGCCGCTATTTCGAAGAAGAGCAGGGGGAGTTCTCCCCGGTGTCCCGGGGCCAATATTTATCTCCCAACCAACATCACCAAAAAACAGATGATTCGGTCATTATCGCATTGCTGTCTGAGGGAGCTTGCTGTGCGCCAATTGGCTGCCGCGTTTCCCACATTACAGCTTTCTTTCTTTTATTAAATATTTCAAACTTAAGGGCCCAATGGACAAGAGGCAAAAGCAGCAGGTGCTAAATTGTTCATGGACTCATTGGGGAATTTTAACCCCCGAGGATGGGCAATGATGGGGGGGGTTTAAAAATGTTAACAATGGGAAACCTGACCCCAGCCCGCCCACTTCCGGTTTTAACGGAGGTGGGTCGGTGGCGGGGGGGGTGCGGGGGGGCAACTAATCTGTTCTCCAGAGGCGGGCCCATCCTTAAAATATTTTAATGAGGGTGCTCCACATTTAACTCCTGCGGGCTGGTTTTCCGGATCTCGGGAAACCCGGCAGCTGAAGGGAGCGGAGAAGGGTCAGATCCAACAGGAAAGTGACTTTCCAGCATTGCTTGTGGGCCGGGGGGAGCAGGAGGGTTTCTCTCTCCTGGCCCCCCACCCCGCCCCATCAGCCCCCAGCCACCCTGTAAACCCTCCCCTCCGCGATCTGACCCCCTCAATCGCCTAAGCCCTCCTCAGCCCACAATCGTCCCCGCTATGTCCGAACTCCGATATCCGACTCACCCCCCCCGCCACCCCAATCCCATCTCCCCCACCCCAATATCCCCCTCACCTCCGCTCCACTCCCTGGCTGCCTGCCCGCACAACAGTCCCTCAATCTGGCTGGCTGCAGCCAGGGAAACAATTGGGAAAATTTTAAATCAGGCACTGCCATTAAATACAGCAGGCCCCCCCCCACCCCCGCCTCCCCGCACCCTTCGCGCTGCCCCATTAATATCAGGGCAATGTTCCCTCTAATTTGTATTTTAAGCGCGCGGTCCCTTTAAATTAGCTGCACGGTATCTTTTCCAGCGTTACAGTCGGTGCGTGGCCCCGCGCGGGACCTCCCGATCGCTGCGCGGCTCAGGGGGAAACGCTGTATCGAGGCCATTGCGTCGTAAGGAGAGAGCGACGAGAATCACATTGCGATACCGGCGCACCCGGCAAAGTTGGTCACGATGCAGGTTGCCACGGCAACGCGGGCAGAGCAAACACAGGCGTCGCGACCCACTTTATAATGGAATGCATAGTGCGCCGTGCTGGAGCTGGGTGACAATTAGTAAATGCTCGCTGCCTGACACTCTCATTCATCACTTTAATGAGCTCACAGCCACTGTCTCACAACACACAGGAGCAAGGCTGGTTACGTTGGCTGTGAGTTTGACTGCGTACCTGACTAGCACTGGCAAAAGAACCAGAGGAGACGCGAGGAAACATTTTATTTCACACAGCGCGTTGCTGTGATCTGGAACGCGCTGCCTGAAAGGGCGGTGGTGGAAGCAGATTGAATAGCAACTTTCAAAAGAGAATCGGATAAATACTTGAAGGAAAAAAAAATATTCAGGACTGTGGGGAACGAGCAGTGAGATGGGATTAATTAGCTTGCTCTACCAAAGAGCCGGCACAGGCACGATGGGCCAAATGGCCCCCTTCTGTGCTGTATCATTCTAAGATTCTATGAAATGGGGCCTACTGCAGGCTCGGGAACAGTTGGCATGGTTACGGCAAGTGATTTGGCATCATGTGACCTAAGATGGCGCCCAGTAACAACACCCGCAAACTTCGACACTTATGGGATGGCGAGGATGAGGAGTTTGGCCACCATTCAAATCATAAGAAAGCCTATTTTTAAAAATATATACGCATGTTTATTTACAAGAAATTAATTGTTCTGCTAGCTTGCTTTCCCCAGGCTGGAGAAAATACACATCACTATCTTGTATCCAAAAGGCCATTCCAATTATAACATTGCAAGTACACCTCGGTTTAAAATGAACAATTGGAATGGAATAACTCCCCTGCTCTTCTTCAAAGTACTGCCTGGGAAGGATCTTTTAAGTCCACCTGAGAGGGCAGACGGGGCTTTGATTTAGCGCCTCACCCGAAAGACGGCACCTCCGGCAGTGCAGCACCTCCCTCAGCATCAGCCTAGATTTTGTCAGTGGAGTGCGACTTGGAAACCCCAGCCTTCTGACTCTGAGGCAAGGCTGCTACCCACTGAGCTGGGGCCGGCACCAATTTTGCGCGCGCGGCTCATTGCATTCGTGGGCGGCTTCAGGCGCCACCTCCGCGCACATCCCGCGCACCAATAGAAGAACGTCCATAGCCGTCTCTTGTCACTAACTTAGGGTACTGTTGCATAAAGACAGTGTTGTGCCATTGTGCTCCCGTCCACCTCAGCATCACTTGAAATGAATAATTCCACACATGCAAGGAGGGCTACGGGGGGGATCGCGCAAGCGTACCGTGTGGGAGTAACCTGAGCTGATGACCTTTTCTATCAGCAAATGTGGGCTGGCGAGGCTCGAGTGCCCTTTGGTTTGGAAAGAACACAAACTGAATCCCCGGTTACACCAGTACATCTTGTGTACAGTGTTCTGCCTTATAATTGCAGGAGTTTCGTTTTGTTGCCGCCAGTAGGTGGCAGTAATTGGAAATAGCCAGTAGGGTCACTCAACAGGAAGTAGTATAGTGATAGCAAACAAAGAGGTCACATCAGCATGGAGCGTGCTGCAAGTTAATCCACTGTAATCTTACATTGTTACGCCTTCGAAAGCATTGCCTGTGAGTTGAATGGTTTCATTACATATTCATGTTTAGATGTTAGTTATATCTCCTGTATGTAACAAGGTGCATTTCTTTCTTTTGTCTTTCTCAGTTTTACTCCAACCCAATGCAACTGATTTGTATTGTTTCATTGACCTCATGCAAGTGTGGCATTATTAAACACCGGAGCTTGGACGCTACATCCTGACTCCCATGTCGTTATTGAAAGGAGTTTGGCTGGCTGTCTAACTGCATACAGACACATACACGTAGGGAGGACAGTACATACAGCATTGGATGGATGCGTGTTGAGCCCTCTAACTCTCTCACAGGTGCCTGTGTTGACGGATGCCCTCTTACACAAAGCGTAACTACCGGTAAGAAATATTATTTGATGCTGCTTTACGCGCGTAAGCACAGGGGACGAAACTTGCTGAGGATCGCAGCTAATCTCTTAAAGGGCAGCCGCACAGGTTAATCGCAGGTCAACAGTGCCTCTCAAACCTTCGACCTCTACCGCCTAGAAGGACAACAACTTGTATTTATATAGCGCCTTTAACAAGGTAAAAAGTCCCAAGGCGTTTCACAGGAGTGTTATAAGACAAAAAATTTGACACTGAGCCACATAAGGAGAGATTAGGGCAGATGGTCAAAAACTTAGTCAAAGAGGTAGGATTTAAGGAGCATCTTAAAGCAGGAGAGAGAGGTAGCGAGGCGGAGAGGTTTAGGCAGGGAATTCCAGAGCTTAGGGCCTTGGCAACAGAAGGCATGGCCGCCAGTGGTTGAGCGATTATAATCAGGGATGCTCAAGAGGGCAGAATTAGAGGAGCACAGATATCTCGGGAGGTTGTGGGGCTGAAGGAGATTACAGAGGGCAGCCAGCGCATGGGAACACCACCACCTCCAAGTTCCCCTCCAAGTCACACACCATTCCTGCCTTGGAAATATATCGGCCGTTCCTTCATCGTCGCTGGGTCAAGGAACTCCCTCCCTAACAGCACTGTGGCAGTACCTTCACCACACAGACAGCAGTGGTTCTCGAAGGGCGGCTCACCACCACCTTCTCGAGGGCAATTAGGGATGGGCAATAAATGCCAGCCTTGCCAGCGACACCCACACCCCAGGAACGAATATAAAACAAAATTCCTGCCAACTGACCTCTATAATTAGATAGAGTTTGAAGTGCGACAGTAAGGAAATAGGCTATGGAATGATAATTTTAATCATGCTTCAGAAGCAAAGCTAATGCCTCGTTAACATTCTCCCATATCCTACAGTAGGCCCAATGTCACCTTGCTTGGCTGCCTTCCTTTCTTTGACTTAATTTGATGGAACGGAGGAACAGTTAATTTTTGGTGCAGGTTCCGTACACTACAGCGGGGCTTTAAAGGTGACGCTCCACGCTACTTAAAAATCACATCATGCAATCTTACTCATCCGATTGGGCATATCTATGAGCCAAAAGTCCTCTGAACGTTACATAACAGAATTAGGCAGGGTTGAGTTGTCCCACCTGGACTGCACTGCATGAGGGACCGAAGGCCTCTCCCTGGGTCCCTTAAAGCGCAGTGTTACCGCCTCCCTACCACTGCAACCAAGCAACACATTCCTCAAATCATTTCAACGGTGACCGTTTTTAAGTGTAAATTATTCAAATATCTGACTTAAAAAAGGCACTTACGTTTTTTTTCCAGGTTTCTCCGGGAGGGTAAGTCTCCAGCAGTTACACTTTTAAAAAGCAGGCGCAAGGCCTGCTTTTAACAAGGTAAGTGGTGAATTAATTAAAATTGAAACATTTTTTCCACAGTTTTATTATTTTTAAATACTTTAAAGAAAGGTATGTTTATTTTTAGCCCAGTTAGAAAATGTAATTAATTTTTTCAAAAATTTAAGTTGTCTAAAATAGTTATTTTATGTAATTTAGAGTTATTTTAAAAATGTGATTTAAAAAAAAAATTATTTGAAGTTTTAGTGATGTTTTGGGGCTTATAGTATTTATAGGTTTGACAGCTCTTCCTGTCAATTTTATGAATGAAGCATTCCCTGCTACCATTGGCTCTCCATGGCCAACGTGATCCCAGGGGACGCTTCAAACTAACTGCGCCCCTGGGATACGCAAGCACTGCGCACCGGCAGTTGGAGGAAGCCCAGGATCAGAATCCCACGGGGGCCCACAGCACAACGGCCGGCGCGCTAGGTAAGTGCAGGTCGGGGGCTTGCACCCGCGGGAAGCCTCCGACCCGAATTTCTGGGCCACTCTTTCCGCAGATTAGTTTTCAATTTACCTCCCTTCAAGCGCAGGCCGTGCCCTCTGGTTCTACTGTTCTGGACAGGGCGAAAAAAGCTTGTCCTGGTCTACATTATCTAGTCCCTTTAGAATCCTAGAGACAGCAATCAGATCACCTGGAGACCTTCTCTCAAAGGTTCTCAGCATTTAAATTCATCCCACCAGCAGAGGGAGCTGCATCTGACGGAGTCGAGGATCTCGTGCACTCAGCAGTAGCTGAAGATAAACATGCATTTATAATACAGAGAATGTACAGCACAGAAACAGGCCATTCAGCCCAACTGGTCCGTGCCGGTGTTTGTGCTCCACACGAGCCTCCTCCCACCCCTCTTCATCTCACCCCATCAGCATATCCTTCTATTCCTTTCTCCCTCGTGTGTTTATCCAGCTTCCCCTTAAATGCATCTCTGCTATTCGCCTCAACCATCCCTGTGGTAGCGAGTTCCACATTCTCACCACTCTCTGGGTGAAGAAGTCTCTCCTGAATTCCCCATTGGATTTATTAGTGACTATCTTATATTGATGGCCCCTAGTGTTGGACTCCCCCCACGAGTGGAAACATCTTCTCTACGTCAACCCTATAAAACACTTTCATAATTTCTAAGACACTTTCATAATTTCTAAGACTTCTATTAGGTCACCCCTCAGCCTTCTCTTTTCAAGAGATCTAGGGGGAGAAATTCATTATAGCGTCTTTTGGGGGGAGCTAAATTTTAAAAGTTGAGAAAATTAGCGGCAGGCGCGAATGTTTCTTAACTTTTAAAAAAATTTGGTTTTGCGCTCCGGGAAGGAAGTGAAGCGCCAAATCAAGCCCTCCACTTCCTTCTTGGAGCGCGAGTGGCAGCAGGCGGGGCGGAGACTTCAGAAGCGCCGCACACTGGGCCGTGCAGCGCCGCTGCGTTCAAAGGGAAGGGCCTTCGCCACAGGTGCTGCATTATAAAAGTACCTACCTGGATCACCAAGGCAGCCGCAGTCCTGCGCGATCGGCCTGGCACTCGAGCAGAATGCCAGCCTTATCGATCGCGGGCAGGAACCGGCGGAAAAGACTGGAACAAGAAAGGTACGTTTTTTTTTCCACTTACCTCGGCCACCTCGCCTTTAATCATCGCCCCCAGAGCGGCCGGCCGCCCGATGCACGCCTCCTGCTGCTGTCGGTGTTTTCACCCGGCGCTGCTGCAGGGGGGCGAAAGTCAATTTCGGGTCTGGGGCACTACCGGGGCACTGTGCTGCGCACGGTGATGATGTCACGTTAACGGGAGGTGCAATGGCACCCAAATTTACTCCCATAGCACCTTTCACAACCTCAGGGCATCTCAAAGCGCTTTAGAGCCAATGAAGTACTTTTTGAAGTGTAATCACTGTTGTGATATAGGAAACGCGGCAGCCAATTTGCGCACAGCAAGCTCCCACAAACAGCAATGTGATAATGACCAGGTAATCTGTTTTTTTAGTGTTGGTTGAGGGATAAACATTGGCCCAGGACACCGGGGAGAATTCCCCAGCTCTGCTTCGAAATAGTGCCGTGGGACCTTTTACGTCCACCTGAGAGAGCAGACGGGGCCTCGGTTTAACGTATCATCCGAAAGACTGCACATCTGACAGTGCAGCACTCCCTCAGCACTGGCACCGGGAGTGTCAGGCTGGATTTCTCAAGTCTCTGGAGTGGGACTTGAGCCCACAACCTTCGGATTCAGAGGCGAGAGTGCTGCCCACAAAGGCACAGCTGACGTCCGGTGCTAGTTCCCTGCGGCCACTGCCAGCAGTACAGGAGGCCCGAATCCATTGTCGGTGCTGATAAGGAAGTCTTGAAGTCTGGATTGCTGCCTGACATTGAAAATGTCGGTGCTACACGGGAGGATGCTACCGTTGGCAGCAGGACTGCTCATACTTTGTCTGGCCGATGTAGATGTAGATGCAACAAGACTATAATTTGACATTTCGATAATTGCGTCAGGTGTAGTGGAGCGTATCGCTGTGGCGCCTCCTCCGTATTTGGGAATGGGGTGTTGAGTCGTTATCTGTTCCGTGCTCTGTTCTGGGTGGCCACAGTCGCACACTGGAGAGTTTTTAATTCTCCGTTCGTGTGCCAAGTATCTGCATCCTGCCGCGGTTTTGCGCGGACTCGGTTCGGGGTCGCCCGCAAGCTCCGCGGGAGATCGAAGCCGGGGATCTTCCGCGGTCGGGTCTTTCCACGGGGCGTTTGCTTGTGACTTCTTGCGAACTCCGTTCGGTTTTCCGAGCACCGTCAGGGTTTGAAGTCGCGCTGCCAAAGGTTAAGCGCGTCGGTCCAAAACATGAGGCCGAGGGAAGAAGCGAGTGGACCCAGCGAGCACACAGCGGGAGAGGAACCAGCCCAGTGTCGTTCAATGCTGAGAGACTTCACTCTGTGCAGAATACTTTGTGGACAATGGTGTCATTGGGAGATAGCAAACCACAGTCAGGGCATTTCACAAAATGACTGAGCTTTGCATTCCACATTTTACACAGATTCGACCATGCTCACTTTAATAGTATCTCCATTGTATTCCTGTAGAGTCCCTGTACTATTCCTAGAGTGCTCTGGTAGTGTTCCAGTAACATCCCTGCAACATTCCTGTATTATTTCGATTGTATTCCCGTGGTATTCCTGTAGTGTTCCTACATTTTTTACTCAGCGAATTGTTGTGATCTGGAATGTGCTGCCCGAAAAGGGTGGTGGAAGCAGATTCAACGATAACTTTCAAGAGGGAATTGGACAAATACTTGAAAAGGAAACATTCGCAGGGCGGAGTGGGACTAATTGGAGAGCACTTTCAAAGAGCTGGCACAGGCACGATGGGCTGAATGGCCGCCTCCTGCGCTGTACGATTCTATGGTTCTCTGATAATAGAATTACACCTGTGCAAAGGAGGTCATACAATTTCTTCTCAAGTCAAGCAATTAAAATGCTAAGCAGTTTTAATAATCTGATAGACAAGAGTGGAGATGAGTTGGAGTGAGGTTCTTTGCAGCCCCAATAGTCTCCGTCTCTGTTTTTTGATCTTTCCTCACCATACTGTTATCTTACAGCACAGAAGGAGACCATTCAGCCCATCGTGCCTGTGCCGGCTCTTTGAAGGAGCTCTCCAATTAGTCCCACTCCCCCCTCCCCACCCCCCGCTCTTTCCCCACAGCCCCACAAATTTTTCACTTCTCTCCCACCTAAATTCTATGGATCAAGTATCAGATGGGCGATTCCATTATTCTTCATGCAACAACAACAACTTGCATTTATACGGCGCCTTTAACCTAGTAAAACTTCCCAAGGCTCTTCACAGGAGTGATTATCAGACAAAATTTGACACCGAGTCACAGAAGGAGATGTCAGGACAGGAGACCAAAGGCTTTGTCAAAGAAATAGGTGTTAAGGTGCGTCTTAAAGGAGGGAGCGGTAGAGAGGTGGAGAAGTTTAGGGAGGGAATTCCAGAGCTTTAGGGCCCAGGCAGTTGAAGGCATGGCAGCCAATGGTGGAGCGATTAAAACGGGGGATGCGCAAGAGGCCAGAATTGGAGAAGCTCAGAGATCTCGGAGGATTGTATTCTACAGTAGAGAGGCAGAGAGGTTTAGGGAGGGAATTCCAGAGCTTGGGATAATGTTGTATATACTGAGCTATATACTGGTTGCTTCTTGGAGATCATAGTCATAGGGGAAGAAGTTCAGTTGTTAGCGCCAGCCGTTAGCACCTTAAGAGGGCGATAAGTGGGGCGTGAAGCGGCTAGCGCTCGGGCGCGGCGAGACCTGCGCCTCTTGCGAAATTGAGCAGACATTTAGCGGCAGCGCAAAACTGCAACGCCCGCTCAGCTGCGCGCGCAGATCCTTACGTCATTTCATGGTGCAACGCCCTTGGTGCGCCCCGAACCGGAACTTCAGTTGCGCCCCCCCTTCTTTCCGCCTGGCGCTCCCAGCGACTGGTTGACTGGAATGGTTCCCAGTCGCTGTGGGGCTGGGGGTGCGCTATTTAAAGGGGGCTCTTCCTGGTTTCTTTGTGGTAGCCATTTTTGGACCACTCCTTCTGTGAGAGAGAGAGATTTGCAGAGAGACAAAGGGAGAGAGCTTTCTGCATTGACTCAGCGCTCGCACAAGTACTTCTGGCTTCAGCCCAGAACTTTGCAGTTGGATTGATTTTTCAGTGCCATAGCCTTGAGTGGCCACATATTATGGGGGCTGCAATGGGTGGAAACGTTGGTTTTCTCCATTGCATTGAGAGGGCTCAGAGACGCCGAGAGAGAGTGCCAATCATGGCCAGATGGAGGAGGGCCAACAGGCGTCGGCACAGGAGGCCTTACCCTCCCAGGGTATACCGCCAGCAGTTCTCATACCTCAACATGTCTGAGGAGCAGTGTATTCAGAGGCTTCGATTCAGCAGGGAGGTGGTCACTGAGCTCTGCCACCTGCTTCAGACAGATCTGCAGCCTCAGCTGAGGAGCAGGACGTCTCTGTCGGTGGCAGTGAAGGTGACAGTGGCTCTCAACTTCTATGCCACCGGCTCCTTCCAATCCGCTACTGGGGACATTGCCAATGTCTCCCAGTTCGCGGTGCATTGCTGCATCCACCAAGTCACGAATGCCCTCTTCAAAAGGAGACGTCAGTACATTTCCTTCCCCATGACCCTGGACAAGCAGCAAGAGCGCGCTATGGGATTTGCAAGAATAGCGGGCTTCCCCATGGTCCAGGGCGCCATTGACTGCACGCATGTGGCTTTGCGGGCACCTCAAGAGAATGCCGAGGATTACCGCAACCAGAAGAGGTTCCATTCGTTGAACGTGCAGTTGGTGTGTGACCACAGACAGCTGAAACTAGCTGTCAATGCCCGCTTTCCAGGCAGCAGCCACGATACCTTCATCCTGCGCCAAACTTCTGTGGCAGACCTTTTCGAAGCCCCGGCTCACCCAGTAGTCTGACTTCTCGGGGACAAGGGCTATCCTTTGTGCACCTGGCTGATGACCCCGCTCCGTGTGCCCAGCACCCCTGCTGAAGAACGATACAATGACAGCCATCAAGTGACCAGGAACATCATTGAGCACACAATCGGCGTGCTAAAGCAATGGTCCCGACGTCTGGACCATTCCGGAGGAGCCCTACAGTACTCGCCTGAGCGAGTCTCCCATTTCATTGTAGTGTGCTGCATGCTGCATAACCTGGCTATCCTCAGGACTCAGCCACTGCCAGCAGACATTGGAGCACCACCAGAGGAGGAGGAGGAGGAGCACCAAGACGGGAGGGAGGCACAAAGTGCAAGGGCCGTCCGTCAGCGGCTTATTGCAAGTCGGTTCTAGGCCCCCTCTGAGGGAATGGCTTGTGCCATTGAAAGAACATGAATGGAACGGTTCTGCAAACCCTGAGCCGGTCAAGGCAACAAATAGTTCAAAGAGCAAACATGCACAATCTGAATAAAGACAATTATTTATTTAATGAACTCTGTGCCCTTCCCGCATGACAAAGAAATACAGAGAAACCCCCCAAAAAACAGTCAGGCATATAACTGGCTCTCACAACCTGGAGACAATGAACAAAAGAGTTAACCAAAAATGACCATGATCCTCGGCCTTCACTAAAAAAATTTACAGCATTTTGCCACACCTCCTACTTTTTGGTCTGTGAGGGTGATCTGCTTCGCTTGTGAGATTGGCCCCTTCCCACCCTGCAGCTCCTCCGCAATGGGACCCCAGTGGCTGCAGCAAGGCTGGGGGAAGGCTGCTGAGTGTCAGAAAGTGAGTCGGCAGATGCCCTTGGGGGACGGCCTGGACCAGCTCTGGGCCTGGAGGGCCCAGCTGCTGACTGCTCCAACTCTGCATGGGCGGCAGCAGTCTGTCCTACAGGTGGTGGCAGCTGCAGTGGAGAAGTGACAGTGTTGGCAGCAGGAATGCTGCCATCCTGACAGAGGAGAGCAACTCCCTGGTCGGACGACACACTGGCACTCCCACGGGGCAGCACTGCAGCATGCGGAGCAATCTGCTGAAACACAGACTGCTGGCCTGCTGCGGCGCGGCGAGGGCCCCGGCGATTCGTGCCCAGTCCAGCGAGGGTGGCAGCAGTCAGTGCTCATGTGGCCCTGATCTGTGTCTGCATCAGACCAGCAACTGACTGCATGGCACCACTAAGCACTTGCGTGGAAGCCGCCTGTGCTGCCAGTGCTGTACCGAAGTCCTGCAGACTCCTTGCCTGTGCTGCACCGAAGTCCTGCAGACTACTTGCCAGTGCTGCGCCGAAGTCCTGGACACTCCTTGCCAGTGACTCAATGGATTCGGGCATCCTTGCCACTGCAGCCATGAGCTCAGTGTGCCTGTGCTCCGCCTGGGCGCCCATTTCAGCGAGGAGCCGCACCTCTTCTGCGCTCACTGTAGGAGGACTGAAGGCCAGACTCTCCCTCCGGGGAGAAGGCCACCGAGCTTCCCTACCCCCCACCCCCCCGCGTTGCTGCAGCCCGCTGGGCCCCGGAGCTTCACCCTCCTCAGACCCTTTCCCCTGCTCCCCTCCAGGGAAGACGTGTCCCCATTATGGCCATGGGCTGCCTTGGCTGAGGGTGGCACTGATGGTCCGGCTTCCTCTTCCTCCTCCTCGCCTTCAGAATCACTCACAGTGGCAGCTTGAGGGCCCGCCTCCTCACCTGGCGAATCAGCATCTGAAAGCAGGGAGGTACGAGTTGCTTTAGCGTGAGGACAGGGAGGCATGAGTGCTGCTATGCACTGTATTGGTTCGATAGTGGCAAAGGATGCTGGTGTGAGGCACAAGTGGAAGGAGGGAGGTTAAAAAGGTGATGACCTTACCATTGCTGTCCAGAATGGGGTCGGCATCTCCAGTGGCGACGGGGCCAATCATCCGGCCTGCCATAATCCGCTCCACTCGCTGCTCCAGATCGCTGAGGTCTTTAAGGTCAGGATGGCCTCCCCCGGTCCGTTGCTGCTGCCTCCTATTATGGGCCAGCTTGCCCTGCAAGAGAAAGGACAGGCTCTGAGTACAGTGTGAAGTCCTGATCTTGGCTGCACTGCCTCCCATTGTTGAATAGCCCTTACAGTGTGAAGCCCCGATCTTGGCTGCACTGCCTCCCATGGTGGAATAGCCCTTACAGTGTGAAGCCCTGATCTTGGCTGCACTGCCTTCCATGGTCGATTAGCCCTTACAGTGTGTAAAGTGGTGAATGTGCATGTGAGTTTCATGAAAGGCCCATGGGTGTTGGATGAGGGCTGGGCATTGGGGCTTTCAGGACCCTTTGGCCATAAAGTGAGGTGCACATGCAGGGATGAAGAGGATACTGGAAAGGGTACTCACCCTGACGACCCGAGTGAGGTTGTTGAACTTCTTCCTGCATGGCACAGGGGTCTTAGGTACCATGCTGCTGGAGGTCACTCTGTGTGCCACCTCCCTCCAAGTTTTTCGATATTCGTTGGGCAGCGGCCTCCTGCCACCGTCCGGAAACAGGATAGATCGCCTGCGCTCCACTGCGCCAACCAGAACCTTCAGGGCCCCCTCACTGAACCGCTGCGCTCGCTCCCTGACCCTCTCCATGGTCCTAGGCGTTAGAATGTGGCAGCAGGTCTGTCCAAGCCGAGAAACTGGGCTCCAATGTGCAGGGCGTGGCTGCAAGCCAAATCGACCCTCCCCCTTTAAGAGGTGACCGGCGCCAGCGTGTCTGCCTGCAGTCGCTAACTGGCCGCAACTGCTCTGCGCCCGCCCTCGGTGGTAGCGCCTCGCCTCTCCGGCTTAGCGCCTTAGGACAGTCGTGCAGCGCCTGCTTTAATGCACCAAGCACCTCTTGGGGTGAAGCAAGTCAATTTAGCTGAAGATGGCGATAATTTGCGCCGGGCGCTAAATTTAGTGACCGCTCGACTATAACGCCCCAAACGTGGCGATACTGAATTTCTAGGCCATAGAGTCATAACAGCGCAGAAGGAGGCCATTCAGCCCATCGAGTCCGTGCCGGCTCTCTGTAGAGCAATCCAGTCAGTCCCATTCCCCCGCTCTATCCCCGTAGCCCTGCAAGTTTATTTCCCTCAAGTGCCTATCCAGTCTCCCCTTGAAAACATTGAGTGTCTCCGCTTCCACCACTTCCGTCGGCAGCGAGTTCCAGGTCCTCACCACTCGCTGCGTAAAAAAGCTTTCCCTCACATTCCCCCCTGTATCTCTTGCCCAAAACCTTAAATCTGTGTCCCCTAGTCCCTTGCACCATCAAGTAGTGGGAACAGTCTTTCCCCATCTAGCCTGTCCAAACCCGTCATAATCTTGTACACCTCGATCAATCTGCTTTATGTAACAATATACGTAATAATAGATGTGCTTCTCTCCTGTAGCTCCCACGAAGAGCCTGATGAGATGCCCTAGTTCATTATAATTTGAATGATACGTCAGTTTAAAATGGTGTCCCAGCATTTCCTTGGATCACAGTAGTGGCGAATGGCTTGCCGATTTAAGAGAATTTTCTTCCTCGCCCCGATCCTTCTTGTGAAGGAGCCAGCCTCTCATCTGCTATTTCTGTCCCCCAGCATCCAGCAATCCAGTTTTCATTGAAATATAGCTTCATTATTCACTACTCTCGGAACATATGGAAATGAGAACATATTAACTTATTTCTCTTAGTAATTTAAATCCCAGTGAGTATCTGGATGGAATAATCTAGAGCTGAAAATTAAAGAGAAACTAATTAATTTGGAATGTTAAGGGAAGGGACTTGTATTTTTTTTTAATAAAGAGATGAAGTCTATTGTTGCTGTGAGAAGTTGCTAGAAATCTTAAACAGTGCTTAATTATTTAATTTAATCCCTTCTTCTCCCATCCTGGACTCAGCTTGCTTGAATCTATTCCTGGATAAAAAACTGTGCCAAGCAAGATTTGGTGTTTCATATCTAAGCCTTTATTGAACACTGTGCGATGGATTACATTCAGGAGCTGGGATGAGCAGAGCAAAGAAAAAAAAAAGAAGCAAGCTTGCATTTATATAATACCTTTACACAACCTCGGGGCATCCCAAATTACTTCTTGAAGTGCACACACTGTTCTAATGCAAGAACACGCAACAGCCATTGAGATGAATAAATATGTTTATGAATATAAATGCAAGTCTTTCTTTCTTTCTTTCTTTCTTTCAGCTAGTCTGTTTTTTGGTGGCATTGGTTGAGATGAGGAATGTGACACCACTAGTCCCGGCCAGAATAGAGACCATTGGGTAATTCCCTCCCCCCCCCCCACTCCCGTCAATCACGCCTGGAGACCGCGCTGCTGTCAGTGAATGGGATCGATTTTACGCACCTCATTTGTATTGTGAGAGCAATCCTCCACTCACCGCGTTTTGCTGGAGAAATAATCGCGCTTTTATCGGGAGACCTTGCTGTAGTTTCGGTCATGGGTTCTGTTTGCTGTAGTTCATAGAGACTGTCATAAATCGCAACTTCTATAAGAAGTAACTCAGGAAGTACTACTGAATGGCCAGCTGAGGGCGCCGCCCGAGGAGTATAAATACTAGGGCGTGGGCCCAGCTTGGCCAGAGACAGTCTGGAAACAGGAAGCTAGTGACTACTAACTAGACCTCCATGTTTTGTTACAAGTCGATTAAAGCCTTGCTTTATGTATAGCCAAGTGCGTAGTGAGTCTTTATTACGTCAATTTAATCGACTTGTTATCATCTCCACGCCTTGGGTGATTCGGAACAACCAGCTGCAACTCGAACCGCAGAAAGGAACCTGGGCAAGAAACTGATCCATCATGGAAAAACTCCTTAGACCCGCTCGTCTCGACCTGGACCCGAATGCACCTGCGGCAGCGAAGGTATGGAAGCATTGGTTTTGTACCTTTAGCAACTTTCTTGAAGAATGTGGGGCGGGTGTTTCTAATAAGTTACGAATGCTTATTAACTACGTATCCCCTCATGTGTATGATTATATTGAGGACTGTATAGACTATGACGCTGCTATCGAAATTTTACAGCAGCTATTTGTCAAGTCCCTGAATGAAATCTTTGCTCGACACCTACTGGCCACAACTCGGCAGCAGCCTGGGGAATCACTCGATGAATTCCTCCAGAAACTTCGCAGGCTCAGCAAAGATTGTAACCTTAAAGCCGTTACAGCTGAACAGTATCAAGAGGAACTAATCTGCGATTCCTTCATCAATGGGATTGCGTCCCCTTTTATACGTCAGCGCCTGCTGGAAAATAAAACCCTCAATTTATGGGCTGCTTATGACCAGGCGTGTTCCCTGGACTTGGCCAAGAAGAATGCAGACACTTATCTCCCACCACGGGCACGGGTGGCGGCTATCACCCTTAATAAGTCTTTCGATAGGTCTCGGGTGGATGCCCCCGCTGATGATGACTCTACTCTAACGGACGACGACCCTACCCTAGAGGCCTTTGCTGATGACGGCCCTGCCCTAGCAGCATCCTGGCAATCAGGAAGAAAGTGTTTCTTTTGTGGAGGTATGTTCCATTACAAAAAATTTTGCCCGGCTCGTAATGCAACCTGCAATCATTGCAGCAAGAAAGGACACTTTTCCAAGGTATGCCAGTCACGGGCCTCTGCTAACAAGAAAGGCCGCTCCTCTAAAGTATACCGGTCGAGAGCTCCTGTTAGCTTCACAGCTGCTATCTATGGAGCTGCTCCTCCCCCAAGAACCACTGCTAAGGCTACAGCTGCCGAAGGAAAAATTACCCCTCCTCCCATCACAGCTGTTTTTCCCCAAAGTTTGTCCCATGCAGCCACGAAGGTTTCAGTAAATGGGCACACTCTAAGCGCGCTAATCGACTCCTGCAGCTCTGACAGCTTCATTAGTAAGCGGGCTGTCAGCAGGTTAAAACTGCGCATTTATCCCTCGGACAGGGAGATTGCAATGGCTCTGACGACTCTGACCACCAATTCTTCTGGCTTCTGTCTTGTCAACCTCATCCTCAATGGTTGCACGTATCCCTCCACCCGGCTCGGAGTACTCGAAAACTTATGTAGCGATGTGCTTCTGGGACAGGACTTCCAGAAGCAGCACAAAAGACTCACTTTTGAGTTTGGAGGGTCGAAGCCGGAGCTTACCATTTCTAAGGTGCCGTTTTGTGCGCTCTCGGTGGCCTTACTCGGTTAGCCCTCCCTGTTTGCCAATCTCTCCCCCCGCTGTAAACCCATAGCCACCAAATCACGGTGCTTTAGCCAAGACGACCGAGCATTTATCGAAGCAGAAATCTCTCGCCTTTTAGCTGACGGTATTATCGAGCCGTGTTCATCCCCCTGGCGGGCTCAAGTCGTCATTGTGAAAAACCCTTTAAAACAACATAAGAAACGCCTGTGTATTGATTATTCGCAGACTATTAATCAATATACCGATCTGGATGCCTACCCGCTACCACGCATAGATGACATGGTCAACAACCTTGCCAAATACAAGGTATTTTCAACCTTCGATTTAAAGAGCGCGTACCATCAGGTACCGCTGAAAGACTCTGACAAAAAGTATACGGCCTTTGAGGCCAATGGTCGGCTTTATCAGTTTTGTCGCCTTCCATTTGGGGTCACCAATGGGGTGGCCGTCTTCCAACGGGCAATGGATGGCCTAGTCCGGCAAGAGAACTTGACAGATACCTTTCCGTATTTAGACAATATCACTATTGCCGGCCATGATCAAAAGGATCATGACGCCAATCTTCAGAGATTTTTTGACGTTCTCCGTCGTCGCCACTTAACGTTAAACGAATCCAAATCGGTGAAATCGGTGCCATCAGTGAACATTCTCAGCTACTGGGTGGGCAACGGTGTTATTAAACCGGACCCAGAGCGACTTCGTCCACTTCAGGAGCTCCCTCCCCCTACAAATCTCGGCTCTCTTTGTCGGGCACTTGGCATGTTTGCTTATTATGCAACGTGGATACCTCACTTCTCCGATAAAATACAGCCCCTGCTTCATGCGAAGTCTTTTCCATTGGAAGCAACGGTTATTTCTGCCTTCAACCTCCTCAAACGACAGCTGGAGAAAGCCACGCTTTGCTCCATTGACGAAAACCTTCCTTTTGTGGTCGAATGCGATGCATCGGAGGTGGCGATCTCGGCTACCTTGAATCAAGGTGGTCGACCCGTGGCATTCCTATCCAGAGCCTTACAGGGTAGCGAGCTCCATTACCCCCCCCGTCGAGAAGGAGGCTACAGCCATCATCGAGGCTGTACGCCAATGGAGTCATTTTCTTGCTTGGCGTCATTTCACGCTCATAACTGACCAGCGCTCCGTGGCCTTCATGTTGGATAACCGGAAGCGCACGAAAATCAAAAATAATAAAATTCAACTCTGGAGGATGGAGCTGACCGCCTTTGGATATACTATCCGTTACCGACCCGGCAAACAGAATGCGCATGTGCGGTACCCCGATGGCCGGGAGTCCACCGTCTCACTCAGAGATCTGGCTCCCTGCCCAACCAGTCACACGGGCCCGAATGATGGAGGATCCCACGACGATGATGTCAACACTCCGCAACCCTATGAAGATGACGCCCTACCTGGGACATCGAGGGATCTGACGGCAGTGCTACCGGATCAACTCAGGGAGCCGAACTCTCCCCGTAGGATGGCCACCCGAAATCAGGACGCCGGACAATCTCCGGCTACGACCCAGGATGAGGCCAGCTCTGCGCCTGTGGGGACCAGCACCCGGAGTCATGATATTCCCAGGCCTCCACAGGACGATCAAGACGATGCGGACTCTACCGACTTACCGGTACGGGCCAAGCGACCCAGGGACCAGGACATGGTCCGGGGAGACATGCCTTCCGGTCACAAGCAGAAAGCTAAACGACTACGGCTATTTTTGGTCCACCTAGTCCGTTAAAGGAAGACTGGACTTCCAAACCTTTTAGGGAGGAAGAATGTCATAAATCACAACTTCTACAAGAAGTAACTCAGGAAGTACTACTGAATGGCCAGCTGAGGGCGCCGCCTGAGTAGTATAAATACTAGGGCGTGGGCCCAACTTGGCCAGAGACAGTCTGGAAACAGGAAGCTAGTGACTACTAACTAGACCTCCATGTTTTGTTACAAGTCGATTAAAGCCTTGCTTTATGTACAACCAAGTGCGTAGTGAGTCTTTATTACATCACAGCTGTTAGATCCGTGTGTTAATGGAGACACGGAATGCAGGAGTTGATTTAACAAGTGTTTACTGAACAAAGTCTGGAGGTGAACTAACAACACAAGACGCTACACAGGCTTATACACCCGAGTGGTCACTACCGGTACTACAGTATACAGGGGCTTCAAAAACATAGTTCCTCTTAAAGGTACATACACTACAATTCCTCCCCTTTTAGATAAATAGTACATAACATTTTAAGTAATCATTAAATAACATTTTTACAAGAACAATAATATACACATTTGCTGAAGTTAATCAATTACAAATTCAGTCTCTCTGGAGGTTTTCTGACTCGGTCCGGATAACGCCTCGGTGGTGTAGTAGGTTCTTTTGGCAAGGTCGATTTGGCTTCAATGCCAGTGTTGGGTTCATCTGGTTCCAGTATCACCGGATCGGAGGTAGATACTATGGGTATCTCTGCTTCATCACTAGGCATATAGAGTTGTGGTGTAGGTTGTCCTTTTTCGGATGACTCTATGATCTGGTCAGCATGGCACCTTATTATGCTTTCTCCAATGTCCACGGTATACATCAGCGGTCCTAGTCATGTGCAAATAGTTCCAGGCTGCCACTTCTCGGTACGGTAGTCCCGGGCCAAAACTGGTTGACCTATCTGGAAGGTTCTAGTTGGCCTTTCATTCATGCTTTGAAATTGCCGGTTCTCTACGTCCCTTCTGACGTTTGGCTTGACCAAATCCAGCCGGAATCTTAGTCTTCTATTGAAAAACATCATGGCGGGGGTTTGGTTTGTAACCACATGTGTTGCATTCCTGTACGCAAACAAGAAGTTATCTACCTTATGTTGTAGATTTATGTCTTCATTACCCATGGCCTTTATGGCCTTCTTGAAGGTCTGGACAAACCTTTCAGCCAATCCATTGGTGGCGGGATGGTATGGGGCGGACGTGTAGTGCTTAACCCCATTGTTTTTTAAGAACTTCCTGAATTCTTCGGATACAAATTGCGGTCCATTATCAGAACAGATCTGTTCAGGCAGCCCATTCCTGGCGAATATGGTCCTTAATACTGTGATGGTTTTTTCCGTGGTGGTGGAGGACATCTTTATTACCTCCGGCCACTTGGAGTGTGCATCCACCGCGATTAAGAACATTGAGTCCATAAATGGACCAGCAAAGTCGATATGTACCCTTTGCCATGGAGATGAGGGCCACTCCCATGGATGTAGAGGGGCTTGTGGTGGGGCGTTTTGGACCTTCTGGCATCCTAGACAGCTCTTGTTCATTTCTTCGATGTCTCCATCGATACCTGGCCACCACACAAACGCTCTGGCTAAGTTCTTCATTTTCACTCCACCCAGATGACCCTCGTGAAGCTCCTTTAGCACTCTATCCTTGAGTTTGGGTGGAATCACCACTCTGGATCCACACATCAAGGTTCCTCGGCACACTGACAGCTGTTCTCTTCTTTGCGAGAATGCTGGCAACAGTGGTTCGCCATGTGCTGGCCATCCCTTCACCGTTAAATCGTAGACTCGTGAGAGTCGGGTCATTTCGCGTTTCCTTTTCAATGGTAGAATTTGTCACCGGTAGACATTCCACTATGGTCGAGTGGAACATCTCCACTGGGTCCACTGTAGGTGCCTCTTCCACCGTTGGCAACGGTAGGCGCGATAACCCGTCAGCATTCCCATGCTGTTTTGTTCCTTTGTACTCTATGTCATATTGGTGTGCCCCTAGGAAAAGGGACCACCTCTGTAGCCTTTGCGCTGTCATAATGGGAACGCCCTTTTTAGGGTTGAATATGGAGACGAGGGGTTGATGGTCAGTCAACAAGGTAAATTTTTGTCCCTGTAGGTAATGGTTGAATTTCTTCACCCCCCACACCAGGCTGAGAGCCTCCCTGTCGATCTGGGCATAGTTACGCTCAGCTGAGTTCAATGAGCATGACGCAAAAGCTATCGGCCGCTCCGAGCCATCAGGGAATCTATGCGATAATACCACTCCCATGCCGTAAGGGGATGCATCGCACGCCAGTCTGATTGGCAGTGATGGGTTGTAATGAGCCAACACTTCCCTGGACGTGATCAAGCCTTTGCATTTATGGAAGGCACGTTTACAGTCTTCGCTCCATTTCCAAACTACTCCCGTTTGTAGCAGTGCGTTAAGTGGGTGCAGAACCGTCGACAAGTTTGGTAAAAATTTATGATAGTAATTTACTAATCCCAGGAACGACCTTAATTGTGAGACATTTTCAGGCGCTGGGGCCTTTACAACCGCTTCAATTTTTTCAGGTGACTTATGCAACCCTTCTTCGTTAATGACATGGCCACAATATGATATTTGTTTCTGGAAAAATTTGCACTTGGGGCGATTTGCTCATAGGCCCCGTTCTCAGCCTCGTGAGCACCTGCTCCAAGTTGGCAAGGTGCTCGTTGTCGTTTTCTCCTGTTACAAGGATGTCGTCTAGGTAGCATTGAGTCCCCTGAATCCCTTGCAGGACTTGCTCCATAGCTCTTTGCCAGATAGCCGGAGCTGATGCCACTCCGAAAACCAGTCGATTGTACTGGTACAGGCCTTTGTGTGTGTTTATCGTGAGATACTTTTTAGAGGCCTCCTCAACCTCCATCTGTTGATATGCCTGTGCTAAGTCAATTTTGGTGAAACGTTTCCCTCCGGATAGTGAGGCGAAAATATCTTCTATCCTCGGAAGAGGATACTGTACCGTGTGAAGAATCGGGTTTACAGTCACCTTGAAGTCCCCACAGATGCGAACATTTCTCTGTTCTTCAGATTTATCATTATTCAACGTTTTCTTCATGACCGGGACGATGGGTGTTGCCCACTCGCTCCAATCTACCTTGGATAACATGCCTGCTTTTTCCAAATTCTCCAGCTCTGCCTCGACGGCTGGACGAATTGCGTATGGCACCGGCCTTGCCTTAAAAAACTTGGGAATTGCCGCATCTTCCACTTTTATTGAGGCGGTGGCGCCTTTCAGGGTTCCTAGTTCATGTTGAAACACTTCTTTGGCGTTAGCCAAGATTTCTTTTAATAGTCCAGGTATGACGTCATCATCGTTTTTTTTCTTACTGGTCACCGTCAGTGCCTGAATGGAATGCCAGTCTAAACGTATCTTTCTGATCCATTCACGTCCCAACAACGGTGGACCACCATCTTGCAGAACATATAAATACAACTTCTGTATTTCCTTGCCGTTGTATACAACAGGCACCCTTATTTTCCCTCTGGGGTATACTTTCTGCCCCGTATATGTCTTCAAGACAATGGATGTGTCTTTCAAAGGTATATGCGGAAATAGCCGCTCGTAATCCCGTCGACTCATGACGGTCAGAGCTGATCCTGTATCTCGCTCCATTTTGACTGGGGACCCCGCTATCACGAGGGTAACCCAAATGGTCTGGTAATCTTCTTTGGCAATTACATTATGTAATTTGAGACAGCTTAGTCTCTTGTTTCCGGAGTCGCTATCGCTCTTCTGGTCTTCGGAGCTACTGTCCATCATCATTTGTACCTTTCTGTACTTTTCCTTATTGACCTTTTTACTGTCAGCGGATTTCTTTCCAGATCTGCATACACGTGCAATGTGTCCCATCTTTCCGCATTGCCTGCATGCTTTGTCTTTGAACCAGCAGTCCTTCTGGTCATGGGTGGATCTGCCGCAGCGATAACATCTCTCGAAACCCCGTGTCATTTCATGGGTGCCGAAGTACTGTGGCTTTTGCTGTATCTCTGCAGCTCCTCTTGCTGCTGCTTCGTATGATACAGCCACACTGAAAGCCTTGTCCAGTGTTAAATCTTTCTCAGAAAGTAGTCTTTTCTGTGTTCCTTCGCTTAGGAGACCGCAGACGAATTTGTCTCGTAGAGAATCTGCCAGTCCGGCCCCGAATTGGCAGTGCTTTGACAGCTTTCATAATTCGGTGAGGTAATCAGCATTACTTTCATTCTTGTGCTGATTCCTCCTGAAGAATTTGAATCGTTCCGCTATCAGCAGCGGTGTTGGGTTTAAGTGCTCCTGTAAGGTATCAACAATCTCATTAAAATTCTTGTCCATCGGTTTGGCTGGAGTGATCAAGTTTCGTAACAGCCCGTATGTCCTTGCGCCCATCAGATTTAGAAGTACCGATGCCTTTCTATCATCCGCTACTTCATTCGCCTTGCAATATACCTCCACTCTTTCCACATATGTGGTCCAATCTTCTATATCACTATCGAAAGCAGTAATATTGCCACTCTTCGGCATCTTGAAAATCTAAAATGGCGCTTCCCGTGCTTTTCCTCCGTCCCCGATGGATCAAAATGGCGCCTCCCGCGCTTTTCTTTCTTCCCCGCCGAGTTAAGATGGCGCCTCCTGCGCTTTCCCGCCGCTGCCGCTGCTGCCAACACTGTTCTCCACAGTTCCCGTTGCGACCTGCAGCTTTTCGCAGTATTTCTAATTTTTTTTTTTAATATATCGCTTCAATAGTTTCTCCGTTACTTGGAGAACCGTTCCCGTCGTGGAGTGGACCCTCTGGGACTTTCCTCTCCCTCTGCTCGGTCCGAACGCCGACCTGCTTTGCAGCACCGGCCGCGCCCTGAGTGCTCCACCCTCTCTCTCTTTTTGCTTATGCTTCTCGACTCTCTGCCCGGCCCCGTTGCAGAGCCACCCGATCGAGCTCTAGCCCGCTGCAGCCCAGGAAGGATCAGTGCAGTACCTGCCACCAGCCCGTTTAGCTGGGGAAACCACAGACTGGAGACCAAGCCTGGCCTTCGTTTTTGAGTTTCTTCGAGTTATTTATTTATTTATTTTTCTTGCTTCTGGCTTCGACCTTCGTCTGAGGAATCGATCCCCTTGAGGTGCTGCCGAATTGCAGGTAAATTCGTTTCTAACTCGTCGCCACTGTTAGATCCGTGCGTTAATGGAGACACGGAATGCAGGAGTTGATTTAACAAGTGTTTACTGAACAAAGTCTGGAGGTGAACTAACTACACAAGACGCTACACAGGCTTATATACCCGAGTGGTCACTACCGGTACTACAGTATACAGGGGCTTCAAAAACATAGTTCCTCTTAAAGGTACATACACTACAACAGACTCTTTTTAAATAGACTCTGTAAACTGTTTGCTGTAGTGCGCTGTTTAAATAGACCCTGCGGACTGTTTGCTGTAGTTTGTAGAGACTGTTTGCTGAGTAAATAGACTTTTTGCTGTGTGTCTCGCCCCCGCCTCCAGCTCATTGGTTGACACAGTGGTGTCAATAGACACTCTGAAGAAAGTTGGCCAGAACATGGGGGAAACTCTTTGCTCTTCAAATAGCGGCATGGGTTTACTTTATATGGTCCCATGAAGAGGCGGATAGGACCTCAATTTAATGCCTCATCCAAAAGATGTTGTACTTCCAACCACACAGCACTTCCTCAGAATTGCGCTAGCGTGTCAGGTAAAGTCCTACGAGTGAGATTTGAACCCACAATCTTCAGACTCCCAGGTGAAAGTACTATCAACCAAGCCAAACTAGACACTGGCAATAGGCATTCTCAGTTTCCATTGCTGTGGAATACTGGAGGTGGATTACAGAGGCAGGTGCATAATTTAAAGTCCACGCCTCAATAATACATGTACTTCGGGAGAACAGTTTAACAGGTACTTTACTGAACAAGAGGCAGCTTGAAACTGAAACTACAGAAGCCTGCTAGGGCCTTTTATACAGGGGTGGTCACTGCCGGTACTGCAGTCTAAGACCAGTTATTCCCTTAAAGGTACATACACAACAATTCCTCCCCTTTTAGATAAACAGTACATAACATTCATTTAACAACTAAATAATAACTAATTACAATTACAATTTTCTCAGTAATATATACATCAACTGAAATAGTCATTTATAAGTTCAGTCTTTGAGGAGGCTTCCTGATCCGGACTGGATAGCGCCTTTCTCGAGTATCCTGTTCTGGCGGTGGAGTCAATTCTGGCTCATTGTCATTGGTTGGTTCATCAGCTTCCAATACCCCTGCTTCTGAGGTAGATGCAATCTGTACTTCGGGCTCATTACCAGGTGCACATGCTTGTGTTACAGGTTTGGCTTGTTCCTGTGACTCTAGAATCTGGTCAGCATGGCATCTCACGATGCTCTCTCCAACGTCCACTGTGTACATTAGTGGTCCCTGCTGTGTGCATATCGTGCCTGGCTGCCATTTTTCTGTTCAGTAGTCGCGGGCCAAGACTGGTTGCCCTATCTTGAAGCTCCTGGTTGGCTTCTCATTTATGTGCTGGAATTGCTTATCCTCCACATCTTGTCTTATGTTTGGTTTGAGCAAATCCAAGCGACACCTTAGTCTCCGGTTGAAAAACAGTACGGCTGGAGTTTGGTTGGTTACTGCATGTGTCGCATTCCGGTAAGCAAACAGGAAGTTATCTTGTGTTGCAGTGGTATGTCATCATTATACATTGCCTTTATGGCCTTTTTAAAGGTCTGAACAAACCTCTCAGCCAATCCATTTGTGGCTGGATGATATGGGGCAGATGTGTAATGTTTCACCCCATTATTCTTCAGGAACCTCCGGAAATCCTCAGACACAAACTGTGGGCCATTGTTGGAACAGATCTGTTCTGGCAACCCATTCCTGGCGAAGATGGTCCTTAGGACTGCAATAGTTTTCTCCGTGGTGGTGGAGGACATTTTAATGACCTCTGGCCATTTCGAATGGGCGTCCACAGCGATTAGAAACATTGAGTCCATAAATGGACCAGCGAAATCAATGTGTACCCGTTGCCATGGAGATGAGGGCCACTCCCATGGATGTAGCGGGGCCTGTGGTGGAGCGTTTTGGACCTTCTGGCATCCTGTGCATCTCTTGGTCATATCCTCGATTTCTTTATCGATTCCCGGCCACCACACAAACGCCCTGGCTAGGCTCTTCATTTTTACCCCTCTCAGATGACCCTCGTGAAGCTCATTGAGTACTCTATCTCTCAACTTGGGTGAAATTACCACTCGGGATCTACACATCAAGGTTCCCCGGCACACTGACAGCTGTTCCCTCCTTGGCGAGAATGCTGGCAACAGTGAGTCGCCATATGCTGGCCATCCCTTCACCGTCAAATCATAGACCCGAGAGAGTGTCAGGTCATTTCGGGTTTCCTTCTCAATACTTGCGTTTGTAACAGGCAAACATTCGACTATGGTCGCATGGAATATCTCCACCGTGTCCACTACAGGTGCTTCTTCCGCCGTAGGCAACGGTAGGCACGACAGCCCATCAGCCTTTCCATGTTGTTTCGTACCTTTGCACTCTATGTCATACTGATGTGCCCCTAGAAAAAGTGACCATCTTTGCAGCCGTTGCGCCGTCATCACCGGAACGCCCTTCTTTGGGTTAAATATTGAGACCAGGGGTTGATGATCAGTCAGTAGGGTGAATTTCTGGCCGTGCAGATAGTGATTGAACTTCTTCACCCCCCACACCAGGCTGAGGGCCTCCCTGTCAATCTGGGCGTAGTTACGCTCGGCTGAGGTTAGCGAGCGCGATGCAAAGGCTATTGGCCTCTCTGAACTGTCACAGAATTTGTGTGACAGCACCGCTCCAATGCCGTAAGGTGACGCATCACATGCCAACTGAATCGGTAGTGTTGGGTGTAGTGATCAATAGCATGTCATTCTATAGTGGACACTAGGTGGAGCCGTAGAGCTGTGTATATCTGTATGTATATAAGACTACACTACCCAGCTGTATAGATATTAAGACTACATTACCCATGAGGCACTAGGCTACCCACAAGGCAACAGTCAAGATGGCAGCCTGCACACAGGAGCACACATGCTAGATCTCTACAGATACTGTACCTAGAGAACGTGTCCTGAATAAATGACTAGCTAGAAGCTAGCTGTGTTCATAATAAGAATGTATAGTTATTAATGAACATAACATTGGGTTGTAGTGGGCCAATACTTCTTTTGAAGTGATTTGGCATTTACATTCCTGAAAGGCACGCTTACACTCATCACTCCATTTCCATGTTACACCAGTTTGAAGGAGGGCGTTCAGTGGGTGCAGAATTGTAGATAAATTTGGCAAGAACTTATAGTAGTAGTTCACCAACCTGAGGAACGACCTCAGTTGCGACACATTTTCCGGTGCTGGAGCCTTGACTACAGCCTCAATCTTGTCCGGCGACTTATGCAACCCTTCCTCATCAATCATGTGGCCACAATACGAGATTTGTCTCCTGAAGAACTCACATTTGGGACGGTTGGCTCGTAGCCCATATTCCTGCAATCTCGTGAGCACCTGTTCCAGGTTGGCAAGGTGTTCATTGTCATTTTCGCCCGTAACCAGGATGTCGTCCAAATAACACTGGGTCCCCGGGATCCCTTGCAGGACTTGTTCCATTGCCCTCTGCCACATAGCCGGGGCCGATGCTACCCCAAATACCAGTCGATTGTACTGGTAAAGGCCTTTGTGAGTGTTTATCGTGAGGTATTTCCTAGATGCTTCTTCCACCTCCATTTGTAGATACGCTTGAGCCAGGTCAATCTTTGTAAAACGTTTCCCTCCAGATAGTGAGGCGAAAATATCTTCTATCCGCGGAAGCGGATACTGCACTGTGTGCAGGACTGGGTTCACAGTCACCTTGAAGTCCCCACAGATGCGAACCTTCCTTGGCTCCCCAGGCATGCTGCTCAATGCTTTCTTCATTACAGGAACGATGGGTGTGGCCCACTCGCTCCAGTCCACCTTAGACAGCACCCCCGAACGCTCCAGACTCTCCAGTTCAGCTTCCACAGCTGGGCGTATCGTGTATGGCACCGGTCTGGCCTTGAAAAATTTTGGGGTTGCGTTATCCTCAATCTTTATGGTTGCCTTTACTCCTTTTAGAGTCCCAAGTCCTTGTTGGAACACCTCTTCCGCGTCAGATAGAATTTGTGACAGACGTCCAGGTGCGACGTCATCATCTTTTTTGTCAGTCACAGTTAGTGCCAGAATGGAATGCCAATCCAATTGTGGTCTTCGGATCCATTCACGTCCCAATAATGGTGGTCTTCCATCTCGTAGTATATACATGTATAATTTCTGTGTTTCCTTTCCGTTATATTCAACTGGCACCCTTATTTTTCCTCTGGGGTAGACCTTTTGCCCCATGTATGTCTTCAATACAATGGACGTGTCCTTTAAGGGTATGTGTGAGAATAGCCGCTCATTGTCTCGTCGATCCATGACAGTTAGGGCTGATCCTGTGTCCAATTCCATCTTCACTGGGGACCCTGCTATCATGAGGGTGACCCAAATGGTTCGGTGATCTTCTTTTGCGATCACGTTGTGTAACTTTAAACAACTTAGTCGCCTGCTCCCGGAGTCCTTATCAATCTCCTGATCTTCTGAACTACTATCTGTCAGTTTCTTTACTTTCCTGTACTGTTCCTTAGTAGTTCTTGTCGTGTTGGTCTTCTTTCCCGACCTGCAGACTCTTGCTATATGTCCCATTTTCCCGCATTGCCTGCATATTTTGTCTTTAAACCAGCAGTCCTTCTGCTCATGGGTTGTTCTGCTGCAGTGATAGCACTTTTCGGCTCCATACGCCATTTCGTTAACGCTGTATTCTTGTGGTTTCTGTTGTATTTCCGCAGCTCCCCGTGCTGCTGCTTCGTAGGATACTGCCACGCTGAAAGCCTGTTCTAGCGTCAGATCCTTTTTTGAAAGTAGTCGTTTCTGGGTTCCTTCACTCTGGAGCCCGCAGACAAACTTATCCCGTAAGGTGTCTGCCAGTCCTGCTCCGAATTGGCAGTGCTTCGATAACTTGCGTAGTTCCGTAAGATAGTCAGCATTGCTCTCATCTTTGTGCTGGTTTCTTTTATTGAACTTGAATCTTTCTGCTATCAGCAGTGGTGTAGGGCTTAGATGTTCCTGTAAGATATGAACAATCTCCTCAAAACTTTTCTCCATTGGTTTAGCTGGGGTAATTAAATTCCGCAATAGGCCGTACGTACTCGCACCCATCAGATTTAATAATACCGACGCCCTCTTTCCATCAGCCACCTCATTTGCCTTGCAGTACACTTCAATTCTTTCCACATACGTGGTCCAGTCTTCTACCTCGTTGTCGAAAGCAGTGATACTGCCACTTTTCGGCATCTTGGGCGATTTAAAATGGCGCCTCCCGCGCTTTTGCTTCTTCCCCAATGGAATAAAATGGCGCCTCCCACGCTTTTGCTTCTTCCCCTTACTGCCACGCTGCTCCTAGCGTTCTACGGGGTAATGGCGGCGACCCGCAGCTTCGGCGCGTCTCGCTTTCCTTCCCCCCCCGTTTAATTTCTCTCCGCTGTCCTGTTCTCGAGCACCGACCGCGCCCTGTGCGCTCCACCCTCTCTCTCTTGTATTCTTTTCCCGGCGACGCTACGCGGCCCGATTTGTAGAGCCGCTCGATCGAGCTTGAGCCCGCCGCAGTCCGGAAGGGTCAGCGCGCTACCTGCTACCAGCACGATTCGCTGGAACCACAGTCTCTCCCGCAATTCTCCAAACACCGATGGATTCTTTGGGCGGTTGCCCTCGGTCGATGCCCGTTGCTCAGGCTACGACCTTCCAGGACCTTCCTTTCAGGTGAGATCCCCGTGAGATGATGCCACACTGCAGGTGAGTTCGAACTTACTCGTCGCCACTGTAAAGTCCGCGCCTCAATAATACACATACTTCGGGAGAACAGTTTAACAGGTACTTTACTGACAAGAGGCAGCTTGAAACTGAAACTACAGAAGCCTGCTAGGGCCTTTTATACAGAGGTGGTCACTGCCGGTACTGCAGTCTAAGACCATTTATTCCCTTAAAGGTACATACACAACACATAAGAACATAAGTAATAAGAGCAGGAGTCGGCCATTCAGCCCCTTGAGCCTGCTCCACCATTCAATAAGATCATGGTTGATCTTCTACCTCAACTCCACCTTCCCGCACTACAGCCATACCCCTTGATTCCCCCGAGAGTCCAAAAATCTATCGATCTCTCTGTTTTGAATATACTCAACGACTGAGCCTCCGCAGCCCTTTGGGGTAGAGAATTCCAAAGATTTACAACCCTCTGAGTGAAGAAATTCCTCCTCATCTCAGTCCTAAATGGCCGACCCCTTATTCTGAGACTGTGATCCCTGGTTCTAGACTCCCCAGCCAGGGGAAACAACCTTTCAGCATCTGTTAATAGTGAAATATGCACCACGTTAGTGCTTTTTGTGGTTTAGCATTGATATTACAGACCTTAGTGAGGATATTTAGGGCAGAGGTAATGCAAACTTAAATGAAAAGGTTACAGTACTTTGTGTCCTAAAGCCATATTAGGTTGTTAGAAACTAGGGTCATGGAACATCGTACATCGTATACATACCACAACCTTACACTACGTTATTTTATTCCGTGAGATCACTAGATATGATTAGCTCCTGCTATATTGCTGTAAAAACCTAACTGGCTCACTAATATCCCTCAAAGAGAGACATGTCACCATTACTCAGTCGTGACTCCAGCCCCACGGCAAAATTTTGCCCTCATGCCCTTAGGGAAACTAGGGATGAGCACTAAATAATGCCTTGCCAGTACGCACATCCCAAGAACAAATACAAAAGCGATAGCACCAGTCAATTCAGACCGTGGGTTTCCATTGTCATCACCTGATTGATCCATTGTTTATATCTCTACAACGCTCACCACCTCTACCACGCCACACCTCAAAAATAAATGAGCTGATTCAAAAAGAAGCTAAACATTGGGCAGGATTTTCATTGGGCCTTGGAGCCGGGATTGGAGGCGTGTGGGGGATTAAAATCCCGAAATCGGGGGTCCCGACCCCATCCCGCACCCAACCCGCCTCCATGCCAGTTTCAAAGGAGGCGGGTACTCGACCCGCGCTGGGACCCGCCTCCCTGAGGCGGGAAGGGGATTAGTGCCAATTAACTGCCTGTTAACAGGTAGTTAACAGGCAGTTTTTAGCCTAATGTGGGATTCCCGTGTGGTAAACCACTGTTATTGTTGTTCACCGTTGTTGTTGTTGTTGTTGCACACTGTTGTATCTATGCATGCCTCAGCTGGCTCTGCCCCTGGCTCCACCCACATGCCCAGGTATAAAGGTGACTGCTCTGCAGCCCCCTGCCTTCTTGGAAACCAGTCAACCGCGAGAGGCATGCTCTGTTCTTTGTTAATAAAAAGCCTTTTAGTTACTCTCCTAACTCTCCGTCTTTTATGAGTAATTAATAGCGCATCAATTTTATTAACAAAAACAAAATGTCGGCACCAAACGCTGAGCAGCAGGCGCGGCAGCAAATGACGGCACCAAACGCTGAGCAGCAGGCGCTGCTGCATGCCCTCAGACCAACATGCCTGGACCTAGACCCTCAAGAGGCGGGTTCGTCTACCAAGTTCGCACAATGGCTGCGTTGCTTCGAAGCTTACCTGGAAGCCTCAGCCGTGACACTAGATGGAAACAAACTAAAAATCCTGGCCTCCAAGGTGGGCCACCAAGTCTACACGCTCATCCAGGACGCGACTACCTACGCGGCGGCTATCGATCTGCTAAAAGGACAATACACAAGCCCGGTAAATACGGTTTATGCCAGACACCTCCTGAGATCCCGAAAACAGCAGTCCGGGGAATCGGTGGAGGCATTCCTACGGGCACTACAGATACTCGGCCGAGCCTGCGATTGTAAAGAGGTATCGGCCGCGACACACACGGAGGGACTTATCCGAGATGCTTTCGTTGCGGGCCTCAAGTCCGACTACTCCCGGCAGAGACTGCTGGAGAAGGGCGAAATCGACCTGAAGAAGGCAGTGTCCCTCGCGCTCTCGCTAGACGCGGCCCACCGGAATATGGACGCATTCTCCCCTAACCGCTCCGCACCGTGGACGCCGCAACCTTGGGTCATGGGACCGCCACCCCCGACACCAACTGCTGCAGCGATGTCCAAGGGCCCGAAATGTTACTTTTGTGGCCAGGCAAAATACCCCAGAGCACGCTGCCCGGTGAGAAACGCTACCTGCTCTGGCTGCGGGAAGAAAGGACACTACGTCAGCGCCTGCAAAGGTAAAACCGCTAACGCCAGCAGCGCCGCGTGTGAACCGTGGGGGCAGCCATCTTGTCCGCCATCTTGGACACCTCCAGCCGCGTGGGGATCGGGATCATGGGCGCAGCCATTTTGTCCGCCATCTTGGACGCCTCCAACTCCAATCGCAGGTGACCCGGTCTCAACCACCACCTCGTCTGACGACCACAGCGACTCGCTCGACCATACGCTGGCCTCCGTGACGCTGGACCAATCTCTCTGATGTGCCTCAATTATTCCGAGACTCGAAGTTAGCAGAACAAAAGTAAGGCTTTTATTAACTCAGAACATAACACGTAAAATAGAGAGATGTCTACCTTCAGGAGGCTGATGCCCGACTGAAGCTAGATTACAAAGGAGCCAGGTATGGGCGGAGCCCTGCACACAACCAGTTCCAGCACATTCCAATACATAATACATGAGGACTGGGGGAAGGGAAAAGACACAGAAAGCAGGCAGTTACAAGACACAGAAAACAGGCAGTGATGAATGGAATATATTTCATCACATTCACCCCTTCTATAGTCTGTTCGGGGGTTTGATAGTCCTCTGCGACCGACGTGGCTGTTGTGGTGCCGCGGGTGTCGGCTGGGTGTCCCCGGTAGCCTCCTGGGTCTCTGCCGGGGGTGCCGCCGGGGTTGTTGAAGGGGTAGTTGGTGGGGGTGCCGTTGGTCGATGTTCTTCCGGGGGTGATGAAAGAATAGTGGGTGGGTAAGGGTTGCTGTGATCGTCGTCGCTGCTATTGCCGTGGTTGTTGTCGATGCCGGCTGGGGCGACGTCTTTTATGGACACGGTGTCCTCCCTTCCGTCGGCGTGCCGGACATATGCGTATTGGGGGTTGGCGTGGAGTAGGTGTACTGGCTCCACGAGAGGGTCCGTCTTGTGGCCCCTCACATGCCTTCGCACGAGTACCGGACCTGGGGTGGAGAGCCATGACGGCATGGATACGCCTGAGGTGGATTTCCGAGGAAAGACAAACATTCGTTCATGAGGCGTGGCATTAGTGGCCGTACACAATAGCGACCGTATCGAATGGAGCACATCCGAGAGGACTTCCTGCCAGCGGGAGATAGGGAGGCCCTTGGTCCTTAGAGCTAGAGTGACTGCTTTCCACACTGTCCCGTTCTCTCGCTCCACCTGGCCGTTACCCCGGGGGTTGTAGCTGGTGGTACGGCTCGTGGCGATCCCCTTGGACAGCATGTACTGGCGTAGCTCTTCACTCATGAAGGACGCCCCCCTATCCGTGTGGATATAGCTCGGCATACCGAACAGGCAGAACAGGCTGTTGAAGCATTTAATGACCGTGGCGCTGGTCATGTCTGGGCAGGGGAAGGCGAATGGGAAACGGGAGTATTCGTCCACAATGTTCAGGAAGTAAACATTGCGGTCGACGGACGGGAGGGGGCCCTTGAAATCTAAGCTGAGCCGCTCGAAGGGCCGTGTAGCTTTGATTAAGTGGGCTCTATCTGGGCGGTAGAACCGAGGCATGCACTCAGCGCAAGTGCGGCAGTTCCTGGTCAGAGACCGAACTTCCTCAATCGAGTAGGGTAAGTTACGGGACTTTATGAAGTGGAACAGCCGCGAGACCCCTGGGTGGCAGAGGTCGTTGTGGAGGGTCTGTAGCCAATCCTCGGTGGCGCTGGCACACATCCCTCGTGAGAGGGCGTCAGGGGATTCGTTAAGGGCCCCTGGCCGGTAAATGATGTCGTACTCGAAAGTGGAGAGCTCGATCCGCCACCTAAGAATCTTATCATTTTTAATCTTCCCCCTCTGTTTATTGTTGAACATAAACGCTACCGATCGCTGGTCGGTAAGTAGGGTGAAGCGTTTGCCGGCTAGGTAGTGGCGCCAGTGGCGCACTGCCTCCACGATGGCTTGGGCCTCCTTTTCCACGGAGGAGTGTCTGATCTCGGGGCCTTGGAGGGTCCTCGAGAAGAAAGCTACGGGCCGCCCCGCCTGGTTGAGGGTGGCCGCCAAGGCGAAGTCGGACGCATCACTTTCCACTTGAAATGGAGTGTTCTCGTCCACTGCCTGTAGCGTGGCCCGCTCAATATCCTGCTTAATGCTTTTGAAGGCGGCGTGGGCCTCAGCAGAGAGCGGAAAAGAGGATGCTTTCAAGAGGGGGCGGGCTTTGTCGGAGTAGTTGGGGACCCATTGGGAATAGTAAGAAAATAACCCCAGGCACCTTTTCAGGGCTTTGGGAGTGTTGGGCAGGGGCAGCTCCCGTAGGGGGCGCAATCGGTCGGGGTCTGGTCCGATTTCCCCATTCTCCACCACGCTGCCCAGTATGCAGAGGCGCGTGGTGTTGAAAACGCACTTGTCCTCGTTATAGGTGAGGTTGAGTTTTTGTGCGGTTTTCAGGAACCTCTCGAGGTTCGAGTCGTGATCCTGCTGGTTGTGACCGCAGATGGTGACGTTGTCGAGGTAGGGGAAGGTTGCCTGCAAGTGGTGGTCATCGACCATGCGATCCATCTCCCTCTGAAAGACCGAGACCCCGTTCGTCACCCCAAAGGGGACTCTGAGGAATTGATAGAGGCGTCCGTTCGCCTCGAAGGCGGTGTACGGGCGGTCCTCTGGTCTGATAGGGAGCTGGTGGTACGCTGACTTGAGGTCGATGGTGGAGAACACCCGGTATTGGGCGATTTGGTTCACCATTTCTGATATGCGGGGTAGCGGGTAGGCGTCTAGTAGGGTGTACCTGTTGATCATTTGACTATAGTCGATCACCATCCGTTTCTTCTCGCTACCCCTTACCACTACCACTTGGGCGCGCCACGGGCTGTTGCTGTGTTCAATAATGCGCTCTTTCAGGAGCCTGTCTACCTCGGTCGCGATAAACCGCCTGCCCTCCCAGCTGTACCTCCTGCTTTTGGTCGCTATTGGCTGGCAGTTAGGGGTAAGGTTCGCGAATAGCGAAGGCGGCTTTACCTTCAGGGTAGCCAGACCGCACACTGTGAGGGGCGGCTGGGACCCACCGTACTTGAGCGTGATGCTTTGGTGGTTGCACTGGAAATCCAAACCCAAGATCACGCTCGCACATAGATTCTTCATGATTAATACTTTAAAATTATCATACACAGTTCCGTTAACGCACAATTGTACCGTGCAGTAACCCAGAATGGTCGATGTCTGGGTTTTATCGGCCATAGAGATGGTACCCTGAGCAGGGACCACCTTTAGGGAGAGTTGTTGTGCCAGTTCAGGGTGGATAAAACTCTCCGTGCTTCCACTGTCAATTAAGCATTTAACCCGGCACCCATTTACCTCGATGTCCACCATTGATTTGGATAGCGGATGCGGCCTGGTCTGGTCCACTGTGACCGATGCCACTGTAGGGCCCTGATCGAGACAAGATGGCGTCCACGCTGTCTGCTCATAAGATGGCGGACCCCACGAGGTCGGGCAAGATGGCGTCCAAGATGGCCGCTCCCACGGCGCACACGCGGCGGTGGTGGGTTTTCCGGCGGTTGGTTTTCCGGCGGGGTTCCCTCTGCACACCTTCCCGAAGTGCCTCTTCTTACCGCACTTAAAGCAGGTGGTGCCTTTCGCCGGGCACAGGTTTCTGGTGTGCTTTGGCTGCCCGCAGAAGTAGCAGTTGGGTTCTTGACGCGTCGCGGCTGTCGTAGGGCTTCTGGGGGGAGAGCTGGGCCCCGCCGGTGTCGGGCTGCCGGGCGGGGAAGATGCCTTCCAAGATGGCGGCGCCCTCGGCGCACACGTGGCGGCGTGGGCGGCGCGGGCTGAAGAGTAGGCGTCCGAGTTTCTCTGGGCCATCTCCAGGGACCGCGCGGTGTCCGCAGCCTGTTTCAGGTCCAACTCCGTTTTTTCCAGCAGTCTTTGCCGGATGTGAGTGGAGCTGAGGCCTGTGATAAAGGCATCGCGAACAAGCTCGTCGGTGTACACTGCGGCTTTTACATCTCGGCACTTACAGTCCTTGCCAAGCTTTTTCAGGATGCTTAGGAACTCCTCCACCGATTCCCCAGGTCGCTGTGCGCGAGTAGCGAGTAGATGCCTAGCATACACCTCATTCGTAGGCTGCTGGTAATGCACCTTTAAGGTGTTGCAGGCGGCCAGGTACGTATTGGCGTCTTGGATGAGGGGGTAAACCCGGTGGCTTACCCAATTCCGTAGCATTCCGAGTCTCATCTTCGCAGTGTCCGTAGCGTCTTTGACGGCTGCGGAATTGTCCAGGAAGAATTCCATACAGTCAAACCAGTGTCCGAAGCGTGCTGATGCGTCCGGAGCATGTTGATCCAAATCCAAACGTTCGGGTTTCAGGAGTTGATCCATAGTGTTGAAAATTGAGTTAATAAAATTGATGTGCCTCAATTATTCCGAGACTCGAAGTTAGCAGAACAAAAGTAAGGCTTTTATTAACTCAGAACATAACACGTAAAATAGAGAGATGTCTACCTTCAGGAGGCTGATGCCCGACTGAAGTTAGATTACAAAGGAGCCAGGTATGGGCGGAGCCCTGCACACAACCAGTTCCAGCACATTCCAATACATAATACATGAGGACTGGGGGAAGGGAAAAGACACAGAAAGGGCTGAAAGACACAGAAAACAGGCAGTGATGAATGGAATATATTTCATCACACTCTCCCTCGCCAACTGTCCAGGTCCATGATGGACATTACGGTAAACGGCCGCGCCACCACCTGCCTTTTCGACAGCGGGAGCACGGAGAGCTTTATCCACCCCGACACGGTGCGCAGTTACTCTCTCCCGGTCCTGCCAACGCGCCATCGGATCTCTATGGCTTCCAAATCCCATTCAGCAGACGTCGGTGGCTATTGTGTAGTGACCCTTTCAGTAAGGGGCACAGAATACAAAAATTTTAAACTTCTTGTCCTGCCCCATCTCTGCGCTGCCGTTCTACTGGGGTTGGATTTTCAGTGCCACCTTAAAAGTGTCACATTAGCGTACGGCGGACCCCTCCCCCCACTCACAGTCTGCAGCCAGCAGCTTTTAAATCGCCCGCCACGCACCATTTGCAGCCTCTCCACGCTTAAAGTCCCCCCCCCCCCTTGTTCGCTAACCTCACCCGCGACTGTAAGCCCATCGCTACCAAAAGCAAGCGGTACAGTGCCGGGGATAGGAGCTTCATTAAATCCGAAGTAGCAAGACTCCTGAAGGAAGGGATTATTGAGGGTAGCACTAGCCCATGGCGAGCACAAGTGGTGGTAGTGAAGACTGGCGAAAAACAGCGCCTAGTTATTGACTACAGCCAGACGATCAATCGCTACACCCAGTTAGATGCATACCCACTCCCCCGCATATCTGACATGGTCAATCAGATAGCACAATACCGGGTGTTCTCGACGATTGATCTGAAGTCGGCATACCACCAGCTCCCCATCAGGGCTGAGGACCACCAGTACACAGCTTTTGAAGCTGACAGTCGTCTCTACCACTTCCTCCGAGTCCCCTTCGGCGTCACCAACGGGGTTTCGGTCTTCCAAAGGGAGATGGACCGAATGGTTGACCAGAACGCGCTGCAGGCCACCTTCCCCTATCTAGACAACGTCACCATCTGCGGCCACGACCAGCAGGACCATGACGTTAACCTAGAGAAATTCCTCCGTACAGCCCAGCGGCTGAATCTAACATACAACAAGGACAAATGTATGTTTCGCACCACGCGCCTCGCCATTCTTGGCTGCGCAGTGGAGAACGGAGTCATCAGCCCCGACCCCGACAGAATGCGCCCCCTTATGGAGCTCCCCCTCCCCCACTGCCAAAAAGCACTGAAGAGATGCCTAGGGTTTTTCTCTTACTATGCTCAGTGGGTGCCCAACTATGCGGACAAAGCCAGACCCCTTATCAAGTCCACCTCCTTCCCCCTGACAGCAGTGGCATGTGCAGCCTTCACTCTCATAAAAAGAGATATTGCGAAGGCCACAATGCACGCAGTGGATGAGTCCATCCCTTTCCAAGCGGAGAGCGACGCATCCGACTTCGCCCTAGCTGCAACCCTTAACCAGGCGGGGAGACCCGTGGCCTTTTTCTCAAGGACCCTCCAGGGCCCCGAGATTCGACACTCCTCTGTCGAAAAGGAGGCCCAGGCCATTGTGGAAGCAGTGCGACATTGGAGGCATTACCTGGCCGGAAAACGATTTACCCTGCTCACTGACCAGCGTTCAGTAGCTTTTATGTTTAACAATAAGCAGAGGGGCAAAATCAAGAACGAAAAGATCTTGAGGTGGAGAATTGAACTCTCCACCTACAATTACGATATCTTGTACCGGCCCGGGAAACTCAATGAGCCCCCAGATGCCCTATCACGTGGTACATGCGCCAACGTGCAGGTTGATAGACTGCAGACCCTCCACAATGACCTCTGCCACCCGGGGGTCACCAGGTTCTTCCATTTCATCAAATCCCGTAACCTGCCCTACGCCATCGAGGAGGTCAGGACCATGACCAGGAACTGCCAAATCTGTGCCGCGTGCAAACCGCATTTTTATAGGCCAGACAGAGCAAGCCTGATCAAGGCCACTCGCCCCTTCGAGCGCCTGAGCGTCGATTTTAAAGGGCCCCTCCCCTCCTCTGACCGCAACGTGTACTTCCTCAACATAATTAATGAGTACTCCCATTTCCCGTTTGCCATCCCTTGCCCGGACATGACCAGTACCACGGCCATTAAATGTCTGAATGACCTTTTCGCCTTGTTCGGCTTCCCTAGCTATATCCATAGCGACTGGGGCTCATCCTTTATGAGCGACGAACTCCATCAGTACCTGCTCACGAGAGGTATCGCTACAAGCAGAACCACCAACTACAACCCCCGGGGGAACGGCCAGGTGGAAAGAGAGAACGCGACGGTTTGGAAGGCCGTCCTCTTAAACTTAAAATCTAAGGGCCTTCCGACCTCTCGCTGGCAGGAGGTCCTCCCTGCGGCACTCCACTCCATTCGGTCACTGCTTTGTACGGCCACCAATGCCACCCCCCGTGAAAAAATGTTCACTTTCCCCAGGAAGTCCACATCGGGGACCTCGCTACCGACATGGCTGACGTCTCCAGGACCCGTCCTACTGCGGAAGCACGTGAGGTCCCATAAAATGGACCCCCTGGTCGAGAGGGTGAGTCTCCTCCACGCCAACCCCCAGTATGCTTAAGTGGCATACCCGGACGGGCGGGAGGACACAGTCTCCATACGAGACCTCGCACCTTCGGGTGCCCCTGAAACACTACCATTGCCATCCACCACTACCCACAACCCAACCCCTGTAGACGGCATGCCGCAGCCCCAGGACCTGTCATTGACCACCCAACCACTCAATGAGACGCCAGATTCAACGTTGGATGCTGCACCATCACCGCCGCCACCACGACGATCAGGACGGCATACAAGGCCACCTGATAGACTCACTTACACGAACCTTTAGTACACTTCACCCCGCCGGACACAATTTTAAACAAGGGGTGAATGTGGTAAACCACTGTTATTGTTGTTCACCGTTGTTGTTGTTGTTGCACACTGTTGTATCTATGCATGCCTCAGCTGGCTCCGCCCCTGGCTCCACCCACATGCCCAGGTATAAAGGTGACTGCTCTGCAGCCCCCTGCCTTCTTGGAAACCAGCCAACCACGAGAGGCATGCTCTGTTCTTTGTTAATAAAAGCCTTTTAGTTACTCTCCTAACTCTCCGTCTTTTATGAGTAATTAATAGCGCATCATCCCGACAGCTCTAAACCACGCCAAGTTAGAGGAGGTGGACCGACGGGATGAAGGGCTTGGAGGGGTCGAGATGTCCGGTGTTCAGGTGAGTGATGGGTGCATGAGTGCAAAGGTAAGTGTGTTTGATGTGTGTAAAGTGTTTAAATAAGTTTTACATACCTTTACTTACCTTTACAGCCTTCCTTCTTTCAGGTCTCGGGAGTCCCTCATCTCACCAGCAAAGAAAGCAGAATGGCCGTGATCTGTCAAAAATTGCAGCATTCAGCTTTCTGTTCCGGGGAGATCTCTAAATCATCCTGAGAGGAAGGAATTAACTTAGAGTACAGATTGTCAGTGTTTGACAGCTTCAAACAGCTGTGAAACGCTGATATTTAATCTGTCAAAAGATTTTGACAGATGAAATATCAATCTGTGGCGTCACCTGTTGCCGGGTGGCCCTTAATTAGCCTGCTGAGCCCACTGGGCGGGCTCAACAAGGTCAATCAAGTCTAAATCGCGTGGGTTGGCTAGAACACGATGGAGGCGGGACTACAACCCCGAATGTTGTAGTCCCGCCTCCTACCCGACTCCTCAATGAAAATCCAGCCCATTATATCTGTGCATCTGAAAGCTTGGACCTTGTCACACTCCAGACATCACACTTCAGGGTGTTCGTTTTAGTTACAGATACAAACAATCTTCAAAAAATGGGGAGAAGCCAACGATTAATGAACAGCGCCAAAGGATAGCGAGAGAGGAAAAAAAACTTCTGTCTAATTTATCTCAGGGCTTCCGAGTGGCAATTAGTCTCTAACTGACCATTTATTGTAGCAATTGGGCCTTGCAGCCTGGAAGGGGCACAGAGCCACATTAGCAGCAGAATAATACATTGTGCGTTACCTGACTCCTGCCCTTTGTAAAGCAGCATTCCCTTTGACTTAACATGAGCCGTGCCAAGGGAGAACAGGTAGTGTTACTAAAAAAAGAAAAGATATATGGGATGCGCTGCCTGAAAGGGCAGTGGAAGCAGATTCAATAGTAACTTTCAAAAGGGAAGTGGATAGATACTTAAAGAGGAAGCATGTGCATGGCTATGAGGAAAGAGGAGGGAGGTGGAACTAATTGAATAACTTTTTTCAAAGAGGCATAAAGAATGACTGGCATTTCTATAGCGCCTTTCACGAGCACCGCACGTCCCAAAGCGCTTTACAGCCAATGAAGTACTTTTTTGAAATAGAAACAGAAAATGCTGGAGAAACTCAGCAGGTCAGGCAGCATCTGTGAAGAGAGAAACAGAGTTAACGTTTCAGGTCGATGACCCTTCGTCAGAACTGGAAAAAAGCAGGAAAAGGAACAGATTTTTAAGCAAGTTTAGGAGCTGGGAAATGGGGGAGGGGATGAAAGAACAAAGGGGAAGGTCTGTGATGGGATAGAAGGCGGAAGAGATTGAGAGACATTAAGAGATATTCAAGGCAAAAGGAGATGGTAATGGGACAGGTTAAGAAACAAAGGATGGCTCTGAATGAAGAATGAAAGACAGCTGTCATGTGGGGGAGAAGAAAAAAAGACACAGACAAAAAGTGTGGATAAAAATATATATATATATATATATGATAGGGGCCGAGGTTATGATCTGAAATTGTTGAGCTCTATGTTGAGTCCGGAAGGCTGTAAAGTGCCTAATCAAAAGTACTTTTTTGAACTGTAGTCACTGTTGTAATGTGGGAAACGTGGCAGCCAATTTGTGCACAGCAAGCTCCCACAAGCAGCAATGTTATAACGGCCAGACAGTGATGTTGATTGAGGGATAAATATTGGCCAGGACACCTCCCCTGCTCTTCTTCGAAATAGTGCCCATGGGATCTTTTACATCCACCTGAGAGAGCAAACGGGGCCTCGGTTTAACGTCTCATCCGAAAGACTGAGAGTGCAGCGCTCCCTCAGCACCGCACTGGAGTGTCAGCCTAGATTTTTGTGCTCAAGTCTCTGGGGTGGGACTCAAACCCACAACCAGTCTGACTCGGGAAGCAGAGTGTGCTACCCACCGAGCCACTGGCTCATCCGGGTATGATGGCTCCAAGGGCCTCCTTCTGTGCTGTACGATTCTATAGCATAACTTAAAAAGAATAACAAAGCGTTGCTGGTGAATTGATGATGGTAATTTAATCCTGCTGATGTTCCTGAAAGTTGCTCTTACATTTTATGATGTTTCCTAAACTGGTGGATTGAATTAGTGGCTTGCAACCTACTGCCAGACATCCATTATCCCACAGTCTCATCTGCTGCCTAGCTCCGATATCACAACAAATCTGCATCCAGTTCCACTCAGCCCTTGTTTCCCAGAGAATTAATCAGAATTACTTCTTTGCCAATCCCACTGATAACTGGCAGAGATGATTGCTGGATGTTTAAGGTGGTTCTCTAAAGGCGGTCCACAGTTCTTTTTGCCCGTTTCGACTTTGTATTTCCGTTTCAAACTTGGGCTTTATGCATGAATACCTTCCCCTTAAAGACACAACAGGGGAAGCGGCACCGGTATGAAGCATTGGAGAGCAGGTACGAGCTGCGCAGAGGGCTGACAGCATTAGAATAAAGAGTAGTTCAGAAATAGGAGGGATCAGACCGGGGGTGGCGGGAAATGCGGGGCAGACTAAGATGGGTTTGGAGTTGCATGTGTGTAAATGCCCGGAGCGTGGTAAATAAGCCTGGTGAGCTGCAGGCACAAGTAGCCACCTAGGATTATGATAGAGTGGCAATAATGGAGACCTGGCTCAAACGAGGGGAGGAATTGGCACTTAATATTCCTGGCTACAATGGCCCGTAATTTCCGATCGGAGGCTTTCTGCGTGCGGATGCTTCCTGTCAGAAAAAAATCTACGCACATACCCGAGGGCTCCCGAGGTCCGGACATTTCCGCTCCTGGGCCTCTCCACAGTCGAAATGCGCAGGGCCCACATATCCCAGGGGCGCAGGCAGTTCGCAAGCGTCCCTGGGATCACGTGGGCCAGGCCAGCCAATAGGAGAAAGGAATCTCCCTTCATACACTTGACAGATCGATCTGCCGAATATATGAATGGAGATCACCCCAAAAAGACACTAAAACATTAAAGAAAAAAATCACGTTTTTAAAAAGAGTTAAACTTACATTAAATTAAATATTTTAAACAAAAATGTAATTTTTTGAAAAAATAATTCAAGTTTTTTACGGGGCTAAAAATAAACTTAACTTTTTAAAAAGTGTTTTTAAATTAAAAATGAGTGAAAATTAAAAAAAATAAACTTTTTTAAACCATTATGCTGGTAAAAGCAGGCCTTACCAGGCGTAAGATTTCTAAGGGATTTCAGCGGGCGGAGGTTCTCCAGAAAGCGGAACTATCTGCCCGCGGAGGCCCTGCTCCAGGGCAGGCGTCTGATCTGTCAAAAGGATTCCTGACAGATCAGAAATGCCGGTTTTCAGTGCATGAGCTTCGCATGCCTGAAACCGGCACTTCCGATGTCCCTACGGGTGTGTGTACACAGCGCGTACACACCCGTAGGCATCGGAAAATACGGGCCAGTGTATTCAGGAAAGACAGGGAAGGAAAGAAAGAAGGGAGGGGGTGGCAGTATTGATCAAAGAGTCAGCACTAGCAAGGGATGATGTACTTCAATGACAGAGCGCTGGATTTCCCGCCCGGGGGCGGGATGGTGGTGGGTTCGCTCTTCAGCGGGTTCCGGCCCTGCTCCCGGTTGCAGCCGCCCTCCATTAAGGATTTTCCCGAGATTGGCCTCATTAAGGCCGACGTGTGTGCTCGCCGGCCCAATGGGTGGGTGCGGGTCAGCTGCCCGCGCTTGATGACGCGCTAGGAGCCTGGATGTTTAAGGGGGCCATGTCCCCTTTGTTTTTCACTTGCTTTCTTCTGCTTCTGAATGCTGGCTGCTGCAGGAATGGCAGCTCAACGGTCCAAGGCTACTCCCCGTTTCAATGATGACTCCTGCCCTCCATGCTCTTGTGGAGGGAATAAGAGGACGCAAGGAGGTCCTCTTCCCCTCCGGTGGACGGAGGAAGCCTCCTCAGCACTCAAAGGCAGCCTGGCTGCAAATCGCTGAGGAGCTAAGTGCTCGGTCTGTGTGTACATGCACCTGGGTGCAGTGCAGAAAAAGGTTCAATGATCTGATGCGCTCAGCAAAAGTGAGTATAACATCACACTTACCTTCAATCTGCTTCCCATCTCTTCTCATCACCAGCACTCTGCATTGGCAACCTACTCCTGCACATCCCAACTCACCCTAACATCCCTTGCACCCTCACCCATCCCTCTCTCTCTATGTACAGAATCACTTCACCATCCTACCATGCACCCCTCACACTCGATCTCACTGTTATGCAATGACAACAACTAACAATGCACAGGGAGGGACCTTGGCATTGGCACCTCACTCCATCTTTGTCGCCCTCTAAACATCTATGTTATCCATTCTTAACACTGACTCCATCAATCTCGCTGAAACTCCACTTGTGTCCCTCATTGCAGGAAAAGAGAGTCCACAATAAGATGGAGAGAGGGAGGACAGGAGGCGGCCCACCATCCCTGGCGCATATAACAAACGCTGAGGAGGCAGCTCTGGAGATCGTCGGAGGTGGCGAGGAGCTGGAAGTGGGGGACGGAGAGATGGGCACAGTACAGCAAGCTGGTGACAGAATTGATTTGCAGCCCTATCATTTTGGTTTCATGAGTGACTGATATGGCATCTGACGCTCATAGAAATTGAGTTATGATCATCTGCACAATGGGATGTGTCTGCTATCTAAATAATCACATGCCTAACTCATGCCTTTACTCCCCCACAGGACCATCGAGAGCTCCCCTCCCCACTGTCCATGAGGAAGAGCCGGAGGACTCCTCAGAGAAAGCTGCAGCCTCTGAGGGAGCAGCGTCAGCAGAAATGAGCGCACTGTAGGGGGTGGCGTGTGCGCCCAGTCAGCTCTGCCCCTGACTGTCTCTGAGCGGTTCAAATCGCTCCCACACCCCTGGGTTCTAGACACCGGACTTAGGTACAGGCGACGATACAGAAAATAGAGTAGACAACTGGTTTGGTACAAGAAAACTGTAATTTTTATTAAAGGCACAATAAAGTCACAACACTGAGAATTACTAGGATAATTACAGGCATATAAAATAACACTTATTTGGGAATGGGGAACACACGGCACATCGAGGGAACAAACACATTAAAAATCCCCTTATCCTTATCCCACCCCCAATACCTAACTAGATTAAGCTATGAGGGGCCAGGGACTTATGCTCACCAATGGGGCTTCCTTGACAATCCAAAACCTGTTGATCAAGCCGGTTGTAGTTTAGGGGTTCGCTCCTGTTGTTCTTTGGAGTCTGCCGTCGTCACGTGGTCACAGGGCGCGGCGATGGTGTCGTCTGTGTAAAGTACCCTCCTTTTTCCTCTGTTAGAAATACGGTGTAAAGTCTTTCTTTGGGTACTTTACTTTGCCGGAATGGTTGTTCTTCTGGTGGTGGTTTGGTCGCCGACGGTTTTGTTGTGGTTGGCGGTTTATATTGTCACTTTGATTTTACTACCCATGCTTCAAACGCCAGCTTATAACTAGGCCGGGGTGTGTACCCGCTCGTCCCCAACGCTTCTTTTTCGCTGCCCTTCTCTGCCTTATCGGTTTTTACCGTTCGTCTCTTCTCGTCTGCCCTTCTCTGCTTTATCGGTTTTGCCGTTCATCTCGTCTCGTCTGCCCGTTTGTGGCCCCGTGTCTCCTGTGTGTTTTCGAATTCGGGTCCCGTTCTCCTCCCGCGTTTTGCCCCTGGTGTAGTAATGGGCGTCCTCGGTGTCGAGCAGCACGGGGAGGGAGAAGAGAGCCCATGACGAGGCACGAAGCAAGAGCGAGAGGCAAGAGGCAAGAGAGCGAGCTTGGCTACCAGTGGACCTATAATTATATCCGGTTCTTCACCCCTTATCTGCGTGCCAAATCAGGTCAGTTCTTTGTCTAAATTTTGGCGGGCTCGTCTAAAGTGATTACAGTCATCCACTTTAACGGCTTTTGGGGTGGTTGTCTCCTGGTTTAATGGCTTCAATATCCTGGCTGTTTGTTATTTATAAAATTTAATCGTCTTTTCCTGGCTTGGTAGCTGCATTGAGCTGTTATCAATTATGTATGCAAAAAGTTAATGGCCTCAAGATTTGGTCCATCCTGACTTGATCTGTTCCAAGATGAAGAATGCATATTCTGTGTTTACCTAGCTGTCTGGCTTTACAAAGTCTTTCACAGATCCGTGCATGTTAGGTTTCGTTTCAGGTTTTGAGAGGGCCTGCCTTTTGCATTGGTCACAAGGTTTCAGAAGCCATTTTGGGTACCCTTTTTAATAACTTGTCCATACAGGGTCCCTTTATACGTAACTTTCAGGGAATGTGGGAATTTTGAGAACCTTACAGCACCCAGCACCAGCACAGAGACACACACCTCGGCAGCGCCTTCACGACATAGAGTAGTGTTGTCACCTGGTGTATCCCAGCTCACAAGTGAGCAGGAGCAGATGCTGGAGACAGAGACAGCAGTGGGGAGTTCTCGTTGGAGGGCGCAGGAGTCTCCTAGCTCTGCTCAGCTGCATGTAGACGCTGAGCCTCCAGAAAGAGAGCGATGCTGGAGTTTCAGGACCAAGTGCAGGAGGCTCTGACAGGGTTTGCAACCCCGGTAACTGCAGAGCATGGAGGAGCCCATGTCAAATATGAGCAATGCCTGGTGCACACATTGGTGAATGTAGGTGCCACCATGGAAAGGATGGCAACCTCCATGGAGGACTTAAATTGCCAGATACTGCAGAACATGGTAACACTTTTAAATAGATGGTCATCTATGGAGGATAGATGGGCATCTATTGAGGAGTGAAACCAGAGGTCCATGGACGTCCTTGTTATGAGGAATGTCAGCAGAGAAATGGGTCCTCATGGCCCCACCGATGTGCAGCAAGGTGCTCTCCAGCTACTTGCTAGCAGTGAAGCGTGGGTGACCCATGAGAGAGATGGTGGTGGTCGACAACAAGGAAGTGGGGGCTCCTCTCCAAGCGCTCAGAGCCCCAGATGCCTCACCCAACTGAGATGGCCGTCTCTGCCCCTGCACATACGCAGGAGGAGCAGACTGTTGCGGAGCCCTCCAAGGCTTCCAAACCCAGAGGACGCCCACCAAAGGCATCTAAGCAGGCGCAGCACGGAAGTGAGCACGCTGCCTCAACATCTGCTGAAGCCACAGGGGAAGCATCACGTAGAAGCACGCCTAAGAGAAAGCTAAAGTACAAATAGTCACAGGGGTAATCACTTGGGTTGTCGTCGTACGTGTCTTCATACTGTTCCCTTTGGGGAACTGTATGAAGTGGTGGAAGGATTTCTGGCCGTGATTAACGCTCCTTCCGTGACCGTAACCATCTTCGTACCAGCCATTAGGGTGGTTAGTCCTATGGCGGGAGGGTTTTACGGGCTCCCACAACCCATACGAGGGGGGGGCCACCCACACCCACGGACGCAAGTATCCCGCTGGATGTCAACACAGAATTTAGAGCCGGAGCTCCGACTCCACTTGCCGGGACTGTCTGGAGCGGGGTTCGAAACCCTACGCCTTCTGGCCCAGCAGCGGGGATGCTACCGCTACGCCAAAGGCCCACTCCATCACTTGGGTGATTTCATAGTATACCATTTTACATTTGTGATGTCTATTTCTAGTGTATTAAAGTTATGCGATGTGAATGATTCAATGCATTGCCCTATGTGTGCTCAGAATTGGAAGTGTCACGTTGAGGGTGCCTTTCATCTGCAGTAATGGTGGGGAGAGTGATGGGAATGCACAGTTCATTGTACAGATGTTGTATTGTGTGGAATGGAGGTCCTGCCAACCCTCATGTGCATGTGCCAGCCATATGTATGTACAGCATAAAGTTACGTGAATCTGGCATGGATTATCCCTCCCTTGCCTCACGGCCAGCTTGCGGGCTGGTAGCACTGGGACAGCTGCCTTTGCCAGGTTTTCCTCATCTGCAGCCTCATTAGGCTCTTCCTCCTCCTCCTCCTCTGAGGAGGCTGTGCGCTGAGCCACTTGTTCCTCAGGCAGCGGTAAGCCACGCTGCAGTGTGCTGTTGTGCTGGGCACAGCAGACCACGATGATTTGGACACCCTGGCTGGTGAGTACTGCGGGGCTCCACCAGATCTGTCCAGGCATCTGAAGCACATTTTGAGCAATCCTATTGTTTGCTCTATGATGTTTCTGGTGGAAATGTGGCTCACATTGTATCGCTCCTCAGCTTCGTTTGATGGCCTTCTCATCGGTGTCATTAGCCACGTCTTCAGGGGATATTGTCTCCAAGCAGCCATCTGGAAAGTTGGGTTGGCGGATTGAAGAGCTGAGGCACGGTAGACTACCGCAGGATGAATGAGTCATGACAACTGCCAGGGAACTTGGCGCAAACATGCATAATGTTCTTCCTGTGGTTATACACCAGCTGGAGGTTAAGGGAGTGGAAGCCCTTGAGGTTGACAAATACAGCTAGGTTGTGACGGGGTGCCATAATTGCCACATGTGTGCAGTCTACGACACCCTGCACACATGGGAAGCCAGCCATATTGGCAAACCCAACCGCCCACGTGGTTACGCTTGCTTCATCCGTGGAGAAGTGGATGCAATTGGCCGACTTGCCAAACAGGGCATCGGTAACCTGCGTGATGCATCTGTGTGTGGCCGACTGGGAGATGCCGCTGATGTCTGCTGATGATCCCTGGAAGGACCCTGAAGCAAAGAAGTTGAGGGCGGTGGTGACTTTATCAGCCACTGGTAAGGAGTGTCCACCCGCTCCTCTGGGCTGCAGGTCTTGGTGCAGCATTGCGCAGATGTCTCCGACCACCTGTCGCGAAAGTCTCAGTCTTATTTGGCACTGCTGCCCACTCGTGTTGAGGAAGCTCATCCTCTGCCTGTAAACCCTGTGTTGGGGGTATCTCCTGCGGCGCGGTGCAGCCCTGCGCTGACGCCCTCTGCCCTGTGCAGCATCAGGTGGGTGAGGAAGAGGTTGGCGCTCTTGTTGTCGGTGCTGCTGGCGTGCCTGGTTCTGCTGCTGCTGCGGGTGATTGTGGTCAGATTCTGAGGACCAGGGTGAAAGGTTATAAATGGTTCCCATTCTGCTGGTGAAAACGTCACTTGAGGATAAAATGTTATAAGAACTCAATCAAAGTGGAGAGAGGTTATCCCATGGAGGTCAAAGTGCATATAGATCTCACAACACACACTTACAACCTCAATACACCTGAAAAATGTCTTCAACATCCAGCAATCAGAAAGTTGTGGCTTTTGAAATTCAGGTTAGCTTTAATGCTGCACTTGCAGCTGTGAACTATTCAGCTTGTTGGAACACCTGATACAATCAGCTGGCGTGTTCCTGGAATACCGTGGAACACGCTGAAAATGTTGCAGAATTGAAAAGCCCTCTCAAAATAGCATTAAACAGGTAGCTGTTAACTACCTTAACTGCCTCTCCCGCTGCTTGGTGTCGGGTCTGATCAGGAGTCGCAGAACCGACACTTTGGAAAGTCGCGTGGAGGCGGGTTCGCGGCAGGTTCGCAACCCGCCGTCAATCATCTTGGATTTAACTCCGGACCCGCCTCCAAACCCGCCCTCTGAGCGCTGGCAAAATCGCGGCCAGAATCTTTGTCTTTGATATAATTATAGAGCAAGAGAGGAGCTATTATGGGTGTATACTATAGGCCACCAAATAGTGGGAAGGAGACAGAGGAGCAAACTTGTAGGCAAATTACAGAAAGATGCAAGAACTTTAGAGTACTAATAATGGGGACTTCAATTATCCTAATATAGACTGGGATGGTAGCAGTGTAAAGGGCAAAGAGGGGGAGGAATTCCTGAAATGTGTCACAAGAGAACTTTAATGATCTGTATATTTCCAGCCCAACGAGAGAAGGGGAAGTGCAAAGAGACCTGGGTGTCCTTGTGCACCAGTCGCTGAAGGTAAGCATGCAGGTGCAGCAGGCGGTTAAGAAGGCCTTCGTAGCAAGAGGGTTCGAGTACAAGAACAAGGGTGTCTTGCTACAGTTGTACAGGGCCTTGGTGAGACCGCACCTTGAGTATTGTGTGCAGTTTTGGTCACCTTACCTGAGGAAGGACGTTCTTGCCATGGAGGGAGTGCAGCGAAGATTCACCAGGCTGATACCTGGGATGGCAGGAATGACGTATGAGGAGAGATTGTGTCGATTGGGCTTATACTCACTGGAGTTTAGAAGATTGAGAGGGGATCTCATCGAAACCTATAAAATTCTGTCAGGTCTGGACAGACTAGATGCAGGAAGGATGTTTCTGATGGCTGGGGAGTCCAGGACCAGGGGTCATAGTCTAAGGATAAGGGGTAAGCCATTTAGAACTGAAATGAGGAGGAATTTCTTCACCCAGAGAGTGGTGAACCTGTGGAATTCTCTGCCACAGAGGGCAGTGGAGGCCAGTTCATTAAATATATTCAAGAAAGAGTTGGATATATTTCTTGAGGCTAAAGGGATCAAGGGATATGGGGAGAAGGCAGGGACAGGGTACTGAAATTGAATGATCAGCCATGATCTCATTGAATGGCGGAGCAGGCTTGAAGGGCCGAATGGCCTACTCCTGCTCCTATCTTCTATGTTTCTATGAAGCAGTGCAGGATCTGGCTCTGAGGAATGAAGTGGGGCAAATGGAGCATGTTTCAGTGGGGGAGCATTTTGGGGAACAGTGATCATAATATCATTAGGTTTAGCACAGTTATGGAAAAGGACAAGGAAAAATCAAAGGAGAAAATACTCAACTGGAGTTGAAAAGGGATCAGGCCCAGGTGGCTTGGAATCAAAGATTGGCAGGTAAAACAGTAAATGAGCAATGGGAGGTCTTCAAAGAGGAGATTGTTTCCCACGAGGGGGAAAAGGAGGGCATCCAAAGCTAGAGCTCCCTGGATGACTAAAGAAATAGAGGAAAGAATTCAGCCGCGCCCCCTTTGGGGTGCTAATTTCACCGGGGTGCTACTTTTAGTGCAAAATTAGCGCCCACACACCGCAAATTGAGTAGTAGCACCCCAAGCTGGAGGCGGGGTGCTACTCGAAGCGCTCCACCTCCCTCCTGGGGTGCTCCCATTCAATATCGCAGCGCTACGTGCAACAGCGCCACGCGGCATTACAGGCCTCCTTCCCCTGATTAAAGGGGAGGGGCCTAGCCGCAGCGTGCATCGGGGCCCTACTGGACCGCCGGCGAGTGGGGTGCCGGGAAAAGAGCCCGCCAGTCAAGAGGAGTGCCGGGCTAATGGATCGCGGCCGGCACCCCACAGCAGGAGGCGAGAGGGGGCAGGTGCTGGCAGGCAGCCCAAAATAAAATGGCTGCCCGGCACCTGCCCTTTAATTAGCATCGCCGTGGCCGCAAAAATGCCCCTCTGATGTCCAGCGGCAGGTATAGGGGTGCGACCGAGGTTTGCAGCCGGGGCGAGAGTGGGGCGCTGTGCGCAGCGATGACGCCATCGCCGGAGGCACAGCGCCGCGGGGCGCTGCCGGCCAACGCCGCCGCTAACCTCCCGCTGAATTTCACGGGTGGCGTTAGCAGTGCCGTGCCCGGGTGCTAGGGGATTATGATAAATGTCAGGTTCATAACTCAGTAGAGAAACAAGCAGAATGCAGAAAGAACAGAGAAAAACTGAAAAAGGGAATAAAAGCGGCAAAGAAGGTTTATGAGAATAGATCGACAGCTAACATAAAAGGGAACCCAGAAGTCCTTCATAAACATATAAATAGTAAAAGGGTAGTTAAAGGAAGTGTGAGGTCAACTATGGACCAAAAAAGAGATCATCTTGTGGAGGCAGGGGACGTGGCTGGGGCACTAAATGAGCACTTTGCATCTGTCTTCACTAAAGAAGAGGATGATGCCAATGTCACAGTAAAGGATGAGGCAGTAGAGAAATTGGATAGGATAAAAATAGATAAAGGGGAGGTACTGAAAATGTTGGCAATGCTCAAAGTAGAAAGGTCACCCGGTCCGGATGGGAAGCGTCCTCGGTTACTGAGGGAGGTAAGGGTGGAAATTGCAGAGGCTCTGGCCACAATCTTCCAATCCTCCTTAGATATGGGAGTGGTGCCAGAGGACTGGAGGATTGAATATGTCACACTCCTGTTCAAAAGAGAAGCGAGGGATAAACCCGGCAACTACAGGCCAGTCAGCCTAACGTCGGTGGTGGGGAAAGTTTTAGAAACAATAATCCGGGATGAAATTAATTAGCACTTCGAAAAATATGGGTTAATAAATGAAACCCAGCGTGGATTTGTTAAAGGCAAATCGTGTTCGACCTACCTGATTGAGTTCTTTGATGAAGTAATGGAGAGGGTTGATGAGGGTAATGCGGTTGATGTTGTGTATATGGACTTCATAATAGACTTGTTAGCAAAATTGAAGCTCATGGGATAAAAGGGACGGTGGCAGTGTGGACACAACATTGGCTAAGAGACAGAAAGCAGAGATTAGTGGTGAACAGTTGTTTTTTCAGACTGGAGGGAGGTGTTCCCCAGGGGTCGGTGTTGGGACCAGTGCTCTTTTGATATATATTAATGACCTGGACTTGGGTATACAGGGCATATAATTTGCAGAAGACTCGAAACGCGGAAACAGTGAGAAGAATAGTAACAGACTCCAGGAGGACATGGACAGACTGGTGAAAGGGGCAGACATGTGGCAGATGTAATTTAATGCAGAGAAGTGCGAAGTGAGACATTTTTGGTAGGAAGAATGAAAGGGGGCAATATGAACTAAATGGTATAATTTTAAAGGGGGTGCAGGAACAGAGGGAGAGCATGTACACAAATATTTAAAGATGGCAGGACAAGTTGACGAGATTGTTAAAAAGGTATATGGGATCCTTGGCTTTATTAATAGAGGCATAAAGTACAAGAGCAAGGAAGTTATGCTGAACTTTTATAAAACACAGGTTTGGCCCCAGCTGGAGTATTGTGTCCAATTCTGGGCACCACACTGTAGGAAGGATGTCAAGGCTTTAGCGAGGAGGTTTATTAGAATGGTGCCAGGGATGAGGGACTTCAGTTATGTGGACTAGAGAAACTGGTCTTGTTCTCTTTAATGCAGAGACTGTTAAGGGGCAATTTGAGAGAGGTGTTCAAAATCATCATGAGTTTTGATAGAGTAAATAAGGAGAAACTGTTTCCAGTGGCAGAAGGGTCAGTAACCAGAGGGCAGAGATTTAAAGTAGTTGGCAAAAGAGCCAGAGGCGACATGAGAGGGAGAACATTTCTGCAGCGAGTTGTTATGGTCTGTAATGCGCTGCCTGAAGTCAATCATAAGTTTCAGAAAGGGAACTGGACGCCTACGGAGCAACCTGACCCAATATGGTGGTCTTCGCACTTCCGGCGCGTAATGAGCATGTGCACTCCGCCCGCCATATTGGATGCTTAGGCATCCATATTGTGCCTGAAAAACGGGTGCGGTATTATCAAATTTCTAGGTCTCTGTTCCTTCCTTGACTCTCTCTAAGAATAGAATCAAGCAGTGCTGTTAATGATTGAATGACTTTCAATCCCACTTCTGCTTTCAAAGGTGCTAAATTGGCCCCCAAACCATTACTTTCTCTGGGGGCTTGTTCCATATGTCGGCTTTCCCGTTTTTGGAAAAGGAACATTTTCTCGTCTCTAAACTTGTGAATCCTCCCTGCTTCACAGCATAACAGTTTACCATTTTAGAAATATAGTAATCGGGAATGTTATGATTAAGGTTATCCACCAGGTGGTGCTGCAGCCAATGCTGCTGCTAAGGTCAGGGGTTTGCTTCCTGTTAAGGTCAGGGGTTTGCTTCCTGTTAAGGTCAGCAAAGGTGCAATGCCTGGATGCAGGTCTGCCTAGTTGTTTCGCAGTCGTTTAATAAAGTACTCGTATTAATCCTAATACCTCGCCTCTTCGAGTTTCTTGTCTCGCTACATGGATTCATCACATTTGGCAACGAGGTAAAAAGGACCTTGAATAAAGAAGAGAAGTCTGCCAGAACTTTTAAACAACAAACTCGCGAGCTAAAGTTAGCTACCAGTTGGAAGAGAGCATGGCTGCCACGGTAGGAACGGTCTCCGCTTTTGATATTCAAGCACAAACCTGGGAGGAATACTGTGAAGTGTTGGGTTCTTTTTTCGAAGCAAATGAAATAAATGATGCCGAAAAAAGGAAAGCCATTCTGCTTAGTTCAGTGGGAAGCAAAACCTACAGTTTGATGAAGAATCTGCTCAGTCCTGAAAAGCCTGGAGACAGATCATTTGTTGAATTAGTGGCCTTGCTAAAGGAACATTTCAACCCTAAGCATAGTGAGATTGTACAGCGGTTCAAGTTTAATTCAAGGAACAGAAAAGTGGAAGAGAGTGTAATGGACTATGTCGCGGTGTTGCGTAAATCAGCACAAGATTGCAATTATGGGAACAAGCTGAAGGAAATGCTGCGAGATAGGCTAGTTTGCGGAATTATGGACGACCGAATGCAGCGTAGATTATTATCCAAGACTGGGCTTACTTATGAAAAAGCATTGGAACTTGCTCAAGCCATAGAGACAGCGAACCGAGATGTAAAAGAAATACAGGGTTCAGACAGGACTAATGCTATGCAAGTTGCAGGTCAGGTTGTTGTGCACAAGTTGAACATGCGCCAGAAACCACAACGTGAGCATGTGAAGGCATGTTATAGATGCAAGGGCGATCACCTGGTGAGTGAATGCCGGTTTCTGGAGGAAAAGTGCTACAAGTGTGGGAAACAAGGACGCATAAAACGAGCTTGCAGGGTGAAATCACCTGTGGAGGAATCCAAACCAAAAGGGGGAGGACAGCAAAACCAAGGGAGAGAAGTGAAAAAACATGGAGCACACCACATCAGCGGGAAGCTGAGGAAGAAGAGGACATGTTCATAATGTATAGCATGTTAGAGAACATTCCAAAAGTGGCTCCTATCACATTGCAACTGACAGTAAATGACACTAAGGTGAACTTTGAAGTGGACACAGGGTGCGGCGTGACCATAATGAACAAGGCAGAGTACTCAAAATTGTGGAACCGTGCAAAAGTTCCAGAATTAAAGCCTTGCTCCCTACATCTTAAAACATATAGAGGTGAACGAGTAGCAACATTAGGTACAGCTAAGGTAACTGTGCAACACAGGGACACAGTGGAACAGCTACCTGTAGTTATAGTATCGGGTATCGGACCAAACCTGTTAGGTCGGGGCTGGATAAAAGAACTTAAATTAGACTGGGAAGCAGTACATCAAATAGATGCGGGCAAACAGTTGACTTTGCAAGAAGTGTTGAGTGAACATGAGAATGTGTTCCAGGAGGAACTTGGCACATTTAATGGCCCCCCAGCTAAGATTTATGTAGACAAGGAGGCACCGCCAAGGTTTTTTAAACAACGACCTGTGCCTTATGCCATGAAGCCAAAGGTAGAGGCTGAGCTTGACCATCTATTGAGAGAGAACATACTGGAGCCAGTGAAATGTTCGGAATGGGCAGCTCCCATAGTACCTGTTTTAAAACCGAACAATTCGGTAAGACTCTGTGGAGACTATAAATTGACAGTCAATCGTGTGTCCAAACTAGAGCAGTATCCTATTCCCAAAACAGAGGATCTCTTTGCAAACCTGGCTGGAGGAAAGAAATTCACAAAGTTGGATATGAGTCATGCCTACTTGCAGATTACACTGGATGACGAATCAAAGAAGTATATCACCATAAATACATACAAGTGCTTGTTTACATATAACCGCTTACCGTTTGGTGTCTCATCTAGTCCAGCTATCTTCCAGAGGACAATCGAAGGTGTACTGCAAGGGATTCCACATGTTTCCATCTATCTGGATGACATTCTGGTGACGGGAAGAACCGACCAGGAGCATCTGAGCACTCTGAGAGAGGTACTACAGAGATTGGAGAGGGCAGGGTTCCGGCTCAAGAGAAGTAAGTGCACTTTCCTGGGGAATGAGGCAGTGTTCCTGGGACACAGAGTGGATGCCACCAGGCTCCACCCACTCAAGGAGAAGGTACAAGCACTGCAGGACGCCCCTGCTCCTACAAATGTGGCTGAGTTGAAAGCTTACCTGGGACTGCTGAACTATTATAACAGGTTTTTACCAAACTTGTCAACTGTGTTAGCACCTCTTCACAAACTACTGTGCTAGGAGACACAGTAGCAGTGGGGAGAGTAGCAGGGGGTTTCATTTGAACAGTCCAAGAAACTGATGCTGTCGTCGGATGTGCTGGTTCACTACAATGCAGAGAAAGACATCATTCTCTCTTGTGACACTTCACCTTACGGGGTGGGGGCAGTTCTTTCACACTGCATGGAAGATGGAACTGAAAGACCAATAGGGTTTATGCCCCAAACTCTAACACCAGCAGAAAAAACTAATCCCAGTTAGACAAAGAGGGGTTAGCAGTAATGTTTGGGTTACAGAGGTTCCACAAGTACATATATGGCAGGAAGTTCACCATATGCACTGATCATAAACCTCTTCTCTCTCTTTTCAATGAAATGAAAGCAGTTCCACAGATGGTGTCACCCCGGATCCAGAGGTGGGCCGTGACGTTGAGGGCATATGAGTATGTCATCGTCTACAAGGCGGGCAAGTACCATGGGAACGCAGATGCCTTGAGCCGTCTTCCACTGCCAGGCACACCTATCCGTGCAGCTCCAGAGGACAGAGTGTTGATATTGGAGGACACTGACACGGCACTTGTGACTGCAGAGCAAGTAAGAACATGGACAGGTATAGATCCAGTGCTGTCTAGAGTTCGAGAATATGTGGTGAGGGTATGGCCACAGCATCCGGAAGGGGCTGACTTCATACCCTACAGTGTCAGGAAAACAGAGCTGAGTGTGCAGGATGGTTGCGTGTTGTGGGGAGCACGAGTGATTATTCCACAGCCAGCATGACAGTCTATCCTAGAGCAACTACATCAGTGTCATCCTGGGGTCTCGCGTATGAAAGCCTTGGCTAGGAGTTACTTGTGGTGGCCAAAGCTAGATGAGGAGATAGAAAATCTAGTAAAGACATGCAGCACTTGTCAGGAACACCGGACGGCACCAGCAGCGGCTCCTCTCCACCCCTGGGAGTGGCCAGATAAACCATGGAGAAGATTGCACTTAGATTATGCGGGTCCATTCATGGGGAAGATGTTCCTCATAATCATTGATGCACATTCCAAATGGATGGATGTTTATCCTGTAAATTCTGCTTCCGCCACTACTACTATAGACTGCCTGCATCGGAGCTTCAGTAATCAAGGGCTACCGGAGATCGTGGTAAGTGACAATGCCACTTGTTTTGAGAGTACAGAGACAAAAGAGTTCTTGAGGAAAAAATGGCATAATGCAGGTGACCTCGGCTCCATATCATCCGTCCTCAAATGGACTTGCAGAGAGAGTCGTACAAACATTTAAAGAGATGATGAAAAGAAGTGCAGAAGGGAGTTTAGCAGCCAAAGTGTCACGGGTTCTGTTCAGCTACAGAATAACACTTCAATCCACCACAGGACTCTCTCCTGCTGAGATGTTATTAGGTTGTAGACTACGCTCCACTCTTGACCTTGTCCACCCAGACCTAAAAAGGAAAATGGAAAACAGACAAAACAAACAAAAAGAGAACCATGACAAAAGAACAAAGAGCCGAAGCTTTGGAGAAGGAGATGCGGTCCTTACCAGGAATTTCAGTTATGGACCCAAGTGGATTCCTGGCTTCATAGACTCAATGACCGGTCCCGTATCATACAAGGTCATGTTGGGTGATGGTAGGGTAGTACACAGACATGTAGATCAGATACTTACCAGACAAGGGGAAATTGAAATGAAGGTTCCAGATGCAATGGCTGAGGACAGGTTTGCCCCCAGTTATCCAAGTGCATCTGTGGTGCCACCACCAGGGACAGAGACAATTCCATAGGAACCCATTCGTCAAGAGGAAACCATCGTTGCAGAGTCCGATACTCCGAGCACTGCTCAGGAGCAGCTGGTGGCTTCACCACAAACAAGCAGGGACTTTACTGTCAGACGTTCACAAAGGACTCGCAAGCCACCAGAGAGATTGATACTGACCTGTTAGATTCGTCAAGTATGGAACATGGTGAATGGAAACTTCTTATGTGACCCTTAGGAATGGTTGTTTGTTAAGAAATTCATACTGAAATCTTAAGGGGGAGGGATATAGTAATCGGGGATGTTATGATTAAGGTTATCCACCAGGTGGTGCTGTAGCCAATGCTGCTGCTAAGGTCAGGGGTTTGCTTCCTGTTAAGGTCAGGGGTTTGCTTCCTGTTAAGGTCAGGGGTTTGCTTCCTGTTAAGGTCAGCAAAGGTGCAATGCCTGGATGCAGGCCTGCCTGGTTGTTTCACAGTCGTTTAATAAAGTACTCGTATTAATCCTAATACCTCGCCTCTTCGAGTTCCTTGTCTCATTACATGGATTTATCACAAGAAATAAATTTAAATTACGTGGAGAAGATTTTGTGGAAAGAAGGTTGATTCACTGGACAGGTATCAATTGTAGTTAATAGCTCCTTACCGATGGGACTCCGTTACCTGACTGGACAAGGCCAGTAGTGGGACTGCCTTTAGGTAGTCTGCCTGTAAAAACATCACGGGCAAAGCAGTATATTGGGAATTAAAATAGGAACGATGGAGTGTGAAGGTGAAAGTCCTGTTAGAGTTCAGAAACACGCTGGGGACCAATGTGCAAAACGACCTCTGTGCTACTGAATTAATAAAGAAAAAATTAGCATTTATATAGCATCTTTCATGACCTCAGGATGTCTCAAACTGCTTCACAGCCCATTAAGTACAGTGCAGTCAAACAAGGTGTTCAGTATGCGCACAGCAAGCTCCCACAAACAGCAATGTGATAATGACCAGATCATCTGCTTTTTTTAGTGACTTTGGTTAAGGGATAAATATTGGCCCCAGGACACCGGGGAGAACTCCCCCTCCCTGTGCTCTTCTTTGAAATAGTGCCCTGGGATTTAAAAAAAAATTTCCACTGGGCAGACGGGGCCTCGGTTTAACATCTCATCCACAAGACAGCACCTCGACTGAGGGAGGACTGCACTGAAGCGTCAGCCTGGATTATTAGCTGAAGTCTTATGGAGTGGGACTGTGAACCCACAACCTTCATGGACTCAAAGAGCGAGAGTGCAACCCACTGAGCGATGGCTGACACCTAATAAATCCTCATAAAGTAAGAATACATATATAATGCAAACACCTCTATTTATTATAAAATATTGATTTCTTGTCATTCATCACTTTATTAAAACACCTGATCTAAAACCCATGACAAATATTGAACAACTGTGTGTTTGGCACTGGAATATATTAGGGGGGAGTTTTTCAGAGTGATATTTAATGTAACTTAAAGTGGCTTATTACAGATATATAAAAGTATAATTGAAGGACGAATAGGGTAATATAAATCAACAGAGGAAAACGGTATTAGTATTAGGAACGTTCCTACCAATCTGACAAATCTAATGGCCCCATATTCAGTACTGTTGAAAGTTCCAATAATTGAAGGTTTTTTGGAGTGATCAGACTGAAATCTGGCTTTTGTAACACCACGGCGGGCAATTTCAACCTGAAAAATAACGGGTGGGCTGGGGGGAAGGTAAAGTATTAAAAATCTAAATCCTGACCACAACCCGCCTCCAACCCGCCCACTTCCGGGTTTAACAGAGGAGGGGCGGGGGCAGTGAGCTCACCTGCTGACAGGAGGCGGGTTGGCACTTTAAATATGGTAATGAGGCCTGGAGTCCTCGGGCTGGATTTTGTCATGGGGCGGGCTGGGGTCGTGTCTGTTAAGTCTGTGAATTATTTAGTTAATTAAAACACAGACTAATGAGTAACAATAAAAACAGGTCTTTACTGGTTGGAGGTAGGGACTATACTGAATACAAGATTACTGCACAGTGCTTATATACCGGTGTGTTCACCCCCGGTATTACGTCTACAGCAGCCTGAGAAAGTAGTACATCTCTTAAGGTGGAACAGGCTTAAGCTCTCTTAAGGTGGAACAGGTTACATACACAACACTCCTCCCTTCTTAGCTTTATAGTCATCCCCCCCATTTAACATAACGTAATAACATATATACATATATAACTTCATGTTTAACGTAACATATCACAGATTCAGTCTCTGCGGAAAACAGTTCACAGATTCAATCTCTGTGGTGTAGTCGGTTCACGTTACTCATTCAATAGTCCTTTCATGGATTTAACAGCTTGAACTTCCGAACTGATTTGGCTCCGTTCGGAGGGACCACGTGTGTGATCTGGTAGAGGTGATAATGGTTCAGATGGGTCATCTTCTGTTTTTACTTTTCCTTTTCTGCTTCTTGGAGACTCTCTGGGCTCCATTGTCAGCTGCCACAGCTGCCAGCTGCATGCGCAGTTCCTCCTTCTCTTCCTCCTGTTTCCGTCGTAGAGCCAGCTTCTCCCGATGTTCCGTAGACTTTTGGTGCTCCTCCATGATTTCTGCACTTTGGGAGTCGAAGTTACAAGCTGGGCAGGACAGGACATCGTAATATTCGGTGTCGTCCACCAGGTCATGGTAATATTCGGTGTCGTCCTGAGCTAGACCAGTGAGAGGGTCGTCTATTTCCTCCATACCCAGCTGGACGTTAGCCAGCTCTTGTTCCAAATCCAGACATCTTTCCTGAAGAGACTTCTTCATGTGTACCTCTGCATCCAGCTTTTTCTGGGCTTTCAGCAAGTCGTTTACTAGTGACCTCATTTGTGATTTTAATACTTCAACTTCCTTTGGAGATTGATTGATCGGACTATGCAATCCCTCTACCGGAGCAGCTGTTTCAGCGGTCTGTTGTTCTACATTGACGTGAGTCAGCGTACTTTTGGCATCCAATGGCTGCTCTGTTGCAGTCGTTTCAGTCTGTGTCGTCACATCAGCCATCTCAATGACTTTTGAGAGCTCCGAACCCTTTTCCTTTGAAGATCGCAGCTCGTGTTCAAGTTTTTCCCATTTCAGAGTCTTGTCCCTCAGCATATGAAGGAGTTGGCTGACCGTTAACTCTTCTGACACCAGATTATGGCACGCACCTTCAGAACCTGAATCAGCTTTGATTCGTTCGGCCTCCTCGCGCAGATGGTTGGTGTGCTCCTGCTCCATTGTCTCCATCAGTTGCTTCTGTTGACTTTCCAGATTCTCCCACTCTGTAACAAAGAACTTTTTTATTTCATTCATCTCTTGCTCAAAACGGCGAATCATTTGTTCTAATTGCTGTTGTAGTTTGAAATGGAGTTGAGTTCGAGCCCAGTGTCCCTCAAAAATGTGCATATCAGTAGACTTGACAGACTCAGAATTCTCTGTTAAACTATGTTGTTGTTGCTCAGTGGAATTCTGTGCTGAAACTTTGTCTTTTGCACATGGGTTGGTCTTACCATCATCAGTTCTAGAGTCTGGGCTGATTATCTGCACCGAGTTCTCACTCTTTATGGCTTTTAGCGAATGCCAGTCCATATTTATGTTTCTAAACCACTCCCGGCCTAGTAGTGGTGGACCTCCCTCCGGTAGCACATATAAGTCCATTATTTGACTTCCTTCGCCCTTGTTGGCCACTGCAACCTTTATTGTCCCGATGGGGTACACTCTCTGCCCCGTGTAGGTTGTCAATATAATCTCCGTATCCTGTAGGGGAATATGTTGGAATAACCTTCTGTAATCTTTCTTATTCATGACCGACAATGCCGATCCAGTGTCCAATTCCATTTTTACTTGGACTCCTTCTATCTGAAGAGTAACCCAAATTGTCTGGAGGTCTGCACCCTTACCAACGTTGAGTACCCTTAAGCTAGCCAGTTCAATACTGCTTGCGTCTGAATCGGACTCCTGTTCGGCCACCTTGTGTACCTTTGCGTATTTCCCTTGCGGTGACTTCTTGTTGCTGGTCTTCTTCGCTGACCTGCATACTCTAGCTATATGTCCAAGCCTACCACAAGTTCTACATTCTTGGTTTTTAAACCAACACTGGTTCTGATCATGCGTTGTCTTTCCACAACGATAACATTTGCCAGAACTCACACCCAATTTGTGTGCACTCACTGAGCTCCGGTGACCGTAGCTGCATTACTGCCGTGCCTCTCGCTGCGGCTTCGTGTGCTGCTGCCATAGTGACCGCCTTCTCAAGCATCTGCTCATTCTCCTCGAGCAGTCGCTTTTGTGTATCCTGTTTAAATAAACCACACACAAATTTGTCTCGAAGTGCCTCTGTCAGTCCCGTTCCAAACTGGCAATATTTCGCTAATTTACGCAATTCCAGCAAATATTCAGCATTGCTTTCATGCTGTAGCTGCCTTCTGTCATAAAATTTAAATCGTTCCGCTAGCATCAGCGGCGTGGGGTTTAGATGATCTTTCAGGACAGTAACAATCTCATCGAATGTCTTATCCGCCGGTTCATCTGGTGATAACAGGTGTTTCAATTGCCCGTATGTCTTCGCACCCATTAAATTTAATAATGTTAGAGCTTTATCTTGGTCACAAATTTTATTGGCCTTACAATAATTTTTTACTCTTTCAACATATATGGCCCAATCTTCGAGGTCACTATCAAAGGTGCTAATATTCCCGTGTTTAGGCATTGTAGATTTGCAATTTCTCTGATTTTATTTTCTTTACTTGTTATCAAAGATGGCGGCTTCCCGCTCTTGCTGTCGTCCTCCGCCCACAAAATGGCGGTTTTCCCGCGCTTGGCGGTCTTCACCCGTCCCCCGACGCCGTCTCCCTTCAGCCCCCGAGTGCGGCCCTTATCAGCGGATGCGATCGATGGCCCGGCTGCGCCTCGCACTTGAAAGCGGCCCGGCCCTTATCTGCCGATCGCTATCGCCCTGTACCTCTCTCTTCCCCAGTCCTGTCTTCTCCTCCGGTTCACAAGCTGATGGAGGCTTCAGGGTCCTAATGCCTGTCGCTTCCAGTGGGGTGGTGAGTGGTGAGGTTTGAAACCTCTCTTCAACCGCCGTGGAATAACTGCCGCAGGGTAAGAACCTGACTCGTCGCCAGTGTTAAGTCTGTGAATTATTTAGTTAATTAAAACACAGACTAATGAGTAACAATAAAAACAGGTCTTTACTGGTTGGAGGTAGGGACTATACTGAATACAAGATTACTGCACAGTGCTTATATACCGGTGTGTTCACCCCCGGTATTACGTCTACAGCAGCCTGAGAAAGTAGTACATCTCTTAAGGTGGAACAGGCTTAAGCTCTCTTAAGGTGGAACAGGTTACATACACAACAGTGTCATCCACTTTTCGTGTTATGCACCCGATTCCAAATCGATGTGGGAGATTGATGCGATTTTCACATAATTGGGCAATTTAATTCCAGCGTGTGGGAACCCATGGCCCAATTAGTTTTTTCAGTCTGAAACTCACCTCCGATGATGTCACCATTGCTGTTGCATTTAAGGTCGGCAAGAAGCCTTGCTTCTTCTGCAGACTGCCAACCTTTTGGCCTTTGTAGTGAGAGGGACCTGGAGGCAGAATGAGCAGCGGGAGACCTAAGTCTGCTCCCAGATTTGATGACGTTGCCCTGCACCCTTGGAAAGCCTGCCAGATTAGCTAATCCAACCGCATGCGCCGTAACACTTGCTTGATCCTTGGAGAAATGGATGTGATTGTGCGCGATGGCAAAGAGGGCATCGGTTACCTGCGTGATGCAAGTGTGTGCGGCCGCCTGGGAGATGCCGCTGATGTCTGCTGCTGATCCCTGGAATGAGCTTGAAGCAAAAAAGTTGAGTGCAGTGGTGACTTTGACGGCCACTGGTAAGGGGTGTCCACCTGCTCCTCTGGGCTCCAGGTCTTGCTGCACCATTGTGCAGATGTCACCCACTACCTCTCGTGAAAGTCAGAGCCGCCTTTGGCACTGCTGCTCACTCATGTTGAGGCAGCTGATCCTCTGTCTGTAGACCCTGTTTGGGGGGTATCTCCTGCGCCGACAGGCTTCCATGGGCTGGCGCCTTCTGGCCTGTGCAGCTTCAGGTGGGTGAGCAGCAGCTTGGCGCTCCTGTTGTTGCTGCTGCTGTTGGTGTTGCTGTTGTTCATGGTCCTGCTGCTGCCGCGGCTGGTCTTCGTCCTCATCTGATGTCCAGGAGGAAAGGAAATAAATGGTTCCCATGCTTCAGTTTATGCCTCAGTTGAGGAAGTGCTCAGTCAAGGTGGCGAGAGGGGTTTCCCAGGAGGTCACACTGGAGATGGGTGTCAGGCTCCAAACTTCCACAGCTATGGTTATGCCTGCTAAAAGTTCCCCAGACCTGAGGCAACAAAGTCCTGCCACCTGCAAATGATGACTGAAGGAAATGTTATGTCTGACATTGGGGATAGGTACTCGATTGCCTTGGCCTGAGCACATGAAGTTTGATAGTGCTGTTATCGTTATATTATGTCTGACATTGGATATAGGGATTCGATTGCTTTTGCCTGTAAGAGTGTGGTTGCATCAGCCATTAAAAGCGACATGAGTTGAGTTCTACATACGGCCTCTGGATTATCTTTGCAAACGCAACATTTGGCTTGAGGGCTGAGAGTGTTCATTTGTAGCAACAAGGGCAGAGCGGCAGACATTGGCAAAGTGATTTTGTTTTCCACAATTGCGACAGGCTTGGCCGCGCGCGGGGCAATTCTGCGCTCTGGTAGCATGTGAACGAGATCCGCAGTTTCCACACTGTTGCCGCGGTAGCGCGCGTTGCTGCCATCGCGCGAGCATTACAGTGTCAGAGCTGTCGGGGCCGAGGGCGCTGTCACTGGGTGTGTGTGCTAGTTTCACTGCACATTCGGCTGCAGACTCCACTTGAAAGGCAATGTTAACTGCCTGTGACAACGACAGATCGTCGGACTCGAGTAACAGTCTTTCACGCACTCTCACGTTGTTGGTGTGCTTTATTAGTTGATCACGCACCATCTCGTCTTGTAGTGCACCGAACTTGCATGAGCCAGCTAAACCCCTCAAATTAGCCATGTATTGATGCACAGACTCGCCGGGGAGTTGGTGATGCTGTCTAAAAATGAATCGCCGCAGGAGGGCATTTTGTGGGGAAGAGAAGTGTGTGCTTAACAGAGCCACAGCCTCATCATATGTTTGAATTGAGTCTGCTGTGCATAATGTCCCAAGAACACGCTGGCCCTCCGCTCCCAAGCAATGTGATAACAGCGCCTTTTTCTGTGCTGTACTCACATTTTCTAGTCCGAGAGCGATGAGGTAGGTTTCAAAGGACTGTAACCAGCGAACCCATGGGATCGGGGGCTCACCGGGTAGTGCAAGGAAGGGAGGAGGTGGTGGAAGAGAGATTTCAGCCATCCTTGTCGCCAAATGTTGCGTTTTGCAAAGATAATCCAGAGGCCGTATATAGAACTCAACTCATGTCGCTTTTAATGGCTGATGCAACCACACTCTTACAGGCAAAAGCAATCGAATCCCTATATCCAATGTCAGACATAATATAACGATAACAGCACCATCAAACTTCATGTGCTCAGGCCAAGGCAATCGAGTACCTATCCCCAATGTCAGACATAACAGGTGTCAGGCTCCAAACTTCCACAGCTATGGTTATGCCTGCTAAAAGTTCCCCCAGACCTGAGACAACAAAGTCCTGCCACCTGCAAATGATGACTGATCAAATCTCCTATTTAATGGTGGCGCTGCAGCTGATAGTCAGCAATCCAATTGTGCTCCTGCCAGGTTTCACCGTCGTGTTTCAGAGGAGACGTGAATCACGAGGGAAGCGTGTTAAAATCGGGAAGGCCTCTCAAAAGGGGATTATAGAGGCAATTTAGTGGTTGTTAAGGGCCTTAAGGGCCTATCCCGCCTCTTGGAGGCGGGACGGAGACGGGATCAGAAACCATGCATTTGGCAAAATTGCTTGAAGGCAGGATGGAGGCGGGGTCGGGCCCGCCCGCCACTTTTTGCAATTTTAACACTCCACTCACCTCCATTCCCGCCTCCTCGGGCCTGGCAAAATCCAGTCCCTCGGGTTTAAGCTGCCGTGCAGGTTTAACAGTTCCCGGCCGGGGATCTCGGGCCTTGGGCAAAGATAGTCTCAGGGAGTGATCCTCGTGGGCCGGGAGGAGCAGGAGTGGTCCGCCCCACCCCGAGCCAAGCTGACCCACCATCGGCCAGCCCCATACAAACACTAACCACCCACTGCCTCCCCCCCCCTCCACCCACCGGGGTCGGGGGCCTGACCCCACACGGGGATCGGAACCCACCCCCCCCTCCCTCCCGGGGATCGGGACCCCGCACCTACCCGTGGTTGCTGCCTCCTTGCCAGCGTTCCCCACCCGACTCGAAGCCAGCTTGCCAATCAGGCCGACCTCCAGTGGGGACCCTGTTCGCGACATCACACGCACACAAACTCCACAGCGTGTGGGAAAACCCGAACTTCCAGCACCCCTTACACCCCCCCACAAACCCCCACCTCCCCCCCGCAATGGGCGGGTCAGAAACTCCAAAATTCCAGCCCACAACCCGACGAAAAAGCAAAGAAAATCCTGCGATGAGAAAGCAGAACATCTTCTGGTGCACTGGAGTGTAGAGCCTTTTAAATCATTTGCTGTTATGTATATTTTTTTTACGCAGCGAGTTGTGATCTGGAACGCGCTGCCTGAAAGGACGGTGGAAGCAGATTCAATAATAACTTTCAACAGGGAATTCAAAAGGAAAAATGTGCAGGGGAAAGAGCAGGGGGGAGTGGGACTAATTGGAGAGCTCTTTCAAAGAGCCGGCACAGGCACGATGGGCCGAATGTCCTCCTGCTGTGCTGTATCACTCTATGATTCTATATTGGGTGGCTCCCTATCTGTGGATTTAATAAGCATCAAAAATTTATGGGATGTTTCTTCAGAGCGTCTGACTGGTTCTTTTCTACTGAACGTTAAAAGGAAAGACTTGCATTTCTATAGCGCCTTTCAAGACCACCGGATGTCTCAAAGCGCTTTACAGCCAATGAAGTACTTTTGAAGTGTAGACACTGTTGTAATGTAGGAAACACGGCAACCAATTTGCACACAGCAAGCTCCCATAAACAGCAATGTGATAATGGCCAGATAATCTGTTTGAGTGATGTTGATTGAGGGATAAATATTGGCCCCAGGACACCGGGGGGAACTCGCCTGCTCTTCTTCAAAATAGTGCCCGTGAAATCTTTTATTTCCACCTAAGAGAGCAGACAAGGCCTCGGTTTAACGTCTCATCCGAAGGTCAGCACCTCTGATAGTGCTAGGTTTATATACCTTAAAACTGTCGATGATAACTTACTTGAGCTTCGCTGAAGGAACAGGATGGCACAGTGGACTAACAGACTGCTTTTTCTTATCTGCAGGAAATTGGTCTGAATTGAAAACAAACTGGTCGCACGAAGGCACGTTACTCAACAATCACAATCACAATCGGGGGGGTGATTTGGATTTCTACAGCGCCTTTCACGACCTCAGGACAACCCAAAGGCCTAGAAATTCAGTATAGCCACTTTTGTGGCGGTAAAGTCGGGCGGCCGCTAAAGTTTGCGCCCGCCGGAAAGTGGAGGCCACTTCGCCGATATTCAGTAGCTTTGGCCAAGGAGTTTGCTCGAGCGCTAAAACTGGCGTTGCACGGCTATCTTTAGGCGCTAAGCCGGCGGTGCAGACTGATACCGCCGAGGCCGGGCGCAGCGCAGGTGCGGTCATGTTTTGATTGACAGCAGACACCCTGGCGCCGGCCAGCTCTTAAAGGGGGAAGGGTCGACTTGGTCTGCTGCCACGCCCTGGATACTGCAGCCCTCCAGCTAGGCCTAAACACTGCTGCTGGAGAGAAATAGCGCCAGGAAGGATGCAGAGGGCCCGTGAGCGAGCGCAGCGCTTCTCTGCCCATGATTTAAAGGTGCTGGTTAGGGCTTTGGAGAAGAGAAGCCATATCTTGTTCCCGGACAGTGGCAAGAAGCCCCCCAAGAGGGTGTACAGGAGAGCCTGGAGGGATATCGCCCAGAGGGTCACAGCCACCTGCGATGTCCCCAGGACTGGCGTCCAATGCCGGAAAAAGTTTAACGACCTCACTCGGATTGTCAGGGTGAGTACCCTTTCCAGTGTCCTCCTCATCCTTGCATGTGCACCTCACATTATGGGCAAAGGGATCTCAAAGGCCTAATGGCCAGCCCTCATCCAGCAGCTATGGCACTGGCATGAACATCAATTGCACTATCTGCACTTTACACACTGGCCAAGCTATTCGACCATGGGAGGCAGTGCACACAACAACAGGGCACCACACTGGCCAAGCTATTCGACCATGGGAGGCAGTGCACACAACAACAGGGCACCACACTGGCCAAGCTATTCGACCATGGGAGGCAGCGCACACAACAACAGGGCACCACACTGTACTTAGAGGCCGTTCTTTCTCTTGCAGGCCAAGCTGGCCCAGAATCTGAAGAGCCGGACTGACACCGGGGGAGGCCGTGCCCAGTTCCAGCAGCTCAGTGACCTGGAGGAGCGCGTGGGTCGACTCATGGGTGCCCGGGTGATTGGCCCCGTTGCAATTGGAGATGCCGACCCTGTGCTGGGCCCCAATGGTAAGGACATGACCGTTTGGACCTCTCTTGTTCCCCTTGCGCTTCAGATCTACATCCTTTGCCACTGTCCGACCAATGCGCAGAATGCCACCACTCATGCCTCCCTCGCTGACGCCCTGTCCTCACTCTAAAGCTACTCTTGTGCCTTCCTGCTTTCAGCTGGTGAGGAGGAGGTCCCTGAAGCTGCGAGTGTCAGTCCCTCGGAAGAGGAGGACGAGGAGGAGCAAGAGGAAGTCGGCACATCGGGGGAACCCTCATCCGCGCCAGGGGATGGCAATGGAGGGGACACGTCTTCCCTGGAGGAGAGCCAGGGGGAAGTGTTGCAGGGGAGTGTAGCTCCTGGGCCCAGTGGTGTGCAGCCACGCGGGAAGGGTCGGCCAGCTCGGCGGCCTTCTCCCCAGAGGGAGAGTCCGGCCTCCAGTCCGGAGACGGTCCTCGCCCAGGAGGTGCGCCTCCTTGATCAAATGTCCGCGGACTCGGATCATCGGCACACCGAGTTCATGGGGGTTGTGGGACAGTTGCCTGAGGCCATTGAGTCCCTGGCTCATAGTGTGGCCGATTTCGGGGCCTCACAGGCCAGGGGTTTCGAACAACTCACGGCAGCACAGGCCAGGGGTCTCGAACAATTCGGGGCATCACAGGACGCGAGTCGGGCACAATTCGGGGCATCACAGGACGCGAGTCGGGCCGAATTCAGGGCATCACAGGACGCGAGTCGGGCCGAATTCAGGGCAGCACAGGACGTGAGTCGGGACGACTTCAGGGCAGCACAGGCAGCGAGTGGAGAGTTGATCAGTGGTGCCGTGCAGTCACTGGCTGGTCTGATGCGGGCACAGACCAGGGCAGTACGGGCACTCACTGCTGCCACACTCGCTGTGTCACGCACGCATCGCCAGGGCACCCGCCGCGCTGCTGCAGCACAGCGGTCTGGCCTTCACCAGATTGCTGCGCTTGCTGCAGTGCCAGCCCGGCCGAGTGCCAGTGTCTCTGGCGACCAGCGAGCGCCTGGCATCAGCCAGCTTGCCCCCATTGCTGCAGCCGCCACTGCCACTCCCCCAGCAAAGCTGCGACGAGCTGCTGGAGAGACTGATGCTGCCCAGCCACAGCTGCAGCAGTCAGCAGCCGGCCCCTCCAGGGCCGGAGCTCGTCTAGGCCGACCCCCAAGGGCATCTGCCGTCACGCAATGTGCCCCTCAGGAGCCTTCCCCCAGCCTTGCAACACCCACAGGGCCCAGGTTGAGGCGGAGCAGCAGGTCGGCCAGGGGCCGGAAAAGCCTGGACAAGGACTCGCCCTCTTGGCACACAAAGTAGAGTGTGTTGCCAAATGTTTTTTTATCTGGGGGTGTTTGTGTTCTCTATGGGGGGGATTTATTTTGGTAAGGCCGAGGATGAAGGCAAATGTTTTTTTATATGGGGGTGTTTGTGTTCTCTATGGGGGGGTTTATCTTGGTAAGGCCGAGGATGAAGGCCATTGTTTTTTTATATGGGGGTGGTTGTGTTCTCTATGGGGGGGGGTTCTTTTGGTAAGGCCGAGGATGAAGGCCATTTGGATGGACAAGTTTTGTTATTCCTCCCCAGGTTGTGGGAGTGAGATATGTTTTTGACTGTTTTTTGGGGGTGTTGTCTGTTTTTGGGTTTCATGTGGGAAGGGCCCTGAGTTTGTTCAATAAAGCTTTTTATTTATTCAGCTTGTCCATGTGTGATGTTTCAAGTGGTTGTTGCGTTAACCGGCTGAGGGCTTGCAGAGCGGCTGCATTCATGTGCCTTCATTGCCGCAAGCCATTCCCTGACAGGGGGCCTAGAAGTGTCGTTCAATAAGCCGCCGACGGATGGCCCTTGGACCTTGTGGCTCCCTCCTGGGCTGGTACTCCTCCTCCTCCTCCTCCTCCTCATGGTCCTCCTGCTCGTCCTCCTGAGGTGGTGGTCCAACGTGAGGTGGCAGTGCCTGAGTCCTGCGGATAGCCAGGTTGTGCAGCATGCAGCAAACGACGACGAACTGGGAGTCTCTATCCGACGAATACTGGAGAGATCCGCCGGAGCGATCCAGGCAGCGGAACCGTTGCTTGAGGACACCAATTGTTTGCTCTATGATGTTCCTTGTGGCTTGATGGCTTTCGTTGTGTGCCTCCTCAGCAGGGGTCCTGGGCGCACGGAGCGGGGTCATGAGCCATGTACACAAAGGATAGCCTTTGTCCCCGATAAGCCATCCTCTTGGGGGAGGCTGTGCCTGGAACATGTCAGCCATAGTAGTCTGGCGCAGGATAAATGCATCGTGGCTGCTGCCTGGAAAGCGGGCATTGACAGCTAGGATGCGCTGCCTGTGGTCACACACCAGCTGTACATTGAGGGAATGGTAGCCCTTCCGGTTGCGGTAATCCTCGGCATTGTCGATAGGTGCCCGCATAGCCACATGCGTGCAGTCAATGGCGCCCTGCACCATGGGGAAGTCGGCGATCCTCGCAAATCCGACTGCACGCTGCTCCTGCCTCTCTAGGGTCATGGGGAAGGAGATGAATTGGTGTCTCCTTGTGAAAAGGGCATCGGTGACCTGCCGGATGCAGCGATGCACGGCGAACTGGGAGATGTTCGCTATGTCCCCAGCAGCGGCTTGGAAGGAGCCGCTTGCATAAAAGTTCAGAGCCACCGTGACCTTCACTTCCACCGACAGAGATGTCCTGCACATCAGCTGTGGACGCAGATCTCTGTGAAGCAGCTGGCAGATCTCTGCAACCACCTCCCTTCTGAAGCGCAGCCTCTTAACACAATGCGCGGCAGTCATGGTGAGATAGGACACCTGCTGGCGGTATTCCCTGAGTGGGTAAGGCCTACGTTGCCGATTCCGGATGGCCCCTCTGCGTCTAGGCATGGCTGCCCCTCTCACACAGCGTCTGCGAGCCCTTCGCACATAATGCTGGAACTGAGGGTTGGAACCCCATGCAGCCCCCATAATATACTTGCAAACAGTGAAATCACAATGAGTCAAATTTCCAAGCTCTGGCCAGAAGCCAAAAATACCTCTCCTATGTTGGCCCAAATCAGTAAGGTCTCTTCCTTGGTCTCTGTCCAGAAATCCGTAGCACTAAAGTCATTGCAGCAAAATGGCAGCCCTTTATAGTTCAGTCTAAGTGCCCTTTAATTAGCGCTCCCCGAGGCCCACAGGGCCTCTGCTGCGTTCCACCTCACAGTTCTTAACAGCGCCACGCCCACATTGGGCGGGCGCCACTGAAGTTCCGGTTTGGGGCGCACAAACGGCGTTGCACGACGAAATGACGTCATAAGTTGCGCGCGCAGCTGAGCGCGCGCAAACACTTTGCGCTGGCGCTAAATGTCAACTGAAGTTGGGCGTAGGCGCAGATCGTTCTGCGCCCGGCCGCTAAGTGCCTAGCGTTCGAGATCTACTCCTCTTATGGCGCTAACGGCTGGCGAACGCAACTGAATTTCTAGGCCAAAGTGTTTTACAGCCAATGAAGTTCTTTTTGAAGTGTAGTTACTGTTGTAATTTAGGAAATGCGTCTTAAGGAGGAGAGAGAGGCGGAGAGGTTTATTACGGTTCAAAAACAACTTTATGCAGAAGACCAACCAGGCTCTACTCACATAATCCACCTTATAGTCTTGCACAGTCAATCTGCTTCAACCTGGTCGGTTAAACATAGAAAACATAGAAAAATAGGAGCAGGAGTAGGCCACTCGACTACTGAGCCTCCACAGCCCTCTGGGGTAGAGAATTCCAAAGATTCACCACCCTCTGAGTGAAGAAATTTCTCCTCATCTCAGTCTTAAATAGAAACATAGAAAAATAGGGCAGGAGTCGGCCATTCGGCCCTTCGAGCCTGCTCCGCCATTCAATATGATCATGGCTGATCCTCTATCCCAATAGCATATCCCCACTCTCTCCCTATATCCCTTGATGCCTTTTGCGTCTAGAAATCTATCTATCTCCTGCTTAATAATATTCAGTGACTTGGCCTCCACAGCCTTCTGTGGTAGAGAATTCCACAGGTTCACCACCCTCTGAGTGAAGAAATTTCTCCTCATCTCAGTCCTAAATGTCTTACCCCTCGTTCTGGACTCCCCCAGCCAGGGGAAACATCCTCCCTGCATCCAATCTGTCTAGCCCTGTCAGAATTTTATACGTTTCAATGAGATCCCCTCTCATTCTTCTAAACTCCAGTGAATACAGGCCTAGTCGACCCAATCTCTCCTCATACGACAGTCCTGCCATCCCAGGAATCAGTCTGGTGAACCTTCGCTGCACTCCCTCTATGGCAAGTATATCCTTTCTTAGGTAAAGAGACCAAAACTGCACACAGTACTCCAGGTGTGGTCTCACCAAGACCCTGTATAACTGTAGTAAGACATCAATGCTCCTGTCCTCAAATCCTCTTGCGATGAAGGCCAACATACCATTTGCCTTCCTAACTGCTTGCTGCACCTGGATGTTTGCTTTCAGTGACTGGTGTACAAGGACACCCAGGTCCCTTTGTACATCAACATTTTCCAATCTATCACCATTTAAATAATACTCTGCCTTCCTGTTTTTCCTACCGAAGTCAATAACTTCACATTTATCCACGTTATACTGCATCTGCCATGTATTTGCCCACTCACTCAACTTGTCTAAATCGCCTTGAAGCCTCTTTGCATCCTCCTCACAACTCACAATCCCACCTAGTTTCGTGTCATCAGCAAACTTGGAAATATTACGTTTGGTTCCCTCATCCTAATCATTGATATATATTGTGAATAGCTGGGGCCCAAGCACTGATCCCTGCGGTAACCCACTAGTCACCGCCTGCCACCTCGAAAAAGACCCATTTATTCCTACTCTCTGTTTCCTGTCTGTTAACCAATTTTCAATCCATGCCAGTATATTACCCCCAATCCCATCTGCTTTAATTTTGCACACTAACCTCTTATGTGGGACTTTAGCAAAGGCCTTCTGAAAATCCAAATACACCACATCCATTGGTTCTCCCTTACCTATTCTACCAGCTACATCCTCAAAAAACTCCAGTAGGTTTGTCAAACACGATTTCCCTTTCATAAATCCATGTTGACTTTGTCTAATCCCGTTGAAATTTTCTAAGTGTCCTGTTATCACATCCTTTATAATAGACTCTAGCATTTTCCCTACTACTGATGTTAGCCTAACCAGTCTGCAGTTCCCTGTTTCTCTCTCCCTCCTTTTTTAAAATAGTGGGGTTACATTTGCCACCCTCCAATCTGCAGGAACTGTTCCTTAATCTATAGAATTTTGGAAGATGACAATCAATGGATCCACTATTTCCATAGCTATCTCTTTTAGTACTCTGAGATGCAGATTCACTAGCATTTCTGGGAAGTTATTTGTGTCCTCTTCCGTGAAGATAGAACCAAAGTATTTGTTTAATTGCACTGCCATTTCTTTGTTCCCCATTATAAATTCTCCCATTAAGTTGAAACACTGTTGGGAAGTTGATTGTTGCAGGAACGAATCAAACAGATGTGAAACACACAAACACACACACACAGAAACACAGCAACACACACAAACACACACACACACACAGAAACAGACACACACAAAGAAAAAAACACAGACAGAGAAACACACACACAGAACCACACACACAGAAACACACACACACAGAAACACACACACAGAAACACACACACAAAGAAACACACACACACACAGAAACACACTCACACACACAAACACACACACACACATAAACACACACACACACACACACACAGAAACAAACACACAGAAACACACACACACAGAAACACACACACACAGAAACAAACACACACAGAAACACACACACACAGAAACACACACACACAGAAACACACACACACAGAAACACACACACACAGAAACATACACAAACAGAAACACACACACAGAAACACACACACACGGAAACACACTCACACACACAGACACACACACATAAACACACAAACACACACAGAAATACACACACACAGAAACACACACAGAAACACACACACACACACAGAAACACACACACAGAAACACACACAGAAACACACACAGAAACACACAGAGAAACAAACACACACAGAAACACACACACACAGAAACACACTCACAAACACACACACACACACACACACACAGACACACACACATAAACACACAGAAACACACACAGAAACACACAAAGAAACACACACACACAGAAAAAAAACAAAAACACAGAGAAACACACACACACACAGAAACACAGAAACACACACACACACACAGAAACACACACACACACAGAAACAGACACTCACAAAGAAATAAACACAGACAGAGAAACACAGACAGAGAAACACACACACAGAAACACACACACAAAGAAACACACACACAGAAACACACAGAGTAACACACACACACACAGAAACACACCCACACACACATAAACACACACACACAGAAAGAAACACACACAGAAACACACACACACAGAAACACACACAAACAGAAACACACAAACAGAAACACACACACAGAAACACACACACGGAAACACACTCACACACACAGACACACACACATAAACACACAAACACACACAGAAACACACACACACATAAACACACACATAAACACACACGCACACAGAAACACACACACACAGAAACACACACAGAAACACACACAGAAACACATGCACACAGAGAAACACACACACACAGAAACACACACACACATAAACAGCCACACACACACATAAACACATACATACACACAGAAACACACACACACACACACACACACACACACAGAAACAAACACACACAGAAACACACACACACAGAAACACACACACACAAACACACAAACACACACAGAAACACACGCACACATAAACACACACATAAACACACACGCACACACAGAAACACACACACACAGAAACACACAGAGAAACACACGCACACAGAGAAACACACACACACAGAAACACACACACACATAAACAGACACACACACACATAAACACACATTACACACAGAAACACACACACACACACACACACACACAGAAACAAACACACACAGAAACACACACACACAGAAACACACACACACAGAAACACACACACAGAAACACACACACAGAAACACACACACAGAAACACACTCACAAACACACACACACAGACACACACACATAAACACACAAACACACACGCATAAACACGCACGCACACACATAAACACACACAGAAACACACACACAGAAACACACAAAGAAACACACACACACAGAAAAAAAACACACACACAGAGAAACACACACACACAGAAACACACATACACACATACACACAGAAACACACACACACACAGAAACACACATACACACAGAAACACAGAAACACACACACACAGAAACACACAGAGAAACACACACACACAGAAACACACACACACTCACACAAACACACACACACTCAGAAACACACACACACACACACACACAGAAACACACACACACTCACAACCAACTACTTTCCAACACTGGCGTTAAAGTCGCCAAAAAGGATCATCTTGTCGCCCGTTGGGATTCGGGACAGGGATTGTTCAAGGCTGGAGTTGAATTCCTCTTTGGTCTCATCTGTGGCTTCCAGTGTTGGGGCGTACGCACTGATGACCGTAGCGCACTGGTTCCAGGCTAGGGTGAGTCAAAGAGTCATGAGGCACTCGTTTATACCGCTAGAGGAGTCTCTGAAACGCCCCACCATTTCATTTTTTATGGCGAAGCCTACCCCATGGGGGCGGCATTCTTCTTCAGGTTTGCCTTTCCAGAAGAAGGTGTAACCACTGCCTTGCTCCTTAAGCTGGCCTTCCCCTGCCCGCCGGGTCTCACTTAGGGCGGCGATGTCAATGTCGAAGCGTCTGAGCTCCCCGGCAACGAAAGCAGTACGGCATTCCGGTCTGTCGCTGTTGGGGTTGTCTATGAGGGTCCTGATGTTCCAGGTCCCGAACTTCATTTTAAAGGGTGGAAGATGCCTGTGCGTGAATTCTTTTAACGTGGGGTGGCCGTTGCACACCAGCTACCACACGGGCTTGACAGAGCAAGGTCTTGGTCCAATGGCAAGGGGATCCAAGATGATTGGAGACCAGGCTCTGCTACAACGGCCTAGCGCACACACACAAACATACTGTTACTGTCCTCCTCCCTCCTTCCTGCATGTCCTCTCTGCCTGGGTTTCGTAGGATGCATTGTGGTCCTCCTGACCTCGCTGTTGGCCCATGCCACACCTTCGCTGGGCCCCGACCCCGCTGCTCACACTTACACACACACTGACACACACACACAGAAACACACACACACACACACTCACACACAGAAACACACACACACAGAAACACACACAGAAACACACACACACAGACACACAAACACACACACAGAAACACACACAGAAACACACAAACTCAGACACATAGAAACACACACACTCACACACACAGAAACACACACACTCAGACACACAGAAACACACAAACACACACAGACACACACAGAGAAACACACGCACTCAGAAACACAGAAACAAACACACAGAAACACAGAAACACACACACACAGAAACACACACAGAAACACACACACAGAAACACACACAAAGAGAAATACACAGAGAAACACACGCACAGAAACACACACACACAGAAAAACACACACACAGAAAAACACACACACTCACAGACACACTCACACAAACACACACACACACACACACACACATTCACACACAGAGAAACACACACACAGAAAAACACACACACTCGCACACACAGAAACACACACACAGAAACACACTCACAGAAACACACACACGCAGAAACACACACACACACTCACACACACACAGAAACACACACACTTATGCACACTCACACACACACACTCACAGACACACTCACACACACAGAAACACATACACACACACTCACACACACACATTCACACACAGAGAAACACACACACAGAAACACACAAACACACAGACACACACACAGAAGCACACACACTCAAACACAGAAACACACACACAGAAACACACACACAGAAACACACACACACCCACACACACAGAAACACACACACAGAAACACACACACAGAAACTGATGTGCCAAATAACGGTCTAAATCCAAGAGATTAAAGCTTAAAACTAAAGGCTTTTATTAAGTAAAGAACATAGCATCAAGTTAACACAGGGCAACCATCATTCATCACCGACCCAGCCCTTATGAGTAAGACCCAGCTCTGAAAAGTAAGACTCACACCAATCCGGAGGATCCAGAGGGGTGGGGCTAGGGAGGAGCATTAGTGGTTACACCTGTAGAACATTCCAGACATTAACAAGTACAACAACAACAGACAATACAAATGTCAGAACACAGAGTTATTTCATCACATTCACCCCCTGCTATAGATTCAGTCTGTCAGGAGGTCTGATAGTTCTCTGGGAACAACGTAACTCTTGCTGAGGCTCCTCCCGGAGTACTAACTCCGGTTCATTCGAATTCCCAGAATCATCAGTGTTTTCCACACTGAGAGTTTGTGTCTCTGAAGGTCCAATACCACGACTGAAAACTCTACTCTCAGAGTCAAACTCTTTTCGAGCTCCAGCAGGTGCAAGATCTTTAACAGAGACCGTACCCCTTCGCCCATCCGGATATTGAATGTACGCATACTGGGGGATTAGCATGGAGGAGTTGTACTTCCTCCACCAGTGGATCAGTCTTGTGACCTCTTACATGTCTGCGCAACAGCACAGGGCCCGTGGTCATCAACCATATGGGTAACAATATTCCATTAGTAGCTTTTCTTGGAAAACTAAACATCCTTTCATGAGGGGTGGCATTCGTCGCTGTACACAAAAGAGACCTTATGGAACGCAGCACGTCTGGCAGGACATCCTGCCAGCGAGAGGTCGGCAGGCCTCTCGACTTCAAAGACAGTACGATAGCCTTCCACACTGTCGCATTTTCATTTTCGACCTGCCCATTACCACGAGAGTTATAGCTGGTAGTTCTACTCGTTGCAATCCCTTTCGATAGCAAAAACTGTCGCAATTCTTCGCTCATAAAGGAAGAACCCCTATCACTATGTATATAGTTAGGCATGCCAAACAAGGAAAACAGTTGGTAGAAGCATTTAATTACAACAGCACTAGTCACATCCGGACAGGGGATAACAAAAGGGAACCGAGAGTACTCGTCTATAATATTAAAAAAATAGACATTACGGTCGCTCGATGGAAGGGGACCTTTAAAATCGAGACTCAAACGCTTAAATGGTCGAGTTGCTTTAATAAGATGAGCTGGCTCGGACGGCTTATAGAAGCGGGGTTTGCATTCAGCACAAACACGACAAGTTCTGGTCATTGTCCGGACCTCCTCAATAGAGTAGGGTAGATTGTGGGACTTAATGAAGTGGTTCATTCTGGTAACCCCAGGGTGGCAGAGTGCATCGTGGAGGCTTTGAAGCTTATCTATACCTAGACCAACACATACTCCTCGTGACAAAGCATCCGATGGCTCATTGAATACTCCAGGCCTGTACTGAATATCATAGTCATATGTTGACAGTTCTGTTCGCCATCTTAAAATCTTATCGTTTTTGATCTTGCCTCTCTGCTTAGTATTGAACATAAAGGCCACAGATCGCTGGTCAGTAATGAGCGTAAAACGTTGGCCAGCAAGATAATGTCTCCAATACCTGACTGCTTCAATAATCGCCTGTGCCTCCTTTTCCACTGAAGAATGTCGAACTTCTGGTCCTTGCAATGTACGAGAGAAGAAAGCTACTGGTCTACCAGCTTGGTTAATTAAGAGTTGCTGCCAACGCAAAATCAGATGCATCACTTTCCACTTGAAAAGGGATCTTCTCATCCACGGCACATACCACTGCCTTCTCAATGTCCCGTTTGATATTAAAGAAAGCCTCCTGAGCTTCCACCGTTGGAAGATGGATACCCCATTCGTCACTCCAAAGGGCACCCTAAGGAATTGGTACAGGCGCCCATTAGCTTCGAAGGCCGTATAAGGTCAGTCTTCTATTTTAATGGGGAGTTGATGGTAGGCAGACTTTAAATCAATGGTGGAGAACACGCGGTACTGAGCTATCTGGTTCACCATCTCAGAAATACGAGGTAAAGGATAGGCGTCTAATTGGGTATACAAGTTTATAGTCTGGCTATAATCGACCACAAGTCTTTTCTTTTCATTAGTTTTAACCACCACCACCTGGGCATGCCACGGGCTATTATTGTGTTTGATGATTCCCTCCCGTTGAAGCCTTTCCACTTCCTCTTTTATAAATTTTTTATCTTCTGAACTATACCGTCGACTCTTAGTCGCTATAGGTCTACAATTAGGAGCAAGGTTCACGAACAAAGAAGGTGGACTTACTTTTAAAGTAGAAAGGCCGCAGACTGTGAGCGGAGGCTGGGATCCACCATACTTAAGGGTAACGCTCTCATGCTGACACTGGAAGTCCAAGCCTAAAATTAAGTTCACACACAACTGAGGTAATATGAGGAGTTTAAAGTCCTTATACTCCGTATCCTTAATGGTCAATGTGACTTTACAATATCCAGTTACCTCCGAAGTAAGGGACTTGGATGCCATCACGATTTCACTTCGAGTAGGATACACCTTCAATGAACAGGAGTTAACAAGGTTGGGGTGTATAAAACTTTCAGTACTGCCACAGTCTATCAAACACCCAGTAGGACGACCATTAATCTTGATGTCCGTCATAGATTTCGACAAGGAACACGGTATGGTCTGGTCAACCGTAACCGAGGCTAGAGTAAAACGATAGGCGGCAGCAGAAAAGACATCGGGTACAGATTACCCTTACACACGTTACTAAAATGTCCCCGTTTCTTACATTTAAAACAGGTAGCCTCTCTGGCTGGGCATCTTTGCCTGGGGTGTTTAAATTGGCCACAAAAATAACACTTAGACCCATGGGGCACAGCTGCAACAATAGGATTAAGTGGAGGCTCCATTGGTGTTATGGATGCCTCCATACTCAGAACACACGAGGCTGAGAGAGATGCATGGGCTGATGCATACACTTCTAAATTCTTCTGGGCTACATCTAACGATCGAGCAGTAGCGACGACCGTTTTTAAAACTAACGAGTCATTCTCGAGGAGTCTCTGTCTAATATAATTAGATCGGAGGCCAGATATGAAAGAATCGCGGATGGCCTCTTCCTGATACAATATGGCAGAGACAGCCTTGTAGTTGCAATCCTTAGCCAAAGCCTTAAGGTCCTGCAGGAAATCGTCCAGAGATTCCTCGGGTAATTGCCTGCGAGTAGACAAAAGATACCTGGCGTATACTTCGTTAACCGACTTAAGGTACTGGGCCTTAAGGGCTGCGAGGGCCTCTTCATAAATGTAGTAATATCTTCAATTATAGGGTAAGTTTGATGACTTACCAAGTTGGTTAGAAGACCCAACTTGTTAACCGTCGGATCGAACGATGCGATGAAGTGTTCAAAACATCGAAGCCAATGTGTAAATTTCTTCGACGCGTCTGCCGAATGGGGATTGATATCCAGACGCTCTGATTTCAAAAATCGATCCATCTTCCAAAAGTTGTTACTTAATAAAATTGATGTGCCAAATAACGGCCTGAATCCAAGAGATTAAAGCTTAAAACTAAAGGCTTTTATTAAGTAAGAACATGGCATCAAGTTAACACAGGGCAACCATCATTCATCACCGACCCAGCCCTTATGAGTAAGACCCAGCTCTTATAAGTAAGACTCACACCAATCCGGAGGATCCAGAGGGGAGGGGCTAGGGAGGAGCATTAGTGGTTACACCTGTAGAACATTCCAGACATTAACAAGTACAACAACAACAGACAATACAAATGCCAGAACACAGAGTTATTTCATCACAGAAACACACACACAGAAACACACACAGAAACACACACAAAGTGAAACACACACAAAGTGAAACACACACAGAAACACACACACAGTAACACACACACAAAGAGAAACACACACAGAAATACACACACACACAGAAACACACACACACACACAGAAACAAACACACACACAGAAACACACACACGCAGAAACACACACAGAAACACACACACACTCACACACACAGAAACACACACACACACTCACAGACACACTCACACACACAGAAACACATCCACACACACTCACACAGAAACACACACACATTCACACACAGAGAAACACACACACTGAGACACACAGAAAACACACACACAGAAACACACAGACACACACACAGAAGCACACACACTCAGACACAGAAACACACACACTCTCACACACACAGAAACACACACACAGAAACACACACAGAAACACACAGAAACACACACAGAAACACACACGCACAATAACACACACAGAAACACACACACACACAACACACGCAGAAACGCACACATACACAAAAATACACACACACTCAGAAACACACACATACACAGAAACACATGTTCTAAATCTCTTTATCATCAAGAAACTACTCATGAAATAACGCTGGACGGCCAGCTGGTGGTGCCGTCCAAGGAGTATAAATACTCGGGCGTTGGCCCCAGCTTGCCAGGGACATTTTGTAAGACAGGAACTAGTGAAATACAACTAGACCTCCATGTTCTGAAACAAGTTGATTAAAGCCTTGCTTTATACTCAAACCAAGTGTGTAGTGAGTTTTATTACGTCAATTTAATCAACTTGATATCGTCTCCATGCTTTGGGTGATTTCAGGAACAGCCAGCTATGACTCGAACCATAGAAGGGAACTCAGACAAGTAATTGATCCATCATGGAGAAACTACTCAGCCCTGCCCGTCTTGACCTGGACCCGAATTCACTTACAGCTGCTAAGGTATGGAAACACTGGTATCGTACTTTCAGCAACTTCCTTAGGGTGTGTGGTGAGAATGTTCCTGATAAATTAGAGATACTTGCTAATTATGTATCCCCTCATGTGTTTGATTATATCGAAGACTGTGTAGACTATGACGCTGCTATCCAAATACTACAGCAGCTATATGTCAAGACCCCAAATGAAATTTTTGCTCGGCATCTACTGGCCACAACTCGACAACAACCCAGGGAATCACTTGACGAATTCCTTCAGAAACTTCGCAGGCTCAGCAAGGATTGTAATCTTAAAGCTGTTACAGCTGAGCAGTACCAGAAGGAGTTAATTCGTGATTCCTTTATTAATGGGATTGCATCTCCCTTCATATGTCAGTGTCTGTTGGAGAATAAAACCCTCAAGTTACAGGCTGCCTATGGCCAGGCATGTTCTCTGGACTTAGCAAAGAGGAATGCAGACACCTATCTTTCACCACGTGCACGGGCTGCTGCTATCACTTTTAGTGACTCCTTCGATAGGCTTCGGGCGGAAGCCCTCACGGATGATGACTCCAACCTGGCTGATGACAACCCTACCCTAGAAACCTACACTGATGATGACCCCGCCCTAGCGGCATCTTGGCAATCTGGAAAGAAGTGTTTCTTCTGTGCAGGTGCATTCCATTATAGGAAATTTTGTCCTGCTCGTAACGCAACCTGCAATCATTGCAGCAAGAAAGGTCACTTTTCTAAGGTATGCCAGTCAAGAGCTGCTGTTAGTAAGAAAGGCCACTTTTCTAAGGTATACCGGTCGAGAGCTCCTGTTAGTTTTGCAGCTACTATCGATAAAACTGCTCCTCCCCCAAGAGCCACTACTAAGGTTACAGCTGCAATCTATAAAACTGCTCCTTCCCCAAGAACCACTACTAAGGTTACAGCTGCCAAGGGTAAAACTGCCCCATCTCCCATCACAGCTGTTTTTCCCAAAAGTCTGTCCCATGCAGCCATGAAGGTTTCGGTAAATGGACACATTTTGAGTGCACTAATCGATTCATGCAGCTCTGACAGCTTCATTAGTGAGCGGGCTGTCAGTAAGTTAAAACTGCATATTTACCCCTCGGACAGGGAACTTGCTCTGTCGACACTGACCACCAATTCTTCCGGCTTTTGTCTTGTTGACCTTATTTTCAATGGCTGCACTTATTTCTCCACCCGGCTCGGGGTGCTCAAGAACCTATGCAGTGATGTGCTCCTGGGACAGGATTTCCAGAAACAACACAAAAGACTCACTTTCGAGTTTGGAGGGGCAAAGCTGGAGCTTACTATTTCCAAAGTACCGTTTTGTGCACTTTCGGCGGCTTCGCTCGACGAGCCCTCCTTGTTTGCCAATCTTTCTCCCCGATGTAAGCCCATAGCCACTAAATCACAACATTTCAGCCAAGATGATCGATCCTTTATCGAGGCAGAAATCTCTCGCCTTCAAGCTGACGGTATCATTGAGCCATGTTCATCTTCCTGGCGGGCTCAAGTCATCATTGTCAAAAATCCTCTGAAGCAACACAAGAAACGGCAGAGCGACTACAAAAGGCCCCAGAGGCTCAGGTAGGCCTCAGTGCGGCATCGGCAGCGGCTGGAGGCGGAGCAGAGCGACTACAAAAGGCCCCAGAGGCTCAGGTAGGCCTCAGTGCGGCATCGGCAGCGGCTGGAGGCGGAGCAGAGCGACTACAAAAGGCCCCAGAGGCTCAGGTAGGCCTCAGTGCGGCATCAGCAGCAGCTGGAGGCGGAGCAGAGCGGCAGAGCGACTACAAAAGGCCCCAGAGGCTCAGGTAGGCGTACCAATCTCCAATCTCAGGCAAGGAGAGAGGTAAAAAGTATTCGAGCTGTGACATCACCACAAAACAGGTAGGTGATTGGTTGGAGTATTTCTCTCGTTTTCAAACTTTAAGTCTGTGGTTTACAGTTTTTAAGGTTGCTGTGGTGTAGCGGGGACAGTTTGTAAACCAGGGCCCTTAAATATATCATTTAACTGTAGTGAAATTGGTGGGATTCATTTAATTTTAATTAATTAGTTAAAGGGTAAGTCATGGCACGACAGCCCAGCCCCATAGTGTGCTCCTCCTGCTCTATGTGGGAAGTCAGGGATGCTTCCTGCATCCCTGACGACCATGTGTGCGGGAAGTGTGTCCAGCTGCAGCTACTGACAGACCGCATTGCGGCACTGGAGCTGTGGATGGATTCATTTTGGAGCATTCGCGATGATGAGGACGTCGTGAATATCACATATAGTGAGTTGGTCACACCGCAGGTAAAGTGTGTACAGGCAGGAAGGGAATGGGTGACCAGCAGGCAGAGTAAGAGGCGCAGGCAGGTAGTGTAGGAATCCCCTGCGGCCATCCCCCTCTCCAACAGATATACCACTTTGAATACTGTTGGGGGGGATGACTCATCAGGGGAAGGCAGCAGCAGCCAACTTCCTGGCACCATGGGTGGCTCTGCTGCACAGGCTGGGAGGAAAAAGAGTGGAAGAGCTATAGTGATAGGGGACTCAATTGTAAGGGGAATAGATAGGCGTTTTTGCTGCCGCAATCGAGACTCCAGGATGGTGTGTTGCCTCCCTGGTGCAAGGGTCAAGGACGTCTTGGAGCGGCTGCAGAACATTTTGGAGGGGGAGGGTGAACAGCCAGTTGTCATGGTGCACATAGGCACCAACGATATAGGTAAAAAGCGGGATGAGGTCCTAAAAGCAGAATATAGGGAGTTAGGAGGTAAATTTAAAAATAGGACCGCAAAGGTAGTAATCTCAGGATTGCTACCAGTGCCACATGCTAGTCAGAGTAGAAATAGGAGGATATTTCAAATGAATACATGGCTAGAGGAAGGGTGCAAGGAGGAGGGATTCAAATTCCTTGGACATTGGAACCGTTCTGGGAGAGGTGGGACCAGTACAAACGGGACGCTTTGCACCTGGGCAGGGTCGGGACCGATGTCCTAGGGGGAGTGTTTGCTAGTGCTGTTCGGGGGGATTTAAACTAAAATGGCAGGGGGTTGGGAACCTGAGCAGGGAGACAGAGGAAAGGGAAACAGGGATAAAAGCAAAAGATAGGAAGGAGCAAAACAAAAGTGGCAGTCAGAGAAATCAACGGTTTAAATCAAACGTGGCCACAGTAAATAATAATTCTAATAGGTCTAAGAGCATTAAAAAAACAAGCCTGAAGGCTTTGTGTCTTAATACGAGGAGCATTTGTAATAAGGTGGATGAATTGGCTGCACAAATAGAGGTAAACGGATATGATTTGGTTGGGATTACGGAAACGTGGCTCAAGGATGGCCAAGACTGGGAACTCAACATCCAGGGGTATTCAATATTCAGGAAAGATAGGCAAAAAGGAAAGGGAGGTGGGGTAGCATTACTGGTTAAAGAAGGGATTAATACAATTGTAATGAAGGATATTAGCTCTGATGACGCGGAATCTGTATGGGTAGAATGGAGAAATACTAAGGGGAAAAAAACATTAGTGGGAGTGGTATATAGACCTCCAAACAGTAAGGCGGAGGTTGGGGATGGCATTAAAAGGGAAATTAAAGAAGCGTGCAATAAGGGCACAGCAGTCATCATGGGTGACTTTAATCTACATATAGATTGGGCCAACCAAATTAGTAACAATACTGTGGAGGAGGAATTCCTGGAGTGTTTACGGGATGGTTTCCTGGACCAATATGTCGAGGAACCAACCAGTGATCAGGCCATCTTAGACTGGGTATTATGTAACGAGAAAGGATTAATTAGCAATCTCGTTGTACGAGGCCCCTTGGGTCGGAGCGATCATAATATGATCGAATTCTTCATTAAGATGGAGAATGAAGTAGTTGAATCAGAGACTAGGGTCCTCAATTTAAATAAAGGAAACTACGATGGTCTGAGGAGCGAGTTGGGTAGGATTGATTGGGGAATGGCACTCAAAGGGTTGACAGTGGATAGGCAATGGCAAACATTCAAAGACCAAATGGATGAGCTACAGAATTTGTTCACCCCAGTTTGGCATAAAAATAAAACAAAAAAGGTGACTCAACCGTGGCTAACAAGGGAAATTAGGGATAGCATAAGATCCAAGGAGAGGACATATAAATTGGCTAGAAAAAGCAATAATCCTGAGGATTGGGAGCAGTTTAGGAGTCAACAAAGGAGGACAAAGGGATTAATTAAGAAAGGGAAAATAGAATATGAGAGTAAGCTTGCAGGGAACATAAAAACTGACTGTAAAAGCTTTTACAGATATGTGAAGAGAAAAAGATTGGTGAAGTCAAGCGTAGGTCCCTTACAGTCAGAATCAGGGGAATTTATAATGGGAAACAAGGAAATGGCAGACCAGCTAAGTACATACTTTGGTTCTGTCTTCACAAAGGAGGACACAAATAACCTCCCAGAGATGTCGGGGAACATAGGGTCTGATGAAAGGGAGGAACTGAAAGAAATCAGTATTTGTAGGGAAATGGTGTTAGGAAAATTGATGGGACTGAAGGCCGATAAATCCCCAGGGCCTGATGGTCTACATCCCAGGGTACTTAAGGAAGTGGCCCTAGAGATAGTAGATGCATTGCTGGTCATCTTCCAGAACTCGATAGACTCTGGAACGGTACCCATGGATTGGAGGGTAGCTAATGTTACCCCACTATTCAAAAAAGGTGGTAGAGAAAAAGCGGGGAATTATAGACCGGTAAGCCTGACATCGGTAGTGGGGAAAATGCAGGAGTCTATTATAAAAGATGTAATAGCAGAGCACTTGGAAAGCAGTGACAGGATCGGACAAAGTCAACATGGATTTACAAAAGGTAAATCATGTTTGACTAATCTACTGGAATTTTTTGAGGATGTAACTGGTAAAATAGATAAGGGAGAACCAGTGGATGTGGTGTATTTGGACTTTCAGAAGGCTTTCGATAAGGTCCCACATAAGAGGTTAGCGTGCAAAATTAAGGCACATGGGATTGGGGGCAAGGTATTGACTTGGATAGAGAACTGGTTGGCGGACAGAAAGCAAAGAGTTGGAATAAACGGGTCGTTTTCCGAGTGGCAGGCAGTGACTAGTGGGGTACCGCAAGGATCGGTCCTAGGACCCCAGCTGTTCACAATATATATTAATGATCTGGACGAGGGAATTGGATGTAATATCTCCAAATTTGCAGACGACACAAAGCTGGGTGGGAGAGTAAGCTGTGAGGAGGATGTCGTGAAACTCCAGTACAATTTGGACAGGTTGGTTGATTGGGCAGAAACATGGCAAATGCACTATAATCTGGATAAATGTGAGGTTATCCACTTTGGTGGCAAAAACAGGAAGGCAGATTATTATTTGAATGGTAATAGATTGGGAGAAGGGGAAGTGGAAAGAGACCTGGGTGTTATTGTGCACCAGTCGCTGAAGGTAAGCATGGAGGTGCAGCAGGCGGTTAAGAAGGCAAATGGTATGTTGGCCTTCGTAGCAAGAGGGTTCGAGTACAGGAACAAGGATGTCTTGCTACAGTTGTACAGGGCCTTGGTGAGACCACACCTTGAGTATTGCGTGCAGTTTTGGTCACCTTACCTGAGGAAGGACATTCTTGCCATGGAGGGAGTGCAGCAAAGATTCACCAGGCTGATACCTGGGATGGCAGGAATGACGTATGAGGAGAGATTGTGTCGATTGGGCTTATACTCACTGGAGTTTAGAAGATTGAGAGGGGATCTCATCGAAACCTATAAAATTCTGTCAGGTCTGGACTGACTAGATGCAGGAAGGATGTTTATGATGGCCGGGGAGTCCAGAACCAGGGGCCATATTCTAAGGATAAGGGGTAAGCCATTTAGGACTGAAATGAGGAGGAACTTCTTCACCTAGAGAGTGGTGAACCTGTGGAGTTCTCTGTCACAGAGGGGGGTGGAGGTCAGTTCATTAAATATATTCAAGAAAGAGTTGGATATATTTCTTGAGGCTAAAGGGATCAAGGGATATGGGGAGAAGGCAGGGACAGGGTACTGAATTTGGACGGTCAGCCATGATCTCATGGAATGGCGGAGCAGGCTCGAAGGGCCGAATGGCCTACTCCTGCTCCTATCTTCTATGTTTCTATGTTTGCATTGATTACTCGCAAACTATTAACTAGTATACTGACCTGGATGCCTACCCACTGCCACGCATCGATGACATGGTCAATAACCTTGCCAACTACAAGGTATTTTCAACCTTTGATTTAAAGAACGCATATCATCAAGTACCTTTAAAGAACTGTGGTATCTTGAGGTGTCCATAGATGGAGACGGACACAGGTTAACTCCGTAACATGGTTTAATCAACACTTGCACATAAAAGCTTCTGCCATGAGGCAGCAAAAACAAAGAGTACAACCAGTACAGATCAGACTTAACTCAGGAGACCAATTGCCACAGCACCACCTGGTGGATCAGGTTACTCATAACCTCCCAGGTTACTGCACTCCTCCCCCCTTAAGATTGCCGTATGCAATTCTTAAACAATAACCCTTACTAGGTACTATGTTTTAATTAACCAGTATGCTCTAACCATGGTTAACCCCTGACTAATTTAATAGGTTTGTATAAGTCTTTCTGGTTGCTTGCGAATCCTTTGTGAATGTCTTAATTCCACTTGTGGTGGATTCTCAGATTCATTCGCACTTGAGATTGGAGTAGTCTCTGATGTTGGTTTTACTCTGTCCCGCTGTGGCCTGGCAGTACCAGTGTCCACTGGCACCTTATAAACCGTGCTGGGTCCTGGAACAGCCTCCTCTACTGCCCTTTGTTCCATCTGAGGCAGTTCCCCCTGCTGCCGGCTGAAAAGCTGATCCACATGCCGATAAACCCCTTGACCATCCCCTAGTAACACGAAGTACGACACAGGTCCTGTAATGTCCTGGATTAGTCCTGGTATCCATTTAGGTCCATAGCCAAAGTTCCGGGTGTACACAGAGTCCCCTATGGCGAAATGGCGAGCTTTAGTATGTTTGTCATGGTACGCTTTTTGGTTTGTTTGTTTTGTCTCAACCTTGCTTTTGAGATCTGGGTGTATCAGGTCTAACGTGCACCGCAACTTTCTCCCCATCATCAACTCAGCCGGAGAAAGCCCCGTGGTAGCTTGGGGTGTTATACGATAACTAAACAAGGCTCTATTGAGCTTGGTCTCCAGGGTGTCACCTGAGCTCTTCCTCATGAGCTCCTTAAAAGTCTGCACGGCTCGCTCGGCTAACCCATTTGAGGCTGGGTGATATGGAGCCGAGGTGACATGTGTGATTCCATTCCTTACCGTGAATTCTTTGCTCCCTTCACTAACAAAACACTGTGCATTGTCGGATACAATCATTTCTGGAACACCATGCATGCTGAAGCTGTTCCTGAGACAATTCAGTGTGGCATCAGTCGTTGCAGAACTCACTGGATAAACGTCGATCCACTTTGAGTGAGCGTCTACCAGTACCAAAAACATTTTGCCCCTAAAAGGTCCCGCATAGTCTATGTGAATTCTCCTCCAGGGTTTGCTGGGCCACTCCCAGGGATGGAGTGGTGCCCCGGCAGGTGCTTTCCTCTGTTCCTGACATATAGTGCATGACTTTACCTTTGACTCAATTTCAGCATCCAAGTTAGGCCACCACAGGTAGCTCCTAGCCAGTCCTTTCATTCTAGTCATTCCTGGGTGCGATTGATGCAACTGTTCCATCAAAGTAGAGCATCCCCGCTCTGGGACTATGATGCATGCTCCCCATAGCACACATCCATCTTGGACACTGAGCTCGTGCTGTCTCTGTCTGTACGGCGCGAACTCCGGTCCCTCACGGTGATCTGGCCAGCCTTTCAACACATACTCATGGACCCTTGACAGAACGGGGTCCTTAGCTGTCCAGCCCTGGATTTGCACTGAAGTCATCAGGGGACTGATCTCCTGATCCAGCATCAGGACGTGCTCCTCAGGGGAAGTACTGCGAGGAGATTTTGAGAGGGGCAGGCGGCTGAGAGCATCAGCGTTCCCGTTTTCCTTGCCGGCTCTGTACGTGATCACATATTCATAGGCTCTTAGTATTACTGCCCATCTCCTTATTCTCTGTGATGCCATTTGAGGCACCGCTTTCATCTCATTCAGTAGGCTAATAAGAGGCCTGTGGTCAGTACTGATTACAAACTTCCTCCCATATATGTACTTATGGAATTTCTTTACTCCAAATATAATGGCTAACCCCTCTTTATCAAGCTGTGAATAGTTCTTTTCCGCAGCTGTGAGCGTGCGTGAAACAAACCCGATGGGCCTTTCCGCTCCATCTGGCATGCGGTGGGCCAACATTGACCGCACTCCATAGGGTGATGCGTCGCAGGACATTATCAGCTCCTTCTTCTCGTCGTAATGCACTAACACCCTGCTGGACTGAAGTAGCTCCGTTGACTGCTGAAACGCTTTCACTTGCTCTGGCCCCCAACGCCATGGCTCCTCCTTTCTCAGCAGTTTGTGCAGGGGTGCCAGCAGCATCGATAAGTTTGGAAGAAACCGGTTATAATAATTCTGGAGCCCTAGATAGGCTTTCAGTTCAGTCACTGAGGTGGGTGCAGGTGCATCCTGCACTGCCCGCACTTTCCCTGGTAATGGATGGAGGCCTGTGGCATCCACCCGATGTCCCAGGAATGTAACTTCCTTCTCCATGAAACTACACTTACTTCATTTCAGGCATAGCCCCGCCTCTTCCAGCCACTGTAGCACTTTGTTCAGTGTTTTTAAGTGATCCTGATCGTCACTTCCTGTTAGCAGAATATCATCTAAGTACACGGCCACCTTTGGAATGCCCTGCAGAATGCCCTCCATAGTCCGTTGGAATATTGCTGGGCTAGAACTGACGCCAAATGGTAACCTGGCATACGTGAACAGCCCCTTGTGCGTGTTCACCATGACAAACTTTTTTGATTCTTCATCTAGCAATATCTGCTGATACGCATGACTCATGTCCAGTTTGCTGAATCTTTCTCCCCCAGCGAGCGATGTTAACATGTCCTCCATTCTCGGAATGGGGTACTGTTCCAGTGATGATACTCTGTTCACTGTTAACTTATAGTCACCACACACCCTTACGTTACAGTCGGGCTTCAATACCGGGACTATTGGTGCCGCCCAGTCTGAAAATTTCACTGGTTCTATTACTTTGTCCTTTAGCAGGCGATCTAGTTCCGCCTCAGCCTTGGTTTTCATTGCAAAAGGTACCGAGCTTGGTTTAAAGAAATGAGGCGTGGCATCACTGGCTACATGAATCTTGGCTGTGGCTCCCCTTAAGGTGCCCAGTTCGTCCTTGAACACTAACTCATGCTTCATCAGCACTTCTTGCAGTGCCTCTGTACTGTCCTCCATTTTATTCATTGCCTGCCAGTCCACACTCAACTCACTGATCCACCCTCGCCCTAACAGGTTTGGACCTGACCCTGCTACCACTACCACCGTAAGCTCTTTGGTGACTCCTTTGTGTTCCACTTGTACTTCGGCCGCCCCCAAAATGTCCACCTTCTGTCCTGTGTAGGTTTTGAGACTAATGGGGCATGTACCTAGCTCTGGTACTTTTGCTTCCCCCCATAGCTTGGCGTACTCAGTCTGCGACATTATGGTTACACTACATCCGGTGTCAATCTCAAACTTTACTTGACCTCCGTTCACTATCAAATACTGAGTGAGAGGGGGTACGTTGGGCCTTGAAGTGTCTATACTGTATATAGTGAAAACCTCCTCACTAGACTCACTAGACTCTTCCTCCTCTTGTATGTAATTTGCCCGCTTTGTGTACTTCTCCCTCCCCCCTTTAGCATGCTTTGCCCCTTTAGCACTGCTTCTCTCACTCACTGCCCTTTTACAGACTGTCTTTAAGTGCCCTATTTTTCCACAATTGTGGCACTTTGCCTTTGCAAACCTGCAGTCCTTTGCATAATGGCTCATCCCGCCACATCAGTAGCAATCCCCAACCCCGACTGGTGGACTTTTCGCGCCAGCTTCCATCTTGAAAACAGCTCCTCCCACTGGTTTACTCCCTTTCTCCTTGCTCATACTGCTTAAGTCCTTAATGTCCTTGTTAGCCATCTCCATGGCTTGTGCTTTTTTAAGTGCCGTCTCAAACGTTAATTCTTCTTCTGACAGCAACCTTTGCTGTATACTGTCGTCGTTAACTCCGCATACTAGTCTGTCCCTTAACATGACTGTGAGCGCATTTCCAAAATTACAGTCCTGTGCGAGCTTCCGAAGCTCCTCCACATACTCAGTAACGCTTTCTTCCGGCCTCCTAATCCTCGAATTGAATTTCCATCTCTGTACTATTTCACTAGGTTTCGGATTGAAATGTTCTTTAGTAGACTCACCAACTCGTCAAAAGATTTTTCTCCTGGCCGCTCCGGGCTCAGCAGATTCCTCATCCGTGTATAGGTTTGCGCTCCCACACAACTCAGTAAAATGGCCCTTTTCTTTTCAGCACTGTCCACCTCGTTTGCCATAAAGAAATGGCTCAGTATTTCACAATACTCCTCCCAAGACTGCGACTTGCTGTCAAAAGGTGCCACGGAGCCTACTGTTCCTGCCATCCTTGGAGTCCGGTCACTTCAGCCAAAAAATCAAACTCCGTTTTGACTCCCGCGGCCTAGCCTCGTGCTTTTCCGACTAGTTTGCTAACCAACCCGAGCACCTCTTCCAAATACTCCCTAACTATGACTGATCCACCAAAACTTTTCCATCCTTTATTCTCGTCGCCATATGTGGTATCTTGAGGTGTCCATAGATGGAGATGGACACAGGTTAACTCCGTAACATGGTTTAATCAACACTTGCACATAAAAGCTTCCGCCATGAGGCAGCAAAAACAAAGAGTACAACCAGTACAGATCAGACTTAACTCAGGAGACCAATTGCCACAGCACCATCTGGTGGATCAGGTTACTCATAACCTCCCAGGTTACTACAAGGACTCTGACAAAAATTATATGGCCTTTGAGGCCAATGGTTGGCTTTACCACTTTTGTCGCCTTCCATTTGGGGTCACCAAAGGGGTGGCCGTCTTTCAACGGGCAATGGATAGCCTAGTCAAACAAGAGAACTTAATGGACACGTTTCCATATCTGGATAATATCACCATTGCTGGTCATGACCAGAAGGAGCATGATGCCAACCTCCAGAAATTTTTTGATGTTCTCCATCGTCGCAACTTAACCTTAAATGAGTCCAAATCTGTGAAATCAGTACCATCAGTCAACATCCTTGGCTACTGGGTGGGCAACGGTGTCATCAAACCGGATCCGGAGCGACTTCATCCGCTTCAGGAGCTCCCTCCCCCTACGAATCTCGGCTCTCTTCGTCGGGCACTCGGCATGTTCACCTGTTATGCGAAGTGGATACCCCACTTCTCCGACAAGATCCAGCCCCTGCTTCACGCGAAGTCATTTCCATTGGAGTCAACGGCTATTTCAGCTTTCAACCTCCTCAAGCGACAACTGGAAAATGCCATGCTTTGTTCCACTGATGAAAATCTTCCTTTCGTGGTCGAGTGCGATGCATCAGATGTGGCGATCTCTGCTACCTTGAATCAAGGTGGTCGACACGTTGCATTTCTGTCCAGAACTTTGCAGGGTAGCGAGCTTCATTATCCTCCTGTCAAGAAGGAGGCTACAGCCATCATCGAAGCTGTACGTAAATGGAGTCATTTTCTTGCTCGTCGCCATTTCACACTTATAACCGATCAGCGCTTCGTGGCCTTTAAGCTGGATACTGGAAACGCACTAAGATCAAGAATAACAAAATACAACTCTGGAGGATGGAATTGGCTGTCTTTGGATGCACCATACATTATCGACCCGGCAAAGAGAATGTGGCCCCAGATACCCTCACGCGGGCATTCTGCTCATCTATGTCAACTTCGACTCTTGCGGACTTGCGGATCATACTGACTTATGCATCCTGGCGTTACCCGTATGTTGCACTTTGTGCGATCTAAAAATCTCCCATTTTCTACGGAAGATGTGAAAACAACGTGCTCCTCCTGTAGAATTTGTGCGGAATTAAAACCGCAATTTTTCCATCCATCGGATGGCTCGCTCATACACGCTATGCAGCCTATGCAGCGACTCAGCATTGACTTTAAAGGGCCATTGCCTTCAACGCGAAACACCTACTTACTTACTATGGTGGACGAATATTCACGCTTTCCCTTTGCTTTCCCCTGTCCCAATATGTTTACTTCCACAGTGATCAAATGCCTTGATCAAGTCTTGTCCCTTTGCGATACGGCCAATTTCATCCACTCTGATCGGGGTCCCTCCTTCATGTCAAGCGAACTCAAAAGTTATCTCTCCCAACGGGGAATCACCACAAGTAAAACAACACTGTACCATCCCATCGGTAACGGACAGGTTGAGAGATAAAACGCTATCATTTGGAACACTGTTCATTTTGCGCTGAGGTCACGCAACCTACCAGACCAGCAGTGGGAAACTATGCTCCCTGACGCGTTGCATTCCATCAGGTCTCTCCTTTCTACGTCTTCCAATGTCACACCTCACGAGCGATTCTTCAGCTTCCAGCTTCACTCCATCCATGGGACATCTCTACCATCATGGTTGGCAGCTCCCGGCCCCGTGCTGCTCCGAAGATTCGTCCGATTGTCTAAAAACGATCCTTTCGTCGACGAGGTAGAACTCACGGACATCAATCCCACGTACGCGCATGTGCAGTACCCTGATGGCCGGGAGTCCACCGTTTCACTCCGGGACCTGGCTCCCTGTCCAGCCGGTTCCACGGACCCAACTGATGGAGGGACCCATGGGGATGATGCCGACACTCTGCGCTCCCCCGAAGATGACGCTCTACCTGGGACATCGAGAGATCTGCCAGCTGCCCCACCGGATCCACTCGGGAGCCGAGCGCTCCCTGTGGGATGGCCACCCGAGGCCAGGACGCCGGTCAATCCCCAACTATCCAACAGGATGAAGCCAGTTCTGCGCCTGTGGGGACCCGCACCTGGAGTCACGATCTCCCCAGCCTCCCTCAGGTTGATCAGAGCAACCCGTCCCTGTCGATCCACCAGCACGGATCAAGCGGCCCAGGGACCAAGACATGGTCCGGAGAGATGTGCCTTCTGGCCATAAACAAAAATCTAAAAGACTGCAGCTATTCGTGGTCCGCCTAATCTGTTAAGAGGAACTCGTCGGACTTCCAAATCTTTTAGGCAGGAAAATTGTTATAAATCTCATCATTCATCAAGAAACTACTCGTGAAATAACACTGGACAGCCAGCTGGTGGCGCCGTCCAAGGAGTATAAATACTCGGGCGTTGGCCCCAGCTTTCCAGGGACATTTTGTAAGACAAGGAACTAGTGAAGTACAACTAGGCCTCCATGTTCTGAAACAAGTTGATTAAAGCCTTGCTTTATACTCAAACCAAGTGCGTAGTGAGTTTTATTACGTCAATACACACACACAGACGCACACAGAAACACACACAGACACACAGAAACACACACACACACAGAAACACACACACACACACACACAGAAACACACACTCACACACAGAAACACACACACACACACAGAAACACACACACACACAGAAACACACACACACACAGAAACACACACACACACAGAAACACACACACACACTCACACACAGAAACACACAGAAACACACACACACACAGAAACACACACACACACAGAAACACACACACACACACTCACACACAGACACACACACTCACACACAGAAACACACACACACACAGAAACACACACACACACACTCACACACAGAAACACACAGACACACACACAGACACACACAGAAACACACACACACACACACACACAGACACACACAGAAACACACACACACACAGAAACACACATACACACAGGAACACACACAGACACACACACACACACAGAAACACACACAGAAACACACACACACACACAGAAACACACAGAAACACACACACACACAGAAACACACACAGAAACACACTCACACACAGAAACACACACACACACACACACAGAAACACACACACACACACACTCACACACAGAAACACACACACACACACACAGACTCACACACGGACACACACACACACACACACACATACACACACACACAGAAACACACACAGAAACTTGCAAACGACGACGAACTGGGAGACTCTATCCGGCGAATACTGTAGAGATCCGCCGGATCGATCCAGGCAGCGGAACCGTTGCTTGAGGATGCCAATCGTTTGCTCTATGATGTTCCTTGTGGCTTGATGGCTTTCGTTGTATGCCTCCTCCGCAGGGGTCCTGGGCGCGCGGAGCGGGGTCATGAGCCATGTACACAAAGGGTAGCCCTTGTCCCCAATAAGCCATCCCCTTGGTGGAGGCTGTGCCTGGAACATGTCAGCCACAGTAGTCTGGCGCAGGATAAATGCATCGTGGCTGCTTCCTGGAAAGCGGGCATTGACAGCTAGGATGCGCTGCCTGTGGTCACACACCAGCTGTACATTGAGGGAATGGTAGCCCTTCCAGTTGCGGTAATCCTCGGCATTGTCGATAGGTGCCCGCATAGCCACATGCGTGCAGTCAATGGCGCCCTGCACCATGGGGAAGTCGGCGATCCTGGCAAATCCGACTGCACGCTGCTCCTGCCTCTCTAGGGTCATGGGGAAGGAGATGAATTGGTGTCTCCTTGCGAAAAGGGCATCGGTGACCTGCCGGATGCAGCGATGCACGGCGAACTGGGAAATGTTCGCTATGTCCCCAGCAGCGGCTTGGAATGAGCCGCTTGCATAAAAGTTCAGAGCCACCGTGACCTTCACTTCCACCGACAGAGACGTCCTGCACATCAGCTGTGGACGCAGATCTCTGTGAAGCAGCTGGCAGATCTCTGCAACCACCTCCCTTCTGAAGCGCAGCCTCTTAACACAATGCGCGGCAGTCATGGTGAGATAGGACACCTGCTGCCGGTATTCCCTGAGTGGGTAAGGCCTACGTTGCCGACGCCTGATGGCCCCTCTGCGTCTAGGCATGGCTGGCCCTCTCACACAGCGTCTGCGAGCCCTTCGCACATAATGCTGGAACTGAGGGTTGGAACCCCATGCAGCCTCCATAATAAACTTGCAAACAGCGAAATCACAATGAGTGAAATTTCCAAGCTCTGGCCAGAAGCCAAAAATACCTCTCCTATGTTGTCCCAAATCAGGAAGGTCTGTTCCTTGGTCTCTGTCCAGAAATCCAAAGCACTAAAGTCATTGCAGCAAAATGGCTGGCCTTTATAGTTCAGTCTAAGTGCCCTTTAATTAGCGCTCCCCGAGGCCCGCAGGGCCTCTGCTGCGTTCAACTTCACAGTTCTTAACAGCGCCACGCCCACATTGGGCGTGCGCCACTGAATTTCCGGGTTGGGGCGCACAAACAGCGTTGCACGACGAAATGACGTCATAAGCTGCGCGCGCAGCTGAGCGGGCTCAAACACTTTGCGCCGGCGCTAAATATCAACTGAAGTTGGGCGTAGGTGCAGATCGGCCTGCGCCCGGGCGCTAAGTGCCTAGCGCTGGAAATCTACCCCTCTTATGGCGCTAACGGCTGGCGGACGCAACTGAATTTCTAGGCCTGTTAATCTAAAAGGGGAGGAATTGTAATGTATATACCTTTAAGGGGGGAACTATCTTTTACAGCTCATGTATACTGTAGTACCGGCAGTGACCACACCTGTATATAGCACTGAGTAGTAATCTGTACAGATCAGTTCCCGTGTGAGCCACGTTGAGTAAACACCTGTTGTACCGTTCTCCTGCAGTCTGTGTCTTATTATACACAGACACAACAACACACACATACAGAAACACACACAAACACACACACAAAAACACACACACAAACACACAGACACATAGAAACACACACACTCACACGTGGAAAAACACACACAGAAACACACGTGGAAAAACGCACAGAAACACAAATACACAGAAACACACAAACAGAAACAAACACTCACACAGAAACACACAAACACAGAAACATACACAGAAACACACAGACACACAGAAGCACACACAGAGAAACACACATACACACACAAACACACACACAGAAACAAACACACATACTGAAACACACAAACACAGAAACATACACAGAAACACACAGAAACACACACAGAGAAACACACATACACACACAAACACACACACAGAAACAAACACACATACTGAAACACACAAACACAGAAACATACACAGAAACACACAGACACACACAGATAAACAAACACATACACAGGAACTCACATACACACAGAAATATACACACACAGAAACATACACACACACGCGCACACACACACACGCGCACACACACACAGAAACACACACACAGAAACACACACACACAGAAACACACTCATACACACTCACAGAAACACACACTCACAGAAACACACACACACACACACACACACACACACACAGAAACACACACACACACTCATACACACTCACAGAAACACACACTCACAGAAACACACACACACACAGACACACACACACTCACACACAGAAACACACTCACACACAGAAACACACACACACAGAAACACACTCACACTAGGAAACACACTCACACTAGGAAACACACACAGAAACATACACACACACACAGGAACACACAGAAATACACACACCGAGAAACACACACACATGCAGAAACACACACACACACATACAGAAACACACACACACACACACAAACACACACACAGAAACAGACACACAGAGAAACACACACATGCAGAAACATGCACAGACACACACAGAAACACACACACACATGGAAACACACCCAGAGAAACACACACACACACACAGAAACTCACACACACATAAAGAAACACACACACAGAAACACACACACACAAACACACAGATATACACGCACACAGAAACACAGAGAATCACACACACACAGAAACAGAAACACACAGAAACGCACACACACACACAGAAACGCACACACACACACAGAACCGGAAACACACACACAGAACCGGAAACACACACACAGAACCGGAAACACACACACAGAACCGGAAACACACACACAGAACCGGAAACACACACACAGAACCGGAAACACACACACAGAACCGGAAACACACACACAGAACCGGAAACACGCACACTCGGAAACACGCACACACGGAAACACGCACACACGGAAACACGCACACACGGAAACACGCACACACGGAAACACGCACACACGGAAACACGCACACACAGAAACACGCACACATAGACACACGCACACACAGAATCACACAGAAACACGCACACACAGAATCACACACACACACACACAAAGAATCACACAGACACGCACACTCACCCACACAGAAACACACACACACACAGAACCACACGCATACACACACACAGAACCACACACACACACAGAACCACACACACACACAGAACCACACACACACACAGAACCACACACACACACAGAACCACACACACACACAGAACCACACACACACACAGAACCACACACACACACAGAACCACACACACACACAGAACCACACACACACACAGAACCACACACACACACAGAACCACACACACAGAACCACACACACACACAGAACCAATCAAACACACACACACAAAGAATCACAGACACGCACACACACACAGACAAAGAAACACACACACAGACAAAGAAACACACATACATACACACAGAAACACACACACAGAAACACACACACAGAAACACACACACACAGAAACACACACACAAACACACACACAGAAACACACACACACAGAAACACACACACACAGAAACACACACACACTCAGAAACACACACACACACAGAAACACATACACACAGAAACACACACACACACACAGAAACACACACACACACAGAAACACACACACAGAATCACACACACACAGAATCACACACACACAGAAACACACACACACAGAATCACACACACACAGAAACACACATAGAAACACACATAGAAACACACATAGAAACACACACACTCAGAAACACACACACTCAGAAACACACACACTCAGAAACACACACACACTCAGAAACACACACACACACAGAAACACACACACACACAGAAACACACACACACACAGAAACACACACACACAGAAACACACACACACACACAGAAACACACACACACACACACACACACACAGAAACACACACACAGAAACACACACACACACACAGAGAAATATACACAGACAGTAACACAGACACACACAAACACACACAGAAATACACACACAGAAACACACACACGCAGAAGCACACACACACAGAAACACACACACAAACATAAACACACAGATACAGAAACACAGACACAGAAACACACAGAAACACACACAGAGAAACACACACAGAGAAACACACACAGAGAAATACACACACAGGATTACACACACATACACAGAAACAAACACCTTGAGTCACATCTCCTCCAATTCTGTCAGTTCCACACCCCAAACATTAAACTATCTTCCCCTTTTTTTTTGAGGCCGGCATACCTGTTGTGCGTTTCTAATTCAGATTGGTGCAAGCAATGTCAGCAGACTGGAAGTCTGTCTCTGGATCGTTGCACTAAAATCTGTGGGGAGGCCAATCATACTGTTGGGGTATTTTTTGATTTTTTTTTTTTTTTTTTGTGTGTGTGCCTGTTGCGGTTGCCAACTCTGGTTGGGTGTATTCCTGGAGGTTTTATCACATGACCTCCTGCCTCCAATCGCCTCGGCCCTACACTCCCGCCATTGGCCCATCCTCCAGTCACCCCGCCTTCCCACGGCCAATTGGAAAATGAATAAGACTCTTTGTTACCCAATTGGATTAATCTTGGCTCTTAAACAAACAGCCATTTTCCCCATCGTCAATATTTTTATAATTCATGAAAAAAATGTTCAAAGAAAATCATTTTTTTAAATGCCCCCTTACGACGTTTCTCCTGGGTTTTGCCCGCAGCAGGGTCCTGGCGATTAATCAAAGAAATTCACGGCACACAAGGAGGCCATTCGGCCCATCATGCCTGTGCTGGCCGACAAAGAGCTCTCCAGCCTAATCCCACTTCCCAGCTCTTGGTCCGTAGCCCTGCAGGTTACGGCACTTCAAGTGCATATCCAAGTACTTTTTAAATGTGATGAGGGTTTCTGCCTCTACCACCCTTTCAGGCAGTGAGTTCCAGACCCCCACCACCCTCTGGGTGAAAAAGGTTCTCCTCAACTCCCCTCTAATCCTTCTACCAATTACTTTAAATCTATGCCCCCTGGTTATTGACCTCTCTGCTAAGGGAAGTAGGTCCTTCCTATCCACTCTATCTAGGCCCCTCATAATTTTAAACACCTCAATTAAGTCTCCCCTCAGCCTCCTCTGTTCCAAAGAAAATAACCCCAGCCTATGGCTGAAAAACAGTGAGGACTGGGCACTTAAGATTCAAGGGGGAAGGTGTTCAGAAAAGATAGGGAAGAAAAAAGGGAGGTGGGGTGGCAGTGCTGGTTAAGGAAGACATTGTAGTGTTGGAAAGGGAGGATGTTCTTGAGGGGACAAGGACAGAATCCATTTGGTTAGAGTTGAGGAGCAAAAAGGGTATGATCACGCTATGGGGGTATTCTACAGGCCTCCAAATAGTGAAAGGGAGGTAGAGGAGCAAATCTGCAGGGAAATCGTAGAGATATGCAAGAGCTTTAGAGTGTTGATATTGGGGGACTTTAATTACCCAAGTCGATTGGGATAATGCTGGGGTAAAGGGAAAGGAGGGGGAGGAATTTATGAAATATGTTCAGGAGAATTTCCTTGACCAGTATGTTGTTGGCCCAACTAGGAAGGAGGCATTGTTGGATCTGGTGCTGGGGAATGAGGTGGGCCAGGTCGACCAAGTGTCTGTGGGAGAACCCTTGGGTACGAGTGATCATGGTATCATAAGATTTAGATTAGCAACGGAGAGGAGCAAGGAACAATCTAGAGTGGAACTTCTAAACTGGAATAGGGCTAACTTCAATGGGATGCAAAAGGATCGAGCCAGGGTAAAATGGAACCAAAGACTGATAGGAAAAACTGTAAGGGAACAATGGGTGATCTTTAAGGAGGAGATGTTCCAAGTACAGGCTAGGTACATTCCAACAAGAGGGAAGGGTAAGGGAATCAAAGCAAGGGCTCCTTGGATGACGAGGGAGATAGAGAAGATGATGAAACAAAAAAAGAGGGTGTATGATGAATGTCAGGTGAATTCTTCAAGGGAGAACCAGACCAAATACAAAAAGTTGAGAGGGGAAGTGAAGATGAAAATAAGATTGGCAAAGAGAGAATATGAGAGTAGAATGGCGGTTAACATAAAAGGGAACCCAAAACTCTTCTACCGGCATGTAAACAGTAAGCAGGTAGTAAGAGGCGGGGTGGGGCCTATTAGGGACAAAGAAGGTGATATATGCTTAGAGGCGCAGGGCAAGGCTAGAGTACTCAATGAGTACTTTGTATCGGTGTTTATTAAGGAGGTGGATGTTGACAAAATATCAGTAGAAGTGGAAAAGGTAGAAGCAATGGAAGGGGTGAAAATTGATAGACAGGATGTGCTAGAAAGGCTGGGTATGCTTAGAGTGGATAAGTCACCTGGTCCAGATGGCTTGCATCCCAGGTTGCTAAGGGAATTGGGGAAGGAGATAGCGGAAGGGCTTGCCATAATTTTCCAATCGTCCCTAGATGTGGGGGAGGTGCCTGAGGATTGGAAAGTGGCAAATGTGACACCATTGTTCAGGAAAGGGTGTAAGGACAATCCTAGTAACTACAGGCCAGTCCATTTAACATCACTGGTGGGTAAAGTTTTAGAAACAATAATCAAGGCAAAAAGTAACGGGCACTTGGAGACTTTGAAGCTAATTAAGGAGAGCCAACATGGATTTGTAAAAGGCAGATCGTGTTTGACTAATCTAATTGATTTTTTTGATGAAATAACAGGGAGGGTTGATGAAGGGAATGCAATGGATGTTGTCTACATGGATTTTCGGAAGGCGTTTGACAAAGTACCACATAGAAGACTGGTTAACAAAATTGAGGCTCATGGAATAGGTGGGTCAGTGGCAGCTTGGATAAGGAATTGGCTTAAGGACAGAAAACAGTGAGTTGTGGTAAATGGCTATTTTTCAGACTGGAGGATGGTCGACAGTGGTGTTTCCCAAGGGTCAGTGCTGGGGCCACTGCTTTTTTGATATATGTAAATGACCTGGATATTGGAATACAGAGTAAAATTTCTAAATTTGCCGATGGCACCAAACTTGGGAGTGTGGCAAACAGTGAGGATGATACCAATCGACTGCAACAGGACATAGAAAGGCTAGCAGAATGGGCAGCCAAGTGGCAGATGGAATTTAATACAGAGAATTGTGAGGTGATGCATTTTGGCAGCAGGAACAGGGAGAGGCAATATACACTTAATGACACAGTTTTAGAGTGTGTGCAGGGACAGAGGGACCTGGGAGTTAATGTGCATAGGTCCCTGACGGTGGCAGGACATATTGAGCGAGTGGTTAGAAAAGCATATGGGGTCTTGGACTTCATAAAGTACAAAAGTAGAGAAGTTATATTGAACCTTTATAAAGCGCTGGTTAGGCCACAACAGGAGTTGGTTCCAGGGATGGGGGATCTTAGCTACAAGGACAGGTTGGAGAAGCTGGATTTGTTTTCATTAGAGCAAAGGAGGTTGAGGGGTGATTTGATAGAGGTGTACAAGATTATGACAGGTTTGGATAGGCTAGACGGGGAAAGGCTGTTCCCACTAGTTGATGGTACAAGGACTGGTGGACACAGATGAAAGGTTTTGGGCAAGAGATACAAGGGGGCTGTGAGGAAAAACTGTTTTACGCAGCGAGTGGCGAGGACCTGGAACTCGCTGCCGACGGAAGTGGTGGAAGCGGAGACACTCAATGTTTTCAAGGGGAGACTGGATAGGCACTTGAGGGAAATAAACCTGCAGGGCTACGGGGATAGAGCGGGGGAATGGGACTGACTGGATTGCTCTACAGAGAGCAGGCATGGACTCGATGGGCCGAATGGCCTCCTTCTGCACTGTTAAGACTCTATGACTATGACTCTATGGGGGAAAAATTGAGTTCCGCCCCCTTTGTGGTGTTAACTCCACCGGGGCACTACTTTTAGCGCCTCTGCGGCCGAAATTGAATGGTAGCGCCCTAAGAAGGAAGCAGGGTGTTACTGGAAGTGCCCCACTTCCCTCTTGGGGAGCTTTGAGTGAATATCGCGCTGCAGTACTGCAGGCCTTCCTCCCCTTCTTAAAGGGGAGGGGCCTTACGCAGCGCGACCCAGGGCCCAGCTGGGCCACCAGGGATCAGAGTGCCGGCAAAAGAGCCCGGCACTCAAGTAAAATGCCGGGCTCACGGAGCGCAGCCGGCACTCCGCGGGGGGGGGGGGGGGCTCCACAGAAGGCTTGGGACGGCAAAGTGGGCAGGTGCTGGCAGGTGGCCAGCAACAAAAATGGCCGTCCGGCACCTCGCCTTTAATTAGCGCCGACCCGGCCGCAGGTAGGCCCCCCCTGACCCCGTTGGACATAGAGTCCAGCACGGTGGCATAGTGGTTAGCACTGTTGCCTCACAGCGCCAGGGACCCGGGTTCAAATCTGGCCTCGGGTGACTGTCTGTGTGGAGTTTGCGCATTCTCCCCGTGTTTGCGTGGGTTTTCTCCGGGTGCTCCGGTTTCCTCCCACAGTCCAAAAATGTGCAGGTTAGGTTGATTGGCCATGATAAAAATTGACCCTTAGTGTTAGGGGGGATTAAATACGTGGGGCTACGGGGATAGGGCTTCGGTGGGATGGCTGTCGGTGTAGGGACCGGGTGCTAGGGTTTGGATGATCAGCCATGATCTCGTTGAATGGCGGAGCAGGCTCGAAGGGCCGAATGGCCTACTCCTGCTCCTATCTTCTATGTTTCTATGTTTCTATGTAAGTCAGGGGGCGCTACCGAAGATCGTGGCCGGGGCGCAAATGGGACGCTGCGTACGCTGATGACATCATCGCCAGCGGTGCAGTGCGGCGGATTGCTAATGGTTACCGCCGCCGCTAACCTCCAGCTGAATTTCGTGGGAGGTGTTGGAGGCACCGGGCCCAGACACTAGTTGCTTTGCGCCTCCCGTTAGTGCCCGAATTTTTCCCCCATGACTATATCCAATCTTTCCTGGTGAATCTTAAATTCTTGGGGGGAAAAAATCGGTTGGTTAGCGCCTCCCATTAGCGCCTCGGGGTGGGCATTATTGGATGCTAGGAACTTAGCGCCTGAGCGTGGCAATTTTAGCGACCAGACATTTTGTGGCAGCGCTAAACACTACCGCCACGATCTCCTGCGCCCGCAGATAGTGACATCAGTCAAGCGTGCAACGCCCCGGTAGCGCCTGAACCCGATATTGAGTCACGCCACTTGCCTTAGCGCCTGCTGCTAGGAACGACAGGTTGAGGGGAACGTTTTCAAGTCGGGAAGGGGTTGGGGGAACGCTATTTAAAGGCAGACGCTTCCTGCCTTTTCTTGTCGGCAACATTTTTGGGACACGCAGGCTGAGAGGGAGAGAGACGTCCGGAGAGATTTAACGCTATCCTAAGGAGTTTTGGTCCTCAGCACCACTTTTGAGGTTCCTAAGCGCCGAGCTCTTTCCCTGGGCCTATCCATTAGTGCTTCCAACACAATTGCTTTCGAGGTCTCTCCAGGCCAAGGTTCAAGGCTGCAATGAGCAAGGGTGTGGCTGGCCAGCAAGATGGCCCCTCCCCTTTCAGAAATGGACGGCACGAGTCTGTCTGGTTTCCATGGTTACTGGCATCGCCTGAGCTTCGGTAGCGTTCTGAGGTAGCGCCTCGCTCCCTGACGTTAGCGCCTTAAGAGAGGTGTGTAGCGCCTGATTTAGCGCTCAAATCACCTCCAGGGGCGATAGAGGCAAATGTTTGCAGTCGGAGGCGATAATTAGCACCGGGCGCTAAACTTTGCGCCCGGCCGACATTAGCGCCCCAAAATGGGTGATACCGAATTTTTCCCCCTCGGAGACTTCAGGACAATCCTAGAGGGGTCGGGAACTGCCCCCCCCCCCAGGTGCCTGGGTCTGAATGGATCCCAGCAGCTGTAAGAATGGGTGGGTGGGAGGGGAGGTGAAGGAAGCTGTTCCAACAACTATTTGGCTGATGTGACTCCATCACGTCGTATCACGGTGCAACACATCACCAGAGCTTCTGCCTGCAAACCCTCCAGTTACAGGAAGGAAGGTGGGTGGGACGTTGGGGTTGGGGTGGGGGGAGTGGTGTGGTGATGGTGGACGGTTTGGGGAAGGGTCTGTTGTACCAACAATAACAAACCAGCTGATGGGACTGGCTGAACCTTCTTGCAGTGATAGTTAGATGATGATAGATGAGACGATGATGTATAAACTGGGCTGATTCTGCTCGCTTTGCATCGCAAGCCGGCCAGCCTGACGTAGTGCAAGGGGACCTCAGCATCTCTTCAGGATATGGCTTAGAGAATGGCGGATACAGAGCCACTGAAGTCACCGGCTGCCTCCCCCTTCCTGGGGCTTCACATCACCTCCCCTTCCAATTTCAGGTAACCCGGAGACTTGCAGGGGAGAAAGCTGAGGGGGGCATTTGTTTTTGCTCTGTTGCGATATGTGGTGCAAAAAACAATGTGGCGAGCCAGGGAAGAAGGAAAGGAGGAAGCTAAAAGATTAAAGCATTAAAAGGAAGGGGATGAAATTGCTAGGAGATCCACGCCTGCCTGCATCAGACACCGGGACACTGAGCTTGCAATGGATATTGTTTTTTTTTTGCCTGCACACTGCTGGCAATGGGGAGGGGGGTTTCATTCCATTATTTGGACATTATTTTTTTATGTTTTGCAAGAAATTTGCTCAAACCGTGTCATTTGCAGGGAATTGTTTCAGGGCGTGAACAGTTCCCAGTGGAATGAACCAGGGAGGCGAATGTGTGTGAAGGGGGGGGGGGCTTTTAAAAAATTAAATGTCGATTTCATAAAATTAAAACATTTTCGGGAATTGCATTGGTGTGGAAATTGTAACATTAAAAAAAAATGCAAACCCGTTTTGATACTGCCAGGTTTTTTTTAATTAAGCTTTTTTTAAATTAAGCTGTCATTTTCAATTTCGCATTATCTGGAATTGTGACGGTCGTATTGGGCTGGCGAGCGAGCTACACATATATTTGTGTGCCTTGTGTGTGTGTATATATTATTAAAACATGCTAAATATTGAGGCTCAACTCATAAGCAGGACAAGTCCCGGAAAACAAAGTATCTGTTGTGAAATTAAAACCTTGCAGTGTTTGTTAAGCTGTTTGCTTCTGTGTCAGCTGTGGCTCAGTGGGCAGCACACTCGCCTCTGAGTCAGAAGGTTGTGGGTTCAAGTCCCACTCCAGAGACTTGAACGCATGAATCTCGGCTGCCAGTACTGAGGGAGTGCTGCACTGTCGGAGATGCCGACAGGGCCCCCTCAAGTGGCTGTAAAAATCCCATGGCACTATTTCAAAGAAGAGCAGAGGATGTCCTGGGCCAATATTTATTCCTCAATCGACATCAGTAAAATAGATGATCTCATTTATCACATCGCTGTTTGTGGGAGCTTGCTGTGCACAGGTTGGCTGCCGCGTTTCCTACATTACAACAATGACCACACTTCAAAAAATACTTCATTGGCTGTAAAGTGATTTGGGATGTTGGTTGGACATGAAAGGCGCTATAGAAATGTGAATATTCTTTGTTAAACATCTGCCGTGCCTGCATGAGATGTGTTCTGATCTTTTATGGGATGTTAAGGCTTTTTTTTACTGGTGTTTTTTGGGGGAAATCACCTGCCATTCTGTCCCTTTATGATTTTAGGTCTGTGGTTTATGGAGACTTAAAACAGTTAAATTCCCTTATTATCTGGGAACTATGGGATTTTCCCAGAATTTTTAAACCAGTGGGATTTATTTGTGTGTGGGGTGGTGTTAAATCATATTCCACTAGTTCGCCCATTAGCAATTGGGACCACAGGTTGACTGGTTTAAGTCAAATCGCATTTTTATTACACAGATTGTTTTTTTATTCCTCCAGCCCTACAACCCCCCTGAGATCTCTGCGCTCCTCCAATTCTGGCCTCTTGCACATCCCTGATTTTAATCGCTCCAGCATTGCCGGCCGTGCCTTCAGCTGCCTGGGCCCTAAGCTCTGGAATTCCCTGCCTAAACCTCTCCACCTCTCCTTTTTAAGAGGCTTCTTAAAACCTACCTCTTTGACCAAGCTTTTGGTCACCTGCCCTGATACCTCCTTCTGCGGGTCGTGTCGAATTTTGTCCGATGTACGCTCCTGTGAAGCGCCGTGGGATGTTTTACTATGTTAAAGACACCGTATAAATGCAAGTTGTTGTAGTTTCCAAGGGATTTCTGCTGATATTTTGGAAAGTGCATTTTGTCATTCCCTGTAATTTTTCTATGAAAACCAGAAATCAATGTCCAGGATCATCATTAACAATAAGGCTGTTTTATTAAGAGTTAAGAGTCAACCAGATTGGTGTGGGATTGACCAGACTGGGTATGGACGGCAGGTTTCCTTCCCTAATGTCCTTTAGGGCAGGAAACCTAGCGTCCTTACCCGGTCTGGCCTGTATGTGACTCCAGTCCTATACCAACCTGGTTGACTTTTACCTGGCCTCTGAAGTGGCCTAGCAAGACACTCAGTTCTATCAAAACCATTACTTGCACCTTCTCCGGGGCAACTAGGGATGGGATGTAAATGCCGCCCCTGCCATTGACTCCCACACCCCCAGAATTCATTTTTTTAAAATTCTGTACCACAACAACAACTTGTATTTATATAGCGTCTTTAACGTAGTAAAATGTCCCAAGGTGCTGCACAGGGTCTGACACCGAGCCGCATAAGGAGATATTAAGGCTGGTGGCCAAAAACTTGGTCAAAGAGGTAGGTTTTAAGGAATGTCTTAAAGGAGGAGAGAGAGGTAGAGAGGTTTAGGGGGGGATATTCCAGAGCTTAGGGCCCAGGCAGCTGAAGGCAAGGCCGCCAATGGTGGAGCGATGGAAATCGGGGATGCTCAAGAGACCAGTAGTCATTTAGGATTGAACAGGGGCACTTGGCCAATCCCAAACACTAAACCCCCTCACCCCCGCCCTCCCTGCCTCACTTGTCCACTCCTTCAAATATCTGTTCAATCCTGTCGTAGATCTTTCCACACGAGAAATTCATTTAGGCCAGTTTGTGAAACATTGGCCTGGTATCCTGGCTGTAACAGGCAACTAGAATCGTACACAGTATTCCAGGAGTGAAGTTAGGAAGCACTTCTACACACACAGGGCGGTAGAAGTTTGGAACTCTCTTCTGCCAACAACAGTTGATGCTAGATCAGTTGTTAATTTTAAATCAGAGATTGATAGATTTTTGTTAACCAAAAGTATTAAGGGGTATGGGGCAAAGGCGGGTAATATGGAGTTAGGTCGCAGATCAGCCATGATCTGGCTGAATGGCCTCCTCCTGTTGCTGTGTTCCACAAAACTTGGAAAACAGCGACAGGATCGGACAAAGTCAACATGGATTTACAAAAGGTAAATCGTGCTTGACAAATCTACTGGAATTATTTGAGGATGTAACTGGTAGAATAGATAAGGGAGAACCAGTGGATGTGGTGTATTTGGACTTTCAGAAGGCTTTCGATAAGGTCCCGCATAAGAGATTAGCGTGTAAAGTTAAAGCACATGGGATTGGGGGTAAGGTACTGTCTTGGATAGAGAACTGGTTGGCAGACAGGAAGCAAAGAGTTGGAATAAACGGGTGTTTTTCCGAGTGGCAGGCAGTGACTAGTGGGGTACCGCAGGGATCGGTGCTAGGACCCCAGCTATTCATTCACAATATATATAAATGATCTAGACAAGGGAACTAGATGTAATATCTCCAAGTTTGCAGACTACACAAAGCTGGGTGGGCATGTGTGCTGTGAGGAGGATGCAGAGAAACTCCAGTATGATCTGGACAGGTTGGGTGATTGGGCAGATGCATGGCAGATGCAGTATAATGTGGATAAATGCGATGTTATCCACTTCGGTGGCAAAAACAGGAAGACAGATTATTATCTGAACGGCAATAGATTGGGAGAAGGGTGATGTGCCTCAATAAATCCGAGACTCGATGTTAGCGAAACAAAACAAGGCTTTTATTGACTTAGAAGGTAACACACAGAGGAGAATGTATCTTCCATCCAGAGGTCTGCCGTACTGGATGTGCTGCAGGCTGGGCCAGCTTACATAGGAGCCAGGTATGGGCGGAGCCCTACACACAGTACAATACAATGGAAATGAAACTGAAACCAACCACAGTCACAGGCAGAGAAATACTGATGAGTGATGAATGGAATATTTCATCACATTCACCCCTTCCATAGATTTAGTCTGTTCGGGGGTTTGATAGTCCTCTGCGACCGACGTGGCTGTTGTGGTGCCGCGGGTGTCGGCTGGGTGTCCCCGGTGGCCTCCTGGGTCTCTGCCGGGGGTGCCGCCAGGGTTGTTGAAGGGGTAGTTGGTGGGGGTACCGTTGGTCGATGTTCTTCCGGGGGTGATGAAAGAGTAGTGGGTGGATAAGAGTTGCTGTGGTCGTTGTTGCTGCTGTTGTCGTGGTTGTTGTCGTTACCGGCTAGGGCGACGTCTTTTATGGACACGGTGTCCTCCCTTCCGTCGGCGTGCCGGACATACGCGTATTGGGGGTTGGTGTGGAGTAGGTGCACTGACTCCACGAGAGGGTCCGTCTTGTGGCCCCTCACATGCCTTCGCACGAATACCGGACCTGGGGTGGAGAGCCATGATGGCATGGATACGCCTGAGGTGGATTTCCGGGGAAAGACAAACATTCGCTCGTGAGGCGTGGCATTAGTGGCAGTACACAATAGCGACCGTATCGAATAGAGCACATCTGGGAGGACTTCCTGCCAGCGGGAGATAGGGAGGCCTTTGGTCCTTAGAGCTAGAGTGACTGCTTTCCATACTGTCCCGTTCTCTCGCCCCACTTGACCGTTACCCCGGGGGTTGTAGCTGGTGGTACGGCTCGTGGCGATCCCCCTGGACAGCATGTACTAGCGTAGCTCTTCACTCATGAAGGACGCCCCCCTATCCGTATGGATGTAGCTCGGCATACCGAACAGGCAGAACAGGCTGTTGAGGCATTTAATGACCGTGGCGCTGGTCATGTCTGGGCAGGGGAAGGCGAATGGGAAACGAGAGTATTCGTCCACAATGTTCAGGAAGTAAACATTGCGGTCGACGGACGGGAGGGGGCCCTTGAAATCTAAGCTGAGCCGCTCAAAGGGCCGTGTAGCTTTGATTAAGTGGGCTCTATCTGGGCGGTAGAACCGAGGCTTGCACTCAGCGCAAGTGCGACAGTTCCTGGTCAGGGACCAAACTTCCTCAATCGAGTAGGGTAAGTTGCGGGACTTTATGAAGTGGAACAGCCGCGTGACCCCTGGGTGGCAGAGGTCATTGTGGAGGGTCTGTAGCCGATCCCCGGTGGCGCTGGCACACATCCCTCGTGAGAGGGCGTCGGGGGATTCGTTAAGGGCCCCTGGCCGGTAAATGATGTCATAATCGAAGGTGGAGAGCTCGATCCGCCACCTAAGAATCTTATCATTTTTAATCTTCCCCCTCTGTTTATTATTGAACATAAACGCTACCGACCACTGGTCGGTAAGTAGGGTGAAGCGTTTGCCGGCTAGGTAGTGGCGCCAGTGGCGCACTGCCTCCACGATGGCTTGGGCCTCCTTTTCTACGGAGGAGTGTCTGATCTCGGGCCCTTGGAGGGTCCTCGAGAAGAAAGCTACGGGCCGCCCCGCCTGGTTGAGGGTGGCCGCCAAGGCAAAGTCAGACGCATCACTTTCCACTTGAAAGGGAGTGTTCTCGTCCACTGCCTGTAGCGTGGCCCGCTCAATATCCTGCTTAATGCTTTTGAAGGCGGCGTGGGCCTCAGCAGAGAGCGGAAAAGAGGATGCTTTCAAGAGGGGGCGGGCTTTGTCGGAGTAGTTGGGGACCCATTGGGAATAATAAGAAAATAACCCCAGGCACCTTTTCAGGGCTTTGGGAGTGTTGGGCAGGGGCAGCTCCCGTAGGGGGCGCAATCGGTCGGGGTCTGGTCCGATTTCCCCATTCTCCACCACGCTGCCTAGTATGCAGAGGCGCGTGGTGTTGTAAACGCACTTGTCCTCGTTGTAGGTGAGGTTGAGCTTTTGTGCGGTTTTCAGGAACCTCTCGAGGTTCGAGTCGTGATCCTGCTGGTTGTGACCGCAGATGGTGACGTTGTCGAGGTAGGGGAAGGTTGCCTGCAAGTGGTGGTCATCGACCATGCGGTCCATCTCCCTCTGGAAGACCGAGACCCCATTCGTCACCCCAAAGGGGACTCTGAGGAATTGGTAGAGGCGTCTGTTCGCCTCGAAGGCGGTGTACGGGCGGTCCTCTGGTCTGATAGGGAGCTGGTGGTACGCTGACTTGAGGTCGATGGTGGAGAACACCCGGTATTGGGCAATTTGGTTCACCATTTCTGATATGCGGGGTAGCGGGTAGGCGTCTAGTTGGGTGTACCTGTTGATCGTTTGGCTATAGTCGATCACCATCCGTTTCTTCTCGCTACCCCTTACCACCACCACTTGGGCGCGCCACGGGCTATTGCTGCATTCAATAATGCGCTCTTTCAGGAGCCTGTCTACCTCGGTCGCGATAAACCGCCTGTCCTCCCAGCTGTACCTCCTGCTTTTGGTTGCTATTGGCCGGCAGTTAGGGGTAAGGTTCGCGAATAGCGAAGGCGGCTTTACCTTCAGGGTAGCCAGACCGCACACTGTGAGGGGCGGCTGGGACCCACCGTAATTGAGCGTGATGCTTTGGTGGTAGCACTGGAAATCCAGGCCCAAGATCACGCTCGCACATAGATTCTTCATGATTAATACTTTAAAATTATCGTATACAGTTCCGTTAACGGACAATTGTACCGTGCAGTAACCCATAATGGTCGATGTCTGGGTTTTATCAGCCATAGAGATGGTACCCCGAGTAGGGACCACCTTTAGGGAGAGTTGTTGTACCAGTTCAGGGTGGATAAAACTCTCCGTGCTTCCACTGTCAATTAAACATTTAACCCTGCACCCGTTTACCTCGATGTCCACCATTGATTTGGATAGCGGGTGCGGCCTGGTCTGGTCCACTGTGACCGATGTCACTGTAGGGCCCTGATCGAGACAAGATGGCGTCCGCGCTGTCTGCTCACAAGATGGCGGACCCCACGAGGTCGGGCAAGATGGCGTCCAAGATGGCCGCTCCCACGGCGCACACGCGGCGGTGGCGGGTTTTCCGGCGGGGTTCCCTCTGCACACCTTCCCGAAGTGCCCCTTCTTACCGCACTTAAAGCAGGTGGTGCCTTTCGCCGGGCACAGGTTTCTGGTGTGCTTTGGCTGCCCGCAGAAGTAGCAGTTGGGTCCCCGACGCGTCGCGGCTGTCGTAGGGCTTCTGGGGGGAGAGCGGGGCCCTGACGGTGTCGGGCTGCCGGGCGGGGAAGATGCCTTCCAAGATGGCGGCGCCCTTGGTGCACACGTGGCGGCGTGGATGGCGCGGGCTGAAGAGTAGGCGTCCGAGCTTCTCTGGGCCACATCCAGGGATCTTGCTGTGTCCGCAGCCTGTTTCAGGTCCAATCCCGTTTTTTCCAGCAGTCTCTGCTGGATGTAAGTGGAGCTGAGGCCTGTGATAAAGGCATCGCGAACAAGCTCGTCAGTGTACACTGCGGCTTTTACATCTTGGCACTTGCAGTCTTTGCCAAGCGTTTTCAGGGTGCCTAGGAACTCCTCCACCGATTCCCCAGGTCGCTGTGCGCGAGTAGCGAGCAGATGCCTAGCATACACCTCATTCGTAGGCTGCTGGTAATGCACCTTTAAGATGTCGCAGGCGGCCGGGTACGTGTCGGCGTCTTGGATGAGGGGGTAAACCCGGTGGCTTACCCAATTCCGCAGAATTCCGAGTTTCATACTCGCAGCGTCCGTAGCGTCTTTGACGGCTGCGGAATTGTCCAGGAAGAATTCCATACACATAAACCAGTGTCCGAAGCGTACCGATGCGTCCGAAGCATGCTGGTCCAAATCCAAACGTTCGGGATTCAAGAGTTGATCCATTGTGTTGAAAATTAAGTCAATAAAATTGATGTGCCTCAATAAATCCGAGACTCGATGTTAGCGAAACAAAACAAGGCTTTTATTGACTTAGAAGGTAACACACAGAGGAGAATGTATCTTCCATCCAGAGGTCTGCCGTACTGGATGTGCTGCAGGCTGGGCCAGCTTACATAGGAGCCAGGTATGGGCGGAGCCCTACACACAGTACAATACAATGGAAATGAAACTGAAACCAACCACAGTCACAGGCAGAGAAATACTGATGAGTGATGAATGGAATATTTCATCACAAAGGGGAAGTGCAATGAAACCTGGGTGTCCTTGTGCACCAGTCGCTGAAGGTAAGCATGCAGGTGCAGCAGGCGGTTAAGAAGGCAAATGGTGTGTTGGCCTTCATAGCGAGAGGATTCGAGTACATGAGCAAGGATGTCTTGCTGCAGTTGTACAGGGCCTTGGTGAGACCACACCTTGAGTATTGTGTGCAGTTTTGGTCGCCTTATCTGAGGAGGGATGTTCTTGCCATGGAGGGAGTGCAGCAAAGATTCACCAGACTGATACCTGGGATGGCAGGAATGACGTATGAGGAGAGATTGGGTCGATTAGGCTTATATTCGCTGGAGTTTAGACGAATGAGAGGGGATTTCATTGAAACTTATAAAATTCTAACAGGACTAGACAGACTAGATTCAGGAAGGATGTTCCCGATGGCGGGGGAGTCCAGAACCAGGGGTCACAGTCTAAGGATAAGGGGTAAGCCATTTAGGACAGAGATGAGGAGGAATTTCTTCACCCAGAGAGTGGTGAACCTGTGGAATTCTCTACCACAGAAGGCAGTTGAGGCCAATTCATTAAATATATTCAAGAAGGAGTTAGATATATTTCTTAAGGCTAAAGGGATCAAGGGATATGGGGAGAAAGCAGGGACAGGGTACTGAATTTGGATGATCAGCCATGATCTCATTGAATGGCGGAGCGGGCTTGAGGGGCCGAATGGCCTACTCCTGCTCCTATCTTCTATGTTACTACGTGTCTGTACCAGTGCTTTGTACAGATTCATTATCACATCGTGAGATTTATAAGAAAGCACTTGCATTTATATAGCACTTTTCACGACCATCGAACGTCCCAAAGCGTTTTACAGCCATTGAAGTGCTTCTTTTTGAAGTGGAGTCACTGTTTTAATGTGGGAAACGCGGCAGCCAATTTGCGCACAGTAAGCTCCCACAAACAGCAGTGTGATAAATGACCAGTTACTCTGTTTTTCAGTGAGGTTGGTTGAGGAATAAATATTGGCCCCAGGACACCGGGGATAACACCCCTGCTCTTCTTCGAAATAGTGGCCGTGTGATCTTTTGCATCCACTTGAGATTAACGGCACCTCTGACAGTGCCGCACTCTCCCTCAGTACTGCACTGGGAGTGTCAGCCTAGATTTGTGTGCTCAAGTCTCTGGAGTGAGAGCTTGAACCCACAATCCTTCTGACTCGGAGCAGCACAGCCTACTCACTGAGCCACGACTGATGCTAGTTGTTTGCAATTTTTTGTTTGAGTTGGGATTTATACACTTCAAATAAAATCTGCACTTAATATTCATTAGCGATATCCCATCCCAAATCAAATCAAATCAAATCAAATCAACTTTTATTGTCATTGTTAGTGCACAAGTGCAGTACAACGAAATGTAGGCTTGCGGCTCCCGAGAGTGTACATTTAGATTAAGACATTTAAACATTCAACATACATTTGGCTTGTAGTATATTAACATAAACATAACCATAATAAAGTGCATTGGCAGATGTGCAGGCTTTAGAGTTTATTTGTGGAGTTCAGTAGGATGACAGCCCTGGGAAAGAAGCTGTTCCTAAATCTGGTTGTACGGGTGCGAATGCATCTGTAACGTCTCCCAGATGGCAGGAGGGCAAACAGACTGTGGCTGGGGTGGGTAGGGTCTTTGATGATGGACCGTGACCTCCGTAGACAGCGTTTCTGGTATATGTGCTCTATGGTCGGTAGCCGGGTGCCGGTAATGCGTTGGGCAGTTTTGACTACCCGCTGCAGGGCTTTCCGGTCATAGTAGCTACAGCTGCCATACCATACTGTGATACAGTTTGTCAGGATGCTCTCTATTGTGCAGCGGTAAAAGTTAGAGAGGATCAGGGGTGACAGGTTACATCCCTTCAGCCTCCTTAGGAAATATAGGCGCTGCTGGGCCTTCTTCACCAGAGAGGAGGTATTGAGGGACCAGGAGAGGTCTTCCGTGATGTGGACTCCGAGGAACTTAAAGCTGTCCACCCTTTCCACCACAGCCCCATTGATGTGGATGGGGGTGTGACTTCCGCCTTTAGACTTCCTGAAGTCCACAATGATTTCTTTGGTTTTCTTGATGTTAAGGGCCAGGTTGTTATCGGCGCACCACTCCACTTCCAGTGATAGGAACAGTGACTTTTGCCTGCGGGCGATATCTAAATGACAGCGCTGCTGTTCGAAACAGCCTGAAATTATAGATATATGAATGCGTTGTTAGCTATTTGAAGAGCTGATGAACTTAATAGCTGGAATTAGAATTCTGATGCTCCCCACAACACAATGCTGTGTGGTGAGCCAATCGCGCAAGCTTTATTTTGATATTTTAGATCGAGTTGTTCTCGCTGCTTCAGTCAAATGAAGGGTTTGTACTCGGACCCGACAAATGATAATAAAAGTTCTCGCAATCCGTTGTGGATTTTGTGAGTGGCGGGTTGTACGTATTAAAATAGTCAGGTCTGAGTCGTGGCTCATTGGGTCGCACTCTCGCCCCTCGAATCAGAAGGTTGTGGGTTCAAGTCCCACTCCAGAGACTTGAGCACAAGAACCTAGGCTGACACTCCAGCTGCGGTACTGAGGGAGTGCTGCACTGTCGGAGGTGCCGTCTTTCGGATGAGACGTTAAACTGAGGCCCGGTGTTTGCTTATCAGTAAATACTTCTGATACCGCGTGTAGCCTTTAATCCATGGACCTGCACCAAACATGCAACCTGCAATGTATCAAATCTCCAATTACTTAATTTCCAATAACTATTTAGGTGTTTAATTGGATCAATAGCGGCCAGCTGGCGTCAGTCTTAGCTCAGTGGGCCGCACTCTCGGCTGCGTCTGTTTTCCCCATCTCCTCTCCCTGCTCTGATCTCTCGACCTTCTCCGGGCAAAAAAAAAAACGGCTGGCAACAGGGGAGGAAACATGTTTCGGGCCGGAGGCTCTGGTTAGGTGCGTGCGTGGCTGCAACACCGTGTGTGCATGTGTGGCTCCGGTGGGTGTGGGGTGGTGGGGGGCGGAGCGGGGCGGTATTTAAAAGAAAGAAAGACTTACATTTATATAGCGCCTTTCATGACCACTGGATGTCTCAAAGCGCTTTACAGCCAATGAAGTACTTTTTGAAGTGTAGTCACTGTTGTAATGTGGGAAACGCTGCAGCCAATTTGCGCACAGCAAGCTCCTGCAAACAGCAATGTGATAATGAGCAGATAGTTTTTTTGTTGTGTTGGTTGAGGGATAAATATTGACCAGGACACCGTGGAGTACTGCCCAGCTCTTCTTCGAAATAGCGCCATGGGATCTTTTACATCCACCTGAGAGATCAGACGGGGCCTCGGTTTAGCATCTCATCCAAAAGACGGCCCCTCCAACAGTGCAACACTCCCTCAGCACTGCACTGGGAGTCTCAGCCTAGATTTATGGAGCCCCTTAGGCTCGGCCCCAGAGGGCGTGGCTCAGCCCAGCCTCGCCCCGCCCCGCCCCGCCCCAGTACAGGCACACACGTGTGCAGAACGACTCGAGCTTCTGTGTGTCAGCAGTCACTCCCAGCCCCCTCTGACGCTTCCAGTGCAGTCCGGGCCGTTTGAACTCCGACTGTGGGTGACACCCAGGCCGGGGGGGGGGGGGAGGCAGGCCGGGGGGGCAAGTGTGGGCCGGCACTCCTCCTCCTCCTCCTGGATTCACATTAAGGTAACTTCAAAAAAAATCTTTCCTGCAAAGGCCTCCATTTTAAGAACCTGAAATTTTAGATAGGTCATACAAGAACATCACTGGGAGTAATTTCTATCCTTGTATATCTGGGGGATGAGGGAGATTTTTAGAGATTAAAAGCCTTGATTTTAATCAGAGGTCGGAGGGACAGCGGCAGAATGCAGCTTGGGTCATATTAACTCCCAGGCTTCATTTAAATGTGGCAGCAGCGACGACTCGGGCTCCCCCGGCCCACAAGGAAACGTTAAGAAAAGCAAATCAAACGTACCCGGGCCTCCCCTCGCGCCGATCTTTCCTCCTGCCAGGTTTCACTGGAGGCTTCAGCGCGCTGCGCGATTCCGTGCTTAAAATCACGCCGGGGTCCGAATTACATCATCGCACTGTGGTAAACCACTGTATTGTATATTGCCACCTCTGGGTGGCGCTGTGTATGGAGGCATGCCTCAGCTGACTCCACCCACCACTGTGTGGGTTTCGTTCAGACTTGTTCAGTCACTCACGAAGAAGCATGGTCTCTTCTTAGCTAATAAAAGCCTTATTCATCTCTTCTTTCGACTCATCATCTCTTCTTCGACTCATCACCTTTTATGAAGTAATTGATAAGCGTATCAATTTTATTAGCTAAAAGTTAAATGGCGACACCTGAGGAGCAACAACAGCAACGGATACAGCAGACATTGCTGAGAGCCCTCAGACCACCACGCCTGGACCTCGACCCTCAAGATGTGGGTGCATCAGCCAAGTTTGAACACTGGCTGAGCTGCTTTGAATCCTTCCTCGCAATCTCACAGGTTACAGAGGAGGATCACAAACTGAAAATTTTGACCGCCCAGGTGAGCCATCAAGTATATATGCTAATCCGGGACTCTAATACGTACGTGGCGGCCCTCGAGCTACTAAAAGGGCAATATACGCGCCCAGTGAACACAATTTACGCCCGACACCTCTTGGGATCCCGCAGGCAGCAACCGGGAGAATCGGTAGGGGCATTTGCACGGGCGCTACTGGCACTCTGCAGAGACTGCGATTGTAAAGCGGTAACGGCTGTGGAGCACGCGCAGGGACTCGCCTGTGATGCCTTCGTCAGGGGCCTCCAGTCAGACCACACCCGGCAGAGACTGCTAGAAAGCAAGGAACCCGACCTGAAGACGGCCATTGCCCTTGCGCTCTCGTTAGAGGAGGCCCACCGAAACCTCGAGGCATACCCCCGTAACGGCACCGAGACATGGCAATCGAAACCGTGGGACACGGGACCGCCGCCCCCGGCACCAACCGCTGCAGCGACCCAACCGAGACAGCAGCCTCCGGTAAGAACTGCTTCGATGCCCAGTAACCAGGCCCAAAAATGCTATTTCTGTGGCCAGTTAAAACATCCCAGAGCGCACTGCCCAGCTAAGACAGCTACCTGCTCGGGCTGCGGGAAGAAAGGCCATTACGCTAACGCCTGCAAGGGGAAGCCAGCCAGCAGCGCAGCGTGCGGGCCGTGGGAGCAGCCATCTTATCCGCCATTTTGTGTACCCCCGGCCGCATGGCATCCGCCGCCATCGTATCCAACGCACTCAACCGCCATTTCGTCACCGGAACCGACCACCGTCTCGGCGGATGACTATAGTGACTCACTAAGCCACATACTGGCCTCCGTGACGCTGGATCAAGGCCACCCTCACCATCTATCCAGCTCCATGATGGATATCGCGGTAAACGGCCGCGCCACCAGTTGCCTGATCGACAGCGGGAGCACAGAGAGTTTCGTCCACCCCGACACGGTACGTAGCCACTCCCTCACGATTCTGCCAACGCACCATCGCATTTCTATGGCGTCCAAGTCCCAGTCAATGGACATCAGCGGCTACTGTGTGGTGACCCTGTCAGTAGGGGGCACTGAATATCAAAAATTTAAACTGCTAGTCCTGCCCCGTCTTTGCGCTGCCGTCCTGCTAGGGTTGGATTTTCAGTGCCACCTTAAGAGTGTCACACTAGCATACGGTGGACCCCTCCCCCCACTCACAGTCTGCAACCAACAACTTTTAAATCGCCCGCTGCAAACCACCTGCAGCCTTTCCACATTAAAAGTCCCCCCCCCTCCCCTGTTCGCTAACCTCACCCGCGACTGTAAACCCATCGCTACCAAAAGCAGGCGGTACAGTGCCGGGGACAGAGCTTTTATCAGCTCTGAGGTGGAGCGGCTCTTGAAGGAGGGCATTATCGAAGGTAGCACTAGCCCCTGGCGAGCCCAGGTTGTAGTCGTTAAAACCACTGCAAAACGCCGCATGGTAATCGACTACAGCCAAACCATAAACCGGTACACCCAGCTGGACGTGTACCCCCTCCCTCGCATATCTGATATGGTCAATCAGATTGCGCAATACAAAGTATTCTCCACCATCGACCTTAAGTCAGCGTACCACCAGCTGCCCATCCGCCATGAGGACCGCCAGTATACTGCCTTCGAGGCAAACGGCCGCCTCTACCACTTCCTTAGGGTCCCCTTCGGCGTCACCAACGGGGTTTCGGTCTTCCAAAGGGAGATGGACCGAATGGTTGACCAGAACGCGCTGCGGGCAACCTTCCCCTATTTGGATAACGTCACCATCTGCGGCCACGACCAGCAGGACCACGACGTTAATCTAGCAAATTTCCTCCGTACGGCCCAACGGCTGAACCTAACGTACAATAAGGAAAAATGTATGTTTCACACCAAGCGCCTGGCCATCCTCGGCTGCGTGGTGGAGAACGGAGTCATCGGGCCCGACCCCGACAGAATGCGCCCCCTAATGGAGCTACCCCTTCCCCACTGCCAAAAAGCACTGAAGAGATGCCTGGGGTTTTTCTCCTACTACGCCCAGTGGGTGCCCCTCTATGCAGACAAAGCCAGGCCCCTCATCAAAGCCACCTCCTTCCCCCTGACACCAGAGGCGTGTGCAGCCTTCACTCTTATCAAGAACGATATCGCGAAGGCCGCAATGCACGCGGTGGATGAGTCCATCCCCTTCCAAGTGGAGAGCGATGCCTCCGACTTCGCCCTAGCCGCGACCCTTAACCAGGCGGGCAGACCCGTGGCCTTTTTCTCAAGGACCCTCCAGGGCCCCGAGACGAGACACTCCTCCGTCGAAAAGGAGGGCCAGGCTATTGTAGAAGCGGTGCGTCACTGGAGGCATTACCTGGCCGGGAAACGATTTACCCTGCTCACTGACCAGCGTTCAGTAGCTTTTATGTTTAATAATAAGCAGAGGGGTAAAATCAAGAACGACAAGATCTTGAGGTGGAGAATCGAACTCTCCACCTACAATTATGATATCTTGTATCGGCCAGGGAAACTCAATGAGCCCCCAGATGCCCTATCACGTGGTACATGCGCCAACGCGCAGAGTGATAGGCTGCAGTCCCTCCACAATGACCTCTGCCACCCGGGGGTCACCAGGTTTTTCCATTTTATCAAATCCCGTAACCTGCCCTACTCCATCGAGGAGGTCAGGACCATAACCAAGAGCTGCCAAATCTGCGCCGAGTGCAAACCGCACTTCTATAGGCCGGACAGAGCAAGCCTGATCAAGGCCACCCGCCCCTTCGAACGCCTGAGCGTCGATTTTAAAGGGCCCCTCCCCTCCGCTGACCGCAATGTGTACTTCCTCAACATAGTTGATGAGTACTCCCGTTTCCCCTTTGCCATCCCTTGCCCAGACATGACCAGTACCACGGTCATCAAGTGTCTGAATGACATCTTCGCTCTGTTCGGGTTCCCCAGCTATATACATAGCGACAGGGGCTCATCGTTCATGAGCGACGAACTTCGGCAGTACCTGCTAACAAGAGGTATCGCCACGAGCAGGACCACCAGTTACAACCCCCGGGGGAACGGCCAGGTGGAAAGGGAGAACGCGACGGTTTGGAAGGCAGTCCTCTTAGCACTAAAATCTAAGGGCCTTCCGACCTCCCGCTGGCAGGAGGTCCTCCCTGCAGCGCTTCACTCCATTCGGTCACTGCTTTGTACTGCCACTAATGCGACCCCTCATGAGAAAATGTTCGTTTTCCCCCGGAAGTCTACATCGGGAACCTCGCTACCGGCATGGTTGACTTCTCCTGGGCCCGTCCTACTGCGGAGGCACGTGAGGACGCATAAAACGGACCCCCTGGTCGAGCGGGTGCACCTCCTACACGCCAACCCCCAGTATGCCTGGGTGACATACCCAGACGGGCGGGAGGACACGGTCTCCATACGAGATCTCGCACCCTCGGGTACCCCTGAATTACCACCGTTATCCCCCTTACCACCGTTATCCCCCTTACCACTGTTATCCCCCACCACCCCTCCCAACCCAACCCCTGCAGACGGCATGCCAAAGCCCCAGGAATCTTCGCCAACCACCCAGACACCAGACCCGACGTCGGATGCTGCAACACCACCGCCGCCACCACGACGATCAGGACGTCAGACAAGGCCTCCTGATAGACTTAACTTGTAGTACCCTTCACCCCGCCGGACTTCACATTAAACAAGGGGTGAATGTGGTAAACCACTGTATTGTATATTGCCACCTCTGGGTGGCGCTGTGTATGGAGGCATGCCTCAGCTGACTCCACCCACCACTGTGTGGGTTTCGTTCAGACTTGTTCAGTCACTCACGAAGAAGCATGGTCTCTTCTTAGCTAATAAAAGCCTTATTCATCTCTTCTTTCGACTCATCATCTCTTCTTCGACTCATCACCTTTTATGAAGTAATTGATAAGCGTATCACGCACCCCGACTTTTAAATAATTAATGAGGCGGGCGCCTCCCTCCCACCGCAACCCGAATCGGCGGGCGTGAGACGCGTCGCGCACGCAGCGGGTAGTGTCTGCCCTCCCGCCACTTTAACCCCCACCCCCCCACACACAATTTCCGGCATTTTAACCCCGCGCCCGCAAAATGTCCGCCATTTTAACCCCTCGCTCGCATCATTCCTGTCATCTTAACCCCGCGCCCGCCCTCCTACAGTTTTAATCCCACCCACGCACCATTCCCGCCATTTTACCCCCATTCCCGAAGGACGGGCCGGGGGGTTAAAATTGGGCTAACCTCTTTTGCAGGAGACACTCTTAGTTTAGTGGAGCTGCCCGCTCTGGTGCTGGATCAGCAATTGTCGGGCTAATTCTGTGGGTTTTGATCCAATTCAATTAAAATTTTTCCCAGGGCTGCAGAAATGATCCGTCCACAGAGGGACTGAAGGAGAGAGATGACCGTCGGTCACGTCACTGCCCAAACACTTAACGTGCCCACGACAACTTCCTCACTCCGCTATTTTAACCGAGGTGCTAACTTGTTTTATTTTTTTAAATGGGTTCACGCCTCCGTTAAAAGAGCAGCGAGAAGGGATTAAGTATGAATTGCTGGACCGACGACATGACCGAGCAGCCGTTCAGTTCTTGGGAAGAGGACAGAAGCAGCGGGGGAGGGCCTGAAGTAGCACAACCTGCCCATGGAGATACTGATTGCACAGCAACAAGAAACAAAGACCGTTCTTGTTTCTGGGATCCATTGGAGACACAGTGCGCTGGCACGGGACTGTTGACGAACAGAGAGACGTAGAGAGAATGTGATTTAAAGGGAAAGGCCTTTGAGAAACGAGAGCCCAGGCAGGAGGGAAAGTGACACCGCAACCTACCCCGAGGGGCGGGACAATTTAAGAGGAGAAAGCCACATTCGCCGGCTAAAGCCAGGGGGTGGAGAGGGGGCAGCTATCTGCCTTCAACAAGAAATCATCTCATTTATTAAGCAATCGCTCTCATCTGTGTGGTGAAAGCAACACTTTTCAAAGAGACAGCATTCAACCGTGGCCATCTGCTGTTGTTTGCATCATTGCTGCTGTGTTTTTAACGGGCTGCAGAATAATACCGCGCCGAAGGAGGCCATTCGGCCCATCGCACCTGTGCTTTGGTCCCACTCCCCAACTGCTCTTTCTCCACAGCCCCCTGCACATTTTTTTTTCCTTTTCAAGTATTTACTCCGTTCCCTTTTGTGGGACACCCTATTATTGTTCACGGTCGCGGCTCTTTCTCCTCCCAAAATGGCAGATGGTTCGGACTGCAGTTATACTACACCCGCGGTGTCAGTGTGTTAAGTGGTTTCACTTTGCTTCGACACGGCGGTGGCGAGGGGCAATTCTGCAGCGCCAGCAGGGAAAGAATGAACTTGCATTTCTATAGCGCCTTTCACATCCTCAGGACATCCCAAAGCACTTTACAACCGATGAAGTACTTTTTGAAGTGTAGTCACTGTTGTAATGTAGGAAACACGGCAGCCAATTTGCGCACAGCAAGCCCCCACAAACAGCAATGTGATAATGACCCGATAATCTGTTTTTTTTTGTGTGGTGTTGGTTGAGGGATAAATATTGACCAGGATTCCCCTCCTCTTCTTCGAATAGTGCCATGGCATCTTTTATGTCCGCCTCAGAGGTTTAATGTGTCATCTCAAAGACGGCACCTCCAACAGTGCAGCACTCCCTCAGTACTGCACTGGAGTGTTAACCATAGAGTTTGTGCTCAGGTCACTGAAGTGGAACTTGAACCCACAATCTTCTGATCTAAAGGTGAGAGTGCTACCCGCTGAGCCAGCTGACAACGATAGCAAAATACTGCGGATGCTGGAAATCTGAAAGAACAACAGAAAACGCTGGAAAAACTCAGCAGGCCAGGCAACATCCGTGGAGAGAGAAACAGACTTAACGTTTCAGGTCGATGACCCTTCGTCAGAACTGGAAAAAAGCAGGGAAGGGAATAGATTTTAAAGCAAGTTGGGGGCTGGGAAAAGGGGGAGGGGATGAACGAACAAAAGGGAAGGTCAGTGATAGGATAGAAAGTAGGAGAGATTAAGAGACATTAATCAAACACGAGAAGGGAAACTGAAAGCAATGAAGATGAACAAGGTTGAAGAGACAAACGGAGATCCACCTAACTACCCTGTCTGGTCAGGCCCGTGAACCGATGAAATTAATTCTATTGTGTGAACGTTACAGTTACTGTTTATTGGAACACACTCCAGAGACTTGAGCACATCATCTAGACAGACACAGCATAATAAAAGACGCTAAAGCCGTAGAGAGCGTACAGCGCAGATTCACCAGGGTGACGCCAGGGGTTGGGAATCCACAGTTATGCGGTGGGACTTCAGATAATGCAACTATTTCCACCAGAGCAGACTAGGCTAAGAGGAGATTTAGTAGAGTGTTTTTTTTAAATTATGAAGAGTTTGGATAGAAAGAAAGAAAGACTTGCATTTATATGGCGCCTTTCGCGACCACCAGACATCCCAAAGCACTACAGAAAAACGAAGTACTTTTTGAAGTGTAGTGACTGTTGTGATGTAGGATAGAATGAACAGGGGAAGAATATTTCCTCTGGTTGGCGAGCCAGTGACGAGCAATGCTCCCCCTCATTTTTTCGTGGGTGCACGATCCCTTTAACGGACTGCGGTCCCTTTAACGGACTGCGCCGCCCATTCAAAATTTTGCACATGCGTGAAATGGCCCATGGAAAAGCCAGTGATGGGCCTGAGCGGGACCCCCAGGCAGCCGGGCGGTCACGCAGGCTTAACCGGGAAATATTGGTGACGAGGGAGTCCTTAATTTGAAATGGTTACTGCTAAGAGAATGAAGAGAGAGGGTGGGAGAAAATCCCTTGCACGCAAGACTGTTGGAGCAAGGAATGTTTTGCCACAGGGATTGGTCGACTTTTAAGGGGGAAAGAAAAAGGGCGAAATAGTTTGAAGAAAGAGGAAGATACAGGGCTTTGGGAAGCGAGCAGGCTAGATTGGGATTCCTGCAGCAAAGAGCCGGCGCAGACTTGATGGGCTGAATGGCCGACTGTGCTGTGAACCTCTGCGATTATTTCGAAGGGATTAACACCTTCAATAAAACAATGGAAAGAGAGAGAGACACGCACGCACACACACACACGGTACCAGAGAATTCAACTGTTGTGCAATGACCTCGCTAATTGTCACATCTATCCTTAGATTTTTCTTGCATTAAGTATGAGGATGTGATATGTAACGTGAGAGTGTTGCCATGAAGTTTGGCAACGATACAATGTTAATGTTATGTTAACACTGTTTACCAAGGAATGGTTTTAAGCAACATTGAAATTAAATTGCTGTGAAATTAATGGTAACAGAATCAATTGGCCACAATTCAGCGAGTAATTGAATAGTTCTGGTGGGGCCACAGTGGGAGGAGAATCGGTTCGCGTGTGTGTGCATCTGTTGTAAGCCTGACCTCTCACTCTGGGAGCTAGGGTTACATTACATGGGACAGATGCAGACTTACCTCTGCCTATGACAGCTGGAAAGGGCGTAAGTATAACAGGTGCGAGTGACCTCAGTCCGGTTCTCAGTGGAATTCTTCAACAGTACAGACCTGCGTCTTATTCGGCACCCATTGGCACTGAATGGGAAAACGTGTGACATGCAAGTCACGTTTGTGCAATCCATAGAATCATAGAGTGCAGAAGGAGGCCACTCGGCCCATCGTGCCTGTGCCAGCTCTTTTGAAAGAGCTCTCCAATTAGTCCCACTCCCCTGCTCTTTCCCTATAGCTCTGCAAACGATTACTTTACAAATATATATCCAGCAACTTATGTTCATACTAATTTAACGTAGCAAAATGTCTCAAGGTGCTTCACAGGAGCGATTATCAGGCAAGATTTGACACTGAGCCACATAAGGAGATATTGGGACAGGTAAAACCAAAAGCTTGGGCAAAGAGGCAGGTTTTAAGGGGCGTCTTAAAGGAGGAGAGAGAGGCGGAGAGGTTTAGGGAGGGAATTCCAGAGCTTGGGGCCCAGGCAGCTGAAGGCACGGCCGCCAATGGTGGAGCGATGGAAATTGGGGATGGGCAAGAGGCCAGAATAAATGGAGAGAAGACTTAAAATAAAACATCATTGTGGAAATCGATTGTACAGTAATCATCTTGCGGGTGGCCTGTGGTCAAGAGGGGGAGGACGGCAAACACCCCACTGTCCCCCTCCAGGGCCACTCGGGCGCACTTACTGTTTCACTGAGTTCTGCTGGGTGAAGTTATCACAATTCCATAGCTTGGGGCCTAGATGGCTGAAGGCACGGCCACCAATTCCCAATTACTGCTGTAGGGAGCACAAAGGGGTTAGATTTGTGCTGTTTAGGTGAGCACTGGTGTAAAACAGTGAGAAGTTACCTTCACCTTGGCCCTGACCTGACCAAGTATTGCTTCACGGTGCCACTGAACATAAATTGCTCAAATGCTTCATAATTACTTATCCTCCAGCTCAGTCAGGACCTTTGTGTGGAGGGTCCAGTGAATGTAAAGTGGCTCATAATTTGCCGACACAGCAGTTCAAATATAAATCAATGGCTGCAAAATACTTTGGGATGTCCTGCGCATGAAGGTGTTGCATAAGCTCCCCTCCAACTCACACACCATCCTGACTTGGAAATATATCGGCCGTTCGTTCATTGTCGCTGGGTCAAAATCCTGGAATTCCCTCCCTAACAGCACTGTGGGAGCACCTTCACCACACGGACTGCAGTGGTTCAAGAAGGCGGCTCACCACCACCTCCTCAAGGGGGCAACTAGGGATGGGCAATAAATGCTGGCCTTGGCAGCGACGCCCACATCCCGTGAACGAATAAAAAAAAATGCAGTTCTTGGTAAAAGTATTTTGATTATTATTTATTCTTTAACCCAGTAATAACATTTGTGTACAGGGTCCTTTCTCTAAACTGGCTTGCACTTTTCCTGTCTTCTGTGAATCACCCAACTCCCATTAAGACTTTGCAAAGGTCACTCACTAACTTATTTTATGTTTGCTATTAATTGTCGCACTGAAGCTATTTGGCCAGATCTTGCTGGAGCGGGGCATCTCGTGATGTGCCCTGTTAGTTAGACTTTTCCCCTCGCCCTTCAGCTCGATAATGTTTTTACACCATAACTCGCCGGGAGTGCGAGCTGATAACGAGGGCAATGAGACATCTGGGACCTTAGTGAACGACGGGACCAACAGTCTACCTCCTTAACCCATGAGATTTAAGGATTGAGAAAGAAACAGAGGAATGACGGAGAAGGAAATCGGGTGAATTAGAGTCAAATTAGGTCCAGAAAGAGAAATAAAAGAGAGAAAGGAAGATTTGATTAAGAGAGGGCAAGAAAGGGACAAAGGAAAAGTAAGAAAAAAATGTAATACATTTAAAATTTTACATGTGGGAATAATTGACTGCATGCAGGAATGAGATTGAACAGTTTAAATTGTTCCCTTTCTGGGCCGAGAGGTTGATTGACAGTGCATGAACAATTATCATGTTGTTAAAAAGGTACTTACGCCCTTAATTATCAGCCCTAACTTTAAGCGGCGAGTTTAGTGGGCGATTAATGGGCAAATCCATCGAGTTCTTAAAATGACGGGGAGACTGAGGACGCGATATTGTTTGAGTGAAGCCAACAGCATAAATTGACCAGCAATATCTGGAGAATCGCAACTCGCGCCGTATTTCTCAATTGCCTGAACTCGCTGGCCGATTTGTGCATTAATAACGATGCATGCGTCATTAACACGTCCTTATTTTACCAGAAAGAGTCGTCCCATTATATCAGCAATACCTTGCTACAGTCTCCCCCACATAGGAGAATGTCACGGAGCATTTTACAATGAGATACAAGAGGATGATGAGCAGGGATGAGAGAGATTAATGGGAAGGAGCTGATTGATCTAAGAGAGGAACCAAAAAAAAGCAATCAAAAACATGTTTTTTTTCCAAAGGACCTTGAAGGAGGCGAGGGAAGTGGCGAGGTGGAATGATTTAGGGAGCGAGAATTTCAGAGGACATAGTGACTGATGATAGAGTGTGTGGAGGGAGCAGTGGATAAGCAGTCTGCCAGAGTCAAGATCCTGAGTGTGTTCTGGGCCATTTGGTTCAGGGTAGATGCTGAGAGACTGTTTTCCCTGGCTGGAGAGTCTACAACTAGGGGTCACAGTCTCCAAATAAAGGGTCAGCCATTTAGCACTGAGGTGAGGAGAAATTTCTTCACTCAGAGGGTTGTGAATCTTTGGAATTCTCTGCCCCAAAGGGCTGTGGATGCTGAGTCGTTGAGTATATTCAAGGCTGAGATCGATAGATTTTTGGACTCTAGGGGAATCGAGGGACATAGAAACATAGAAGATAGGAGCAGGAGTAGGCCATTCGGCCCTTCGAGCCTGCTCCGCCATTCAATGAGATCATGGCTGATCATCCAAATTCAGTACCCTGTCCCTGCCTTCTCCCCATATCCCTTGATCCCTTTAGCCTTAAGAAATATATCCAACTCCTTCTTGAATATATTTAATGAACTGGCCTCCACCGCCCTCTGTGGCAGAGAATTCCACAGGTTCACCACTCTCTGGGTGAAGAAATTCCTCCTCATTTCAGTCCTAAATGGCCTACCCCTTATCCTTAGACTATGACCCCTGGTTCTGGACTCCCCGACCATCGGGAACATCCTTCCAGCATCTAGTCTGTCCAGGCCTGACAGAATTTTATAGGCTTCGATGAAATCCCCTCTCAATCTTGTAAACTCCAGTGAGTATAAGCCCAATCGACACAATCTCTCCTCATACGTCATTCCTGCCATCCCAGGTATCAGCCTGGTGAATCTTCGCTGCACTCCTTCCATGGCAAGAACATCCTTCCTCAGGTAAGGCGACCAAAACTGCACACAATACTCAAGATGCGGTCTCACCAAGGCCCTGTACAACTGCAGCAAGACATCCTTGTTCCTGTACTCGAACCCTCTTGCTACGAAGGCCAACACACCATTTGCCTTCTTAACCGCCTGCTGCACCTGCATGCTTACCTTCAGCGACTGGTGCACAAGGACACCCAGGTCTCTTTGCACTTCCCCTTCTCCCAATCTATTGCCACTCAAATAATCTGCCTTCCTGTTTTTGCCACCAAAGTGGATAACCTCACATTTATCCACATTATACTGTGCCATGTTTCTGCCCAATCTGTCCAAATCATACTGTAGTTTCTCGGCATCCTCCTCACAGCACACACGCCCACCCAGCTTTGTGTCATCTGCAAATTTGGAGAGATTACATCCAATTCCCTCGTCCAGATCATTAATATATATTGTGAATAGCTGGGGTCCAAGGACCGATCCCTGCGGTACCCCACTAGTCACTGCCTGCCACTCGGAAAACGACCCGTTTATTCCAACGTGGGGATCGGGCGGGAAAGTGGAGTTGAGGTGGAAGATCAGTCATGATCTTATTGAATGGCGGAGCAGGGCCGAATGGTCGATTCCTGTTCCTATTTCTTGCGCTTACACAGATGGGAAGTGACAAAGGGAATGGAGAGATTTATAGACGAGGATTCACTGGGCAATAGCGAGCATATGTAGCTTGTCCAAGTGTAAGAGGTAATGGGAATGCACGAGCCGTAGCGCAAACAAATTTGGGCTGAAAAGTTTTGTATTAATTGAAGGTTGTGTAGGATGGAGGAGGGGAAGCCAATGTGGAGGCAGTCGAGATGTCAATCTTTGGAACGATAAAGGCATGGATTAGCGTTTCAGCAGCTGAGGGAGAGAGGTAGGAACATGAATAGATAATGATCCCGAGGACATGTTGGAAGCTGCCAAGATGTAAAACGAATGAGAAGTTATGCAGCGTTCAGACTAGGGGGTTCTGAATGAGATTATTTTTACCTTTATTTCTCAGTTATGGCGACCGTTTAATTATTTAAGACTCGTGCTTCCATCTAGGTTTCCTTTTCCCAGGAGTCAGTGATAACTCGCCAGCCATTCGTAATCTCGGCATCCACTCAGCCATGTACTAAAGGGGCGCTGTCATCGCCAGCATGTGTCTGGCAAGCCTTTTATTCATCTGTAAGTAAATATGACCTCAGGACGTCCCAAAAGCGCTTTACAGCCAACAAAGTACTTTTTGACGTGTAGTCGCTGTTGTTGTAATGTGGGAAACGCGGCAGCCAATTTGCGCACCCCGTGGGGGGAGGATCCTGCTCTTTATGTCTTTCCTATCCAGCGGGTTCCAATACACTGTTCCAAAGACTCCTTCGGTTAGCGTTGCCTTGGTAACTGTGACCGTCGGTGCTGGTTTGTGCTTTACACAAGTAATTGTGACAAGTGAATTTTCACATAGATAATTTTGGCATCGCTTCTTTGTTTAGTCGTGTGTCTGTGTCTGTGTCTGTGAGGTCGCGGGGAGGTGGAATCGCTTTCAGTCACGCATTTAAAAAAAAAAAGTTGGTAAAGCGAAAACGGGGAATTAGAGACCGGTAAGCCTGACATCGGTAGTGGGGAAAATGCTAGAGTCCACTATAAAAGATGTAATAGCAGAGCACTTGGAAAACAGTGACAGGATCGGACAACGTCAACATGGATTTACAAAAGGTAAATCGTCCTTGACTAATCTACTGGAATTTTTTGAGGATGTAACTGGTGAAATAGATAAGGGAGAGCCAGTGGCTGTGGTGTATTTGGACTTTCAGAAGGCTTTCGATAAGGTCCCACATAAGAGATTAGCGTGCAAAGTTAAAGCACATGGAATTGGGGGCAAGGTATTGACTTGGATAGAGAACTGGTTGGCAGACAGGAAGCAAAGAGTTGGAATAAACGGGTCTTTTTCCGAGTGGCAGGCAGTGACTAGTGGGGTACCGCAGGGATCGGTCCTAGGACCCCAGCTATTTACAATATATATTAATGACCTAGACAAGGGCACTAGATGTAATATCTCCAAGTTTGCAGACGACACAAAGCTGGGTGGGGGTGTGTGCTGTGAGGAGGATGCCGAGAAACTCCAGGATGATTTGGACAGGTTGGGTGATTGGGCAGATGCATGGCAGATGCAATATAACATGGATAAATGTGAGGTTATCCACTTTGGTGGCAAAAACAGGAAGGCAGATTATTATCTGAATGGCAATAGATTGGGAGAAGGGGAAGTGCAATGAGACCTGGGTGTCCTTGTGCACCAGTCGCTGAAGGTAAGCATGCAGGTGCAGCAGGCAGTTAAGAAGGCAAATGGTATGTTGGCCTTCGTAGCGAGAGGGTTCGACTACAGGAACAAGAATGTGTTGCTGCAGTTGTACAGGGCCTTGGTGAGACCACACCTTGAGTATTGTCTGCAGTTTTGTCGCCTTATCTGAGGAAGGATGTTCTTGCCATGGAGGGAGTGCAGCGAAGATTCACCAGACTGATACCTGGGATGGCAGGAATGACGTATGAGGAGAGATTGGGTCGATTGGGCTTATACTCGCTGGAGTTTAGAAGGATGAGAGGGGATCTCATTGAAACTTATAAAATTCTAACAGGACTAGACAGACTAGATGCAGGAAGGATGTTCCCGATGGCGCGGGAGTCCAGAACCAGGGGTCACAGTCTAAGGATAAGGGGTAAGCCATTTAGGACAGAGTTGAGGAGGAATTTCTTCACCCAGAGAGTGGTGAACCTGTGGAATTCTCTGCCACAGAGGGCGGTGGAGGCCAATTCATTAAATATATTCAAGAAGGAGTTGGATATATTTCTTAAGACTAAAGGGATCAAGGGATATGGGGAGAAAGCAGGGACAGGGTACTGAATTTGGATGATCAGCCATGATCTCATTGAATGGCGAAGCAGGCTCGAGGGGCCGAATGGCCTACTCCTGCTCCTATCTTCTATGTTTCTATATCTGAAAAGGAGCAGACAGAGAGAAAAAAAGAGGAGCAGCAGAGAAAGAAAGACAGCCTTGCATTTCTATAGCGCCTTTCACGACCTCAGGACGTCCCAAAGCGCTTTACAGCCAATGAAGTACTCTTTGAAGTGTTGTCACTGTTGTAATGTAGGAAACGCGGCAGCCAATTTGCACACAGCAAACTCCCACACACAGCAATGTGATAATGACCGGATAATCTGTTTTAGTGATGTTGATTGAGGGATAAATATTGGCCCCAGGACACCAGAGATAGCTCCCCTGCTCCTCTTCAAAATAGTGGCCGTGGGGTCTTTTACGTTCACCTGAGAGCGCAGACGGGGTCTCGGTTTAACGTCTCATCCGAAATACGGCACCTCCGACAGTGCAGCACTCCCTCAGTACTGCCACTGGAGTTAAGGGTTCATTTAAAGGAGGAATCGCAGTCCTGGAAGGACTGTACTGGCAAGAGAGGAGTCGCTGGATAACAAGTGCTGAATTTAGACATGGTATGCAAGCTGGAACGCTTAAAACTGTTGCAGAGATGTTTGGTGAAAGTGGAAAAACTGTGAGGTAGCTTAACACTTTTTTGTTACTTTTTGGAATGTTGATACTGCAAAAACCCACCCACTAACCATCTGGATCAATCTGTTCATTCCATAACTAGGTAAGGATCCTGAATTCATTTCTCTCTCCTGAAATGTGTTGTAATTTGTAATCATTTCATCCAACAACACCAACTTGCATTTATATAGCGCCTTTAACGCAGTAAAACATCCCAAGGCTCTTCACAGGAGCGATTATCAAACAAAATTTGACACCGAGCCACATAAAGCGATATTAGGACAAGTGACCAGGAGCTTGGTCAAAGAGGTAGGTTTTAAACATAGAAACATAGAAGATAGGAGCAGGAGTAGGCCATTCGGCCCCTCGAGCCTGCTCTGCCATTCAATGAGATCATGGCTGATCATCCAAATTCAGTACCCTGTCCCTGCCTTCTCCCCATATCCCTTGATCCCTTTAGCCTTAAGAAATATATCTAACTCCTTCTTGAATATATTTAATGAATTAGCCTCAACTGCCTTCTGTGGTAGAGAATTCCACGGGTTCACCACTCTGGGTGAAGAAATTCTTCCTCATCTCTGTCCTAAATGGCTTACCCCTTATCCTTAGACTGTGACCCCTGGTTCTGGACTCCCCGCCAGTGGGAACATCCTTCCTGCATCTAGTCTCTCTAGTCCTGTTAGAATTTTATAAGTTTCAATGAGATCCCCTCTCATTCTTCTAAACTCCAGTGAGTATAAGCCCAATCGACCCAATCTCTCCTCATACGTCACCCCTGCCATCCCAGGTATCAGTCTGGTGAATCTTCGCTGCACTCTCTCCATGGCAAGAACATCCTTCCTCAGATAAGGCAACCAAAACTGCACACAATACTCAAGGTGTGGTCTCACCAAGGCCCTGTACAATTGCAGCAAGACACCCTTGCTCCTGTACTCGAATCCTCTCGCTATGAAGGCCAACATACCATTTGCCTTCTTAACCGCCTGCTGCACCTGCATGCTTACCTTCAGCGACTGGTGCACAAGGACACCCAGGTCTCTTTGCACTTCCCCTTTTCCCAATCTATTGCCGTTCAGATAATAATCTGTCTTCCTGTTTTTGCCACCAAAGTGGATAACCTCGCATTTATCCACATTGGGCAGTTGCATGGCAAATGCAGTATAATCACCCAACCTGTCCAAATCATACTGGAGTTTCTCTGCATCCTCCTCACAGCACACACGCCCACTCAGCTTTGTGTCATCTGCAAACTTGAAGATATTACATCTAGTTCCCTCATCTAGATCATTTATATATATTGTGAATAGCTGGGGTCCTAGCACCGATCCCTGCGGTACCCCACTAGTCACTGCCTGCCACTCACAAAAAGACACGTTTATTCCAACTCTTTGCATCCTGTCTGCCAACCAGTTCTCTATCCAAGACAGTACCTTACCCCCAATCCCGTGTGCTTTAACTTTGCATGCTAATCTCTGATGCGGGACCTTATCGAAAGCCTTCTGAAAGTCCAAATACACCACATCCACTGATTCTACCAGTCTTAAACTCGGAGAGAGAGGTGGAGAGGTTTATGGAGGGAATTTCAGAGCTTAGTGCCCAGGCAGCTGAAGGCACGGCCGCCAATGGTGGAGCGATCAAAATCGGAGATGCACAAGAGGCCAAAAATAAAGGAGCGCAGAGATCTCGGAGGGTTGTGGGGTTGGAGGAGGTTACAGAGATGGGGAGGGGGCGAGGCTAGGGAAGGTGTTGAAAACAAGGATGAGAATTTTAAAATTGAGGGGTTGCTGGACCAGACAATGGCTTCAGTATTCCCAATATTTAATTGGAGGATATATCTGCTCATCCAATACTGGCTGTTGGACAAACAGTGTGACAAATCGGAGGCAGTGGATGAGTCGAGAGAGGCAGTGGTGAGGCAGAGCTGTGTGTTGTCAGCATACCTGCTAATGTGAATGATATTTGCTCTGCTGAGAATATGCCGTTTTTCTAACAGACGTTTTATTTGATAATTTTAGTGTTGCCGATTCAATGAAATAACTATGGTGCTAAAGAAGAGGTTTTCTTAAACCACAACTCCCATCCCTAATTGAGACAGAGCCAGAGAGCGCGAGCGAGAGAGCCAGAGAGCGCGAGGGAGAAAACAACAGTCTCACAACAGAATTGGCCAGATCTGTCATGGAAAGTCAAAGGGGTGGAAAATTTGTTTGAGCGCAGAAACGGACGGCCTGCGAACGGTCTTGCGCCTGAGCGGATGGGCCCAAGGTGCACCACATATTGGGACTCGGGCCTCATTATCACCGAACCATGAACAGGTCTCGGAGATCGAGCCTGCTGGCACCGGTGAGAGTGGCCCTCGGGTCGCTCCTTAAAGGGGAGTGGGGGGTGGGTGGGGGGGAACGGGATCGGGTGGGACCCGGGAGAGAGTGAGGGGCCAGGAGGGGAAGGGCTGGGATGAGTGTAATCAGGAGGGTGGCAGTGGCTGGGATCGGAGACGGTGGTCGCGGCAATCCGAGATCCGATTGGCGGGGGTGGGGGGGAAGCTCACAGTTGGGGGAGGTGCATGTTTGCCGTCAGTGGCCCATGTGCTTTGAATATGGGGTCGGGAGCAGTTCCGGATCCACAGCCAGCGAAGTGTCTTTTAAGAATCGCTTTGCTTTGTTGCGGTCATCGTTCGGCCGCATGTGCCCCGTGATTGTCCTGAACACAGCCAGCATCCGCTGCTCAGGGCAGTGGGGGCCTCAAACGGGCGTCAGGCCCCTCATTAGCATATGCAAAGAGCCTGCCGCTTGTTTCAGGCACGGGCCCTGGGCGCCTCTTTTTTTTACCTACACCAAAATGGCGGGCGGCACACTTCCGTTGCAGGCGAGAACATAAGATCATAAGGAATAGGAGCAGGAGTCGGCCGTACGGTCCCTCGAGCCTGCTCCACCATTCAATAAGATCATGGCTGATCATCTACCTCAACTCCACCTTCCTGCCTGCTCCCCATATCCCATGATTCCCTTAATAATCAAAAATCTATCGATCTCTGTCTTGAATATACTCAACGACTGAGCCTCCACAACCCTCTGGGATAGAGAATTCCAAAGATTCACCACCATCTGAGTGAAGAAATTTCTCCTCATCTCAGTCCTAAATGGCCGACCCCTTATTCTGAGACTGTGACCCCTTACTCTGAGACTGTGACCCCTGGTTTTAGACTCCCCAGCCAGGGGAAACATCCTCCCTGCATCTACCCTGTCGAGCCCTGTAAGGATTTTATATGTTTCAATGATATCACCTCTCATTCTTCTACACCCTAGAGAATACAGGTCTAGTCGACTCAATCTCTCCTCATAGGACAGTCCCACCATCCCAGGAACCAGTCTGGTGAACCTTCGTTGCACTCCCTCTATGGCAAGTATATCCTTCCTTGGGTAAGGAGATCAAAACTGTACACAATACTCCAGGCGTGGTCTCACCAGGGCCCTATATAATTGCAGTAAGACCAGAACTAGGGGCCATAAATATAAGATAGCCACTAATAAATCCAATAGGGAATTCAGGAGAAACTTCGTTACCCAGAGAGTGGTGAGAATGTGGAACTCGCTACCACAGGGAGTGGTTGAGGCGAATAGTATAGATGTATTTAAGGGGAAGCTGAATAAACACCTGAGGGAGAAAGGAATAGAAGGGTATAATGATGGGGTGAGATGAAGAGAGGTGGGAGGAGGCTCGTGTGGAGCATAAACACCGGCACGGACCAGTTGGGCCGAATGGCCTGTTTCGGTGCTGTGAATTCTGTGTAATACTTTGTAATGAGCACGTGCTTCTTGTCCGCCATATTGGAGGCTTAGGCTCCCGGTGAGCACCTGAAAAATGGGACCTGAACTCAGCTGTGGGTTGGGGGGAAAAAAAGGAGTGAGCGTTTCTGATAGATTCATTCACAGATTGTCAGAGGACCCGATTCACCCAGTCACATCGCAGCATCTCTTGCCGTGCCAGCAACTCCGCACCCGCCTCGATCCCACCGGCCCAGCGTGAAATAAGCCGATGACCAGCCATAGAGCACCCATCGGGGAGAAGGCACGCGGGTTCATTGGGGGCGCGATGGATCTCGGACAGTAGTGCAAAATGAGCGACGGCCAATCGGCAGCCCGTTTCACACTTTCCCATTGAAAGTCGGGCGTTACTCTGATCTTGCTCTCTGTTGAAGTCCGTGGGAGAATAAAACTGAGCCGGGTGTAAAACAGGAGGGACAACCCAATCCTGACACATTCCCGCCCGACCGATTAGGTTACATTTACCCCCAAAGTATCTCAGTTCCTTAACTGCACACTGCACATAAAGAAAGAATGGGCTTGCATTTATATAGCACCTTTCAGGACGTCCCAAAACACTTTACAGCCAATGAGGTACTTTACGTGGCAGCCAATTTGCGCACAGCAAGCTCCCACAAACAGCAATGTGATAATGACCAGATCATCTGTTTCTTTGAGTCTCCATTTTAAATTTCTCATCCTTGTTTTCAGTTACCTCATATTAAAAAAAAGAACATGCTGGAAATACTCAGCAGATCAGGCAGCATCTGTGGAGAGAGAAACAGAGTTAATGTTTCAGATCGATGAACTTTCGTCAGGACACAAATCCCTTCCATGGCCTCGCCCCTCCCTATCTCTGCAATCTCCTCCTACCCCACAACCGTCCGAGATATCTGCGCTCCTCTAATTCTGGCCTCTTGAGCATCTCCGATTTTAATCGCTCCACCAATGGTGGCCGTGCCTTCAGCTGCCAAGGCCCTAAGCTCTGGAATTCCCTCCCTAAACCTTGCTACCGCTCTCCTCCTTTAAGACACACCTTAAAACCTCCCTCTTTGACAAGCTTTTGGTCATCTGCGCTAATATCTCCTTTACATCGGATATACGGCACAGAAACAGGCCATTCGGCCCATCCAATCCATGCCGGCGTTTATGCTCCACTCGAGCCTCCTCCCAGGGATGCCGGGGAACATAGGGTCTGATGAAAGGGAGGAACTGGAACTGAAAGAAATCAGTATTTGTAGGGAAATGGTGTTAGGGAAATTGATGGGATTGAAGGCCGATAAATCCCCAGGGCCTGATAATCTACATCCTAGGGTACTTAAGGAAGTGGCCCTAGAAATAGTAGATGCATTGCTGATCATCTTCCAACATTCGATGGAATCTGGAACAGTACCCATGGATTGGAGGGTAGCTAATGTTACCCCACTATTCAAAAATGTGGTAGAGAGAAAACGGGGAATTACAGACCGGTAAGCCTGACATCGGTAGTGGGGAAAATGCTAGAGTCCATTATAAAAGATGTAATAGCAGAGCACTTGGAAAACAGTGACAGGATCGGACAAAGTCAACATGGATTTACAAAAGGTAAATCATGCTTGACTAATCCACTGGAATTTTTTGAGGATGTAACTGGTAAAATAGATAAGGGAGAACCAGTGGATGTGGTGTATCTGGACTTTCAGAAGGCCTTCGATAAGGGCCCGCATAAGGGATTAGCGTGTAAAGTTAAGGCACATGGGATTGGGGGCAAGGTATTGACTTGGATAGAGAACTGGTTGGCAGACAGAAAGCAAGAGTTGGAATAAACGGGTGTTTTTCCGAGTGGCAGGCAGTGACTAGTGGGGTACCGCAGGGATCGGTCCTTGGACCCCAGCTATTCACAATATATATTAATGATCTAGACGAGGGAACTAGATGTAATATCTCCAAATTTGCAGACGACACAAAGCTGGGTGGGCGTGTGTGCTGCGAGGAGGATGTCGAGAAACTCCAGGATGATTTGGACAGGTTGGGTGATTGGGCAGAAACATGGCAGATGCAGTATAACGTGGATAAATGTGAGGTTGTCCACTTTGGTGGCAAAAACAGGAAGGCAGATTATTATCTAAATGGCAATAGATTGGGAGAAGGGTGTTATGTTCATTAATAAATAGACATTCTTATTATGAACACAGCTAGCTTCTAGCTAGTCATTTATTCAGTACACGTTCTTTAGGTACAGTATCTGTAGAGATGCAGCATTGTGCTCCTATGTGCAGGCTGCCATCTTGAATGTTGCCTTGTGTGTAGCCTAGTACCTCATGGGTAATGTAGTCTTAATATCATACAGCTGGGTAGTGTAGTCTTATACATACAGCTCTACACCGCTCCACCTAGTGTCCACTATAGAATGACATGCTATTGATCACTACAAAGGGGAAGTGCAATGAGACCTGGGTGTCCTTGTGCACCAGTCGCTGAAGGTAAGCATGCAGGTGCAGCAGGCGGTTAAGAAGGCAAATGGTATGTTGGCCTTCGTAGCGAGAGGGTTTGAGTACAGGAACAAGGATGTCTTGCTGCAGTTGTACAGGGCCTTGGTGAGACCACACCTTGAGTACTGTGTGCAGTTTTGGTCGCCTTATCTGAGGAAGGATGTTCTTGCCATGGAAGGAGTTCAGCGAAGATTCACCAGGCTGATACCTGGGATGGCAGGAATGACGTATGAGGAGAGATTGGGTCGATTGGGCTTGTACTCGCTGGAGTTTAGAAGAATGAGAGATGATCTCATTGAAATTATAAAATTCTGACAGGACTGGACAGACTAGATGCAGGAAGGATGTTCCCGATGGTCGGGGAGTCCAGAACCAGGGGACACAGTCTAAGGATAAAGGGTAAGCCATTTAGGACAGAAATGAGGAGGAATTTCTGCACCCAGAGAGTGGTGAACCTGTGGAACTCTCTACCACAGAAGGCAGTAGAGGCCAGTTCATTAAATATATTCAAGAAGGAATTGGATATATTTCTTCAGGCTAAAGGGATCAAGGGGTATGGGGAGAACGCAGGGACCGGGTACTGAATTTGGATGATCAGCCATGATCGCATTGAATGGTGGAGCAGGCTCGAGGGGCCGAATGGCCTACTCCTGCTCCTATCTTCTATGTTTCTATGTTTCTCCCGTCTTTCCTCATCTACCTCTATCAGCATAACCCTCTATTCCTTTCTCCCTCATATGTTTATCTAGATTCCCCTTAAATGCATCTGCACTATTTGCCTCAACCACTCCCTGTGGTAGCGAGTTCCACATTCTCACCACTCTCTGAGTAAAGAAGTTTCTTCTGAATTCCTTATTTGATTTCTTGGTGACTATCTTACATTGATGGCCTCTAGTTTTGATCTTCCCCAAGACATTCTCTGTATCCACTCTATCAAAACCTTTCATAATTTTAAAGACCTCTATTAGGTCACCCCTCAGCCTTCTTTTTTCAAGAGAAAAGAGACCCAGCCTGTTCATCCTTTCCTGATATGTATACCCTCGCACTTCTGAAAGAAAGAAAAGAAAGACTTGCATTTCTATAGCACCTTTCACAACCAACGGATGTTCCAAAGAGCTTTACAGCCAATGAAGTACTTTTTGAAGTGTAGTCACTGTTGTAATGTGGGAAATGCAGCAGCCAATTTGCGCACAACCATCTCCCACAGCAATGTGATAATGACCAGATCATCTTTTTTTGTGATGTTGATTGAGGGATAAATATTAGCCAGGACACCGGGGATAACTCCCCTGGACTTCTTCGAAATAGTGACACGGGATTTTTTACTTCCACCTGAGAGAGCAGGCGGGGCCTCGGTTTAACGTCTCATCCGAAAATCGGCACCTCCGACAGTGCAGCACTCCCTCAGCACTGCGAGTGTCAGCTTAGATTTTTATGCGCAAGTCTCTGGAGTGGGACTTGAACCCACAACCTCCTGACTCGGAGGCAAGGGTGCTACCCACTGAACCACGCCTGACACTTATGGTCATCCTGGTATCATCCTTGTAAATTTTCTCTGCACCCTCTCCAGTGCCTATATATCCTTTTTATAATCTGGCGATCAGAATTGTACATGGTGCTCCAAGAGTGGTCTAACCAAGGTTCGATACAAGTTTAGCATAACTTCTCTACTTTTTAATTCAATCCCTCTGGAAATAAACCCAAGTGCTTGGTTTGCTTTTTTATGGCCTTGTTAACCTGTGTCACTAATTTCAGTGATTTGTGTATTTGTACTCCGAGATCCCTTGGCTCTTCTACCCCATTTAGATTCATATTTTCCAAGTAATATTTGACCTCCCTATTTTTCTTACCAAAATGTAATACCTCACATTTATCTGTGTTGAATTTCATTTGCCAATTATATGCCCATTCTGCAAGTTTATTAATGTCTTCTTGCAAATTATTGCAGTCCTCCTCAGTATTGACTATCCCCCCTCCAATTTGGTGTCGTCTGCAAATTTAGAAATTGTGTTTTTGATTCCAAAGTCTAAATCGTTAATGTAAATTGTGAACAACAGTGGTCCCAGCACTGATCCTTGTGGAACCCCACTTCCCACCTTCTGCCACTCTGAACAGCTACCCTTTACCCCTGCTCTCTGCTTTCTGTCTTGAAGCCAGCTAGTTATCCATTCTGCTACTTGTCCCCTGACTCTGCATTCCCTGACCTTATTCATCAGTCTTTTATGGGGTACCTTATCGAAGGCCTTTTGAGAAGCTAGATAAATTACATCTGCTGCATTACCCTTGTCTACTCTCTCTGTTACCTCTTCAAAAAATTCAATTCGGTTGGTCAAGCAAGAAATCCATGCTGACTATTATATTTTTGGTTCTAGATGTTCTTCTATTTTCTCCTTTAGTAAGGATTCCATTATTTTTCCTACCACTGAAGTTAAGCTGACTGGCCTGTAGTTCCTTGGACATGTTCTATCCCACTTTTTAAATATCAGTATTACGTTAGCTATCCGCCAGTCCTCTGGCACTATACCTTGTTCTAACAAATTATTAAATATGTGTAGTAATGCCTCTGCAATCTCTTCCTAATGGGTTCGGTGTCAACCTTTATTTTATAACACTCCTCTGGAGCGCCGTGGGACCTTTTACTACATTTAAGACGCTATATAAATTCAAGTTGTTGTTGAATATTAATTAATTGAACATTAGGAATTTTGAGTGGTTTAGACTCGGTGTGGCGGCCTGAGTGTAAGATAAGGAGGTTATACGTTGTCAATCTGGTTGTTCTGAGGACTGAGCGCCCTGTACCTGGTTGAGGATGCAAGTACTGGGGAGAACCTCTATTGCTCGGGTAATCTGGTTGACAGGAAGATGGGTTACTCTTCTAACGCGCGTTATTTTCACACAAAGGATAGTAGAGATCTGGCACATAGTCTCTCCCCCGAGAAGGCTGTGGATGCTGGGGGACAATCGGAGCCTTCAAGACTGAGGTCGATGGATGTTTGTTGGGTAAGGGTATCGGGGCTGTGGAGCTAGGTCGTGTGAGTGGAGTTGAGATACTGATCAGCCATGATCTGATAGAGTGGTGGAGTGGGCTCGAGGGGCTGAATGGCCTCCTCTATGAACCTGGATTATAGAAAAGCCTTGTTCTTCGTGTGTGTGTGTGTGTCTTTCATTTGAGGACAGACCCTGTATTCACAAACTCTCCCACTGAAGGTTAGGAACTTTGCAGGCTTCATCATTGTGCAAATTTGAATCTTTCCCTGTGGGTGATAATTTTGACTAAAATATTCAGGATAGATGGAGAATTCCCCATTTGAAACTCACAAAACTTCTTTCAGTAGTTATAAGTAAACTGAGACTTTTAATGATTGCTGGCAATTTCACTGCACATCCCACATGATTCCCAGTATCTGAGCGTGTGCAAATGTAGCTCTTGTGGGCTAATGGTAATGCTGATCTGTACCAGTAGGCACACAGACAGTACCTTTATTAAGCAGGCAAATCCCCCCTCCTCCGGGCACAGTTTGTACATTATACCATTAAAAGAATAAAAGAAAGACTTGCGTTTATGTAGCTCCTTTCACGACCTCAGGCCGTCCCACAGCGCTTCACAGCCAATTAGGTACATTTTGAAGTGTAGTCACTGTTGTAATGTGGGAAACGTGGCAGCCAATTTGCGCACAGCAAGCTCCCACAAACAGCAATGTGATAATGACCAGATCATCTCGTTTTAGTGAGGTTGATTGAGGGATAAATGCCTGGACAGTATCTTGCAACAATTCCTGCTCTCTTTTGCCGACCTTCTCTTGCACTTGGAGCGGCAGAGACAGTGGGAGTTACAGGTTAATATGTGACCATTAACTAGCTTCTTTGTTTAGAGGGTTAAAGAAAGATAGAAAGACTTGCATTTCTATAGAGTCAAAGGGTTGGATTTTCATTGAGGAGGCGGGACTACAACTTTCGGGGTTGTAGTCCCACCTCCAAGTTATGGCCAACCCACGCGAACTTGACTTGATTGACCTTGTTGAGCCCGCCCAGCGGGCTCAGCAGGCCAATTAAGGTGACGTCACAGATTGACATTTCATCTGTCAAGACCTTTTGACAGATGAAATATCAGCGTTTCACAGCTGTCAAACACTGACAATCTGTACTCTAAGTTCATTCCTTCCTCTCAGGATGATTTAGAGATCTCTCCGGAACAGAAAGCTGAATGCTGGAACTTTTGACAGCTCGCGGCCATTCTGCTTTCTGTGCCGGTGAGATGAGGGACTCCCGAGACCTGAAGGAAGGAAGGCTGTAAAGGTAAGTACATGTAAGTAAAACTTCTTTAAACACTTTACACACACCAAACACACTTACCTCTGCACTCATGCACCCATCACTCACCTGAACACCGGACATCTCGACCCCTTCATCCTGACGGCCCGCCTCGCTAACTTGGCGTGGTTTGGAGCTGTCGGGAATCCCACACTTCGCCAATAAAAATAGGGATTAGGCTAAAAACTGCCTGTTAACGACCTGTTAATAGGCAGTTAATTGGCACTAATCCCCTTCCCGCCTCGGGGAAGCGGGTCCCAGTGCGGGTCGGGTACCCACCTCCTTTGAAACTGGTATGGAGGCGGGATGGGTTCGTGCACCCAGATTTCAAGATTTTAACCCCCCACATGCCTTCAATCCTGCCTCCACGGCTCAATGAAAATCCTGCCCATAGAGTTATACAGCACAGAAAGAGGCCCTTCGGCCCAACGTGTCCGCGCCGGCCATCAAGCCCTGTCTATTCTAATCCCATTTTCCAGCACTTGGTCCGTAGCCTTGTATGCTATGGCGTTTCAAGTGCTCATCTAAATGCTTCTTGAATGTTGAGGGTTCCTGCCTCTACCACCCTTTCAGGCAGTGAGTTCCAGATTCCAACCACCCTCTGGGTGAAAAAGTTTTTCCTCAAATCCCCTCTAAACCTTCTGCCCCTTACCTTGAAACTATGCCCCCTGGTTATTGACCCCTCTACTAAGGGGAAAAGTTCCTTTCTATCTACCCTATCTATGCCCCTCATAATTCTGTACACCTCAATCAGGTCCCCCCCTTGGCCTTCTCATGACCTCAGGACGTCCCAAAGCGCTTTACAGCCAAAGAAGTACTTTTTGAAGTGTGGTCACTGTTGTAATGAGAGAAACGCGGCAGCCGATTTGCACACAGCGAGCTCCCACAAACAACAAGGTGATATTGATCAGATAATCTGTTTTAGTGATGTTGGTTGAGGGATTGATATTGGCCCCGGGACACCGGGGAGAACTCCCCTGCTCTTCTTCGAAATAGTGCCTTGGGATCTTTTACGCCCACCCAAGAGGGCAAACGGGGCCTCGGTTTAACGTCTCATCCGAAAGACGGCACCTCCGACAGTGCAGCACTCCCTCAGCACTGCACTGGAGTGTCGGCCTAGATTTTGTGCTACGATATTAATAGAAGTTGTTGCTGATGAAGGTCGCCTGTCAAGTGACATTTCGGTGGTCTGTGAACAAAAGAGAAATTGTATCTTGACCTGAGATGCCATTGTCAGGCGCTGAAATACACCAGTCCCGATGCTGTGTGACAAAGCTGCCCGCCAGCTCTGGAAAGGAAAACATCAAAAATTGCATTGTTTGAGACTAAAAGGAGCTTTGTTCGGATGGATGGGTCTCGTCATTGAATGATCGCAATCTAATGGTGCTGCAGCTTTTAGTAACATTAATCTCTTGCAATATTTCTCACAGTCAGAAATAGCAAAAATCATCATGTCTGCTTGTGCATCACTCTGTCTTCCTGGTTGTCCTCCATTTTCTCTCCCCACCCCCTCTCTTTCTGTATTTCAGTAGTGGTAACACTCTCACCTTTTGAGTCAGCAGGTTGTGGGTTCAAATCCCACGCCAGAGACTTGAGCACAAAAATCTAGGCTGACGCTCCCAGTGCAGTGCTGAGGGAGTGCTGCACTGTTGGAGGTGCCGTCTTTCAGATGAGACGTTAAACCGAGGCGCGCTCAGGTGGACGTAAAAGATCCCATAGCACTATTTCGAAGGCGAGTAGGGGAGTTCCCCCCGGTGTCCTGGAGCCAATATTTATCCCTCAACCAACATCACTAAAAACAGATGATCTGGTCATTATCACATTGCTGTTTGTGGGAGCTTGCTGTGCGCAAAATGGCTGCCGCGTTTCCTACATTACTACACTTCAAAAGTACTTCATTGCCTGTGAAGCACTTTGGGATGTCCTGAGGTCATGCAAAGCGCTATAGATACTCCCTCAGTACTGCCCCTCCGACAGTGCCGCATTCCCTCAGTACTGCCCCTCCGACAGTGCGGCGCTCCCTCAGTACTGCCCCTCCGACAGTGCAGCGCTCCCTCAGTACTGCCCCTCTGACAGTGACGCACTCCCTCAGTACTGCACTGGGAGTGTCAGCCTAGATTTTTGTGCTCAAGTCTCTGGAATGGGACTTGAACCCACAACCTTCTGACTCAGCCAATTTGCGCACAGCAAGCTCCCACAAACAGCAATATGAACTCGACCAGATAATATGTTTTTCGTGATAATTGGTTAAGGGATAAATATTAGCCTAGGACACCAGGGAGAACTCCACTACCCTTCTTCTAATAGTGGCCATTGGACCTTTTGCGTTCACCTGAGAGAGCAGACGGGTCCTCGGTTTACCGTCTCATCCAAAAGACGGCACCTCTGACAGTGCAGCGCTCCCTCAGTACTGCACTGACAGCATCAGGCTAGATTTTGTGCTCGAGTCTCCTGGAGTGGGACTTGAACCCATAACCTTCTGACTCATAGAGGCAAGAGTGATACCAACAGAGTATTGGCTGACCCCTTCAAACCGATTGACACACAATTAGGGAAAGAGCCTCTGAAGATTTACCAGGCTGATACCTGGGATGGCAGGAATGATGTATGAGGAGAGATTGGGTCGATTGGGCTTGTACTCGCTGGAGTTTAGAAGAATGAGCGGGGATCTCATTGAAACTTATAAAATTCTGACAGGGCTGGACAGACTAGATGCAGGAAGGATGTTCCCGATGGTCGGGGAGTCCAGAACCAGGGGTCACAGTCTAAGGATAAAGGGTAGACCATTTAGGACTGAGATGAGGAATTTCTTCACCCAGAGAGTGGTGAACCTGTGGAATTCTTTGCCACAGAAGGCAGTAGAGGCCAATACATTAAATATATTCAAGAAGGAGTTGGATATATTTCTTAAGGCTAAAGGGATCAAGGGATATGGGGAGAAAGCAGGAACCGGGTACTGAACTTGGATGATCAGCCATGATCACATTGAATGGTGGAGCGGGCTCGAGGGGCCGAATGGCCTACTCCTGCTCCTATCTTCTATGTTTCTAAATCACTGACAGCTGCAACGCTCACTTTTTCAGTCGGTGCCTTTTACTGATTTGGACCCCAATAACTTGCATTGAGTCTCTCACCCCCTCTTTGATATTTAAGGGGTTGGAAAATACGCAGCTCTACGTGATTTCATATGAATGGTGGTTGCTGTCAATAAGGTAAATGATAATTCTAGAGCAATTAGCTTTTCTTCATTAAATTCAATCCTTTCATAACTGGAACAAAGAGATAGTATTGAAAGGCCTTATTCAGAGAAAGTACTACTCAAAATGGGTTGGTCTCAACAATTTTCACAAGCAAATTTATATTTGTACCCATTAGTTAAAGTGTATGGATGGAGATTCCTTTTAAGGCAATAAGTCTTAAGGGGTCAGCCATTTAGGACTGATGAGAGATTTCTTCACTCGAGAGAGTTCGATAGATTTTTGGACACTAAAGGCTGGATTTTGTCAATGGGGGCGGGACTCCCACTTTCGGGGCTGTAGTCCCGCCTCCATCGATTTGTGGCCTGCCCATGTGATTTTCCCTTGATTGACCTTGTTGAGCCCGCCCAGTGGGCTCAGCAGGCCAATTAAGGGACACCCGGTTACTGGTGACGTCAGGGATTGACATTTCATCTGTCAAGAGCTTTTGACAGATGAAATATCAGCGTTTCACAGCTCTGTGAAGCTGTCAAACACTGACAATCTGTACTCTAAGTTAATTCCTTCCTCTCAGGATGATTTAGAGATCTCTCCAGAACAGAAAGCAGAATGATGCAACTTTTGACAGCCCGCGGCCATTCTGCTTTCTGTGCTGGTGAGATGAGGGACTCCCGAGACCTGAAGGAAAGAAGCCTGCATTAGTAAGTAAACGTAAGTAAAACTTATTTAAACACTTTATACACACACCAAACACACTTACCTCTGCACTCATGCACCCATCACTCACCTGAACACCGGACATCTCGACCCCTCCAAGTCCTTCAGCCCGACGGTCCGCCTTGCTAACTTGGCGTGGTTTGCAGCCATCAGGAGACCCACACTTCAGGGCTAAAAATAGGGATTAGGCCAAAAACTGCCTGTTAACTACCTGTTAACAGGCAGTTAATTGACACTAATCCCCTTCCCGCCTCGTGGAGGCAGCTCCCAGCACAGGTCGGGTACCCGCCTCCTGGGAAATGGGCATGGAGGCGGGTTGGGGGCGGGAAGGGCTCGTGCCCCCCGATTCTGCAATTTTCCCCCCACTCTCGCCTCCAAACCCGCCTCCACGGGGCTTGGAAATTCGAGCCCTAAGGAAATTAAGGAATATGGGGATAGTGCAGGAAGGTGGAATTGAGGTAGAAGATCAGCCATGATCTTATTGAATGGCGGAACAGCCTCGAGGGGCCGAATGGCCGACTCCTGCTCCTGTTTCTTATGTTCTTAGCTTAAGCTGGCACAGGTGCGATGGGCTGAATGGCCTCTTTCTGCACTGTATCATTCAATGATGCTATGAAGTCTTTGTGCCCAAGGATTGATCCTGATTAGAAATGGATTGGGAGGGAAAGTTCACTGTTAATGCTGAAGCAATCTCTTCAGGCAATCTTCGGAATTCGCAGTGACATCACTCAAACCATGACTGCGCCTTGTGATGGTTTTATTTTTATCTGCCCTTGACACAGGTCTTTCTCTTCAGAAAGAGAAATTAATCTGTAACCAAACTCTCTGTCAATTTCAATCACCACTCTAAGCTGCATAGAACCATGAAGGAGGCGATTAAGTATTTGGGAATGTCATTCGTCAGTGAGAGAACAGGACCAATATGGGGGGAGAAAAAACCACAGCAAGGAGGAAATATAAGATCACTTCTGTCTTCCTCCCCAGTGATGTCAGTGCCACATTAGTGCCAGGCTTCACTGGAGGCGGGCTTAGCTTTGTTGTGTGCACTGGGAATTAGGTGGGCGTTATCTCAAACTGACTTCACTTGGGACGCCACAGGGTCCAAATAGAAGAATCTTTCACCATCTCAGTCTGGACTGCAATAAATCCCGAGTCCCACTGCTCTGACATATTGTTGGGCTCAAGTCCCACTCCAAAGACTTGAGCACAAAATCTAGGCTGACACTCCAGTGCAGTACTGAGAGAACCCTGCATTGTCGGAGAGGCAGTACTGAGGGAGCGCTGCACTGTCGGAGAGGCAGTACTGAGGGAGCGCTGCACTGTCGGAGAGGCAGTACTGAGGGAGCGCAGCACTGTCGGAGGGACAGTACTGAGGGAGTGCTGCACTGTCGGAGGGACAGTACTGAGGGAGCGCAGCACTGTCGGAGAGGCAGTACTGAGGGAGAGCAGCACTGTCGGAGGGGCAGTACTGAGGGAGCGCAGCACTGTCGGAGAGGCAGTACTGAGGGAGAGCAGCACTGTCGGAGGGGCAGTACTGAGGGAGCGCTGCACTGTCGGAGAGGCAGTACTGAGGGAGCGCTGCACTGTCGGAGAGGCAGTACTGAGGGAGCGCTGCACTGTCGGAGGGACAGTACTGAGGGAGCGCAGCACTGTCGGAGAGGCAGTACTGAGGGAGAGCAGCACTGTCGGAGGGGCAGTACTGAGGGAGCGCAGCACTGTCGGAGAGGCAGTACTGAGGGAGAGCAGCACTGTCGGAGGGGCAGTACTGAGGGAGCGCTGCACTGTCGGAGAGGCAGTACTGAGGGAGCGCTGCACTGTCGGAGAGGCAGTACTGAGGGAGAGCAGCACTGTCGGAGAGGCAGTACTGAGGGAGAGCAGCACTGTCGGAGGGGCAGTACTGAGGGAGCGCAGCACTGTCGGAGAGGCAGTACTGAGGGAGCGCTGCACTGTCGGAGAGGCAGTACTGAGGGAGCGCTGCACTGTCGGAGGGACAGTACTGAGGGAGCGCAGCACTGTCGGAGAGGCAGTACTGAGGGAGAGCAGCACTGTCGGAGGGGCAGTACTGAGGGAGCGCAGCACTGTCGGAGAGGCAGTACTGAGGGAGAGCAGCACTGTCGGAGGGGCAGTACTGAGGGAGCGCTGCACTGTCGGAGAGGCAGTACTGAGGGAGCGCTGCACTGTCGGAGAGGCAGTACTGAGGGAGCGCTGCACTGTCGGAGAGGCAGTACTGAGGGAGCGCAGCACTGTCGGAGGGACAGTACTGAGGGAGTGCTGCATTGTCGGAGGTGCTGTCTTTCGGATGAGACGTTAAACCGAGGCCCCGTCTGCTCTCTTCGATGGACGTAAAAAAGATCCCATGGCACTATTTCGAAGAAGAGCAAGGGGAGTTCTCCCTGGTGTTCTAGCCAATATTTATCCTTTAACCAACATCACTAAAAACAGATTTTCTACAACAACTTGCATTTAGACAGCACATTTAATGCAGTAAAATGTCCCAAGTCTCTTAAACTGATAATTACCACATTGCTGTTTGTGGGAGCTTGCATGTGTGCAAATTGGCTGCTGCTTTTCCTGCATTATAAATGTGACTACACTGGCTGTGAAGTGGTTTGGGACGTCCTGAGGTTGTGTTAGTGCCACGGGATCTATAACATCCCTTCCGAAAGACGGCACCTCTGACAGCGCAGCACTCCCTCAGTACTGCACGTTGAGTGTCAGCCTAGACTTTGTGCTAATATATAAATAAGTTATATGGGGAAAAATCGGGTCGCGCCCCCTTTGGGGCACTATCGTCGCCAGGGCACTACTTTCAGCGCCCCAAAAAAATGAGCGCCCCTGCGCTGTAAATTCAGTACTAGCGCCCCAAGCAGGCGTCGGGGCGCTACTGGAAGTGCTCCTCCTCCTCCTTGGGGCTCTACCAGGGAACATCGCGGCACTACGTGCAACAGCGCCATGCGCGTGGTCACGTAGCACCGCATCATTGCAGGCCCCCCTCCCCTGATTAAAGGGGAGGGGCCTAGCGCTGCACGCGCCCGGGGATCCTGCTGGACTGCAAAAACGCCACCCTGACCCTATCGGACGTACCGTCCGGCGATAGATCGGGAGGCGCGATCCAAGGTTGCGAGCAGGACGCTGAGCGCGGCAATGACATCATCACTGGCGGCGCAACACCGCGGGGCACTGCCGGCTTCCGCCGCCGCTGAATTTCGCGGGAGGTGTTAGCGGCGCCACGCCCGGGCGCGTCAACGAGAGGCGCAAAGCAACCCAATTTTCCCCCCACATTCTAGAATGTTACACCTTTCAAAGCTGGGAGGAGGCTCGTGTGGAGCATAAACACCGGCATAGACCAGTTGGTCGGAATGCCCTGTTTCTGTGCTGTAAGTTCGATGTAATTCCTGTCTGTCAGTCAAACAGCCATTTTTCACCCATCCAATATTTTTTATCACTAATAGAAGTGTTCAAAGAAAATGAAAAAACATTGAATTGCCCCAATGATTTTATCTCCTGGGTGTTTGCTCGCTGCAGTGTCCTGGAGACTAATCTTCGATTCCTGGAGACTCCAGGCCCACCCTGGAGGGTTGTCACCTGGTCCCGTGTATTTCAGCCTTCGAGCTTTTCTCAAAGGAGCAGGACGACTCTTGGTTAGTGTCTCGTGTTCTTCGGTCTATCGTGAAGGGAAGCCAATGACCTTTCGAATCCTCCAGATATCCTCTGTATTTCTGAGGTTGGGCTTTTGAGAGCACATTTAAAGAACGAAAGGCTTACCTCGATGCAGCACAATTCACGACCTCAAAGTCCCAAAGCGTATTGCCGCCAATGATGTACTTTTGAAGTGCAGTCACTGTTGTAATTTAGGAATCACGGCAGCCAATTTGTGCACAGCAAGCTCCCACAAACAGCAATGCGATAATGACCAGATTATCTGTTCCTTTAGTGATGTTGGTTGAGGGAGATATATTGGCCAGAATACCAGGGAGAGCTCCCCTGCTCTTCTTCGAAATAGTGCCGTGGAATCTTTTCCGTCCATCTGAGAGGGCAGACGGGGCCTCGGTTTAACGTTTCATCCAAGAGACGGCACCTCAGACAGTGCAGCGCTCCCTCAGCCTGGATTTTGTGTTCAAATCTCTGGAGTGGGACTCGCACCCTCAACCTTCTGACTCAGACGAGAGAGCTACCCACTGAGCTGCCTGAATGAGTCCGTGTTTCACATTTTCTCGGCATGTGAGAGGTTGCAGCCCCTCTTCCACTATATGAGGGGGCTACTCCTGAACCTCTGACTCCACTTCAGTCCCATGTTTCTGATCTTTGACCACCTGATGCGGAAGGATGGTGGGGGGAGCCAGCGCGCAAATCAGAGGACCTCCTCGCTGGTCTGCTCTCGGGCCTGGCTAAGGTGGCCATCCACAGACGCGGCCCATGGTCGCTCTGGCTCTGCCTGCCTCTCTTCCGTGGTCTTGTCCTCACCTGGGTTGCCCTGGAGAAGGAGCACGTGGTGTTCCCCTGGTACGCTTGAAGCTTTCCGCGACCAGTGGACACCGCAGAGACTGCAGTGCACAGTGAACACGGGTGGCAATATTATTCATTAATTTTATAAGTTTTACGGTTTAGTTTTCTATTCGTTGCACCCTTCTGAATAGGAGGCGCATTTTGTTTGGTTTTACTCGAGTTCTTTGAGGATGTAACGAGCAGGGTGGATAAAGGGGAACCAGTAGATGTGGTGTATTTGGATTTCCAGAAGGCATTCGATAAGGTGCCACATAAAAGGTTACTGCACAAGATAAGAGCTCACGGGGTTGGGGGTAATATATTAGCATGGATAGAGGATTGGCTAACTAACAGAAAACAGAGAGTCAAGATAAATGGGTCATTTTCAGGTTGGCAAACTAACGAGTGGGGTGCCACAGGGATCAGTGCTACGGCCTCAACTACATTAATGACTTGGATGAAGGGACCGAGTGTACTGTTGATAAGTTTGCTGATGATACAAAGATAGGTGGGAAAGCAAGTTGTGAGGAGGACACAGAGTCTGCAAAGGGATATCGATCGGCTAAGTGAGTGGGCAGTAAGGTGGCAGATGGAGTATAATGTGGGAAAATGTGAGGTTATCCACTTTGGTAGGAAGAATAAAAATGTAAAATATTATTTAAATGGAGTGAGACTACAAAATGCTGAGGTTCAGAGGGATCTTGGTGTCCTTGTACATGAAACACAAAAAGTTAGCATGCAGGTACAGCAAGTAATTAGAGAATTCCACAGGTTCACCACTCTCTGGATGAAGTAATTCCTCCTCATCTCAGTCCTAAATGGCTTACCGCTTATCCTTAGACTGTGACCCCTGGTTCTGGACTCCCCCGCCATCGGGAACATCCTTCCTGCATCTAGTCTGTCTAGTCCTGTTAGAATTTTATAAGTTTCAATGAGATCCCCTCTCATTCTTCTAAACTCCAGCGAGTATAAGCCCAATCGACCCAATCTCTCCTCGTACGTCATTCCTGCCATCCCAGGTATCAGTCTGGTGAATCTTCGCTGCACTCCCTCCATGGTAAGAACATCCTTCCGCAGATAAGGTGACCAAAACTGCACACAATACTCAAGGTGTGGTCTCACCAAGGCCCTGTACAACTGCAGCAAGACATCCTTGTTCCTGTACTCGAACCCTCTCGCTACGAAGGCCAACATACCATTTGCCTTCTTAACCACCTGCTGCACCTGCATGCTTACCTTCAGCGACTGGTGCACAAGGACACCCAGGTCTCGTTGCACTTCTCCTTCTCCCAATCTATTGCCGTTCAGATAATCTGCCTTCCTGTTTTTGCCACCAAAGTGGATAACCTCGCATTTATCCACATTATACTGCATCTGCCATGCTTCTGCCCGATCATCCAACCTGTCCAAATCATACTGGAGTTTCTCAGCACCCTCCTCACAGCACACACGCCCACCCAGCTTTGTGTCGTCTGCAAACTTGGAGATATTACATCTAGGTCCCTCATCTAGATCATTTATATATATATTGTGAATAGCTGGGGTCCTAGGACCAATCCCTGTGGTACCCCACTAGTCACTGCCTGCCACTCGGAAAAAGACCCGTTGATTCCAACTCTTTGCTTCCTGTCTGCCAACCAGTTCTCTATCCAAGTCAGGTAGGGAAGTCCTGCTACAACTGTATAATGTATTGGTGAGACCACACCTGGAGTACTGCATACAGTTTTGGTTTCCTTATTAAAGGAGGAATATACTTGCATTGGAGACAGTTCAGAGAAGGTCCACTAGGTTGATTCCTGAGTTGAAGGGGTTATCGTATGAGGAAAGGTTGAGCAGGTTGGACCTATACTCATTGTAGTTTAGAAGAATGAGAGGCGATCTTATTGAAACATATAAGATTCTGAGGGGGCTTGACAGGGTAGATGCAGAGAGGATGTTTCCTCTTGTGGGGGAATCTAGAACTAGGGGGCATAGTTTCAGAATAAGGGGTCGCCCATTTAAAACGGAGATTGTTGTGTATGTACCTTTAAGGGAATAACTGGTCTCAGACTGCAGTACCGGCAGTGACCACCCCTGTATAAAAGGCCCTAGCAAGCTTCTGTAGTTTCAGTTTCCAGGTTGTCTCCATTCAGTAAAGACTTGTTATTATCAACTCCTGCAGTCCGGACATAATACTGGCGACGAGTAAGAAACGAACTTCCCTGCAACTCGGCAGCGCCTGAGACGAAGGTCGAAGCCAGAAGAAAGAAAAAAAAATAATCCAAAGAAACTCGAGAAACGGGCGTCGACCGTGGGCAACCGCCCTCCAAATCATCGAATTGAAAAGTGCAGGAGAGACTGTCGAGAGCCAGGCTTGGTCTCCAGTCTGTGGTTTCCCAGCTAATCGGGCTGGTGGCAGGCAGTGCACTGATCCTTCCTGGGCTGCGGTGGGCTAGAGCTCGATTGGGTGGCTCTGCAACGGGGCCGGGCAGTGAGTCGGGAAGCAAAGAGAGAGAGAGAGGGTGGAGCACACAGGGCACGGCCGGTGCTTCGCAGCCGGGCAACATTCGGACCTAAGAAGAGGGAGGGAAGTGTCCCAGAGGGTCCGCTCCACGACGGGAACGGTTCTTCAATTAACGGAGCAAATATTGAAGCGCGATAGAAAAATAAAAATAGAGCGGAGAGCGGCGTTGGCAGCAGCGATCGGGGAGGCGCGAAGACCATAGGGCGTCGCCATTACAGGATAGTAAAATAAATATAATCACCAGCAACAGCATTGGCAGCAGCGGCGGGAAAGCGCGGGAGGCGCCATCTTAACTCGGCGGGGAAGAAGGAAAAGCGCGGGAGGCGCCATTTTGATCCATCGGGGACGAAGGCAAAGCGCGAGAGGTGCCACCTTAGATTTTCAAGATGCCAAAGACTGGCGATATCACTGCCTTCGATAATGCAATAGAAGACTGGACCACGTATGTGGAAAGAGTCGAGGAGTCGAGGTATATTGCAAGGCAAACGAAATAGCTGAGGAGAAAAAGGCATCGGTATTGCTAAATTTAATGGACGCAAGAACGTACGGCCTATTGCGGGACCTGATTACTCCAGCCAAACCGAAGGCGAAGAGTTTTAACGAAATTGTTGCTATCCTACACCGCTGCTGATAGCAGAAAGATTTAAATTCCACAGGAGAAATCAGCATAAAAATGAGAGCAATGCTGATTACCTTACAGAACTACGCAAGCTATCAAAGCACTGCCAGTTCAGAGCAGGACTGGCAGATACCTTGCGGGACAAATTTGTCTGTGGACTCCTGAGTGAAGGAACCCAGAAGAGGTTACTCTCGGAGAAAGAGCTGATGCTAGATAAGGCTTTCAGCGTGGCAGTATCGTACGAAGCAGCAGCAAGGGGAGCTGCGGAAATACAACAAAAGCCACAGGAATACGGCACCCACGAAATGACACGGGGATTTGCAAAATGTTATCGCTGCGGCAGAACAAACCATGACCAGAAGGACTGCTGGTCCAAGGACAAAATATGCAGGCAATGTGGAAAGATGGGACACATTGCACGAGTTTGCAGGTCTGAGAAGAAGACCAACGACAACAAAAAGGCTACTAAGGAACCGTACAGGAAAGTACAAAAGATGACGGACAGTAGTTCTGAAGACCAGATGAGCGATAGTGAATCCGGGAACAAGAGCCTAAGCTGTCTCAAACTTTACAACGTAATCGCAAAAGAGGACCACCGAACCATTTGGGTCACCCTCACGATAGCAGGGTCCCAAGTCAAAATGGAATTGGATACAGGATCAGCTCTAACCGTCATGAATCGACGAGACTACGAGCGGCTATTCTCACACATACCCTTGAGAGAGACATCCATTGTCTTGAGGACGTATACGGGGCAAAAAGTATACCCCAGAGGAAAAATAAGGGTGCCTGTCGAATACAACGGCAAGAAAATACGGAAATTGTATCTCTACATTCTGCAAGATGGTGGACCGCCGTTATTGGGATGTGAATGGATCAGAAAGATAAGTTTAGACTGGCACTCCATTCAGGCACTGACGGCTGGTAAAAAGGATGACGACGTCACTCCTGGACGATTGTCAACAATCTTAGCTGACGCCAAAGAGGTATTTCAACAAGAACTGGGCACTCTTAAAGGCATAACCGCCTCGATAAAAATAGAGGAGAATGCAATTCCCAAGTTTTTCAAAGCAAGACCGGTACCATATGCAATTCGCCCAGCCGTCGAGGCAGAGCTGAAGAATCTGGAGAAGGCAGGCGTGTTATCTAAGGTAGACTGGAGCGAGTGGGCGACACCCATCGTTCCTGTTATGAAGAAAACGTTAAACAATAAGTCTGAGGAGCCAAGGAAGGTTTGCATCTGTGGGGACTTCAAGGTGATGGTGAACCCAGTCCTTCACACAGTACAATATCCTCTTCCAAGGATAGAAGATATCTTCGCCTCACTATCCGGAGGGAAGCGTTTTACAAAAATTGACCTAGCACAAGCATATTTGCAGATGGAGGTTGAAGAATCCTCTAGGAAGTATCTCATGATAAACACTCACGAAGGTCTTTACCAGTATAATCGACTGGTATTCGGAGTAGCATCAGCTCTGGCGATATGGCAAAGAGCGATGGAACAAGTCCTGCAAGGGATTCCGGGGACTCAGTGTTACTTGGACGACATCCTAGTGACAGGTGAAGATGACAGTGAACACCTTGCCAACCTAGAGCAGGTGCTCACTAGACTACGTGAACATGGGCTACGAGCCAATTGCCTTAAGTGCGAGTTTTTTAAGAAACAGATATCGTATTGTGGCCACGTGATTGATGAAGAGGGGTTGCATAAGTCCCCTGACAAAATTGAAGCGGTAGTTAAGGCTCCAGCGCCTGAAAATGTGTCGCAACTGAGGTCATTCCTCGGATTGGTGAATTACTACCATAAGTTTTTGCCGAATTTGTCCACAATTCTGCATCCACTGAACGCCCTACTACGAACGGGAGTAGCATGGAAATGGAGCGATGAATGTAAGTGGGCCTTTCAGAAGAGTAAGGACCTAATCACTTCAAGAGAAGTATTGGCTCACTACAACCCATCACTACCGATAAGACTGGCGTGTGATGCGTCTCCCTACGGTGTTGGGGCGGTACTGTCCCATAAATTCCTTGATGGTTCAGTGAGGCCGATAGCTTTTGCGTCACGCTCGTTAACTTCAGCCGAGCGTAACTACACCCAGATTGACAGAGAGGCCCTCAGCCTGGTGTGGGGGTTGAAGAAGTTCAATCACTACCTGCACGGTCAGAAATTTACTCTACTAACTGATCATCAACCTCTCGTCTCCATTTTCAACCCTCAGAAGGGCGTACCGATAATGACAGCACAACGGCTACAGAGGTGGTCCCTTTTCCTAGGGGCACACCAATATGACATCGAGTACAAAGGAACTAAACAGCATGGGAATGCTGATGGATTGTCGCGCCTACCATTGCCGATGGTGGAAGAAGAACTGGCAGTGGATCCAGTGGAGTTATTCCACTCGACTATAGTCGAATGTCTCCCTGTGACGAATGCAAACATAGAAAAGGAAACACGAAATGACCCGACACTCTCCTGGGTCTATGAGTTAACGGTGAAGGGATGGCCAGCACATGGCGAACCACTGCTGCCAGCATTCTCGCCGAGAAGAGAACAGCTGTCAGTGTGCAGAGGAACCTTGATGTGTGGATCCAGAGTAGTAATTCCACCCAAATTGAAGGATAGAGTGCTCAATGAGCTTCATGAGGGTCATCTGGGAGGGGTAAAAATGAAGAACTTAGCCAGAGCGTTTGTGTGGTGGCCGGGAATCGATAGAGAAATCGAAGAGATGACCAAGAGCTGTACAGGATGCCAGAAGGTCCAAAACGCCCCACCACAAGCCCCTCTACATCCATGGGAGTGGCCCTCATCTCCATGGCAAAGGGTGCACATTGATTTTGCTGGTCCCTTTATGGACTCGATGTTTTTAATTGCAGTGGATGCGCATTCAAAGTGGCCAGAGGTAATAAAAATGTCCTCAACCACCACAGAAAAAACTATCACAGTCTTACGAACCATATTCGCCAGGAATGGGCTGCCTGAACAGATTTGCTCTGACAATGGACCACAGTTTGTGTCTGAAGAGTTCCGGAGGTTCTTAAAGAACAATGGTGTTAAGCATTACACATCCGCCCCATATCATCCAGCCACTAATGGATTGGCCGAGAGGTTTGTTCAAACATTCAAGAAGGCTATCAAGGCAATGTGTAATGAAGATATACCCCTACAACACAAGGTGGATAACTTCTTGTTTGCCTACCGGAATGCGACACATGCGGTTACCAAACAAACTCCAGCCATGATGTTCTTCAATCGAAGACTACGATGCCGCTTGGATTTGGTTAAGCCAAACTTCAGAAGAGATGTGGAGAACAGGCAGTTTCAGAATATGAATGAAAGGCCGACCAGGAGTTTTAAGATAGGTCAACCAGTTTTGGCCCGGGACTACTGCACTGAGAAATGGCAGCCAGGAACGATCTGTACACGGCAAGGACCTCTAATGTATACCGTGGACGTTGGAGAGAGGATTGTAAGACGCCATGCTGACCAGATTCTAGAGTCACTGGAAAACGGCAACTCCACACCACGATCTGATACACCTGGCGATGAAACCGAAGTACCAATTGCAGCTACCGCAGAATCGGTGATATTGGAAGCAGACGAACCAAACAACGACATTGATCCCGACTCAACCTTGCCAGAAGAACCTGATATCCCAAAGAGGCGTTATCCAGACAGAATCAGGAAGCCTCCTCAAAGACTGAACTTATAATTGCTTAACTTCAACCAATGTATCTAGCAACCGTAATTGTAATTAGTTATTATTTCGTTGTTAAATGAATGTTATGTACTGTTTATCTAAAAGGGGAGGAATTGTTGTGTATGTACCTTTTAAGGGAATAACTGGTCTCAGACTGCAGTACTGACAGTGACCACCCCTGTATAAAAGGCCCTAGCAGGCTTCTGTAGTTTCAGTTTCCAGGTTGTCTCCATTCAGTGAAGACTTGTTATAATCAACTCCTGCAGTCCGTGTCTCAATTATACACGGACATAATAGAGATGAGGAGGAATTTCTTCTCTGAGGGTCATGAATCTTTGGAATTCTCTACCCCAGAGAGCTGTGGAAGCTGAGCCATTGAATATATTCAAGATGGAGATAGAGAGATTTTTGAATAACAGGGGAGTCGAGGGTTATGGGAAAGTGGAGTTGAGGCCAAGATCAGATCAGCCGTGATCTTATTGAATGGCGGAGCAGGCTCGAGGGGCCGAATGGCTGACTCCTGCTCCTATTTCTTATGTTTTTATGTTTTGTTTGATGACACTGGGGCAACCCTGATGAGCACTGGGGCAAAACAGCCATGTTATCAATGACTTGTAACCCAGTGTGACCTGATATCTGCAGCACCAAAAGCCCACCAGCACTGACATTGCAGTGTCTATCCGACTGAACAGCTGAGAAATAAACACCCCATTTGTTCAAAAACATTGCACTTTGCTGCTAAAATGCTCACAGCGTGTTGCATTTGGCTTAATGCAGAACCAGCAGTACTGACAGACAAAGCCACTGGACATCAGGTAAACACCTGGATAACATCCAGGTTCGGTTCGAAACGGAAGCATAATACTGCGGATGCTGCAAATCGGAAACAAAGACAGGTTCTGAAACCCTCCAGTCAACGGACTGGAAGATAGTGGTACATTAATTGTTTGGCGTAACATTGTTATTCCAGCAAACGTTTCCTGATCCAATGGTTTCCAGGGGGACGCTTTCCCTCTGAAAGCTTCCAGCCTATCTCTAAGGTTGTCTCATTCTAATCACGGTTAACTGGTAAGTACTGTATTGTGACATTTATGGAGGTTAATGGACTTTAATGGCAGAGTGGTCAAACCAGTTTCTCCACCAGCTGTCTGTGCCATCTGCTCTTAATGATGACATTTAACCTTTGGGAGGTACGATCTTATCCCTTTGTAGACTGATGCTTCTCCTGAGACCGCACGTCTTGGATAGACAACACTTGTTTTCCTCTCTCCATTATTGTTATGTCCGAATTAGAGCCCAGAGTTTGCTGGAGCGGGGCATCTCGCGACGTCCCCCTGCGAGTTAGACTTTTTCTCTCACCCTTCAGCTCGATAACTTTTCCGCCGCAAGTTGCCGGAGGAGTGCGAGCTGATAACGGCGCGGCGAGGGCAGCGGGACATCTGGGACCGCGGTGAATGACGGCACCAACAGCCCGTTCCCTTAACCCATTAGATTTAAGGATTGAGAAAGAAACAGAGGAACGACAGAGAAGGCAATCTGGTGAATTAGAGTCAAATCGGGTACAGAAAGAGAAATAAAAAGAGGGAAAGGAAGATTGGTTTAAGAGAGAGAAAAAAGAGACAGAAAGGAAAAGTAAGAAAAAAATTAAGAATTAATTTTTTAAAAAATATGTAAGAACAATTTACTACCTGTAGGGTTGCGATTCTACAGTTTAAATTGTTCCCTTACTGGGCCAGAGAGGTTGAGCGGCAATTGCAGGAATGTAAAACTCATTTTGAAAATGTCCTTCCGCTGTGAAGTACCAGCCCTAACTTTCTGCGGCGAGTTTAATGGGTAGTTAATGCGCAAATGCAGCAGTTTCATGAAACGCACGGGGGGGGGGGGGGCGGTGGGTGGAAGGATGGATGAGGGTGAGCTGCCGTTCTCATGATGCTAATGGTGGAGTGGTGCAAATCGTCCAGCAACTTGTGGTGATTCGCAACTCACGGGGTGTCTCTCCCTCGCCACAAGTTTTTGCCGGACGATTTACACACTAATAACGGCGATGCGCCATTAAACTCACCGTTACTTTGGCCGCAAATTCTGGCCCAACCACGTATTGGTGCAATGTTAGCCAACTACTTTTATTTCCACACCCGCCATTACTGCCAAAGAATAACAAAAAAGTAATACAAGAGGAATTAATTGTTGTAATGTGCTTACTCCCAAAAGTGTTCAGTTCACAATACAAGTACCATAAATATCACTTGTACAGTCCCCACCACTCACACCGTCCGTGCTTATCTCGCACAGCAGCTTATATCAGGCAAATTACGCTAACCATTCGCCATCCCTGTACGCGTCAGTTTCAAAGACGCTGCTTTTAACGCATTCAGCTCGTTGACTATTTCGGGCAGTTCGAGCAGAGTAACGTTTTGCCCGATTACTGTTAAGCCCATTCATGGTTCTCGGTGAGCCTTTCGCCGTTACATTATTATAAGGACAAGAGAAGAAAATGACTGCTCATTATAACCAATGCTTAATTTGCTTGGACTCTTTCAAAATATGTAACAGCAGCAACGCTACATCTAGCAAACTCCACCACTTCCCCCAACCCCGGGACCTCGAACTCCCGTGGGCCCTTCTTGCCGGCTTGTTGAGCTCCTCGTCATTGCGGGGAGGGGGTGGGGGGGGGGGTTTAAGAATGATGCGCGACTTCGCCTTGCCCGTCAGCTCCGGGATCTTGGCTGTCTGGTACCCGTGGACCCTGTCCCACAGGTCCGCGTGCGCTTCGGAAGGAGACAAGTTCTCTGTTTTACATAGAATTCCCAGCACAGAAACAGGCCATTCGACCCAACTGGTCCGTGCCGGTGTTTATGCTCCACGTGATCCTCCTCCCACCCCTCTTCATCTCACTCCATCAACACACCCTTCTATTCCTTTCTCCCTCATGTGTTTATCTAGCTTCCCCTAGATAAACACATGATAAACCCTAGCTTCCCCTAGATAAACAATGGCATCTATACTATTCGCTTCAACCACTCCCTGTGGTAACGAGTTCCACATTCTCACCACGGAAGCTCGGCGTAAGCGCGAGGAACAGCACCTCATCTTCCGATTACGCATTTTACAGCCTTCCGGACTCGATATCGAGTTCAACAATTTCAGATTATAACCTCGGCCTCTATCATATTTTTATATATTTTTTATCCACACTTTTGGTTTGTGCCTTTTCCTTTTTATTCCTCTCTCTCCCACCCGGCAGCTGTCTCTCACTCTGCCAGCGCATTTCACACTTCATCTAGAGCCATCCTTTTTCTCTTTACTTGTCCTATTACCATCTCGTCTCGCCTTGAATATCTCTTAATGTCTCCTCACCCTTCCCAGACCTTCCCTTTTGTTCTTTCATCCCCTCCCCCATTTCCCAGCCCTCTACCTGCTTCTTAATCTGTTTCATTTCCTGCCTTTTTCTCAGTCCTGACGAAGGGTCTTCGATCCGAAACATTGACTCTGTTTCTTTCTCCACGGATGTTGCCTGGCCTGCTGAGTTTTTCCAGCGTTTTCTGTTGTTATTCCACATTCTCACCACTCTCTGTGTAAAGAACTTTCTCCTGAATGCCCTCTTGGATTTATTAGTGACTATTGTAACATTTGCATATTGAACTATCATTGGCCCGCAGGCATCTGTAAGGAATACCTATTATATTCAAGTGTGATCACATGCTGAGTTGTCATTGGCCTGCAGGCATCTGTAAGGACTACTATTGTTTTGAAGACCCAGGCTAGGGGTCCTAATGCCAGGCTTTCTCCATGGTGCTGCTATGAGTAAGATCAGACCTAATGCTTATTAAGAGTTAAACTGTAATACTCCGTTGTCCTGCAATTTATTATTTTTGTACAAAGTGTGCAAAACAAGACATGGTGTCAGAACAGGGATTGAAAATGGACATCGTTGGAGCTCCCTTACCCCGAATGAATTGGGGATCTTTGAACTTACCTAGAGAATGGAGCAAGTTCAAGCAACACGTGGAGTTGATGTTCTCGGGTCTGCTGAAAAGCAAAGGGGAGGAAGAAAGATGCAGCTACCTACGCCTGTGGATCGAAGAAAAAGGGAGAGACATTTTTAACACATGGTCTCTCACCGCGGATGAAGCAAAGGTACTGAAAAGTTATTTTGACCGTTTTGAATCATATGTGATGCCCAAGACAAATACAATATTCGCTAGGTACAAGTTTCAGGAGAAAGTACAAGGAGCTAGTGAGTCGTTTGAACAGTTCGTGACTGAGTTAAAACTACTGGTAAAAGACTGTGCTTATGCAGATAAAGATGAGATGGTCAGAGACCGCATCGTGTTTGGAATACATTCAGCTAAAGTGAGAGAAACTTTTGAATGTTGGGTCCAGGCTAACGCTGGACAAAGCTATGGACATAGCTAGATCGCATGAGATAGCCCAAGCACAGTTGAAAACCATAACTGGCACCACGAGCAGCTCGCATGAGCAGACAGTGCACGCAGTTAATAGACACACACCAAAGAACACTGCCCAGAGAGCATGTTTCGGAACAGAAAGAACAGAGAGAGTTCTAAAAATGAGCAACACAGACATAAAATGCTTCAAAAACTGTGGATATTGTGGAAACAAGATGCATGGAGAAAAGGAGCACTGCCCTGCCAAAGGAAGGCAATGTGGTAAACGGAACCACTTTGCTAAAGTTTGCAGGACTGTTTTTGGAATAGCATTACACACAGTGAGTGACAGCCAAATGCCAGATAGAGAGCCAAATGCAGAGGAACTGTTTATTGATTCTGTGTCACAGGAAAAAACAGATTTCAGAGACTGAGCAAGCCTTTGCAGATATTGAGATAGGAAAACAGGGCACAGAGCTTAGGTTTAAACTAGATACTGGAGCTCAGGTTAATGTAATTCCTCTGAGTGAGTATCACAGCTTGAAGGATGAGTGTGAGCTACAGCCCACCTCACGCAGACTGACCAGCTATGGGGGTGAGCAGCTCATTGTAAAAAGCACATGCGTGATGAAATGCAAGTACAAAGAAAGCGACATGATGTTGGACTTTTACATTGTTGACACTCGAGCACCTCCAGTGCTAGGTCTAAAGGCATGTTTAGACATGGACTTTGTCAAGCTAGTGCTATCATTGACAGCACCAGTTGAGAAGCAGACAGTCATAGAGGAGTTTGCTGACGTTTTCAAAGGAATCGGACTATTCCCAGGTGAATGCACTATTCACCTTGACCCAGCAGCAACCCCTGTGGTTTGCCCACCGAGAAGGATACCCCTTGCTCTACGTAGTTGCCTGAAGGAGGAGCTGCAGAGCATGGAGAATACAGAAATCATCGTCCAAGAAACAGAACCGACCGAGTGGGTCAACGCATTAGTAGTGGTTGAGAAACCACATACAGGCAAGCTCAGAGTCTGTCTCGCCCCCAGAGATTTGAACAAGGCTATCAAACACCCTCATTACCCTCTACCAACGCTAGATGACATCACACCCAAGCTAGTGGGAGCACGTTACTTCAGTGTAATGGACGCACGATCAGGATACTGCACTATCAAGCTCACAGAAGAGTCATCTAAGCTAACAACGTTCAACACACCATTTGGGCGCTACCGATTTCTGCGTTTACCATTTGGTCTTCTCTCAGCTCAGGATGAATTCCAGCGTAAGATCGACGAAACCTATGAAGGCCTCGACGGAGTAGTCGCAATCGTAGACGACGTCCTCATCTATGGCAGGAATAGAGAGGAACATGACGGGAACCTCTGTGCGATGCTACAAAGATCACGGGAGAAAGGTACCCGGCTCAACCCCGAGAAAATCATAATCGGATCCACCGAGATCAGTTATTTCGGGCATCGCCTCTCAACTGATGGCATTAAGCCGGATCCAGAGAAAATCTCCGCCATCAAGAAGATGGAGCCGCCAAAGAACCGCGCAGAGCTAGAGACACTACTCGGCATGGTTAACTACTCAGCCAAGTTTGCCCCGAGCCTCTCCGAAATCAACGCACCCATGCGTCAGTTGCTCAAACAATCCAATGAATTCCTGTGGGACAAACAACATGACACAGCATTTCAGAAAATGAAAGACCTAATCACCAGAGAACCAGGACCAGTTCTTGCCTACTTCAACCCCAACAAAGAGCTCAGACTACAAGTGGACGCATCAAAGTACAGACTAGGCACAGTATTACTGCAAGAAGGAAAGCCCATCGGCTACGCTTCCAGATCTCTCTCTCTCAGTGAAATCAACTATGCTCAAATCGAGAAAGAGCTATATGCAATTCTGTTTGGATGTAAGCGTTTCCACCAGTACGTCTATGGCCGACAAGTCATTGTGGAATCCGACCACAAGCCCCTCGAGTCAATCATGAGGAAACCACTAGCCGCAGCCCTACCAAGGCTACAGAGAATGATCCTTCAGCTACAGAAGTACGACTTCACAATCATTCACCGTCCAGGCAAAGACATTCCTGTCGCAGACACGCTCTCCAGAAAGTCTCTTAGCTACCAGGACAGCAGCCTCAGTGAAGGCATGGATGTGCAGGTGCACAGGGTGTACAACAGCTTACCTGTGAGTGACTCAAAACTGAAGGAGATCCGAGCAGGAACAGAGGAAGATGCACAACTCACACTGCTGAGCAAAGTCATACATGAAGGATGGCCTGAGGAAAGGAGGAAATGCCCTCAGAGCATATCTGAATTCTGGAACCACAGAGACGAACTGTCACAAATCAACAGAATCGTCTTCAAAGGGGAGAAAATCATCATTCCTACCAGTCTCAGAGAAGAGATGTTGACAAAAATTCATGCTGGACATGTGGGCATGGAAAAATGCAAACAAAGAGCACGTGACATTATGTTTTGGCACGGAATGTGCAAACTCATTGAGGACATTGTCGGAAAATGTTCCATTTGTCTAGAACGCCGCCCATCAAATGTCAAAGAGCCCATGATACCTCACCGTATCCCAGACAGGCCCTGGCAGGTCGCGGCAACGGATCTGTTCACATGGAACAATGAGGACTACATAGTGACTGTTGATTACTACAGCAGATTTTTTGAACTGGACAAGCTTCACAGCACCACATCTGCAGCTGTAATCCACAAGCTAAAGGCAGCCTTTGCCAGGCATGGCATGGTAGAGACTTTAGTCTCAGACAGTGGCCCCCAATACAAACCAAAAGAGTTTGAGTTGTTTGCCAAGGCATGGGATTTCACACATGTCACATCAAGCCCACATTACCCTCAAAGTAATGGCCTTGCTAAAAAAAAAACTGTCCAGATTGCAAAAACACTCATGGACAAAGCCAAAGCGGACAAAAGAGACCCCTACATTAGTCTCCTTGAGTACTGCAACACTCCGGTTGACGACTTCAAGTCACCAGCACAGCTGTTGATGTGCTGCAGACTTCGCTCAATCCTTCCAAGCACCAACCAGCAGCTGCAGCCAGAGGTCGTCAGCTGCAAGCAAGTGCATGCAAAACGTGTACAGAGACAGCAACACCAAAAGAGACACTATGACAGGTCAGCTAGACTACTGCCGCCGCTGCACAATGGAGAATCCGTCAGAATCCAGGAGCATGACTACTGGAAGCCAGCAGTCGTCATCCAGCCAGCTGACACTGAGCGATCGTATCACGTCCGCACCCCAGAAGGACAGGTGTACCGTCGCAATCGCAGGCACCTCCTGAACACCAAGGAACAACACCGTCATTCCGACGAGAGGATCAGTTCAACAGTGTGATGAACAGAGCAATACACAAAACACATCATACTAACCTGAACCTGAATTGTTGACCGATTCAGGAGCATTTTCAGTTCCATACCACAGAAGGTCGGGACGAGAGGTCAAGCCTAGAGTTATCCTTGACTTGTGAACTGTCAAAGGGTGTAGACGGATCGCTGCCCTAAAAAAAACTGTACATCGTTATTGAAACGTTGAGATGTTTTCAGTGCTAGTTAAATGCTGAGTTTACTTATATGTTTATGCTACCGAGAACATTATGTAGAAGAAAGGTTTAAAAGTAATGCATAACATTTTTCTTTTAAAAGGAAGGGGATGGAACATTTGCATATTGAATTATCATTGGCCCGCAGGCATCTGTAAGGAATACCTATTATATTCACATGTGATGTGATCACATGCTGAGTTGTCATTGGCCTGCAGGCATCTGTAAGGACTACTATTGTTTTGAAGACCCAGGCTAGGGGTCCTAATGCCAGGCTTTCCCCATGGTGCTGCTATGAGTAAGATCAGACCTAATGCTTATTAAAAGAGTTAAACTGTAATACTCCGTTGTCCTGCAATTTATTACTTTTGTACAAAGTGTGCAAAACAAGACAACTATCTTCTATTGATGGCCCTTAGTGTTGGAGTCTTCCATAAGTGGAAACATCTTCTCTATGTCTACCCTATCCAAAGTACTCTTTTTACATTTCTCGTTTACAACATACCCCACGTAGAGCGGGCAAATCGTGTTGACAACAACGAGCTCGCTGTAAATGGTAGAGACTGTGTGTGTAAAAAGGGAGAAAAGGATAGACCGAGTAATTACAGGCCCACAGCCTAACCTCGGTGGTGGGAAAATTATTGGAAAAATTTCTGAGGGACAGGATAAATCTTCATTTAGAAAGACGTGGATTAATCGGGGACAGTCAGCATGGATTTGTCAGGGGAAGGTCGTGTCTGACTAAGTTGATTGAATTTTTTGAGGAGGTAACAAGGAGGGTCGATAAGGGTAGCGCGCCTGATGTAGTGTATATGGATTTTAGCAAGGCTTTTGATAAGGTCCCGCATGGCAGACTGGCCACGAAAGTAAAAGCAAGGCAAAGTGGCAAGCTGGATCCAAAATTGGCTCGGAGGCAGGAAACAAAGGGTAATGGTCGAAGGGTGTTTTTGTGACTAGAAGGCTGTTTCCGGTGGGGTTCCCAGTGAAGTGCAGAAGATCAGAGGGACCTTGGAGTGCATGTTCACAGATCTCTGATGGTAGCAGGACAGGTAGATAAGGTGGTTAAGAAGGCATACGGGATACTTGCCTTTATTAGCTGAGGCATAAGATATAAGAGCAGGGAAGTTATGCTTGACCTGTATAAAACCTTAGTTAGGCCGTAGCTAGAATACTGCGTACAGTTCTGGTCACCGCATTACAGGAAGGATGTGATTGCACCAGAGAGGGTGCAGAGGAGATTTACAAGGATGTTGCCTGGGCTGGGGAATTTTAGCTATGAGGAAAGATCGGATAGGCTGGGGTTGTTCTCTTTGGAACAGAGGAAATTGAGGGGAGATTTAATTGAGGTGTATAAAATTATGAGGGGCCTAGATAAGAGTGGATAGAAAGGACCTATTTCCCTTGGCAGAAGGGTCAATAACCAGGGGGCATAGATTTAAAGTAATTAGTCGGAGGTTTAGAGGGGAGTTGAGGAGAACTTTTTTCACCCAGAGGGTGGTGGGGGCCTGGAACTCACTGCCTGAAAGGGTGGTAGAGGCAGAAACTCTCATCGCATTTACAAAGTACTTGGATATGCACTTGAAGTGCCGTAACCTACAGGGCTACGGACCAAGAGCTGGAAAGTGGGATTAGGCTGGAGAGCTCTTTGTCGGCCGGCACGGACACGATGGGCCGAATGGCCTCCTTCTGTGCTGTAAATTTCTATGATTCTAAGATTGAACAGATTTTGTCCCCCACCAGCCCCCCCCCCCCCCCCCCCCCCCCGGCTCCTGTTAAGTCAGATGTTACGCTGTTTTACAAGAACAGCAAGGTACGTCATATAATAGAAGAAAGAACTTGCATTTATATAGCGCCTTTCGTGACCCAAAGTGCTTTACAGCCAATGAAGTACATTATTGAAGTGCAGCCCCTGTTGTAACAGAGAACTGCGGCACCCAGATATGTGCACAGCAAGATCCCAAATCAGCAATGAGATAAATGACCAATTAAACTGTGTTGATGGTGTTGGTTGAGGGATAAATGTTGGTCAGAACACTGGGGAGAACTCCCCCCTGCTCCTCTTCGAATAGCGCCCGTGGGACCTGAGCGCGGCCTCGGTTCAATGCCTGACGGCACCTCCGACAGCGCGGCACTGCACCGGCAGTGTCAGCCTGGATTTTTGCGCTCGAGTCTCTGGAGCGGGACTACGACCCCACGACCTTCTGACTCGCCGGCGCAAGGAGGTGCTACCCACTGAGCCACGGCTGACACCTAGATGACAGTCCGTGAAGGAGGGAGATTTAAAGTGCTGAAACTCAGCCCGTTTAATAAGGGACTTCTCTCAACTCCATTGGACGATTTTGGCATGGGACGACATTGTGGACATGACTTGCGAGCAGAATGCCCGGTGTGTGTGTGGTCCGACGCAGGTCACCCACAGATTGCTTTTGTCTTTGCTCTCTGGCACTGTGCTTCGCTGTGAGCAGTGTCTGGGACAGGGAATGCAGATTCATGCAGCGCTGGATCATTGATTAGAGTAACAGGATCTCCCAGACTGCAGCGGTATGGGGAGAGAGAGAGAGAGAGAGAAAACAAGTGCTTGGAAAATGAAACTTATTGATTTAAGCTGTTAATAATGAATGAGGATAGCTTTGTCTCCAGACCGTGTGAGCAGGAGCAGCCTGCATTTCCTGTTTCATGCTGGTTATATAGGGAGGCTAATAGCATAATTGCTTCTTTTTTCCCTGGCTTCTTGTGCAATGAAGGGCAGATTCTCTTGGGCAGTGGGTTAGATATGACCCGAGGAGGGCACTGAGGAAAGTGCAATCTTCGCGTGTATCTGTTGAAAACGTTTTTTATGCGGACATGTAAGAAGACGCCTTGGATGAAGTGGCTGGTAAATGTCTCCCCCTTCCAAAATGGACTCTGATGAGGAGAACTGGATTGAAGATCACTGGGAAGAATGGTAGGAAGTCTCGCAAATCCAGTATAAGATTGTGTGGGAGGTTTGCAAGTCAGTGGTTGTTTGGTCTCGACTGAGGCTGATTTATTTTGAGATACTCGAGTCCACCTTTACCTCGAGAGCGTGAGATTTATTTCTCAATGCAAGCTGGACTCTGCCTGATTTTTTTTTTCACCCCCCCCCCCCCCCTGTCTCTTGACAAAAGATTGTTTTATGCATTGTATGAAATGTTTTTTTTTTTAAAAACAGGATTGCAAGGAATGCTAAATCAGAGAATTATATCAAAGGGATTTTTCTCATTGTGAGGCATGTTGTTTTCCTGAGAACGTTCCTGGAATCCATTTGGTCCCTCTTTTACATTGCAGACCTACAACCGGCAGGTATCGTTGTGCTAAACTGCCTTTCCCGCTCTACCTCATGAAAGCAGGTGTTTTCATTGTTTTCAAAAAAAAATGTTTAATTGTTTTTTTTTTTTTAAATTAGCATGTATTTTCGTACTTGTCATGGGAAGGAACGCCTTGCTCTTTAAATACAGCCGAAACCTCGGTGTACTTTGAGTTAGGTGCCCAGTATTAATCTGTAATGTATGGTCGAATTTGTAATCCCCTTGTCTGCATAACAGTCACCGCTCTCCTAAATTAAGCCATGAAACGTGTTATTCGGACGCTGCGGTATTAACCATAGAATCATAGGATGGTTACAGCATAGTAGGAGGCCATTCGGCCCCTTGAGCCCGTGCCGGCTCTCTGTAAGAGCACTTCAGCTGGTCCCACTTCCCCCCCCCTCCACCCCCCCGCCCTTTCCCCGTAGCCCATCAAAATTTTTTCCTTCAGGCACTTGTCCAATTCCCTTTTGAAAGCCGCGATTAAATCCCCCTCCACCACCCTCTCAGGCGGCGCATTCCAGATCCTAACCACTCGCTGCGTAAGAAAGATTTTCCTCCTGTCGCCTCTGGTTCTTCTGCCAATCACCTTAAATCGGTGTCCTCTGGTTCTCGACCCTTCCGCCAGTGGGAACAGTTTCTCTCTATCTCTGCTCTGTCTGGATCCCCTTACATTAAATGTAAGTTTTTTGTGAAATAATGAATTACAGCGTTGGCGGCCCTGTGTAAATTAGGCTGCTTCAAATCGATATGTTCCCCATTCAGCAAATGATTTAGTCCTTGTTGAAACAAGCCAGCATTACGCGGACTGAGGCGCCATCGAGTTATCGATCTATTGAGCTACCTCTGCTGTACACAACAGATGTGCTCCAGGATGAGCTTTGCCCACATCTTCAGTAGCAAGGCTTGGGCAGCAAGGGAGGTGTGAAATGGGTCCTTTAATCCCAGACCAGAAGAATTAACTGATGTCCAGCATGGATTTCACTGCCTTCGTACCTTCCCTCTCTATCCTGCACCTCTCCCACTGTTTCACTGTTTATCGCAGTCTTCCCTCTCCTTCTGGGTGTTTCTTCTCTCTCTCTCTCTCTCTCTCTCTCTCTCTCTCTCTCTCTCTCTCTCTCGCTCTCTTGCTCTCCCTCTCTTTCTCTCTCGCAATTTCAATTCAAATTGCTTTATTGGCATGACAAGGTACATCTTATGTTGCCAAAGCACCGAAAAAAAACATTTATGGTTGAACACATAAACGCAGATCTATCCATACAGTGTATAAACAGATATATCCCTGTGTGTATAAATATACACTCATCTATATATATTTAAAGCGGCTCTTCTGTCTGTCCCGATGTCTGTCTGTCTGTTCTCTATACGTTTGAAAGTTAGAGAGCGTACCGACGCGCGCGTCGCCTCAAAAGAAAGCTTGCGATTCCGGACCGGTCATAGGCGTATTTACGTTTCGGCCGGACAAAAATCCCGCCCGCGGTATCCAAAAAACGTTTAGCGTTCCGCTCATTAGCATCTCATTAGCGACCGTGTGACGTCGAGGTCGACCAATCGGACGGGCGCGTGCCATTCTACAGTTGAGTGTCGAGTGACTCGACGATTGACCAATCCTACGCTTCGGTGACCTGACCGGTCGACCAATCGGTGCGTGTGTGGGCGGGCGGGCCTTATCCTTCTGAACCGAGGTGAGTGGCCGCCATCTTGATTTTTCACAATTTTTTCCCCCACACTTTCTGTGTGGTAGGGAACTAAGGTAAATATTTTAATGATGTGTTAGGGAATTAAATAACAATTTAATAGGGGGGGGGAGAGCCTCGGGAAATCGCGGGGGGGGGGAGAGCCTCGGGAAATCGCGGGGGGGGGGAGAGCCTCGGGAAATCGCGGGGGGGGGGGGGAGAGCCTCGGGAAATCGGGGGGGGGGGAGAGCCTCGGGAAATCGCGGGGGGGGGGGGAGAGCCTCGGGCAATCGCGGGGGGGGGGGAGAGCCTCGGGAAATCGCGGGGGGGGGGTGGGGGGGGGAGAGCCTCGGGAAATCGCGGGGGGGGTGGGGGAGAGCCTCGGGAAATCGCGGGGGGGGGGGGGGGGAGAGCCTCGGGAAATCGCAGGGGGCTCGCGCCGCCCGCACTGACCGCGCATGCGCCGCCCGCCCACAGCGGCCGTCCATCAGCCGCGCGATACGCGGGGGACCTCAGCTCCGGACCTCAGGCGCTAGGCAGGGGGAGGGGCCGGAGAGAGGGACAGAGGGGAGGGGTGGGCGAGGGGAGGGAGACAGGCGAGGGGAGGGAGACGGGAGGGGAGGGAGGGAGACAGAGGAGGGGAGGGAGAGGAGTGGAGGGGAGGGAGAGGAGGGGAGGGGAGGGAGAGGACATGACAGGGAGAGGGGGGACACACAGGGGCAGGGAGACCAAGCGCCCCAAAATTGCCCTCGCAACGCGGGGCTCCCCAGCTAGTATAATATGTATAAACTCTTTTCTTAGATTTAATGGTTGTCCCTCTGCTTATAGCAAGCTGTAACATAGTTTGCCGCTAAGGTTACGCAATTTCTCTGTTCCCCTAATAGGTATGGGAGTTTTTGGTCGTCATTCAAATTTTTGAATTCAGGGCATATTTTTATGAATTTTGGGTAGAAATTCCCCCTTATGCCCTGATATTTTCCACAAGCTGTGAGGAAGTGCATCTCTGTCTCCACCACTCCCTGACTGCAGTCTTCCCTCTCCTCCTTCTGGGTGTTTCTCTTTCTCTCTCTCTCTCTATCTCTCTCTGTGCCTGTCGGTGGCAGAGGACCTTTGGCGGTCATCTATTGTGGCAGTGTGTTGCCGCCATGCTGGCCCATGAGCAGAGCTTCACTCCGAGCTGGGCTCATTGGCGCTAGCAGGGCTTGTGATCTGTGCAACTGCATCCCAACGTTAACTATAATTGGCAGCACTTGCTGTGCAAACTGAAGGCTTTCTTGTCCCCATTCCTCTTACTGAGCTTCAAGATACTTTGTGGTAGAATGAGGCCATTCAGCCCATTGCACCTATGCTGACGACACCCAGCTCTGCCTCACCACCACTTCTCTCAACCCCTCCGCTGCCTCTGATTTGTCACCCTGCTTGCCCAACATTCAGTATTGGGTGAGTAGAACTTTCCTGCAATTAAATATTGGGAAAAGAAAGAAAGTCTTGCAATTATAGACTGTAGCGCCTTTCACGACCACAAGACGTCCCAAAGTGCTTTACAGCCAATGAAGTACTTTTTGAAGTGGAGTCACTGTTGTAATGTGGGAAACGCGGCAGCCATATTGCGCACAGCAAGCTCCCACAAACAGCAATGTGAAAATGACCAGATAATCTGTTTTTGTTATGTTGGTTGAGGGAGCAATATTGGCCCCAGGACACCGCAAGTCCCTGGAGTGAGACTTGAACCCACAACCTTCTGACTCAGAACAGCTACCAACTGAGCGCAACTGAGACCGAAGCCATTGTCCTCTGTCCCTGCCACAAACTCTGTTCCCCGGCCACCAACTCCATCCCTCTCCCTGGCAACTGTCTGAGGCTGAACCAGACCGTTCACAACCTTACCGCCCTGTTTGACCCTGAACTGAGCCTCCAGCCCCATATCCTCCACATCGCCAAGACCGATAATTGCTCCTGTGAAGCGCCTTGGGACGTTTAACCAAAGGCGCTATATAAGTGCAAGTTGTTCTGCTGGTGCTAGCTCTTCCGCTGGAACTGACTGCTCCTCTTTCCCTGCCCTTTCCTTTTACCCTCTTATATTCTCCTTTTTTAAAATACTTAACCAGATTCCCTTTTTAAACAGTGTTGTCGGGGTAGAAATTAGTCTGGGCCCATTTTTGGGGCCCAGACTCGCACCCGAACAAAAGGCCCCGAGACTGTCCCGGAATTGGCAGTACCTGTCAAGCCTCCACAGGCAGCCCGGCCCATGATCAGAAACAACCAGCAGGAAATAACTGGCTTTCTTTTTATAATTATTGAAGATTGCTTTGCATCTGTAACAAAGTGTGACATCTGAGATTTTTTTTGTTCGTTTACTGGGATGTGGGCATCGTCGGCAAGGCCGGCATTTATTGCCCATCCCTAATCGCCCTCGAGAAGGTGGTGGTGAGCCGCCTTATACAACTGAGTGTCTTGCTCGGCCATTTCAGAGGGCAGTTAGGAGTCAACCACGTTGCTGTGGGTCTGGAGTCACCTATAGGCCAGACCGGGTAAGGACGGCAGATTTCCTTCCCTAAAGGACATTAGTGAACCAGATGGGTTTTCACGAAAATCCGATAGTTTCATGCTCACCATTGCTGATACTAGCTTTTTATTCCAGATTTTTACTTAATTAATTGAAATTAAATTCCCCAGCTGCCGTGTCCCCGGATCATTAGTCCAGTCCAGTAACATAACCACTGTGCCTCAGTACCTATCCGAGATGTGACGGATATGCACTAGGTTGCAAGATTTATTTTGAATATAAAGTAATGGATCTCGTGCAATTGCACATGGTCTCTCTCTCTTACCTATCTGGTAAATGTATGTTATTGACTGTCTATTATAGGGTGACAGTAGTTCTTCAGCCTAACAGATCGGTGTGACACAAAACTGTGACAGCAGAAGTAATGGGCAATGCAAAGGAAGTGCATGCGTACAAAAAAAATGTACTTTTATTATGACACGCGCATTTTATTTTATTTAGAGAGACTAAGTAACATAACAGACGACCTTTAAGTTCTATCCCTACAGCTCCCGCGAGGCGGAGCGATTTACGCTGGCGTTTGTTCATGGGGATGGAGTGCACCTTTTCTTGGACCGGAGTTATACTGCTTGACTGGCATCACACGGAGCTCAGTGATGACAGAGCTCTGCACCTGTGTGTTTGGAGGCGTGCGCGGAGCTGTGCTCCCCGAGCAATTCGTTTTTAAAGTAATGGGCAGGATCAGTGCCCCTCCGCACCAAAGGAAGAAAGACTTGCTCTTGTAGAGTGCTGTTCATGACCTCAGGACGTCCCAAATTGCTTTACAGCCAGTGAAGTACTTTTTGAAGTGCAGTCACTGTTGTAGGAAACGCAGCAGCCAATTTGTGTACAGCAAGCTCCCACAGTAACGTGATAATGAGCAGACAATCTGTTTCACTGATGTTGATTGAGGGATCAATATTGAATGGGACTCCCCCTGCTCTTCTTCGAAAGAGTGGCCCTGGGATCTTTTACGGCCATCTGAGAGAGCAGACGGGGCCTCGGTTTAACGTCTCATCTGAAAGACAGCACCTCCGACAGTGCAGCACTGGGAGTGTCAGCTCTAGAATTTTGTGTTCAAGTCTCTGGAGTGGGGACTTGAACCCACAACCTTCTGACCCAGTAGTACGAGTGCCGCCCACTGAGCCACGGCTGACACGGGTGCAAAGCACTCGCGGGGCACTGTTGTAACTTTGTGGTTTTGTCATCGTGCTGCACCTGGCTTGAAGTCCAAGTGGTCCGAGACCGCTTACGCAAGGTGGTCTCGCAGCTTGTGCCGAGTTGGCGGGGATTAGATCTGGAGCTGAGCCCACGGGCTAGATCTGGAGCTGAGCCCACGGGTTAGAACGAAAGCACTTTGCGCCACCATGAAAGTGATCGTGTAACTGCAGCCTTCTAGTGCCAGGGCCTCCATTTACTTCCGATATAATTGAATGCAACACCGGGTATAATGGAATTAACACTGACTTGCAAAGAAAATTATGAGCGTTAATCATTTGACTTGTAAGTGCTTGTGGAAAGGGGCTCATAGGTCAGTGCTGCCTGCAGTCATGTGATGCTTAATCCTTGTTTTCACGCAGATGGTCTCTCCGTCCAACTTGGAAAAAAAGGCAATTCATTTTAGATAGAAAGATAGATGCTTAAATAAATCACGGTGTGTCGCAGTGTTAAAGGAAGAAAGACTTGCATTTCTATAGCGCCTTTCATGACTTCAGAACGTCCCAAGCACTTTACAGCCAATGAAGTACTTTTTGAAGTGGAGTCACTGTTGTAATGTAGGAAACGCGGCAGCTAATCTGTGCACAGCAGGCTCCCACAAACAGCAATGTGATAATGATCGGATAATCTGTTTTTTAGTGATGTTGATGGAGGGATAAATATTGGCCCAGGACACCGGGGAGAACTCCCCTGCTCCTCTTCAAAATAGTGCCGTGGGATTGTTTATGTCCACCTGAGAGAGCAGATGGGTCCTCGGTTTAACATCTCATCTGAAAGACGGCACCTCCGACAGTGCAACGCTTCCTCAGTACTGCCCCTCCGACAGTGCAGCGCTCCCTCAGTACTGCCCCTCCGACAGTGCAGCGCTCCCTCAGTACTGCCCCTCCGACAGTGCAGCGCTCCCTCAGTACTGCCCCTCCGACAGTGCAGCGCTCCCTCAGTACGGCCAATCCGACAGTGCAGCGCTCCCTCAGTACTGGCCCTCTGACAGTGCAGCACTCGCCCAGTACTGCCCCTCCGACAGTGCAGCGCTCCCTCAGTACTGCCCCTCCGACAGTGCAGCGCTCCCTCAGTACTGGCCCTCTGACAGTGCAGCACTCGCCCAGTACTGCCCCTCCGACAGTGCAGCGCTCCCTCAGTACTGGCGTGAGAGTGTCAGCCTAGAGTTTTGTGCTCAAGCCCCTGGAGTGGGACTTGAACAGAAAACCTTCTGACTCAGAGGCAAGAGTGTGACCCACTGAGCCACGACTGACACGGTGATGCAGCTTCTACAGTGCGTATCCAGCTTTGTAAGCACAGCGGGAAAAAATACCACAAGCAGTTCAGCTGCTTTGATGTTGATCTAATTCGGATACCAGGAGCCAGATATCCATGAGTTGGCGCCCATCGTTTATGTAGCCAAGGGGCAGACTCCTAGACCCAAGGTAAACGTGACTCCACCAAGTTGCGGAGAAGAGGGGTTTCACCACCTGGAGCCAGCTCAGGCTTCAGGAATCTATACTCCATGTTTTCAAGGGGAGACTGGATAGGCACTTGAGGGAAATAAACTACGGGGATAGAGCGGGGCAAAGGGACTGACTGGATTGCTCTGCAGAGAGCCGGCACGGACTCGATGGGTCAAATGGCCTCCTTCTGTGCCATTATGACTCTATGACCGACATGGAACCAGCTTTCAACCCCGTCAGTCTGAGTTAGATCCGAACTGAGCTGCCAGTAGGTAAAGGAGAACGGCCCAACGCAATCTCCTAAAGCCTCAAGGTCAGCAAAGCATGGCTGTATTGAACAGTAATCAGTTGCTGGCAGTTATGTGAATGGGGGCACACAATATTCACCCCCCCTTATCTATTCATTTACATGGAATAATTACCTAAGAAAGCAAAGGTTGCAGATTCTGTTCGGTGGAGCTGAACAATAATCTTGAGGCGATGTGCCTCACATACATACAGTGCAGGTGGAGCTTGCAGTGTGTAGTATGTGAAAATCAAGGTTTTCACATTGTGGATCACTGAAAGAAAGAAGGAACTTGCATTTAGTTAGATCTTTCACAAGCTCAGGATTTCCCAAAGCGCTCCACAGACAATGAAGTACTTTTTTGAAGTGCGGTCACTGTTGCGATGTAGGAAACGTGGCAGCCAATTTTGCGCACAGCAAGCTCCCACAGACAGCAATGTGATAATGACCAGATCATCTGTTTTTAGTGATGTTGATTGAGGGATAAATATCAACTGGAGAACTCCCCTGCTCTTCTTCAAAATAGTGCCAGGGGATCTTTTACGTCCACCCGAGAGGGCAGACGGGGTCCTCGGTTTATCGTCGCATTTGAAAGACGGCAACTCCGACAGTGCAGCACAGGAATAGACAGACTAGATGCAGGAAGGCTGTTCCCGATGATCGGGGAGTCCAGAACCAGGGGTCACAGTCTAAGGATAAGTGGTAAGCCATTTAGGACTGAGATGAGGAGGAATTTCTTCACCCAGAGAGTGGTGAACCTGTGGAATTCTCTACCACAGAAGGCAGTTGAGGCCAATTCATTAAATATATTCAAGAAGGAGTTAAATATATCTCTTAAAGCTGAAGGGATCAAGGGATATGGGGAGAAAGCAGGGACCGGGTACTGAGTTTGGATGATCAGCCATGATCTCATTCAATGGCGGAGCGGGCTTGAGGGGCCGAATGGCCTACTCCTGCTCATATCTTCTATGTTTCCTGCACTGGGAGTGTCAGCTTAGATTTTTGTGCTCCAGTCTCGGGAGTGGGGACTTGAACCCGTGACCTTCTGACTTGGAGGTGAGAGAGAGTGCTGCCCACTGAGCCACGGCTGGCACCTGAATCGACTTCAAAGACAACAAATTTCTGCTGGGTTTGAATAGTCCTGCTATCCTATTGACTTGGATATTCATGAAATGTGAACATTTAAAAATAAAGCTGAGCACTTGGTGCCCTTGGAGAGCTGAGGCTGATTAAACCTCACAGGCTCCTCGTCAGTTCTTATTCCTGAAGTGCTTGAGGAGCGAGAAATTGAAATTGTCGCTGTCACGGATATTACTGCATCCAGAGGTCAGTGCTGGTGGCCATCCAGCGAAACTCCACTTGAGTGCTTTTTTGCACAATTACCTCGGCTTCATGTGATCGTTCCTACTGCATCACATCGAAAACTAGTTTCTTCCTGGTGCTGAATGTTCCTCGAGATTATCCTGAATGTTGGTCTGTTGTTTGGAATTATGTGAGTGGCAAAAAAAATGGGTCTGCTATTAATATTTAATCTTCGTTAATATTTATGACCAGACAAAATGGATGCAGTTCGCAGCAAGCAGGAAGAGCATTTTGATGAGAGTTTACGTCAGTTTTGAGGAGCTAGTTTTGCGAGGATGCTTCAGCAAAACATTCAGTTATTGACCCAGCGGTAACATTCTCATCTGAGTCAGACGGTTGTAGGTTCAAGCCCCACTCAAGGGTCAGAGTGTCTCTTGACACCACTGTGCCGGCCAGCGAGTGGGCAGCTGGGGCGGGACTTACGGCAGGACTCACAGCGAACAGAGTCTATTTTACAGTGAACAGAGTCTATTTTATAGCGAAAATAAGAAATAGGAGCAGGAATAGGCCACTTGGCCCCTCGAGCCTGCTCCGCCATTCAATAAGATCATGGCTGATCTTGGGCTCAAAGCCACTTCCCCGCCCGCTCCCCATAACCCTTCACTCCCTTATCTTGCAAAAATATGTCTATCTCCACCTTAAATGTATTTAATGACCCAGCCTCCACAGCTCTCTGGGGCAGAGAATTCCACAGATTTACGACCCTCTGAGCGAAGAAATTCCTCCTCATCTCAGTTTTTAAAGGGCGACCCTTTATTCTGAAACTATGCCCCCGAGTTCCAGATTTCCCCATGAGGGGAAACATCCTCTCTGCATCTACCTTGTCGAGCCCCCTCAGTATCTTATATGTTTCAATAAGATCACCTCTCATTCTTCTAAATTCCAATGAGTATAGGCCCAGCCTGCTCAACCTTTCTTCATAAGTCAAACCCCTTCATCTCAGGAATCAACCGTGTGAATCGTCTCTGAACTGCCTCCAATGCAAGTATATCCTTCCTTAAATAAGGAGACCAAAACTGTACGCAGTACTCAAGGTGTGGTCTCACCAGCGCCCTGTTCAGTTGTAGCAGGACTTCCCTGCTTTTATACTCCAACCCCCTTGAAACAAAGGCCAACATTCCATTTGCCTTTTTGGTTACTTGCTGTACCTGCATGCTAACTTTTTGTGTTTCATGCACAAGGACCCCAGGTCCCTCTAAACTGTAGCATTTTGTAATCTCTCCATTTAAATAATTTGCTTTTTTATTTTTCCTGCCAAAGTGGATAACCTCGCACTTTCCCACATTATACTCCATCTGCCAAATGTTTGCCCACTCACTTAGCCTGTCTGTATCCCTTTGCGGATTCTTTGAGTCCTCTGCACAACTTGCTTTCCCACCCATCTTTGTATCATCCACAAACCTGGCTACATTACACTCGGTCCCTTCATTCAAGTCATTAATGTAGATTGTAAATAGTTGAGGCCCCAGCACCGATCCCTGTGGCACCCCACTAGTTACCATTTGCCAACCGGAAAATGACCCATTTATCCTGACTCTCTGCTTTCTGTTAGTTAGCCAATTCTCTATCCATGCTGATATATTACCCCCTGTTGTATCCGTGTGTTAATGAAGACACGGAATGCAGGAGTTGGTTTACAGGTGTTTACTGGACAAAGTCTGGAGGTGAACTAACAGATACAAGACACTATACAGGCTTATATAGCCCGAGTGGCCACTACCGGCATTACAGCACACAGGGGTTCTTAAAGGCACATACACCACAATCCCTCCCCTTTTAGATAACCAGTGCATAACATTTTAAGTAATTGTTATTAACGTGTACAAGAACAATAATCTAAACATTTGCTGCAGTTAATCAATTATAAGTCAATCTCTCTGGAGGCTTCCTGACTCGGTCCGGATAACGCCTCGGTGGTGTAGTAGTTTTCGGTGGTGTAGTAGGTTCTTTTGGCAAGGTCGATTCGGCTTGAATGCCAGTGTCGGGTTCATCTGGTTCCAGTATCACCGGATCGGAGGTAGATACTATGGGTATCTCTACTTCATCATTAGGTGTATAGAGTGGTGGTGTAGGTTGTCCCTTTTCGGATGACTCTATGATCTGGTCAGCATGGCACCTTATTATGCTTTCTCCAATGTCCACGGTATACATCAGTGGTCCTAGTCGTGTGCGAATAGTTCCAGGCTGCCATTTCTCGGTACGGTAGTCCCGGGCCAAAACTTGTTAACCTATCTGGAAGGTTCTAGTTGGCCTTTCATTCATGCCTTGAAATTGCCGGTTCTCTACGTCCCTTCTGATGTTTGGCTTGATCAACTCCAGCCGGCATCTTAGTCTTCTATTGAAAAACAACATGGCGGGAGTTTGGTTTGTAACCATATGTGTTGCATTCCTGTAGGCAAACAAGAAGTTATCTACCTTATGCTGTAGATTAATGCCTTCATTACCCATAGCCTTTATGGCCTTCTTGAAGGTCTGGACAAACCTTTCAGCCAATCCATTGGTGGCGGGATGGTATGGGGTGGATGTATAGTGCTTAACCCCATTGTTTTTTAAGAACTTTCTGAATTCTTCGGACACAAATTGTGGTCCATTATCAGAACAGATCTGTTCAGGCAGCCCATTCCTGGCAAATGTGGTCCTTAATACTGTGATGGTTTTTTCCGTGGTGGTGGAGGACATCTTTATTACCTCCGGCCACTTGGAGTGTGCATCAACCGTGATTAAGAACATTGAGTCCATAAATGGACCAGCAAAGGCGATGTGTACCCTTTGCCATGAAGATGAGGGCCACTCCCATGAATGTAGAGGGGCTTGTGGTGGGGCGTTTTGGACCTTCTGATATCCTAGACAGCTCTTGGTCATTTCTTTGATGTCTCCATCGATACCTGGCCACCACACAAATGCTCTGGCTAGGTTCTTCATTTTCACTCCACCCAGATGCCCCTCGTGAAGCTCCTTTAGCACTTTATCCTGGAGTTTGGGTGGAATCACCACTCTGGATCCACACATCAAGGTTCCTCGGCACACTGACAGCTGTTCTCTTCTTTGCGAGAATGCTGGCAACAGTGGTTCGCCATGTGCTGGCCATCCCTTCACCGTCAAATCGTAGACTCGAGAGAGAGTCGGGTCATTTCTCGTTTCCTTTTCAATGGCAGAATTTGTTACTGGTAGACATTCCACTATGGTTGCGTGGAACATCTCCACTGGGTCCACTGTAGGTGCCTCTTCTACCGTTGGCAACGGTAGGCGCGATAAACCGTCAGCATTTCCATGCTGTTTTGATCCTTTGTATTCTATGTCATATCGGTGTGCCCCTAGGAAAAGGGACCACCTCTGTAGCCTTTGTGCTGTCATAATGGGAACGCCCTTTTTAGGGTTGAATATGGAGACGAGGGGTTGATGGTCAGTCAACAAGGTAAATTTTTGCCCGTGTAGGTAATGGTTGAATTTCTTCACTCCCCTTACCAGGCTGAGTGCTTCCCTGTCGATCTGGGCATAGTTACGCTCAGCTGAGTTCAATGAGCGTGAAGCAAAAGCTATCGGCCGCTCCGAGCCATCAGGGAATCTATGCGATAATACCGCTCCTATGCCGTAAGGGGATGCATCGCACACCAGTGTGATTGGCAGTGATGGATTGTAATGAGCCAAAACTTCCTTGGACGTGATCAAGCCTTTACATTTATGGAAGGCACGTTTACAGTCCTTGCTCCATTCCCAAATTATTTCCGTTTGTAGCAGTTCATTAAGAGGGTGCAGAACAGTTGACAAGTTCGGTAAAAATTTATGATAGTAATTTATTAATCCCAGGAACGACCTTAATTGTGAGACATTTTCAGGTGCTGGGGCTTTTATGACCGCTTCAATTTTTTCAGGGGACTTATGCAACCCTTCTTCGTTAATTATGTGGCCACAATATGATATTTGTTTCTGGAAAAATTCACACTTGGGGCGGTTTGCTCATACACCACACCCCCAACTCCGTGAGCTCTTATGCAGTAACCTTTTATGTGGCACCTTATTGAATGCCTTCTGGAAATCCAAATACACCACATCCACTGGCTCATCCTTATCCACCCTGCTTGTTACATCCTCAAAGAACTCCAGCAAATTTGTTAAACATGATTTCCCTTTCATAAAACCATGCTGACTCTGCTTGACTGCATTATGATTTTGCAAATGTCCTGCTACTGCTTCCTTAATGAAGGACTCCAGCATTTTCCCAATGACAGATGTTAGGCTAACTGGTCTATAGTTTCCTGCTTTCTGTCTTCCCTCCTTTCTTAAATAGGGGTGTTACGTTTGTGGTTTTCCAATCCGCTGGGACCTCTCCAGAGTCCAGGGAATTTTGGTATATTGCAACCAATGCATCCACTATCTCTGCAGCCACTTCTTTTAAGACCCTGGGATGCAGCCCATCTGGTCCAGGGGACTTGTCGTCTTTTAGTCCCATTATTTTACCAAGTACTTTTTCCTTAGTGATAGTGATTGTCTTTAGTTCCCCCCTCCCTGTGGCCCCTTGATTATCCAATATTGGGATGTTGTTAGTGTCTTCTATGTGAAGACAGATACTAAGTATTTGTTCAGAGACTCTGCCATTTCCCCGTTTCCCATTATTAATTCCCCATTGACATCCTCTACTTTCGCTGCTACTCTTTTTTATATACCTGTAGAAGCTCTTACTTTCTGTTTTAATATTTCTTGCCAGTTTACTCTCATAATTCATCTTCTCTATCTGGTTTTTAAAAGTTTCCCAATCCTCTGGCCTCCCACCAATCCTGGCAACATTATATGCCTTCGTTTTCAATTTGATACCATCCTTTACTTCCTTAGTTAGCCATGGATAGTGCTCCCTTCTCTTAAAATCTATCTTTCTCACTGGAATATATTTTTGTTGAGAGTTATGAAATATCTCCTTAAATGTTCGCCACTGCATTTCAACTGTCTAACCTTTTAATTTATTTTTCCAGTTCACTTTAGCCAGTTCTGCCCTCATGCCATTGTAATTGCCTTTGTTTAAGATCAGGACACTGGTTTGAGATATAACTTTCTCACCCTCCAACTGAATTTGAAATTCAACCATGTTATGATCACTCTTTCCTAGAGGATCCTTTACTATGAGATCATTTATTAATTCTGTCTCATTGCACAATATCAGATTCAAGATAGCCTGCTTCCTGGTTGGTTCCATTACATACTGTTCTAGGAAACCATCCAGGATACACAGAGTCTATTTACTCAGAAAACAGAGTCTGTTTAAACAGCGCACTACAGCATACAGTCTACAGAGTCTATTTAGAAAAGAGCCTCTACAAACTACAGCTAATGGAACTCATGGTTGAAACTACAGCGATGATTTCTGATAAAAGCAGGGTGATTTCTCCAGCAAAATGCAGTGAGTGGAGGATAGTTACATGCAAATTACGTACGTAAAATTGATCCCAGTCACTTACAGCAGTGCGGTCTCCAGGCGTGATTGACGGGGGAATTGCCCAATCATAGAATGGTTACAACACACAAGAAGGCCATTCGGCCCGTCAAGTCCGTGCTGGCTCTCTGCAAGAGTACCTCAGCTAGTCCCACTCCCCCACCCTTTCCCCGTAGCCCTGCAAATTTTTTTCTTTCAGGTACTTATGCAACTCCCTTTCGAAAGTCATGATTGAGTCTGCCTCCACCACCCTTTCCGGCAGTGCATTCCAGATCCTAACCACTCAGTGCGTAAAAAAGTTTTTCCTCATGTCACCTTTGGTTTTTCTGCCAATCACCTTAAATCTGTGTCCCCTGGTTCTCGACCCTTCCGCCAATGGGAACAGTTTATTTCTATCTGCTCTGTCTAGACCCCTCATGATTTTGAACACCTCTATCAAATCTCCTCTCAACTTTCTCTGCTCCAAGGAGAACAACCCCAGTTTCTCCAGTCTAGCCACGTAACTGAAGTCCCTCATCCCTGGAATCATTCTAGTCAATCTTTTCTGCACCCTCCCTAAGGCCTTCACACCCTTCCTAAAGTGTGGTGCCCAGAATTGGACGCAATGCTCCAGTTGAGGCCGAACCAGTGTTTTATACAGGTTCATCATCATTTCCACGCTTTTGTATTCTATGCCTCTATTCATGAAGCCCAGGATCCCGTATGCTTTTTTAACTGCATTCAACCTGCCCTGCCACTTTCACCGATTTGTGCACATATACCCCCAGGTCTCTCTGTTCCTGCACCCGCCTTTAGAATTGTACCCTTCAGTTTATATTTCCTCCCCTCATTCTTTCTACCAAAATGTATCACTTCGCACTTTTCTGCGTTAAATTTCACCTGCCACGTTTCTGCCCATTCCACCAGCCTGTCTATGTCCTTTTGAAGTCTATCACTATCCCCCTCACAATCATCTCCATTCTGGCCGAGAATAATGGTGCCACTATATGCAGCCCTCCAGAGTAGGAGCAAATAGTCTAGCCCAACACTTCAGTGCAGTGCCGCATTCCTGTTGTGCTCTGCGCCAAATAGTATGGATATAATAGCCTAGTGGCTAAGCTACTGGACTAGTAACCCAGCATTGGTGGCCGTGCCTTCAGCTGCCTAGGCAGTAGGCTCTGGAATTCGCTCCCTAAACCTCTCCACCTCTCTTTCCTGCTTTAAGACGCTCCTTAAAACCTACCTCTTTGACCAAGCTTTTGGTCACCTGTCCTAATATCTCCATACGTGGTCCATGTCAAATTTTGTTTGCTAACGATGCGCCTTAGGACATTTCACTACGTTAAAAGCGCCACATAAATGCAAGTTGTTGCAACTCAATCCACAGCTGGGGAGAGAGATGGTCTTGCAGGGCACTTTGTCACCCAGTATCCAACATGTCCCAATAACTCGTCTTAACATCAATCTCATAAAGTCGCTCCCCACAATTATTTTTTTTTAACTCTCCTATGATTTTCCTCCTGGAGTTGCTCGCAGCGGTGTCCAGGAATTGCATCTTCAATTCCTGGTACCTCCAGAACAATCCTAGAGGGTTGGTGACACTATGCATTTGGAATGTGATCCTTTACTTTATGCCCAGTCCAATCTCAGTTAAATAAAACTCTTGTCCTTGCATCTCCATAGATGTTCCTTGCACTTCACCTCTGTCAAATAGTCGGAGGTGGGCTGTTGGTTGCCAATTCCTCACCAATGCCTTGAGGAGGTCTACCCATCCCCGCACCTGTTCTGTGTAAATACACGTGCGATATGAGGGAATAGGACAAGGGGACAGAACCTTAAAAACAGAGCCAAGCCATTCAGAAGAGAAAGAAAGACTTGCATTTCTATAGCGCCGTTCACGACCACCAGACGTCTCAAAGTGCTTGACAGCCAATGAAGTATTTTTAAAGTGTTGTCACTGTTGTAATATGGGAAATGTAGCAGCCAATTGGCGCACAGCAAGCTCCCACAAACAGTAATATGATAATGACCCGATAATCTGTGTTTGTTATGTTGGTTGAGGGATAAATATTGGCCAGGACACCGGGGATGACCCCCCTGCTCTTCTTCGAAATAGTACCATGGGGGATCTTTTATGTCCACCTGAGAGAGCAGACGGGGCCTCGTTTTAACATCGCATCTGAAAGACGGCGCCTCCGACAGTGCAGCGCTCCCTCAGCACTGCACTGGAGTGTCAGCCTAGCTTTATGTGCTTCAAGTCGCTGGAGTGGGACTGTGAACCCACAACCTTCGAGACTCAGAGGTGAGAGTGCTACCCACTGAGCCACAGCTGACACAGAAGTTAGGAAACACTTCTTCACACAAAGGCTGGTAGAAGTGTGGAACTCTCTCCCACAAAAAAACAGTAGCTGCTATATCAATTAATAATTTTAAAGCTCAGATCGATAGATTTTTGCTAGACAAGGGTATTAAGGGATAGGGAGCCAAGGCGGGTGGATGTAGTTAAGAGACAGATTAGCCATGATCTCGTTGAATGACGGAACAGGCTCGAGGGACTGAATGGCCTCCTCCTGTTCCTATGTTCCTATATAGTTCCATGACCAATGGAGTCTAGCAGGTGCAGATAGGATACTAGTAATCCGTTCACAGGGAGTTTTAATTTTTTTAACTTAAAAAGTGATTTTTCTAAACCATTGAAGACAATCTTTGCAGTTGACAAAACATGCCCATGTTTGTGTCATAATCTCTTGGCCAAATTGACACTCGGCCAGTTTCCAACATTTGAAGGTTACAAAGCCTTCAGTACAATTCAGGGCTGTGAAAGGTAGGAAATAATTTGTTCTTCCGGTCTTTGTCCTCTAGGAGAAAATGAAGTGTCTTCGGTATTTCTTCGCTTTGGTGCGAGATTCTGACACCGCTGCTCAAACAATCCACTAAAAGCATCAGTCGAATCTTTTATTGTTCCAAAAATATTTTTTAAAATCCCCAAGAGACTCGACTAGAAAATCATCACAATAGCAATTTATTGTAAAGGGAACTGCTCACCATTGGGTGAAGGATAGACCGATAGATACATAGAGTTTTTTTTTTTCGTTCATGGGATGTGCCCATCCTTAATTACCCTTCAGAAGGTGGTGGTGAGCCCCCTTCTTGAACCGCTGCAGTCCGTGTGGTGAAGGTGCTCCCACAGTGCTGTTAGGGAGGGAGTTCCAGGATTTTGACCCAGTGACGATGAAGGAATGGCCGATATACTTCCAAATCAGGATGGTGTGTGAGTTGAAGGGGAACTTGGAGGTGGCGGTGTTCCCATGCGCCTGCTGCCCTTGTCCATCTAGATGGTAGAGGTCAGGGTTTTGGGAGGCGCAGCCGAAGAAGCCTTGGCGAGTTGCTGTGCTGCATCTTGTAGATGGTACACACTGCAGCCACGGTACGCCGGTGGGGGAGGGAGTGAATGTTTAAGGTGGTGGATGGGGTGCCAATCAAGCGGGCTGCTTTGTCCTGGATGACGTTGAGCTTCTTGAGTGTTGTTGGAGCTTGTATCCATCCATATACATATATATACATAGATAGATATATTAGACATATATTAGATGTGTATAATAGCAAAATACTGTGGATGCTGCAAATCTGAAATAACAGAAAATGCTGGAAATACTCAGCAGGTCAGGCAGCATCTGTAGCGAGAGAAACAGAGTTAACGTTTCAGGTCTGTGTCCCTTCGTCAGAATTGGAAAATGTTAGAGATGGAATAGGTTTTAAGCAGATGCAGAAGCTGGGAAAGGGGGAGGGAAGGAAAGAACGAAAGGGACGATCTGTGCTAGGGTGGAAAGTAGGAGTGGTGAAATGTTGCAAATGGGGATGGCAGAATCATCAACAGCTGCAGCCTGAAAAAATATGGGCAGAGGTTATGGTCTGAAATTGTTGGACTCAATATTGAGTCCATAAGGTGCCTAATCGAAAGATGAGGTGCTGTTCCTCGAGCTTACGTTGAGCTTCATTGGAACAGGGTAAGAGGCCGAGGTCAGAGTGGGAGTGGAGCGGAGAATTAAAGTGACAGGCGATCAGAAGCTCAGGGTCACCCTTACGGACTGAATAGAGGTGTTCCGCAAAGCTGCCACCCAATCTGTGTTTGGTCTCCCCAATGTAGAGGAGACCACATAGTGAGCAGCGAATACAGTCTACTAGATTGCAAGAAGTACAAGCAAATCGCTGTTTCACCTGAAGGGTGTTTGGGGCCCTGGACAGTGGGAAGGTAAAAGGGCAGGTGTTGCATCTCCTGCGCTTGCACGGGAAGGTACCGTGGGGAGTGCTAGAGGAGTGGACCAGGGTGTCGCGGAGGGAGCGGTCCCTTCCGAATACTGAAACGGGAGGGGGGTGGTGGAAGATGTGTTTGGTGGTGGGATCACGTTGGAGGTGGCAGAAATGGCGGAGGATGATCCATTGAATGTAGAGGCTGGTGGGGTGAAAGGTGAGGACAAGGGGAACCCTATCTTGGTTCTGGGAGGGAGGGGAAGGGGCGAGGGCAGAAGTGTGGGAAATGGAATGCATGCGGTCGAGAGCCATGTCAACTACGGTAGAGGGGAATCCTCGGTTGAGGAAAAAGGAAGACATGTCGGAAGCACTAGTAGGGAAGGTGGCATCGTCAGAACAAATGCGGCGGAGACGGAGAAACTGGGAGAATGGAATAGAGTCCTTACAGGAAGCGGGGTGGGAGGAAGTGCAGTCCAGGTAGCTGTGGGAGTCAGTGGGCTTGTAATGGATGTTATATATATTCTGTATTGCATCATAGAGAAGGTCAGAGTCTTTACAGGTAACACTTGGTCCGTGTGATCTCCTGGACTGGTTTTGATCGCCTGAGGGGGCCGGAGAGGAATGTTCCCGGAGTATTTTTTTCCGTTTTTGGCCCTGGGGTCTTTTTGCCTCTCGAGAGGTGACATGGCTGTGGGGTGGGGGGCTGGGGTAGGAAGTGTTTAGTCAGGGTGTTCCAGGCATCGTGGGGCAGGCTTGCTGGACCAGCTGTTCGTAGGTAAGGCACAAATTATTATTCTGCAGCTTAAGAGCAGCTGTGTGAAATTTAACTTGCCCCTATTTCAGGCAATACGGTGTAAACTCTGCCCTTGCTGGGTTAACTGGTTGCAAATTGTTCTTAGGCTGATCCTCTGGGCAATTAGAGGTCAGATTGGATTTTTTTTCCATTTAAACGTGACTCCTGAGGTCAGTTAGATGGTGAGAAAGTCTGTTGGCAATGACGGGCTTTCTTTCTCGATGAAGTATGTGTGTGTTGTGACAGTGTGACACCTGAAGTGTGACGGACACGCCCCCCAAATTGTTACTTATATACCGAGGAGTCTCCTGCGACGTTACTTGTGGTTAATCGGAGGAACTGGTTGGGGGTCATTTTCAGCTTCATGCCTGGGTGGTCACCTGGCGGAGTGTCTGTTACAGAACTCGCCTGGATTTTCACCCCACAGGAAATGGTTGGGTTCTACAGCGGCTGGGAGATCTACTCTCCCAGTTTACTGCCCAGGTGGTGAAGTCAATAACTAACCGAACCCCACCCCATGTCTTTTAGCTGTGTTCATTGTAACAGGCTACAATGCCACCTCCCAGAGTAAGTAAGAATAACCGGGAGTCTTGTAATATTTCGATTAGACACTTCGCAGCCTTCCGAACTCGACATCGAGTTCAACAATTTCCGATCATAACCTCTGCCCCCATTTTTTCGGACGGCAGCTGTTGATGATTCTGCCATTCCCATTTACACCTCTTCCAAACTCATCTTTTGTTTCTTTACTTGTCCCATTACCATCTCTTTTTGCCTTGCACCATCGTCCCTTTTTGTCATTTAATCTATCTTGCCTTCCACCCTATCGGAGATCTTCCCTTTTGTTCTTTCCTCCTCTTTCCCCCCCCCCCTCTGTACTTGCTTAAAACCTGTTACATTTCTAACTTCTTCCAGTTCTGACGAAAGGTCACACAATTCTAACTTCTTCCAGTTCTGACGAAAGGTCACAGACCTGAAACGTTAACTCTGTTTCTCTCTCTACAGATGCTGCCTGACCTGTTGAGTATTTCCAGCATTTTCTGTTTTTATTTCAGATTTCCAGCATCCGCAGTATTTTGCTTTTGTATTTTGTGGCCTTGTAATATTATTGTCTTAAATGTTTCTGTGCCACCTTTAGAGCGAGGGAGGACAACAGGTTCTACAGTTACAGCATTACCTACTGATTCAAACGGACTGAGAGCATTATAGCATAGCCAACGCAAGGATTTTAATGGGCCATGATTTGCTGTAGCAGGTCATCAAACGATGTTAGACTTGCCCTTGCACATTTAAGCTTTAAAAAAATGTTTACGTGGCAAGTTGCTGAAAGTGTGAATTGATAACGGCGCAGCGAAGGGGAAACAGGGCATCTGGGACATGAGTGAACAGGACAAGCAACAGGGTATCTCCTGAACCCATTAGATTGAAAGATTGTGAAATTAACAGTGCAAGGACTGAGAAGGAGGGTGAATTAGAGTGGGCGAATTCAAGGTCACATCAGGTACAGAAAGAGAAATAAAGAGAAGGAAAGAAAGATTGGATTAAGAGAGAAAAAAAGAGACAGAAAGGACTTTTTAAAAAATGTAACATTTTTAATTTTACATTTTGAAAATCTCCAGCAACAATTAAAATCTGAAGGAATGAGACTCCAGACTTGTAATGGTTAATTTTCAGCACCAGAGATGTTGTTTAGCAGTAATTAACACTTATCACATCATTAAATAGGTACTTAGACTTGAAATGACTTGACTTAACTTTCTGTGGTGAGTTTAGTTCGTATCTACCGCACAAATACAGCAACTTCACGCCATTCAATGCATTTCGACGGTGAGCCAGACAGCGAGATGCCATTTCCACTATTAAGAAAAGAGGCCCACTAGTACCTTCTCTGTGTGAAATATGCTGCCATGCCTGCATCACCCACATCGCGAGAAGAAATAAAATAAAGGCACCTTTATTCTATTTGAAATTTTGATCAAAGCATCGAAAGGACACAAGTAAAGGGATATGGGGCGGTGAGAAGGGTTTGGGTGATGTAGAAAGTTAGCATACAGCCCTTTAATCGCTGGGATGCAGCGCTGATTCCAGCTCAGAGTGGTGGTAAGTGTTAAGAATGTGTCAGCCGTGGCTCAGTGGGTAGCACTCTCTCTCGCTTCTGGGTCAGAAGGTTGTGGGTTCAAGTCCTACTCCAGAGACTTGAGCACAAAAATCCAGGCTGACACTACCAATGCCAGTGCTGAGGGAGTGCTGCGCTGTCAGAGGTGCTGTCTTTCGGATGAGGCGCTAAACTGAGGCCCCGTCTGCTCTCTCAGGTGGATGTAAAAGATCCCGTGGCACTATTTCGAAGAAGAGCAGGGAAGTTATCCCCAGTGGCCTGGCCAATATTTATCCCTAAATCAACATCACTAAAACAGATTATTTGGTCATTATCACATTGCTGTTTGCGGGAGCTTGTTGTGCGCAAATTGACTGCCGTGTTTCCCACATTACAACAGTGACTACACTCCAATAAGTACTTCATTGGCTGTGAAGCGCTTTGGGACGTCCGGTGGTCGTGAAAGATGCTGTAGAAATGCAAGTCTGTCTTTTTCTTTTACTGCCTTCTCTGCCCACTATCCTGTCCTGTGTGAAAGGATCCAAAATCCTGTCGAGACCCCTGCAGCAAACAGCCAATATATATCTGCCGGTTTTACATGGTAAAATAGTTTCTATTGTACGTCATGTGGCACCGGCTTCCTTCTCGGTAAAACTCCAAGTCACGCAACCCGCGACCATGAAGCAAGAGTAAGATTATCCAAATTAAAACGAAGGTTCGCTATTTTCAGAATAATTAGAGATCCTGCTGAAGGAACTAATCCAACTGAGGGGGTCGAGTGGACATTAAGAAAGCTCCAGAGCTTTTGCTCGCTGGCTTGATGATGTCATCTGAAGCACTCAATGTGATTACTGATCTTGTAATTCCTTTTGAGGTTTCCATTATCTCCGTGTAAAACAGACACTCTGTCGGATGTGGTTGGAGGTGAGGTTCTGCGAGAGGCATGTTCCCATACTATCATGAATCAAGCACAGAGCTACAAGGCCACTGTAATCACCCACTTGTTAACAGTCTCCACCTTAGCTCGAGAGCGTTGTTCGTGTACCTCAGATGTGTAAGTCTGCTTGACCCCCCCCACAACATGGATTAGGTGCAGGACAGCTTGTGAAAGTAGTATGGATTAGCAGATCTTTTAAGTGCTGTTGCTCAAAGTAAGCCGTTTTATAATAATAACGAGTGTTTTACATGTCATGTAACCCGCCATCTGTTGTTCTGCTAAGGTGGCGCTATGTCCCTTTAGGTGACAAAATCTAATTGTTGTTAAGTAAATACCAGCTTGGGTCACTCAGAGTTTAATTGCTATTTGGTCAGGGAACTTTGCAAATTGTTAAAAGTACTCATCGATTTCTGCTGTAGATCAGAAGGAGCCAGCATTAAGTAGCAAACTTTTCTTGCATGATTGTCTTTTGCAGCCTTGGTAAAGTGCGATGGCTGGAGTGTGCTGACTCGTCTGACTGCTGTACATGATGACACGCTGTTTATAATACATGATGGACGGATAGATAGACGTAGCCAGAGGTCGACAGGACCTTTTCCTCTTGTTTTGAAAAAAAAAAGAGGTGCAGTCACCTGACAATAAAATCTCACAAGTGCTTCATTCAGCGAGCAGTGGATTGAAATTCAGGCTGATGCTTGTGGCAGGGAAGCAGATTTTTGTAGAACAGGCAAATCGCTTTATTTTGGGAGTTTTGCAAACTGTTGTAAACGGATGTGATCTAATTGGGATTACAGAGACATGGCTCCAGGGTGACCGAGGCTGGGAATTCAACATCCAGGGGTATTCAATATTCAGGAAGGACAGGCAAAAAGGAAAAGTAGGTGGGGTAGCATTGCTGGTTAAAGAGGAGATTAACACAATAGTAAGGAAGGATATTAGCTCTGATAATGTGAAATCTGTATGGGTAGAGCTGAGAAACACCAAGGGGCAGAAAACATTAGTGGGAGTTGTATACAGATCCCCAAACAGTAATGCTGAGGTTGGGGATGGCATTAAACGGGAAATTAGAGATGCGTGCAATAAGGGCACAGCAGTTATCATGGGTGACTTTAATCTACATATAGATTGAGCTAACCAAATTAGTAACAATAGGAGGAGGAATTCCTAGAGTGTATACGGGATGGTTTCCTGGAACAATATGTTGAGGAACCAACTAGAGATCAGGCCATCTTAGACTGGGTATTATGTAATGAGAAAGGATTAATTAGCAATCTTGTGCGAGGCCCTTGGGGAGGAGCGATCATAATATGATCGAATTCTTCATTAAGATGGAAAGTGAAGTAGTTGACTCAGAGACTAGGGTCCTGAATTTAAATAAAGGAAACTATGATGGTATGAGGCGTGAGCTGGCTAGGATGGATTGGGGAATGTTACTTAAGGGGTTGATGGTGGATAGGCAATGGCAAACATTCAAAGATCGCATGGATGAATTACAGAATTTGTTCATCCCTGTCTGGTATAAAAATAAAACAAAAAAGGTGGCTGAACCGTGGCTAACAAGGGAAATTAGGGATAGCATAAGATCCAAGGAGAGGACATATAAATTGGCCAGAAAAAGCAGCAAACCTGAGGATTGGGAGCAGTTTAGGATTCAGCAAAGGAGGACAAAGGGATTAATTAAGAGGGGGAAAATAGAATATGAGAGTAAACTTGCAGGGAACATAAAAACTGACGTAAAAGATTCTATAAATATGTGAAGAGAAAAAGATTGGTGAAGTCAAGCGTAGGTCCCTTGCAGTCAGAATCAGGGGAATTTATAATGAGGAACAAAGAAATGGCAGACCAATTAAATACATACTTTGGTGTATTTGGACTTTCAGAAGGCTTTCGATAAGGTCCCGCATAAGAGATTAGCATGTAAAGTTAAAGCACATGGGATTGGGCATAAGGTACTGACTTGGATAGAGAACTGGTTGGCAGACAGGAAGCAAAGAGTTGGAATAAATGGGTCTTTTTCCGAGTGGCAGGCAGTGACTAGTGGGGTACCGCAGGGATCGGTGCTAGGACCCCAGCTATTCAGAATATATATTAATGATCTAGACGAGGGAATTAGATGTAATATCTCCAAGTTTGCAGATGACACAAAGCTGGGTGGGCGCGTGTGCTGTGAGGAGGATGCCGAGAAACTCCAGTATGATTTGGACAGGTTGGGTGATTGGGCGGATGCATGGCAGATGCAGTATAATGTGGATAAATGCGAGGTTATCCACTTTGGTGGCAAAAACAGGAAGACAGATTATTATCTGAACGCCAATAGATTGGGAGAAGGGGAAGTGCAATGAGACCTGGGTGTCCTTGTGCACCAGTCGCTGAAGGTAAGCATGCAGGTGCAGCAGGCGGTTAAGAAGGCAAATGGTATGTTGGCCTTCATAGCGAGAGGGTTCGAGTACAGGAGCAAGAATGTCTTGCTGCAGCTGTACAGGGCCTTGGTGAGACCACACCTTGAGTATTGTGTGCAGTTTTGGTCGCTTTATCTGAGGAAGGATGTTCTTGCCATGGAGGGAGTGCAGCGAAGATTCACCAGACTGATACCTGGGATGGCAGGAATGATGTATGAGGAGAGATTGGGTCGATTGGGCTTATATTCGCTGGAGTTTAGAAGAATGAGAGGGGATCTCATTGAAACTTATAAAATTCTGACAGGACTAGATGCAGGAAGGATGTTCCCGATCGCCGGGGAGTCCAGAACCAGGGGTCACAGTCTAAAGATAAGGGGTAAGCCATTTAGGACAGAGATGAGGAGGAATTTCTTCACCCAGAGAGTGGTGAACCTGTGGAATTCTCTACCACAAAAGGCAGTTGAGGCCAATTCATTAAATATATTCAAGAAGGAGTTAGATATATTTCTTAAGGCTAAAGGGATCAAGGGATATGGGGAGAAAGCAGGGACAGGGTATTGAATTTGGATGATCAGCCACGATCTCATTGAATGGCGGAGCAGGCTCGAGGGGCCAAATGGCCTACTCCTGCTCCTATCTTCTACGTTTGGTGCTGCTTTTCTGAGCAGTGCAGTTCAATTTTGGGATGTGAAGATTAACCCAAGACAAGTTGAGAGGCTTCCTTACAAGATAGTGATGAATGTTTGTAGACACATTGCAGCTGCTGAAATCCTCATCCATGCCTTTGTTATCTATGGACTTGACTATTCCAACGCACTCCTGGCTGGCCTCCCACATTCCACCCTCCGTAAACTTGAGGTCATCCAAAACTCGGCTGCCCATGTCCTAACTCAGACCAAGTCCCGTTCACCCATCAACCCCTGTGCTCACTGACCTACATTGGCTCCCGGTCCAGCAACGCCTCGATTTTAAAATTCTCATCCTTGTTTTTGATTCCCGCCATGGCCTCGCCCCTCCCTCCCTATCTCTGTAACCTCCTCCAGCCCTACAACCCTCCGAGATCTCGGCGCTCCTCCAGTTCTGACCTCATGAGCATCCCTGATCATTGGCGGCCGTACCTTCAGCTGCCGAGGCCCAAAGCTCTGGAATTCCCTCCCTGAACCCCTCCACACCTCTCTCCTCCTTTAAGACGCTCCTTAAAACCGACCTCTTTGACCAAGCTTTTGGTCACCTATCCTGATAACTCCTTATGTGGCTCGGTGTCAAATTCTGTTTGATAATCGCTCCTGTGAAGTGCCCTGGGACGTTTTACTATGTGAAAGGACATATATAAATGCAAATTTTTATTGCACTGACCTGTTAATAATATCGCATGTGCAAATCCCATTAATTCTGCACAATATATATAAATTGCACATGATTCAGATGAAAATGACTCGGGAAATGTTTTTGCACTGGAGCAAATGGAAGAGCAGATTCAGCCCCCAAAGCAACGCCGATGGTATTTTAGGGTACAGTATGTTGTCGGTCATGCAAGACATTCCTGCAGCTCTCCCTAGAATAAGGTCACCTCCTCTTTGAAGCCAAGGGCCCCTTGGGCATTAACGGTTTGAGTCTTTAGAAAGCCAAACTGTTTAAATTGAAACCTCCATGGTTCCAGATGAGTTTGGGAAGATTTCTAGGCTCTTGTTAAACTTCAGCTATGCTGTGAATATACTGGCTGTCTACTGGTGTACATAGTGTGGGGGAGATGGGCTTTAAAAGAAATGTCAAGTTTATTTCATCTATATAACATAATATATGCTTTCCACATATATAACGTTATGTCTCCCTATCTCTGTAACCTCCTCCAGCCCCACAACCCCCCGAGATCTCTGCGCTCCTCCAAGTCTGGCCTCTTGCGCATCCCCGATTTTCATCGCTCCAACATTGGCGGCCGTGCCTTCAGTTGCCCGGGCCCTAAGCTCTGGAATTCCCTCCCTAAACCTCTCCGCCTCTCTCTCCTCCTTTAAGACGCTCCTTAAAACCTACCTCTTTGACCAAGCTTTTGGTCGCCTGTCCTAATATCTCCTTATGTGGCTCGGTGTCAAATTTTGTTTGATAATCGCTGCTGTGAAGCGCCTTGGGACGTTTTACTGTGTTAAAGGTGCTGTAGAAATGCAAGTTGTTGGTTGTTGTTGTCTAGCCTTGAGCTTGCCTGTCACACCCATCCACAGTCAAATATTTTCCACGTCAAGCCATTTTGAAAGAGAAAGGCAGCCAATCATCTGCAACCCATGGAGAAACTCGCCCAGCCACAGAAAATACTTTATGGACGCAGGAGTCAAAATGTCTGACCTTCGCAAGCGCACTTAAAAACGAAGTGCTGCTGACTTTCAGATGGATGCGTGAAGACACTTTGCAATCTGTAACGTCCCTTCACCAAATAACAATTAAACTCTGACCCCAGTCCGTGTTTACTCAACAACAATTGGACTTTATGGGGGGAAAATTGGGTTGCTTTGCACCACCCTAGGGCGCTAACGGGGCGCAAAGCAACTGGCGCCCGGGCGCGGCGCCACCCACGCTTCCTGTGAAATTCAGTGGGAGGTTAGCGGCGGCGCTAACCGGTAGCGCCCCGCGGTGCTGCGCCGCCGGCGATGACATCATTGCCGTGTGCAGTGCCATGGCCACAACCTTCGGGAGCGCCCCGACTTATCGCCGGACGCTATGTCCGACGGGGTCAGGTGGTCTTACCCGCGGCTGGGGAGGCGCAATGTAAAGTGCAGCGCGGGGCGGCCATTTTTGTCGCTGTCCACCTGCCTGCGCTCCCGTCCCTGGCCTCCTGAACGGACCCCACCCCCCGGCGGAGTGCCGGCTGCGCTCCAGGAGCCCGGCACTTTTCTCTTGAGTGCCAGGCTCTTTTGCTGGCACTCCCAATCCCCGGTGGCCCAGCTGGGCCCCGGGTCGTGCTGCGCAAGGCCCCTCCCCTTTAAGAAGATATTGACTCGCAGCGCCCCAAGAGGGATGGGGGTCGCTTCCAGTAGCGCCCCACTTCCCTTTTGGAGCACAACCGCTGAAGTTCCGGCGCGGGGGCGCTAATTTTTCCGGGGAGCTAAAAGTAGCACTGTTTTTTGCATTAAAATAAATATGAATTATTCAAGTGTCAGCTGTGGCTCAGGTTGTAGCACTCTCTCTCACCTCGGAGTCAGAAGGTTGTGGGTTCCACGCCAGAGACTTGAGCACAACAATCTAGGCTGACACTCCTAGTGCAGTGCTGAGGGAGTGCTGCACTGTCAAGAGGTGCTGTCTTTCGGATGAGACGTTAAACCGAGGCCCCGTCTGTGTTCTCAAGTGGACGTAAAAGATCCCACGGCACTATTTCGGAGAAGAGCAGGGGAGTTCTCCCCGGTGTCCTGGGGCAATATCTCTCCCTCAACCAGCATCACTAAAACAAATTATCTGGTCATTATCCCATTGCTGTTTGTGGGAGCTTGCTGTGCGCAATTTGGCTGCCGCCTTTCCCACATTACACCAGTGACTACACTTGAAAAGTACTTCATTGGCTGTAAAGCGCTTTGAGACTTCCTGAGGTCGTGAAAGGTATTGTTTGAATGCAAGTCTTATTTTTTAGTAATTTGAATTAAGCAACAGCCCTACATAAGTCAGAACGAAGGAATTTAGTGCTTAAAAATAGGAATTAAAGAACTTTGAACTAAGAGGAGTCGACTGTAGAGCGTTCCTGATAAAACAGCGTTGTGTGGCGTACCGACCACAAAGGACACAATCCGCTTTTCGGTCCGTAGACTATAAATCAGGCGTCATGCCTTTAAGAAGGATCACACCTTTAAGAAACTCGATCTGCAACATAGTTAAGCCCAGAGCGGGGGAGGAGCAGTCGAAGCTGTGGACTGATGAAAGGCAGTCGGACTTAGTGTAGGCTCTGACGCCATTTTGTGTTCAACATGCAGTCTCAACAATTAAACCTTTTCTGTTGAACCTCTCCGAGTTCAGTATTTTTTGCTAGGAGTACGTAGACTCCTACATTGGTGACCCCTAAGCGTAACCATGGCTGACACAAATGCAGTTTCTGTGAAGCTGCCGGAGTTCTGGGAGAACCTAGCCACCGACTGGTTCCTTCAAGCCGAATCGCAATTCCGACTCCGCGGCATCACCGCCGACGCAACGATGTACGACTACCTCCTCGCCTCCCTGGGCAGCTCCACAATCACGAAAATCTGGACAACACGACAAAACCCTTTGGAGGAAGGCAAGTACGCACATCTCAAGGCCGCGCTCCTTAAAAAAAATTCACAGCCTCCCAATTTTTGCGCAACTGCCACCTCCTCGACCTCCCGGGCCTCGGTGACTCCACGCCATCAGACTTGCTCTCACACATGCTTGCTCTGACCGACGAGAAACCGCCCGGCTCCCTCTTCCGCACGCTCTTTATCCACCAACTACCTCCCAGCATCCGCCCGGCGATCGTGGCGTCCAGCCTCACGGACCTCGAGGCCCTGGCCGACAAAGCCGATAAGCTCCTGTCCGCCGGCTCCAACCACGCCGTCACCCCCGACCTGGCCTCCGCAGCATCGGTGCGCGCTCCACCCTCTATCGCGCGGCCACACAGCTCGGCCACGAGGCCCCCCAGGCCCCCACATACCCCAAGCCCTCCGACCCAGGGCTACTGCTACTTCCATACCCGGTTCGGCGCACGGGCACGCCGCTGCAGCCATCCCTGCACGTTTCCAACCGCCCCCACACCGGCCTACACGATGGCCGTGGGGCAAGCAGGCGCGCTGCTGTACGTTACGGACAGCGCCTCCGGACGCCGTTTCCTGTGCAACACGGGCGCGCAACGCAGCATCATCCCCGCGTCCGCCCTCGAGATCCAGCGAGGCGGCCGCGGCCCTGCGCTGGCTGCCACCAACGGCACCGACATCCGGACGTACGGCACCCGCACCGTCACCATCAACCTCGCAGGCCGCCGCTACCACTGGGAGTTTATCACCGCCAAGGTGCTCTCCCCGCTCCTCGGTGCGGATTTCCTGTGTGCCCACGGCCTGTTGGTCGACATGCCTCAGTGCCGCCTCGTGGACATGAACACCATGTCACCTATCCCGGGCGCCATGGCCCCCCCCCCCCCCCAACCCGCCGAAATGGCGTGGCAGTGCCACGCCCGCTCAACGGACGACTACTCAGCACTCCTGGCTGAGTTCCCAGCCCTCACCAACCCAACCTCCCCCGCGAAAGTTGCTAAGCACGGGGTAGAACACTTCATCCCCACCACAGGCCCACCGGTGTTTGCCCACGCCCGCAGGCTGGACCCGGCCAAGCTGGAGATCGCGCGGGCCGAGTTCGCCACAATGGAACAGCTCGGCATCATCCACCGCTCCAACAGCCCCTGGGCCTCCCCACTCCACATCGCCACCAAACCCGACGGGGGATGGCGCCCCTGCGGGGACTACCGCCGCCTAAACAACGCCACCACGGCGGATCGGTACTCCATACCGCACATGCAAGACTTCTCAGCTAGACTGGCCGGCCGCTCAGTCTTCTCCAAAGTCGACCTGGTGCGCGGCTACCATCAGGTGCCAGTCCAACCCACGGACGTTCCCAAGACGGCCATAATCACCCCTTTTGGGCTATTCGAGTTCCTCCGAATGCCCTTCGGCCTCAAAAACGCGGCCCAGGCCTTCCAGCGGCTCATGGACTCGGTCTTCCGGGACCTGAAGTTCCTCTTTGTCCACCTGGATGACATCCTGGTAGCTAGTTCCTCCAAGCAGGAACACATCGAGCACCTCCGCACCCTGTTCCAGCGGCTCAGTGAGCACGGGCTCATCATCAGCCCAGCCAAGTGCCAATTCGGCCTCAGCAGGATCGAATTCCTCGGCCACCACATCACGCAGGACGGAGCCATTCCCCTGCCCGCCAAGGTGCAAGCCATCCAGCAGTTCCCCCCGGCCTACCACCATCAAAGGCCTCCAGGAGTTCTTGGGGATGATCATCTTTTACAACCGCTTCATTCCCGGAGCGGCCTCCCTCGTGCGACCTCTATACGAAGCCCTCCGGGGTAAGAAAGACAGAATGGCGATCGAGTGGTCGGTGGACATGTTGACCGCTTTCGACTTGACCAAAAAGGCGCTCGCCGATGCCACCATGCTCGGTCACCCACAGCCCAACGCCACGGTGGCCCTCACCACGGACACCTCCGACCACGCGGTCGGCGCCGTGTACAAACAGTGGGTCGATGGAGCCTGGCAACCGCTGGCCTTTTTCAGCCGCCAACTGCGCCCCCCGGAGGCCAAATACAGCGCCTTTGACCACGAGCTCCTCGCACTGTACCTGGCAGTCCGCCATTTTAGATTTTTTCTGGAGGGCCGCCCCTTCACCGCGTTTGTCGACCACAAACCCCTGACATTCGCTATGGCAAAATCTGCGGACCCGTGGTCAGCCAGGCAACAACGCCAGCTCGCCGCGGTGTCCGAATTCACCACGGACATCCGGCACGTCTCCAGTCGAGACAACGTGGTGGCCGACTGCCTATCCCGCCCTGCTGTCCACGGCGCCCACCTGGCAGTGGACTATGCTCAACTGGCAGCAGAGCAACGCACCGACCCCGATCTGCTCTCCGTGCCCACAACCCTCCCAGGGCTGCGACTGACCGACGTCGCCTGCGGCCCGTCCGCCATCAGTCAAATGCGACACCTCCTTGGCGCAACGCCGCCCCGTAGTCCCGGCGTCCTGGCGAAAACGGGTGTTCAACATCGTCCACGGCCTTTCACACCCCGGCACCCATGCGTCCATTAGACTGGTGGCCAACCGATTTGTCTGGCGCGGCTTGCGCAAAGATGTGCGCGTCTGGTCCAGATCCTGCATAGCTTGCCAGCGTGCCAAAATCCACCAGCACGTCAAAGCCCCACTCGAGGAGCTCACCGTGCCAGAAAGAAGGTTTGACCACGTCCACATCGACCTCGTCGGCCCCCTGCCGCTATCACAAGGTCACACGCACCTGCTGACAATCGTGGACCGTACCACCCGCTGGCCCGAGGCCATTTCACTGACGTCCACCACCACCGCCGACATCGCGAGGGCGTTCATCGGTACCTGGGTCGCTCGGTTCGGCGTCCCCTCCGACATGACGTCAGATAGAGGCTTGCAGTTCACCTCTGATCTGTGGGCCGCCATCGCCCGAAACCTCGGGGTGGCCGTTCACCGCACCACGGCTTACCACCCCCAAGCCAACGGACTGTGCGAGTGATTCCACAGGTCCATGAAGGCGTCCCTTCGCGCCAGCCTTGAGGACGAGGCTTGGATCGACCGCCTCCCGTGGGTGCTACTTGGCCTACGCTCCACGGTCAAGGAAGACCTGCAAGCCTCGGCGGCGGAACTCGTGTACGGCCAGCCACTGCGTGTACCTGGAGAGTTCCTGCCCACCGCCACGACCCCCTGGTCGGCTGACCAGTAATGCCGCGCTTTCGCCAACCGAGCACAACAGTTCGCTCCGGTACCCACCGGCTGGCACGGCGAACCAGCAACTCGCGTACCACCTAGCCTGCATATGGCCAAATTTGTTTTTGTGCGCCATGACGCCCACCGAGGACCTCTACGGCCCCCATATGATGGACCCTACAAGGTACTCCAGACAGGGAACAAGTTCTTCCTCCTCGAAGTGGGCGGCAGAACTGACAAGGTGTCGGTCGACCGGCTCAAGCTGGCGCACCTAGAGCCCGACGAACCCGTTCAAGTGGGCCAACCCCCACCACGGGGCAGACCGCCTAAGAGCCCGACGCGTCCGACCGCCCCGCTCCCGACACCAACCGCCAAGAGCCGTTCCGGCCGTGCCATCAAGCCGCCACGCCGGTTCGTACACTCCCTACTAGCGGATTCTGGGGGGAGCTGTGTGGCGTACCGACCACAGAAAGGACACAATCCGCTTTTCGGTCCGTAGACTATAAATCAGGCATCATGCCTTTAAGAAGGATCACACCTTTAAGAAACTCGATCTGCAACATAGTTAAGCCCAGAGCGGGGGAGGAGCAGTCGAAGCTGTGGACTGATGAAAGGCAGTCGGACTTAGTGTAGGCTCTGACGCCATTTTGTGTTCAACATGCAGTCTCAACAATTAAACCTTTTCTGTTGAACCTCTCCGAGTTCAGTATTTTTTGCTAGGAGTACGTAGACTCCTACAGTAGCATCTCACTCGCTGTCACGGGATCGGGAGCTCACGGTTCTGGTCGAAGACCTTTCATCGGAACTGGAAGATGTTTGAGAGGTAAACAGCTTTTACTCAAGTACTGTACAAAGCCAGGGGAAAAATGGGGGGCTAGGGAAAGAACAAAAGGGAGAGGTCTGTGGTCGGGTGGAGGGCAGGAGTGATTAAATGGCTAAAGTGTGGATAGTACAAAGCAAAAGGAGGTGATAATGAGACAAGTATAGGAACAAAGTATGGGTCGTGAGGAGGTGTTAATGGCAATAGCAGAGGGGGAGGGAGGCATGGGAAAACCTGGCAAAGTGGAGTAGGCTCCCCTGGCCTGGATTTTGCCAGATTTTCCAGGCCCCCCACCGCCGCCCCCCCCCCCTGTTATTTCACTGTAACCACAGTTACACCTCTTCTGAACCCATCTTTTGTTTCTTTACTTGTTTTGATTCTCTCTCCACAGACGTTGCCTGACCTGCCGAGTGTTTCCAGCATTCTGTCTTTATTTCAGATTGGCAGCATCCGCAGTATTTTGCTTTGGTCACTGGAGATCTGCTAGTTTTTTAAATGCTTGTGTTGAAACTTTCACATTCCAGGTCAGTGACACGGCAGTAAAGTGGCTGCATGGTTTTCAAAACCGAGGACCAGCGTCCGGTGTGTTGTGTTGTGATTCTCGGTTAGTCCGGTGTGTTGTGTTGTGGTTCTCGGTTTGTCCGGTGTGTTGAGTGTTGTGGTTCTCGGTTTGCTTGATCCGTGTATCTTAATGTTGTGTCCTTCAATAATCAGACAAAAGACTGCAGGGAACGATCAACAGGTGTTTACTGACTGAGGGTTACTCTAGAACTAACTATACAGATCACTACTCAGGGTTTATATACAGGTGTGGTCACTGCCGGTACTACAGTATACAGGAGCTGTAAAAAGTAGTTCTCCCCTTAAAGGTACATACATTACATTCTCCCCGTGTTTGCGTGGGTTTCCTCCGGGTGCTCCGGTTTCCTCCCACAGTCCAAAGATGTGCGGGTTAGGTTGATTGGCTATGATAAATTGACCCTTAGTGTTAGGGGGATTAAATACGTGGGGTTACGGGGATAGGGTGGGATATGTGTTGGTGTAGGGGTTACGGGGATCGGGTGGGATATGTGTCGGTGCAGGCTCGATGGGCCGAAATGGCCTCTATCTGCACTGTGGGGTTTCTGTGATTTCTGTGATTTCTGTGATTACAATTCCTTCCCTTTTAGATTAACAGTACCATAACACTCATTTAACAATGAAATATCAAACTAATTACAATTAACACTTTTAACATGCAACATTAGCTGAAAATAGTCTATTTATATATTCAGTCTTTGGGGAGGCTTCCTGATCCTTTCTGGATAGCGCCTTTCCCGAGTGTCTTGCTCTTGGTGCGGAGGCGATTCTGGCCCCCTGTCGTCGGTTGGTTCATCAGCTTCCGATGCTACTGTTTCTGAGGTAGATGCGACTTGTACGTCGGGTTCCTCACCAGGTTCGTATGGCCGAGACATGGGGTTGACTCGTTCCGATGACTCTAGGATCTGGTCAGCATGGCGTCTCACAATGTTCTCCCCAACATCCACTGTGTACATTAGTGGCCCCTGCCGTGTGCATATCGTTCCTGGTTGCCATTTCTCTGTTCGGTAGTCGCGGGCCAAGACTGGTTGCCCTACATTGAAGCTCCTTGTCGGCTTCTCATGGATGTGCTGGAATTGCTTACTCTCAACATCTCTTCGTACATTTGGTCTGAGCAAATCCAGACGAGATCTCAACCTTCGGTTAAAGAACATCATGGCCAGGGCCTGGTTGGTGACTGCATGTGTCACATTTCTGTAGGCTAACAAGGAAATTGTCCACCTTATGCTGCAGTGGAATGTCGTCATCGCACATGGCCTTTACTGCTTTTTCAAAGGTTTGTACGAACTTCTCAGCCAATCCATTTGTGGCTGGATGATACGGGGCGGATGTGTAATGCCTTACCCCATTCCTTTTCATAAATCTTCGAAACTCTTTGGACACAAACTGTGGTCCGTTATCAGAGCAAATCTGCTCTGGCAAGCCGTTCCTGGCAAAAATGGTCTGTAGGACTGCAATAGTTTTCTCCGTGGTGGTGGAGGACATTTTGATCACCTCAGGCCATTTCGAGTGCGCAACCATGGCTATTAAAAACATTGAGTCCATGAATGGACCAGCAAAATCAATATGCACCCGTTGTCATGGAGATGAGGGCCACTCCCATGGGTGTAGAGGGGCATGTGGTGGTGCATTTTGGACCTTCTGGCATCCTGAGCAGCTCTTTGTCAGGTCCTCGATTTGCTGATCGATCCCCGGCCACCACACATAAGCCCTAGCAAGGCTTTTCATTTTCACCCCTCCCAGATGACCTTCGTGAAGCTCATTGAGCACTCTCTCCCCTAACTTAGGTGGAATTACCACTCGGGATCCACACATCAAGGTCCCCTGGCATACTGACAGCTGTTCTCTTCTGGATGAGAATGCTGGCAACAGTGAGTCGCCATGTGCTGGCCATCCCTTCACCGTCAAATCATATATCCGAGACAGCGTCGGGTCATCTCGGGTCTCCTCTATACCAGCGTTCGTTACTGGCAAGCATTCAATTATAGTCGAATGAAATATTTCGACAGGATCCACTGCTGGTGCTTCCTCCGCAGTAGGCAGTGGCAGGCGTGATAGCCCATCAGCGTTTCCATGCTGTTTCGTGCCCTTATACTCGATTTCATATTGGTGCGCCCCTAGAAAAAGGGACCATCTTTGTAGCCGTTGTGCAGTCATCACCGGAACGCCCTTCTTTGGATTAAAGATGGAGACAAGTGGTTGGTGGTCAGTCAGCAAGTTGAACTTCTGCCCGTGCAGATAGTGATTGAACTTTTTCACTCCCTACACTAGGCTGAGGGCCTCCCTGTCAATCTGGGCGTAGTTACGCTCAGCTGAGGTTAGTGACCGAGACGCAAAGGCTACTGGCCTCTCCGAGCCGTCCGGGAATTTGTGCGACAGCACCGCTCCAATGCCATAGGGTGATGCATCACACGCCAACCGAATTTGTAGTGCTGGGTTGAAATGAGCCAACATCTCTTTTGATGTGATCAATGCTTTGCTCTTCTGGAAAGCTCGTTTACATTCGTCACTCCACTTCCATGGTACCCCCGTTTGCAGTAGGGTGTTCAGTGGGTGTAGTACGGTAGACAAATTCGGCAAGAACTTATGGTAGTAGTTCACCAGCTCGAGGAACGACCTCAGTTGTGACACATTTTCCGGTGCTGGAGCCTTGACTACTGCCTCAATCTTTTCAGGGGACTTATGTAACCCCTCTTTATCAATAACGTTGGCCACAATACGAGATCTGCTTCTGGAAAAACTTGCATTTCTGGCGATTAGCTCGGAGCCCATATTCCTTCAATCTAGTGAGCACCTGCTCCAGGTTAACGAGGTGATCACTGTCATTTTCGCCCATGACCAGGATGTCATCCAAATAACACTGGGTCCCTGGAATCCCTTGCAGGACTTGTTCCATTGCCCTTTGCCAAATAGCCGGAGCTGATGCTACCCCGAACACCAGCCGGTTGTATTGGTAGAGACCTTTATCAGTGTTGATCGTGATGTACTGTTTCGAGGCTTCTTCTACCTCCATTTGCAGGTATGCCTGGGCCAGATCAATCTTAGTGAGGCGTTTCCCTCCAGATAGCGAGGCGAAAATATCTTCAATCCGCGGAAGCGGATATTGTACAGTGTGAAGGACTGGGTTCACTGTCACCTTAAAGTCCCCACAGATGCGAACCTTCTTTGGTTTCCCAGGCATATTACTCAACAACCTCTTCATTACAGGAACGATGGGTGTAGCCCACTCGCTCCAGTCCACTTTGGACAGTACTCCTGAACGTTCCAAACCTTCCAGCTCTGCTTCGACGGCTGGGCGGATCGCATAAGGTACCGGTCTGGCCTTAAAAAAAAAAAAACTTTGGGCTTGCATTTTCCTCTATTTTGATCGTCGCTGTTATGCCTTTTAGTGTACCGAGTCCCTGCTGGAACACTTCTTGTGCGTCAGTTAGCATTTTTGACAGTCGTCCAGGTGTGACGTCGTCATCCTTTTTGGCATCTACAGTCAGTGCTTGTATGGAATGCCAATGTAGCTGTATTTTCTGGATCCATTCATGTCCTAGTAGTGGTGGTCCTCCATCTGGCACGACATAAAGGTCCATTTTTGGTGTTTCCTTGCCGTTATATATAACATTCACCCTTATTTTTCCTTTGGGATAGACTTTTTGCCCCGTGTACGTCTTCAAGACAATCTTTGTATCTCTCAAGTGTATATGTGAGAATAGCCGCTTGTAGTCCCTTCGGTTTATAACTGTTAGGGTTGATCCTGTGTCCAATTCCATTTTCACTTGGACTCCTGCTATTTTGAGCGTGACCCAGATAGTTTGGTGATCCTCCGTTTTGATCACATTATGTCGTTTCAGACAACCCAGCTCCTTGCTTCCGGAGTCTGTATCACTTTTCTGTTCGTCTGAACTACTGTCCGTCACCTTATGTACCTTCTTGTACTTCTCCTGTGGAGATTTCTTGCTGCTGGTTTTCTTTCCTGACCTGCAGACTCTTGCTATGTGTCCCACTTTTCCACACTGTCTGCACACTTTGTCCTTGAACCAGCAATCATTATGGTCATGTGTTGTTCTGCCGCAGCGATAGCACTTCACTGTTCCGTATGACATTTCATTTGTGCCATATTCTTGCGGTCTCCGTTGTATCTCTGCAGCGCCCCGTGCGGCTGCTTCGTGTGATACTGCAATGCTGAAAGCCTTGTCCAGCGTAAGATCCTTTTCTGATAGAAGCCGTTTCTGGGTTCCTTCACTTTGAAGCCTACACACAAACTTGTCCCTTAAAGTATCTGCTAGTCCCGTTCCAAACTGGCAGTGTTTCGATAGCTTGCGCAGTTCCGTTAAATACTCAGCATTACTTTCATCTTTATGCTGGTTCCTTTTGTGAAACTTAAATCTTTCTGCTATCAGCAGCGGTGTGGGGTTTAAGTGGTCCTGTAGGATTGACACTATGTTTTCAAAATCCTTTTCTACTGGCTTCTCTGGGGTTACTAGGTTTCGTAGTAAGCCATACGTTTTTGCACCCATTGAATTCAACAATACCAGCGCTTTCTTGTCATCTGGCACTTCATTCGCCTTGTAGTATACTTCTATGCGTTCGACATATGTCGTCCAATCTTCGACTTCATTGTCGAACGCCGTGATACTGCCACTCTTCGGCATTTTTGGGTGTGGTTAGACTGGCTTAAAATGGCATCTCCCGCGCTTTCCTTTCTTCCCCACTGCGGCTTAAAATGGCGTCTCCCGCGCTTTCCTTTCTTCCCCGCTGCGGCTTAAAATGGCGTCTCCCGCGCTGCTGCCAACGCCGCTCTCGGCGGTCCTCGTGGCAAATGGCGATGCCCTGTAGGTTTCGTGCGCTGCTGCCAATGCCGCTCTCTGCGGTCCTTGTGGCAATGGCAGCGCCTCGCGTTTTCCTGCGCGCCTCTCCCCCGTTAACGCTTCTCGGCCCTTGAACACCGGCTGCGCTCTGCTCTCTCTCGTCTCTCTCCCCATTGACGCCGCTCGGCCCTGAACACCGGCTGCGCCCTGTGTGCTCTGCCCTCTCTCTCTCCCCCGTCGACACTGCTCGGCCTTTTTCTGTGCCGCTCGGTCGGGCTCTAGCCGCCGCTGTCTGGGAAGGGCCTGCGCAGTACCTGTTGCCAGCCTGTTTCGCTGGACCACCGTGACTGGAAAGCCAAGCCTGGCCCTCGACAGCCTCTCCTGCGATGCTCAAATCTCCGCTGGATGACTGGGCGGTTGCCCGTGGTCGACGCCCGTGCTTCTGGACTCAACCTCCTTCCACTGTTCTCCAGGAGCGAATCCCTGGGAGGCGATGCAGAGTTGCAGGTAGGTTCGAATCTGCATCGTCGCCAATGTTAGGTCCATGTATCTTAATGTTGTGTCCTTCAATAATCAGACAAAAGACTGCAGGGAACAATCAGCAGGTGTTTACTGAATGAGGGTTACTCTAGAACTAACTGTACAGATCACTACTCAGGGTTTATATACAGGTGTGGTCACTGCCGGTACTACAGTATACAGGAGCTGTAAAAAGTAGTTTTCCCCTTAAAGGTACATACATTACACGGTTAGTCCGGTGTGTTGTGTTGTGGTTCTTGGTTAGTCCGGTGTGTTGGGTTTGGTTGTGGTTCTTGGTTGGGTTGCACAGACAGCAGTGGCTAACTCTACAGAACATTTCACCCTGGGGCAAAAGTGAACAGGTCTAGCCTGTCATGGCCCTGCTCATGTTCGCAACTGTCAGCTTGACTGGCTGCTTCCGCAGAGCGATCTGTTGCCCCTATCAGCTTTCCAACTGAATCACATCATATGAGTAGGTCTTGGGTGGTCGAAGTTGAAATATAAAAATGTAAGCATGAAGTAGAATAGAAACGGCTGTTCCCTGGGCAGTACCAGTTAGATACCAGCTCAGATGCAACAGAGTTGTCGGCTTGGCTCAGCTGGTAGAGCTCTCTGAGTCAGGAGATTGTGGGTTCAAGTCCCACTCTGGATTTGAGCACGTAATCTCGACTGGCACGTCAGTGCTGAACTTGAGGGAGTGCTGCATTGTCACAAGTCCTTTTTTTTGTGGAGTTGTTACACTGAAGCCCCAGCCTGCCTGGATGAAAAAGAGTAGGCAGTTCTCCCAGTGTCTTGGTCTACATTCTTCTCTCGACACCGCCAAAAAAAACCCCACAGGATCTAGTTCTTTGATCATTTGCCGTTTCTGGGACCTTGCTGTGCACAAGCTGGCTGCGACAGACTGAGAATAATACTGCAGTGGTGCAGTTTTGCCACGAGAGGCACTTTATATAAATGCCAGCACTGCCCCTAGTGACACTAAACTCACATTGTGACATTTCAGCCTGCTCTGCAGGTCCAACATCATTTTCGCTCCCTTTCCCTCCTCCTGAGCTCGTTCTTCAAAATAGGCAAATCTCAGATGTTCGAACCTTCCTGACAAAATTCTTGGCAAAAGTAGGTATGCGCTGAACGGGATCATCGAGACAGTTCATTCACCATCGGTACCTGGGCAAAAACCTAAAACAGGAACGGTATATCAAGATCTCTGAGATGCTCAATCCAATGCACACAATAGAGAAAGCCTTCTGATTCAGAGTTCATTGAGATACCTCCTTCAAAAAAGTCAAAAAGATGTGGAGTTAGAATCATAGGCCTAGAAATTGGGTTGGGGCGCCAAAGTGGCGCAAAAGTCGCCTGAGCGCAGGATTTAGCGCAGCGATCGGAGTGATACCGATTGCCAGAAATTCAGTTTCAGTGCCCCTCGAGGGACACGGGGCGAGGCTCGAGGTGCTCCGCGTCCCTCTTAGGGCGCTGAAACTGATTATCACAGCGCAACGTGCCGCAGCGCCACATGCTGCGGCATGGCACGCTGCGGTACTGCAGGCCTTCCTCCCACTGTTAAGGGGGAGGTGGCTGCAACAGCGCGATCCCCGCTCGCGAGTGCCGGCAAATGAGCCCGGCACCAAGGAGAAGTGCCGGGCTCTCGGGAAACAGCCAGCAATGCCGCCGGGGGGGGGGGGTGGTGTTAGGAGGCCAGGGACGGAGGTGCTGGCAGGCAGCCGCCGAAAAAGCGGCCGCCCCGCACCTCCACCTTAACTTGCGCTGCTGCCAGCACAGTAAGGCCCCGTGAACCGGGCGCGGGTAGCGAGCGGCGCAACTGCGGCATTCGCTACTAAATATCGCGAACGGGGCACGAATGGGGCGCTGTGCACACCAATGACGTCATTGGTGGCGGTGCAGCGCAAATGCCTAACTCCACCATTAGCGCCCCTACTGAATATCGCCGGAGACGCAGCCAGTGGCGCTACAGCCACTGACTGCCTCTTTAGACGCTAACAGGTGGCGCTACTCACCCAATTTCTCCCCCATAGAATCTTACAGCAGAGAAGGAGGCCATTCGGCCTGACGTACCTGTGCCAGCCCAAAAAGAGCCATCCAAATAGTTAGTCCCACTCTCCTCCTTCCCCATACCCCGGCCAGTGTATCCTTTTTAAATATAAACTCAATTCGCTCTGTGTTGAGTTTGTGAAACAGAAATGGTGTTTTGGTGTGTCAGCAAAATCTGGTATAAGACTGCAGCTGAAATGCAAGGAGGGGAAACAGGGTAGAAATTCTTAACTATCTCTGACCTGAGATTGTTGAAGTTGTCACTGGACACAAAGTTGAAGAAGTGTTCGTCCATGGTACTCTAATCCCTCATTCAGATAAGCACTTAAACAGAGTAAGGATGTTGAAAACAGGAATATATATGTATATACACCAGCATAACGGTAGTCATTTGTTTGAGGAGGGCTGTACTCCATAGATAAAGTGAAGATCTTGAGTACAGATACAGCATTTACAGTTCTTTAATGGACATACAGTTTTTAGCCAGCTCATTGTACTGTGGGAATGCCACTTAGAGTCATAGAGTTATACAGCACAGAAAGAGGCCCTTCGGCCCATCGTGTCCACACCGGCCATCAAGCCCTGTCTATTCTAATCCCATTTTCCAGCACTTGGTTCATAGCCTTGTATGCTATGGCATTTCAAGAGCTCATCTAAATGCTTCTTGAATGTTGTGAGGGTTCCTGCCTCTCCCACCCTTTCAGGCAGTGAGTTCCAGATTCCAACCACCCTCTGGGTGAAAAAGTTTTCCCTCAAATCCCCTCTAAACCTCCTGTCCCTTACCTTGAAACTATGCCCCCTGGTTATTGACCCCTCTACTAAAGGGAAAAGTTCCTTTCTACCGACCCTATCTATGCCCCTCATAATTTTGTACACCTCAATCAGGTCCCCCCTCAGCCTTCTCTGCTCTAAGGAAAACAACCCCAGCCTGTCCAGTCTCTCTTCATAGCTAAAGCGCTCCAGCCCAGGTAACATCCTGGTGAATCTCTTCTGCACCCTCTCCAATGCAATCACATCCCTCCTATAGTGTGGCAACCAGAACTGCACACAGTACTCCAGCTGTGGCCTAACTACCGTTTTGTACAGCTCCATCATAACCTCCCTGCTCTTATATTCTATGCCTCGGCTAATGAAGGCAAGTATCCCATATGCCTTTTTAACCACCTTATCTACCTGTCCTGCTGCCTTCAGGGATCTATGTACATGCACACCAAGGTCCCTCTGACCTTCTGTCCTTCCTAGGATCCTACCATTCATTGTGTATTCCCTTGCCTTGTTAATCCTCCCAAAATGCATCACCTCACACTTTTCAGGGTTAAATTCCATTTGCCACTGTTCTAACCATCCGGTCTATATCGTCCTGTAGTCTGAGGCTTCCCTCCTTGCTATTTACCACACCACCAATTTTCGTGTCATCTGCGAACTTACTGATCATACCTTCTACATTCATATCTAAATCATTAATGTACACTACAAACAGCAAAGGACCCAACACCGATGCCTGCGGTACACCACTGGACACAGGCTTCCAGTCACAAAATCAACCTTCGACCATCACCCTCTGCCTACTGCCACTAAGCCAATTTGGATCCAATGTGCCAAATTGCCCTGGATCCCATGGGCGCTTACCTTCTTGACCAGTCTCCCATGTGGGACTTTGTCAAGAGCTTTACTGAAGTCCATGTAGACTACATCAACTACATTACCCTCATCCACACACCTAGTCACCCTCTCAAAAAAATTCAGTCAAATTGTTCAGACATGATCTCCCCCTGACAAAGCCATGCTGACTATCCCTGATTAATCTCTGCCTCTCCAAGTGGAGACTAATTCTGTCCCTCAGAATTTTTCCAATAATTTCCCTACCACTGATGCTAGGTTCACTGGCCTGTAATTCCCTGGTTTATCCCTACTACCCTTCTTGAATAATGGTACTACAGGAGACTTTGGTTTACCCGGAGGTTGTATGTCCGGAAACCTTGATCTACCGGAAGAAATCAGGAGCCGTTCTGTTAGGTTGTTTTTCTTCTCTTGGCTTTCTTTCCCAACAGTCAGGCTTTGGAAAGTCTCTCTGAAGCTGTTGCTAAGCTACAGAGACACTTCCAAGGTACGGGCTGACTGTTTGAAGCTGTTGCTAAGCAACAGTGTTTGTTGTCAGATACGGAGATGAAAACCTCCGTATGCTTCAACATTAACTTTGTATGTCCGGCAGTTTTGATAGATCGGCAACAGCTCGGTCCCGTCGGTGCCGGATATAACAAAGTTTCCTGTATGTTAGTTGTTCTCCAGTCCTCTGGCACCTCCCCTGTGGCCAGAGAGGATCTGAAAATTTGTGTCAGAGCCCCTGCAATCTCCTCCCTTGCCTCACACAGCAGCCTGGGATACATCCCGTCAGGGCCTGCAGATTTATCCACTTTTAAGCCTGCTGAAACCGCCACTTTCTGTAGTTGTATGAAGTTCTGTTGTGACAGGCATTTTGAAGTTGGTTTCTGATTAAATAAATGCATCATTTATTTTCATTATAAAATGTGCAATGGCATCACATGACTATATTGGAAAAAAATGTGATTGCTGTATTTTACCAGACTATTTGACTGTCTTGTAAACCTGAGTTTACAACAACCTTGTAAAGCTCGGCTGCCCGTGCCCTAACACACACCAAGTCCCGTTCACCCATCACCCCTGTACTCACTGACCTACATTGGCTCTCGGTTAAGCAACACCTCGATTTTAAAATTCCCATCCTTGTTTTCCAATCCCTCGAATGGTCTTGCCCCTTCCTATCTCTGTAATCTCCTCCAGCCCCACAACCCCCCCCCCCGAGATATTTCCCAATAGGGAATGCAGAAGAAACTTCTTTACCCAGAGAGTGGTGAGAATGTGGAACTCGCTACCACAGGGAGTGGTTGAAGCGAATAGTATAGATGTATTTAAGGGGAGGCTAGACAAGCATAAGAGGGAGAAGGGAATAGAGGGTTATGCTGATAGATTTAGATGAGGAAGGATGGGAGGAGGCTCGAGTGGGGCATGGACTGGTTGGGCCGAATGGCCTGTTTCTGTGCCGTATATCCGATGTAACCCAATGTAGTTTGTTCAACTTACTGGACAAAGAAAGAAAGAACTTTCATTTATAAGAGAGCTTTTCACAACCTCAGGTCATCCCAAAGTGTTATACGGCTAATTAAGTACTTTTGAATAGTAGTCACTGTCATTGCAGTTGTAATGTAGGAAACGTGGCAGTCAATTTGCACACAGCAAGCTCCCACAAACAGTAATGTGATAATGACCAGATCATCTGTTTCAGTGATGTTGGATGAGCACGGAGCACGGTGGCATAGTGGTTAGCACTGTTGCCTCACAGCGCCAGGGGCCCGGGTTCGAATCTGGCCTCAGGTGACTGTCTGTGTGGAGTTTGCACATTCTCCCCGTGTTTGCGTGGGTTTCCTCCGGGTGCTCCGGTTTCCTCCCACAGTCCAAAGATGTGCGGGTTAGGTTGATTGGCTATGATAAATTGACCCTTAGTGTTAGGGGGATTAAATACGTGGGGCTACTGGGATATGTGTTGGTGTAGGGGTTACGGGGATCGGGTGGGATATGTGTCGGTGCAGGCTCGATGGGCCGAAATGCCCTCTGTCTGCACTGTGGGGTTTCTGTGATTTCTGTGAGGGATAAATAGTACCACAGGATCCACCTGAGAGAGCAGACGGGGCCTCGGTTTAACGTCTCATCTGAAAGACGGCACCTCCGACAGTGCTGCACTGGAGGGTTGAGCCTAGATTTTTTTTTTTTGCTCAAGTCTCTGGGTGTGGGACGTGAACCAGCAACCTGTGGACTCAGAGGCAAGGATGCTGAGCCACGGCTGACAACACAACAAGGCTGTATGTGTGCGTATCAAGGCAGCAGGACTGCAGCATGTGGTCGCTGTGTGCGGAAGAGCAGGTTTTTTTTTCAATGTGTTCCAGCGTTTGGTCTTGTGCTGACTCGGTCTGTTCTCCACTGTATCGCTGCAGGTTAACCCACGACATAAGTTTGGAGGAGTTCGAAGATGAAGACTTGTCGGAAATAACAGACGAATGTGGAATAAGCCTGCACTGTAAGGATGGCCTGGCTACAAGGGTAAGAGCTTGTGAGCACGCTGTGAACGAGTGACGCACACTGTGATGACGTGCGGCGGGGCAGGGGGAATAGTGGTGAGCAAAGCCATCAGTGCATCAATAATCTCTCTCTCCAGCATTGTAGTTCTGAGCCAAAATAACTGGAATTTCCAAGTGGCTGAGTAGAAAGACAATCGGATGGATCTTTTTGCTTAGTAATGTAGTATTAATGCATTGCAAATATAATTGGGAAAAAAAATAGCTTTCTTATTCTGAAAAACGTGCAAGGCTTCTGGCACTTACCTCTGCTCAGCATTTCCCATACAGTATTAAGTTGTAATCAGTAACACATAGGGACCAAAGCATCAATATAGTCAATTATTAGGGTGAACACCAAATTAAAATAAACAAGTATTTATCAGTGTCAATTGACTCCGTGCTCCATGTATTTAGTTATAGTTGAGGAATGCTGGAGTACCGAGTCCAGTTCTGGATATCCCAATATACGGAGCATATTAGAGCTATTTTCCTTATCCGAGAGGTCAATATTGCCGATTCTTCATCGTCGCTGGGTCAAAATCCTGGAACTCCCTATCTAACAGCACTGTGGGAGTACCTTCACCATACGGACTGCAGCGGTTCAAGAAGGCGGTGCACCACCACCTTCTCAAGGGCAATTAGGGATGGGCAATAAGTGCTGGCCTTGCCAGCGATGCCCACATCACATAAACAAATTAAAAAAAAAAAAACAGGGGGCATAGATTGAAAGTAATTGGTCGAAGGATTAGAGGGGAGTTGTGGAGAACTTTTTTCACTCAGAGGGTGGTGGGGGTCTGGAACTCGCTGCCTGAAAGGGTGGTGGAGGCAGAAACCAGCATCGCATTTAATACGTACTTCGGTATGCGCTTGAAGTGCCGTAAACTACAGAGCTATGGACCAAGAGATGGAAATTAGGCCGGATAACTCTTTTTCGGCCGGCATCGACACGATGGGTCGAGTGGCCTCCTTCTGTGGTGTAAATTTCTCTGATTCTATGAACTCTGAAAAGGCTACAGTGGAGGTTTACTAGAGTGATGTCCCAGATTGGTTATAAAGAGAGGCTCAAAAAATTGGGTCTTTTTCACTGGAACTGAAAGTTTAAGGGGATTCCAATGCAGGCTTGAGAGAGTAAACGCTAAAAGATTGTTTCCTTTGATTCGTGTATCAGTAACAGAGGAAACATAAACTGAAGGTTATCTCCAGATGAACAAAGAAAGAAAGATTTTCATTTCTACAGCGCCTTTCACAACCACCGGACATCACAAAGCGCTTTACAGCCAATTAAGTACTTTTTGAAGTGGAGTCACTGTTGTAATGTGGGAAACGTAGCAGCCAATTTGCGCACAGCAAGCTCCCACAAACAGCAATGTGATAATGACCAGATAATCCGATATAGTGATGTTGATTGAGAGATAAATATTGGCCCAGGACACCGGGGACAACTCCCCTGCTCTCCTTCAAAATAATGCCTTGGGATCTTTTGCGTACACCTGAGAGGGCAGACGGGTCCTCGGTTTAACGTCTCATCAGAAAGATGGCACCTCCGACAGTGCAGCGCTCCTTCAGCACTGCACTGGAGTGTCAGCCTAGATTGTTGTGCTCAAGTCTCACCACCTGACTCAGTGGCGAGTGTTTTTTTAAAATTCGTTCCTGGGATGTGGGCGTCGCTGGCAAGGCCGGCATTTATTGCCCACCCCTAATTGCCCTTGAGAAGGTGGTGGTGAGCCGCCTTCTTGATCCACTGCAGTCCTTGTCGTGAAGGTAATCCCACAGTGCTGTTAGGGAAGGAGTTCCAGAATTTTGACCCAGCGACGATGAAGGAATGGCGATATATATTTCAAAGTCAGGATGGTGTGTAACCTGAAGGGGAACTTGCAGGTGATGGTGTTCCCATGTGCTTGCTGCCATTGGTAGTAGAGGTCGCGGGTTTGGGAGGTGCTGCCGAAGAAGCCTTGGCGAGTTGCTGCAGTGCATCTTGTAGATGGTACACTCTGCAGCCACGGTACGACGGTGGTGGAGGGAGTGAATGATTAAGGTGGTGGATGGGGTGCCAACCAAGCGGGCACCTGGATGGTGTTGAGCTTCTTGAGTGTTGTTGGAGCTGCACTCATCCAGGCAAGTGGAGAGTATTCCATCGCACTCATGACTTGTGCCTTGTAGATGATGGAAAGGCTTTGGGGAGTCAGGAGGTGAGACACTCACCGCAGAATACCCAGCCTCTGACCTGCTCTTGTAGCCACAGTATTTATGTGGCTGGTCCAATTAAGTTTCTGGTCAATGGTGACCTCCAGAATGTTGATGGTGGGGGATTCGGCGATGGTAATGCCGTTGAATGTCAAGGGGAGGTAGTTAGCTTATTGGAGATAGTCATTACCTGGCACTTGAGTGGCGTGAACGTCACTTGCTGCTTATCAGCCCAAGCCTGAATGTTGTCCAGGTTTTGATGCATGCGGCATGGACTGCTTCAGTATCTGAGGAGTTGCGAATGGAACTGAACACTATGCAATCATCAGCAAACATCCTCACTTCTTCTGACCTTATGATGGAGGGAAGGTCAGATGAAGCAGCTGAAGATGGTTGGGCCTAGGACACTGCCCTGAGGAACTCCTGCAGTGATGTCCTTGGGCTGTGATGATTGACCTTCAACCACCACAACCATCTTCCTTTGTGCTAGGTATGACTCCAGCCAGTGGAGAGTTTTCCCCCCGATTTCCATTGACTTCAGTTTTACTAGGGCTCCTTGCTGCCACACTGAGTCAAATGCTGCCTTGATGTCAAGGGCAGCCACTCTCGCCTCACCTCAGGAATTCAATTCTTTTGTCCATGTTTGAACCAAGGCTGTAATGAGGTCGCAAGCTGAGTGGACTTGGCGGAACCCACATTGGGCATCAGTGAGCAGGTTATTAGTGAGTAAGTGCTGCTTGATAGCACTGTCGATGACACTTCCATCACTTTGCTGATGATTGAGAGTAGACTAATGGGGTGGTAATTGGCCAGATTAGATTTGTTCTGCTTTTGTGGACAGGACATACCTGGGCAGTTTTCCACATTGTCGGGTAGATGCCAGTGTTGTAGCTGTACTGGAACAGCTTGGCCAGAGGTGTGGCTAGTTCTGGAGCACAAGTCTTCAGCACGACAGCCGGGATGTTGCCGGGGCCCACAGCCTTTGCTGTATCCAGTGCGCTCAGCCATTTCTTGATATCACGTGGAGTGAATTGAATTGGCTGAAGACTGGCTTCTGTGATGGTGGGGACCTCAGGAGTAGGCCGATACGGATCATCCACTCGGCACTTCTGGCTGAAGATGGTTGCAAATGCTGCAGCCTGTTTATTGCACTCGAGTGCTGGGCTCCGTCATCATTGAGGATGGGGATATTCATGGAGGCTCCTGCTCCCGTTAGTTGTTTAATTGTCCACCACCATTCATGACTGGATGGGGCAGGACTGCAGAGCTTTGACCTGATCTGTTGATTGTGGGATCGCTTAGCCCTGTCTGTAGCATGCTGCTTCCACTGTTTAGCATGCATGTAGTCCTGTGTTGCAGTTACCCCAGGTTGGCACCTCATTTTTAGGTACGCCTGGTGCTGCTCCTGGCATGCTCTTCTGCACTCCTCATTGAACCAGGGTTGGTCTCCTGGTTTGATGGCAATGGTAGAGTGAGGGATATGCCGGGCCATGAGGTTAGAGATTGTAGCGGAATGCAATTCTGCTGCTGCTGATGGCCCACAGTGCCTCATGAATGCCCAGTTTTGAACTGCTAGATCTGTTCTGAATCTATCCCATTTGGCACAGTGGTAGTGCCACACAACACGATGGAGGGTGTCCTCAGTGTGAAGACTGGACTTTGTCTCCACAATGACTGTGTGGTGGTCACTGCTACCAATGCTGCCATGGACAGATGCATCTGCGATAGGTAGATTGGTGAGGACGAGGTCAAGTAGGTTTTTCCCTCGTGTTGGTTCTCTCACCACCTGTCGCAGGCCCAGACTGGCAGCTATGTCCTTCAGGAGTCAGCAGCCCGGTCAGTAGTGGTGCTACCGAGCCTTTCTTGGTGATGGACATTGAAATCCCCCACCCAGAGTACATTCTGTGCCCTTGCTACCCTCAGTGCTTCTTCCAAGTGGTGTTCAACATGGAGGAGCACTGATTACCACCTACCGCCCTCCCTCAGCTGATGAATCAGCAGGAGGTTTCCTTGCCCATGCTTGACCTGAAACCATGAGACTTCATGGGGTCCGGAGTCGATGTTGAGGACTCCCAGGGCCACTTCTTCCCGACTGTATACTGCTGTGCTGCCACCCCTGGTGGGTCTGTCCTGCCGGTGGGACAGGACATACCCAGGGATGGTGAGTGAGGAATCTGAGACATTGGCTGAAAGGTATGATTCTGTGAGTATGACTATGTCAGGCTGTCGCTTGATTAGTCTGTGGGACAGCTCTCCCAATTTTGGCACAAGTCCCCCGATGTTCATGAGGAGGACTTTGCAGGGTCGACTGGGCTGGGCGTGCCGTTGTTGTGTCCGAAGCCAGCGCCTCGGTCGATGCCGGGTCGTTCATCTGGTTTTATTCTTATTATTTCTTGTAGCGGTTTGTTCTAACTCACTGGCTTGCTGGGCCAGTTCAGAGGAAAGTCAAAAGTCAGCCACATTGCTGTGGGTCTGGAGTCACATATAGGCCAGACCGGGTAAGGGCAGCAGATTTCCTTCCCTAAGGGACATTAGTGAACCAGATGGGTTTTTACGACAATCCGATAGTTTCATAGTCACCATTACTGATACTAGCTTTTTATTCCAGATTTATTTAATTAACTGAATTTAAATTCCCCAGGTGTTGTGGTGGGATTATGAACTCGTGTCCTTCGGATCATTAGTCCAGACCTCTGGATTACTGGTCCAGTATCAACCACCAAGCTGCCATTCCCGATGTGCTACCAACTTAGGCACGGCTGACACCTCATTGGAACATGGGATGCTTTATGAGATCTGGCTATTGACGCAGAGATTATAACATCATTTAAAATAGAATCGTATAAATATTTGAAAAGGAAGCATATAAAAGAATACGGGGAAAGGGGAGTCCGGAGGAAAGAAAGACTTGCATTTATATAGCGTCTTTCACGACCTCTGGACATCCCAAAGGGCTTTACAGCCAATGAAGTGTAGTCAGTGTTGTAATGTAGGATATAAGATAGTTCTTATTGAAGAACTGGCACAAGACACAGGAACAGTGGGTCAAGTGGCTTCCTTCTAGGTTGTAATTTTTACGAACTTGTAATTAAACATTGCTGTCACTACACACAATACCCTTGTGATGTCCATGACTTTAGAAATGTGTCTCCTAAGCTTTGCCACAACAGCAGAGAGGAGGTAGAGAAAGAATACTGCAGTGCAGGGGTGCGTAATCCTTGGCCTTGACTGGTCATGTCCGAATGCACCTTACGACAGATATTGGTTCCCATTTCAGTAACGCCTAAAATTTAAAATTCTCATCCTTGCCTCGCCCCTCCCTATCTTTGTAACCTCCTCCAGCCCTACAATGTACTGAAACGTCCCAAGGTGCTTCACAGGAGCATTATCAGACAAAATTGGACACCGATCCACATAAGGAGACATCAGGATTAAGCTTGATCAAAGAGGTAACATAGAAGATAGGAGCAGGAGTAGGCCATTCGGCCCCTCCAGCCTGTTCCGCCATTTAATGAGATTATGGCTGATCATCCAAACTCAGTACCCTGTCCCTGCTTTCTCCCCATATCCCTTGATCCCTTTAGCCTTAAGAAATATATCTAACTCCTTCTTGAATATATTTAATGAATTGGCCTCAACTGCCTTCTGTGGTAGAGAATTCCACAGGTTCACCACTCTCTGGGTTTTAAAGAGCATCTTAAAGGAGGAGAGAGAGGCGGAGAGGTTTCAGGAGGGAATTCCAGAGCTTAGGGCCTAGAGAGATGAAGGCATGGCCGCCAATGGAGGGGGCCGAAGGAAATCGGATGCACAAGAGGCCAGAATTGGAGGAAGACAGAGAGTCGCCTCATGGGCACCGTGGCCTCTGCCATCTCATTGAAGGGTGCAATTACTTCTGCTATTCCTCCAAGCAATGAGTCTCTTAGAGTTGGTATTAATACAGGCAAGACATTGATCAGACCGCCTGCGTTTTGCTTAAGGGGTTCTTGTACGCCAAACTCTACTTGATGTTCTGCTCTGCAGGACAGCCTGCCTAGCTGATGCCAGTCAGGATGACCTCCTGAATGTCGTGATTCACTTTGTAACGCAGACTGCGATCCATCCCCTCATGTCAGCAAAGCCAACACTCGGAGTTAATTGTCTGGAGGATGCTTGTCCAGCCCGTGTCAGCAAAAACTAAAATACAGTCCAGATTTAATTCCCACACTTGGACCAAGTCAAGGGCAGGCAAAGCACTTTGTAAACTATCCCCATTGGAAAATCTGCTGAGCTAACTTATGATGCTGCATTTGCATTCATAGACTCGTTTGATTTAAAAACGAATTAAATAAGCGAATAAGTTAAAAAAAAGTCTAGAGATGGCAGGGCAGAGCTATGTGTCGGGACTGTAGGAAGTGGGAGCTTGTGGGCAGCGAGAGTGTCCCGGATTCTCACATCTGCAGGAAATGTCTCTGCCTTCAGTCACTCCGGCTCAGAGTCATTGAGCTGGAGTGCGAGTTAGAGACACTCCGAAACATAAAGGACGTGGAGGAATTTCTGGATAGCCACACCCCAGAGCAAAGCACAGGTTCAGGAAAGGGAGAGTGACTGTTAGGGCACCGGGTAGTAGGGACTTAGGAGAGGTTGAGAAGGAGGTCCCCGTAGACACAGGTCCTGTCCAACAGGTACGATGTACTCACTACTTGTGAGGACAAGGAGAAAGACTGCAGGGAGGACAGCGACAATGCAGACCAAGGCACCAAGGCTCAGAAGGCTGTCCAAGGTGGGGAAGAGCAGAATAGAAATGTGGTAGTGATGGGGGATTCTATAATTAGGGAGATAGAGAGCGTCCTCTGCAGCCAAGAACGAGAATCCCGAAGGGTGTGTTGCCTACCCGGTACCAGGGTAAGGGTTATCTCACGACGGCTGGAAAGGGAGGGGGTAAATCCAGTTGTCGTGGTCCATGTTGGAACAAGTGACTTAGGTAGGAACAGGGTGGAGGTCCTGCTGAGGGAGTATCAGGAGTTAGGAGCTAAATTAAAAGACAGGACCTCGAGGGTAATAATATCTGGATTATTGCCCAAGCCATGTGCAAATTGGCACAGAAACAGTCAGATCAGGGGAATTAACACGCGGCTAAAGGGCTGGTGTGGGAAAGAGGGTTTCCTTTTCATGGGACACTGGCACCAGTACTGGGACAGGAAGGAGCTGTACCGATAGGATGTGCTCCACTTGAACTGGGATGGGACCCGAGTCTTAGCGGAAAGGGTAAATAGGGAGGTGGCAAAGGCTTTAAACTAGTAAGACGGGGGGAGGGATCTACAAGAAATGAAACCAGCCTAAATCAAAACAGGAAAGGAGAGCATAGGAAAGAGTAAAGTAAGGGAGGACATTGCTGGCCAGGGAATAAATAGTTATAGAACAGGAGTTTAAAAAGATGGTTAAAAATAAAGTGAGAGGAACTGTCTGTACAGCAATGCACACAGTGTCCGTAATAAAACAGGGGAGCTGGAGGCAATCATGTGTTGCGAGGAACCAGACATAGTGGGGATTACTGAGACGTGGCTGCAGAAAAATCAGGACTGGGAATTAAACACTGCAGGGTATAACATATGTAGAAAAGATAGAGAGGGAAAAAGGGGAGGTGGAGTAGCTGTACTTATTAGGGATAACATAATGGCAGTACAAAGATGTGACGCACCTATCAGCAAAACAAAAGTAGAATCCATGCGGATAGAGATAAAAGATAATGGATTAATCACATTAATAGGGTAGTCTACAGACCACCCAATAGTGGAAGGGAGGCAGAGGAAGAAATATGCAAACAAATTAGGGAAATGAGTAAAAAACATAAAATAATAATCATTGGGGATTTTAGCTACCCCGATATTAATTGGACAGAAGAGGTAGGCAAAGGGGATAAGGGAATGGCGTTCCTACAATGTGTACAGGACTCCTTTCTAACCCAATATGTAAAAAGCCCAACAAGGGATGATTCGCTATTGGATCCAGTAATGGGGAATGAACCAGAACAGACAAGAGAAGTAAAAGTAGGGGGACATCTAGGCAATAGTGACCATAATATAATACGCTTTAAGATAATAGTTGAGAAGAACATAAGCATGACAAAGACCAGTGTAATAGATTGGAGAAAAGCTGATTTTGCGGGGCTAGGAATAGAACTTGTGAAAATAAAATGGACAACAATACTGGCAAACAGTGACGTAGAACAGCAATGGGAAACATTTAAAATGGTGTTCAGTAGAGTCTTGGAAAAATATATTCCGCTAAAAAACAAGAACAAGCTAAATACTAATGAGACACTGTGGATGAATAAAGCCATTAGGGAAAATTGAGCTTAAGGAAAGAGGCATACGTGGACAGCAGGGGAGAGTATAAGGGAGAATACGAAGAGATTAGGAGAGAAGTCAAAAAAACAATTAGGAAGGCAAAGAGGAACTATGAAACTATATTATCAAGGAACATGGAACAAAATAGTAAAATATTTTACAGGCACATAAATAAAAAAATAAAAAGGAAGGTTGGGAAGGGAATAGGGCCATTAAGGGATAGGCAGCATAATACCACAGGCAGCGATAGCGAGATGGCAGAGATATTAAATAATTATTTTCCTTCATTATTTACCAGGGAGATAGAATAGATGGAGATGACATTTGATGATGAGCTTAGTAATGAGAGAAATGCATTTAAATAAAACAAGGAGATATAATCAAATCAAATCAACTTTTATTGTCATTGTTAGTGCACAAGTGCAGTACAACGAAATGTAGGCTTGCGGCTCCCGAGAGTGTACAATTTGGATTAGGACACTTAAACATTTCAACATACATTTGTACATATATATTAGCATAAATATGACCATAATAAAGTGAATAAAGTGCATTGGCAGATGTGCAGGCTTTAGTGTTTATTTGTGGAGTTCAGTAGGATGACAGCCCTGGGAAAGAAGCTGTTCCTAAATCTGGTCGTACGGGTGCGAATGCATCTGTAGCGTCTTCCAGATGGTAGGAGGGCGAACAGACTGTGGCTGGGGTGGGTAGGGTCTTCGATGATGGTCCGTGCCCTCCGTAGGCAGCGTTTCTGATATATATGTTCTATGGTCGGTACTAAATAAACTAATGAAACTCAAAGAGGAAAAAAGCCCTAGTCTGGACGGATTACATCCGCTCATTTTAAAAGAATCTAGGGAAGAGATAGCAGAGGCATTACTACACATATTTAGTAATTTGTTAGAAAAAGGTGTAGTGCCAGAGGACTGGTGGATAGCTAATGTAATACCTATATTTAAGAAGGGAGATAGAACATGTCCAGGGAACTATAGACCAGTCAGCTTAACATCGGTGGTAGGAAAAATGATGGAATCCCTACTAAAGGAGTAAATGGAAGAATATCTAGAAACCAAAAATATAATAAAACCTAGTCAGCATGGATTTCAAAAGGGAAAGTCTTGCTTGACCAACCTAATTGAATTTTTTGAAGAGTTAACAGAGAGAGTAGACAAGGGCAATGAAGGAGATGTAATTTATCTAGATTTTAAAAGGCCTTTGATAAGGTACCCCATAATAGACTAATGAATAAGGTCAGAGAATGCGGAGTCAGGGGACAAGTAGCAGAATGGATAGCTAGCTGGCTTCAGGACAGAAAGCAGAGAGCAGGGGTAAAGGGTAGCTATTCAGAGTGGCGGGAAGTGGTGTTCCACAAGGATCAGTGCTGGGACCACTGTTCACAATTTATATTAACGATTTAGACTTTGGAATCAAAAACACAATTTCTAAATTTGCGGACGACACCAAATTGGGGGTGATAGTCAATACTGAGGAGGACTGCAACAAATTACAAGAAGACATTAATAAACTTGCAGAATGGGCATATAATTGGCAAATTAAATTCACACAGATAAACGTGAGGTATTACATTTTGGTAAGAAAAATAGGGAGGTCACATATTACTTGGAAAATCAGAATCTAAGTGATGTTGAAGAACAAAGGGATCTCGGAGTACAAATACACAAATCACTAAAAGTTGCGACACAGGTGAACAAGGCCATAAAGAAAGCAAACCAAGCACTAGGGTTTATTTCTAGAGGGATAGAATTGAAAAGTAGGGAAGTTATACTAAACCTGTATCGAACCTTGGTTAGGCCACACTTGGAGTACTGCATACAGTTCTGGTCGCCATATTGTAAAAAGGATATAGAGGCACTGGAGAGGGTGCAGAGAAGATTTACAAGAATGATACCAGAAATGCGAGGGTGCACCTATTAGGAAAGGATGAACAGGCTGAGTCTCTTTTCTCTTGAAAAGAGAAGGCTGAGGGGTGACCTAATAGAGGTCTTTAATCATGAAAGGTTTTGATAGAGTCGCTACAGAGAGAATGTTTCCACTTGTGGGGAAGAGCATAACTAGAGGCCATCAATATAAGATAGTCACCAAGAAATCCAATAGGGAATTCAGAAGAAACCTCTTTACCCAGAGAGTGGTGAGAATGTGGAACTCTCTACCACAGGGAGTGGTTGAAGCGAATAGTATCGATGCATTTAAGGGGCGGCTAGATAAGCATATGAGGGTGAAGGGAATAGAGGGTTATGCTGATAGGGTTAGATGAGGAAAGACAGGAGGAGGCTCGAGTGGAGCAAAAACACCGGCATGGACTGGTTGGGCCCAATGGCCTGTTTCTGTGTTCTATATCCTATGTAATTCTATATAAGTACAGCACAGAAGGAGGCCATTCGGCCCATCGAGTCTGCACCGGCTCTTTCGAAGAGCAATCCAGTTAGTCCCGCTCCCCCGCTCTTTCCCCAGATCCCTGCAATTTTTTCTCCTTCAAGTATTTATCCAATTCCCTTTTGAAGGCTCCTATTGAATCTGTTTCCACCGCCCCATCAGGCAGTGCATTCCAAATCTTAACCACTCGCTGTGTAAAAATGTTTCTCCTCCTGTCATCTCTGGTTCTTTTACCAATCACTTTAAATCTGGGCCCTCTGGTTATCGACCCTTCAGCCACTGGAAACAGTTTCTCTTTATTTACTCGATCTAAACCCTTCATGATTTTAAACACCTCTATCAAATCTCCTCTTGGCCTTCTCTGCTCCAACGAGAACAACCCCAGCTTCTCCAGCCTCTCCATGTAACCGTATTCCCTCATCCCTGGAACCATTCCAGTAAATCTCTTCTATACCCTCTCCAAAGCCTTCACCGTTGGTTGTACTAACACGCACAAAGGGAACTGAATACCGACAAATAGGATTCTAATACACCAGGCAAGCCAATTAACGAGCTCTGTGATTATTACATCTCTGCCTGCAATATACCCTCTGTATCTTTGGCTCAGTGTGCAGTCAGATGGTTGTGGGTTCAAGTCTCACTCCAGAGACCTGAGCACATAATTTAGGCAGACACTCCAGTACTGAGGGAGTGCTGCACTGTTGGAGGTGCCATCTTTCGGATGAGATTTCAAATCGAGGCCCCATCTGCCCCCTCGGGTGGACACAAAAGATCCCATGACACTATTTTGAAGAAGAGTGGGGGAATTTTTGCCGGTGTCCTGGCAAATGTTTATCCCTGAGAAGACAGTGAAATCAAAGATGGTGGACCCATAGTTGTGCTCAGATGGACCAGACGTTCATTCGCAAGTTAAAGGTTTATTTTTGGTGACAAAGATTTACGCGAATTTTGGTAAAAGAACCAGAGGCGAGATGAGGAGAGTTTTTTTTAATGCAGCGAGTTGTTGTGATCTGGAATGCGCTGCCTGAAAGGGCGGTGGAAGCAGATTCAATAGTAACTTTCAAAAGGGAATTGGATAAATACTTGAAGGGGAAAAATTTTCAGGGCTGTGGGGAAAGAACATCTGTGATGAAATAACTCTGTGTTCTGGATTGTCTGTTGTTGTACTTGTTAATGTCTCGAATGTTTTACAGGTGTAACCACTAATGTTCCTCCCTAGCTCCGTCTTTATGGATCCTCCTGATTGGTGTGAGTCTTATTTATAAGAGCTGGGTTTTACTCATAAGGGCTGGGTAGGTGATGAATGATGGTTGCCCTGTGTTAACTTGATGCCATGATTCTTACTTAATAAAAGCCTTTAGTTTTAAGTTTTAACCTCATGGATTCAGGCAGTTATTTGGTGATGCGCTATCAATTACTCATAAAAGACTGAGAGTTAAGAGAGTAACTAAAGGCTTTTATTAACAAAAGAATGAAGGTCTGCCTCGAGTGGTCGACCGGTCCAGAATACAAAGGGCTGGGGAGCAGTCACCTTTATACTAGGACTTGTGGGAGGAGTCAGCCGAGGCATGTCCAGGCATGTACACAGTGGAATACAAACAGTGGTTTACCACATTCACCCCTTGTTTAAAATTGAGTCCGGCGGGGTGAAGTGTATTAAAAGTTAGTGTATTGGAGTCTCTCCGGAGGTCTTGTCTGCCGCTGTGATCGGCGTGGCGACGGCAGGGGTAGTGGAGCTTCCGGCGTCGAGTCCTGCGTAGGCTGTGGCACCGGCGTGTCGTCCTCGTAGATGTCGAGCGGGTCGCGGGGCCCAGGCCTGCCGTCTGCTGGGGCTGGATATCGGATCGTGGGGGGGTGGTGGTAGTGAGTAGTGGGTTACTGCGGCCCCCGAGGGTGCAAGGTCTCTCATGGAGACTGTGTCCTCCCGCCCATCCGGGTATGCAATGTAAGCATACTGGGGGTTGGCGTGGAGGAGGTCGACCCTCTCGACCAGGGGGTCCGTTTTATGGGTCCTCACGTGTCTTCTCAGTAGGACCGGCCCTGGGGACGTCAGCCATGGTGGTAGCGATGTCCCCGATGTGGACTTCCTTGGGAAGACAAACATTTTCTCATGAGGGGTGGCGTTAGTGGCAGTGCAGAGCAGTGACCGAATAGAGTGGAGTGCATCGGGGAGCACATCCTGCCAGCGGGAGGTTGGAAGGCCCCTAGACTTTAAGGCTAGCAGGGCGGCCTTCCAAACTGTCGCATTTTCTCTTTCCACCTGTCCGTTCCCCCGGGGGTTGTAACTGGTGGTCCTGCTTGTGGCAATACCCCTAGTTAGCAGGTACTGACGGAGTTCGTCGCTCATAAACGATGAGCCCCGGTCGCTATGGATATAGCTGGGGAAACCGAACAGGGTGAAGAGGTCGTTCGGACATTTAATGACCGTGGCACTGGTCATGTCCGGGCAGGGGATGGCGAACGGGAAACGGGAGTACTCATCAATAATATTGAGGAAGTACACATTGCGGTCGGAGGAGGGGAGAGGCCCTTTAAAATCAACGCTCAGGTGCTCGAAGGGGGGAGTGGCTTTTATCAGGTGGGCCCTGTCTGGTCTATAAAAGTGCGGTTTGCACTCAGCGCAGACTTGGCAGTTCCTGGTCATGGTCCTGACCTCCTCAATAGAGTAAGGCAGGTTGCGGGCCTTGATGAAGTGGAAGAACCTGGTGACCCCCGGGTGGCAGAGGTCATTGTGGAGGGCCCGCAGTCTATCGATCTGCGCGCTGGCGCAGGTGCCACGCGATAGCGCATCCGGGGGTTCATTGAGCTTCCCGGGCCGGTACAAGATCTCGTAATTGTAGGTGGAAAGTTCGATTCTCCACCTCCAAGATCTTGTCATTTTTGATTTTGCCCCTCTGCTTGTTGTTAAACATGAAAGCAACTGAACGCTGGTCAGTGAGCAGGGTAAATCGTTTTCCGGCCAGGTAGTGCCTCCAATGACGCACAGCCTCCACAATCACCTGGGCCTCCTTCTCAACAGCGGAGTGTCTGGTCTCCGGGCCTTGGAGGGTTCGCGAAAAGAAGGCCACGGGTCTCCCCGCCTGATTGAGGGTAGCGGCCAGGGCAAAGTCGGACGCGTCGCTTTCCACCTGGAAGGGGATGGATTCGTCCACTGCGTGCATGGTGGCTTTGGCAATGTCCTCCTTGATACGGTGGAAGGCTAAGCGGGCCTCTGCCGTCAAGGGAAAAGAGGTGGACTTGATCAGCGGATGGGCCTTGTCCGCATAGTAGGGGACCCACTGGGCGTAATAGGAGAAAAACCCTAGGCACCTCTTCAGGGCCTTGAGGCAGTGGGGCAGTGGGAGTTCCATAAGGGGACGCATCCGGTCGGGGTCGGGGCCGATGACTCCGTGTTCCACAACACAGCCAAGGATGGCGAGGCGGTTTGTGCGGAATATGCACTTCTCCTTGTTATATGTCAGGTTCAGGAGTTGGGCGGTGCGGAGGAATTTTTCGAGGTTTGCGTCATGGTCCTGCAAGTCACGGCCGCAGATGGTCACATTGTCCAGATATGGGAAAGTGGCCTGCAACGCATTTTGATCCACCATCCGGTCCATCTCCCTTTGGAAGACGGAGACCCCGTTGGTGACGCCAAAGGGAACCCTAAGGAAGTGATAGAGGCGGCCGTTTGCCTCAAAGGCGGTATACTGGCGGTCCTCAGGGCGGATAGGGAGCTGGTGGTACGCTGATTTCAGGTCAATGGTCGAGAAGACGCGGTACTGCGCGATCTGGTTGACCATATTAGCTATGCGGGGGAGTGGGTAGGCATCCAGCAGGGTGTAGCGATTTATTGTCTGGCTGTAGTCGATGACCAGGCGCTGCTTCTCGCCGGTCTTAACGACCACAACCTGGGCTCGCCAGGGGCTGGTGCTGCCCTCAATAATCCCTTCCTTCAGGAGCCACTCCACTTCGGTTTTAATGAAAACCCTGTCCCCGGCACTGTATCGCCTGCTCTTTGTGGCGATGGGCTGACAGTCGGGGGTGAGGTTAGCAAACAGTGGGGGGGGGGGGGGGGGGGGTGGTGATTCTGAGTGTGGAGAGGTTGCACCTGGTGCGCGGCGGGCAATTTGGAAGCTGCTGGCTGCGGACTGTGAGTGGGGGTAGGGGTCCACCGTACGCCATCGTAACACTTTTAAGGTGGCACTGAAAATCTAACCCCAGCAGGACGGCAGCGCAGAGGTCGGGCAGGACCAGAAGTTTAAAATGATCGTACACAGTCCCGTCTACTACGAGTGTCACCACGCAGTAGCCGCCGATGTCCGCCGACTGGGACTCGGAGGCCATAGAAATCCGCTGGTGCGCAGGCAGGACTGGGAAAGAGCAACGCCGCACCGTGTCGGGGTGGATGAAGCTCTCCGTGCTCCCAGAGTCAAAAAGGCAGATTGTATCGTGACCATTTACCTTAATGTCCATTGTGGAACTGGCCAGCTGGTGCGGTCTCGCTTGGTCCAGTGTAACGGATGCCATCGTAGGGGTCGGTGTGTCGCTGCGGGTATCAGATGAGGCGGTGTTGGGGGCCTGCTGTGTTCCGGCTGTCGTCCATGATCCCCATGTGGCTGGAGGCGTCCAAAATGGCTGCTGTACCAGTGGTTCGCACATGGCCGGGGAGGCCCAAGATGGCGGCCCGCATGGCCCACACGCGGCGCTGCTGGGGTTCGGGGTGGCTTTGGCCCTGCAGACGCTAGCGTAGTGTCCCTTCTTCCCGCAGCCTGAGCAGATCGCGTTTTTCGCCGGGCAGCGCGCTCTGGGGTGTTTTGCCTGGCCACAGAAGTAGCATTTCTGGCCTTGGGGCACTGCTGTCTGGCCTTGGGACACTGCTGCGGTAGTTGGGCCGTTGCTGGGGTGTGGCTGGGGTGGCACGGCGATATGAGGCGGTCCTACCGTGTCCCAGGCTGTCATTCCCCGCGGCGTCCACGGTGCAGAGGAGTAGGCATCCATGCCCCGGTAGGCTGCATCCAATGATAGTGCGAGTTCAGAGGCCTTGTTGAGGTCGAGGTCACTCTGCTCCAACAGTCGCTGTCGGGTGTAATTGGATCTGTGGCCCGCTACAAAAGCGTCCTGGATAAGTTCCTCTGTGTACACGGCGGCCTTTACATCCTTACAACCACAGGCCCGGCCAAGCACAGACAGTGCCTGAAGGTATTCCACGGTCGATTCCCCAGGTTGTTGTTTACGACTCCCCAGAAGGTGCCTGGCGTACACTTCGTTCACTGGGCGCGTGTACTGGTCCTTGAGGAGCTTGATAGCGTCCGCGTACGAGGTCGCGTCTTGGATGACCGAGTACACTCGGTGGTTCACTTTGGAGGTCAGGACATCCAGTTTGTCCTCGTCCGATTTGATTGCTGCGGAGGCGGTCAGGAATTTTTCGAAACACTTAAGCCAGTGAGTAAACTTGGTGGATGAGTCCGCCTCCCGATGATCTAAGTCCAGGCATGCTGGTGTGAGGATCTTCTCCATTATAAAAATTTTGTTAATAAAATTGATGCGCTATCAATTACTCATAAAAGACTGAGAGTTAAGAGAGTAACTAAAGGCTTTTATTAACAAAGGAATGAAGGTCTGCCTCGAGTGGTCGACCGGTCCAGAATACAAAGGGCTGGGGAGCAGTCACCTTTATACTAGGACTTGTGGGAGGAGTCAGCCGAGGCATGTCCAGGCATGTACACAGTGGAATACAAACAGTGGTTTACCACATTTGGCACATCAACATCAAAGTGGAACTAATTGGGTATAGGAACAGGAGTAGGCCGTTCAGCCCCTTGAGCCTGTTCCACCATTCAATGAGATCCTGACTGGTTCCCGACCTAACTCCATAAACCCGCCCTTGCCCCATATCCCTTAATACCTTTTATTAACAGAAAGCTATCAATCTCTGATTTAAAATTAACAATTGATCTAGCATCAACTACCATTTGTGGAAGAGAGTTCCAAACTTCTACCACCCTTTGTGTGTAGAAGTGTTTCCTAATTTCACTCCTGAAAGGCCTGGCTCTAATTTTTAGACTATGACCCCAGTCCTAGAATCCCCAACCAGCGGAAATAGTTTCTCTCTATCTACCCTATCTGTTCCCCTTAATATCTTGAAAACTTCGATCAAATCACCCCTTAACCTTCTAAATTCTAGGGACTATAACCCTAGTTTGTGTAATCTCTCCTCGTAACTTAACCCTTGAATTCCGGGTTGCTCTTTCAAAGAGCCAGCACATGCACGCTTGGCCAAATGGCGGCCTCCTGTAATAAAAACAGAAAATTCTGGAAACACTCAGCAGGCCAGGCAGCCTCTGTGGAGAGAGAAACAGAGTCAACGGGCTGGATTTTGATACTGGAGGCGGGACTACAACTTTCGGGGTTGTAGTCCCGCCTCCATCGAGTTGTGGCCAACCCACGTGATTTTCACTTGATTGACCTTGTTGAGCCCGCCCAGCAGGCTCAGCAGGCCAATTAAGGGCCACCCGGCAACAGGTGACGTCACAGATTGACATTTCATCTGTCAAGAGCTTTTGACAGTTAAAATATCAGCGTTTCACAGCTGTTTGAAGCTGTCAAACACTGACAATCTGTACTCCAAGTTAATTCCTTTCTCTCAGGCTGATTTAGAGATCTCCCCAGAACAGAAAGCTGAATGCTGCAACTTTTGACATCGCGGCCATTCTGCTTTCTGTGCCGGTGAGATGAGTGGCTCCCGAGACCTGAAGGAAGGAAGGCTGTAAAGGTAAGTAAAACTTATTTAAACACTTACACACACACCAAACACACTTACCTCTGCACTCATGCACCCATCACTCACCGGACATCTTGAACCCTCCAAGTCCTTCAGCCTGATGGTCCGCCTCGCTAACTTGGCATGGTTTGGAGCCGTCGGGAAGCCCACACTTCAGGGATAAAAATAGGGATTAGGCTTAAAAACTGCCTGTTAACTACCTGTTAATTGGCACTAATCCCCTTCCCGCCTCGGGGAGGCGGCTCCCAGCACAAGTCGGATACCCGCCTCCTGTGAAACAGGCATGGAGGCAGGTTGGGGCGGGATAGGTTCGTGCCCCCCGATTTTGCGATTTTAACCCCCCACAAGCCTCGATTCCCGCCTCAACGGCCCGATGAAATTCGAGCCCACAGAGTGCAGCACTCCCTCAGCACCGCACTGGAGTGTCAGCCTATATTTTTGTGCTCAAGCCTCTGGAGTGGGACTCAAACCCGCAACCAGTCTGACTCGGGAAGCAGAGTGTGCTACCCACCGAGCCACTGGCTCATCCGGGTATGATGGCTCAAATGGCCTCTATCTGTGCTGTACGATTCTATGATTCTATATCATAGATTAAGAAGAATAACAAAGCATTGCTGGTGAATTGATGATGGTAATTTAATCCTGCTGATGTTCCTGAATGTTGCTCTTACATTTTATGATGTTTCCTAAACTGGTGGATTGAATTAGTGGCTTGCAACCTACTGCCAGACATCCATTATCCCACAGTCTCATCTGCTGCCTAGCTCAGATATCACAACAAATCTGCATCCAGTTAATTGGCACTAATCCCCTTCTCACCTCGGGGAGGCGGCTCCCAGCACAGGTCGGGTACCCGCCCCCTGCGAAACGGGCTTGGGGGCAGGATGGGTTCGTGCCCCCTGATTTTTGCGATTAAAATTTTTTTTTTTTTTTAAACCCCCCCCCCCCCACACCTCCAATCCTGCCTCAACGGCCCGATGAACTTTGAGCCCATCGTCTCGGGTCTGTGGCCTTTCGTCAGAACTGGAAAAAGTTAGAAACATAACAGGATTTAAGCAGGTGCAGGGGCAGGATAAAGGGGGGAGGAGAGGAAAGAACAAAAGGGAAGCTCTGTGATTGGGTGGAAGGGAGGGGAGATTAAATGGCAAAAGGTCTGATTGTACAAGGCAAAAGTAAAGAAACAAAAGATGGGCCTGGAAGAGGTGTAAATGGGAACAGCAGAATCACCAACAGCTGCCGTCTGGGGGAAAAATGGGGGCAGAGTTTATGATCTGAAATTGTTGAACTGAATGTTGAGTCCAGAAGGCTGTATCATTCTACGATTCTATAATTCCAGAATTTAAATGACTGCCTACAGTACTCAGAGTTAAAAAAACAAGACTGAATGTGTGATTTTGTGCTCATTTATTTGTACATGTTTTAAGTGCATGAGTTGTACGTAGTTATACGAAATTGGTGGTCTCACCAATGATATTGGTATCCAAACTCCATGGAAAAGTTGTACCATAGTTGCTGCATAGAATTGTGTTGCCATCTATTATCTAATTCCACCTGACCTGATTTGGTAAGGTTGAGGCCTGCTCCTTAGGCAGCAGTTGAACATGATCTTCACCTTGTTTTCCTCTTCATTAAAACATTTCCTGATATCTGGCCACCTTCTTCCAAGATTTGCGATATGCCCTGGTATCCGTGAATTGTCGCTCGGCTCAATTATGCCTGGTCTCCTGTTAAGCATCTCATCCGCAGTCACGTATAGATCCTATAGGGTGAGTCTAGTGGAGTTCATTAGACTGATTCCTGGGATGAGGAGAGATTGAGTAGACTAGGCCTATAGCCCCTAGAGTTTGTAAGAATGGGAGGCGATCTCATTGGAAACATATAAAATTCTTAAGGGGGTTGATGGGGTAGATGCTGAGAGGTTGTTTCCCCTGGCTGGAGAGTCTAGAACTAGGGGACACAGCCTCAGGATAAGAGTTTGGCCATTTAGGACTGGGATAAGGAGAAATGTCTTCACTCAGAGGGTGGTGAATCTTTGGAATTCTCTACCCCAGAGGGCTGTGGATGGCCAGTCGTTCAGTATATTCAATACTGAGATTGAAAAACTTTTAGATACTAAGGGAATCAAGGGATATGGAGATCAGGCGTAAAGTGGAGTTGAGGTAGAAGATCAGCCATGATCTTCTTGAGTGACGGAGCAGGCTCGAAGGGCTGTATGGCCGACTCCTGCTCCTATTTCTTATGTTCTTATGAATAATCCTGTCATCCCTCCAGGATCTTCCAATGAGGAATTGTGCTCACAGGTTGGACAGTGTTGTGGATTTATCTCCAAGCTATGCTTCTGATGAGCATGGCTTCTGTGCTGTGAGCACTAAATCGCTGCCTTACATCTCATCAGTTGTTCCTGATTTTAAAATTCTCATCCTTGTTTTCAAAAAAATCTGTAACTTGTAAACAAACGTCTGGTCTGCCTGAGCTATGTGTCCATCAGGAACATAGAAACATAGGAGTAGGAGTAGGCCATTCGGCCCTTCGAGCCTGCTCCGCCATTCAATATGATCATGGCTGATCCTCTGTCTCAATACCATATTCCCGCTCTCTCCCCATACCCCTTGACGTCTTTTGTGTCTAGAAATCTATATATCTCCTTCTTAAATATATTCAGTGACTTGGCCTCCACAGCCTTCTGTGGTAGAGAATTCCACAGGTTCACCACTCTCTGAGTGAAGAAATTTCTCCTCATCTCAGACCTCCTGAGACTGTGACCCCTCGTTCTAGACCCCCCAGCCAGGGGAAACATTCTCCCTGCATCCAGTCTGTCTAGCCCTGTCAGAATTTTATACCTTTAAGTCGCTCCTTAAAACCTACCTCTTTGACCAAGCTTTTGGTCTTCTGTCCGAATATCTCATGTGGCTCGGTGTTAAATTTTGTTTGATAATCGCTCCTGTGAAGCGCCGCGGGACATTTTACTATTTTAAAGGCGCTATATAAATGCAAGTTGCTGCTGTAGAATAATTCTTTTCCAAAACACTGCGGGGGCCAGAGTTATAACTCAGTAACTTACAGGGATCTAGGCCTAGAAATTCAGTAAGGCCCCGCCAGGTCTTTAGCGCCCGAAATTTAGCGCTCGCCCGGATTCCCGTAGCGCCCGCCTGAAATTCAGTTGCGACGGGCCAAGACGGAGGCGGGCGCTATTGCAGGGTTTGGCCGCCTCGCTTGGGGCAATGAAAGTCTATTTCAGGCGCCCAGCTGCCGCTGCGCCACCCGATGCGGTGCGGCAGGCTGGGGTACTGCAGGCCTCCTCCTTCTCTTAAGGAGGAGCTGCCTGCAGCCGTGAGATCGCCGCTGGATTCCCCCGGCAAATGAGCCCGGCACCACGGAGAAGTGCCGGGCTCGCGGGAGTCAGACAGCAATGCCGCGGGGGGGTGGTGCAGGAGTCCGGGGAGGGAGGTGCGGCCATGCGGCCGCCGGGAAAGCGGCCGGCCGCCCCTCCACCTTTATGCGCCGGCCTCTCGGAGCTGCAAGGCCCCGTTTTTCAAACGTTGTTTGCGGCCGCTGCGGGCGAGGCGGCCGCAACTGAATTTGGCCTTCGGCACGGAATCGCGTTGGAACCGGGGCGCTGCGCACACCGATGACGTCATCGGTGCCGGCGCAGCGCTACCGGCTAATGCCGCTGTTAGGGACCAACTTAATTTCGGGCACTAAAAAACTTCCGGCGCAACTCACTCTTTCACCCCTAAGTGGGCACAAACGCAACTGAATTTCTAGGCCCTAGGGCCTGATTTCTAGATTGTTAAAATAGTTGCATTAGTTAAATGATCGAGACGAGGGAACTAGATGTAATATCTCCAAGTTTGCAGACGACACAAAGCTGGGTGGGCGTGTGTGCTGTGAGGAGGATGCAGAGAAACTCCAGTATGATTTGGACAGGTTGGGCAATAGATTGGGAAAAGGGGAAGTGCAACGAGACCTGGGTGTCCTTGTGCACCAGCCGCTGAAGGTAAGCATGCAGGTGCAGCAGGCGGTTAAGAAGGCAAATGGTATGTTGGCCTTCATAGTGAGAGGATTCAAGTACAGGAGCAAGGATGTCTTGCTGCAGTTGTACAGGGCCTTGGTGAGACCACACCTTGAGTATTGTGTGCCGTTTTGGTTGCCTTATCTGAGGAAGGATGTTCTTGCCATGGAAGGAGTTCGGCGAAGATTCACCAGGCTGATACCTGGGATGGCAGGAATGACGTATGAGGAGAGATTGGGTCATCTGGGCTTGTACTCGCTGGAGTTTAGAAGAATGAGAGGGGATCTCATTGAAACTTATAAAATTCTAACAGGACTAGACAGACTAGATGCAGGAAGGATGTTCCCAATGGTCGGGGAGTCCAGAACCAGGGGTCACAGTCTAAGGATAAGGGGTAAGCCATTTAGGACAGAGATGAGGAGGAATTTCTTCACCCAGAGAGTGGTGAACCTGTGGAATTCTCTACCACAGAAGGCAGTGGAGGCCAATTCATTAAATATATTCAAGAAGGAGTTAGATATATTTCTTAAGACTAAAGGGATCAAGGGATATGGGGAGAAGGCAGGGACAGGGTACTGAATTTGGATGATCAGCCATGATCTCATTAAATGGCGGAGCAGGCTCGAGGGGCCGAATGGCCTACTCCTGCTTCTATAGAAACATAGGGGGCCACGCAAGTGCCAGTTTCAGGCGTGCGAAGCGCATGCATGAAAACCCGGCACTTGCGCTTCCGCCTGCCCGGGAGAAGGGCCTCTGCGGGGGGGAGAGTTCCGCTTTCTGCACAACCTCCGCCCGTTGAAAACCTTTAAAAATCTTACGCCTGCGTAAGGCCTGCTTTTACCAGCATAAGAGTTTTAAAAAATAACATTTTTCCCAGTCATTTATGTTAGATCCGTGATTCTGAGAGTATGATGTTTTTCAATAACCACACAGATGCTGTAACTTAACAATCAACAGGTATTTACTGCAGTAGGGTAGTCTCAAGACTGGGGGTACAGAGGCATGCTCAAGGCTTATCTACAGGTGTGGTCACTGCCGGTACTACAGTATACAGGAGCTGTAAATGTAGTTCTCTCTTAAAGGTACATACACTACAATTCCTCCCCTTTTAGATTAGCAGTACCCATAATATTCAAATAACAATTAACACTTCAACATGTACATTAAACAACAATAGTCCATTTATGGATTCAGTCTTTGGGGTGGCTTTCCTGATCCTTTCAGGATAGCGCCTTTCCTGAGGTTCTTGTTCTTGGTGCGCAGGCGATTCTGGCCCCTTTTCGTCGGTTAGTTCATCGGTTTCCACTGCTACTGGTTCTGAGGTAGATGCTACCGGTATGTCGGGTTCATCCCCAGGTACTCGAGACATGGGGTTGACTCGTTCCTGTGACGCTAAGATCTGATCGATGTGGCGTCTCACGATGCTCCCCCCAACGTCCACTGTGTACATTAGTGGCCCCTGCCATGTGCATATCGTTCCAGGTTGCCATTTCTCTGTTCGGTAGTCACGGGCCAAGACTGGTTGTCCTACATTGAAGCTCCTTGTCGGCTTCTCATTGATGTGCTGGAATTGTTTATCCTCAACATTTCTTCGCACATTTGGTCTGAGCAAATCCAGACGAGATCTCAACCTTCGGTTAAAGAACATCATGGCTGGGGTCTGGTTGGTGACTGCATGTGTCGCATTTCTGTAGGCTAATAGGAAATTGTCCACCTTATGCTGTAGTGGAATTTCATCGTTGCACATGGCCTTTATCGCCTTTTTAAAGGTTTGTACGAACCTCTCAGCCAATCCATTTGTGGCTGGATGATACGGGGCGGATGTGTAATGCCTGACCCCATTCCTTCTAATAAATTTCCGAAACTCTTCGGACACAAACTGCGGTCCATTATCAGAGCAAATCTGCTCTGGCAAGCCGTTCCTGGCAAATATGGTCCGTAGGACTGCAATCGTTTTCTCTGTAGTGGTTGAGGACATTTTTATCACCTCAGGCCATTTCGAGTGAGCATCCACTGCTATTAAGAACATTGAGTCCATGAATGGACCAGCAAAATCAATGTGCACCCGTTGCCATGGAGATGAGGGCCACTCCCATGGGTGTAGAGGGGCATGTGGTGGTGCATTTTGGACCTTCTGGCATCCTGAGCAGCTCTTGGTTAGGTCCTCGATTTGTTGCTCGATCCCCGGCCACCACACAAGTCCTAGCAAGGCTTTTCATTTTCACCCCTCCCAGATGACCTTCATGAAGCTCATTTAGCACTCTCTCCCTTAACTTGGATGGAATCACCACTCGGGATCCACAAATCACTGTCCCCTGGCATACTGACAGCTGTTCTCTTCTGGATGAGAATGCTGGCAACAGTGAGTCGCCATGTGTTGGCCATCCCCTCACCGTCAAATCATATACCCGAGACAGTGTCGGATCATTGCGGGTCCCCTTCTCTATATCCGCATTCGTTACTGGCAATCGTTCAATTATTGACGAATAAAATATCTCGATAGGGTCCACTGCTGGTGCTTCCTCCACAGTAGGCAGTGGCAGGCGTGATAGCCTATCAGCGTTTCCATGCTGTTTCGTGCCTTTCTATTCTATTTCATATTGATTCGCCCCTGGAAACAGGGACCATCTTTGTAACCGTTGTGCAGTCATCACTGGAACGCCCTTCTTAGGATTAAAGATGGAGACAAGTGGTTGGTGGTCAGTCAGCAAGGTGAACTTCTGCCCATGCAGATAGTGGTTGAATTTTTTTACGCCCCATACTAGGCTGAGGGCCTCCCTGTCAATCTGGGCGTAGTTGCGCTCGGCTGAGGTTAGTGACTGAGACGCAAAGGCTACTGGCCTCTCCAACCCATCTGGGAATTTGTGCGACAGCACCGCTCCAATACCATAAGGTGATGCATCACACGCCAAACGAATTGGTAGTGCTGGGTTGAAATGGGCCAACACCTCTTTTGATGTGATCAATTCTTTACACTTCTGGAAAGCTCATCTACGTTCGTCATTCCACTTCCATGGTACCCCTGTTTGCAGTAGGGTGTTCAGTGGGTGTGATACCGTGGACAAATTTGGTAAGAACTTATGGTAGTAGTTTACCAGCCCGAGGAACGACCTCAGTTGTGACGCATTTTCCGGTGCTGGAGCCTTGAGTACTGCCTCAATCTTTTCAGGGGACTTATGTAACCCCTCTTCATCGATGACGTGGCCACAATACGAGATCTGCTTCTGGAAAAACTCGCACTTGTAACGACTAGCTCATAGCCCATATTCCTTTAATCTGGTGAGCACCTTCTCCAAGTTGGCGAGGTGATCACTGTCATTTTCGCCCGTGACCAGGATGCCGTCCAAATAACACTGGGTCCCTGGAATCCCTTGCAGGACTTGATCCATCGCCCTTTGCCAAATAGCCGGAGCCGATGCTACCCCGAACACCAGCCGGTTGTATTGATAGAGACCTTTATGAGTGTTGATCGTGAGGTATTGTTTCGAGGCTTCTTCTACCTCCATTTGCAAGTGCGCCTGGGCTAGATCAATTTTGGTGAAGCGTTTGCCTCCAGATAGCGAGGCGAAAATATCCTCAATTCGTGGAAGCGGATATTGTACCGTGTGAAGGACTGGGTTCACTGTCACCTTAAAATCCCCACAGATGCGGACCTTCTTTGGTTCCCCAGGCGTATTACTCAATGACCTCTTCATTACAGGAACGATGGGTGCAGCCCACTCGCTCCAGTCTACTTTGGACAGTACTCCTGAACATTCCAACCCTTCCAGCTCTGCTTCGACGGCTGGCCTGATCGCATAAGGCACTGGTCTGGCCTTAAGAAACTTTGGGCTTGCATTATCCTCTATTTTAATCATTGCTGTTATGCCTTTTAGTGTTCCGAGTCCCTCCTGGAACACTTCTTTTGCGTCAGTTAGCATTTTTGACAGTCGTCCAGGTGTGACGTCGTCATCCTTTTTGGCCTCAACCTTCAGTGCCTGTATGGAATGCCAATCTAATTGTATCTTCCGGATCCATTCACGTCCTAGCAGTGGTGGTCCTCCATCTGGCAATACATATAAGTCCATTTTAGGTATTTCCTGGCCTTTGTATATCACTTTCACCCTTATTTTTCCTTTGGGGTAGACTTTTTGCCCTGTGTACGTCTTCAAGACAATCTCTGTAGCTTTCAAGGGTATATGTGAAAATAGCTGCTTGTAGTCCCTTTGGTTTATGACTGTTAGAGCTGACCCTGTGTCCAATTCCATTTTCACTTGGACTCCGTCTATCTTGAGTGTAACCCAGATAGTCTGGTAATCCTCCATTTTGGTTACCTTATGTAGTTTCAGACAACCCAGCTCCTTGCTTCCGGAGTCTGTGTCACTTTTCTGTTCGTCTGAACTACTGTCCATCACCTTGTGTACCTTTTTGTACTTCTCCTGTGGAGATTTCTTGCTGTTGGCTTTCTTCCCAGACCTGCAGACTCTTGCTATGTGTCCTGCTTTTCCACACTGTCTGCACACTTGGTCCTTGAACCAACAATCCTTCTGGTCGTGTGTTGTTCTGCCGCAGCGATAACACTTCCCTGTTACATAGGACATTTCATTGGTGCCATATTCTTGCGGTCTCCGTTGTATCTCTGCAGCGTCCCTTGCGGCTGCTTCATGTGATACTGCCATACTGAAAGCCTTGTCCAGCGTAAGATCCTTTTCTGATAGAAACCGTTTCTGGGTTCCTTCACTTTGCAGCCCACACACAAACTTGTCCCTTAACGTATCTGCTAGTCCCACTCCAAACTGGCAGTGTTTCGATAGCTTGCGCAGTTCCGTTAAGTACACAGCATTGCTTTCGTCTTTGTGTTGGTTCCTTTTATGGAACTTAAATCTTTCTGCTATCAGCAGCGGTGTGGGGTTTAAGTGGTCTTGTAGGATTTCTACTATGTTTTCAAAATTCTTATTCACAGGCTTTTCTGGGGTTATTAGGTTTCGCAGTAACCCATAAGCTTTTGCACCCATGGAATTTAACAAAACCAGTGCTTTCCTAGCATCTGGCACTTCATTCGCCCTGCAGTACACCCCAATACGTTCCACATATGTCACCCAATCTTCGACTTCATTGTCGAACGTAGAGATACTGCCACTCTTCGGCATCCCGGGGTGTGATTTAACTGTCAAAAATGGCGTCTCCCACGCTTTCCCTTCTTCTCTGCTGGCACAAAATGGCGTCTCCCGCACTTTCCTTTCTTCCCGCGCTCGCCCTTCTCCGCTGCGGCTTCTAAAAATGGCGTCTCCCGCGCTCTTCCTTCTTCTCCGTGGCTCAATGGCATCTCCCGCGCTCTCCCTTCTTCTCCCCGCGGACACTGTTCAGCCCTTGAGCCCTGGCTGCGCTCTGCACGTTTTTTTTTCTGTGCACCTTTCCCGTTTCCGCCGCTTGGTCCTGAACCCGGCTGCTGCTTTACCCTCTCTCTCTCCGTTTTGTTTTTCCTCGACGCCGCTTGGTTTTCAACCCCCGGCTGCGCCCTGTGCGCTTCACCCTCTATCTTACCCCGTCGACGCTGCTCGGCTTTTTCTCTGCCGTCGGTCGGCTCCAGCCGCCGCTGTCCGGGAAGGGTCTGCGCTGTACCTGGTACCTGTTGTCAGTCTGTTGCTGATCGCCGTGGCTGGGGAACCAAGCCCGGCTCTCCACAGCCTCCCCTGCGATGTTCACTCTCTGCCGGACGACTGGGCGGTTGCTCGTGGTCGACGCCCGTGTTTCTGGCCTCGACTTTCTTCCACCGCCCTCCCTGAGCGAATCCTCGAAGGGAAATGCAGAGTTGCAGGTAGATTCGAATCGACACTCGTCACCACTGTTAGATCCGTGATTCTGAGAGTATGATGTTTTTCAATAACCACACGGATGCTGTAACTTAACAATCAACAGGTATTTACTGGAGGAGGGTAGTCTGACAGTACAGAGGCATGCTCAAGGCTTATATACAGGTGTGGTCACTGCCGGTACTACAGTATACAGGAGCTGTAAAAGTAGTTCTCTCTTAAAGGTACATACACTACAATTTATAATTTAAAAATACTTTTAAAAGAGGCAAGTTTATTTTTAGCCCCGTAAAAAACTTGAATTATTTTGTTCAAAAAATTAAACTTTTGTTTAAAATATATTTAATGTAATTTTAACTAATTTTAAATAGGTAATGGTTTTTCTTAAAATGTATTTAATGTTTGCATGTGTTTTTTTAAGTGATCCCTATTCATACTTTTGACAGATCTGAGAGTACGGACCTGTTAAAAAATTGTGAAGGGGGATTCCCTTCTTTGATTGGTTCCCCATAGCCCGCGTGATCCCAGGGATGCTTATGAACCGCCTGCACTCCCCCCCCCCCCCCCCCCCCCCTAGGATACCTGGGCCTCTGCGCATCTCGTAGTGGAGAAGCCCAGGATCGCCAGCCTCGGGACCTACGGAGCCAGCAGGTAAGAGCGAAGATCTCTTCCAATCAGAGGCATCCACCCACAGGAAGCCTCCGATCGGAAAATCAGGCCCAATAATTGACCTTGGAGGGAGGAGAGCGCAGATTCACCAGAATGTTACCAGGGCTCCAAGGGTTAGATGATGAGAGATTACATAAACTGCGCTTACATTCCCTGAAATATAGAAGGTTAAGGGATGATTTAAATGAGGTTTTCAGGATTTTGAAAGGAATTAATATGGTAGATAGAGAGAAACTTTTTCCGTTGGTGGGGGAGTCTCAGACAGAGGGACATAACCTTAAAATCAGAGCCAGGCCATTGAGGAGAGAAGCTGGGAAACACTTCTTCACACAAAGGGGGTAGAAATTTGGAACTCCCACAAAAAGCAGTAGATGCCAGCGGAATTAATGATTTTAAATCTAAGATCAATAGATTTTTGCTCGACAAGGGTATTGAAAGGATCTGCGGCTAAGGCAGGTGGATGGAGTTAAGGTGCAGATCAGCCATGATCTCAATGAATGGCGGAGCAGGCTCAAGGGGTTGAATGGCCTCCTTCTGTTCCTATGAACCTGAATGGCTTGATAACTGCCTCATCCTTGTTTTCAAATCCCTCCACGGCCTCGCCCCTCCCTATCTCTGTAACCTCCTCCAGCCCAACAACCCCCCCGAGATATCTGCGCTCCTCTAATTCTGGCCTCTTGCGCATCCATTGGCAGCCGTGCCTTCAGCTGCCAAGACCTTAAGCTCTGGAATTCCCTCCTTAAACCTCTCCGCCTTTCTACCTCTCTCTCCTCCTTTAAGACGCTCCTTAAAACCTACCTCTTTGACCAAGCTTTTGGTCTCCTGCCCTAATATCTCCTTATGCGGCTCGGTGTCAAACTTTGTTTGAGAACGCTCCTGTGCAGTGTCTTGGGACGTTTTACTACGTTAAAGGCGCTATATAAATACAAGTTGTTGTTGTTAGTGCCAGCGAAAGGGGTACAAGTGCCACACATCATAGTCCAACGCTAGTGCCCCATCGCATCAGCTACAACAGAAAGTAACAGGTCAAAAGGCTCTTTGAAATGTTGAACAGGCAGCCTCTCGCTGGCGAGGAGCTGTCCACACAACTTAACATTAGCAGAGCAATTAACAGAGTCTAATACTGGCTCACGACCAACTTGGAACCCTTGCAGCAATTACTTGCTTTCATAGATCCAAACCAAGCATCTTTGCTTCGGAGCTGTAGGGTTTCACATGTCTTATCATTCATGAATTCAATTCCCTTGCCTTGGATCTGTCTTCATCCATTATAAACTCCCCGCCCACTCGTTGCCAGCCAGTCCACTCTTTAAATTCACATTCACCAACATTAGTGTCAACCGTGTCTCAGTGGACAGCAGTCTTGCCTCTGAGTCATAAGAACATAAGAATTAGGAGCAAGAATCGGCCATACGGCCCCTCGAGCCTGCTCCGCCATTCAATAAGATCATGGCTGATCGTCGACCTCAACTCCACTTTCCCGACCCATCTCCGTATCCCTTGAATCCCCTAGAGTCCAAAAATCTATCGATCTCCGCCTTGAATATAATCAAAGATCAAAGTCAGAAGGTTGTGCGTTCAGGTCCCACTCCAGAGTCTTGAGCACAAAATTCTTGGCTGATGCTCCCAGTGCAGTGCCGAGGGAGTGCTGCACTGTCGGAGGTGCCGTCTTTCGGATGAGATGTTAAACCGAGGCCTCGTCTGTTCTCTCAGGTGGACGTAAAAGATCCCATGGCACTATTTCGAAGAAGAGCAGGGGAGTTAGCCCTAGTGTCCTGGGCAATATTTATCCCTCAATCAACATCACGAAAACAGATTATCTGGTCATTATCACATTGCTGTTTGTGGGATCTTGCTGTGTGCAAATTGGCTGCCACGTTTCCTACTTTGCATCAGTGACTACACTTCATTGGCTCTAAATTGCTTTGGGACGTCCAATGGTCATGAAAGGCGCTGTAGAAATGCAAGTCTTTCTTTATCTTATAACATTTAATAGCAACAGTGGCTGAGAGCCTATTCACATTACGTGATCATCTGAGTAAGGTCCACATCCGGTGCAGATTGTAAGATCGCTGGCCCACGGTTTTCTGGTACGCACTGCCAGCAGGTGAGGTCCCCACCAAATCTGGCGCCTATTCAGAAAATTACACCCCCACGCACCCCCCGCCCCCCCCCCGCCCCACTCCCCTCAATCCGCCCATCGGTTTGAAGACACGTCCGTCACGCTTGTAAATTTCTGCGTCACTCTTAAAATATTCGCTTGACTTTGATGGGTTTGTATCTGGTTTTTCACCTCTCCCAGGAGATTACATGGTTTCGGGTGAGGTGGAGAGTGGATATGTTGTGATGCATAAAGTATCACAAGTGTGTGGGACAGGCTGCATGGACTAGAGGGTCTTTAGCTGTCTGTCATTGTACGAATGTTTGTATGCTCTGCTAAGAGGCGTCAGCCTCAAACTAACCACAGGAAACAATAGAAAAATTAACGAGCCCGGCAGACTGGACAATCAACGATGCCCTGCCAGAGGAACATCCACTGGTCACTTAACACGGATGACAAGTTACGTCACCAAATCAGGGCGTGTCTTCAATAAAATAGAAACATACAAAAGGTAAATCATGCTCGACTAATCTACTGGAATTTTTTGAGGATGTAACTGGTAAAATAGATAAGGGAGAACCAGTGGATGTGGAGTATTTGGACTTTCAGAAGGCTTTCGATAAGGTCCCACATAAGAGATTAGCATGTAAAGTTAAGGCACATGGGATTGGGGGCAAGGTATTGACTTGGATAGAGAACTGGTTGGCGGACAGAAAGCAAAGAGTTGGAATAAACGGGTCATTTTCCGAGTGGCAGGCAGTGACTAGTGGGGTACCGCAAGGATCGGTCCTAGGACCCCAGCTGTTCACAATATATATTAATGATCTGGATGAGGGAATTGGATGTAATATCTCCAAATTTGCAGACGACACAAAGCTGGGTGGGAGGGTAAGCTGTGAGGAGGATGTCATGAAACTCCAGTACGATTTGGACAGGTTGGGTGATTGGGCAGAAACATGGCAAATGCACTATAATGTGGATAAATGTGAGGTTATCCACTTTGGTGGCAAAAACAGGAAGGCAGATTATTATTTGACTGGCAATAGATTGGGAGAAGGGGAAGTGCAAAGAGACCTGGGTGTTATTGTGCACCAGTCGCTGAAGGAAAGCATGCAGGTGCAGCAGGCGGTTAAGGCGGCAAATGGTATGCTGGCCTTCGTAGCAAGAGGGTTCGAGTACAGGAACAAGGATGTCTTGCTACAGTTGTACAGGGCCTTGGTGAGACCGCACCTTGAGTATTGTGTGCAGTTTTGGTCACCATGCCTGAGGAAGGACGTTCTTGCCATGGAGGGAGTGCAGCGAAGATTCACCAGGCTGATACCTGGGATGGCAGGAATGACGTATGAGGAGAGATTGTGTCGATTGGGCTTATACTCACTGGAGTTTAGAAGAATGAGAGGGGATCTCATCGAAACCTATAAAATTCTGTCAGGTCTGGACAGACTAGATGCAGGAAGGATGTTTCGGATGGCCGGGGAGTCCAGAACCAGGGGTCATAGTCTAAGGATAAGGGGTAAGCCATTTAGGACTGAAATGAGGAGGAACTTCTTCACCCAGAGAGTGGTGAACCTGTGGAATTCTCTACCACAGAGGGTCCGGACACACCTCGTACGCACCCATAGGGGGCGCAAAATCCAGCCCAATATATCTTTTCTGTGGTGCGGTGCCTAGAACTATACACAATACTCCAAATGTGGTCTAACCAGGGCGCTGTAGCTGTAGCAAAGCATCCTCCTTTAGGATTCGATAGGGTAGATGTAGAGAAGACGTTTCCACTTGTGGGGGACACCAGAACTAGGGGCCATCAATATAAGATAGTCGCTAATAAATCCAATAGGGAATTCAGGAGAAAGTCCTTTACCCAAAGAGTGGTTCGAAGGTGGAACTGGCTACCACAGGGAGTGGCTGAGGTGAATACCATAGATGCATTTAAGGGGTAGCTAGATAAACACATGAGGGAGAAAGGAATGGAAGGATATGCTGATGGGGTGAAATGAAGAGGGGTGGGAGGAGGCTCGTGTGGAGCATAAACACCGGCACGGACCAGTTGGGCCGAATGGCCTGTTTCTGTGCTGTACATTCCATGTAAATCCGCAAATAAATGTAGAATTCCTTCAGCCTCGCTGGTATAAAGTAATGTCCAGACTCTTTGATGAGCAGGATGGATTGGTGAGATGGGGGGAGTTTCACCATTTTGTGCTTCTGCCAGAGTGCACGTATCTGAAATTCGAGCACACGCTTCTCGTGATTTTCTGGCTCGTATTTATCATATTTTAGACTTATAACTGTTTTGATGTTCAGCTATCAAGAGCAGCGTTTGGTGGTTAGGTTGTGCAGTGGTGCGAATAATTTGTTTTTCACTTAACGAGGGGGGAAAAAAAACACACAAGGGCAGAAATTCCTGGTAGTGATGCTATCGTACGAATGCTTTCATCAAATTCCCTTCGCTGATATTTAAACAAAAGCACTAACCTGAAAGAAGAACAGGTTGAACTCGCAGCCCCGAAAAGGGAGGAATACAATTGTCGGTGGAAAACATTTTGTGAGAATAAAACAGAGAGTCTACGAGGAGGAGCAGTACGGCTACATAAAGGGTGATGAGGGTCAGGAAATGGCAGCTTAAGAAGGCCGAGTGCATTGGAGGCCACTGGGCCGATTCTGCAACCCCCAGCAGGGGGCGCAAATCACGGAGGTCACACGGTGGGAGGTCGTGGGCAGCATGCGCACACTTTCCTGCGCGCTCCGCCCCCTGCAGGGACCATGGAATCAGCCGGGATATTGATGTGGAGTTTCTTTACTTTTGCAAATAATTTTTATTGAATTCAGTAATGTTCAGACTCCTTCTTCTTGAGATAATGGCACATTACAGATTATATTATGTGGCACTTAAAACTGCACCCAGTGAAGAATTTAGGAATATAACTGGAGTAGGCCATTCAGCCCCTCGGGCCTTTTCTGTCATTCAATTAGATTATGGTTGATCTGCATCTTAACTCCATTCATCTGTCTTTGCTCCATATCCCTTAATACACTAACCGAAGAAAAATCTATCAATCTCAGTTTTGACATTTTCAATTGACCCCCAGCCTCAATAGCTTTCTGGGGGGAGCGAGTTCCAGATTCCCACTACCCTTTGTGTGAAGAAGTGCTTCCTGACATCACCCCTGAACGGCCTGGCTCTAATTTTAAGGTTCTGCCCCCTTGTTCCGGACTCCCCCGCCAGAGGAAATAGTTTCTCCGTATCTACCCTTACAAATCCTTTCAAACACCTCGACCAGATCACCTCTCAATCTTCTATACTCAGGGAATACTTCTATACTGTAGGGAATACAAGCCAAGCTTATGCAACCTGTCCAGAGACTCTCCCCTCTGTGTCCAGAAGGTAGTGGGGTCAAGTCCCACTCCAGAAGCTTGAGCACATAATCTAGGCTGATACTCCCAGTGCAGTATGGAGGGAGTGCTGCACTATCGGAGGTGCCATCTTTCGGATGAGACGTTAAACAGAGGCCCTGTCTGCTCTCTCAGACGGACGTAAAAGATCCCAGGGCACTATTGGAAGAAGAGCAGGGGGCGTTCTCCCCAGTGTCCTGGCCAATATTTATCCCTCAATCAACATCACTGAAAAACAGATTATCTGTTTGCGGGAGCTTGCTGTGCACAAATTGGCTGCAGCGTTTCCTACATTACAACAGTGGCTCCAAAAAGTACTTAGTTGGCTGTAAAGCGCTTTGGGACACCCTGAGGTTGTGGAAGGCGCTGTAGAAATGCAAGTCTTTTCTTTTCAAATTGCTGACATGTAGTTCCAGTATGGATGTCGTACTGCTTGAAGCAATGACATTGAACAACGCAAAGTGCAAGGACAAGGTTATGAATGTCTGATTGCTGCAATGGAGACATGACACTAGGTTCTCGGTGTCATAAATGCAGGAAAGATATTTTGTTTGTCGCCAGCGCAATGCAACACCGTCAAATATTATTCATGACCTGAACTCTCTAACAAGGCAAAAGGTTGGTGAAAAACAGTAGCCGTCTTTTTTTTATTACTTGGATGTGGGCGTCGCTGGCAAAGCCGGCATTTATTGCCCATCGCTAATTGCCCTTGAGAAGGTGGTGGTGAGCTGCCTTCTTGAACCGCTGTATTCTTAGTAACAACAACATAAAATACTGGAAACACTCAACAGGTCAAGCAGCGTTGTGTAGAGAGAAACCGAGTTAACGTTTTAAGCCGGTGACCCTTTGTCAGTTCTGTATTCTTAGTATACTTCTTTGTAGCAGTTTGGTACAACTGAGGGTCTCGCTGGGCCATTTCAGAGGGCAGTTAAGAGTCAACCACATTGCTGTGGGCCTGGAGTCACATATATTGGCCAGACCGGGTAAGGATGGTAGATTTCCTTCCCTAAAGGACATTAATGAACCAGATGGATTTTTACAACAATTGCGGTAGTTTCATGGTCACCATTACTGATAAAACCTTTTTTTTTTAAATTCTGGATTAATTTAATTAACTGAATTTAAATTCCCCGGCTGCCATGGTGGGATTTGAACTCGTGTCTCTCAGATCATTAACCTAACCGCTATGCTACCGTCCTTGTGGTTGGGTATGCAAATCTAAGCCATCCAATGAGTTAGAGTTTGAAGTCTGACTATCAGAATATTTTTTTGCCTCAACGGAGAGCTTTTTGAGCTGGCTGGTCGCATGGTTACAATTATATTTGTGGAGACGATGAAATCGGAACAGCTGGTTTTCCCTCTCTCTCTCTCTCTCTCTCTCGACAAATCCCCTGGACCGGACGACCTGCATCCTAGGGTTTTAAAAGATGCAGCTGCGGAGATAATGGATGCACTGGTATTAATCTTCCAGAATTCCTGAGATTCTAGACCAGTCCCCTAGTTAATATGCAGGTACGGCAAGCAAAGCAAATGGTATGTTAGCTTTTGTTACAAAGTAATTAGAGTATAAGAGTAAAGAAGTCTTACTACAATATACAGGGCATTGGTGAGGCCACATCTGGAGTACTGTGTACAGTTCTGCTCTCCTTACCTAAGAAAAGACAAACTTGCCTTAGAGGGAGTGCAGCGAAGTTTCACTAGACTGTTTGCTGGGATGTGGGGATTGTCCTATGAGGAGAGATTGAGTAGACTAGGCCTATATTCCCTGGAGTTTAGAAGAATGAGAGGTGATCTAATTGAAACATATAACATTCTTAAGGGGCTTGACAAGGTTAATGCTGTGAAAATGTTTCCCCTGGCTAGGGAATCTAGAACATGGGGTCACAGTCTCAGAATAAGAATTTAGGACTGAGATGAGGAGAAATTTCTTCACTCGGAGAGTTATGAATCTTTGGAATTCTCTACCCCAGAGAGTTGTGAATGCTCAGTCATCGAGTATATTCAAGACAGAGGTCGATAAATTTTTGGGAACGAAGGGAATCAAGGAATATGGGGATAGTGCGGGAAGGTGGAGATGAGGTAGAAGATCAGCCATGATCTTAGCGAATGGCGGAGCAGGCTCGAGGGACCAAATGGCCGACTCCTGCTCCTATTTCTTATGTTCTATAAGAGCCCTATATTAATGGGGCTCAGTTCCCAGAAGGTGTGAGATCACAACCAATGTGCCCTTTAATTTTGTTTTGGGTGCGCGGCCCCTTTAACGGGCTGTGCGACCCCTTCAGATTCCTGTGCACTCGCGGTTTTTCCTATTATAAAGCCGGCAGGCGGCCTGCGCGGGAGCCCCAGACAGTCGCGCGGCCGCACAGCTTAAAAGGAACATTGATCACAACATGGAACCCTCCCGCTGCGTTCCATGTGCTTGCAGAGAGTCTAGCTTGGAATTATGAGGGTCATACCTTCAACCCACACTCCGAGGAAAAGGAGTAGGCCATTCAGCCCTTCCAGCCTATTCTACCATTCAATTAGATCATGGCTGATTCTATTTACCCGCCTTTGATCCATATGGTAGCTTTACCTAAAAAAAATCTGGCGATCTCGGTTCCAATTGACCCCCAGCAGCCACAGTCTTTTTATAAGGGTGGGCGGTGGGTGGGGGGGAGAGAGAAAGTTTGAGATTTCTACTACCCTTCGTGTGAAAAAGTGCTTCCTGATTTCATTCCTAAATGGCCTGGTTCTAATTTTAAGATTGTGCCCTCTTGTTCTGGATTCCCCATCTCTGCATCTATCCCATCGAATCCCTTTAGCATTTTATACACCTTAATCACCCCTTAGCCTTATAAACTCAAGGGGATACAAGCCAAGTTTATTGCAGCCTGGCCTCGTAATTTCACCCTTTTAAACTCCAGTGAATCTGTACCGAGGCCAATATGTCATCCCCCTGGAGAGGGTGCAGAGGAGGTTCACCAGGATGATGCCAGGGATGTGGGACTTCAGTGATGTGGAGAGACTGGAGAAGCTGGGGTTGTTCTCCTTAGAGCAGAGAAGGTTAAGGAGGGATCTAATCGAGGTGTTCAAAATCATGAAGGGTTTTGATAGAACAAGTTGGGAGAAACTGTTTCCTCTGGCAAGTGGGTCGGTAACCAGAGGTCACAGATTTAAGGTAATTGGTAAAAGAACTGGAGGGGAAATGAGGAAAAATGTCTTCACACAGAGGATCTGGAACGCACTACCTGAAAGGGTGGTGGAAGCAGATACCATAAGAACTTTTTAAAGGCAAATTGGACATGTACTTGAAGAGGACTCAGTTGCAGAGTTGTGGGGAAAAAGCTGGGGAGTGGAGAGCTCTTTCAAAGAGCTGGCACAGGCGTGACGGGCCAAATGGCCTCCTTCTGTGCTGTAAGATTCTCTTGTTCTGCTCTATGATTCTACAAGTGTGAGTCCTCACAGGAAGCATGGGTTTGTGGATTTACTGGATGGGCGCACGAAACACGTTGGTGTCATCAGTCTTCCAGGGTTTTAGCTGACGTAACATAGAAACATTGAAGATAGGAGCAGGAGTAGGCCATTCGGCCCCTCGAGCCTGCTCCGCCATTCAATGAGATCGTGGCTGATCATCCAAATTCAGTACCCTGTCCCTGCTTTCTCCCCATATCCCTTGATCCCTTTAGCCTTAAGAAATATATCTAACTCCTTCTTGAATATATTTAATGAATTGGCCTCAACTGCCTTCTGTGGTAGAGAATTCCACAGGTTCACCACTCTCTGGGTGAAGAAATTCCTCCTCATCTCTGTCCTAAATGGCTTACCCCTTATCCTTAGACTATGACCCCTGGTTCTGGACTCCCCCGCCATCGGGAACATCCTTCCTGCATAATAGTCTGTCCAGTCCTGTTAGAATTTTATAAGTTTCAATGAGATCCCCTCTCATTCTGCCATCCTCTTATGTTCATTAATAACTAGACATTCTTATTATGAACACAGCTAGCTTCTAGCTAGTCATTTATTCAGTACACGTTCTCTAGGTACAGTATCTGTAGAGATGCAGCATTGTGCTCCTGTGTGCAGGCTGCCATCTTGACTGTTGCCTTGTGGGTAGCCTAGTGCCTCATGGGTAATGTAGTCTTAATATATATACAGCTGGGTAGTGTAGTCTTATACATACAGCTCTACACAGCTCTGTGGCTCCACCTAGTGTCCACTATAGAATGACATGTTATTGATCGTTACACATCCCAGGTATCAGTCTGGTGAATCTTCGCTGCACTCCCTCCATGGCAAGAACATCCTTCCTCAGATAAGGCGAACAAACCTGCACACAATACTCAAGGTGTGATCTCACCAAGGCCCTGTACAACTGCAGCAAGACACCCTTGCTCCTGTACTCGAATCCTCTCGCTATGAAGGCCAGCATACCATTTGCCTTCTTAACCGCCTGCTGCACCTGCATGCTTACCTTCAGTGACTAGTGCACAAGGACACCCAGGTCTCGTTGCACTTCCCCTTTTCCCAATCTATTGCTGTTCAGATAATAATCTGTCTTCCTGTTTTTGCCACCAAAGTGGATAATGTCGCATTTATCCACATTGGGCAGATGCATGGCAGATGCAGTATAATCACCCAACCTGTCCAAATCATACTGGAGTTTCTCTGCATCCTTCTCACAGCACACACGCCCGCCCAGCTTTGTGTCGTCTGCAAACTTGGAGATATTACATCTAGTTTCCTCGTCTAGATCATTAATATATATTGTGAATAGCTGGGGTCCTAGCACCGACCCCTGTGGTATCCCACTAGTCACTGCCTGCCACTCGGAAAAAGACCCGTTTATTCCAACACTTTGCTTCCTGTCTGCCAACCAGTTCTCTATCCAAGTCAGTACCTCACCCCCAATCCCATGTGCTTTAACTTTACATGCTAATCTCTTATGTGGGACCTTATCAAAAGCCTTCTGAAAGTCCAAATACACCACATCCACTGGTTCTCCCTTATCTATTCTAGCAGTTACATCCTCAAAAAATTCCGGTAGATTAGTCAAGCATGATTTACCTTTTGTAAATCCATGTTGACTTTGTCCGATCCCGTCACTGTTTTCCAAGTGCTCTGCTATTACATCTTTTATAATGCACTCTAGCATTTTCCCCACTACCAATGTCAGGCTTACTGGTCTATAATTCCCCGTTTTCTCTCTACCACCTTTTTTAAATAATGGGTTTACATTAGTTACCCTCCAATCCATGGGAACTGTTCCAGAGTCTATAGAATTTTGGAAGATGACCAGCAATGCATCTACTATTTCTAGGGTCACTTCCTTAAGTACCCTAGGATGTAGATTATCAGGCCCTGGGGATTTATCGGCCTTCAATGCCGTCAATTTCCCTAAAACCATTTCCCTATAAATGCTGATTTCATTCAATTCCTCCCTCTCATTAGACCTTATGTTCCCCGACATATCTGGGAGGTTATTTGTGTCCTCCTTTGTGAAGACAGAACCAAAGTATGTATTTACTTGGTCTGCCATTTCTTTGTTCCCCATTATAAATTTCTGTGAATCTGACTGCAAGGGAGACCTACGCTTGACTTCACCAATCTTTTTCTCTTTACATATCTATAGAAGCTTTGACAGTCAGTTTTTATGTTCCCTGCAAGCTTACTCCCATTCTATTTTCCCCCTCTTAATTAATCCTTGTCCTCCTTTGCTGAATCCTAAACTGCTCCCAATCCTCAGGTTTGCTGTTTTTTCTGGCCAATTTATATGTCCTCTCCTTGGATCTTATGCTATCCCTAATTTCCCTTGTTAACCACGGTTGAGTCACCTTTTTTGTTTTACTTTCATGGCAAACAGGAATGAACAAATTCTGTAGTTCATCCATGCGAACTTTAAATATTTGCCATTGCCTAATTACTGTCAATCCTTTAAGTAACATTCCCCAATCCATCCTAGCCAACTCGCGCCTCATACCATTGTAGTTTCCTTTATTTAAATTCAGGACCCGAGTCTCTGAGTCAACTACTTCACTCTCCATCCTAATAAAGAATTCTATGATATTATGATCGCTCTCCCCCAAGGGGCCTCGCACAACAACATTGCTAATTAATCCTTTCTCATTACATAATACCCAGTCTAAGATGGCCTGATCTCTAGTTGGTTCCTCGACATATTGGTCCAGGAAACCATCCCGTGTACACTCTAGGAATTCCTCCTCCACAGTATTGTTACTAATTTGGCTAGCCCAATCTATATGTAGATTAAAGTCACCCATGATAACTGCTGTGCCCTTATTGCACGCATCTCTAATTTTCCGTTTAATGCCATCCCCAACGTACGTTCTTGAGACCGAGTAGAAGGAGGTTCACTCTGCAAACTCAACTCATCCGCTGCTGAAACCCTCATCCATGCCTTTGTTACCTCTAGACTTGACTATTCCAGCGCACTCCTGGCTGGCCTCCCACATTCTACCCTACGTAAACTTGAGGTCATCCAACACTCGGCTGCCTGTGTCCTAACTCGCACCAAGTCCCGTTCACCCAACACTCCTGTGCTCGTTGACCTACATTGACTCCCGGTCCGGCAACTCCTCGATTTATCAAAATTCTCATCCTTGTTTTCAAATCCTTCCATGGCCTCGCCTCTCCCTATCTCTTTATCTCCTTCAGCCCCACAACCCCCTGAGATATCTGCGCACCTCTAATTTTGCCCTCTTGAGGATCCCTGATTATAATCACTCAACCACTGGCGGCCGTGCCTTCTGTTGCCTGGGCCCTAAGCTCTGGAATTCCCTCCCTAAACCTCTCCGCCTCTCTCTCCTCCTTTAAGACGCTCCTTAAAACCTACCTCTTTGACCAAGCTTTTGCTCACCTGCCCTAATTTCTCCTTATGTGGCTCGGTGTCAAATTTTTTTGTCTTGAAATACTCCTGTGAAGCGCCTTGGGACGTGTTACTAAGTTAAAGGCGCTATATAAATACAAGTTGTTGTTGTTGCAAATGGCCGTGTTGTCCTCGATCTTGTATTGTTTGAACCTGACACTGGCTGTAAAAATATTCCATTCCCCGGCCCTCATTCTGGAGGAAAAAAACCCCCCAGATGATCTGAAAGGAAGACCGAGTTTTACTGATGCTGTAAACTCCATGGGACGGAGATGTGCTACGTCAGCCTTTACCGAACAGAATATCGTCGGTGGTCCTTTATCAACATGGATGATAAATATTCAGCTTCTGCTGTTCGGAAGCATTCTCAATCTTCCCGGATAACATTCAAACCCTTATTTCGCAGTAGGCAAGATCTGTGCTGGGAGTAGTTGTCCCACCACACATTGAGGTGACGGTGCCCTATTTTATGGCGGGTGGTCAACTCATTTGAATAATTAACAGAGGTTCCTAGTACAGTTTTGGCTTTACGTTGTCAGCTAGCCTAATAGAAGATGTGCCAAATCTGACCGTTAGCTCAAATTTGGAAGGAAACGCCAACTTAAAGGTAAGTGGCTGCATGCGAGGGCAAATCTTGTTTGAACCTTTATAGAGTTGCAATATTAATGTTAAAAATCTCGTCGGCCTTTGTCAAGGCGGGGAGTGGGCGGTGGAGGGGACAGTGGGAAAAAGTCACAAACCAAAATTGAAATGAAACAAAAGCCAATGTGAGGCACGAAATGGAGTCTGTGGGTAAGTGGTGGAGTGGAGCAGTGCCCAACCTCTTGTTTGAAGCTGGCAAAGTGGACATGCTGCTCCATGAGGTGGGGGTCAGGAGGGTTACACTTTTCAATTCTTTAGTCTTCCCCAGAGGATAGCCTACACCCTTGACTATTAGGAGGTGGACGCCAGGTTCAGTCGTGTAGTAAATAAAGAAAAAAATAACTTGCATTCATACAGCGCCTTTCACAACCTCAGGGCGTCCCAAAGCGCTTTACAGCCAATGAAGTGCTTTTGAAGCGTAGTCGCTGTTGTAATGTAGGAAAAGCAAAAGCTAATTTGTGCACAGCAAGCTCCCACAAACAGCAATGAAATAAATGACCAGATAATCTGGTTTAGGTGGTGGTTGAGTGATTAATATTGGCCCAGGACACCAGAGCAACTTTGCTGCTCTTCAAATCATGCCGTGGGATCTTTTATGTCCACCTGAGAGAGCAGACGGGGCCTCAGTTTAGCGTCTCATCCGAAAGATGGCACCTCCAACAGTGCAGCACTCCCTCAGCACTGCACTGGCAGTGTCGGTCTAGATTTTGTGCTCTAGTCTCTGGAGTGGGACTTGAACCCACGACCTTCTGACTCAGAAGCAAGAGAGTGCTACCCACTGCCGAGCAAGTCACAAGTGAAGTCCTGTGCTGTTGGCAGATCTTATGCTGTTTGTGTAGGTTACAAGTGGATAACACAACTATACTGATGGATAAATTTCAGGGTAGAGTCTCGCTCTAATATAAAAACAGAAAATGCTCAGCAGGTCAGGCAGCATCTGTGGCGAGAGAAACAGAGTTAATGGGCTGGATTTTCCAAGCCCCGAAGAGGCGGGTATGGAGGCGTGACTGCTGGTAAAGTAGCAGAAAGTGGGGGCGGATGGCAATCCCGCTCTCATCCCGCCTCGTGCCCTTTTGCCAGGAGGCGGGAAGATGTGCTGCCTCGGGTCCCGTCTCCTGAAGGCGGGAAAGGCATTTCATCCTTTTTAACTGCCTGTTAACAGGTAGTTAACAGGCAGAAAAAAGGAATTAGTGCCATTTTACCTTCACAGGTGAAGGCTTCCCGACCTCGGAGAACCCCGCCGGGTTGGAGGAGGTCTGCGGGGGTCGGAGGCACCTGGAAGTAAGATGTAGAGGTGAGTGATGGGTGCAAGTGTGGAGTGGTAAGCATGTAAGGTGAGTGATAAGTTTTAAAAAATGTTCACTTACCTTGTTTTCTTCCTACAGCCTTCAGCCGTGCTGGATCGGGAGACCCAACATTTTCCTTGTAGATTTCACAGACTGGCTGTTGGATCCTCGACCCAACAGTCATCTGAAATCTACAAAGTTGAAAGGTTTGATGAGTCCTGAACACAAGGACTCATCAAACTACAGAGAATGTCAGTGTTTGACAGCTTCACAGAGCTGTCAAACGCTGACATTTCTTCTTTCAAGTAGTCTTGACAGATGGCACGTCGGACGTTGACGTGTTCTGTCAGTGACTTCTTCCCTAATTGGCCTGCTGAGCCCGCAGGGCGGGCTTAACAAGCTCAATCAGGGGAAAATCCCTCTGGTTGGTCAAACGAGGATGGAGGCGGGACATTGACACGACAAGCAGCAGTCCCGTCTCCATTCACAAAATCCAGCCCAATGTTTCAGATCGATGACCTTTCGTCGGAGTCTCGCTCGATGGGAGGGAAGATCGAACGATCGGGACCTGAAGGTTAGGGTGCCTGCCTTTCGGCTTATTCATTTTAATAATTGGGAAAATTGGGAGGGACCAAAATTGGTCCAGTTGTCCAATCAACCCTCCCGCCCAGCAAGTCTCCATTAGGACATTAACTCGCGAAACGTACCCTCAGTTGAAGGACTAACTGAATGAAGAGACTAATTTTTCCTGAAATCTTTTGATTGTATTTACTAAAGAGAATCATAGAATGATACACCACAGACAAAGGACATTCGGCCCATCGTGCCTGTGCCGGCTCTTTGAAAGAGCAATCTAGTTAGTCCCATTACCCTGCTCTTTCCCCACAAGCCCTGCAAATGTTTCCCCTTCAAGTTTTTATCCAATTCCCTTTTGAAAGTCACTATTGAATCTGCTTCCACCGCCCTTTCAGGCAGCGCGTTCCAGATCACAACAACTCGCTGCGTAAAAGATTTTTTCTCATCTCCCCTTTGTTCTTTTGCCAGTTACCTTACATCTGTGTCCTCTGGTTACTGACCCTCCTGCCACTGGAAACAGTTTCTCCTTATTTATTCCATCAAAACCCCTCGATGATTTTGAACATTTCCATTAAACCTCTCCTTAACTTTCTCTGCTCTAAGGCGAACAACCCCAGCTCCTCCAGTCCCCTGATGTTAAGAACTGAAAAGACATTGGAGTTGCAGTAAAGTGATACCTGATGTAATATAAATCTGGAACATAGGAACAGGAGGAGGCCATTCAGCCCCTCGAGCCTGCTCCGCCATTCCATGAGATCATGGCTGATCTGCGACCTAACCCCATACACCCACCTTTGGCCCATATCCCTTAATACCTTTGGTTAACAAAAAGCTATCGATCTCTGATTTAAAATTAACAATTGATCCAGCATCAATTGCCATTTGCGGAAGAGAGTTCCAAACTTCTACCACCCTTTGTGTGTAGAAGTGTTTCCTAATTTCACTCCTGAAAGGTCTGGCTCTAATTTTTAGACTCTGCCCCCTAGTCCTAGACTCCCCAACCAGCGGAAATAGTTTCTCTCTATCAACCCTATCTGTTCCTCTTAATATCTTGAAAACTTCGATCAGATCACCCCTTAATCATCTAAATTCTAGGGAATACAGCGCTAGTTTGTGTAATCCCTCCTCGTAACTTAACCCCTGGAGTGCTGGTATCATTCAAGTAAATGAGAAAGATGTTCAAAGGCCAAGGCTGGGTTGCTTATTTAGATTGTTTCCTACATTACAACAATGACTATGCTTCAAAAAGTATTTCATTGGCGGTAAAGTGCTTTGGGGCGTCCGGTGGCCGAGCGAGTCGCTGTAGAAATGCGAGTCTGTCTGTCTATTATCCTGGGTGGGAAACGATCTTCGCGTTCCAGACTAGTTTACATCTCCCTCTAGTGACTGTAAAACTCACTGCAGCAGTCAGCTCCATGCACAGCTCTTGGGGGGAGAAAGTCACTTGCTAATTTTTAAAAGTTTAAAAAGTCAGCGCCAGGCGCTAACGATTTCAAACTTTTGAAAAATTCGCTGTTTGCGCTCCAAGAGGGAAGTGGAGCGCTAAATCCAGCCCGCCTCGTCCTTCTTAGGGCGGTAACATCAGAGAGCGGGGCGGAGACCGGGCCGTGCAGCGCTGCCGCGTTCAAAGGCTCCTTCCCTCCCTTAAAGGGAAAGGCCATCGCTGCAGGCTCTGCAATTTAAAAGGTACCTTACCTGGACCACCAAAGCAGCCATGATCCTGTGCGATCAGCCCGGCACTCGAGCAGAGGGCTGGGCTGATCGATCGCGGGCAGGAACCAGCGGAAAAAACTAGATCATTAAAGGTAAGGTTTTTTTTATTTTTTACTTACCTCGGCCACCTCACCTTTAATCGTCGCCCCCCCCGGAGCGGCTGGCTGCCCGTTGCACGCCTCCTGCAGCTGTCGGTGTTTTTGACTGGCGCTGCTGCAGGGGGCGGAAGTCAATTTCGGGTCCGGGACGATGCGCACGGCGATGACATCACGATCTCCGGGCGAAGGAGATCGGGGCGCAACGCCGTAGCACTGCCGCAAAACTCCCGCCGAATATGGCGGGAGTTGATGTCAGCGCTGCGCCCGGTCTCTCAACCATTTGCACCCCGTTAACGCCCCACAGCGGCGCTAACGGGAGGCGCAAAGGCACCCGATTTTGCCCCCTTGGCCTTTTATCATCTTTTTCATGTGGATCGTAAGGGGTGTGTCTTTAACAGCGAGGATTTTAATTACGATACACAAAACATTTTTGGAATTCTGCACTGCTCAACTCAGCCAGTTGAACTGGTTCCATCGATACAGACAGATAAGCCTTATCTTGCACGTATTAAGTAAATTCACTTTAATACAGTACTTATACAGGGCATAGTTCTGGGTATCTAACACTTTGCTGCCAAGACCCACTCCAGAGACTTGAGCACATAATCCAGGCTGACACTCCCAGTGCAGTACTGAGGGAGTGCCACACTGTCGGAGGTGCCGTCTTTCGGATGAGATGTTAAACCAAGGCCCCCCGTCTGCTCTCTCAGGTGGATGTAAAAGATCCCATGGCACTGTTTTGAAGAAGAGCAGGGCAGTTCTCCCCGGCGTCCTGGGTCAAATATTTATCCCTCAACCAGCCATCCCTTTTTTTAAAACAGACAATTTAGTCATTTATCTCATTGCTGTTTGTGGGAGCTTGCTGTGCGCAAATTGGCTGACACGTTTCCTACATTACAACAGTGATTACATTTCAAAAGTACTTCAATGGCTGTAAAGCTCTTTAGGATACCCTGAGGTTGTGAAAGGGCGCTATATAAATGCAAAACCTTTCTTTTATAGCTGGTCAGCTTCTGTGGAACGCTTGTTGTGACTGGAGCAAGCATTGCTTTGAGTGTAGGAGCTGCCAAAGAGCAGTTTTAACACAAGCACGTAGCAAAGAGCTTTGTCACTGCAGATCACTGCAGAGGAAGCTGTAGCCCTCGTAAACAATCCCCTTTGTACATCACTTTGATCAATCAAGTATGCGTGGAGCTCGTGACGGCAAAGCTGGAATCCTGCCCCTTCAGGATAGGTTTTCACTTTAACCTTGCGATATAAAATGAACACACACAACAAATGAGGAGCGACCTACAAGAGGTCTTTAAAATTATGAAGGCGTTTAATAGGGTAGACGTAGAGAAGATGTTTCCACTTGTTGGGGAGTCCAAAACTAGGGGTCATAAATATGAGATGGTCACTAATAAATCCAATAAGGAATTCAGGAAAACCCTCTTTACCCAGAGAGTGGTGAGAATGTGAAACTTGCTACCACAGGGAATGGTTGAAGGGAATAGCACAGATGCATTTTAGGGGAAGCCAGATAAGTACGTCAGGGAGAACGGGTGAGATGAAGGAGCTGATTGGTAAGCAGGACCTGGTGAGTATTTCTACAGTCCAGTTGTTAAACTGAAAGTAAGGTCTCTAGTTTAGAGTAAGTGGTGTTTAAAGGGAAGTAAGGTCCCTAGTGTATTTAATATTCTTTAATTTAAAGGAAGTAAAGGGAGTAAATTAAGGGTAGGACATGGCAGGGCAGCTCGGCCGCGTGGAGTGCTCCTCCTGTGCTATGTTGGAAGTCAGGGACACTTTCAGTGTCCAGGGCGAACACATGTGCAGGAAGTGGCTGCAGCTACTCGAAATCCGTGTTTTGGAGCTGGAGCTGCGGCTGGAGTTACTGTGGAGCATCCGCAAAGCTGAGATCTTCGTGGATAGCACGTTTAACAAGGTGGCCACACCGCAGGTAAAGAGTGCACAGGCAGACAGCAAATGGGTGACCGCCAGACAGTGTAAAAGAACTAGGAAGGTAGTGCAGGAGTCCCCTGGGTCCATCTCCCTCTCCGACAGATTTTCCATTTTGAATACTGCTGGGGGAGATGGTTTCTCAGGGGAATGCAGCAAGAGCCAAGTCCGTGGCACTACGAGTGGCTCAGCTGCACAGCGGGGGAGGAAAAAGAGTGGGTGAGCAATAGTGATAGGGGATTCTATCGTAAGGGGAACAGATGAATGTTTCTGTAGCCGCAGACGTGATTCCAGGATGGTATGTTGCCTCCCTGGTGCCAGGGTCAAGGATGTCACTGAACGGCTGCAGGGCATTCTGAAGGGGGAGGGTGAACAGTCAGAGGTCGTGGTTCACATTGGTACCAACGACATGGGTAGAAAGAGGGATGAGGTCCTGCAACAAGAATTTAGGGAGCTAGGTAGCAGATTAAAAAGCAGGACCTCAAAGGTTGTAATCTCTGGATTACTCCCGGTGCCACATGCTAGTGAGTATAGGAATAGGAGGATAGAGCAGATGAATGCGTGGCTAAAGAGTTGGTGCAGGAGGGAGGGCTTTAGTTTCCTGGATCACTGGGTCTGCTTCTGGGGAAGGTGGGACCTGTACAAGTCAGACGGGTTGAACCTGAACCGGAACGGGACCAACATCCTTGCGGGGAGGTTTGCTAGTACTGTTGGGTGGGGGGGGGTTAAACTGACTTGGCAGGGGATGGGTTACGGAGTGGAGCTATAATAGGGGGTGATGTACAGCCAAATATAGAGGAAAAAACAAGTCAGCCTGGAAGGCAGAGCAAATATGTAATGGCACAAGGGAGTATGGCAAGGCTGGATGGCATTTATTTTAATGCAAGGAGTCTTGCGAGCAAGGCAGATGAATTGAAGGTGTTGATGAACACATGGGAGTAAGATATTGTTGCTATCACAGAGACATGGTTGAGGGAGGGGCAGGACTGGCAGCTCAATATTCCGGGGTATAGAAACTCCAGGTGAGACAGAGGGGGGTGTAAAAGAGGAGGGGGTGTTGCAATATTAATCAAGGAGTCAATTACTGCTGTAAGGAGGGATGATATCTTAGCAGGTTCCTCTAATGAGGCCATATGGGTAGAACTTAACAAAAAGGGGGCAAGCACTTTGCTGGGAGTGTACTGTAGGCCCCCAAACAGTCAGGGGGAGATAGAGGAACAGATATGTAGGCAAATCTCAGAGAAGTGTAGAAATAATAGAGTAATAATAGGGGATTTCAACTTCCCCAATATTAACTGGGATAGTCAGAGTGTGAAAGGCTTAGAGGGTGCAGAATTCTTAAAGTGCATCCAGGAGAGCTTTTTGAGCCAGCATGGAGAAAGTCCTACAAGAGAGGGGGCGGTACTGGACCTAATTCTAGGGAATGTAGCCGGGCAGGTGGTGGAAGTGTCAGTAGGAGAGCATTTTGGTGACAGTGACCATAATTTGGTGAGATTTAAGGTAGTCATGGAAAAGGACAAAGATGGACCGGAAATAAAGGTTCTAAATTGGGTAAAGGCCAATTTTAATATGATAAGGCAGGATCTGGCCAAAGTGGACTGGGATCAGCTACTTGTAGGAAAATCCACATCAGAGCAGTGGGAGTCATTCAGAAAGGAAATAGAGAGTGTACAACGCCACCATGTTCCTGTAAAGGTCAAGGGTGGGACCAACAAACCCAGGGAACCCTGGATGTCAAGGGATATACAAGAATACATTAGGGAAAAAAAGGGAGGCTTTTGGCAGATACAAAGGACTAAAAACAGTGGAAGCCCTAGAGGAGTATAGAAAGTGCAGGGGGGTACTTAAAAAAGAAATTAGGAGAGCGAAGAGGGGGCATGAAAAAGCACTGGCGGGCAAAATAAAGGAAAACCCCAAGGTGTTTTATAAGTATATTAAGGGCAAGTGGATAACTAGGGAAAGAGTAGGGCCCATTAGGGACCAAAGTGGCAATCTGTGTGTAGTGCTGGAAGATGTAGGTGAGGTTTTAAATGAATATTTTGCATCTGTGTTCACTATGGACAAGGACAATGTAGGCATAGAAATCAGGCAGGGGGATTGTGATATACTTGAATAAATTAGCATTGAGAGGGAGGAGGTTTTAGCAGGCTTAAAAGTGGATAAATCCCCAGGCCCGGACGAGATGTATCCCAGGCTGCTGTGTGAGGCAAGGGAGGAGATTGCAGGGGCTCTGACGCACATTTTCAGAATCTCTCTGGCCACAGGGGAGGTGCCAGAGGACTGGAGGACGGCTAATGTAGAACCATTATTCAAGAAGGGTAGTAGGGATAAACCAGGGAATTACAGGCCAGTGAGCCTAACATCAGTGGTAGGGAAATTATTGGAAAAAATTCTGAGGGACAGAATTAGTCTCCACTTGGAGAGGCAAGGATTAATCAAGGATAGTCAGCATGGCTTCGTCAGGGGGAGATCATGTCTAACCAATTTGATTGAATTTTTCGAGGGGGTGACTAGGTGTGTGGATGAGGGTAGTGCAGTTGATGTAGTCTACATTGACTTCAGTAAGGCTTTTGACAAAGTCCCGCATGGGGGAGACTGGTCAAGAAGGTAAGAGCCCATGGGATCCAGGGCAATTTGGCACAATGGATCCGAAATTGGCTTAGTGGCAGGAAACAGAGGGTAATGGCCGGAGGTTGTTTTTGTGACTGGAAGCCTGTGTCCAGTGGTGTACCGCAGGGATCGATGCTGGGTCCTTTGCTGTTTGTAGTGTCCATTAATGATTTAGATATGAATGTAGGAGGTATGATCAGTAAATTCGCAGATGACACGAAAATTGGTGGAGTGGTAAATAGCGAGGAGGGAAACCTCAGGCTACAGGACGATATTAGACGGGTTGGTCAGATGGGCAGAACAGTGGCAAATGGAATTTAACCCTGAAAAGTGTGAGGTGATGCATTTTGGGAGGACTAACAAGGCAAGGGAATACACAATGAATGGTAGGATCCGAGGAAGGACAGAGGATCAGAGGGACCTTGGTGTGCATGTACATAGATCCCTGAAGGCAGCAGAACAGGTAGATAAGGTGGTTAAAAAGGCATATTGGATACTTGCCTTCATTAGCCGAGGCATAGAATATAAGAGCAGGGAGGTTATGATGGAGCTGTACAAAATGCTAGTTAGGCCACAGCTGGAATACTGTGTGCAGTTCTGGTCGCCACACTATAGGAAGGATGTGATTGTATTGGAGAGGGTGCAGAGGAGATTCACCAGGATGTTACCTGGGCTGGAGCGCTTCAGCTATGAGGAAAGATTGGATAGGCTGAGGTAGTTTTCCTTGGAGCAGAGAAGGCTGAGGGGGGACCTGATGGAGGTGTACAAAATTATGAGGGGCATAGATAGGGTAGACAGAAAGGAACTTTTCCCCTTAGTAGAGGGGTCAATAACCAGGGGGCATAGTTTCAAGCTAAGGGGCAGGAGGTATAGAGGGGATTTGAGGAAAAACTTTTTCACCCTGAGGGTGGTTGGAATCTGGAACTCACTGCCTGAAAGGGTGGTAGAGGCAGGAACCCTCACAACATTCAAGAAGCATTTAGATGAGCACTTGAAACGCCATAGCATACAAGGCTACGGACCAAGTGCTGGAAAATGGGATTAGAATAGACAGGGCTTGATGGCCAGTGCAGACATGATGGGCCGAAGGGCCTCTTTCTGTGCTGTATAACTCTATGACTCTAAGTAGGGTGTGCGAGGAGGCTGGTGTGGAGCAGAAACACCGGCCTGGACTAGTTGGGCCCAATGGCCTGTTTCTGTGCGGTGAAATACTGTGCAAATGAAGTTGCTTCAAAACTCGTTAGGATGGAGCCATTTCCTGTTGCGGTGACACAACCTTCGCGGTTGGTCAGGAATTGCGGAAAGAGCGAAATCCGACTGCTGGGGGCCGTCGAGTGTTTGAAGATCATTGGCTTTCGGTCAAGGGAAGTCTTCCTTTGACGTTTCCCTCCCGCTCCGCCGTGTCTTTGGGAGGTTCCGGCTTTGCCTCACAACTAGAAGCATGTTCATAAGAACATAAGAATTAGGAGCAGGAGTCGGCCATTCGGCCCCTCAAGCCTGCTCCACCATTCAATAAGATCATGGCTGATCATCGACCTCAACTCCACTTTCCCGTCCTATCCCCATATCCCTTGATTCCCCTCAAGTCCAAAAATCTATCGATCTCAGCCTTGAATATACTCAAGACTCAGCATTCACAGCAGAGAATTCCAAAGATTCACAACCCTCCGAGTGAAGAAATTCCTCCTCATCTCAGTCTTAAATGGCCGACCCCTTATCCTGAGACTATGCCCCCTAGTTCTAAACTCTCCAGCCAGGGGAAACAACCTCTCAGCATCTACCCTGTCAATCCCCTTCAGAATCTTAATAACCTTAACTCGCTGGCACTTTTAAACACCTGCAGGTTCCTTCAGTCGCTGGGCTACACTTGCCAACATTTTTGGAGTGTTGAGATAACGCGTTCACACTGGGAATTTAATTGACTGCCGGGATCGCGCCTTACGATCCTTTTAAAAACCGGCAAACCGTTTAGAAGCCAAGCAGCTTCAGATGATTGGAAAAAGAATCAGATGAGGAGATTTTTTTTTTTACGCAGTGAGTTGTTGTGATCTGGAACGCGCTGCCTGAAAGGGCGGTGGAAGCAGATTCAATAGTAACTTTCAACAGGGAATGGGATAAATACTTGACAGGGAAAAATGCGCTGTGATATGGGGAACGGGCAGGGGGAGTGGGATTAATTGGAGAGCTCTTTCAAAGAGCCGGCACAGGCACAATGGGCCAAATGATGGCCTCCTGTGCAGTATTATTCTAAGTCCAGACACCAGAAGAAATGGAAGTTAAACAGTCATTATGTAGTATTTACCCCACAGAAACAGGCCATTCGGCACAGCTGGTCCGTGCCGGTGATTATGCTCCACACGGGCCTCCTCCCACCCCCTCTTCACCTCATCTTCCAGCGTAACCTTCGAGTTCCACATTCTACCCTCGGCCGATGAATTAAAGGCCGCTCATTCATTTTTCTTTCTCACGTTAACCTGAACCTGAGCGTCAACGGAATGAGAATCAAATGGAGTTTATGTCCCAGTCGCTATCCGTCTGGTGCAGTTTAATCAGCCCAGCCTCCCTCCCCCCTCCCCGCCTCAAGCACGGATGACAATTTAAAGGTTGCACATTCATAAATCCACCGTATGTTCTGCAGAATTGTTTTGTCACTGGCTGTGTATCAGTCTTGGCTGGCTGATGACAATTCATGTTTTGAAAGAAAGATTTGCATTTATATAACGTCTTTCATGATCACCGGACGTCTCAAACGCTTTACAGCCAATGAAGTACTTTTAGTCACTCTTGTAATGTGGGAAACGGGGCAGCCAATCTGCGCACAGCAAGCTCCCACAAACAGCAATGTGATAATGACCAGTAAATCTGTTTTTAGTGATGTTGATTGAGGGATAAGTATTGGCCCCAGGACACTGGGGAGAACTCCCCTGCCCTTCTTCGAAATAGTGCATGGGATCTTTTATGTCCACTTGAGAGGGTAGACGGGACCTCAGTTTAATGTCTCATCTGAAAGACGGCACCCCCAACAGTGCAGCACTCCCTCAGTACCGCACTGGGAGTGTCAGCGTAGCTTTATGTGCTCAAGTCTCTGGAGTGAGACTTGAACCCACAACCTTCTGACTCAGAGGCGAGAGAGAGTGCTACCCACTGAGCCACAGCTGAAGAAAAATTCTCAATGGCAGCTACAAACCCTGAGAAAAGCCAACAGGATGATCACATCCTGCGTGTTCACCCGGATCAAAGAATTGTAACCTGATTTGAAAACTCTTTCATTGCCGAATGCAACAACAACTTGTATTTATACAGCGCCTTTAACGTAGTAAAACGTCCCAAGGCGCTTCACAGGAGCAATTATCAAACAAAATTTGACATCGAGCCACATGAGATATTAGGGCAGGTGAAGAGGTAGGTTTTAAGGAGCCTCTTAAAGGAGGAGAGAGAGGTGAAGAGGCGGAGAGGTTTAGGGAGGGAATTCCAGAGCTTAGGGCTCAGGCAGCTCTTGGCTCGTCCTCCAATGGTGGAGCAGTGAAAATCAGGGATGCTCAAGTGGCCAGAATTGGAGAAGCGCAGATATTTCGGAGGGGGTTTTGGGGCTGGAGGAGGTTACAGAGAGAGGGGGGGGCGAGGCCATGGAGGGATTTGAAACCAAGGAAGAGAATTTTAAAATCGAGGCATTGCTGGACCAGGAGTCAACGTAGGTCGGCGAGCACAGGGGGTGATGGGTGAACGGGACTTGGTGCGAGTTAGGACACGGGGCAGCAGAGTTTAGGATGAGCTCAAGTTTACGTAGGGTGGAATGTGGGAGGCTGGACAGGAGTGCGTTGGAATAGTCAAGTCTAGAGGTAACAAAAGCATGGATGAGGGTTTCAACAGCGGATGAGCTGAGGCAGGGGCGGAGACGGACAATGTTATCAACAGTGCAGTAATGCATGCAGGACATGACCAAACAACAAGCTGTATGTTACATAATTTCACAACACATTACTTATCCCCTACTGACTGCAACAAACTAGGCCCTAAACTCTGGAATTCCCTCCCTAAACCTCTCCGCCTCTCCACCTCTCTCCTCCTTTAAGACGCTCCTTAAAACCTACCTCTTTGATCAAGCTTTTGGTCGCCGGTCCTAATATCTTCGTGGCTCGCGTCAAATCTTAAATATAAACAGTTAAATGCTGGAAACACTCAGCAGGTCAGGCAGCAGCTGTGGAGAGAGGAACGGAGTTAACGTTCCAGGTCGATGACCCTTCGTCAGAACTGGAAGATTGTTAAGAGATGTAACAGGTTTTAAGCAAGTGCAGGGGCAGGGAAAGGGGTGAGGGGGGAGGAAAGAACAAAGGAGATGGTCTGTGATAGGGTGGAAGGCAGGAAAAATTAAATGACAAAAGGGATGATGGTGCGAGGCAAAAGGGGCTGGTAATGAGGCAAGTACAGAAACAGAAGCTGGGCCCAGAGGGGGTGTGTAAATGGTTACAATTAAACAGTCAACTGTCTTTAATTTTCTCAGTTTTTAAGGAGTTTATTTTCTCTCTTAGAAACAATAACAACATTATATTTATATAGCGCCTTTAACGTAGTAACACGTCCAAAGACGCTGCACAGGAGTATTTTAAGACAAAAGTTTTGACACCGAGCCACATAAGGATAAATTAGGGCAGGTGACCAAAAGCTTGGTCAAAGAGGTAGGTTTTAACACACAAATAACAGCGGGGGTTGCAGGGGTTACGGGGGTGGGGGACGGTGGGTGGCGGGGGGGGGGTGGTGCGGGTGCGGGGGGTGGTTGCGGGTGTAGTGTCCGAGTATCAATAATACACGGACTGCAGGAGAACAATAATAACAGGTATTTACTGAACAGAGGGTAACTTAAGACTGAAGTACAGAAGCCTGCTATGGCTTTATATACAGGGGTGGTCACTGCCGGTACTGCAGTATAGAATCAGTTCTTCTCTTAAAGGTACATACACAATTCCTCCCCTTTTAGATAAACAGTACATAACATTCATTTAACAACTAAATAATAACTAATTACAATTACAATTTTCTCTGTACCTTATACATCAACTGAAATAATCATTTATAAGTTCAGTCTTTGAGGAGGCTTCCTGATCCTGACTGGATAGCGCCTTTCTCGAGTATCCTGTTCTTGCGGCGGAGTTGATTCTGGCTCATTGTCATTGGTTGGTTCGTCAGCTTCCAATACCACTGCTTCTGAGGTAGACGCAATCTGTACTTCGGGTTCATTACCAGGTGCACCTGCTCGTGGTATGCGTTTGGCTTGTTCCTGTGACTCTAGAATCTGATCAGCATGGCGTCTCACGATGCTCTCTCCAATGTCCACTGTGTACATTAGTGGTCCCTGCTGTGTGCATATCGTTCCTGGCTGCCATTTTTCTGTTCGGTAGTCGCGGGCCAAGACTGGTCGCCCTATCTTGAAGCTCCTGGTTGGCTTCTCATTGATGTGCTGGAATTGCTTATCCTCAACATCTCGTCTTATGTTTGGTTTGAGCAAATCCAGGCGATATCTTAGCCTTCGGTTGAAGAACATTATGGCTGGAGCTTGGTTGGTGACTGCATGTGTCGCATTCCGGCAAGCAAACAAGAAATTATCCACCTTGTGTTGTAGTGGTATGTCGTCGTTATACATCGCCTTTATTGCCTTTTTAAAGGTCTGAACAAACCTCTCGGCCAATCCATTTGTGGCTGGATGATATGGGGCAGATGTGTAATGTTTCACCCCATTATTCCTCAGAAACCTCCGGAAATCCTCTGACACAAACTGTGGCCCATTGTCGGAGCAAATCTGTTCTGGCAAGCCATTCCTGGCGAAGATGGCCCATAGGACTGCAATAGATTTCTCCGTGGTGGTGGAGGACATTTTGATGATCTCTGGCCATTTCGAATGGGCATCCACAGTGATTAGGAACATTGAGTCCATAAATGGACCAGCAAAATCAATGTGTACCCGTTGCCATGGAGATGAGGCCACTCCCATGGATGTAGCGGGGCCTGTGGTGGAGCGTTTTGAACCTTCTGGCATCCTGTGCATCTCTTGGTCATATCCTCGATTTCTTTATCGATTCCCGGCCGCCACACAAACGCCCTGGCGCTAGGCTCTTCATTTTTACCCCTCCCAGATGACCCTCATGAAGCTCATTGAGCACTCTATCTCTCAACTTGGGTGGAATTACCACTCGGGATCCACATATCAAGCTCCCCCGGCACACTGACAGCTGTTCTCTCCTTGGCGAGAATGCTGGCAACAGTGAGTCGCCATGTGCTGGCCATCCCTTCACCGTCAAATCATAGACCCGAGAGAGTGTCGGGTCATTTCGGGTTTCCTTCTCTATACTTGAGTTTGTAACAGGTAGACATTCGACTATGGTCGCATGGAATATCTCAACAGGGTCCACTGCAGGTGCTTCCTCTACCGTAGGCAACGGTAGGCGTGACAGCCCATCAGCATTTCCATGCTGTTTTGTACCCTTGTACTCTATGTTGTACTGATGTGCCCCTAGAAAAAGTGACCATCTTTGCAGCCGTTGCGCCGTCATCACCGGAACGCCCTTCTTTGGGTTAAAAATGGAGACCAGGGGCTAATGATCAGTCAGTAGGGTGAATTTCTACCCGTGCAGATAGTGATTGAACTTCTTCACCCCCCACACCAGGCTGAGGGCCTCCCTGTCAATCTGGGCGTAGTTATGCTCGGCTGAGGTTAACGAGCGCGACGCAAAGGCTATTGGCCTCTCTGAACCGTCAAGGAATTTGTGTGACAACACCGCTCCGATACCGTAGGGAGACGCATCACATGCTAACCGAATCGGTAGTGTTGCATTGTAGTGGGCCAATACTTCTTTTGAAGTGATTAGGCATTTACATTTTTGAAAGGCACGCTTACACTCATCACTCCATTTCCATGTTACTCCAGTTTGCAGCAGGGCGTTCAGTGGGTGCAGAATTGTGGATAAATTCGCCAAGAACTTATGGTAGTAGTTCACCAACCCGAGGAACGACCTCAGTTGTGACACATTTTCCGGTGCCGGAGCCTTGACTACAGCCTCAATCTTGTCCGGCGACTTATGCAACCCTTCCTCATCGATCATGTGGCCACAATACGAGATTTGTCTCCTGAAGAACTCGCATTTGGAACGCTCCAGACTCTCCAGCTCTGCTTCAACAGCTGGGCGGATCGCGTAAGGTACCGGTCTGGCCTTAAAAAAATTTTGGGTTTGCGTTATCTTCGATTTTTATCATTGCCGTTACTCCTTTTAGAGTCCCAAGTCCTTGTTGGAACACCTCTTTCGCGTCAGTTAGGATTTTTGACAGTCGACCAGGTGTGACGTCATCATCCTTTTTGTTAGTCACAGTTAGCGCCTGAATGGAATGCCAATCCAATTGTATCTTTCGGATCCATTCACATCCCAATAATGGTGGTCCTCCATCTTGTAGTATATATAGATACGTTTCTGTGTTTCCTTGCCGTTGTATTTAACTGGCACCCTTATTTTTCCTCTGGGGTAGACTTTTTGCCCCGTGTATGTCTTCAATACAATGGACGTGTCCTTCAAGGGTATGTGTGAGAATAGCCGCTCATAGTCTCGTCGATTCATGACAGTTAGGGCTGATCCTGTGTCCAATTCCATCTTTACTGGGGACCCTGCTATCATGAGGGTGACCCAAATGGTTCGGTGATCCTCCTTTGCGATCACGTTGTGTAACTTTAGACAACTTGGTCTCCTGCTCCCGGAGTCATTATCACTCTCCTGATCTTCCGAACTACTGTCTGTCAATTTCTTTACTTTCTTGTACTTTTCCTTTAGTAGTTCTTGTAGTGTTGGTTTTCTTTCCCGACCTGCAGACTCTTGCTATGTGTCCCATTTTCCCACATTGCCTGCATACTTTGTCCTTAAACCAGCAGTCCTTTTGATCATGGGTTGTTCTGCCGCAGCGATAGCACTTTTCTGTTCCATACGCCATTTCGTTAGCGCTGTATTCTTGTGGTTTCTGTTGTATTTCCGCAGCTCCCCGTGCTGCTGCTTCGTAGGATACTGCCACGCTGAAAGCCTGTTCTAGCGTCAGGTCCTTTTCCAAAAGTAATCGTTTCTGGGTTCCTTCACTCTGGAGCCCGCAGACAAACTTATCCCGTAAGGTGTCTGCCAGTCCTGCTCCGAACTGGCAGTGCTTCGATAACCTGCGTAGTTCCGTAAGATAGTCAGCATTGCTCTCATCTTTGTGCTGGTTTCTTTTATGGAACTTGAATCTTTCTGCTATCAGCAGCGGTGTAGGGTTTAGGTGTTCCTGTAAGATTAACAATCTCTTCAAAACGTTTCTCCATTGGTTTAGCTGGGGTAATTAAATTCCGCAATAGGCCGTACGTTCTCGCGCCCATCAAATTTAATAATACCGACGCCTTCTTTCCATCGGCCACCTCATTTGCCTTGCAGTATGATATGCCTATCAATTAGTCCAATAAAAGGCGACGAGTTAAGAACGTAACTGAAGGTTTTTATTGGCTAAATAACAGAGCCCACCCTCGTGGGTGATCCGATCCAACAGGGAGGAATACTAGCCAGTCAGCTACCTTTATACCTGGGCAGGTAATGGGCGGAGTCGGAGGTGGTCAGCCCAGGTATAACAGTGCGACAAGAGGCGACCTCGTGTAGTGATGTGACAGTGAGAACAGTGAGAACAATATACAGTGATAACTATAACAGTGGTTTACCACACAGTACACTTCAATTCTTTCCACATAAGTGGTCCAGTCTTCTACCTCGTTGTCGAAAGCAGTGATACTGCCACTTTTCGGCATCTTGGGTGATTTAAAATGGCGCCTCCCACGCTTTTTCTTCTTCCCCAATGGAATAAAATGGCACCTCCCGCGCTTTTCCTTCTTCCCCTTGCTGCCACGCTGCTCCTAGCGTTCTGCAGGGTAATGGCGGCGACCCGCGGCTTCGGCGCGTCTCACTTTTCCTTCCCCTTGTTTTATTCTCGCTACGCTGCCCGGTTCTTGAGCACCGACCGCGCCCTGTGCGCTCCACCCTCTCTCTCTCTCTTTTCCTCCTGATGACGCTGCACGGCCCCTTTGCAGAGCCGCTCGATCGAGCTCGAGCCCGCCGCAGTCCGGAAGGGTCAGCGCACTACCTGCTACCAGCACGATTTGCTGGAACACCTTGACTGGGGAGCCAAGCCCAGCCTTCGACAGCCTCTCCTGCAACTCTCTGAACTCCGATGGATCCTTGGGCGGTTGCCCGCGGTCGACGCCCGTTGCTCTGACTTCGACCTCCAAGAAGCTTCTTCTCAGGGAAAGATCCCCGTGAGGTGATGCAGTACTGCAGGTGAGTTCGAACCTGTTCGTCGCCAATGTAGTGTCCGAGTATCAATAATACACGGACTGCAGGAGAACAATAATAACAGGTATTTACTGAACAGAGGGTAACTTAAGACTGAAGTACAGAAGCCTGCTATGGCTTTATATACAGGGGTGGTCACTGCCGGTACTGCAGTATAGAATCAGTTCTTCTCTTAAAGGTACATACACAACAGCGGGTTAATTTTGCACAATAGTGAAAGGGATTTTATTGTTTGTTGAACTCAGTGATCCAGTTCGGGCACAGACACAAGCAGTGCATTATATATTCCAAGCGAATGCACAGCCTGGAGCTGAAATGTACCAGTGCTTATTCTGTCAATTCATTTTACATTCAGCAGTGAAATGCTGAGGCAAGGATAGTGCCATCTGGGGATGTAAGGGTCAGATAACCATCTGAGACTGCGTCTGATTTAGTTCACTGCACATCTCTTTCATTTATTTATTTTGTCCGTCCCACCAGGGTTTATCTTCTCCGATCGGGAGACTTTCCCAAAAGGTGACTTCACCTTCCTCGAGTTTATCTTTGGGTGGATGTGATTAGAGAGCAGGGTGGGAGGGGTGGGGGGAAATCAGCCTGTTTCCCCCCTTCCCACTGTCCAGGGCCCCAAACACTCCTTCCAGGTGAAACAGCGATTTACTTGTACTTCTCGCAATCTAGTATACTGTATTCGCTGCTCACGATGCGGTCTCCTCTACATTGGGGAGACCAAACGCAGATTGGGTGACCGCTTTGCGGAACACCTCCGTTCAGTCCGTAAGGGTGACCCCGAGCTTCAGGTCGCCTGTCATTTTAATTCACCGCTCCATTCCCACTCGGACCTCACCGTCCTTGGCCTCTTGTATTGTTCCACGGAAGCTCAACGTAAACTCGAGGAACAGCACCTCATCTTCCAATTAGGCAGTCTGCAGCCTTCCGGACTCAATATCGAGTTCAACAATTTCAGATCATAAGCTCGGCCCCCATTTCATTTTCTCTTGTAATTGTTCCACTCCTTCCCCCCCCCCCTTTCCTTGTGTTTCTCTCTCACACCTGGCAGCTATCTTTTGCCCTGCCAGTACACTTTACACCTAATCCCAGCCTATTACCATCTCATCTAGCTTCTAATCTCTTTTACTTCTTTTGTTTCTTTTATTCTTTTGTCCGATCGCAGCCCTGCCTCCGATCTAGTTTCTTTTCTTTCCAGTTTTGAAGAAGGGTCCAACCCGAAACGTCAACTCAAATTTCTCTCCACGGATGTTGCCTGACCACCTGAGTTTTTCCAGCATTTTCTGTTGTTATTTCAGCCTGTTTATTGTTTAGTCGAAAGGAGAGAGTGCAGCGGAGATTCACTAGACTGGTACCAGAGATGAGGGACTTCCATTATGTGGAGAGACTAGAGAAGCTGGGATTGTTCTCCTTAGAAGGTTAACGGGAGATTTAATAGAGGTATTCAAAATTACATGGTGTTTTGATAGAGTAAATAAGTGTAGTGATCAATAGCATGTCATTCTATAGTGGACACTAGGTGGAGCCGTAGAGCTGTATATAGCTGTATGTATAAGACTACACTACCCAGCTATATATTATATTAAGACTACATTACCCATGAGGCTAGGCTACCCACGAGACAGCAGTCAAGATGGATGCCTCTACAAGATGCTGTACCAAGTCCACATGGCTCAATAAAGTAACTAGCAAAAGCTAGCTGTGTTCATAATAAGAATGTCTAGTTATTAATGAACATAACATGATACCAGGGTGGTGAAGATCTGCTGAAAATTGTGAAAAGCGACATGGAGAATTTGAAGCCACCAGAGCGTTTGAATCTCGAGGGAAATGTCGACTACAACTAGCGGATTTTTAAACAACAATTCGAGCTCTACATTGCAGCCATCGGATTCGGTACGAAGCCAGATGCAAGGAAGATAGCGTTGCTGCTTACGGTTGCTGGCCCACAGGCGATAGAGGTATTTAATACATTTGTATTTCATCCAGCGGAGAACAGAGAAAAATTAGAAGATGTGCTAAAAAAATTTGATGCACATTGCTCTCCCAAAAAGAATGAGACGTATGAAAGATACATCTTCCATTCTCGGACACAGCAACAAAATTAGACTTTTGATAGCTTTATAACTGATCTGAAACTGAAAGCACAGACATGTAATTTCTCTGAGCTCAAAGCATCAATGATTCGTGACCAGATTGTGTTTGGTATTCATGATAAAAAAGTCAGGGAATGTCTGTTGAGAGAAACCGAACTAAATTTGGAAAATGCGGTGAAAATATGCCAAGCCAGCAAGCTAGCTCGAAAGCACGCGAAGACTTTCAGTGAAATCAATAATGATGCGATTGTAATGAGTGATAATGCTGCTGTCGGTGCTGTGTCCTACAAGGGGAAGAAATGTGGGCAGAACAGAAATGAAAATTTTTAATTGTAAACGCTGTGGTTACAAACACCAGTTAAGACAAAGCCCAGCGTTTGGAAAAATGTGCACAGTGTAATGGAAAGAATCACTTTGCCAAACAATGCTTTTCAAAAGTACAAACTAAGAAAGGGCAACGAGTTAATGTAATTGAGGACACTGATTTAAGTGAGACATTTTTTGTCGGAATGGTGTCATGTGACGATATCAAAAAAGATACAGAAAATGTGCAGCCCTCAGAAATGGACAATGCTGAACATAAAGTTAATGCAGTAAAAGTGGACAAATGGATGATCCCACTGCAGGTAAATGGAGCATTAGTTACCTTGAAACTAGACACTGGGGCAAAAGCAAACTTAATCAGTATGAGTGACATTAACAATATGAAAGAAAAGCCCAAAATACAGAAAAAGTCAGAACTACTGAAGAACTATAATGGACAGAAAATAGATAGCTTAGGTGTATGCAGACTTAAAGTGACAGTCAAAGACAAAGTGCATCATCTCATGTTTTCTGTTGTGGCTGAAAGACTTGATTCGATACTAGGTGACAAAGCTTGTGAAGACTTAGAACTGGTCAAGAGAGTCTACCGTATAAACTGTGCCATAAGCAGACCAGATGACTCGGGTGATGAAGCAGAGAGCCCATCAAGGATGAAAAGGCCAAAGGGTATCCATGTCTTCAAAATGCCTAGTTTCTCCAAGAAGAAAGAAAAAGACTTTAAGGTCAAAGAGAAGCCAAAGGAAGAAAAGCACAAAGAGGAAAAACACAAGGAGAAAAAGTCCAAAGATATAACCGCAGCAGATGTTGTTAAGCAGTGGAAAGAGAAAAATAAAAAGAAGAAGCCTGCACTAAAGCAGGAAGCAGTTCCGGTGGATACTCCTCCTTCCCTCAGGCCAATCTTGGTGTTCCATTAGCCGAGGCTGCTGAGAGGACTATGCTGTATGATGGGATCCAGCTGCCAGCAGTTTTTCGAGAGTGCATTGACTACATTGAGAGTTATGGCATGAAGAGTGAAGGAAACACTGAAACCCTCTCCAAGCAACGATCACAAGGAGACCTCGATCTATACAAGAGCAGATTGATGACAATGCCGCAACTGCATCTTGTCATTCACCGCCAGAACAATCTCATGAAGACACATCAGACTTACCCGTGTTGAGAAGATCCACACGTGAAGTAAAAGAGCCTGATAGACTTAATCTTTGAGTACAATGTAAAGCTTTGAAAATGTGTTGACTGTTTGAAAATGTTTATGTTTATAGAGCACTAACAAAAGTGTTACTGATATTATCTTTATTGTTTTCTTGAAAGTTGATTGATATTGATTTTGTTAAACCTCAAAGAAAGGGGGATGTAGTGATCAATAGCATGTCATTCTATAGTGGACACTAGGTGAAGCCGTAGAGCTGTATGTATAAGACTACACTACCCAGCTATATATTCTATTAAGACTACATTACCCATAAGGCTAGGCTACCCACGAGACAGCAGTCAAGATGGATGCCTCTACAAGATGCTGTACCAAGTCCACATGGCTCAATAAAGTAACTAGCAAAAGCTAGCTGTGTTCATAATAAGAATGTCTAGTTATTAATGAACATAACAATAAGGAGAAACTGTTCCCACTGGCAGGAGGGTCGGTAACCAGAGGGCACAGAATTAAGATAATTGGCAAAAGAACCAGAGGGGGAGATGAGAATGTTTTTTAACGCAGCGAGTTGTTGTGATCTGGAATGCGCTGCCTGAAAGGGCGGTGGAAGCAGATTCAATAGTGGCTTTCAAAAGGGAATCAGATACAGACTTGAAAAGCAAAAATGTGCAGGGCTGTGGGGATGAGACTAATTGGAGACCTCTTTCAAAGAGCCAGCACAGGCACGATCGGCTGATTGGCCTCCCACTGTGCTGTAAGATTCTGTGATTCAGAGACATAATTTTGCCACATAACTGATTGAGCCATGCTCCGCTCGAGTGTGAAAAATAAATAGGAGACCCTTGGGCATGTTCATCTTTCATACATTACAAAATGAGAAAACTCTGTTGGTGTTTGACTTGACTATTCAGACACATGCATGGGCAGGATTTTCATTGGGCCGTGGAGGTGGGATTGGAGGCGTGTGGGGGTTAAAATCCCGAAATCGGGGGGCACGAACCCATCCCGCCCCCAACCCGCCTCCATGCCAGTTTCAAAGGAGGCGGGTACCCGACCCACACTGGGACCCGCCTCCCCGAGGCAGGAAGGGGATTAGTGCCAATTAACTGTCTGTTAACAGGTAGTTAACAGGCAGTTTTTAGCCTAATCCCTATTTTCATTGTTGAAATGTGGGATTCCCGACAGCTCCAAACCACGGCAAGTTAGTGAGGCGGGTCGTCAGGACGAAGGGCTTGGAGGGGTCGAGATGTCCGGTGTTCAGGACTAGTGGAGACAAAAGACGGCTCTAGATTAGGTGTGAAATTTGCTGGCAGAGTGGGAGACAGCTGCCTATCACCATCTCGTCTCGTTTTGAATACCTTAATGTCTCTTCTCTTTTGTTCTCTCCCAGCCTGGCCTCTTAATCTATTTCATTTCCTGTGCTTCTTTAGTCTTGTAAGAAGTCACACAACACCAGGTTATAGTCCAACAGCTTTATTTGAAATCACAAGCTTTCGGAGCGCTGCTCCTTCTTCAGGTGAAGTGGAGAAATGCATAAAGACACAGCTTATATAGTCAGAGAATCATGTCAGATGTTTACAGGTAACCTTTCCAACTGCCATTTATCACACCTCGGCAGAGAGATAATCACAGCAGTCAAAGGTGTGAATGGTGTCCAAACAGGTCAGTCAGGGAAACATTACATCAAAGAACAATGAGGTGGGGTCACAAGGGGTCAAATATTGCAGATGCTGGGGTCTGTATGAAAAACAATAAAACAGACAAAAAACATTTTTTTTGGCTGGAAATCACAGCAGGTCCGGCTGCATCTGTGTAGAGAGAACAAGCCAATGTCGACTCGAGTCTGGATGACCCTGCATCAGGTGGGGTTACATGTAGCGTGACATGAACCCAAGATCTCTGTTGAGGCCGTCCTCATGGGTGCGGAACTTGGCTATCAGTTTCTGCTCGACGATTTTGCGTTGTGTGTCTCTAAGGCCGCCTTGGGGAATGCTTACCCGAAGATCGGAGGCTGAATGTCCTTGACTGCTGAAGTGTTCCCCGACTGGGAGGGAACATTTCTGCCTGGTGATTGTTGCGCGGTGTCCGTTCATCCGTTGTCGCAGTGTCTGCATGGTCTCGCCGATGTACCATGCTCCGGGGCATCCTTTCCTGCAACGTATGAGGTAGACAACGTTGGCCGAGTCACATGAGTATGTACCTGGTGGGTGGTGTCCTCACGTGTGATGATGGTATCTGTGTTGATGATCTGGCATGTCTTGCAGAGGTTGCTGTGGCAGGGTTGTGTGGTGTCGTGGTCGCTGTTCTCCTGAAAGCTGGGTAATTTGCTGTGAACGATGGTCTGTTTGAGGTTAGGCGGCTGTTTGAAAGCGAGTAGTGGAGGCGTGGGGATGGCCTTAGCGAGGTGTTCGTCGTCATAGATGACATGTTGAAGGCTGCGAAGAACATGGCGTAGTTTCTCCGCTCCGGGGAAGTACTGGACGACGAAGGGTACTCTGTTGGTTGTGTCCCGTGTTTGTCTTCTGAGGAGGTCTATGCGATTTTTCGCTGTGGCCCGTCGGAACTGTTGATCGACGAGTCGAGCGTCATATCCCGTTCTTACAAGGGCGTCTTTCAGTGTCTGTAGGTGTCCATCGCGTTCCTCCTCGCCTGAGCAGATCCTATGTATTCGCAGGGCTTGTCCATAGGGGATGGCTTCTTTAACGTGGTTAGGGTGGAAGCTGGAGAAGTGAAGCATCGTGAGGTTGTCCGTGGGCTTGCGGTAGAGTGAAGTGCTGAGGTGTCCGTCTTTGATGGAGATTCGTGTGTCCAGGAATGAGACCGATTCTGAGGAGTAGCCCATGGTGAGTTTGATGGTGGGATGAAACTTGTTGATGTTATCGTGTAGTCTTTTCAGTGATTCTTCGCCGTGGGTCCATAGGAAGAAAATGTCGTCGATGTATCTGGTGTATAGCGTTGGTTGGAGATCCTGTGCAGCGAAGAAGCCTTGCTCGAACTTGTGCATGAAGATGTTTGCGTATTGGGGTGCGAATTTGGTCCCCATGGCTGTTCCGTGTGTTTGGGTAAAGAACTGGTTGTCGAAGGTGAAGACATTGTGGTCAAGGATGAAGCGGATGAGTTGTAGGATGGCGTCTGGCGATTGGCTGTTGTTGGTGTTGAGTACTGAGGCTGTCGCAGCGATGCCGTCATCGTGGGGGATACTGGTGTAGAGTGCCGAGACGTCCATCGTGGCGAGGAGTGTTCCTGGTTCAACTGGTCCGTGGGTGCTGAGTTTCTGTAAGAAGTCTGTAGTGTCGCGACAGAAGCTGGGGGTTCCCTGTACGATGGGTTTCAGGATGCCCTCGACATATCCAGAGAGGTTCTCACACAGGGTTCCGTTGCCTGATGCGATAGGACGTCCAGGTGTGTTGGCTTTGTGTATCTTTGGGAGGCAGTAGAAGTCTCCCACGCGGGGAGTACGTGGGATGAGAGCATGTAGGATGCTTTGAAGGTCTGGATCGAAGGTTTTGATCAGTCTGTTGAGTTGGCGGGTGTGTTCTTTGGTCGGATCTGCGGGTAACTGTCTGTAGTGTTCCTGGTTGTCCAGTTGTCGGTATACTTCTTTGCAATAGTCCGTTCTGTTCTGTATGACGATGGCACCTCCTTTGTCTGCTGGTTTGATGACGATGTTGCGGTTGGTCTTGAGAGCGTGGATGGCGTTGCGTTGTGCTCGGGTGACATTCTGGACTGTCTTGTGAGTGCGGCTGATGAATCTGGCGTTGATGCATCTCCTGACAGCTTGAGCATACATGTCAAGCTTAGGGCAGCGACCCTCCGGAGGGGTCCAATTTGACTCTTTCTTCTTCGGTAGCTGCACTGCGGATCCCTCTGTCTGCTGTTCCGGATCATTGATTGTCTCATTGGGTTCGCTGCTGACATCTTGGGATTCATGGAAGAATTCCCAGAGCCTCATTCTCCTGATGAATTCCTCTGTGTCTGCCGCGAGACCGATGGGGTCCATTTTGGTGGTGGGGCAGAAATTGAGCCCTCGGCTGAGAACTTCAATTTCGTCTGGTTGAAGGGTGTGGTCGGACAGGTTGACGATGGATTTCCCTGTGGTTTCAACCGTGGTACCGGGGGAGGCTTGGTTGCTGCTGCTGGTGATGCCAAGTTTCTCAAGCTTCCTGTTCTTTGTGTGCATGTAGGTAGCGTAGTTCCGTTGCCTTGTTTGTTTGGCGGTGTCTCGTAGCTGGTCTGCTGCGTCCTGAGCACAGGCTGAGAACATGGACTCCATCTCGGTTTCGAGGTTGCGGCGTCTGCTGTAGAGCTGGTGTACGAGATGGTTGAGGAGTGTGCGAGAGGTACAACGGCAGAGTCTCTCAGCGTAGTCTGTGTTGTAGGTCGACTTGAGTGGGTTAGTGATCTGTAGTCCCTTCTTTAGTCTTGACAAAGGGGTTTTCACCCGAAACGTTGACTCTATTTTCTCTCCACGGATGTTGCCTGGCCTGCTGAGTTTTTCCAGCATTTTCTGTTGTTTTTTCGGATTTCCAGCATCTGCAGTATTTTGCTATTGAACATTCTTTGGGTGGTGGAATGTAAACTAAATGGTACAATTTTCAAGGGGGTGCAAGAAGAGAGACACCTGGGGGTATATGTGCACAAATCTTTGAAGGTGGCAGGGCAGGTTAACAAAACAGTTAATAAAGCATCTAGGATCCTGGGCTTTATAAATAGAGGCAGAGAGCACCCAAGCCAGGAAGTTATGCTCCACCTATATAATACATGATATATTATATTATATTATATCCATATCTATCTATCTATATATATAAATCGGTACTTCTGTCTGTCTGTCATTCTGTCTGTCATCGCGTGTGCATCTGTCGGGTATGCGCTCGAAAGTTACAGGGCGTACCTATGCGCGCATTACCTCCAAAGAAAGCTTACGCTTCCGAGACGGTTTTAAGCATATTTACGTTTCAGCCGGGCTAAAATCGCGCCCGCGGTATCCCAAAAACCTTCAACATTCCGCTCATTAGCATCTCATTATCTGCTCATTAGCGACAGAGTGACCTCGAGCTCGACCAATCGTACGCCGGGTTGCTGGCATGTGCCGCCGGGCCAATCGGTGCGTGTGTGGGCGGGCCTTATCGTTCTGAACCGAGGTGAGTCGCCGCCATCTTGATTCCAAACTTTTCCTTTCTTTTTCCCGCTTTCTGCGTCTTAAAAAATAAACGTTGCTTTTAAAACACACACTGTTTTAAAAAAAAATGATTTAGAAAGTAATTAACTTATCTAATCTCATTAATTTTCCTACCTTTCCCCGTTTTTCCAGGTAGGCCTCGAAGCCTCGGCGTCTCCTCTGCACCCACGCCCGAGCTAGGCACCTCCCGGCCCCACTCGAAGGCTGGAGGGCCGAGCCTCAGCCCAGCGCCGCTAGGGTGCGCGCGCAGCAGGAGCTGAGACGCGGCGTCTCTCTCTGGCTCGGCCGGGGGGCGGGGCTTGCTGAGCGTCCAGCGTTACCCTGGCAACCGGGCCCGCCGGCCGTCTCGCACAGCCGCAATCGGCGGTCTTCACCTCGGGGGGGGGGGGGGGGGGCCGCGCGCGCAGCAGGAGCAGCTGAGAAGCGGCGCCTCTCTCTGGCTCGGCCGGGGGGCGGGGCTTGGTCAGCGTCACGGTTACCCTGGCAACCGGGCCCGCCGGCCGAGCCAGAGAGAGACGCCGCGTCTCAGCTCCTGCTGCGCGCGCAATCGGCGGTCTTCACCTCGGGGGGGGGGGGCGCGACCCTCGGGGGGGCCCCCCCTCCCCCCGCCCTCCCTTCCCCCCCCTTTTCCCCCCCCCTCCCTTCCCCCCCCTCCCTTCCCCCCCCCTCCCTTCCCCCCCCTCCCTTCCCCCCCTCCCTTCCCCCCCCTCCCTTCCGCCCTCCCTTCCGCCCGCCCTTCCCCCCCCGCCCTCCCCCCCCGCCCTCCCTTCCCCCCGCCCTCCCTTCCCCCCGCCCTCCCTTCCCCCCCCCGCCCTCCCTTCCCCCCCCGCCCTCCCTTCACGCCCTCCCTCCCCCCCCCGCCCTCCCTTCCCCCCCCGCCCTCCCTTCCCCCCCCGCCCTCCCTTCCCCCCCCGCCCTCCCTTTCCCCCCCGCCCTCCCTTTCCCCCCCGCCCTCCCTTTCCCCCCCGCCCTCCCTTTCCCCCCCCCGCTCTCCCTTTCCCCCCGCTCTCCCTTTCCCCCCGCTCTCCCTTTCCCCCCGCCCTCCTTTCCCCCCCGCCCTCCCTTCCCCCTCCCCTCCCCCTCCCCCCTCCCTCCACCCCCCTCCCCTCCCCCTCCCCTCCCCTCCCCTCCCTCTCTTCCCCCCCAGTCGCTCTCTCTCTCTTCCCCCCCAGTCGCTCTCTCTCTCTTCCCCCCCAGTCGCTCTCTCTCTCTTCCCCCCCAGTCGCGCTCTCTCTTGCCCCCCCCCCCAGTCGCTCTCTCTCTTCCCCCCCCCCAGTCGCTCTCTCTCTCTCTTCCAACAACAACATTCCCTCGAAAAAGCCTCGGCACCGCCGGGCACTTTAGCTAGTATATTTATATTATATATATAAATCGGTACATCTGTCCTTCTGTCCTTCTGTCTGTCTGTCATCGCGTGGGCGTCTGGTGGGCTATGCGCTCGAAAGTTACAGGGCGTACCTACGCGCGCGTTACCTCCAAAGAAAGCTTACGCTTCCGAGACGGTTTTAAGCGTATTTACGTTTCGGCCGGGCTAAAATCGCGCCCGCGGTATCCCAAAAACCTTCAACATTCTGCTCATTAGCATCTCGTTATCTGCTCATTAGCAACAGAGTGACCTCGAGCTCGACCAATCGTACGCCGGGTTGCTGGCGTGTGCCGCCGGGCCAATCGGTGCGTGTGTGGGCAGGCCTTATCGTTCTGAACCGAGGTGAGTCGCCGCCATCTTGATTCCAAACTTTTCCTTTCTTTTTCCCGCTTTCTGCGTCATTAAAAAAAACATTGCTTTTAAAACACATATTGTTTTAAAAAAAAATGATTTAGAAAGTCATTAACTTATCTAATCTCATTAATTTTCCTACCTTTCCCCATTTTTCCAGGTAGGCCTCGAAGCCTCGGCCTCTCCTCCGCACCCACGCCCGAGCTAGGCACCTCCCGGCCCCACTCGAAGGCTGGAGGGGCGGGCCTCAGCCCAGCGCCGCTACCTTACTAAAGGGTGCGCGCGCAGCAGGAGCAGCTGAGACGCGGCGTCTCTCTCTCTGGCTCGGCCGGGGGGCGGGGCTTGGTGAGCGTCAAGCGTTACCCTGGCAACCGGGCCCGCCGGCCGTCTCGCACAGCCGCAATCTTGAAGCCAGCTCGGGAGGCCGGTGCTCGGAAGATCGCGCCTCCGGAGTTCGGTGCTTGGTTGGTGGGGTGGGGGGGGCGAGCCTCTTGGGTGGGGGGGGGCGAGCCTCTGGGGTGGGGGGGCGAGTCTCGGGGGGGCCAACCAGGGGGCTCGGGAGTTTGGGGGGACGGGGCTCAGGGGGCTCAGGGACTCTCCCCCTTCCCCTCCCCTCCCCTCCCCTTCCCCTTCCCCCCCTCCCTTCCCCCCCTTCCCCTCCCTTCCCCTTCCCCCCTTCCCCCCTTCCCCCCCTCCCTTCCACCTCCACCCCTTCCCCCCCGCCCCCTCTCTCTACCCCCCAGTCGCACTCTCTCTTCCCCCCCAGTCGCGCTCTCTCTCTCTCTCTCTCTCTCTTCCAACAACAACATGCCCTCGAAAAAGCCTCGGCACCGCCGGGCACTTCAGCTAGTCTATATATATAAATCGGTACATCTGTCCTTCTGTCCTTCTGTCTGTCATCGCGTGTGCGTCTGGCGGGCTATGCGCTCGAAAGTTACAGGGCGTACCTATGCGCACGTGACCTCCAAAGAAAGCTTACGCTTCCGAGACGGTTTTAAGCATATTTACGTTTCGGCCGGGCTAAAATCGCGCCCGCGGTATCCGAAAAACCTTCAACATTCCACTCATTAGCATCTCATTATCCGCTCATTAGCGACAGAGTGACCTCGAGCTCGACCAATCGTATGCCGGGTTGCTGGCGTGTGCCGCCGGGCCAATGTGTGTGGGCGGGCCTTATCATTCTGAACCGAGGTGAGTCGCCGCCATCTTGATTCCAAACTTTTCCTTTCTTTTTCCCGCTTTCTGCGTCTTTAAACAAAACATTGCTTTTAAAACACATATTGTTTTTAAAAAAAATGATTTAGAAAGTAATTAACTTATCTAATCTCATTAATTTTCCTACCTTTCCCCGTTTTTTCAGGTAGGCCTCGAAGCCTCGGCCTCTCCTCCGCACCCACGCCCGAGCTAGGCACCTCCCGGCCCCACTCGAAGGCTGGAGGGGCGGGCCTCAGCCCAGCGCCGCTACCTTACTAAAGGGTGCGCGCGCAGCAGGAGCAGCTGAGACGCGGCGTCTCTCTCTCTGGCTCGGCCGGGGGGCGGGGCTTGGTGAGCGTCAAGCGTTACCCTGGCAACCGGGCCCGCCGGCCGTCTCGCACAGCCGCAATCTTGAAGCCAGCTCGGGAGGCCGGTGCTCGGAAGATCGCGCCTCCGGAGTTCGGTGCTTGGTTGGTAGGGGGGGGCGAGCCTCTGGGGTGGGGGGGGGCGAGCCTCTGGGGTGGGGGGGGCGAGCCTCTGGGGGGGGGGCGAGTCTCGGGGGGGCCAACCAGGGGGCTCGGGAGTTTGGGGGGGACAGGGATCAGGGGGCTTGGGGACTCTCCCCCTTCCCCTCCCCTCCCTCCTCTCCTCCCCCGTTCCCCCCCTCCCTTCTCCCTTCCCCTTTCCCTTCCCCTCCCCCCTCCCTTCCCCTCCCCCCTTCCCTCCCCCGCCCGCCCTTCCCCCCCCGCCGCCCTCCCTTCCCCCCCCGCCCCCTCTACCCCCCAGTCGCTCTCTCTCTTCCCCCCCAGTCGCGCTCTCTCTCTCTTCCAACAACAACGTGCCCTCGAAATAGCCTCGGCACCGCCGGGCACTTCAGCTAGTCTATATCTATATATATAAAGGAGTCGATCTGTCTGTCCTTCTGTCTGTCTGTCCTCGGGTGTGCGTCTGTCCGGCTATGCGCTCGAAAGTTATACCGCGTACCTACGCGCGCATTACCTCCGAAGAAAGCTTACGCTTCCGGGACGCTGGTAAGCGTATTTACTTTTCGGTTGGACGAAAATTGTTCGCAGCCTTATGCAAAAAACCTTCAAAATTAAACTCATTATCTGCTAACATTGATTGACTGACGTCAAGGTTCGACTAATCCTGTGCCGTCACGATTGACCAATCCTACAGTACGGTCCCCTGATGGTTGGCCAATCGGTGTGTGTGTGTGTGGGCGGGACTAATCGTTTTCATCTCGGGGATCTGGCAGCCATTGTTTCAGTGCCATGACTTCAGCTTCCAGCTCAAACTACTTTGAAAGTTAGTATCTCTTTTAAAAATAACATAAGATTTACCAAAAACGTTTTATAAGTACTTTCACTTTCATCTTTCAAGGTATTAAGTGTGTGTGTGGGCGGGACGAATCGTTTTCATCTCAGGGATCTGCCAGCCATTGTTTCACAAAGGGACACAGACAGGGCCCCAAAGCCTGGCACTCGATTTAAACCGCCCGGCCCAAAACAGCCCTGGCAAAGCCGGGCTCCCCCAAGTTAGTACTATATTATATTATATCCATATCTATCTATAATATATAAAAGTGGTACTTCTGTCCTTCTGGCTGGCTGTCTGTCTGTCTGGCTATACACTCTCAAGTTATAGAGCGTACCTACATGTGCGTCACATCAAAAGAAAGCTTACAATTCCAGAACGGTCATAAGCGTTTTTACGTTTCGGTGAGACAAAAATTGCGCCCGCGGTATCTAAAAAACTTTCAAAATTCCGTTCATTATCCGCTCATTAGCATCGAGTGACGTCGAGGTCGACCAATCGTACAGTCAAGCGACCCGACGGTCGACCAATCGCTGCGTCGCGCGTGCGTGCGTGCAGGCCCTCCTACAGTCGATTGGCAGGACGATTGACCAATCCTACACTTCAGTGACATGACAGTTGACCAATCGGTGCGTGTGTGGGCGGGCCTTATCCTTCTGAACCGAGGTGCGTGGCCGCCATCTTGATTCCAAACTGTTCATTTCTTTTTCCCACTTTCTGCGTGTTTCTTTTCAAATCTACATTTCCATCAAATAAAAATTTCTTTTATTAAATTGTTTTAAAAAAAAAAAAGTTAATTCATCTGTAAATATTTTCTCTAACCTGATCCTTTTTCCTACCTTTCCCCGTTTTTGTAAGGCCTCAAAGCCTGGGCCTCTCCTGCCCAGCCACACCCGAGCTAGGTAATTGTCCCACGGCTTGTGGTAAGCTCCTCCCTGCCCTCGCCCCCCCCCCCAGTCTCCCCCGTCACGTTACCCGGGGCAACGGCATCAGCCGCGAGGGACACGGGACAGGCACAGGGTGCGCGCGCAACAGGCGACTCACAGGTGTCCGAGGCACAGAGCGTGGGAAGCCAGCAGGTGAGATGCGGCGTCTCCCTCTGTTCCCCGCTCGGCGGTCTTGAAGCCGGCTCGGGCGGGGGGGGGGTGGTGGGGCTCGCGGGGGGCGGGGCTCGGGAGTGCGGGGCGGGGCGGCCGGGGCTCGGAAGCGGGGGGGGAAGGGTTACCCCGGCAACCGGGCCTGGCCGTCTCTCACAGCCTCAAGCCGGCTCACGGCTGTTCCCGGGGCTTGGCTCCATTTTCGCCCGCGGGCCACTCGCCCTCTCTCTCTCCTTCCCTCTGTGTGTCTCTCTCTCCCCCCTCCCCCCCTTCTCTCCCCCCCCTTCTCTCCCCCCCCTTCTCTCCCCCCCCCTTCTCTCCCCCCCCTTCTCTCCCCCCCCTTCTCTCCCCCCCCTTCTCTCCCCCCCCTTCTCTCCCCCCCCTTCTCTCCCCCCCTTCTCTCCCCCCTTCTCTCTCCCCCCCTTCTCTCTCCCCCCCTTCTCTCTCCCCCCCCTTCTCTCTCCCCCCCTTCTCTCTCCCCCCCTTCTCTCTCCCCCCCTTCTCTCTCCCCCCTTCTCTCTCCCCCCCTTCTCTCTCCCCCCCTTCTCTCTCCCCCCCTTCTCTCTCCCCCCCTTCTCTCTCCCCCCCTTCTCTCTCCCCCCCTTCTCTCTCCCCCCCTTCTCTCCCCCCCTTCTCTCCCCCCCTTCTCTCCCCCCCCTTCTCTCTCCCCCCCCTTCTCTCTCCCCCCCCTTCTCTCTCCCCCCCTTCTCTCTCCCCCCTTCTCTCTCCCCCCCTTCTCTCCCCCCCTTCTCTCTCCCCCCCTTCTCTCTCCCCCCCTTCTCTCTCCCCCCCCTTCTCTCTCCCCCCCCTTCTCTCCCCCCCCTTCTCTCTCCCCCCTTCTCTCTCCCCCCTTCTCTCTCCCCCCTTCTCTCTCCCCCCTTCTCTCTCCCCCCTTCTCTCTCCCCCCCTTCTCTCCCCCCCTTCTCTCTCCCCCCTTCTCTCTCCCCCCCCTTCTCTCTCCCCCCCCCTTCTCTCTCCCCCCCCTTCTCTCTCCCCCCCTTCTCTCTCCCCCCCATTCTCTCTCCCCCCATTCTCTCTCCCCCCCATTCTCTCTCCCCCTTCTCTCTCTCCCCCTTCTCTCTCTCCCCCTTCTCTCTCCCCCCCTTCTCTTCCCCCCCCTTCTCTTCCCCCCCTTCTTCTTCTCCCCCTTCTTCTCCCCCCCTCCCCCCCTTCTCCTCCCCCCCTTCTCTCCCTCTCCCCCCTCCCCCCCACTACCCCCCTTCTCTCCCCCCTTCCCCTCCCCCCGGTCGCTCTCTCTCTTCCCCCCCGGTCGCTCTCCCTCTTCCCCCCCCGGTCGCTCTCTCTCTTCCCCCCCGGTCGCTCTCTCTCTTCCCCCCCGGTCGCTCTCACTCTTCCCCCCCGGTCGCTCTCTCTCTTCCCCCCCGGTCGCTCTCTCTCTTTCCCCCCCCCCCCGCCCCCGGTCGCCCTCTATCTTTCTCCCCCCCCCCCGGTCGCCCTCTCTCTTTCCACCCCCCCCCCCGGTCGCGCTCTCTCTTTTCCCCCCCCCCCCCCGCCCCGCCCAAGTCGCTCGCTCTCTTCCAACAACAACATGCCCTCAAAAAAGCCTCGGCACCGCCGTGCACTCCAGCTAGTATATATAAATAGCTCTTCTGTCTGTCTGCTATACACTCAAAAGTTATTGAGCGTACCTACACATGCGTTACATCAAAAGAAAGCTTACGATTCCGGAATGGTCATAAGCGTATTTACTTTTTGGTCAGACAAAATTTGTGCCGACGATATACAAAAAAATTTCAAAATTCCTCTCGTTATCCGCTTATTTGCATCGAGTGACGTCAAGGTTGACCAATCGTACAGTCGAGCGACGCGACGGTTGACCAATCGCTGCGTCACGGGGGCGGGTTCATTGCGCGTGCGGGCCATCCTAGAGTTGAGTGACGTGACGATTGACCAATCCTACAGTTCAGTGACCTGACGGTTGACCAATCGGTGCATGTGTGGGTGGGCCTAATCCTTCTGAGCTGAGGTGAGTGGCCGCCATCTTGATTGCTAAGTTGATTTTTTTTTTCCCACTTTCTGTACACAATTAAATAGTTTTAAAAAAAAGTAAATTAATTTCTAAAGACTTTTTGTAAGCTGATTAATTTTCCTGTCTTTCACCCTCTTTATTTGGTGCCCGGGGACTCGGCCTTTCCCCCCCCCCTCTACTAGGCCGCAGGCCCAGCCGCAATCGGCGGTCTAAAGCCCGCTCAGGCCCCGTCCCGGGGCTCGGGAGGGCGGAGGGTTTTCTATAAACGAAGTGACTGCTGCCAACGACTGGAAGCTGCGGTGAGTGACTGGTGCCAATGAATAGAAGCTGTTATCGATGTTTCTACTTCTCCCCCACACCCACAGAGCCCGCTCCGTTGAGCAGCGGCGTCTCTCTCTCTCTTCCCACACGGCGCGCAGGCCCAGCCGCAATCGGCGGTCTTGAAGCCGGCTCAGGCGGGGGGGGCCGGTGCTCGGGAGGGCGGGGCAAGGGAGGGCGGGGCTCGGGAGGGCGGGAAGGGGGGGGAAGGGTTACCCCGGCGCCCGGGCCCCTCTCACAGCCTGTAGCCGCTCAGGAGGGTCGGGGGGAGGGTTACCCCGGCAACCGGCGGCGTCCCACTCTCCCCCGTAGTGTGTCTCTCTCTCTTCCCCGCGCAGCCCAAAAAGCCCGGGGGAAGAGGGATGCGAGCAGGTGAGTGGCGGCGTCTCACTCTCTCTTCCCCGTGCAGCCCGAAAGCCTGGGGGAAGAGGGAAGCGAGCAGGTGAGCGGCGGCGTCTCTCTCTTCCCCCCGCACCGCAGCGAAAGGCGTTCGTTTGCCGCCCGGCCAACCGGGTCCAAAGGCCTGCTGCGTTAACGATGAGGAACCCCGGGCCCGCTTCGGAGCGATGGGCACCCGGCCTCCCGATGTCGGACTTACTCCGTTCTGATACCAGAAAGGAGGGAGACATGGGGAGGGAGGGAGGGAGGGAGAGGGGTGAGGAGAGGGGAGGGAGGGAGAGAGAGTAAAGCAGGGAGAGACAGGGGCAGGGAGAGAGAGAGGGTGAGGGAGGGAAAGAGTGAGGGGGTGGGACAGGGAGGGAGAGCTCGCCGCCTTCCTTCCTTCCTTCGCACGGGTCCATCAGGCCAGGCCTGAGGCACTCCTTCCCCGCCTCTCTCCAGGCTAATCCCAAACTAAATCCAGCAGTCTCTCTCTCTCTCTTTCCCCCCAATCTCTCTCTTCTCCCCCCATTCTCTCTCTCTCTCTCTCTCTCTCTCTCTCTCAACTCCTCCCCCTCTCTCTTTCCCTCTCTCTCTCTCCCCCCAGTCTGTCTCTCTCTCTCTCTCTCTCTCTCTCTCTCCCCCCCAGTCGCTCTCTCCCCCCCCCAGTCGCTCTCTCCCCCCCCCAGTTGCTCTCTCCCCCCCCAGTTGCTCTCTCCCCCCCCAGTTGCTCTCTCCCCCCCCAGTCGCTCTCTCCCCCCCCAGTCGCTCTCTCCCCCCCCAGTCGCTCTCTCCCCCCCCAGTCGCTCTCTCCCCCCCAGTCGCTCTCTCCCCCCCCAGTCGCGCTCTCCCCCCCCAGTCGCTCTCTCCCCCCCCCAGTCGCTCTCTCCCCCCCCAGTCGCTCTCTCCCCCCCCAGTCGCTCTCTCCCCCCCCAGTCGCTCTCTCCCCCCCCAGTCGCTCTCTCCCCCCCCAGTCGCTCTCTCCCCCCCCAGTCGCTCTCTCCCCCCCCCAGTCGCTCTCTCCCCCCCCAGTCGCTCTCTCCCCCCCCAGTCGCTCTCTCCCCCCCCAGTCGCTCTCTCCCCCCCCAGTCGCTCTCTCCCCCCCCAGTCGCTCTCTCCCCCCCCAGTCGCTCTCTCCCCCCCCAGTCGCTCTCTCCCCCCCAGTCGCTCTCTCCCCCCCCAGTCGCTCTCTCCCCCCCCAGTCGCTCTCTCCCCCCCCAGTCGCTCTCTTCCCCCCCCAGTCGCTCTCTCCCCCCCCAGTCGCTCTCTCCCCCCCCAGTCGCTCTCTCCCCCCCCCAGTCGCTCTCTCCCCCCCCAGTCGCTCTCTCCCCCCCCAGTCGCTCTCTCCCCCCCCAGTCGCTCTCTCCCCCCCCAGTCGCTCTCTCCCCCCCCAGTCGCTCTCTCCCCCCCCAGTCGCTCTCTCCCCCCCCAGTCGCTCTCTCCCCCCCCAGTCGCTCTCTCCCCCCCCAGTCGCTCTCTCCCCCCCCAGTCGCTCTCTCCCCCCCCAGTCGCTCTCTCCCCCCCCCAGTCGCTCTCTCCCCCCCCAGTCGCTCTCTCCCCCCCCAGTCGCTCTCTCCCCCCCCAGTCGCTCTCTCCCCCCCAGTCGCTCTCTCCCCCCCAGTCGCTCTCTCCCCCCCAGTCGCTCTCTCCCCCCCAGTCGCTCTCTCCCCCCCCAGTCGCTCTCTCCCCCCCCAGTCGCTCTCTCCCCCCCCAGTCGCTCTCTCCCCCCCCAGTCGCTCTCTCCCCCCCCAGTCGCTCTCTCCCCCCCCAGTCGCTCTCTCCCCCCCCAGTCGCTCTCTCCCCCCCCAGTCGCTCTCTCCCCCCCCAGTCGCTCTCTCCCCCCCCAGTCGCTCTCTCCCCCCCCAGTCGCTCTCTCCCCCCCCAGTCGCTCTCTCCCCCCCCAGTCGCTCTCTCCCCCCCCAGTCGCTCTCTCCCCCCCCAGTCGCTCTCTCCCCCCCCCAGTCGCTCTCTCCCCCCCCAGTCGCTCTCTCCCCCCCCAGTCGCTCTCTCCCCCCCCAGTCGCTCTCTCCCCCCCCAGTCGCTCTCTCCCCCCCCAGTCGCTCTCTCCCCCCCCAGTCGCTCTCTCCCCCCCCAGTCGCTCTCTCCCCCCCCAGTCGCTCTCTCCCCCCCCAGTCGCTCTCTCCCCCCCCAGTCGCTCTCTCCCCCCCCAGTCGCTCTCTCCCCCCCCAGTCGCTCTCTCCCCCCCCAGTCGCTCTCTCCCCCCCCAGTCGCTCTCTCCCCCCCCAGTCGCTCTCTCCCCCCCCAGTCGCTCTCTTCCCCCCCCAGTCGCTCTCTCCCCCCCCAGTCGCTCTCTCCCCCCCCAGTCGCTCTCTCCCCCCCCAGTCGCTCTCTCCCCCCCCAGTCGCTCTCTCCCCCCCCAGTCGCTCTCTCCCTCTCTCTCTCTTCCAACAACAACATGCCCTCAAAAAACCCTCGGCACCGCCGGGCACTCCAGCTAGCTATATTATACTAGCAGGGGGGGCCCGGCGTTGCCAGGGCAGTTTAGAGGGCGGCGCGGTTGACGGCCGGCCGCTGCCGCTCCCCCGCTCTGTGTCTCGGGCCAAGCGGTTGTGAGGCCCGGCCCGAGTGACCCCCAACTCGCCTCCCGCTCCGGCGGGCCGACGCAGTCTCGGGACACGCGGTTGATGGCCGGCCGCTGTCGCTCCCCCGCTTTGTGTGTCGGGCCGCGGGGTTGACGGCCGGCTGCTGATGGTCCCCCGCTGTGTGTCTCGGGCCGAGCGGTTGTGAGGCCCGGCCCGAGTGACCCCAACTCACCTGCCGCTCCGGCGGGCCGACACAGCTGCCCCGCTCGCTGTGGAGGAAAAGCAGTGGAAAAAATGGCGGCGAGGTTTCGGGAGGCTGCAGGATTAGGTCCCGCCCATGATGCACCGATTGGTCAACC